>NW_026988523.1:10000000-11438333 GCF_030222135.1 Aotus nancymaae | reverse complement strand
CATTATTACATCACTTCTAACTTGTAAACCTACTATACTCTGATTAAAGTATTAATAAGGGGCCTTTGCTAGTCTCAAAACTGAGAACTCTATTTTAAAAAACAAAAAAAAATTGGCTGGGCGTGGTGGCTCACGCCTGTAATCCCAGCTCTTCAGCAGGCTGAGGCGGGCAAATCACAAGGTCAGGAGTTTGAGACCACCCTGACCAACATGGCGCAACCCTGCCTCTACTAAAAATACAAAAAATTAACTGGACATGGTGGCATGTGCCTGTAATCCCAGCTACTCAGGAAGCTGGAGCAGGAGAATTACTTGAACCCCTAAGGCAGACGTTGCAGTGAGCCAAGATAGCGCCATTGCACTCCAGCCTGGGCGACACAGCAAGACTCTGTCTCAAAAAATTAAAAAATTAAAAATAAATTAAAAAAACAAAATTACAGTAGCGATGGGGTCTTGCTGTGGTTGACCAGGCTAGTCTCAAACTTCTGTCCTCAAGTGATCCTCCCATCTTGACCTCCCAAAGTGCTGGGGTTACAGGTATGAGCCACTGCGCCCAGCCAGAGAGCTCTCTTATTTTGCCCAGCACTGTAGCCAAGATCCTTTTTCACTATCTAGTGTTTTTTTTTTTTTTAAACCTTCTTGAGATAGTCTGGCTCAGTCGCCCAGGCTGGAATGCAGTGATTCGATCTTAGTTTACTACACCTTCTGCCTCCTGGGCTCAAGCTATCCTCCCACCTCAGCCTCCTGAGTAGCTGGGACTACAGGAATGTGCCACCCTGTTGGCTAAATGGTTTTTTTTGTTGTTGTTTGTTTTGTTTTTTGGTAGAGACAGGGTTTTGCCTTGTTGCCTGGGCTGGTCTTGAACTCTTGAGCTCAGAAGATAGACCCACTATGAACTCCCAAAGTGCTAGGATTACAGGCGTGAGCTACCACACCTGCCCTAGAGGCTGAATTTTTAAAACAGTTTTCTGCTTTAGTAAATAACTGAAAGTCTTATAGAAAAGCATCTGTTGCTCACCTATCCCAATGTATTTATAAATAGGAACCCATATTATAAAGCCTACTTTATTCTGCTTCTTGATGAGTATTCTACAGTGACATATCATCAGTGGCTTTCCAAGATGTTAGTGATTATCAAAAAATACTACCATATTTGTCAGCACTTAGTTAAGTCTGCCTGTAACACAAAGAACCAAGAGTAGAGTGTTGATGACCATTTTCCTCACTGTCTGAATGGAATCACATATAGGGTTCTCTTTCCCACAGAGATCTTGCAGCTCGTAACTGCCTAGTGGGAGAAAACCATGTGGTAAAAGTGGCTGACTTTGGTTTAAGTAGATTGATGACTGGAGACACTTACACTGCTCATGCTGGAGCCAAATTTCCTATTAAGTGGACAGCACCAGAGAGTCTTGCCTACAATACCTTCTCAATTAAATCTGATGTCTGGGGTAAGGTTGAAAGGGACTTTTTTCTGTATCATTTTATTTTTTTAATAAATGCCCTTGATTCTTTAGAGCTTCTCTTTTTTATGATGTTCAGTATCCTCTACCTTTACCTGCCATTCTTCTTCAGTTATTCGGCAAGCATTTGTTAAGTACCTCCTGTCTGCGAGGATTGTGCTAAGAACTTCACATAAACAGAAGTATAGGCCTGACGTGGTGGCTTACGCCTGTAATTTCAGCGCTTTGGGCTGAGGTGGGCAGATCACTTGAGGTTGGGAGTTTGAAACCAGCCTGGTCAACATGGTGAAACCCCGTCTCAGGTCAGGAGTTTGAGACCAGCCTGGACAACATGGTGAAACTCCATCTCTGCTAACTACAAAAATTAGCCAGATGTCTTGGTACGCGCCTGTAATTCCAGCTACTCAGGAGGCTGAAGGCTGAGGCAGGAGAATTGCTTGAGCCTGGGAGGTGGAGGTTACAGTGAGCCAAGATGTTACCACTGCACTGTAGCCTGGCCAATAGAGCGAGACTCTGTCTCAAAGAAAAAAAGTATAAAGAAGAAAATTTAAAAAAAAGAAGTCCATTCCTTCAAGAGCGCTCACAGTCTAGATTTCACACTGCACTGGAGTGCTGATGATCCTCTCTCTGTATAGCACTGTATTTCCATATTAGTTTTTTTTTTTCTTTTCTTGCTCTGTTGTCTAGGCTGGAGTGCAGTGGCACAATCGCAGCTCACTGCAACCTCCATCTCCCAGGTTCAAGCAATTCTCCTACCTCAGCCTCCCAAGAAGCAGGGACTACAGGCATGCACCACCATGCCTGGCTAATTTTTGTCATTATAGTAGAGATGAAGTTTCACCTTGTTGGCCAGGCTGGTCTCGAACTCCTGACCTCAGATGATCCACCTGTCTCAGCCTCCCAAAGTGTTGGGATTACAGGAGTGAGCCTCTGTACCTAGCCTCACATTAGGTTTTATTACTCATTTGCAAAGTACTGTATCGCAGAGCTTTCTTTTCAAGGGAAGCGTGATGAGGTTTCATCTAGAATTGGTCCTTACTGATACTGTTTCTACTGCTCTGAGAAGTAATATGACTTGGTAGAAGCTTAGTAGACTGAACGATCTGGAAATTTGGATTGTGGGCTAATAAAAATAGTCATAGATTTTAAGTCACTTTTTACTAGAAATCTCAAACTGAAATAACTGTGACAAAATCAAATTTTTTTCTGCTCTGAATTTTATCTGATTTTAAATGAATCTTTTTATTTTAGCTGAGTTTAAAACTGTTATTAAATACAGTGATTCCCCTTTATCCTCTTGGAGAATACATTCTAAGACCCCTCAGCTTGGATGCCTGAAACCAAGGATAGGGTCAAGCTCTGGATAGATCATCTTTTTTTGATCTGATAACTGAGAGGTTTTCTCAGTGACTAAGGGGTGGGTAGCATCTATGGTGTGGATATGGAGAAGCGTGGCTTGAGATTTCATCATGCTACTCGGAGCAGCATGCAGTTTAAAACTTTCAAATTGTTTATTTCTGGAATTTTCTATTGAATATTTTTCGACCTTGGTTGACTGTGAGTAACAAACTATGGAAAATGAAACCATGGATAAGGGGTGACTACTGTATATCAAAGACTTTTCTAAGAATAGTTGGATTATGCCCCAACTTCTTAAATGGTCATAGTTTATTTTCCCTCACTGTAGTAAAGGAAATCTAAATAAAAATTGGGAAATTTAAATAAAACTGTCTTGAGATTATATGCCTGTGGCAAATATTTTAGAAGGACAAGCCATGCTGTAAGAGTTGATAAAAGAGTATATTGTATATTAATGTTGTTGTAACAGGGTGTGAATGTTATCTAAAATTGGAAAGAGAATTATCTAATTATGTAAAATAAATAACAGAGGAGAAACACTAAGTGCTTTTTTAAATTCCTTATGCAGCTTTTGGGGTACTGTTGTGGGAAATTGCTACCTATGGAATGTCACCATATCCAGGTATTGACCTGTCTCAGGTCTATGACTTACTAGAAAAAGGATATCGAATGGAACAGCCTGAGGGATGCCCCCCGAAAGTTTATGAACTTATGAGAGCGTGTGAGTATTTTTGCATATTTTAATTTTGAAGGCATAAGCTAGCAGTTCAGAATAGTTAACAAAATTAGAAACTTTTCTCCTCAGTGCTGTTTGATTGAATCCAGCCTCATGACATTTAAAGAGTTTATCATTGATCAGCCAGTTGTCATACCACATAGCATTGAGTCTTTCTGGAATCCCAAGTATAGTTTTTATTATGGCCCGAATATTGGCCCAGTTTCTCAGAAACATTTGCATATTTAATAAGATAAGAGACTGAGTTTAGAGCTTAAGACGGGGAGGGCTGCTTTCAACTAGATAAAAGTGATCGCTAAAGACTATGAAGAATGCGTACAAATACCTCTGTGTTGGATAAACAGAAGCATCTGATTGCTTGCAGATAAAAAAGTAGGGAAGTGAATAGTGAATTAAATTGCAGTTGTTGTTTTTGTTTGCCTTGTTTTTTGTTGTTTTTGAAACAGAATCTTGCTTTGTTGCTCAGGGTGGGGTACAGTGGTGTGATTTTTGACTCACTGCAACCTCCACCTCCTGGGTTAAAGTGATTCTCCTGCCTCAGCCCCTGAGTAGCTGGAACCACAGCCACACTCCACCATGCCCAGCTAATTGTTGTTGTTGCCACCCTGACTGGAGGGAGTGCAGTGTCGCAGTCTCTGCAACCTCCGCCCTCCAGGTTCAAGCAATTCTCCTGCCTCAGCCTCCCAAGTAGCTGGGATTACATGTGCCTGCCACCACACATGGCTAATTTTTGTATTTTTGGTAGAGATGGGGTTTCACCATGTTGGCCAGGCTGGTCTCGAACTCCTGACCTGAAGTGATTCGCCCACCTTAGCCTCCCAAAGTGCTGGGATTATAGGCGTGAGCCACCGCGCCCAGCTTAATCTTTGTATTTTTAGTAGAGACAGGGTTTCACCATGTTGGCTGGACTGGTCTTGAACTCCTGGCCTCAAGTGATCCACCCGCCTCAGTCTCCCAAAGTGCTGGGATTACAGGCGAGAGCCACCGTGCCCTGCCTGAATTGCAGTTGTGTCTGAACATAAGTCTGTGTTCTTTTCTCACTGAACATTGACGTTCTCTGTTGTACTTTGTCAAAAGTGAACTCTGAGCTCCTCCTTTTTGATATCCTTTTATTACTGAGTATGTACAATTGATTATTTATACGGTCAGGCTGAGTTTGAAGACAGGTTTTACTTCTTCCATTTTCAAATGGAAGAAAACTTGCCATTTTCTAAACCATCTTCCCTTCTCTCCTCATCCTTTAGTAGAAGGAATAGGAGCTGAGGCTATTAAATAGAAGCACCAGCCTTAGAAAGTGGGTTCATGGCCAGGTGTGGTCCTCACACTTGTAATTCTAGCAGTTTGGGAAGCCAAAGTGGGCAATTGCTTGAGCTCAGGAGTTCAAAAGTAACCTGAGCAATGTGGCAAAATCCTGTCTATAAAAATACAAATATTAGCTGGGTGTGGTGTTGTACACCCATAGTCCCAGCAACTTGGGGAGCTGAGGCAGGAGGATTGCTTGAACACAGGAGGTCCACGCTGGAGTGCAGTGGTGCAATCTTGGCTCACTGCAATCTCCACCTACCAGATTCAAGTGATTCTTGTGCTTGCCTCCTGAGTAGCTGGGATTTCAGGCACCCACCACCATGCCCAGCTAATTTTTGTATTTTTAGTAGAGATGGGGTTTCGCCATGTTGACCAGGCTGGTCTCAGACTCCTGGCCTTATGTGATCTGTCAACCTAGGCCTCCCAAAGTGCTGGGATTATGGATGTGAGCCACCATGCCCGGCCTTCTTGGATATATCAACATGGAAAGGAGTTAAAGGTTAACTTTAACTTAATAAACGAGGATATCCAGATGCCCAATAAGCATATGAAGTGAGCCGAGATTGTGCCACTGCACTCCAGCCTGGGTGACAGAGCAAGACCCTGTCTCAAAGAAAAAGAAAAAAGGAATTTAGAAAGTGAGTTCATTGGTCGGGCACGGTGGCTCAGCCTGTAATCCCAGCACTTTGGGAGGCCAAGGCGGGTGGATCACCTGAGGTCTGGAGTTCAAGACCAGCCTGACCAACGGAGAAAATTCAAAAAATTAGCCAGGTGTTGTGGCACATGCCTGTAATCCCAGCTACTCGGGAGGCTGAGGAAGGAGAATTGCTTGAACCCAGGAGGCAGAGGTTGCAGTGAGCCGAGATCTCCATTGCACTCCAACCTGGAGCTCAAAAGCAAAACTCCATCTCAAAAAAAAAAAAAAAAAAAAAAAAGTGGGTTCGTTATACCTCTGAGTCTAGAGCTGAGAAGTGGCTCTGTTGCTATCATTGTGAACATGCCGTAACGTGTCTAGTAAGTGCACATCATGAGGCATGGAACTCATTATTAGACATACCACTGGATATTGAATTTCTACAAGGAGTTTTTAATATTTTCTTCTTCTGTTACATAGGCTGGAAGTGGAGCCCTGCCGATAGGCCCTCTTTTGCTGAAACACACCAAGCTTTTGAAACCATGTTCCATGACTCCAGCATTTCTGAAGGTGAGAATCTGTAGAATTTACTGTTGGTGACTAGTTCCGGGTAGTGATGGTGATGATAATGGTAATTACATTTCAAAAATGATCAACTTCTGTAGTTTGGGACTCTGTTTCATGATACTGAATTAATTTTTGACCTTCATTATTGCTGTGTTGCTTTTTTGCTATTTTCAGTGCATCTTTGTGTCTCATATATTTAAAATGGAAATTATATTTTAATTAGAAATTTATTCATCCTCCCTTTAACATTAGTAAGTCTGGTAGCTCTTTAAGCATCAATATTAGGATGTAGGAAAGAGAAAAGGAAAAAATAAGTATAAAAAAAATTCTAACTCCCTGAACCACATCTACAAAGCAGAACCAAGTTGTAAAAACAATATTCAGACATTACATTTTTGGAAATAGATCTTAAGGAAATAATTAAGAATATAAACAAAGATTTAACTGTAAGGACATTGCATCAGAGTGTAGTTTATAATAGTGAGAAATTATGAACAACTTAAATATCTAGTGGACTGCAAATTATTACATTCATATAGCTGAATATTTAAAATGATATTCTTAGATGTATATATATGAAGCATGAGATTACAGGCATGAGGAGCCTCATGCCTGTAATCCTAATCCCAGCACTTTGGGAGGCCGAGGCGGTAGATCACAAGGTCAGGAGTTTGAGATCAGCCTGGCCAACATGGCGAAACCCCATCTCTACTAAAAATAAAAAAAAATAGCTCGACATGGTGGCGGGTGCCTGTAATCCCAGCTACTCAGGAGGCTGACGCAGGAGAATCGTTTGAACCCAGGAGGCAGAGGTTGCAGTAAGTCGAGATCAAGCCATTGCACTCCAGTCTGGGTGACAGGGTGAGACTCTGTCTCAAAAAAAGAAAAACAAGCCAAAAAAATGAAAAATAATAACATCAAATTTTAGCAAGCATGCAGAGTAACCAGAGCTTTCATGCAAAATAGTATAGCCATTTAGGGACAGGTTGGCAGGACCTGATAAACCTGAATGCACATATACCTTGTGATCCAGCAGTTCTCCTGTGTTTGTGCCAGTCAGGTGTGCGTAACATTGTCTATCAAAAGACACGTAGCAGGATGATGCTAGCAATGTATTCATAGTAACCCCAAGCTAGAAACAACCTAAACATCTATCAAGAGGAGAACAGGTAAATTGTGGTATATTCACACAACGGCAGCTACACAGCAATGAGAACCCGTGCCACATGCAGCAGCATGGACAAATCTTCAGACATGATACTGGGCAAAAGAAGACTGACAGAAGAGTACATATTTTGTGATTCTGTGTATGTATTTTAGTACTCTCTACTTGTCAGTTCTTTCTCAGCTGTGTGCCTTTTCTGAAAAGCACTCCCTTTCTCTGTTATGAAATTGTTCTTTTTATCAGTCCCCTTGTCTTCCTCACAGAAGTGGCTGAGGAGCTTGGGAGAGCTGCCTCCTCGTCATCTGTTGTTCCATACCTGCCCCGGCTACCTATACTTCCTTCCAAGACTCGGACACTGAAGAAACAGGCAGAGAACAAGGAGAACATTGAAGGGGCACAGGATGATGCCACAGAAAACTCTGCTTCCAGTTTAGCACCAGGTATGGGTCCCTGGGCAGCTAGAATCTACATAGAAACTACTTTGTTGAAAGAAGCATGGGATATGAGACTTTTCTGTCCACTTGCTGCCCCTCTTCGCTGAGGAAAGCATGGAGTCTCTTTCACCCATGAAGTCCTTGGCTCCGTATTGCCAATGTTAGTTGTCCTGATCTAGCCATCCATCCATCATACAACTCTGCCTCCAGTTTCATCTCCTTAACCCTGGGTTCCCAAGTAGGTGTCATCTTTACAGGTCCGTCAGAAACATTGCTGAATCTGATAGAAGGGAACGGGTTGTGCAGTGGTTTTTAAAGAAAGGATGAATGCTGAGGTGATAACCAGCAGGTTATCTCCCCCCATTTGTAACCCACATCACATTTGGAACACTAGTCACTGTGAAGTAATAATGTATTTATTTTTTGCCTCTGAGTCCCGCCAATGCCTGACATTTTATAAATGCTAGCAAAACTCTTATAATGCAGCCTTGGTAACTCAACTATAATAGATTCACTTCTTGTCTTTCACGTTACTGATTGGCTGTTTCTCATCAGGGTTCATCAGAGGTGCACAGGCCTCCAGTGGATCCCCAGCACTGCCTCGAAAGCAAAGAGACAAGTCACCCAGTAGCCTCTTGGAAGATGCCAAAGAGACCTGCTTCACCAGGGATAGGAAAGGGGGCTTCTTCAGCTCCTTCATGAAAAAGAGAAATGCTCCCACACCCCCCAAACGCAGCAGCTCCTTCCGAGAAATGGAGAATCAGCCCCATAAGAAATACGAACTCACGGGTAACTTCTCATCTGTTGCTTCTCTACAGCATGCTGATGGGTTCTCTTTCACTCCTGCCCAGCAAGAGGCGAATCTGGTGCCACCCAAGTGCTATGGGGGGAGCTTTGCACAGAGGAACCTGTGTAATGACGACGGTGGTGGGGGTGGGGGCAGTGGCACTGCTGGGGGTGGGTGGTCTGGCATCACAGGCTTCTTTACACCACGCTTAATCAAAAAGACACTGGGCTTACGAGCAGGTAAACCCACAGCCAGTGATGACACTTCCAAGCCTTTTCCAAGGTCAAACTCTACATCTTCCATGTCCTCAGGGCTTCCAGAGCAGGATAGGATGGCAATGACCCTTCCCAGGAACTGCCAGAGGTCCAAACTCCAGCTGGAAAGGACAGTGTCCACCTCTTCTCAGCCAGAAGAGAATGTGGACAGGGCCAATGACATGCTTCCAAAAAAATCAGAGGAAGGTGCTGCTCCAACCAGGGAGAGACCAAAAGCCAAGTTACTGCCCAGAGGAGCCACAGCTCTTCCTCTCAGAACCCCCTCTGGGGATCTAGCCATTACAGAGAAGGACTCTCCAGGGGTGGGAGTGGCTGGAGTGGCAGCTGCCCCCAAGGGCAAAGAGAAGAATGGTGGGGCACGACTTGGGATGGTTGGAGTCCCAGAGGATGGAGAGCAGCCCAGCTGGTCTTCTCCAGCCAAGGCTGCCCCTGTCCTCCCAACCACTCATAACCACAAAGTGCCAGTCCTTATCTCACCCACTCTGAAACACACTCCAGCTGACGTGCAGCTCATTGGCACAGACTCTCAGGGGAATAAATTCAAGCTCTTATCTGAGCATCAGGTTACATCCTCTGGAGACAAGGACCGACCCCGACGGGTAAAACCAAAGTGTGCCCCACCCCCACCACCAGTGATGAGACTACTGCAGCATTCGTCCTTATGTTCAGACCCTACAGAAGAGCCAACTGCCCCGACTGCAGGACAGGCCACGTCAGAAACACAGGAAGGAGGAAAGAAGGCAGCTCCGGGCGCAGTGCCCATCAGTGGGAAAGCTGGGAGGCCAGTGGTGCCTCCACCTCAAGTGCCTCTGCCCACATCTTCCATCTCACCCGCCAAAATGGCCAACGGCACAGCAGGTACTAAAGTGGCCCTGAGAAAAACCAAACAGGCCGCTGAGAAAATCTCAGCAGACAAAATCAGCAAAGAGGCCCTGCTGGAATGTGCTGACCTACTGTCCAGTGCAATCACGGAACCTGTGCCCAACAGCCAGCTGGTAGACACTGGACACCAGCTGCTCGACTACTGCTCAGGCTACGTGGACTGCATCCCTCAAACTCGGAACAAATTTGCCTTCCGAGAGGCTGTGAGCAAACTGGAACTCAGCTTACAGGAGCTACAGGTGTCTTCAGCAGCTGCTGGTGTGCCCGGGGCAAACCCTGTCCTTAATAACTTATTGTCATGTGTACAGGAAATCAGTGATGTGGTACAGAGGTAGCCACTGTTAGCCTGGTGGGAAAATGCACACATTTCTGAGGGGAGAGGAAAAGGGACTTGTTTTCCTGTGTTCTTGTTTTCAAAAAATGACTCATACTTGA
Organism: Aotus nancymaae; assembly: GCF_030222135.1. Lineage (NCBI taxonomy): Eukaryota > Metazoa > Chordata > Mammalia > Primates > Aotidae > Aotus > Aotus nancymaae. The sequence goes on along the minus strand of NW_026988523.1, from coordinate 11,428,291 downwards.
GTGTGTTTATGTGAAGTACCTCAGATCCCTGAGTTCTCACGTTTACAGTTTCATCTCAAAAATAAGAAGCTAACCACAAAAGTATAGGAGAGGTAAATTATTAAGTGGGGGCAAGGCAGTAGTAGACAGGGTTGGAAACTGCACTGGAAAATCAGGGAACATATGTATGCCATAAGGAAGGCAATGCAGCCCATCCCTACCTGGAATGCTGGGAGGTGCTAGGCAGGGCTGCTCTCAGCAACACCGCAGCAGCTGCGCCCGGACCTGGGGCTCTGGTAGATACTCATGGCGATTATGCTCCAATTTATCTAATGAGTTTGGTAGGACAGAAGAAAGGAAAGCTGGGAATGTACCAAGAGAAATTTTTGTTCAAGGCTGTTGGAAGCACCCCAGGCTTGCTTTCACAAGGCCATTGCTGCTGTAATGAGAACTGCAAATCAGAGTGCTACAGCACAAAGCTGGGAAACGTGGCCCTATCTGAATGCCTCTGTCCTGTTTGCTGCTGGCGTATTGGTTGGTGCAGGAAATAAAGAATGCTGGAAAGTTGAGTCAGGGAGATTGAAAACCTTCTCCTATAAAATCTTGTATAGATGAGCAGAAGTCACTTCTCCCAGTCTGGTATATTATTTCATAATGGACTAGGAGTGACTTCCTGCTTGTTGGTGGCTGTCTGTAAACCATGAGTACGGGGGTCTCCCAGTGGTTCTTTGTCTTTTGCTGGGCAGCCTGTCTTCCTTTATTCCTGATAGCATTCGGAGCATTAACCAATGTCGATTTTGAAAATAGTAGTCCCTGCAGGTTCTCACAAGGGAATAAATCCTGTTCTGATACAGTTCCCCTGCATACTGACATACTGGCCAAGGACTTGAGCAGCTGTGTATTTTTCTTTATCAACTAAAATAGCAGGGAGATGGTCTTTTCTTGAAACCCGGTGGCCTGTGACTGAAAGGAAAAGCTGGTGCTAATGGCTATTTCTCTGTACCTTTCCCCTCACTTACCACCGTAAACCCAATCTAGGTAGAGAAGAGGGAACCACATTCTCCTCTCTATGGATTTGAAGTGAGTAATTCCCCACATTATTCTCACATGCTTTTCTTCTCAAAGATATTCCTCCCTACTCCCCGTCCAATCATTGTGCTTAGTTGTACAGATCTTATTTGGAATATTCTTTATTTATTTTGTCATTTCACTTCTATTTTAAGAATGCATAATTGAAGGAGTAGTCCTTTTCAGGGAGCACCAGTTAGACCCTGGAAACCTAATGACTTAATCCTTAAATATGTTTTGCCCTTGAAAAATAGGCCTTTTCCTTCCCTACTTAGTTATAGTTGTGGAAGCTAATTAAGATGGCGTGGAAGTGAATCTAATGAGTTAGGTATTATTAATGTTCTTGGTATTGAGTCTAATTTCAATTACTGCTTCATTCTCTTTTTTAAAGCTTTATGAATACTTCCCCCATCCTCCCCAAAGAGAGCCCAGTACACCTGTATTTTTATTTTATTCTCTCAAAGGAATAGTAGCTTAGGAAGATAGGAATTCAACATTGAGCAGTTTTCTTCCTGGCTCTGTCATTGGTACACTGTCACACCACAGCCCCATCTCTTAATCTGTTAATTAAGGTAATAGTACATGTTCTCAAGAGTGTTGCAAATAAGTGTACAGCTATCCCTTTGAGAGCCTCTCTGGAAAGCTCTTTTAGTGCAATGTTGTTATGCTGAATGGTTTTTCATCCTCTTATTTGCAGAGTAGAAAATATTCATGAAGTTAAGAATTGCTGAGAGTATATTAATTGGGCTAAGAATAGTAAGGGGGAAACGGTTTTGAATAGAGTTTGGCATCTTTGACCAAGAACAAAACTGAGTTTTCATTAGAAAGGCCCAGGTTAAGAGGAGGTTTAGAGGAGATGAGCAGTGCAGGGCATTCCTGGCAGGTGCTGGGTGATCCTGGCAGCATGTCACCTGCAGCTGCAGCCCAGGCAGCTAGTGATCGGGTTCATCTCCTCGTGGTGGTTGGAAGAGAACTCAGATGTGAAAAACCAGCAGTCCTTCTCCCACCTTCTTTCCTGCCACTCTTGCTTATCATGCTTGTCCATAAACTTGACGAACTCGTTTTAGCAGTTAGCCTTTTAAGGTCAAGGATGGGAAAGCTGAAACTTTAGAATATTATTATGCTGCTTTTTAGGTTTATCCCTGTCATGGGATGCAGTTAAGGGATTATAATTGTTTTTCAGGGGATTTGTATTTGTTTGTTTTTTAAGCAGGGGCTCTGTTTTTCCCTTGAGAGTTCTGGAAATAAGCCTTGGAGAAACACTGCTGAGTATATTTAGGCTCCCTGGTTTTCTCTCCCAACAGCAATCTTAAGGGTAGGGGGTGGGGCTGTGTCTTACTCAGGGGCAGCACCTAGCTCTGTCTTGCCTGCAGTGGGTGCACAATTTATAAATGGAATTGATTTTTCTCCACACTGTCAAGGGTGGCATTGACTTTTGGAGCACATCCCGTCCACATGATGCTTGAACTATGTAACTTCAGGGGTTGAGGGCTCAAGGTTCAGGTTGAAGAGGCACTGTCAACTTACTATACAAGCATAATTTATGGTTTTCCTTTTTCTACTTGAAAAGGACCAGCTTAAACACAAACCCTTATGTAAATTAAAAGGTTTGAGTCCAAAGCAGAGAAAACTGCTTCTAGAAATTAAAAGTGTAGTTTAATTTTAACTACCCTAAAAGCAAAGAGGAAAGGCCTCGTACAAGGCGTTGACAGTTTTCTAAAGTGGTTGTTATGCTGTGTGTCTGGATGCATGCCTTTGCTGCAACTGCTTGATTCCTTTCGTGTACAGATCACGTGATTTCACTTTAGATTTCCTACTTTAAAATGCAGTGATTTGTGTTGACTACGTCTTGGTTGTGCTTTACATAAAGTATTTCCTTAAAAGGCTTTGTGTAAAATTTAAATGTATATTTTTTCCTGTAGATTTCCATCATGATTTTCAGAGATTAGTCTTAAAAATTTGGCCGCAAGAAATTTATTCAGTGTTTTCTAGATGACCTCTGTACATAGAGGTCATTACAGTGGAGACCCTTTACCAGCAGCATTTCAGAATTTAAATTAGAAAGCTTCTTAGGATTCAACTGAAAGTTGGCTAGTAAAATAGTCCCCAGGTAATAAAGCATGCTGACTTTGCTAAGGCACTGCCCATTTTTATTTAAAGTCATGGAGATTTTGAGTTTAAAGGATGCAATATAGATAGTGGTTTCGTGTTTAGGTTCTAATGCCAGTCTAAAAGGCAAGTCATGTAACCTTGGGAGCCTCAGTTTCCTCATTGTAAAACAGGGATAATAGTAACTACCTCAGGGTTGTAAGGATTAAATGAGATGATGTTTGTAAGATACTTAGCTCAAGTGCCTGGCACACAATGAGCACACTCTCTAATGTTAAACTACTACTATTAACACCTAGTCTAGGGATGCACAGCAGAATCCCCTAGGGTTAAAAAAAACACAAACTGATGGTTAAGCCCCACTCCAGATCAGAATTCCCAGTGGGCTGGGGTCTCGGTCAGTGTATTCACCAGTAATTTCTCCAGGTGTTTCAAACACCTAGTGCTATCTCAAAACTATCAGTACCCCAACCCTTATAGAGTAAGAAACTAGCAGAAGATGGTTAAGTTACTTGCCCATTGTCTCAGAACAGTTAATTAGTGGCAGAGCCAAGGCTAGAATTCAGGTCTCCTGACTTTATGGTCCTGGGGTGTTTCCACCATACCTGCTGCCATGTGAGACACTGCCAAAAAGTGGCTCGACAGACAATCAGCCTGTGTGGTGCTGCACACTTTCTAAAGCACATGCTCCTGACACTTTGACCTTAAGGGGGCTTGAATATGAAGTAATGGGAACATGAGCAAAGCAAGCATTCGGTAGAACTCAGTCATTTAAAAACTTATATGGGGTCATTCTTTTAGACAGACCTCAGCAACACAGCAATGTGCACTTTGTAGTAAAGAAATACCAACCTGCGTTTTTAAAAAACCTAGTTAGTCCTACATTCCTTTTTCTTAAAAAAAAAAACAAAAAAACTTTATTGTTCACATTATTTTAATGACTGTGAGATAATGTATATGAGAGCACTTTGAGAAAATATCAACTGTAATATAAGGTTGTAGTATTGTCTGTTTAAAAGATAAGACAGTTGATTCAATGTGGATGGACCCTGTGGGGGACCTGGAAGTGCAGGCACACGAGTATCACCTCTGTCATTTATCACATTTAGACACAGGAAACTGCTTAACGACTATGAGCAGGTATAGCAAGTGTTTTGTTAAAGCTGTAGTTCAGAGCTGAAACTCGGGACCAATTTTTTGGTTTAACTGCAATCTTTAAAAAGTAAGAATGTGTACTCACTCTAGAATACAGAAGCTCTTCCAGGGACCTTGACTCAAGAAAGATGAGGCCCTCGTACTCCAGCATCTGTCCGTTTGTCCACTGTACGCTTGGCCGTTTATCCTAAGTGTGGTGGGAGCAGACTTGTCTGTTGACATTGACAGTGTCTTTTTTAACCTATGTTCTGCATAGTTTCGTTAAGTTTACAGCAGGAGGTGGATGGCCATAAAACCATGCACTTTGGGAATTAACTTTTCTAGGATTTCCTACCAGTTTATAAATGACATCGACATTTGCCATCTCTCTTTTTCCTTTTCTACAAAAGAGTAACTGAATTTAATTCACCTATTAGAGTATAAAATACTTGAGAATAAATTGCATTGGTGGCCACTTACAGCTACATTTCATTGTGACCTCTCCTGCTCCCTTCCATTTTGCTACTGATGTCATTGTTATTATCAGGCTGTGCCCCTACCAGGAGTTCATATTGGGTTGACGGGGTTATCTCTATTTTTGTTCTTGACTTTTGAGTTTCATCGTCTTGCATTAAATTGTTCCACCTGGACTTGGGATTCATCTCTGTGCCCTAAGCATCTGCTATGACCAATCCTCTTTGTGTAGGTGAGTCTCTGGATTTAAGGATTGATAGGCTTCAGAGGTTTGTATCTCTTAGCTCACATCAAGCCAGTAGTAGCTCACTTCCTTTGTAAATGCCTGCTTCAGTGTGGGATCCGTAGGAGTACGTGAGAACTTCTGAAACCTCTCCCACTCTTAACAGTCTAGATATCTATATCATTTGGATGGAGTTCGGGTTTTCCAACTATTAGACTTAAAGAAATCTAATGCAAGGCTTGCTTTTTTTTTTTTTTTCCAGCAAGCCAGTAGTGATACTGTTACTTGTTCTGTTCAGCACAACTGTAGTTCACGTGACCTTCACTGCAATTCCCTATGCTCCTTCATTACTGGGAAGCACGGGTGGATTCAGGGCTGTGGGATGAGCTGCATCCTTCTCCGGAGCACTCGCCCCCATAACTCTTAGCTCCAGCCTGTCTTTTGGGAAGTTTACTGCAATGTCCAGAAGGATGAGTTTCTGCTTTTCATGCCACCTCTCTGAGGTATGTATTATATGTTGAGTATGTACAAGACGATACCTTTTGGCCAGGCACGGTGGCTCATACCTGTAATCCTAGCACTTTGGGGAGACCAAGACGGGCAGATCACTTGAGGTCAGTGAAACCCTGTCTCTACTAAAATCATAAAAATTATACTGGCGTTGTGGTATATGCCTGTAATCCCAGCTACTCCCAAGGCTGCGGCAGAAGAATTGCTTGAATCCAGGAGGCGGAGGTTGCAGTGAACTGAGATCACGCCACTGGACTCCAGTCTAGGTGGCGGAGCGAGGCTCGTCAAAAAAACAAAACCAAGATGATACCTTCATTTCTGACTCAATATTCTAGATCCAAAGGACAGGAAATTAGGGAAGGCTTCACTCTGTGGGATCAGGATAAGGAGATCCCATACTTCTTCCCAGGTAAGGAGGCCTGTGGCAGGTCGTGATTCAAAGCTGACTTGGAATGGCAGAAACTAAGAGGCCACTCTTGGAGATTTGTGCCTTCAAAGACGGGTTTCATGAGTCTTACAGAGGAAAGGACTTATCAGCTGGGTTGATTTTGCATGATTATCGAACTAGAATGGGTAGACATGAGCTGCTTGGGTGGCAGTGGCCCAGAGCACCCATCTTTGAGAATCCCCCGCTTGAAATGGTTTTCTGAGAGTGCTCACTTGGCAATTGCTGCGTTTCTCAAGCCCCCCTGGCGGGGTCTCGCTGAGCCCTTCCCTCCAAGTGCACTTACTTCTTCATCCTCATGTACATCTATAGCTTTGAAATTGTTTACCTCTCCTAGAAAAATCTTACCTTTTAGCCAGAGCACAGTAGCAAAGCCGTGTTCTCTCAGAGGGAGCAGCTGGCATGTTGAAAGGGAAAGGCCAGGCTGAGCACTCTCCTCAGACCACACCATGTCTGGAGTAGAATTGTGATACATGTCTGTATCTGTTCTGGGAGATTCTTTGTTCATCTTTGTACTCACATGAGCAGATTTCCTACCTGTCACTCCAGGTTACTGAGCTGAACCCTCAGAACTTGGGGGCTCCGAGCATGCTCACAAGCCCTTTAGGACACGCTGGAACCAAACTGTCCAGTGTTAGCAGGCTTTATGAAAGGAAATATAGGGAGTTGGTATAGTTGGAACTTGCTTAGATTTGCTTCTGAGTCTCAGAGCAGGAGTTTCAAATCTTGTCATTAGGTACCATAAACTTTAGTTGGAGAATGGGACTTAAATTTTCATGTATATGTATACTTAATTTTCAGCAATTACAACACAAAAAGAATATGCAAATTTATTGTTTCAGGAGGTGTTGCAGGAGTAGGAATGCTTTAGGGTCATCAACAGTACACCTCAGGTATTGTGAGTGGCAAGAAGGCTAGAAGACAGAGATGCTTCTGGTAGATGAGGGCCAGACCAACCAGCTCTCCTCCATTTTGACAGCAGTTTTTCACTGTCACCAGTTGTACTCCATTATGTGATGAGAGGAATTTCTTGAGATCTTGAGAAATCACCTTGATTAGGCCGGTTGTCAGTATTCAGAAACTAGAAAGGAACAATGAAATACTCCTCTTACGATTCTTTAGGGTATGTGTTTGAAAGCCCTCGCATCCCAGATCTGTGTAGCTGGTGTGCGTTTGTGTCCATAAGCACACCTGCTCTGCTGTCATGCCCATTAAGAGAGGAGGAGTAAGTAAAAGGAATCGCTCAGATCGTTCCTTGGGTGAACAGCAGTGGCGTGTTGGTGTGTTGACTGTGAGCAGGCTGACTTAGCTGTTTGTTGACGCATACTAGGAGCCCCCATCTCCTCCCAGACCCTGCACTTTTCCTTCCCTGCTGTCTGATTCTCTAATGACCATCAGTGGACAAACGCCAGTTTTGTGCTCTCTTAGTAAAAATAAGTTTAAACATTTCATGGTGGTTGACAGAACTTTGTCCTAAAACATGTATTCAGATTATTTAAAACTCATGTAACATTTATGCCAAAGGTCCCGCCCTGCAGGTGTGTGTGTGGTGCACAGAGGGTGAGGTTTAGAGCATCGGGCACTGTGTGCATTGCTAAGGGGACATAGTGAGACAATGTGGGATTTAACTAAAAACACATCAGTCGTGGGTCACACTACCGGTGTTGTCAGGTATTTGTTCTTAATTGTTAATGTAATATATTTTCGGTTGTTTGTTTTTCTAATTTAATTCTCTCACTCTGTTGTCTGACTGTGAACTGCTAACAGTGTTAAACTTGATGTAAATAAATGAGGCCCTTGAAAGGGACTGCTCTCTGCCTGTCTTCTCACAAGGTTTGCCAAGTTGTGTTTTGTTTTAAATAAAGGTTGCAATATTTTATTGGCAAAGTAGGCTGGAGATTGGAATGTTTCTCCCATGATTTTAGCTGACGGGGAAGCTAAGCAGCATTTCTTTCTCTCTGTGTGAAACAGATGTCTGTAAGGTGAAGGAGCTGATTTTAGCAAGCATGCCTGTGGCACATTCTTTAGAATGTCCTCTGTGGGGGTGAGTACTCATCCTTCGATGGATTACATTTTTGGAAATGAACAAAGGGCATCATCTGGAGCCCAGGCTGCCGTGCGTAAGGTAGGTAATGCGTTTGTCTGTGCGTCTTCAACAGGAAGTGACTGTCGAGTGCAATCTAATTCTCTCAAAATCCGTTCTGAGGACAACTGCAAGTAAGTTTTAAAAGTGTTTTGAGTCAATATAGCATTTATAGAGTAAGTGTGGAACCTCAGGGTAACATTCTATTCTTGTTTGCCGTGGTCTTCAAGGTTTTGTGAATGAGTTACTGCTTTTAGAAGTAACTTGAACTAGGTCTGGGTAGCATATACGCAAGTTGTGCATACACGAGGCCCAATTAAAATGGCTGTTACAGCAGTTTACACACCTCACATTGCACCTTCTGTCCTTTTCTCCCACGCATTTTTGGTTTTGTCTAGAAAGTCTTCTTTTTAGAATCTTCCAGGAGGAATCTCTCATTGCGATTTGACTTAATTTTGTTTTGTTTTTCTTTTTGAGACAGTCTTGCTCTGTCACCCAGGTTAGAGTGCAGTGGCGCTATCTCAGCTCACTGCTACCTCTGCCTCCTGGGTTCAAGCGATTCTCCTTGAACTGATTGCCTCAGCCTCCCAAGTAGCTGGGACTACAGGCACCTGCCACGATGCCCAGCTAATATTTTGTATTTTTAGTAGAGACAGGGTTCACCACGTTGGCCAGGCTGATCTCAAACTCCTGACCTCAAGTGATCCACGCACCTTGGCCTCCCAAAGTGCTGGGATTACAGGCATGAGCCATCGCGCCCAGCCAACTTAAAATTTTTTGACTTTATGATGGTAGGAAAGTGATACACATTCATACTTTAAGTACCTATACATTCTGTTTTCTCACTTTCATGACAGTATTCAATAAATTACATAAGATAGGCTGGGTGCCGTGGCTCATGCCTGTAATCCCAGCAGTTTGGGAGGCTGAGGCGGGTGGATCACCAGGTCAGGAGTTCAAGACCAGCCTAGCCAAGATCATGAAATGTCATCTCTACTAAAAATACAAAAATTAGCTAGGTTGTGGTGGTGTGTGCCTGTAAATCCCAGCTACTCAGGAGGCTGAGGTAGAAGAATCGCTTGGGGGAGACGGAGGTTGCAGTGAGCCGAGATCACGCCACTGAACTCCAGCCTGGGTGACAGAGCGAGACTCTGAGAAGAAAAAAAAAGGTAGTCAACACTTTATTATACAATAGGCTTTGTGTTAGATGATTTCCTCACGTGTGGGCTTTCGGGTTCTGAGCATGTTTAAGGTAGCCTAGGTTAAGTTATGATGTTTGTAGGTTATGTGTATTAAATGCATTTTTGACTTATGTTTTCAACTTATGATGAGTTTGTCGGTACATAACCCTGTTGTAAGTTGAAGAGCATCTGGACTTGTAACATTTTTCTGCATTTGCTATGGAAGTCACTAACCCATAGCAGCTGGAGTCGGACCGCCCCTTCCTACCCCTCCACTGACTACTTTTGTGACTTTGAGCATGAAACTAAGCAGCCGTTTTATTAAGTTTATATTAAACACCTTGTGATATTGTGAGATAGTAAGAAATATGTGTTTGGTCTTCCCCGTTCCTGACACAAAGCTTCTAAAACCCTTAGAATTTCCTGAGGGATAGGGGTGAGAGGAACGTCTTTTGTTATTCACTGTTCTGTCAGCCTTACCTGAGTTTGTGCTAATGAAGTGACTTTTGGAGAATGGGGGGTGGTTGCCAGAGGCAACCATGTGATTAGAGGGTTGGAACTTCAGCCCCACCCCCGACCTCTGGGGAAAGGAGAGGCTGGAGATTGACAACAGCCAATTATTTAATCAATCCTGGATCTGTAATGAAGCCGCTGTAAAAACCCTGAATGATGGGTTTCAGAAAGCTTCTGGGTTGTGAACAAACGGAGATGCTGGGAGGGTGTCACTCCCTCGAGGGATGGGAGCTCTGTGCCACCCCCACCCTGACCCTATCCTAAGTTGTTTCCTTTATGATAGGCTAGTTATGAATTGTTTCCCTGAGTTCTGTGCAAGTTACCAAACTTAAGGAAAGGGGCTGTAGGCCAATCTGTAGCCAAGTCAGAAGTGTGGGTGACCTGGAGACCCACTACTTCCAATTGGTATCTGTAGTGGGGGAGTCTTGTGGGCTGAGCCCTTAACCTGTAGGGTCTGCACTAACTCCCAAGTAATGTCAGAATTGAAATGTAAGACCCCCAGTTAGTGTCGACAGATAACTGAACTGCTTGATGTGGAAAATCTCCACGTTTGGAGTAGAGGAAAAGCTTTGTTTTTACAGATGTAAAGCTCTGTGTCCTGAGTGTAACCACCCAATGGGTTTGCCCACCACCTAGACAGAGCCAGTTTATCAAGACAACTCATGCAGAGCTGGCTGTGCGGGCGACGGGAGTTTTATTATTACTCAAATCAGTCTCTCGGGGATCAGAGTTTTTAAGGATAATTTGGTGGGTAAAATCGTGGGGATTCGAAGCTGTTCTCTGCTGCTGAGTCAGTTCCTGTGTGGGGGGCACAGAACTGGTTGGCAGGTCCAGGGGTGCCATCTGGTTTTTAAAACTGAAAAACCTGAAAAGACAATCTCAAAAGGCAGGTCTTAGGTCCACAAGAATAACTGGGGAAGTTGTAAATCTTATGATCTCCAGAATAATGGCTGGTAAGAATTCTAGATCCTATCCTGACTTGGTAGCTGGTGGCCTTTCATTTGTTTTACAAGAAGGTTTAGCCTTTTGGGAAGGGCTGTTTAAACTGTGTACATGAAAATCCTTCCCAAAGCTAGTTTGCCCTATGCCCAGGACTGAACAAGGAGAGTTTAGAGGTTAGAAGCATGATGGGGTCAGTTGGGTCTGATGTCACTGTCATAATTTTCTGTTTATGATGTTTGCAAAAGTGTTTTCATGGGCACTTTATAAAGATGAAGTCGTGTCATCCTGCCACCCTGTGAGGTAGGTTCAGTTATGCTGGAGTGGACACTAAGGTTAAACTGCTCCCCCATGGTCTCCGTTAAGTGATGAAACCATGGCTCCAGCTAATGTGTTTGGAACCATAACATTCTGCTGCTTGTCTTGGTTCCCAAGGTGAGAGGTTCACATCTGCTGTGACACCAAACACAGCTGGCCAGTGCTAGAACTAATGCCTGCTGTTTTGTCTCGAAGACTTACCTTTAACTGGTGTATTCAGAGTGTGTTGAGCCTGGTGTGCCGTAGGATCGGGTGGCTTGCATCTTCCGGGATGCTCGAGACGGAAAGCCAGTGAGCCAGCAGCCAACACTGGCCCCCCCTGACTGTGCAGTCAGGCCGAGTTCACTTGTATCCCATGAGGGGTATGTAACTAAACCCTTTTTTATTGATTTGAATATTTGAGTACCTAATGTGGCTCAGGCTAGATACTTTCTAACCTCGAGGCAGTTGAGTAAATGAGCAAAATGAAGTGTTGAATGAGGGAGAGACAGAAGTGTTTCCATTTGTTAGAACTGAAAGAGGGTTGAGGAGGCTTTTATTTTTTTATTTTGAGATGGAATTTCGCTCGTCATCCAGACTGGAGTGCAATGGCGTGATCTCAGCTCACTTCAGTGACCGCCTCCCGGGTTCAAGTGATTGATTCTCCTGCTCAGCCTCTCCGGCAGCTGCAACTACAGGTGCGTGCCAGAAAACCTGGCCAATTTTTACATTTTTAGTAGAGATGGGGTTTTACCATGTTAGCCAGGCTGGTCTTGAACTTCTGATTTCAGGTGATTTCTGAGGAAGGCTTTAAGAAAGGACATGAGGTGACGACAAGTAGAAAAGACAAAAAAGGCTGGGTGTGGTGGCTCACGCCTGTAATCCCAGCACTTTGGAAGGCTGAGGCAGGACGACAGCTTGAGCCCAGGAGTTCCAGACTAGCCTGGGCAATATAGTGAGACCCTGATTCTATCTTTATATGTATATATGTCTGTGTGTATGTGTATATAATATAAAACACATAGAAAAAAAGACCTGTTATTCCAGAAGCATGGGAGAAGAACCAAGAAAAGGGGGAAAGCACATAATCAACACTGTGTGTAGGCACAATGCTACGTGTCTACATGGTGGCTTTTTTTTTTTTTTTGGAGACAGAGTCTCGCTCTGTTGCCCATGCTGGAGTGCAGTGGTGCAATCTTGGCTCAATGCAACCTTCGCCTCCCAAGTTCAAGCAATTCTCCTGCCTCAGCCTCCTGAATAGCTGGGATTACAGGTGCCTGCCACCACGCTCAGCTAATAATTTTTATATTTTTAGTAGAGACAGGGTTTCAACATGTTGGTCAGGCTGGTCTTGAACTCCTGATCTCAGATGATCCACCCTCCTCTGCCTCCCAAAGTGCTGGGATTACAGGCGTGAGCCAGCGCGCCTGGCCCACGATGCCATTTAATCCTCAGAAATGACTGCTTTTCTTTTTACAGCTGAGAGTTCAGGAGTGAACATTTTCATATGTAAGAGCAATATGCTGTCGAAGCCTCTTCAGTAGGAGGTTGGCATAACCCGGCTCCACCAATGTGGTCCCAAAGCAAACTGATGTAGACAGACAGGCAGACCAGTCACATACCTTGCCAGCTCCGTGCCAGTATCTGCCCTGTCTCTGCCAGGCCTCATTAGGATTATCCAGCATTTGAAATTCTGCTAGATCTTAGAAACAGTAAGAAAGTAGGCCAAGGATTTTAGAAAAATAGAAAATTTTAATCTTTACATATAACATGTCCAGACCCCTAATTGTTTTTAAAAAGTTTTTCCTCCCCTCCAAATCTGTAGAGCATAATAACTCTTGGCTCACACCGACATGATTTATAAAACATCTTCCTCTGCGCACTTTTCCCTTCAGCCTCAGGCTCTTGGCTGATCTGCTCACATCAGAAGCAGCTCGGCTTTCCTCTGGGAGTGCCAATTTGAAAGCCCCCCAGCCCGCAAACCTAGAGTCTACGCTCCACCTCCGGGTCACAGAACTTCATTCTCTCCTGCTCTGTAACCCAAGGACCCTACAGCCTCTGAGGCCCAACACCCATGCTCTTCCTTGTAGAAGAGCTAAGATGCTAAGGAGACCATAAGAAGCCCTTGGGATTTGTTGAGCAGCCACCTGGCCCACTTGCTTCAACCACATTCCATTTGGAATGTGTGTCTTTAAGGCACCAAGTGATGTCAAGAATTGGCTGTTTCTTTGAATCTAGCGATCCAAGTTCCTATCTCAGTGGGACCTCAAAAAAAAAAGGATTGGCTCTGCTTCTTATGTAAGGCCTACCTTTTACACACCAGTTGTGTGTTAATAACTGCTGGGTACCAGTCCGCGCTCCCTCAAACACCTCACAGTTCCAAACGGGGTGCTCCTACAGGTCCCAGGGTGCTGTTAGTGGAAGAAAGGCAGCTCCAGGAAGTCTCTGTCTAGCCTTCATGACAGAAAGTAGTTAATCCTCTGGGAAATGGACTTGCAGCCCTGGGAAGAAAAGAGCTGTTCCTCCTTGGGGACATAAACCATCATCTGGGCGATTTCATCCAGTGTCTCTTCTGTATACAGGAGCTCCTGGCTCAGGAAGGCATCCCGCGCACACAGCCTGACGTGACGGTACTCCAGTGGCAGGAAGGGGATGAAGTAGTCAATCAGGTTTTCCCTCACAAGACGGCTGTGGCTAAAGCCATTGTCTGAAATCAAGATCAGAGTTACATGGAGTCTGACCTGGGGCTGAACCTAGCTGAATTTGGGGGTGAGGGGAGGGGCGTTGCTGTGTGTTTCTTTTAAACAGGGTCTCACTCTGTCACCCAGGCTGCAGTGCAGTGGTGCTGTCTTGGCTTCCTGCACCCGCCACCTCCTGGTTTCAGGGGATCCTCCCATCCTAGCCTCTGAGTGAGTACTGGGACCACAGGTGCACACCACCACACCCAGCTAATTTTTGTATTTTTGTTTCAGACTGAGTCTAGGTTTGTCACCAGTCTGGAGTGCAGTGGCGCAATCTTGGCTCACTGAAACCTCTGTCTTTTGGGTTCAAGCAATTCTTGTGCCTCAGCCTCCCAGATTACAGGCACCTGCCAGCTAATTTTTTTATTTTTAGTAGCAACAGGGTTTCACCATGTTGGCCAGGATAGTCTTGATCTCCTGATCTCGTGATCTGCCCACCTTGGCCTCCCAAGGTGCTGGCATTACAGGCGTGAGACACGGTGGCACCTGGCCAACTTTTATATTTTTGGTAGAGACGGGGTTTCACCATGTTGGCCAGGCTGGTCTCGAACTCCTAGACTCAAGTGATCTGCCTGCCTCAGCCTCCCAAAGTGCTGGGACTACAGGTGTGAGCCTCAGCTGGGGTTTTAAGGTGTCCCCAAACCGAAGGGCTGGGCAAGGTTGGATCTCGCCTCAACTCCAGGAGTGCTGTCTGCAGTGTGTGTCAAGAACTCCACAGCTGTGTCTCCTTTAGGTAAAGTCTCCTAGTGAGACTCTTGGAGCTACTGCAAACTATTCTTTCCAAGCATTTCCAGAAAAGGAGCTCAGGCTTTCTTAGCACTTTTCCTGTGCCTACTATTGCAAGGTTGATGATATGAGATGATTATGGTCTGCCCTCTGTGGTGCCAAGTACCCTATGGGCCTCATAAACACACATTCCAACAAACACGTTAATTAACCCCAGCTGTGGCTCTAACCAGAGGCATATTTTTTTGTGTGGCTGTGTGTCAGTTACTTACCTCTGGTTTCCACAATCTCCGCCTGGAGGTGGGGCTCCAAGTGTTCCATCGTAATTTCTTCCCGGGACCATCCATCCTTGAGCAACTTTAGGACCACCTCATTGATGATATCGCCCCTGAGATTACTGAAGGAGACAAGAGCTTGTTAACCCATTTCTTTGTTATGTGACCACTGAAGCCAATGCGTGGGTGGCTGGAAGAATGGAGGCTGAGGGGCGTGAGCCTTCTCTCTCTTCCAGGAGACCTTGTCACAACTCCAAGGTCTGCACAGAAGACACTGTCCAGCTTGGCCACCCACTCTCTCTCGTTCCCTTTTGAGACACACTGAGACTGCTAGGTGCAGGGAGCATCAAGATGCTAAGAAGTGGCTCTTCCCCTTCCTTCTGTGTGGTCTGAGGGGCATCCATGTATTCAGTTCCAGGACAGTATGGCAAGCACTAATGGAGGAGTGACCAAGTTCTAAGGAGAAGGCTTCTGAGCAAACAAAGACCAAGTAGTAATCATCAGACACTTGGCAGGGAAGGGATGGGTCAGGCATGGATGCAGCAGAGGGCTTGCGGGGTTCAGGGGCTTAAGTTGCTTAGAGGAACCGGAGGAGCAGAGGCATAAAATGCTAGCCAAGGCTAGGGAGAGGAGGCCTTTGTCACGTACATGGATTTGAGCTTAGGGACCATGGAGAAGGGAGGGAAAGGAGGGTAAGAATTAGTTACAGAGGCGCAATTGAGAAACGCTATAATTGATGGACGTGAGAAGTGAAAGGAGGTCATCAAAGAACATGTTAGCCTCAAGCTGCTTGCTGTCCCCCTTAACAGAGGTGGAACATAGAAGGGTGGAAATGAAAGCTTGGTTTTACACACGTTTGAATGGTTTCTGCTTGCCTGTGCTCTCTCTCAGGTTGTGATACCACTGAATAACTGGAATGATGGGTCTGAAGCACAGAAAGAGATTTGGGCTAGAGACAGGAGGGAGAAAGGGGATAAGGAGAGAGGATGCAATCCAGCAGGGAAGCTGGGACGGAGGTAGTGGAGGCTTGAACCTGGGTGCACATCCTCCTCCGCCCGCCCCAGCCCAAGCATCCTCTTCCCCCACCTCCCCTCCCTGGGTTGCAGCCTCAGCCAGCTCCACCAGCTCCTTAAACAAACCAAAGCCTTGCCCATCTCCGCATCAGTGCACTCACACCTACCCCTGCTCTCTCTTTGAAGACAGAGTCTCACTCTGTCACCCAGACTGGAATACAATGGTATGATTTCAGCTCACTGCAGCCTCACCCTCCTCAGGCTCAGCTGATCCTCCCAGGTACATCCCAACATACCCAGCTTTTACTTTTGAGACATAGTTTCACTCTTGTTGCCCACGCTGGAGTGCAATGGCGTGATGTCTGCTCACTGCAGCCTCTGCCTCCCAGATTCAAGAGATTCTCCTGCCTCAGCCTCCCAAGGAGCTGGGATTATAGGCACACACCACCATGCCAGGTTAATTTTGTATTTTTAGTAGATACAGGGTTTCACCATGTTGGCCAGGCTGGTCTCGTACTCCTGACCTCAGGTGATCCGCCCGCCTCAGCCTCCCGAAGTGCTGGGATGAAAGGCGTGCCCAGCCCTAGTTTAATTTTTGTGTGGAGACAAGGTCTCACTATGTTCCCCGGGCTGGTCTCCAACTCCTTGGCTCAAGTGATCCTCCCACTTCAGCCTCCCAAAGTGTCGGGATGACGGACATGAGCCATAGTGCCCGGCCTCCCTTGCATTTTCCTCAGGTCCAGCAGAATGAGGGAGGCTCAAGGACAGGGAAAGCAGGTTAGGAGTGCAGATCCAGTATCTCCATCTCTTTCCCTCCTCACCCAGCTCTGAAAGCCCCATGACACCCACCGGCATATTAACTCAATGTCTTTGCTCATTTAGCCTATGACTGCATCCTGTGCACCAGGCTCCATGGGGGCTCCTGGGAAATGGGGAGCTGCCTGGTTCTCTCCCTCCCTGCCTCAACCATGGGGCAGAGGCTGAGGCTAGGCAGGCATCCTTCCCTGCCACGCAGGTAAGCTCAGACTGCCAGATTGTCTAGCCAGGTGCCTCCTCATAGGGGTAGGTGCCAATGTGCCTTTCACAACCAGAATTTACAGGAAGACAGCTCCCCACTGGAGGAGCCCGGCAGGAACAAAGG
Organism: Aotus nancymaae; assembly: GCF_030222135.1. NCBI lineage: Eukaryota > Metazoa > Chordata > Mammalia > Primates > Aotidae > Aotus > Aotus nancymaae. The sequence continues at coordinate 11,411,440 of NW_026988523.1, read as the reverse complement.
TGCTCAAGATCAGCCGCTCAGCCAGGCTTCCTCCAACACCTGCCCATAGGGAAGCTGCTCACAAGACTCTTCCACTTTGACTCTGCCGCTGCTGCAGGAAGGCCATCTATGCACACAGGAGCAGCCACAGTTGCAACAGCTGAGGCAAAACCCTGCTGCCACGGCATTAGCCCATCCTGCATTCCCCACAGGAGGCAGAGGCAGGTAGCACTGTTCACCCTGGCAGGGGCTGGAGAGCAGGATCCAGGGTGCTGTGAAGCCAACACCATGGTACTCCCTCACCCAGCCCCAGGGGCACAGACTCCAAGGCCTTCTCCATTCCCCTGTCAGCTGCTTGAGAGCAGGAAGCTGGCTTATTTATTTCTGTAACCCCAGTGCTTTGCACGCATCAGGCACTCAGCCTTTAGTAAATAAAAGGACATCTCCGCACCTGTGTCTGCACCATCTCCACCCTTCTCAATCTCTCCTGGTTTGTCCCACAGCCAAAGTCCCTTTTATTCCACCATTTTACAGGTTTTTATCTCACCCACCGACCCATAACTTGGGGCCCCTCTGTATGCACCGCCCCCCCATCATTTTCAGGACTGCCACTCTGGCACCAGCGTTTTATCTTTAGACAGACACTGTCTTCCTGGAACACCTCAATTCCCTTCCACAGGTCACTACTAGCCTGGGTCACTGGGAAATCTGCAGGGGCCAGAGGGCACCTGTCTCAACCAGCCCTCTCCCCTGGCCAACATCCACCAGCCCTTATCCCTAAGACCCCTTAAGTCTGGGGACTTAAGGCCTCGCCAGACAGAACTGCTTGTTGCTGTAACAAACCCCATGTTAACTGCTACGTGCTTCCTAAATAAAGAACAGACATAGACACATCATCTCTTTGAGCCTTAGTGTCCTCATTTATAAAACAAGGACTGGACCAATCTAAGCTGTCCTCTCGTGAATCAACAGGCAGCCAACAGACACACTGGGAGCTATGCTTCCATGAGTAAGTTCTATTTGTGTAGTTCTCTAATTTTTCAAACTCCTTTCTATCCTTTTCCTGACAACACCACAAAGGAAACAGGCTGTAATCACCCTTGTCACTTTACAGCTCCCATCGCAGAGTTCGACGTTCCTGTCCTGCCAGGTGACCCCGTGCCTGCAGCCTTCTGTATTTGGCAGACACAGGCGAAGTAGTTAATGTTACTTTCCTGGTGCCCAGCCACCAGACCCCAGATTCCCTAGCCCAGACAAAGGGAGCACCACACACACTCAACTCCCTGCTTCAGCTGCCACCTCCTCTCTTCTGCCACCAGGGGGAGGCCAGCAAAGCCACTGGCAACTCACTTCAAACGGCGGGTTTCGAATTTATTTCAGAATGAAACGGCTGCTCTTCACATAGTGTGACTTGGTCACTCTAGCAGTTTGAATCAGCTGTGCTTTTCTTTCACATCCAAGAATCCTTACTACAAAGGATGATTAATTGAAGCACATTACAGAAATCAAATCCAGAGATTCCAATGTCAACACAGTGTCTCCCCGAGACATCGCCAGCCCACCTGAGAGCCTCAGAGGGTGAGTCTGCGCCCTGGACAGCCTGGGACAGACTATGTCAGCCCAGCCTACGGCTGGAGGGGGGACCTGGCTCTCCAAGGCTGGGTACAGGCCCACACCACAGCCACTAGAACCCAACGACACATCTTTCATTTTTCCTTCACATCCTTGTCACAGTTATGCGTCCTCTTCCCTCAAGCTCAGAGACTCCTGGGGGACCTCCCCATCCTGCTGTGGCCTGGAGGAGTCTGGCAGGGCGGCTTTTCCGCAAGCCGGCCCCACCTGCAACCTGCAGACGATCACATGACCTCGCAAAGTCCACCGAGGCCGGGTCACTGGGGGAAAGGACAGGCGGCTGGCCAGGGGCTGGAGGGTGCTGCCATCGGGTCGATGGCCAAAATACAAAGGCTAATGTTTGCCTAGAGACTGCAGGGTCACCGGGTCACATTAGGCAATCGTGGCCTAGGTGAGGTTTTCCAAGCTGAGAAGTGGGAGAATCTGCCTGGCTGGCACCACTTGAGGCCAGCAGACCCCCGTCAGGGAAAGGGAGGAGGTCGACACACACACACACACACACACACACGAGAGATTCCTGCAGAAGGGAAAGGGAGGCCTAAGGCGGGGTCACCATGCTTCGCCCTGTGCCGTGGGAAGGACTGGCTTCCGCATGGGGGGTCAGAGGGTCCCGTGGACGTCCCCACCCAGGGCTCAGGTGCAGAAGCTATAGAGCACCCAGGTGACTCCTCTGTTCGGGCTCGTCTGCATGCTGCAGCCTCCACCTGACTCATTGCAACAGAAGATTTAAGCCTGGCTGCCTCCCCAGGTGGAAATAAACAGTACAGAATGTGGGCATAAGAACTAATTTGAAGAACTGACTATCCACACTTCCTCGTTCTGGCCACTCAAATCACACAAGAGGTTTCTCTCTCCTCTTAATCAACCTGGGCGCCCCGCATTCTAAGCCTCCACAGCTTTACCTACAAACCAGGAAGGGCTTCCCATCACCACACAGAAATTCCAACCCAGCAACAGTTTAAACCTGTTTCACTTCTTTTGAGACGCAGTTTCGCTCTTGTTGCCCAGGCTGGAGTGCAATGGCGCTATCTCAGCTCACTGCAACCTCCACCTCCTGGGTTCAAGTGATTCTCCTCCCTCTCGAGTAGCTGGGATTACAGGCATGCGCCACAGTACCCAGCTAATTTTTGTAATTTTAGTAAAGACAGGGTTTTGACATGTTGGCCAGGCTGGTCTCGAGCTCCTGACCTCAGGATCCACCTGCCTCGGCCTCTCAAAATGCTGGGATTACAGGTGTGAGCCACTGCACCTGGCCCATTTCACTTCTAGTGAATCCACACTGAAGATCTGCCCTCCACTGCTCACCCCTTCACCCACCACACTCCCCAAGCTAGGATGAAAATCAGCATCCCTCACCCCCACCACCAACTTCCTCATCCTGCACCCTGCAGCTTGGGAAAACTCCCCAGCAAGCAAGTGCTGGCCTAAGGAAGGCGAGGGCGGAGTGGAGTTGGGAAGGGACCACTTGGTTTGACTTCTACCGACGCTCAAGCTGTTGTGAAACCTTCAAATTGGGTCAACAAGGGCCCACACTCGACCTGTAACAGACACAGGACTCCCCCAGTTGGAGCCTCCACAAAAAGATCAGGTTGGACAAGTTATTTCTAAGTTGGCCTCCCACAAAGACATGTCAACAAAAGCACAGCAGCTGCAGTGCAGTGATGAAGAGACTGGGTCCTGCGTGGCAGCACCACAACCGAACTACAGGTACTCAGAGGAAGCACGTTTCTCTCCACACGTATACCCTGGATTTTAAGCCAGTGACGACTTCTCACGATCAGAGAAGAAACAGACCCTCCCAGGCTGGAGGAAGAAATGGCCATGTTGGACTTGATGGGAGACTATGCCATTCTCTAACCAGGCTTGCCTTGGGAATTTGTTTCAAAGAATCTGTCACCCAGATTGGAGTGCAGTGGCCCAATCTCGGCTCACTGCAACCCTTATCTCGTGGATTCAAGCGATTCTCCCACCTCAGCCGCCCGAGTAGCTGGGACTACATAGGTAGAAGTCACCATGCCCAAACTTTTTTTTTTTTGAGATGGAGTCTCACTGTCACCCAGGCTGGACTGCAGTGGCGCGATCTTAGCTCACAGGAACCTCCACCTCCCAGGCTCAAGAAATTCTCCTGCCCTAGCCTCCCAAGTAGCTGGGACTACAGGCTCACACCACCATGCCCGGCTAATTTTTGTATTTTTGGTAGAGAGGGGGTTTCACCATATTGGTCAGGGTGGTCTTGAACTCCTGACTTCGTGATCCACCCGTCTCGGCCTCCCAAAGTGCTGAGATTACAGGCGTCAGCCACTGGGCCCAGCCAAATTTTCATATTTTTTGTAGAGACGGCGTTTCACCACATTGCCCAGTCTGGTCTCAAACTCCTGGACTCAAGGGACCTGCCCGCCTTGGCCTCCCAAAGTGCTGAGATTACAGGCATGAGCCACCATTTCTGTACTGGAGTTTGTGCTGGTTTTTCTTGAGGAAAAGGTTCTGAACCTGGGGACGCGTGGAAGCCTCCACTGCCAGCTAGTATCCTCCCGTCCCCCAGCCCCCTTGACCACTGTTCCCCAGAACCCACCTGAGAAACAGAAAGATAGTCCATGGAGACTCGGCCCTGTCATCCTCAGGGGCCCGGCGTTCTAAGTGTGGCCCAAGGACCTCCAGCAGCCCTGGGTGCAGCTTCTCAGCCTCATCGAAGATGAACAGCGTCTGACGGCAGAGCTGCTGCGTCTCCCGGATCTGGCCCTTCAGCTGCTCCTGCAAGGGATATAGAGAGCAGCTGGGGAACTGGCCACGCCTTCCACCTCCAGCCTTGCGGGCATGGCTCCCCTGGGCATGTGCAATGGACCTCCTGGGGCTGGGTTTCACCCTGGGAACCTATCAGAGCCAAGCTGTGGGGGCGGGCCTAGGATATTTGCATCTGATCAGCTTCCCAGGTGATTCTCATGCAAGCTGGGGGTTGAAAGCTAAACACAGTGGAGCCAGCCTGCCCTGAACTCCAGGTGCAGAGCGCCCACTGGCAGCCTGGCTGGGCTGAGATCTCAAGGGAGCAAGCCCGCTGAAGCACTTTCTGGGTCCAACCAACCTTCAACTTGGCTCCCGAAAGGGGCTGTGGTGGGTTCCTTGCCCCAGGCAAGACAGTAAACCCTCAAGTGAAAAGACGGTTCTTTGCAATGTTCATCAAAACGGGCAAGGAATATATTATTTAGAGCCAGCTCCCACCCCAGGGCCCACACTCCCTGTCTACTGGGTGCACCTGTGTGGGGGAAGGCTCGTAGTGTAAGGGTGTGCCATGCCAGTTTTCATAGTGGGGATGCTGGGGTCACAGCAGTTTTGCCACAGTCTAAGCCAGATAGCTCATCCTGGAAAGGCCCAGCTCCACCTGCCCCTGCCCTCCAAAGCCATATGGAAACTGCCAGGAGACGGGGGCAAGTCTCTGTCCTCTAATGCTGACAGAATCTTCCCAGGTGAGCACATTCCAAATATTAGAACAGAAAGCCAAAGCCAGGTGCAGTCCCCTGTCAGGCTCAAAGGGGTTCGGTCCTCTGGCGGTACGTTTTCAATACTACATGTCTGAATTAGAAGAAACCCAAAATAGCAAAATAGCCAAGGAAATTTCTGTCCATCCACTCGCTGGTATATGATAAGCCCATATGGGAAGACATGGAAAATCTGTAAGCTAGGACAGGCCTGTTTTTTAAAAAGACAGGATACGCAACTTTCTGTCCAGCGTAGTCACAATGACATAAAAGAGCGTGGACAAAGGTTCACACCAAAGGCAGCACATAAAATGTGAACTCTCCTTAGCTGACATGGGTGTGTCCATGCGGAGAGACTGGGAGTTTTTGCTTTTCTGTTTTTTTGTTTTATTTTGAGTTGGAGTCTCGCTCTGTCACCCAGGCTGGAGTGCAGTGGCACGATCTCGGCTCACCACAGCCTCTGCCTCCTGGGTTCAAGCTATTCTCCTGTCTCAGCCTCCTGAGTAGCTGGGACTACAGGCGAGTGCCACCACCCCTGACTAATTTTTGTATTTTTAGTACAGATAGTGTTTCACTATGTCGGCCAGGCTGGTCTTGAACTCCTGATCTCATGATTCACCCACTTTGGACTCCCAAAGTACTGGGATTACAGGCGTGAGCCACAGCGCCTGGCCCCTGCCTCTCTCTGTTCTACACTGCCTGTGACATTTCACTACTTCCCCAACAAAAATCAACATGCAGCATCCGGCCTCTGGAGGGTGGCTGTTCAGGGGACAGAGCAGGGAGTGGTGTCTGGAACGCCAGTCACCTCCAGAAGCTCACGGCCCTGAGTGACTCTGTCTGTAACAGGTTCTGCCACCTGTCCCCAACTCACCAGGCTTCTCCAGAGCCTACTACCTTGCAAGGAAGGGCTGGCATGAGGGTCTCCCCCGAGCACAGAGGCCTCACCCCAGCCCTGGTGGGCCTTACCTTGTACAGGTCCACATACTTGGGGTGAGGAAAGTGGATCGTGGCAATGAACATCCTGACACAGTCGCTCCTCAGCCCGTCCCGATACAGGTTCTCTGCCAGCATCCTCGCCACGAAGTTCTTCCCTGTGCCAGACCAGCCGTGGAACGACAGAGCAAGGGCCTTGTCTGGCTGGGGTGTCTCTAGGTAGCCCCTCACTGTACTTAGAACCAGCTGCCGGACCAAATGCTGGCCATGCAGCCGCACATTCAGGTCCCACTCTAAGCCTAAGGGCAGGAAAGAGGCAGTCACAGTGAGAGGCACACACAGGTCCATCCCCCACAACAGCCAGCAGCCCAGAAACCAAGCCACTCAATCTCTCTCAGGTGGGATCAGTTACTCCTCCTGTTTGGCCTTAGAGTAAGAAGCCAGAGGACAGATCTTGCTGTAGACGGGATTCAAGGACTACTTTCTTTTCTTTTCTTTTGAGATGGAGTCCCGCTCTGTCGCCCAGGCTGGAGTGTAATGGCACAATCTTGGCTCACCGCAACCTCCACCTGCCGGGTTCAAGCGATTCTCCTGCCTCAGCCTCCTGAGTAGCTGGGATTACAGGCGCCCACCACCATGCCTGGCTAATTTTTGTATTTTTAGCAGAGACGAGGTTTCACCATATTGACCAGGCTGGTCTCAAATTCTTGACCTCAGGTGATCTGACCACCTTGGCCTCCCAAAGTGCTGGGATTACAGGGGTGAGCCACCACACCCAGCCTCGAGGGCTACTTTCTGGAGTTTCAGAAATCAAGATGGGACTCAGGGAGAGGGTGGCATCACCCTTCCTGAGGATCCTGCAGATACCCAGAACAGTTGGCACAGAAGTCTGGGGAGGAACCCTGTCCCCCATGTCCTGAGGCTGCTCCCATCGTGTGGTTTCAGGTCTCCGTTTTATGGAGAAGCCTGATATTATTCATTCTCATTCAATTCAGCCAACACTTGAGAGCATCTCTGGGGTGCAAAGTTCTCTGCTAGGCCTAACTTCCTCTCAGCCAGGAGGCTGCAGGATTTGGAGACAGGGCTAGCAGAAGCAGAGGAAAACCTGTTTAGACAGGGGACACGCGGTGGTAATGAGGGGCCTGTCCGACACCTGGCAGTGCTCCCTCCTCCCAGCTCAGCTGAGTGTCGCTTGTTCATGGCATTCCCATGGATCCTCAAGATCCACGAAACAGCTCAGTTTGCCTGGGGTATTAAGCTAGAGGCTCAAATCCCCGAGTGCCATCTTGACTCAAGTATTTGGTATTCCAAAACTTCAGTCGGACTGTGACAGTTCCTGCTTGTGCGGAGGCTGGGCAGGATGACGAAAGGTCCCTTGCATCCAACCATTTCCCCTGGACAGCCTCCCTCCCCACAGATCCCCAGCCCCTTAAAGCCAAGCGGGGTCCAACCTGTAAAGTTGTTGGAGATTCTGCAATCCCCACTGGGGCAGCAGCCTCGGAAGCTGCAGTACCACGTGGTCAGGAGATCCAGGTACCGCTGGCCCAACAGGGGAAGGCGCCGGCCTGGAAAAGGAGGAGCCGTGAGACCGAGAGGAGACCATCCGGTGCGCGACAGTGATGAGGCAACCTTGCCACACGATTTGTCAGGGACAGAGCGACACCCAGAACTCAGATCCCAACGCCCAGCCCGGGCTCGGCCCACTGTCGGCCCTCAAGTCCTGCGTCCGAAAGCAGCAGGGGAGAAGGCAGTCACCAGGCGTGTCCACAGCGGACGTTCCCTAGAGCTGTCAGGAGCAGCACCTTCGAATGACGCCAGGGTGGGCTGGGAGGCGGCACAGGCGGTGCAAGCGAGTCTGGGAGGAGCGGGGATGGGGGAGGCGGGGGCGGGCGGCCGGGCCCCAGGGGGTGTGCCGGGGCCGCGGGTGGGGCCGGGCGGTGTCCGGCTCCCGGCTCCGCGGAGATTGCCGCGCCCACAGCCGGTACCTGGGGCCGCGCGGAGCGGGACTGCGGGCCGAGACGTCGCCCGGGGCAGGAGCGAGGCGACCACAGCCGCGCCCGGATGGCATCCTGCTCCACAGCGAATGGCGGCCGCGGGCACGGGGTCTTACCCGGGGACCCCGCGGCTGCCTCCTCGTCCTCGTCACAGTCGTCGGGCCACACCTGGCGGCTGAAGAGCGTCCAGTACCGCTTGGAGAGGGCGGCGGCCGCCCTCAGCTGCTCCTTCAGGCGCTGGAAGCCCGGCCAGGCCCAGGCCGAGCGCGGCTCCTCGGTCTCCTCCCACGGCCTCGAAGCGCCGCTGGGCTCGGACGCGCCCGGGAGCGGCAGCAGCAGCAGGACAAAGAGCCAGAGTGGGCACCGCGGGCCGCGAAGCATGGCGGGCCCCGGGCTGCAGGCCCCTCCGGCCGCGGGGCTCGCCGGCTTCACTTACGGCCGGGGGTGGGGGGACTGGAGTGGGGGGCGGGCGTGAGCCCGGGATTGGTGTTGCTGTGGCGACCGGAGGGCCGGGCAGAGCGCGCACTGGCAGCCTCCGCACACGTGACCCCGGCCGGAACCTGAAACCCTGGCTGTGGTCGCGAAAGGCGGCCCCAAGACCCACTTCAGGCCGAGTGCAACTAACCGGCTTCCCGGAAGCAGTTTATTCTGGGTCGTGACTGGTTGCAAAGAAGGTGAAATCAGGCTTTGAAATGACCACTGTCAGTCACTCCGCCAGGACTTTCGGACGGCTCTGGTGGCCCATCAGAGGCCTACGGAATAAGGACACTCATGCTCTGCCTCGCGTCTGCCGCTCAACTTCCCGCCAACCTGTTAGACGAAGGAGGGAAACCGTCTCAGCCAGGAGCGGTAGGCGGACCAGGGGAGTCAGCTGAGTGGAGAAGAGGCCCTGGGAAGAAGGGCGCAGCTGGGTGCCTGTCCCCGGCCAAGGTTGCCCTGGCTCATCCGCAGAGGGAAATGAAACCGCAACCGAGTCCAAGAAAAGAAAGAGGAAGCTGATTGATGGGCTCCAGTCTGGAGGTGTTTGGATTTTTGAAACCCCCGAGTCATGGGTAAATCATAAGATTTACCGAGATCGCGCCACTGCACTCCAGAATGGCGACAGAGCAAGACTCTGTCTCCAAATAAATAAACAAATAAATATGGCTAAGTACTGTGTGCACTTTCCTGGCTAGGTTTGCAACTTTGAAGTGCTGTGACTGAGCAGCCCATCCGACACCGCTGGCAAAAGACTACAGCGCTCTTCTCCATGGCGAGGAGCTTGGAACAAGGCTGTTGGTAGATTTCAGAAGAGCTTAATGCATTGCTTAAAATCACCTGGCTTTCTGATGGCTGTAAATAGAAAATACATAAATGAATAAAATCACCTGGCTTACTGCAGCCAATGGCCAAAAAGCCATCTTGCCTTAGGGGAAAACTGCTGTTTAGAGAGATCAGAGGACTTGGCTAATGTCATATGTTTAGTGGCTTTGAGTTTGGGCCCTCCAGACAGTAAGGTGAATACTAGCACCGTGTCTCACCAATGTCGCAGGGAACTTGACTCACCTGTTCACCCCAGTCTCTTAGATCACACCCAATGCCAGGTCTGCTCCATTCTCAGCAGCTTACCAAATTTGCGCCTGCCTTTCGTTCAAATGCCTACGAAAACCAGATAAGCACCTTTGCTAGGACACCACAAGGTTCAGTTGAAAAGTAAAATGTTTGCAGTGTCTCATTCAGTGTGATGTCAAAAACTTTTCATAGAGTAGCAGCCATGGCACCACTGTGTGCATCAAGCTTGTGGAATCCACCGGAAACAGTTAACAATGCACACACCACAGCGCTTATTGGAAAACAAAAAATTAGGCCGGGTGTGGTGGCTCTGTAATCCCAGCATTTTGGGAGGCCGAGGAGGATGGATCACCTGAGATCGGGAGTTTAAGACCAGCCTGGCCAACATGCAGAAACCCATCTCTACTAAAAATACAAAATCAGATGGCGTGGTGGTGGGCATCTGTAATCCCAGCTACTTGGGAGGCTGAGGCAGAAGAATGGCTTGAACCCAGGGGGCAGAGGTTGCAGTGAGCTGAGATCGAACCACTGCACTCCAGCCTGGGCAACAGAGTGAGACTCCATCTCAAAACAAAACAAAACAAAAAAATTAACTCATTCAACAAACATCGTTTGAGTCTGAATGGCAGTCTAGTATAGTGATTACCATTTTCTATTTGTGCAACCCTGGGTGTTACTGAAGCATCCTATGCCTGTTTCCTCGCCTATAAAAAAGGGATCATAAAATAGTCCCCTCATAGGGCTGCTGTGAAGATTCAATGAGCTCATTCAGTGAGTGCGGCATCAACACTGAATACATAGTCACTTTTATTTTTGTATCTACCCAGCCCTGGAGGAGGCTCTGGGTGGTCTATACAGGAGGCTAGGATGGCTTAATACTAGTGAAGTTTATATGTGAATTTATGGTGAAAAATTTACTGGTAGTAACAACAGTTTATTAAAACAGTCCAAGTTTTAAGAATTAAAGAATTCTTAATTCTTTAATTATCTGTGGAAAGAATTATCTCTACTCTAACTTTCCCATAGGGATAACTGCTCATTTCTGAGATGTTTTGAGTTGGATTTAGCATCTCATGGTAAATAAAGTAGGTTAGCTGCAAAGTTCTTTGACAACCAACTTGAAGACATTTTTTCCTTTAAAAAAAAAAAGAGATAAACACTTTTTCACCAGTCAGTTTTGTGTAGAAACAATAAATCCAAACACCAGTTTCTAGACAAGTCTCTTGAGTATTTCAATGAACATTCATTTTGGTCTCAGGGCTTGGAGGCTGTGCTGGTTTTAAAGGTCTAGGAGCTGTATCTCATGGATGACGAGGACATCTAGAGGCTACTGGGAAAACTACAGACGGCTATGATTTTTTTTCTTTCTTTTTTTTTTTTGAGACGGAGTTTTGCTCTTTTTGCCTGGGCTGGAGTGCAATGGCGCGATCTCGGCTCACTGCAACCTCTGCCTCCGATTTCAAGTGCTTCTCCTGCCTCAGCCTCCCAAGTAGCTGGGATTACAGGTGCACGCCACCATGCCCCGCTAATTTTGTATATATATATTTTTAGTAGAGATAGGGTTTCACCGTGTTGGCCAGGCTGGTCTTGAACTCCTGACCTCACTGCCTGCCTTGGCCTCCCAAAGTTCTGGGATTACAGGTGTGAGCCACCACGCCCGGCTGACAGCTGTGATTTTACAAGCATTATGGTACTACTCAAGTGTGGTCCCAGAACCCTAGCACTGGCATCACCCAGGAGCTTGTCAGAAATGCAGAATCTCAGGCCCCAGACATACTGAATCAAAACCTGCACTTTAAGGTCTTTCTTTAAATGAAAGTTGCCAGGTAAAAAAAATGAAACAAAAAAAATCGAAGGTCTTTCTGTGCAGGGAGTCATGGCTCATACCTGTAATCCCAGCACTTTGGGAAGCTGAGGCAGAAGCGTTGCTTGAGCCAGAGTTTGAGACCAAAAATAAAAATAAAAAATTATCGGGGTGTGGTGGTGCATGCCTGTAATACTAGCTACTTGAGAGGCTGAGGGAGGAAGATCATTTGAGCTCAGGAGTTTGAGGCTGCAATGAGCTATGATTGTGCCATTGCACTACACTCCAGCCTGCGACAGAGCAAGACTGTCAATCCGAAAAAAAAAAAGCCTAAAGCAAAATGGGCACATGCACCTTTACTGATGTCATCTGAATGTGACCTAGCTTTACAATAGACATCTTCCCAACCCCGCTGAAGGCAGTCAGAACCATCTGCCTTGGAAACACTCTGGGTCAAAGGCAAGTCTCGGCCTGGTGCAGTGGCTTGTGACTGTAATCCCAGCATTTTGGGAGACCGAGGCAGGCGAATAACTTGAGGTCAAGCATTTAAGACCAACCAGCCTGGCTACGGTGAGACCCCATCTCTACGAAGAAACAAACTCTTGAAAACATTACAGGAATATTTCCCAGCTCATCTATGTTCCTTTAACATTTATACAGCACTTGAAGTGGACTAAGAATGTCCTCTCAAGAGACAGGGCACACAAACATTTCCTAGAACAATGAGAAACCTCTGAAGGGATATTTCTGGTGAGTCAGGTACTAAAAGTACAGGCCCAGGAAGCCCTGGATCCACTAAGCAAATAGCTCTGCATTTCCGGAGTCAGGGGTCATATACACACCTCTTGTCAAGCCTGGATCAATCTCCCCTTTTTCAATGTGGGTCCTGCCTAACCCAATCCCTCCCAATCCCCACCTCCATGATCCTCTCCTGTTTCTTATTCTCACTGCGATTTCTATAATTCCTGAGGGACTTGGTGCCTCACAAGCATTTTTTTTTTTTTTTTTTTCCTGGCAGGTTTAGACTGCAGGCTCTTTGAGGGAAAAGACAGTCACTATCATCATCTCAGTGGTACCCACAGCTCGAAGCACACTGGCCCAAAGATCTACCGATGACAGACCAAACATCTCACAAATTGTGATTTAATACCATTATTCCTTGGGGCTTTTACTGCAACTTACCTTACAAAACCCTGCCCATGGAAATCCAGTGATTATGACCATTCCTACCTATTTTACAAAATGAAGGCTGCTAAAAATTAGTTTTATAAGCAAACAGACTAGGTAAAATTACCCAGCAACAGAGCCCCGCCCTCCCTACTCCCAGCTACCTTTCTCAAGTCGTTCTGATATTCTTGAGAAGCAAATGAATCCTGAAATCTAGCCTGGAAAATAACTTGTATGTGGTGAGTCAGTGAGATACACAGACCAGGTCTACTAGCCTCCCACATGTATTCACATACAAATGACAAAAATTAGCACAAATATGCTGCAAATAAAAATCTTTTTTTTTTTTTGAGATGAAGTTTCACTCGTCGCCCAGGCTGGAGTGCAATGGTGTGATCTCAGCTCACTGCAACCTCTACCTCCTGGGTTCAAGTGATTCTCCTGCCTCAGCCTCCCAAGTAGCTGGGATTACAGGCACTTGCCACCATGTCCAACTAATTTTTTTTTTTTTTTGAGATGGAGTTTCACTCATTGCCCAGTCTGGAGTGCAATGGTGTTATCTCCGCTCGCCACAACCTCCACCTCCCAGGTTCAAGCAATTCTCCTGCCTTAGCCTCCCAAGTAGATGGGCTACAGGCATGCGCCACCATGCCTGGCTAATTTTGTATGTTTAGTAGAGATGGGGTTTTACCACGTTGGCCAGGCTGGTCTTGAACTCCTGACCTCAGGTGATCTGCTCATCTCAACCTCCCAAAGTGCTGGGATTACAGGCGTGAGCTACCATGCCTGGCCCAATAAAAATCTTAAGAACTTTGCTCAGTTATTTGGTTGAGGTTTATGATGATGGATTCTATTTCAAAAGTTAAAAATCTAGGTGTCCTAAGATGTATTATTAGGGCAACTGGCCTCTTCCTGCCTTTTTCGTATTATGCTGACAAGTTCTTCAGGATTCATAATTCTTTACCTCTAAGGAAGCTGTAAAAATGGAGTTAAGTATTTTTAACTCCAAAAGCACCTCAGAATGATCCCATGGAAAACTTCGGTACAGTTACAATCTAGTATGAACTGCTGGAAGACAGGTGAGGAAATGTAAAGCTCTTATCCACCAGATACTGTGAAACAGTTCCTGTGGAAGTTTGAGTACAAAACATGTAATCTTCTTCTGTCCCCTAACAAAACAGGAAGGAAACTGAAATAGGAAGCACTGGAAATATCCTGAAGGGGGAGAGAGAAGAAGAAGATCAGATATCAATATTTATTAAAATCTTTATTCATTTTCTTTTTTCAGAATTGAAACCCACAGAACACATTAGAAATTTAGATGCATATCTGTTCTGTTTGATATCTTACTAAGTACAATCTCTGTCTGTGCAACAGCTCTGAGAGGAAATCCTTGGCAGATGAAAAGAGAGGGCAGTGGCTCCTACACTTTCCATTTAAGCAAATAAATTAGCTTCCCAGTAAGTTGTTCCCAGTTTCACTCAACATTTTGTGTTTATGAGAAACACCTTAGTTCCTAAAAACCTGTGGTAGTCCAGTACCCAGTCCCTACCTTGTCACCACCCAGACTTGAGGAATTGAAGGGAAAAAAACTGGCCTTCCCCCGTAGAATGAGTTTCATGAGGCCAGGTGTGCCTGGCTCACTAGTGTGGCTGGCCTGTGCTGGCACACTAGAGTTGCTCAGTAGGTATTTGCTGAATGAATGGGCTTTATGTTAATTAGGGCCCACTCTCAGAGACTGAGAACCTTTCACTAGCTGCAAGTCCTTCAGCAATGTAAGTCAGTGTTCCCCTTTGTCAAAATAAATATGTTTTTCTTGCTAGAATACATATACGACTATATACATTACATATACCTTTAAAACTCATGTTTCCTGAAGCTCAAACTCACAGGATGAGGCATGTAAGAGAGCTTACCAACGATGCTGTTTTACCATCTTTGAGATGTGGTCATTCACTGGTCAAAGAATACACAGTGATGGAGAAAGACTGAAGAGACACGGCAGATGGGAAGGGGAGGCAAGAGCATTTTCTTTTTTAAGAAAAAAAATGGATTTCTTTGGAAGAAAATGCGGGCTTCGGGTGACATTGAAAAATTGCCACGTGTAAGATTCACCTTTCCAAAAATAATATGCAATTAATGTACCTGAATTCTTCCATTTCCTTCCTAAATTTCATTTGACATATTAACCCTGAGTGCAAACAGGGAGCAATGCCTTATTAATACATTCTTGAATAATACTCTGAGCAAATCAGATCCTATGAATTTGTTTTACACAGAAAATTATTTACACCTCCCCCAAACTCACAATGGAGGCTCATATTAAAGAACAGTTTTATAACAAAAACTTTATACTCAAATTAGCCACTCAAACTTCAGAATAAACATTTTTAACAAGTGGGAGGAGGGCAGAAAATGGCCATGAGTTCTGATTTTCCTGGTTTTACGGTATTAAAATGCCTCCACATCTCCCTTTGGATGTCTGGTAGGCACACCTAACTTACAGCAGACCCAAGCCCTGCAACAACTTGACTGTAACAGCCTTAGAGTCTAATAAATAAACTGTAAGGAGGACAGTGTTGCAAAACTTAACAAAAGCATCTACCCCCTTTTTTTTTTAAAGACAGAGTCTAAAAAAGTTGCCCAAGCTGCAGTTCAGTGGCAGGATCTTGGCTCACTGCAACCTCCACTTCCCGGGTTCAAGCGATTCTCTTGCCTCAGCCTCCCGAGTAGCTGGGACTACAGGTGTACACCATTGCACCCGGCTAATTTTTGCATTTTTAGTAGAGACAGGGTTTTACTGTGTTGGCCAGGTTGGTCTTGAACTCCTGGCCTCAGGTGATCCGCCTGCCTTGGCCTCCCAAAGTGCTGGGATTACAGGCGTGAGCCACTGCGCCTGGCCCCCACCTCTTCTTTCAAACAGTTTGAAGTTTAGAACTGTAACTTTATGGCTGGTTTTCTCCAAGATTTGCCTAACCATGCTTTTCCAGCTTACTCCAATCCTGACTTAGAACAAAAGTTTATATTCTCAGTGCCATGTGATACCATTCTATTAGCTTAATTCTAACTTTATGAATTAGAGTGCTAAATTTTATGGATGAAAATTCTAAATTTATGGATCAGAATGCCTTTTAAGATCACGACTTTGAAAATAGGTGGGAATAAAATGAAATGATAAATTTTGTGCAAATGCTTTGAAGAAAGGATGAGACATTTTATTTTCTGTCTGCTTTTTTCCTTAGCAGAATCTTCTGCCTTCAATGTTACGAAGTTCCCAGTTTGAGAAGACTTCTCACTCATTTCAGTGTGGCATACTAAAGGCGTCACGTATTTGAAAGACCACAAATCCGTAACATTTACAGGGAGAGCAGAGCTGACACCTCTTCCTATTATCTCCTCCCAGCTAGCTCCTGGAAGCTCATGGGTGAGCACTAACAAGGTATTCTCATACTGAGCTGTGAATTTCCCTGGACACGCTACAGTGAGTAGCCTTAACACTGAAATCAATGCTTCCTTTGGTTAACACTAATTCTGTGTTTTATACTAGTCTCTGTCTTCTTAAATTCAATACCCTTTTTATAACTCAGTCCATTGTTCTGTCCATCTAAAAATGTATATAAAATATACAAAAGTTTCCTAATTTCATGCCATTTAAAAATAGTTACAGGTTACTCAGTTATCTTTCAATGCAAGAAAATTGGGCATAAATTCTAAAGCCGTTTTTGAAACAGTGGTTGCCTAAAACTAGTTTCCAATGGCTGGCATTAAATGCAGTCAACCACACTGTTTAAATATTCGCCTCTGCTTGTCAGAAATGCAAAGCTGGAACAGCACCTCGACAAGCTGCAGGAGCAAAGCACACAGCTCTGAGTCCACAGGTGAGTGGGCACATCAGGCCTGTCTTCCTTTGCCCCTAGGTTTTACTGCAACTACTTACATGTCGAGATCACTTTGCCAGAACACAAAACTAAAACTGTGTTTCAGCAACCTGAAATTTGAGAGTGCTAAGAGGAGAAAGAAGCATAATCCAACATCATGGGTTCAAAACTCCGAACAAGACTGAATGATGGAATTAGGATTTGCCATAAATCAAAATCTTAAGGATCTTCCTTTTAACCTCCTCAACTTCAAGGCTCAGAAGACTTAAAATCTTCGCCCGGCACAGTGGCTCATGCCTGTAATCCCAGCACTTTCGGAGGCCAAGTGGGTGGATCACCTGAGCTCAGGAGTTCGAGATCAGCCTGGCCAACATGGTAAAACCCTGTCTCTACTAAAAATATAAAAATTAGCTGGGCATGGTGGTGGGCTCCTGTAATCCCAGCTACTATGGAGGCTGAGACAAGAGAATCACTTGAACCCGGGAGGTGGAGATTCCAGTGAGCTGAGATCGTGCCACTGCACTTCAGCCTGGGTGACAGAGCAAGACTTGGTCTCAAAAAAGAAAAAAAAAAAAAAAAAAGGCTGCGGCTTAAAAATCTTTGTTTCCAGTCTTCCAAAATCACAAGATAAGTCCAGCCACCAGTAAGGTATATACTCTCACTTGTAGGCGTGTCCCTTTCTCATTAGGGACAAAAAGGTTGCAGATCTCTGGCGAACAGCAGCTTCAGTGACAAAATGCCTTACAGGCGGAGGTGGAAATTCATTTCAGAAGAGAAATGAGGATGGCAGAGACCACAGGCCACCTGTTATTCACGGTATTATTCAGTTTGCTTTGTTAATTTGGAAAGGACTGCTTTAGGCAAAAGGGGGAAGAATTAGTCTCCATAAGAGAATCATGCTTAGAAGGTAATAGTATTTTCTCTAGAAACAACTTTTTGGTTAATTGGGACACAACTGTGAGAATGCAGAATTTACTTAGGTGTAAAGTCGTTTTTCCTTTTTCCATACCTTAAGAACCTAAATACAAAGGAACCTGTTTTTCAATAGTTCAGTCATCTCCCCAATCGCTTCTACCAAGTGACTGTCTTTTCTTCCCTCCTCTAAGATCATCAAAACAATACTACACAATGGCTTAAAAGCCCAAACATCTTCCTGTTTTTGTCCTTCCCTCCAATTCTATCCTGAACATGTATCTCCTCCAACAGAGTGTGCTATTTTGGCTTGATGGAATGCAAGGTTTTATTTGCTGCCACTCTGTAGGAGGCAGTAAGCATTCCGATTTAACTAGTTTTGGTAAAAAAAAAAAAAAAAGACACACGAGATTGCAAAGTGTTTCCACAAAATCCACAAGCGTGGAGAAAGGACTGCAAGGTTCAACTCAAAACACACGCTCCAGAGCCAGTCCCGGCATTCATCCATCCAAATGTCACACCTCTGTTTGTCCTTTGGCATGGGAATTAAGACTGACCAACCATGATGCCCACTGCTAGAATGGGCAATTGCCGAGGAAGTCAGAAGGCGACTCAGCAGGAATGTCTCCATGCTCTGAGACTTGTGGTCTTTGCTTTAGTTTCCACTACAGAAAACACCAAAGACATCCAAGGCCACCCTGTCCCCTGTCACCAGAACTTGCTGCTGGCCATTTCCAATCCATCTCATACCATTTGGAATTGATTGTGCTGTTTCTCTATCTTTGTAAAAAGAAGTTTCGCTTATTTTGTGTTGAGAATTACAAGTGTGAGAGAGGCATCCTGTCTTCCACCAGTACAGTGTCCATCCCGAACTGGTCAGTGCACTGCTTCACGGTGACCAGGACACTCAGGAGCCGCTGGTCCACAGCATCCAGATGAGGATCAGAGAGCACTGGGGAGATGGGGTCGTGGGCCATGGCAGATTTTAAGGCAGACTTTAGCACACCGTTCTTTAGGTAGTTCAGTCTGTTCCAGGTAGAAACCCGAATGCTGGAAGAAAAGTTACAGAACAAGGTACATAAAACCTCTCATTGTCAAATGGAGTCGAAAGCCTGCTAGGCAGACAAAAATAAAAAAAAATCAGGTAAAATACTTTAAATCATTTTTGTCTTAGAATTACCCCTACATAATAAGCCACATTGTCATGTTGTTTTTTTTTTTTTTTTTTGGAGACAGAGTCTGGCTCTGTTGCCCCCTCTGCCTCCTGGGTTCAAGCAATTCTCTGCCTCAGTCTCCTGAGTAGCTGGGATTCCAGGCACCTGCCACCACGCCCGGCTCAAATTTTTATATTTGTAGTAGAGACGGGGTTTCACCATCTTGGCCAGGCTTGTCTTCAAGTGCTGACCCCCTGATCCACCTGCCTCGGCCTCCCAAAGTGCTGGGATTACAGGCGTGAGCCACCACACCCGGCCTACATTACCATGTTTTGATATTGTTTCTGGGTAACTAATCAGAGATATATACAGAGATTTACATACATGTTCACTGCAGTGCTGTTTATAACAGGAAAAATGTTAAACAATCTGAATGTCCAGTGATTGGGAAATAAATTATGGTTCATTCACTGAAAGGAATACCATGCAGCTATTAAAAACAGTTTTGAAAATGTAGTGGAATGGGAAAATGCCTATGATATGATGCTGGGTAGGGGGAAAAAGTTGGAGGAAAAACCTATTTTACTTCAAATCTATAGGAAAACAAAATACACACACACAGGATTAGAATGAAGTACACTACTAAGTTAAGAAGAGGATGTATCCTTAGATGTTAATGAGTACTACAAACTTCCTTCTTCACGCGTTTCTGAAGTCTAAAAAAATTTTTACTAGGAAAAAATTATTTTAAGGATACCTATCTGCCTTAATTATTTCACCAATTGCTACCATTTCAATGTCTGTCCCCTCCAAAATTCATGTTGAAATTGCTATTGTAACAATATCAAGGTAGAGTCTTTAAGAGGTCATTAGGCCATGAGGGCTCTACCCTCATGGGTGGAACTAATGCTGTTATGAAAAGGCAAGTTCGAGGCCAGGCACAGTGGCTCAGACCTATAATCCCAACACTTTGGGAGGCCAAGGCAGGCAGATCACCTGAGGTTGGGAGTTCGAGACCAGCCTGGCTAACATGGTGAAACCCCGCCTCTACTAAAAATACAAAAATTAGCTGGGCATGGTGGTGCATGTGTGTATCTCAGCTACTTGTGGGGGCTGAGGCACAGAATTGCTTGAAACTGGGAGGTGGAGGTTGCAGTGAGCGAAGATCATGCCATCGTATTCCAGCCGGGGCAACAGAGCCAGACTCCGTCTCAAAAAAGAAAAGGCAAGTTTGGCCCCTTCTTGCCTTCTCTCCTTGCCCTTTTACCTTCTGCCATGTGACATGATGAGGCAGCAAGAAGGCCCTTGTCAGATGCTGGCACCTTGATACTGAAACGTTCCAACCTCCAGAACTGTGAGCTAATAAGTTTCTGTTCATTAAAAATGACAGTCTGGCCAGGTGCAGTAGCTCATGCCTGTAATCTTAGCACTCTAGTAGCCCCAAGCAGGCAGATCATCTGAGGTCAGGAGTTCAAGACCCACCTGGGCAACATGGTGAAGCCCTATCTCTACTAAAAATACAAAAATTACCTGGGCATGGTGGTGCATGCCCGTAATCCCAGCTACTTGGGAGGCTGACACAAGAATCACTTGAATCTGGGAGGCAGAAGTTGCAGTGAGTTGAAATTACACCATTGCACTCCAGCCTGGGCGACAAAGCAAGACTCCATCTCAAAAAAATAAAATAAATTACCCAGTCTGTAGTATCCTGTTACAGCAGCACAAAACAAACTAAAATACTAACTACAGAGTATCTTTATTTATCTGAGAAGAAAAGTTCTTAGCTCTCTGTGAACAAAGCAGGAATTACTGGGTATGCAGAAATGTCTGATTCTGTAAAAGGCAGCCTGTTGTGCAATAATTTAAAAGGTAAGGAAGACTTGGATAAAGCATGCACAGAAGGGACAAACAGGCACAGACGGAGTACAGTTATTTTTTATTCTGAAATATATTACAAATGCCCAGAGAATCAGAGCTTCCTCTGCAAGACTAAGTTATCATATTACTTCCTCTCAGCCCCAAATTCACTCTTCAAAATATGCTCTACTGGCCGGGCACTGTGACTCACGCCTATAATCCCAGTACTTTGGGAAGTCAAGGTGGGTGGATCACCTAAGGTCAGGAGTTTGAGACCAGCCTGGCCAACCTGGTGAAACCCTGTCTCTATTAAATATACGAAAAATTAGCCGGGCGTGGTGGTAGGCACCTATAAGCCCAGGTACTCTGGAGGCTGAGGCAGGAGAATTGCTTGAACCCAGAAGGCAGAGGTTGCACTGAGCCAAGATCCTGCCACTGCACTCCAGTCTGGGTGACAAAGTGAGACTCCGTCTCAACAAAACAAAACGAAACAAAAACAAGCAAACAAAAACAAAATGTGCTCTGCTACAATGGACAGGATTCCTTTGAGCATCTTTCCCCTAAAGCGTTCTCACTAGAGGGTGCTAGGGGGACACTGCAGGAGGAAGGGGCTCTCCGAATGCTTCTGTGGGTCCACGGTGGTGTTGGGAAGGCAGACAGGTCGTCCAGTGAATCCCTGTCTAGCCACATTCCCAGAAGATGTGGGTCCTTGGTGACCTGAAGACTTAGCCTGGCCTGGAGATAACTCTCCTGAGACCCTCTCAACATGGAAACCAGAGCTTTAAAGGCCATCTGTTCACCCTGGCCCCAATTCCCTCTGAAGGCCCACACGTGTGCCTTACCTGCGGCACAGAAGGTTCCTACTGGATTTCCTCTCTCCCTCTGCATGTCATGACACCAGCTGTGGCTTGCCTATACCCTGCCTGCACCCTGGAGAATTTGCTCAGCACTTGTAAACTAGCAAACTTCTCTGCTATCCAGTGGGCTGAGCTAAACCTTCTCCACTGAAGTCCAAACTCTAGTCATTGGGAGGAGGTCCCCTTCCAAGTTTGTCCTTCCTTGGGTACTCTCCCTCAGCCCTAGTTTTCTCTTATAGTAGTCACTCCTGTTATTGGAATTTAGTAATTCTTTATATCGGGTCGGGTGCTGTGGCACACACCTATTATCCCAGCACTTTGGGAGGCTGAGGCGGGCGGATCACAAGGTCAAGGAGTTCGAGACCGGCCTGGCCAAGATGGTGAAACCCCATCTCTACTAAAAATAAAAGAATTAGCCAGGCGTGGTGGTGTGTGCCTGGAACCCTAGCTACTTGGGAAGCTGAAGCAGAGAACTGCTTGAACCCGGGAGGCAGAGGTTGCAGTGACCCGAAATTGTGCCACTACACTCCAGTCTGGGTGACAGAGCAAGACCCTGTTTCAAATTTAAAAATAAAATAATAAAACAATAAAATTATATCAGGAATGACGAAAAGAAGCTTCTTAGAACTTAGAGACTTTATGTTATTTTCTTGACTCACCTTTCAATCGCTCTGTTCTCTAATACAGAGTTTTTAAAAAAAATTCAATTACTATTTATTATTTATTTTTTTGAGACAGACTCTTGCTCTGTCGCCCAGGCTAGAGTGCAATGGTGTGATCTTGGCTCACTGCAACCTCTGCCTCCTGGGTTCAAGCAATTTTCCTGTCTCAGCCTCCCAAGTAGCTGGGATTACAGGCACCCACCACCACACCCAGCTAATTTTTTGTATTTTTAGTAGAGATGGGGTTTCACCATGTTAGCCAGGCTGGTCTTGAACTCCTGGCCTCAGGTGATCCACCTGCCTTGGCCTCCCAAAGTGCTGGGATTACAGGTGTGAGCCACTGTGTGCCTGGCCAAAATCAATTATTATTTATGGAAAAAGTTACTTTTGGTTTAGATAATTTCAAACTGAGATATGCAAACCCCAGGTGGTCTGTGATGGGTGAGTGAGAGGACTTGAAACCAGAAGGGAACCAGGTATAGTAACCAGGGATACAGTTTTTATTCAATTTTATTTTGGTGGTGGGGTGGGGAGTATGGGTGATTATATTCTGATATTAAACCAAACACAGACGTGTATTACTGAATACATATAACCTTCTATTCATACAAAATTTGAGATGAATTCTGAGCTTTGCGTTCACTGCCTTTACCTTTCCCTGACATCCCATTTCAGGATCTCCAGAGGTTCTAGCTTGGAAATGTTTGAGAAGCACTGCTCAGGTATCAGGAAGTCTGAGGGCCAAGAAAATGATGTCCTGTTACCTGAGCCTGGGAAGAAAGACAATGCAGGCACATGTATTTGCTGTGCATAACTTACATGCAACACTGATAGAGAGGGGCAAGAATGCTTCTTTCATCCAGCGAGGGGTTCCCAAAGCTGAAAAGTAAATTAAAACTTAGTGAATTCGGTGGAAGTACCATTCTCTTCTTAGCATCAAAGTAATAGCAAATTCTGTATGAAACTCAAATGTGATCCTAGATAATTTCACGCCCCAGCAGCTCAAATCACTTAAATTGAAAACGAGCGGGGCATGACCAATTAGACACAGGATCCCTAACAGCTTGTACTAAAATATCTGCAAACAAACATACTCATTTACAAGGGACCTTTTCCTGCCAAGATATTACAAGGTGCTGGAGCATAACTATGGTAAACACAGTGTGGAGTTCACAGACCAAGGGAGAACCTGAAGACCCCTAAGGCTGAAAAGGTTTTAAGGAGTAGGGAAGAAATATATTAGATTCCCACAAACAAGCAGAAGACCATTACTTGTAAAAAGAAGGTCACATTTGTTCTACTCCCAAATTAGCAATATCCTATTCCCTACAAGTAAGTATATATACAGATTCAAATTGGAAAAACTGTTCAGAGGCTGAGGAAACTGACTCACAGCAGATGCAAAAATTACCTTAGCAGCAATTCAGAGTTAGAAAAGAAGAACTGATTCTGGAAAACTGTCAACCTTTCACTCTTACCAGAGGCTCACCTTAACAGCTGGAGTCTGGTAGTCTTAGTACAGTGTAGGTCCTCCAGTCATGCAAGGCAAAGGAAACTGCTATGGTCTGAATGTTTGTGTCCCCCTCAAACTCGTAATCCCCAGGGCAACAGTATTAAGAGGTAGGGCCTTTGGGAGATGATTAAGTCATGAGGGAAGAGCCCATATGAACAGCATTAGTGCCCTTATAAAAGAGGCCAGAGGGAGCGTGTGCACCTCTTCTGTCATATGAGGACACATAGACGGCACCATCTGAGGATCAGGCCCTCACCAGACACTGAATCTGCTGGCACCTTGATCTTGGAGTTCCCAGCCTCCAAAACTGTAAGCAATACATTTCTGATGCTTATGAATTACCCAGTCTAAGGTATTTTGTTATAGCAGCCAGAATGGACAAAGCAACTATTTTGATAGACACCAAATATCAAATATCATGTGTATCACAGTATGAGTGCTATGTGCTTTGCCGTAGTGGGGTAGAGAGAGAGGCAGTGCTTCCTGGTCTTTCATTTGTGTGGCCATCACCATCTTTCATGAAGCACAAGGCACCTGACGTTCGGTATAAGATAGTGGCATCGGCTGGGCATGTTGGCTCATGCCTATAATCCCAGCACTTTGGGAGGCTGAGGCGGGTGGATCACAAGGGTCAGGAGTTTGAGACCAGCCTGGCCAAAATGGTGAAACCCCATCTCTACTAAAAATACAAATATTAGCTGTGCACAGTGGCGGGCGCCTGTAATCCCAGCTACTCGGGAGGCTGAGGCAGGAGAATCACTTGAGCCCAAGAGGCAGAGGTTGCAGTGAGCTGAGACAGTACCACTGCATTTTAGCCTGGGGGACAGAGGAAGAATCCGTCTAAAAAAAAAAAAAAAAGATGGTGGCATCATTAGTAAATGCTGCCTAAGCACTCTTTGCCGAGGAGCCATGTCTTAGCTTATTTCAGCTTATTTCCAACAACCAACGCACCAATGTTAACAGTGCTGACCTAGGGCCTGGAAAATTCTAGACTCCATGGAAGCATTTTATTTAGCAAATATTTATTAAATGCAACTAAAAGTGTGACACTACGCCTATAATCCCAGTACTTTGGGAGGCTGAGGCGAGTGAATTACTTGAGGTCAGGAGTTCAAGACCAGACTGGCCAACATGGTGAAACCCTGTCTCTACTAAAAACACAAAATTAGTGGGTGCCTGTAGTCCCAACTACTCAGGAGGCTGAGGCTGGAGAATCACTTGAACCTGGGAGGCAGAGGTTGCAGTGAGCTGAGATCGTGCCACTGCACTCCAGCCTGGGCGACAGAGCAAGACTCTGTATCAAAAAAAAAATGTGTGGCATTAAACTGGCTACCACGGAGAATGCGGAGTGCGAAATGGAAATATGATGTGCTCTCCAAATAGCTCGGGCCTAAAAAAATAAGGACATTCTATTTATTCAAAATGAATAAACTTTTCTTATTCAAGATAAAAGTAACTCGTCTTTATATATAAAAACCACACTAGGCAACTGCTCTTCTTCCCATGATAGCAGACGTATGGCCTAGACTAAAATAAAAATAGCAAAACATCCTATCAGATAAATTAACTTTTTAATTGCATGAACCTTTGAATAAATTTATTAACAAATTCCACACTCCATTACATCTGTATTTCTCAAGCTTCTAAACATCAAATATCATAGCCAAGAAAGAATGATGTAGGTAGTAACAAATGAATGATCTTGGTTTCCAGTTGTCTGAGAAGAGGCTCATAGAGTCTTAGAGTCTTTGGAAAGAATCACCTTTCCAGTTTTTGAAGTACTGAGATCCCTGAGAGTGGAGGGAAGGATAGGTACCAAGAGCAAAGACTTCAAGTGGAAAAAAGAAGGACGCCATCTATCAATGCTGTTCTGGATGCTTTCCAGGATGCTCCGGAAGAAGCCCTTCTTTCATACACAGAAACCCCTTCCTGACAAGGACAGTCCTGCTGGTCTCACCTTTTGGCATTATCAAGAAGGATGAGCATACTGGCGCCCTCATCATCTTGAAAGCTCTCATAGTGATGGCGGTCAGCATTGCCAATCAGGTAATCAAAGACAGCTGTGTCAATGATGTCCAAGAGGCGTGGGCCAGAGTCATAAGGGGACGTTTTCTTCACAGCATCACAGTAGCTCTCATCATACTCCCACCTGGAGACAAGCAGCATCACCAGCACTGAGTGTCAACACTGTACCTGGCACTGTTACACACAAAGAAAAGACAGAGTTCCTACCTACTGGGTTTGCCCCTGACTCCACAGTTCTTTTTGCTCTTGGACAGAACTGCTGTATCCTATACAGAGCTGGCACCTGGCTAGGCACAGGGGAGAATTAAGCAACGGCTCATAAGAGCATTTACCTGGCCAATTTGCCTTCTCGGTAAGTCCTGCCCCATGGGTGACGGTGTTTCTGCAGAGGCCACACATCTGGAAGCCAAAGTGTGACAGATCCCTCCATTGTGTCTCCATCAGCACAAGCGGGTTCTGTTTCTCGGCAGTAATAGCACTTCCCATAAAAACAAGTATTGTTTCCTACAGGACAGAAAGGAGCCAAATACACTTAAGGAAATAATGAAGACTCCAAATTCTCTCCCAAATAACGTAGAACAGAGGAGTTAAGTAAATAGGCATGGTGAAAACAAAGACCTTGAATTTACTATATTTTAAACATTCATTTTCTTGTATAGATAATATAATAAAAAATCACATGGTGTAAAAAAAAAGTACAAAAGGATATACACCCAAAAGTAGCTGCTCTTGCCTCCTGTGTTCTTTCTACCCAGTCTCTCTGGCATCAACTACCATCACCAGTATCTTTCTGAATTCACTTTCGTTTGTTTTGTTTTTGTTGTTGTTGTTTTGAGACAGGGTCTGGCTTTGTCCTTCAAGCTGGAGTGCAGTGTGTGATCTCAGCTCACTGCAACCTCTGCCTCCGGGGCTGAAGCCATCCTTCCGTCTCAGCCTCTTGAGTAGCTGGGACTATAGATATATGCCTCCACACCCAGCTAATTTTTGTATTTTTCTGGTAGAGATGGGGTTTCGCCATGTTGGCCAGGCTGGTCTCAAACTCCTGGACTCAAGTGATCTGCCCACCTCAGCCTCTCAAAATGCTGGGGTTATAAGTGTGAGCCACCATGTCTAGCCTCTAAACTCACTATTTTATTTTTTTTGGAGACTGAGTCTTGCTCTGCTGCCCAGGCTGGAGTGCAGTGGCATGATCTCAGCTCCCTGCAACCGCCACCTCCCGGGTTCAAGTGATTCTTCTGCCTCAGCCTCCTGAGTAGCTGGGATTACAGGTGTGTGCCACCACGCCCGGCTAATTTTTGTATTTTTAGTAGAGACAGGGTTTCGCCATGTTGGCCAGGCTGGTATCAAAGTTCTGACCTCAGGTGATCTGCCCACCTCAGCCTCCCAAAGTTGTGGGATTACAGGTGTGAGCTACCGTGCCCAGCCTGAACTCACTGTAATTAAAGGAAAGCAACGTACTTCTCTTCTTCACTGGGGCTGAGATCTTGACCAGAGTGCCCAGGGGAGGGCAAAAGAGGTCATGTACTAGGCCAAGTGTGGCCAAGAGTTTAGTTACATAGAGGCATAGGGATAGAGGAAGGGGGAAAGTTGAGAAATAAGTAGACAGACTGAGTGTACCAGGAACCAGGCTTCTCACCAGTGGAGAAGAGAGTTAAACATACACAAAGAGAAAAAGCCAGGATAAATCCTGCAGTGGTGAATTAGAATTGGAAATACTAGTTTGCATTGATGGTTTTAATACACACAGATACAGAAGAAGATACAAGTGTATCTGTATGTGTGTACGTGCACATATACATACACGTACATATATTTCCCACCTCTGTCCTTCAAGAGAACGTGGAAACAATGACACCCAGGAAGTAACGAGCACACTTAGCGCCCACATATTAGTTCCTAAATACCATTTTAATACCACATTAAAAGGAACTAGGGTTCCTTGAAGAAACAGCTGACTTCAGGTCTGGGTTAGGGAAAGCACAAGATGAGCCTAGACCAGTGTTATATCAGTTGCAAGGAAGTGCTTGGAGAATGATGAGACCATTCCAAAATGACACAGGAACTAGTTTGTAGGGGTTCCCACTGGCCAAATGTGGAACAGTTTAAGCATTCAAATAATTATAATGGTAATAAATTGTAGCTCATAGTGAGTTCATGGTGATATAAACAAGTAAATGAATGTGTGGAGGCGGGGGAGTTGTACCCTTCAACAGAATGACAACTAATAGGTCTAGAGGCAATGATAGAATGAAAAAAATCATCATTTGGTGGCTAGGAACTGTGGCTCACATCTGTAATCCCAGCACTTCGGGAGGCTGAGGGAGAAGGATCACTTGAGCCCAGGAATTTGAGACCAGCATGGACAACACAATGAAACTTTGTCTCTAGAAAAATAAAAACATTATCCAGACATGGTGGTGCACACCTGTAGTCCAAGCTGCTCAGGAGGCTGAAGTAGGAGGATTGTTTGAGACCAGGAGGTTGAGGCTACAGTGAGCCATGATTGTGCCACTGCACTCCAGCCTGGGTGACAGAGTGAGACCCTGTTTCAAAAAAAATAAAAATCCAAAAATCATCATTTGATGATAATAGAGAGAGCATTAAAAAAAAAAAAATCACCATTTAGCAACTATTATAATAAGTGAATTCCTGATCACTTGAGGTCAGGAGTTCGAGACCAGTCTGTCCAACATGGCAAAACCCCATCTCTACTAAAAATACAAAAATTACCCGGGAGTAGTGGTATGCACCTGTAATTCCAACTACTCGGGAGGGTGAGGCAGGAGGATCGCTGGAACCTGGGAGGCAAAGGTTACAGTGAGCTGAGATTGCGCCACTGCACTCCAGCCTGGGTGACAGAACAAAACACCATCTCAAAAAAAAAAAAAAATTGACAAAGAAAATTTACATCTCATGTCACAAAAGACTATATTCTCCCTAGGGATAAACTCCTATACATCAATAAGACCAATGACACAGCAGAAAATGAACAAAGAATATGCAAAGACAGTTAACAGAAAATACAAATGGCTCTCAAAAAAAAAGATGCTACATATGAAATACACAAAATCAAAAGTTTGATAAAATATTGTTGGTGAAGCTAGGAGAAAGAGTCACTCTCATATGTTTCCATGGGAATATAAACTGGTTAAACATCAATATAGGATAATGTGGCCACACTTATCAAAATTTGAAATGCATGTGCCCTTTGACCTGGCACTCCCTTTCTAGAAATCTTTGCTTATGTGTGAAATAACATGTATCAGCGGTGCCCAACCTTTTTGGCACCAGGGACTGGTTTTGTGGAAGACAATTTTCCACAGACAGGAGTTGGGGCTGGGTGGGAATGGTTTCGGGATGAAACTGCTCCACATCAGATCATCAGGCATTAGATTCTAACAAGGAACGCGCAGCCTAGGTCCTTCACATGCGCACTTCACAACAGGGTTTTTGCTCCTATGAGAGTCTAATGCTGCCACCGATCTGACAAGGAGGTGGTGCTGAGGCGGTTTGCTCACCCCTCACCTCCTGCTGTGTGGCCTGGTTCCCACTCGTGCCACAGACTGGTACTGTTCCGCAGCCCAGGGGACATATATACGAGGTAATTCTGGGCAACACTGGTTGTAAAAACAAAATACTGGAACAACATATAAGTCCAATAAAATTCTTGTTATATGAATTATAGGAGACTCAAATAATGGAACACTTTGCAGTGGGTAAAACAAAAGAATGAAGCTCTTTGTAAGTGATATGGATTTCTAGGATATATTACGTAAAAAGAGTAAGATGTCAAAGTATGCCATATATTGTATAAAATGGTAGAGATAAATAAAAGTATATATTCGCATTTCATACAAAAAGACATAAGGAGGCCAGGTGTGTTGTCTCACACCTGTACTCCTAGCACTTTGGGAGGTCGAGGCAGGCAGATGACGAGATCAAGCATTTGAGACCAGCCTGGCCAACGTGGTGAAACTGCATCTTTACTAAAAATACAAAAATTAGCCAGGCATGGTAGTGTCGCACCTGTAATCCCAGCTACTCTGGAGGCTGAGGCAGGAGAATGGCTTGAACCTGGGAGGTGGAGGTTGCAGTGAGCCAAGTCGGCACCATTGCACTCCAGCCTAGGTGACAGAGCAAGACTTCATCTCAAAAAAAAAAAAAAAGAAAAAAGAAAAGACATAAAGAAATTGCTAATTAGAGGTTGCCACTTGGAGAAAGGGGAAGGAACTGGACAGATGAGAAACTGAATTTCACAGAAACTTTTTTTTTTTTTTTTAGATGGACTCTTGCTCTGTCACCCAGGCTGGAGTGCAGTGGCATGATCTCAGCTCACTGCAACCTCCGCCTCCTGAGTTCAAGTGATTCTCCTGCCTCAGCCTCCCAAGTAGCTGGGACTACAGACATGCATCACCATGCCTGGCTAATTTTTGTATTTTTAGTAGAGATGAGTTTCACAATATTGGCCAGGCTGGTCTTGAACTCCTGGCCTCATATGATCCCCTGGTGTCAGCCTCCCAAGGTGCCAGGATTACAGGTGTGAGCCACCTCGCCCAGCCTGAATTTCCCTGAATTTTGAATTGTGTGAATCCATTACTGATTCAAAAAAAATTTAAAGCCCCCAAACAAAATACTGCTTGGTGTAGAAAACCTGTTTCCTACAGGATAAAATCCAAACTCTTGAGTTTGGTAAATAAGAATCTTCATCATTGGTGTATCTGCCTCTAGGGAACAGAAAAAAAAAAAAAAAAAAGAATCTTCATCATTGGAAGGGAGAATGTGGGGTCTGGGGTCAGGTTCCTGGGGTTAACATATAGACTAATCATGAGACTGCAAGACTCTGGGCATGTAATTTAGTCTTTCTACGCATCTTCTGTAAAATGGAGACAACAACAGTACCTCCTCCACCTCTGAGTTGTGAAGAGGAAATGAGGCAGTCTATGGCAATGCTTAGCACAGTGGTGTCAGACACCAATCGACACCAGTTACTTATTTTAATAGCACGGTTTAATCTACCTTTCCAGAGTTCAATATCCCCATTTCAGTGCCATGAACTGAGGCTCTGAACCTCTACTTCCCAGATTACCAAACTTTTAAAAACTGGTTTTCTGATCACCTCAGTCTCCATGCTCTCCTTGGGTGAACTACCAACTGTGACAGTAACATGGCTTCAGCCAAGCCTTTTCTCCTCAACTGTAAGCTTTAGCTCCTAAATGATTAGCCTACACTTACTCCTGGATGTTCCTGTCAAGGAAACAAAATCTCCAAAATTAAATTCATTATCTTTCTCTGCTCCACCTCCCTAAATATGCTCCTTTCCGTACATTTCTAAAATAGTTAACAGCTCCTCTAATCACTTGTCATTCAATCCAGAAACCTAGGAGTCATTCTTAATTTTTTCTTCTCTCTCAGTTGCTCTCCCAGCTCAAATGTTCACCAAATTCTTTCCATTCCAATTCTTGAATAGCTCTTAAATCTTTCTATTCCCTGTCCCAGCTTTAGTTCTGTCTCTTATTACATACGAATTCACAACAGTCCCAGAGCGCTCTCAGCTCTTGATGCACCCTTGACAATGCTGCCACAATTCGCTCTTGAAATTCAAATCTGATTTTTCCACATTCAAAGTCTTTTAATAGCTTTTTGGTGCCTAAAGGGAAAGTCTTGACTCCTAAGCATGGTACACAGGCCCTTCAGTGACACTGTCCTGACCAGCTGTCTTCCTCACTGGCCAGCCCCTCACACCCTTTCCTTAGTTAAATGGCACAGTCTCCTGGACTTGTTGCTCTTCTTTCACTGCTCATCACCCTGGTCCATGCTCTGTCCTCTATCTGGAACGGGGTCAACTCATAGGGCCTGTGAGCTGGATGGGAACAAAATTACATCTTTATTTTCACTAACCTCTACTAAAACTTAGCATTTCCTTCCATTATGATGGCAGGGAGCAAACTATCATATTTGCATTACCTGTGACTTTGTCTCTACAAGAAATCACAGATTTTTCATATCATACTAGCATTGTTGCAGATCGTCTCAAAATACCATTTATAAATATAGTTTGAAATCACAGTAGTGACTAATCTGTGCTAGATCTTATTTAATGTCTTAAATAACAAAGCACATATTACTGTATCCAAATTTGCTTTTTATAATTTTTGATACTGAAATTATACTTCAATATTACTGGTTTCATTTATAAGTCTAGGTATTTTCATTTATGTATGTATTTAAAATCTTTATTTTCAGAAAGGATCCATAAGCTTCTCCAGACTGCCAAAGGTATCTACAGCACAAAAAATGTTAAACACAAACCTAACATGTTCTTTCCCACTGTATCTACCTGATGGACTGCTATTTTCCCTTTAAGACTTGGTTAAAATATCACCTTCACCAATTAACTATCACCCTGGCCATAACTTCTAGGCCACCTAACTATTCCCACGCCCGCCGCCCCACCCTCCATAGGCCATTTGTACTTGTCTGGTTCCCCCATTAGACAAAGATCCTTGAAGATAAGAAGGTCATTTGGTTTTGCTATTCAGCACCTAGTTCAGTGCCTGTCAAACAGAAGTGAAATAAAGTTGTACTGAATAAATAAATATAAAAGACTATAAGCTAATGAAAGATTTACAGTCTTAAAATCTGGGTTTGGATCCTGGCTAACAATTAGTAGCTTTGAGATTTTGGGAAAGTCATTAGACACTTCTAAGCCTTCATTCTCAGGTATAAAATGCGAGTAACACCTCAACTATTTATTGCATGCTGTTGTCAAGAGGATCTGATAAAGTAACAGTGTAAACATATTTGGGTAGGTTGCTGGGGCTACATAGAATTTAGTTATTCTTGTATTATATACCAACTTAATATTACTATACCAACTTAATAATACATTTAAAAACTGCATCAAGAGAATGAAATGACAAGTTATACATTTGAAGAAAATGTTTTCTGTTTTTTCTTTTTTGTCTCGTTCTGTTGCCCTGGCTGGAGTGCAGTGGCGTGATCTCAGCTCACTGCAACCTCCGGCTCCCGGGTTCAAGCAATTCTGCCTCAGCCTCCCAAGTAGCTGGGATTACAGGTATGTGCCACCATGCCTAGCTAATTTTTGTGTTTTTAGTACAGTTAGGGTTTTGCCATGTTGACCAGGCTGGTCTCGAACTCCAGACTTCAGGTGATCTGCCGACCTTGGCTTCCCAAAGTGCTGGGATTACAGGCACGAGCCGCTGCGTCCAGGTGGAGAAAATACTTTCAAAAGACACATCTGACAAAGGACTGTTAGCCATATTATGCAAAAAACTCCTAAAACTTGACAGTAAGAAAACAACTAGCCTAACTTAAATATAAGCCAAAGACCTAAACAGACACCTCAACAAGGTACACGGAATGCAGATAAACATATGAAAAGCTGCTCTACATTATATGTCATTACCGAGATGCAAACTAAAACAATGAGATACCCCTAGTAGGATGGTCAGAATCTAAAATATGACATCAAATGCTGCCAAGGATGAGGAGCAACAGGAACTCTGACTCCTTGCTGGTGGGAATGCAAAATGGTACAGCCACTTTGGAAGACAGTTTGGCAGTTTCTTACAAAACTAAATGTACTCTTACATATGATGCAGAAATCATATTCCTTGGTATTTACCCAAAAAACCTGAAAACTTACATCAATACAAAAAGCTATACACAGATGTTTACAGCAGCTTTACTCACAATTGCCCAAACATGGAAGCAACCAAGATTCCATTCAATAGGTAAATGGAATATCAGACTGTGGTACATCAGACAAGGGAACGTTAGTCAGCAATAACAAGAAATGAGAAATCAAGCCATGAAAAGACATGGAGGAACCTTAAATGTATATTACTAAGTAAAAGAAGCCATTCTAAAAAAGCTATATACTGTGATTCAACTATGCAGCATTCTGGAAAAGGCAAAATTATACAGACAGTAAAATGATCAGTGGTGGCAAGGGGATTGGAGAGGGATGGAGAATGATGAACAGGTGGAACACAGAGGATTTTTAGACCAGTGAAAATACTCTGTGTGATACTATAATGATGTATACATGTCATTATATATTTGTCCAAACCCATAGAATGTGCAATACCAAGAGAGAACTCTAATGTAAACCATGGACTCTGGGTGATTATGATGTGTCAACGTGGCTCATCAATTCTAACAACTGTACCGCTGTGATGTGGGATGTTGATAGTGGGGGAAACTATGTATGTGTGGGGCAGGGGTTATTTGGGAAATCTCTGTACCTTCCTCTCAGTTTTGCTGTAAACCTAAAACTGCTCTAAAAACACTAAAGTCTTAAAAACACAACAATAACAATAAGGTTATGTTAAGGTCAGATGATTATTAAAAATTTTACCTCCGGCCAAATCTCTCTACCTGCCCTATTACTTTCCAGTCTTTATGCTCTTGTTCCTATTAATATTCCTGTTATTTTGCCAACGCCCTTTCCTCTTTGCTGCCTTGGTAAATCATACTACTTCTTCAATACTCGGTTCAAGTGTTAATAACCTCCTCTACAAACAAACCTTCTGCCTCTTCCTTCCCCACACTTTGTACAATGTATGAGTTAACCTTCTGTGAGCCTTTGAAGAGCAGGCACCTTGGCTTATTCTTCTCGACCCCTTTCCCTCAATCCCAGCACCCACCAGGAATTAATTCATGTTTGCTGAGCATAAAACTGAACAACCAAAGGTGATTAGAAAGTATCTGAAACAAACAAATACCTGGTACAATATTTAACACTGTATGCTTTTGGTTATCTGTAAGAAAAGTACAGCCCAAGCCTTGTAAGTTGGCATTCTGAATGATGAATCTGACATAAGTTCTTTTTTTCCTCATTTTAAATGTAAATCCACTCCCTCTAACAAAAAGCAAGGTGAAGTTCATCTTGTAATGTCTGTTTCAACAGTCATGCCCTAATGCAGAGCACTGTATCACTGAAAAAGAGTCAAGGTGAAGAGGTGGAAACAAGAAACTACCGCACTTCTGAATTCTTCCCATTCTCACCTTGCTCACAAGGAGAATAGGAAAGAGAATTTTAGCTCAGATCTCTTACCTCAGAGTTAAGATAATGGAAAACAGAGGCTGGGGCAATATAACCAGTTCCAGACACAATGAGTTACAGGCTAACCCTTGAGGAAGTAGTAGGCCTGTTGATCTTCCAGGTCCAAACACAACCATACAAAAGAATTTCTGGGCCTCCTAAAGAGGTACCTTAAGATTTCCTCAATTCCAAGGAGACAGGAGACAGTTCCCAAGAAAACATATATATATGTAAAAACAACTGAGCCAATGATATACAAACAATAACCAATTTAGGCCGAATTCTGAGTTTGAGACTTATTAATGGCTCTAAGAGAAAGCAGAAGGAAATAATCACCTGCTTTCACTATCACTAAATGACCTCACTTCCTATGTCACAGACACAAGAGTACACAGGAAAATTTCAATTTCCTGCCATCTCCTTTAGATTCATTTTCCCAAATAACCTGAGAGCTGTTCTGGGATTTGCTTTTGTATTCCCTTGAGTTCTTCAATTCCTAAAAGTCATGAGCCAGCTTGCTCAACAATGCCCCATTTTAACTTATTCCCCTATCTAAATGGCCTCTACATTCTTCTTACCTACAGTTAGGAAGGTGCTCAACAGCTGCTCTGTGGCAACAGGTTTGATCTCTGTCCGAAGATTAACAAATCGGCCAACCACCAAGGGGGCTCGGCGGAAACCCAGAATCCTGGTTTGGAAGATTGAAGAACAGAAGAGAAAAACATTAGGGGATGTTTTTTAAGTAACAGTCTTAAAAATTACAGTTCATCATGTCAAATGTGTGAAGGGTTTTAGCTAGTAGGTAAAGCTAATTTTTTAGAGACAGATATATTTAGGAATTTAATGTCGAGGTGTGTGTAATTTATTTTAATATACACTTTAGCAAAATGGATAAGGCAAATCTGATAAAATGTGAATAACCGTTAAAAATGTACAGAGTAGGTATATGGGCTCCTTATACTTGGCTCCTTATACTATTCTTTCTACTTTTGTATGTTAGAAATGTTTTCATAATAAAAATTAAAACTAGATTTTAGGAAAGCATTAGAAAAAAGATGGGACCCAAACTCACATATGGGTTCAAATCTTTAAAAAAAACAGCATACTGGTTAAAAAAACCTGCAGACTGATTTAAAAGGATAAGCTCACAGAGCAAATTAAATACAGAGACATTTGAAAACATCTCTAATAACCTAAAAGGTTGAAAACAATAATTTATTTTTAAAAAATGAAACTTCCTGGCTAAAAAAATACACACTAACTGAAAAAAAGTTGGAGGGGCAGAATTTGGAACATACAGAAAATTTATAATGAAGAAAATAAAAATCACCTATAATTCCCCAACCCAGAAATAATTATAGGCACTGACATTTTGGCATATAAGCATGTTTTCCTTTTAAGTGTACACATACTTACACTTATTATATACATACAACTGAAATTATATTGCATGCAGTTTTGTATCTTGTTTTTTACTCATCTTGCATCATGAACCTTTTCCCAGTCATTAGAAAGCCTTTACAAATGGTTACTGTTTAGGGCTGCTGATTCTGTCCTAAACCCAGTCTTAGAAAAGCCACAAAAGCAACAGATATGTCAAAATAACACAGAAATCCAGAGATCCCACCCTGAGGCAAGAGAAGGTGGTTAAATCTGAATGTAATGAAGAAACAGCAACCCAAAGCAGAAAAGTATCAGCATCCATGAATGAAAAAGGTGGGGGAGGGTTTTTTTGTTGTGGTTTTTTGTTTGTTTGTTTGGCTGGTTGGTTTTTAAGAGTCCCACTCTGTTGTCCAGGCTGGAGTGCAGTGGCATGATCATAGCTCCCTGCAGCCTGGAACTCCTGGGCTCAAGCAATCCTCTCATCTCAGCTTCCCCAGTAGCTAGGACTACAAACACATGCCTAGATATATTTTTTCTCCCCATTGACAACTGCCAAGCCAAAGAACAGCAGCCAGGTTAGCACTGAGGAGCAATGTTACTGTGGCACTTGAGGCTGGCTACAGTGGCATTTAACAAAAGTGACAGGGTGATTGACCAGAGAACATCTTTCAGACTTTGAAGGAGGGAAGTACTTTTAAATACAAGATTCCCAAAGCACAAGTTACAATCTGAAATATTATCGTTAATTAACATCAAAAGTACACAAATACTCTAATTAACAGGTGTCCTGCTGTGAAAAGATAAAACTTGGCCAGTAATGGGGAGACACAAAATGACAATGAGTATCACTTTACATATATA
Organism: Aotus nancymaae; assembly: GCF_030222135.1. NCBI lineage: Eukaryota > Metazoa > Chordata > Mammalia > Primates > Aotidae > Aotus > Aotus nancymaae. The sequence goes on along the minus strand of NW_026988523.1, from coordinate 11,374,735 downwards.
TCAACAAAACATAGGGCATTGGGTAATACAAAACGCTGGTACAGAAATGAGGAAATTTATGCCTGCTAGTGTCCAACAAACAGGACAGGAGGAAGGGGTTTGGGGATGAAGAAAAGAGGCAAACACATAAGGTCTCGGAAAGCCTCATCTAGTGTGCCATTAAGTGAGGAGTAGGATTTATCCAACTGTTCACTACTAGGTCTTAAAAGAGGCAGCAAAAATTCATGGTATTGTACACATGTATCTAAGCTTTTCTGTATCAACAGGTGTTTAGGTTACAACCAGTTTTTCACTATTGAAAATGCTTACAGCTAAGACTGTTGTATATATATCTTTGAATTTTGTATTCTTTCTCTAGGGTACTTCCTAGAAATGTCCTAGATATGTGTATAAAAAAGCAGTTATTTGTTCAAAGGGTATGAACATTAAAGTTTTTGATAAATAATGCTAGGGTTCTTAACAGAAAGACTGAAATAACTGACAATGTCATAAGCAACGTATTCTTGCCAATAAAGTGTTACCTTTTTTTAAGCTTTGCCATTTTCAACAAGTAAAAACAGTATCTCATTGTTTCATCTGAATTTTTAAAAATTTCTGGTGAGGATGAACTCCCTCCCCTCATATTTATTAGCAATTGACAAAGCATGTGCTCTTAATCTATTTTCTAAGAGCGTTTTTAACATATATATATAGATAGATTTGTATAAACACATATTAAGGCTATTAATACTCAGATTACATTAGATTCAAGTGCTTTCTCCTAGTTTGTTGTTTGCTTTTAAATTTTGTTTGCTGTTTCTTGATATGTAAGTTCATTATTTTATTTAGTCAAGTCTACTGAATTTGCAATTTTTAAGTTATGTTTACAAAATCCTAATTCAGAAAAAGAAAAACATTTCACCTTTCTTTTCTGGTTTCCTTATAAATTCATTTTTAGGCTGGGCTAGTGACTTACACCTGTAATCCCAGCACTTTGGGAGGCTGGGGTGGGTGGATCACCTGGGGTCAGGAGTTCCAGACCAGCCTGGCCAACATGGTGAAACCCCGTCTCTACTAAAAATACAAAAAATTAGCCGGGTGTGGTGGCGTGCACCTGTAGTCCCAGCTACTTGGAAGGCTGAGGCAGGAGAATTGCTTGAACCCAGGAGGTGGAGGTTGCAGTAAGCCAAGACCAGGCTACTGCACTCCAGTCTGGAGGGCAGAGTGAGACTCTCTCAAAAAAAAAACTTTTTAAATTTTATTTATTATTTTATTTTATTGAGACAGGGTCCCACTCTGTTGCTAGGCTGGAGTGCAATGGCATGATCACAGCTCACTGTAGCTTCTATCTCCCAGGCTCACGCGATCCTCCCTCCTCACCCTCCCCACTGGTTGGAACTACAGGTACACATCACCACACTCAGCTAATTTTTGTATTTTTTTAGTAGAGATGGGGCTTCGCCATGTTGCCCAGGCTGGTCTTGAACTCCTGGGCTCAAGTGATTCACCCACCTCAGCCTCCCAAGATGTTAGGATTACAGGCATGAGCCACTGTATCCAGTCATCAATTAATTTTTTTTTTTTTTTTTGAGACGGAGTTTCTCTCGTTACCCAGGCTGGAGTGCAATGGCGTGATCTCGGCTCACCGCAACCTCTGCCTCTGGGGTTCAGGCAATTCTCCTGCCTCAGTCTCCTGAGTAGCTGGGATTACAGGCTCACATTGCCATGCCTGGCTAATTTTTTTGTATTTTAGTAGAGATGGGGTTTCACGTGTTACCCAGGCTGGTCTCAAACTCCTGAGCTCAGACAATCCGCCTACCTTGGCCTCCCAAAGTGCTGGGATTACAGGTGTGAACCACCACGCCCAGCCCTTTCCTTTTGGAATTATTCTGGTTTTTGAAGCTGTACATATTTTACATAAAGGACAATAAAACTCATTATATATTTCACACACTGTTTCCAGCACATGGGAATAAGTCAGCATTACTTACTTAAAACAAATACATAACAAAATAACAGGATGGCTAGGGCCAATTAATGACTAGTTCAATTCAAAGATTTAAGTTCAAAGTTTATTTACCAAAAATATCTTCACTGATGATAATAACAGCAGGCCAGAAATGAAATGACCTAAAGAAGCCTGGAATTAAAATACTTTAGTATTCCTCGTGCCAATCAAATTATGGGACTCATACAAGTTTAATGGAACTAGTCACTTACCTATCTAAAAGGGGTAACAAGTCATTTATTAGTGTTGCAACTTTTTGAAGGAGTCCCCAAGTCCTCTTCAAGAAAGAGTTTTGAAAGGAAACAAAATGAACATAACCTATTCTGATCACACGTACCTGTCCAGGTGAAAGGCTGCTACCTCTGCATTGTGTCTGTCATAACCAGCATATGGTTCCCCTTCCACCACATAGTCTCGGCTATACCTGCAAAGTGAATGGGAAGCACAGATGTATACATGGATTACATCACTAACAGAGGTGACAGCACAAGTGGTAGAATACAAGCTTTGGCAAGCCTGATTCTGTTATAGTCACCTTCTCTGTCAACCATGAGAACAACTGTGGATTAGCATAAATTGCTGGTAGACGCAGTGAAGATGAGGTAGAGAAGGAAACTAGAGTTCTATGTCTATGTCAGTGATCATTTTAAGAATAAAACATGGGGGCCGGGCGTGGTGGCTCACGCCTGTAATCCCGGCACTTTGGGAGGCCGAGATGGGTGGATCACGAGGGTCAAGAGATTGAGACCATCCTGGTCAACATGGTGAAACCCCATCTCTACTACAAATACAAAAATTAGCTGGGCATGGTGGCACATGCCTGTAGTCCCAGCTACTTGGGAGGCTGAGGCAGGAGAATTGCTTGAACCCAGGAGACGGAGGTTGCGGTGAGCCGAGATCATGCCATTGCACTCCAGCCTGGGTAACAAGAGTGAAACTCCATCTCAAAAAAACAAGAATAAAACATGGAAGATGTCATTTTTTTCCCCACTAAAGGGTTTCTGATGTAGTTTAAGTACAGATACCAAGGTAGTTTTCTGGAAGGCAAGGACTGTCTTTGTATTGCCAGCACAATGTTATTAAGCACATAGTTGGTGCTTAATAAATGTCTACTAAAATGTTTACTAGATTGACCTGAAGAAATTAAGAAAAATATATAATTAAAACTTTTGCTGGCCAGGCACTGTGGCTCACGCCTGTAATCCCAGCACTTTGGGAGGCCAAGGTGGGCAGATCACCTGAGTTCGGGAGTTCGAGACCAGCCTGGCCAACATGGTGAAACCCCATCTCTACTAAAAAATACCAAAATTGCCGGGCGTGGTGGCTCATGCCTGTAGTCCCAGCACTTTGGGAGGCCGAGGTGGGTGGATCATGAGGTCAAGAGATCGAGACCATCCTGGCCAACACGGTGAAACCCCGTCTCTACTAAAAATACAAAAAAATTAGCCAGGTGTGGTGGCATGCACCTGTGGTCCCAGCTACTCGGGAGGCTGAGGTGGAAGAATCACTTGAACCCAGGAGGCGGAGGTTGCAGTGAGCCGAGATTGCGCCACTGCACTCCAGCCTGGTGACAGAGCAAGACTCCATCTCAAAAACAAAACAAAATTACCCAGGTGTGGTGTTGCATGCCTATAGTCCCAGATACTCAGGAGGCTGAGGCAGGAGAATCGCCTGAATCTGGGAGGCAGAGCTTGCAGTGAGCCGAGATTGTTCCACTGCATTCCAGCCTGGGTGACAGAGTGAGAGACTGTCTCAAAAAACAAAAACAAAAACAACAAAAGAAACTTTTGCTTACCAGACTGGCTGTGGCAAAGCTTGTAAGAGAAGTTTAAATTTGGGGCGAAAATGAAAATGGTCTGATACAACTCAATCTTTGTTAATAGGAAGGCAAAGATGCGTTTGAAAAAAGCTGTTTGAATAACCATTCTTGTTCTTTAAGTTTATGATGACGTACTGGAAGGAATCCTGGACTGGCAGTGAGAGGTGGGTAGAGCTGTCATTACTTAACTGAGTAAGCTTGAGCAAAACCTTTCTATCCTCTGGGTCTCAGATTCCTTATTTACAATATTAGGGGCTGGACTAGGAGGTAATTTCTAAGGTCTCTTTCATTTCAAACTGCATTCTGATGATTTTATATTATATGCATGACATAAGCAAAGGATAATGAAGACTGGCATATTCTTTCCACTAATCATTTTAAAAGATACAATGTAAATCTGTTAATTGGAAAGAAAAAAGTACTTAATTCACCTATGATCTCCAGTGGTCTCCTGCATTTCCTGAATCAAAAGGAGCCCTTTTAGAAGGGACCTATGAAATAGAAATAAATTGAGATTGATGTGGAGAAGAGAAGTTCCACTAAGGACAGTTGGCTCTCCCATGCTAAACAGCAATGGGGAAGTAGAAAACAGTACTATAAAAGGCAACGAACTTCAACTTAAATGATCTCAGGATATAAAGTGAAATAATCTCCACAAAATATATCTTCAAGGCAAAATGATGAAGCATCTGTTAGAAGACAGTCACGTAATCACCAACTGGTTGGGCGCTAGTTTCTTCTGAGCATGGTCAATATACCAAATTTTTTTTTTTACTTTGAGACAGAGTCTTGCTCTGTTGCCCAGGCTGGAGTGCAGGGGCACCATCTTGGCTCACTACAACCTCCACTTCCCGGGTTCAAGTGATTCTTCCACTCAGCCTCCCGAACAGCTGGGATTTCAGGCACCTGCCATCATGCCCAACTAATTTTTGTATTTTTGTAGAGATGGGGTTTCACCATGTTGGCCAGGCTGGTCTTGAACTCCTAACCTCAGGTGATACACCTGCCTTGGCCTCTCAAAGTGCTGGGATTGCAGGCGTGAACCACCATGCTCGGCCCCCAATTTTTTTTTTTTAAATTCCTAGTGGTTATTTAGGAATAGTAAAACAGGTTTATATTAGCTACCTCTAAATTAAAAGTCAAATTTGAAATATTACTGCAGCAAAAAGCTGACTCTATTCAGGTACTGTTCTCTCTACTACAGATGTAGCCTATCCTTGAATGTTTTTAGTGCTTCAGGGAAGCCACAGGAAGGTATGTACTGATGTGCCATATGTTCCTTTCAGAGAAACATTAGAGTTTTTCAATCCATCTAAAGGCTTCTCAGAGTAAAATGCAAAACCTTAGAGGAACCCAGGTACTTTGGGAGTGGGCTGGAGAGAAAAAGATGGAAGAGAAAAGAAATAAGAATCAAAAGAACTGCACTGAAGTCAGGCCTAAATCCTTAGCTTATATTTTGATTATGTGAAATATGGAAAGTCAGAATTCTGGATCTCATTTTTCTCACCTGTAAAATGAACAACTGGACTAGCTGATCTCCAAGGTCCCTTTCAGCACTTCCTAAGATTACTCATTCACTTCTACCCACTCCTAGGCCCCTACCTTCTTGTACTTTTTCCAGCATAACTGCCATTTTTGCCTGTGAAGATCAATTACTACCTGAATGGAAGCAGCTACATTGAAAAAAAAATTACCTTTACTTATAATATGAGGCAAAATGTGTAAATAAAAGTGTCACTGTATTCCTATATATATTATCTACCTATACAGTACATACCTTGTATCACTGAGAATAGAACATGGATAGCCAGGCTCCAGAAATGCAGAAACCACAAGTGGCTATTAAAGAAAGGACTTAGATTCTCCTCTTAGCAGAGAGTGATCCATCTTAAGTCACTGACAGAGCAGCAAAATTCATACAGTAACTGCCAGTAAATCACTCCTATCCTTCTGCTGAAGGACATCAGAGCCTGACCAAGGACAGTAATTTGCACTTATACCAGGACTAAATAGTCTCTGAAGCCCTGGGGGTCAGAACTGCATTTTGCTGGGTGTTTAGGGACTGGAGTCAATTTCTGCAAGCACTTAAACTTACACTCACTTCCCCCAGCCTGTGATAGTTCCTGATATAATAAAGCAGCACAGGTCAGTATGTGCAATGACCAAGAGAGTTAACACCTATGGCAGGGGCCAAAAAAAACCTTGCTGAGTTGGAGAGGAGAGTGGGAGTGTACATAGGCTGTTTAGGAGATGATGGGGAAGTGGGGGCAGAGTTTGACAGAAACAAAGAACAAAGGAAGAATAAGGCTGAATACAGAAAGGAGGACCAGATAGTCAGGGGCTTGACCTCAGGCTGTGGAGGCTGCGTTTTGTCTGGTTGACAGCGGGAAGTCCCTGGATGTTTTTTTTTTGTTGTTTTTTGTTTTTTTTTTTTTAAGATGGAGTCTCACCCTGTAGCCCAGGCTGGAGTGCAGTGGCCCGATCTTGACTCACTGCAATCTCTGTCTCCCAGGTCCTGGTTCAAGCAATTCTCCTACCTCAGCCTCCCAAGTAGCTGAGATTACAGGTACGAACCACTATGCCCAGCTAATGTTTGTATTTTAGTAGAGACGGGGGTTTTTACCATGTTGGCCAGTCTGGTCTTGAACTCCTGACCTCGTGATCCGCTGGCCTCGACCCCACAAAGTGCTGGGATTACAGGCGTGAGCCACCGCGCCAGGCCATCCCTGCATGTTTTAAAGCTGGGGAATATAGTGATAATATGAGTCTTCTGGGGAAGAATGGAAGTGGTTTCCAGGATGGTCTGGAGGAGGAAGGTAATGAGAAGGCTGCAGTGGTAGTAAGAGATATAAGATGAAGCAACAGTGACTAAGCTTATGCATGTATCTGTTGCTACCTCCCCCACTCATCAGTCTGGCCTCTCCTCCCTCCACTTATACCTTGTCCGAACATTTCAGGCCTATCCTGCAACACACCTGGTCTAACACTGTACACTCTTGGAAATATTTGTCTTCTAACACACTTCTGGCTGTCCCATCTCCCCTTCAATTCTCCAGTGTACAAGTGGTGAGTGAGAAGATCTCCTCTTATTTAAACACAAAATGCTCACAACTCATCTCTTTATTTATTTATTTATTTAATTTTATTGTTTTGAGATGGACTTCTGCTCTTGTTGACCAGGCTAGAGTGCAATGGAGCATCTTGGCTCATTGCAATCTCCGCCTCCCAGGTTCAAGTGATTCTCCTGCCTCAGCCTCCTGAGTAGCTGGGATTACAGGCACACACCACTATGCCCGGACAATTTTTTGTATTTTTAGTAGAGATGGGGTTTCACGATGTTGGCCAGGCTGGTTTCGAACTGCTGACCTCAAGTGATCCGCCTGCCTCAGCCTCCCAAAGTGCTGGGATTACAGGCATGAGCCACCGTACCTGGCCATATCTTTGCATACAAATATAATTTTTGTCTTTAGTTTGCCCTTTTCCATCATTCTGTTTATGCTGCTAATCTCTCAGGCCAAGAAGTCAAAGACCATACTTCAATGCTAAATGCGATTTTTTATGATGGTGTCCCAAGTCATCACTTAGGGGAAGCAAACATACTTAAAGAATTCCATGTGTGTGGCAGAATACAAGCTGCTTACAACTCTAACAAGTCTGGGTTTGAACTTCTGCACCACTGATTAATGCGAGGTGACCTTGTCAAGTTAGTTACACTCTCTAAACCTCAGTTTCTTATTCTGAAAATAAGAACTGAAATTGTCCACAAGGGTTAAACCTTCCTATAAGGGTTTAAAAGATTAACAGATACAAAAGTACTTAGTGTAATGCCTGGCGTTCAACAGAAATTAGATCCCAGGCCCACAAAACCACTTTTTTTCTTTTTCTTTTTTTTTTTTTGAGACAGGGTCTCACCAACCCAGGCTGGAAGGTAGTGGCAGGGCTTGCTGCAGCCTCAAACTCTCACACTCAAGTAATCTTCCCACCCTCCCACCTCAGCCTTCCAAGTAGCTGGGACTACATGCATGCACCACCACTCCCAGCTAATTTATTTTTTGTAGAGACAGGGTCTCATTACTTCAACCAGGCTCAAGTGATCCACCCACCTCAGTCTCCCAAAATGCTGGGATTACAGGCGTGAGCCACCACACCCAGCCCCAATCAAATTTTTATTCTCTAAATGTCTACCACATTTTTTAACTTTCCTAATTCCCACATCACTGACACATGTTTCCCAGTTCCAGACCAACAGTGATTCCTTCCATTTCTGGGCTCCCTGTACATTCATGCTCTGACTGCCGTTTATTTACCAATAGTTGGACAAGAAAGGGAGTTGAATTTTGTACATCTTTTCCCTACATTTCTTCTCCCACTCCAGAAAGAAATCCAAAGGTATGTTTTAATTTTTTCAAAAGCTCTACTGAGGAATGAAAAACATGTTTAGTAAACAAAAGATTTCAGACATTACAAACTTTGAGAATATTCATTGGTAACTACCTCCTGGCAAAAGAATACAAATCACCATCATGATGTTAGCCTATTTCAGATTCAAATACTCAGAAATCTTTTTAAAAACATTATGCCCTCCAAGCTGTCTTGAGTAGAGAAATAAATACATAAAAATCATTAAATGTATCACAGAATTGTCACACAAATCATCTCTGTAGATCCCTAAGAAGCCCAAAGGGATCACTAACTACATACGTATTTAGTTACTAAGATAACTAAAATGGCCCAGTTCTTTGCTTAAAACAGGTGAAAGAAACAACGAGAGATCTATGAGATTAGCTATGATCTGAAACACTGACACCAAACCCTGGTGAGGATATGGAGCAATATAACTCTCATTCGTTGCTGGTAGAAACACAAAATGGTACAGCTACTTTGGAAGACAGTTTAGCAGTTTTTTACAAAATGAAACGTACTCTTACCATGTGGTCCAGCAATTATGCTTCTGGTATCTATCCAAATGAGTTGAAAATTTACGTCCACACAAAAACCTGCACATGGATGTTTATAGCAGCTTTATTCACAATTGCCCAAAGCTTGGAAGCAACCAAGATGTCCTTCAGTAAGTGAATGGATAATTAAGCTGTGATACCTCTAGACAATGGAATATTATTCAGTGATAAAAAGAAATGAGCTATCATGCCACAAAAAGATATGTAAAAACCTTAAATGTACTTTACTAAATAAAAGCTAGTCTGAAAGGGCTACGTACTGTGATTCCAATTATATGACATTCAGGAAAAGGCAAAACTATGGAGACAGCAAAAAGACCAATGGGTTACTAGGTGTTCTGGGGCAGAGAGGGAAAAATGAATAGGTAGAGCATAGAGGATTTTAGGGCAGGTAAACTATTCTGTATGATACTCTAAAGGTAGATTCATGTTAAGTGCTAGAAAAGATTTCAGAGATCTAGTTTACCCCTCTTATTTTACTGAAGAGACTTCCAAGAGAAGAAGACAATAAAATAAATCTTACATAAATCCCAAGTTAAATTAATCAACCAATTACACAAACAGCTTCCAAGATGAAAACTTACCGCTTAGGTTTGAAAACAACTTTCTGTCCTCCTTCAAGTATCAGTAAGGCTTTCAGCTGTGTCCCTTTATAACCCACATCAGCTTTAATGATTTTCTTGGTGGCCATGGCATGCATGATTGCCCCCAGCTCTGGGGTCTCTTCAGGGTACACTTCCCGGGGAACCACCCATTGGGCTGCAATCTCCCAGGGAGACTGCAAGGTATGGTCCAGCTTGGGCACCAACTCCACCCGCAAGCCAGTCATCATTCGGTGAAAGGCCCTCTGGTCCTCCCGGTTGGCAGCTGATGTGTCTAAGTTGTCAATCAGGAAAACTTTGGTGAAGATAAAGATGACAAGGAGAATTGCTAACAGCACGACTCGCTGCTTTAGCTTCATGTTGACCTCTTTTCCTTCTCCCCTGACCCACTCTTGCTCACTTATTAAGGAGAGCTGGTGGTGATGGTCAGCAAGGAGATTCCATGATTATATACATTGGTCCATTTCTTCACTGATCCACCTTCCGCAGTTCCTGCAAGCCCAAGTATAAAGCAAAATTTGATCAAAAGTTTTGTCATTCCAACCCTGAATCTTTTGCAAGCCTCTAATATATTACTCACCCTTTTAGGCTTGCTAATCTTGAGCTTGAGAAGGTTCAATAAAATTAAAATTAACTAGTCTGGAGAAGGACCTAATGATGGCAGCAGTGGCCCATCTGGAACAGCTGCTGTGAAGACGCTGGCTGCAGTGGAGGACGCCTGAGCAGGGCTGTATGCTCCAAGGAGCTGGCAGGAGCCGGGAACAGGTGGGAACCCTGCTCCCTTCCAAGTTGGTGGGGCAGGAGCCATGTGCTCCTGGGTGCAGCTGCAGCCACCTAGCCACAGCTATACCCACAGGCTCAGAAATGCCGCTCCTGCTGCCTGGCCTCTCCCCACTCCCAGCGCCCACTCTGGAGTGGAGGAAAATTGTGGCAGAGCCCAGGCAATGTCGTGACCCAGCCAGGTGTACATGTGCTTGGGGCAGTGCTGATACACCAGGCCTCTGCTGTGTTGGCCCCCTCTGGAATTTGGGCACCAATGAGCATGAGAGGGAGGCTGAGGGGGGACTGAGGATGGCTCAGTGTAGGCCTGCAGGTGTCCCTTGGAACGAACAGCCTGGGCACTTTGGATGACATGAATGGCGGCAGAAAGCAGGCTCCAGGGCGGAAAGGGGTGGGTCCTTGGTGAAGCCCCACCTTCAAGCCAGGGACAGCCTGAATCATGAGGGCTGGGCTGTCAGTTCCGGTTAGAATCTGCAGACCAGAGTGAGAACTTATGATGCTTTTTCCGGGCCTGCCCATCGCCACCCAAGGGGCAATCAGCACGCACTTCCTCTCTTCTGAGTTCATTAAAAACCCCAGACTCAAACAGATCTCACGACAACCTGCATGCAAAAGGGATCTACCCACTGTGGGTCTCCCTCTCCACTGAGAGCTAGACACTCATCGGAGGACATGCCTGAAGAAAGAAGCTACCCACTTCGGGTCTTCAGAGAGCTGTTCTATTGCTCAATGAAGCTCCTTTCCACCTTGCTCACCCTCCAGTTGCCCAGGTACCTCATTCTTCCTGGACATGGGGTAAGAACTCAGGATCCACCAAATGGTGGGAATGAAAGAGCTGTAACACAAACAGGGCTGAAACATACCCCCTGCTCACCATGTGGTGGGCAATCAGAAAGAGAGAAGAGCTGTGGCCCTTTGGGGAGCTCAGACCTAGGGGCTCCCCGAGCCAGGGCTTTGACACCCTCTTTGGGGTTCTGAGGTTCCTGGTGTCTCCAAGTTTCTGGGGGCCACCATGTTCCCCTTGTTCAGATCTGAGTACTTGCAGCAGAAGCCACATGTGGTACATCTGGTCCAGGTGCAGCCTCACATGGAGCTGGAGCTGCCTAGAGCTGCCCACCCCACCACAGAAGCCAGTGTGCCTGGCTATGTGCAGTGGCCAGACCCCCTGCCAGCTCGTCCACACACCCCTTGGTGCTCTGCACCTGGCCTGCCCTTGGCAGGTGTGGGATCCATGCCCATAGAATGAGCTCAGTATAGCCTGCTGGGCTGAGTGGGCAGAACGAGCCCAGTGGGTGCGAGCACTACTCAGGCAGAAGACACCATGGCCACAGAGGTTTCTGGCTGGCAAAGTGACACTCCAAGGATCCTGTGACACTAATAAGCAAGAACCAGGTACAATGAAAATTTTAGAGCAAATATTCCTGTTTTAATTGGAATGCAAAGCCATTTAGGAGCCATGAGGTTGGCTACACATGCCTAATAACCAAAACAATGAAAAAAAAAAACACAACAAAAACAAAACAGCAAGCTATACATAATTGCTTAACTTTCATTATTTTAACTTTCAAAATCTATAAAGGACTTTTGCATATCCAAAACCACCAGTATTTGGTAACTTTTCAGTTCTCATTCTGGTAAGATAACAATTCCTAAAAATGCCAGAGGGTGCAGAGGAGAGAAATAACTATCGCTGAGTCCAAGTACTCAGTGATCCTGGACATGTCATATCTGCTGCTCATATATTTAAATACAACTCCAGACACATATTTCCTCACTAATTATTCTTCAAAATTAAAATACTTGCAAACCACGGATAATCAAAACCAGATACACTAAGGAAAAAAAAATCCCCATACCATCGGCAGACTATAACCAGGAAACTAATGAAGCCTGGTACTACAGGAACACTACTACGTCTGGAATGGTCAGGCACGTAACGAGGATATTCATGTCGCAGACGTAAAGAAGTGCTCCTTTTACCATGGGGCTGACCAAACTCTGGGCAATTATTAAGCTAAAAGACTCCAAATACAAGACTTTCGCAAGGGTGTCAAGAACATACAATTCCATCTCATTTGCATGCTGAGAGGTTGCTTTCTACTCCATAGGGCCATTTAAAAACATGCACAGGCTTGCTCTGCTATATATGCTGACAGACAGCACAGCACTGAGGTAAAAAAAAGATGACACGAAGATAACAGGATGTTGCTTCACTCTCCAATTCATTTAACAACTCAAACCATTAATCCAAGAAATAAAACCAATACAAAAGATAGAGCAGATGATTCAGGCTGAGACACTCCCACTTAAACGTGATACTGCTCCCCTAATAACAGCTGGAAACATATTCAAAAGTAGACTATCAGAGCAACAATGGATTCTAAGGGCAACACCTTGCGGTGAGCCAGCTGAATGAAGTTTATTCTCAGTGATTAACCACTCCTTTTCTGTTCATTTTCATGAAGGAAGCAGAAAGCGAGAGTTAATTTCAAATTCTAATTATCCCCGCCACCTGTTTTGTTTCATCATCACCTCCCAGGGTACACAACACTATTAGTTGAAACAAAGGCAATTCAAGTGCATCTGAAATGTAATTGTGATGGTACCAAGTTTGGTGTGGAACTCAGTAAAAGTTCCCTGTGATTACTGATAACAGCAGTACTAGCAGAGAAGATTTCAGAGATTTTTGCTAGTTCTAATGCAATCTAAACCACACAACTTTTTCAAGTATTTGTTCAACAGCACACTTCTCAGGCTGCAGAGATAAAAGGCAATATGGTAATCTAGTTGTATTGACAATCACTTCCTCAGCACCTCCAGATGCAACTAGCTACAAATGCAATACAATTCTGGCACAAAGGGGTCAGCTTAATAGGCTTTTACTTTCTACAGAACATCCTTCAGGACTAAAGTCTGGTTAACCCATAAACTTTTAATGGCATTGCTCATTCATTTAGAATGAAGAAAATCCACTACCTCCCCCTCCCACACCCCGCCAATGCTATAGAACATATCCAGACATTTTACACAAAGGTTAGAGCTGTGGTTTTTCGCTTTGTTTTTAATCATCAATGCAATTAAGAAGTTCTAACAGCTCCAGAGGTGGCCGGATCACCTGAGGTCAGGAGTTCAAGAGCAGCCTGGACAACATGGCAAAACCCCATCTCTATGAAAAATATAAAAATTAGCTGGGCTTGTTGGTGGGCGCCAGTAATCCCAGCTACTCAGGAGGCTGAGACAGGAGAATTGCTTGAACCCGGGAGCTGGAGGTTGCAGTGAGCTGACATTGTGCCACTGCACTCCAGCCTGGGTGACAAAACAAGACTCTGTCTCACAAAAGAAAAAAAAGAAAGAAAGCAATTTATATTAAGGGAACTGAAGGGTTCAGTTGTATTATTTCACTATTTACCTCTGCAGATTCTAAGTGAGGGCAGGTAAAAAAAAAAAAAAAACTAAACAAGTTTTCATGTTTGTGATTATAGTCACCACATCCTGGTAGAACCAGTAAGACTGCAATTTGTCATTGTTCTTTACAACCGTCTTTTATTTCCACAGCCACCAACTTCAGTGCTCATCACCTTCTTTTGGAACACAGAAAGAACTGATGCCTGGGCCTCCAGGTTCTCCAATCCAGCCTAGATAATGCAGCCAAAATTATTTTTTGAATCACTCAACCACTTTTGATTGTAGATTCCTTGGCAAGGCATTAAAGCTGTATCCTAAATGGCTTCCAAGCTAGACATCACTCCCATTGTTCCTCTTCTCAGCTTTAGCCACAATGAATCAACTGAACATGCCGGGGTACTCCTATGGATGTGCAGGTGCCCTTTGCTTCTGTCATTCCTTACACAGTATCTCAAAATTTCTCTTTCTCTTACCTTTTCTTCCAATCTCCTCCTGATAAAGTCTAAATCTCCTTTCAGGGCTCATCCCCAAGACCCATCTCTAAGGCAATTTTTGGTCCCTACTCTTAAAATAACTTCTCCCTCTCCTTTTGGCCAGTACTTAACTACATTCTGCCTTGTATAATAGCTTATTGTATATGGTTCTTAATTATCCTTTCAGAGTCTTGGCTACTTAGAATGATCCCCTTCCCTCCTTTATGTGTGAGAAAGAAGAAAGTATCCAAGACAGGGTTTCCATGCCATATGATCTTCCTTTTTTATTTGGAATAAGAAGCATACTATAGTCTGCAAACTGGATTTTTCCAAAGATTCCCCATTTCAGACACTAAGGAAATAAAAGCAAATTCACTGGGTATATTCCAAACTATTCACGAAAACCTCACTAACATTCCCAGAAGAGTGTGCCTGCTCTATTTCACATCCTCAGCTCCTCCTATAAATGCTTCAAACAGTGCAACAATGTCCAGTTATATATGGTCATTTATTTTAATGTTTCTGTTATGCAGAACAGAAACTACTTCAAAGAGCAAATAAACTCAAGGTAATAACATAACTTCAAAAAACGTTTTAAATATAAAAAAGGCAGTACAAATGGCGTATCTGTAAATAGTTTTCACATGAAAAGCTGGCATAAACTCCCAGCCTGGAGTTCTGGAAAGTAGACCTTTATAAGGAATTTTCCTACTGAACTCTGGTTTCACCCTTAGCTCCATTAGCTACATGGTGCTTGCTACGAAGGCTAATTTACTTATTTACTTTCTTTTTTTATTTTGAGACAGAGTCTCGTTCTGTCACCCAGGCTGGAGTGCAGTGGTGCTATCTCAGCTCTCTACAACCTCCGCCTCCTGGGTTCAAGTGATTCTCCTGCCTCAGCCTCCCGAGTAACTGGAATTATAGGCATATGCCACCAGCCCGGGCTAATTTTGCATTTTTAGTAGAGATGGGATTTCTCCATGTTGGTCAGGCTGGTCTCAAACTCCCGACCTCAGGTGATCCGCCTGCCTTGGCCTCCCAAAATGCTGGGATTACAGGCGTGAGCCACCGCACCCAGCCTAATTTTTGTATTTTTAGTAGAGATGGGATTTTGCCATGTTGGCCAGGCTAGTCTCAAACTCCTGACTCAAGTGATCCGCCCACCTTGGCCTCCCAAAGTGCTGGGCTTAGAGGCATGAGCCACCATGCCCCGCCAGCTAATTCACTTTCATTCTACACACACACACAAACACACACACACTCTCATCCTACTCATTTTATAAATACTGTCTAAAGACAAACTTAAGACTATGAAGTTGTTTTGGGAGAACGGATATAGATTCCATGGAAAAAAAGTGAGGTCTTAATGTGAAGTCTTCTTTCAAGAATCTCTTCTCTGGTCTGTGCCTCCAAGATGACAAAGAAAAGAAGGAACAAAGGTCATGCCAAGAGGGCCACAGCCACAGCTATTCTCTGCAGGAACTGTGCCCGATAAGCGCCCAAGGACAAGGCCATTAAGCAATTCATCATTTGAAACATAGTGGAGGCCACAGCAGTCAGGGACATTTCTGAAGTGAGCGTCCCTTCGATGCCTATGTGCTTCCTAAGCTGTATGTGAAGCTACGTTACTGTGTGAGTTGTGCAATTTACAGCCAAGTAGTCAGGAATCAATCTCATGAAGCCCTCAAGGGCCGAACACCTCTACCCCGATTTAGACCTGCGGGTGCTGCCCCACGACCCCCACCAAAGCCTGTGAAAGAAGTTGAGTCCTTAAAGACTGAAGATAGACCATTTTCTGCAGAAAAATGAAATGGAAATTGTACTTTTAAAAAAAAAAATCTGCTGATGGTGGAAGAATATATACAGAAAAGCATGTTAGCATGTTGTCATGGGGGTCTACAAATCATGTGATAAATCTCAATGTTTGTGGCTGCTGAGGAACAGGAGAACACCTGGCCTTAACACTTACTACCTTACTAGAGAGTCCTACAAGCCACCAATGAGATTCCAAGCCTTATTAGAAGTGTCCCCTTGAATTGCCCTCTGATTAAGTGACAGCCTCAGACTACTACTTCTGAGGTCATAGAGAAAAAATACCAAACTCTGCTCATAGCAACCAAAAGTGAAAGTTATGGTAAAAGTAAATGTAAGTTTCACTTATTGTGTTTCTAATTTAATGGTCAAATCAGGTTCTTATGACTTAAGCAGAATGTAACATGCCTTGTAAACGTAAAGTACCACAAGGCAAATGTTCAGTACGAATGTTTCATGCAGAGGACTAGTAACAAAGGAGATCTAAGGCAATGGGGTGGGATTTCTTAACTAGTATAGAATTATATTTTTGCACACGTCTCTGCCCTTGATCCTGAGTAGGAACTACAAGGACCCCTTTATAAAATTCTTTGGTAATTGTTGGTTTCAGTAAAATTCTGAAGGTTTGGTGAGTATAGGAGGTAAGACTTGAATTTGAGTTTTTTTGTTGACTGTCTCCAAGGACAGACACCAACAATTTCTCCTATCAAGAGGTGGAGTCAGGGCCAAACACGGTGGTTCACACCTATAATCCCAGCACTTTGGGAGGCTGAGGCAGAAGGATCACCTGAGCCCAGAAATTCAAGACCAGCCTGGGTAACATAACAAGACCTTGTCTCTATTATTAAAAATAAATTAAAAAAATAAAAAAGAGAGAGAGAGAAAGAGAGGTAGAGTCTGTTTTTCCTCCCCCCTGAATCTGGGCTGGCTTTGTAACTTGCTTTGACAACAGAATGCTGTGGAAGTGACTGTGTGCCAGTTCTGGGCCTAGGCCTTAAAGAGACCTGGCAGCTTCCACTTTCACTTTTTTGGGGATCTAGCTACCATGTAAAGAAGCTCAGTCTAGACTACCAAATGACAAATGATCTATATGGAGAGAGAGGTCCAGCCAACCCTTTGCTATTCTAGTCACCCCAGCTGAAGTGCCAGACATGGAGATGACACTTTCAAGGGCATTCCAGTCCCAGCTGCGGTTCAGTAGAATATAGTCACTGTTGTGACCCCAGCCTATACCATGTGGGCAGGAACATGTGAGACCAGATAACCTACATAATTATTAGAAACAATAAATCACTGTCTTAAGCCACTGTTATTTTGAGGTAGTTCGTAAAACCCAACATTCTCCTATCTGTTCTGCCCCTACCAACTCCTTTTCGGGATGCTAAAAATACCGGGGAGAAGATGTAGGGAAATAAATTGTGTGACTAAAAACAATTCTCTCAGGGAGGGGATAATCATTAAATTAACCATTAAGTGCAAATAAAAGTTGGACTGATAAATTGTTAGGTCATATTTGTAAATGATTATTAATGGCTTCTATGGAGCAATATACTCATTATGAAAGTTATATGCCATTTACTTTTTTCTGTCTTCTTTGTATATATTTAGAAAGATACAGAATTAACAAGGTCTCTTAAAGGTACCACAAGAAGAAACAGATTCTCAACTGGATCATTTACTAAAATCCACTTGCATACTTCAGAGCCCTACTTAGACTTATGCAGAGCAATCAAGGCTAACCTCACACATTCACACATCGACACATGTCCAGTTTATAAAGCCTAACTTTTGTACTGCAGTCAAAACATAAATAGCAAAAACTCACATCCTTTAGCATCAAAAAAAGTTAGACACATACACACTTTTACTGTGGGCTAAGTCTGGTATACTGCCCTTTTGATTTTTAACTAGCAGTGACAACAGGGCACTGTGCATATTATTATTAGCTGTTATGAGTTTACATCCCCTGTTCCCTAGAAATAAATGTAGTCTCTCCTGATGGGTAGTGGCAGTGATAAGTAAAATTAAGAGCCTTTAGAAATCTTTTAGTAGACTATGACAGTCAAGACCTCCAGAGAGGCAAAACCTCCAATATTAAATAGCATTAAGTATTTATTATCTCAGTAAATGCTGAGTACCCCTGGAAAACCAGCCCACTCCTGCTTTGCTGCCTGCTGCCTGACACAACAGCATGCTATTCTTCCTTTCATCTTCACATGAGGGTCTTCAACTAAAAATAAAAACTAATACCAAGTAATAGCATTAATCAGTATCTACAGATATGTTTCTTCCTTTCTTTGCTAATTCTCCATTTAATAAATAGCTTCTCAATTCACCTTCTTATTTTAAATATAAGATCTCTGTAGCAGATGGGTTAAAAGTGTGTTCTCTGGGTTCAGAATGCTTGGGCCTGGATGCTTCCTTTATCACCTAATGTGGGTCTTGGGAAAGAGATTTAACTTCTGAACTCTCTGGGTCTTGGTTTCTGCATATTTTAATGAAACAGGAATACTATTACCTAACTTACCAGGTCATTAAAAATGAATGAGCCAGCTCTTCAGGAGACTGAGGTGGGAGAATGGCTTGACCCCGGGAGGTGGAGGTTGCAGTGAGCGAAGATTACACCACTACACTCCAGCCTGGGGGACAGAGCGAGATCCTGTCTCAAAAAAAAAAAAAAAAAGAATGAGATCTCTAAACATATTGTGCTAAGATTAGTGCCTGGATGACCCACAGTAATCACCTGCTAGTCATTATTACCATATCAAAAACCCAAAGATAACCTCCTGAGGAGAGAAAAATGACAAAATCCTCACTGGACCCAATATACCATAATGTTGTCTTCTCAGTTACATAATCAGGAGCCAAATACACACATTGTATTACTAAGAGTTTAGTAGTCTTGTATTTCTGAACCAAAAGAGTAGTCTTGTATTTCTGAACCAAATCCTTTCCTAAATTTGAGAGGTAGATAAGACTATGGAAATAGCTATCTTCAGAGTGAGTGTCATGTGAAGCAGAAGACTGGGAAGTTGTCACTAATTTGATGAACCTGTTTCTCTTCTCTATGAAGTTCAATTCTACCATATTCAAGGTAACTGAAACAGATGGGAACCATGAACTTCTTTTACCTCACAAAAAAGGCTAAAATAGAATGCCTTTCACAACTGTTTCAGTTTGGATAATCAGTTCTGTGTTTTAAAGATGACAGCTTTTCAGGTGCTAAAGCCCTTAAGATAAGCCGTAAGAGTAACTTAAAAGTACAGGTATAGAAAATCTAATTCTCACATAATCCAAATTGGTCCAAGTGTCGGGTTTTCCTTACTGTTTTCACTTCCACTTAAACATTTATTTACATCTGTAAACTCAGAATCCCTTATGTGAAATTCTGTAGCAAGTTCCCCCTGAAGGAAGGCAACTAAAACAATCACCAGGCATTAATGAAGCATTAAGGTAGCCTTTCTTGCTGGATATGAAAGTAAAAATGAAATAGGCAATAACTGAATAATTTCAATAAGTGAATTGAAAAAAATTCAGTCCCTGCAACCTGTCCCATTTAACCCTTGATTTAGGGCAACGCTCTTCCTTGAGAAAGAAAAGAAAAAAATTTTAGCTTATACTGCTGGTGAGTTTTGTTCTAAAAAACCAACACACACAGTGATCTTGACATTATGTGGAAATGAGTAACCATTTGCATTTTACTTTAAATGAGGCAGGTATAATGAAGCTTCCCAAGTTCCAGGTATTTCACAGCTCAATTGTCAGTACAGAACCACCACTTAAGGCTAGACTACAGAATCTAATTCCTGTATAGTATTGAAATACGGAATTGCAAATAATATAACATTTTCCTTCAACTTTTCATACACTTTCCATCTTTAGTGTTCAATTCACTACAGCGCTTAGGAAACCACATAAACTTTATACAACAGACATCGCATTTTTAGCCTTGTGTTCTATGGTACGTCAAGCTGGCAGCCCACACAGGAGATCACTTTCAGAAACAGTAGAACCTCAAACAGGTCTGTGCTGAAATGATGGCTAGGTGGCTCCAGGCATGATCCCTCTGTTATAATATGAACACACACACACACACACACACACAATTTTTTTTTTTTTTTTTGGCACACCTGTCTCTTCTAAGATATTGTGAGTTTTTGAGGATGGGATAGGTTTTACACACACTTTGTACTTCCAAGAAATTTGGCACAGTGCAGGGCATGTAAGCGGTATCTGATAAATGTTTGTGGAGTAAAAGGAGAGAAAGGCAAGGGACAAAGATCTTTAGGGTTGTAAGAATATCTTCTAAACTGGCTACTCTCTGGTTTTTTTTTTTTTTTTTAAAGACAAGGTTTTACTATGTTGGTCAGGCTGGTCTTGAACTCCCAACCTCAGGTGATCCACCCGCCTTAGCCTCCAAAGGGCTTGGATTACAGTGTGAGCCACAACGCCCTGCCAATTCTCTGGTTTAAAAATTGCTTCTTCCAGAGACATAGGAAAATAAGTCCTATAATGAATTCAGATATACAGTATATAAAGGATGCAGAAATATCGAATATGTATACCAATTACATACATTCAAGTTAAAATTGCCACCTTCTGTATATCCTGCTTCCACCTTTCAAGGCCACCACTATTGCCAACCTGGTTCCCAGTATTGGCTGGGATTGAGAGTAAAGACAACCTGGAAATGCTAAAAGGAAGAAAGGAGGTTGTCTAAGAGACTGCCCAAGGATGATACAAGACAGGGCTGAAATCAGATCTTCAAGTATTATTGGCAGTGCTTTCTGAAACAAGAACCAACACTAGTAAGTACTTCCATATTATTTTGTTTTTTTCTACAGAAAGAACTACAGGAACATAAATGCACCTATACAGAGCACAAGTTCACTATCTACATTAATGATAAGAAACAAACAAAAAGGTCTCTGGGCAGCAAAAACAGTGGTTACAAAGTTCATACCCTAATTCTCAGAGAAGAGCAGGAAGAACATAACAAAGCCTGTTTAGCTGTTTTACATCCAATGTCAGGAAGCTCCTACTCCACAGATAAGAAGCTGCAAATTTAAAAGAGGGCAGCAGGGATACTAACAGTAGGAAAAGAGCAGCTTTCCACCACTGAAAGAAGGCAGAGACTGACTACTGAATCTGACTCAAGTAAAGTCAGTAATTCAAAAAGCAGAGAGGACAGCAACCTACATTTTTCAATCATCTCAAAGCCTCACTCAATTACTGCCAGTATGCTCGTAATCATAACCAAAGCATATAATATACTGTAAAAAATTTTCCATAAAAGGTATAGCTAAAATAAAATGTTCACATATAATACCTTAATTTCCCAATAACATTAGGTAAATGAGGCACTGCTATATATATTAAGCAGAAAGTTAACATTTGAGAGCAGGGAATGATAGACTTCACTGCCTCCCTCTGTACTTGGTTCTGTCCTCTATACACATTCATAATTTCATATTCCTTGGCCTCCCTTTATAATATGCCCAAGTTAGCACCCTATTCTCTAAAACGGGTTATCTTGCCAGAAAGTACAGACCTTAAACACACACCAAAGCTCAAGGTCTTTTCTGCATCAGCTTACATTTTTCTTATCTCATACTGGGATGACAGATGCACATCCTAGATTCTTTACGTCCAGAGACAGGCATTTTTTCTTTTGTTTTTGGTAAGAAAGACCAAATCAGAAGTGAGATCTCTGCATTATGTTCTCTTCTAGGCAGCTCAAACAGTCATGCTAACATTATAAGTTAGTCAGAAGTAGGGCCGGGCATGGTGGCTTATGCCTGTAATCCCAGCACTTTGGGAGGCCAAGGCGGGTGGATTACCTGAGGTCAGGAGTTTGAGACCAGCCTGACCAACATGGTGAAACCTCATCTCTTAAAAAAAAAAAAAAAAAAAAAAAAGAGTCAGAAGTTGGTTTCAATAGCAAAGTGCAGCCCAGGCCCATGTTAATGAATTCATTAGTACTTGGGGTTACACAGGCAGCTGAAGGAAGGAAAACAGGAAGATACATGTAGGTGTAGAAGAAGGAACTGCTGGAGAAGTATTCTAAGAAGGGATAACTCCCCTCTTCCTCCTGCAAAATAAGGGACAAGGGCATTCAGGGTCAGTGCTATTGGCATGGCCATTACCAAGAGCTCTAGGTTCTTCTATGCACAAACACTTGCTATCAATCCAACTGCCCAATTAGCCTAGCCAGAGCAGGCTGCAGGAGCAAGTTTGTCAAGCTCCACCTGACTGGAACCTGCACAGGGTACTCCCAGGCTGCAGGTAGCTTAGAACACCATACAATCACAGAAGCAAATAACACACCTCAACAGCACATTTTGAACAGTAATCTGAAACATGTTTTCTAGGCTTTTTTTTTCTTTTGACAAAAACAGGGACTAAACAATTTGGTAATACAGTATATTTCCCCTTCCTTCATACTGTTTTCCATGTATTCATTCAACTGACACTGATAAATATTTCTTGTACACCTTCTACCAACAGGCACTGTTAGGTGCAGAGAGCAAAGTACACAGATTATCATAACGATTACAACAAACTGTAGGGCCTCATTATAACCGTGCTCCCCATCCCAATCCACAAAACCGCAGGGCACTTAGTCCCAGAAGGACCAGACATTCAGATCCATAAGACTGTCTTTTTTTTTTTTTTTTTTTTTTGAGATGGACTCACTCTGTAACTAGGGTGGAGTGCAGTGGCGTGATCTCAGCTCACTGCAACCTCCACCTCCCGAGTTCAAGTGATTCTCCTGCCTCAGCCTCCTGAGTAGCAGGAACTACAGGTGCGCACCACCAAGCACAGCTAATTTTTGTATTTTTAGTAGAGATGGGGTTTCACCATGTTGGCCAGGATGGTCTCAATCTCTTGACCTCATGATCTGCCCGCTTTGGCCTCCCAAAGTGCTACGATTACAGGTGTGATTACAGGTGTGAGCCATCGTGCCCTGCTGTTTCCTTTTAATGGTTTGCAATTGTGACCACAGAATACAAAGAACGGCCTCCTGCTTCTGTTATGAGATTGTGGCAATCAAGAGACAACCTCTTTTAAAAAGTTATCAAGAGCTGAAGTATCTGGCTTTAGGGTTTTACACAAATGAAATGACAGTAACACAAAGTGTAGGAAGCTGAAGTCTGCCCTGAAGGCAAAGGAACAGAAAATTTCATTTAGGAATTTAAAATTCAGCAGAGATAAAAAGCAGAAACTTTAATGTTGTGTGAAAAGGGTTGGAATCTACAAATGGAAATCAAGAGAATAAACTAAAAGTCAAGGAATTACCGATTTAACATAAAATACTTCTACGACATAAAGGATTATAAAAATAAAGATGATAGAAACAGTGATGTGTTTGTTCTCTAATCTTAAGAACTAAAAACAAAAGCAGGGCACGTGTTTTCTAGTTTCCATTCATTCACCAAAACATAGCTATTGTCCTACTAGTTCTAGAGAAATGAATAGAGCATATCAATGTCACATTTTCACCAGCCAGAGAAAAAATGCTGTGAGCTCCAAGATTTCTTGATCATCTTTTACCTGTATCCATATTTATCACTGCACTTCATCATGAATGAGGCTGAGGGCCTGAATTATTATACTTGTGTGTGCCTTTTTATTCTCCTTTGATAAGCAATTTCAAATGGAAAGGGCCTCCTGCTGATTCCATTGTACCGTTCTAGGGGCCAAAGTCCAACATCTTTGCAAACTTTAGAAAAGTTATTAATAGAAAACATTGATTTGAAATCTCCCTGAGATCGGCTATGACTCTGGGAAAATAACTTAGCATCTTTACCACTTGTGCCTCAGTTTCTCAAATACAAGTCGTGATAATAAATTTTATGTGAGGAAGTGCTCTAAGCTTAGCTCAAAGGTCCTGCATAAACTCAAGAAATGTTTGTAATACATAAACACGCTAAAATCTCTAACCCGATTTTTAGAAATCAACACCAGTGAAATTTGTGCAATAATTTACAACGCAAGGAAGATAGGCGTGGCTAGTAAATGGCAATCTTAACTTTACCAGATTATAGATTTTAAAAGTCCTACAATTTGAAAGCTAAAAAAAACCCCAGACATTCCTACTTCCCTTCCAAGTGAGAAATCAAACCTCCAGAGGGAAGCTGGCTGGGTGGGGAAGATACTGATATCTGGCACTAGACCCAAGTTGCAATACCAAGCAACTCTCATTTTCCCAAATTAGAAACTCCTTACCCATCCCAATGATGGTATGGCCTTTAAAAGGACTAATAATTCCATAAAGACTAACCAAGCCATACTTTCCCTACTTTCCCTCCAATCCATCCTTCTACCCCTTATTTTCCTATCCAGAGACTGGCAGGTAACAGAAGCCAGATCAGAATGAACCCACAATCAAGGACGCAGCTAGACAACTGTTCACATTCATCATTAAGGGCAACCTATCGGTTAGCTCTTAATCGCGGGGCCGTCACACCCGGAAATGAAATCTCAAGCGCAGCCCACTGAGGGTTAACACAGCATTCCTTAAGTTGTGCTCTTCTGCGAGCGCCCCGCGCACGACCCCAGGAGACCGCGGGCCCCGGGCACGGTTGCCCCGCCTCCTGCCTCCGGCCTGCAGGTCACTCGCGCTTCCTGGCCACGAGGCGGGCCCAGCAGAGACCCCGCGAGGGTGCACTCCCTGGACTGCCGCAACGGGCGCTCGGGGAAACACAAGAGAGGCACTGGGGCCAGTCGCCTCTGGGGACCGCGCAAGCGGACGAGGGACGGTCCCTAGAAGGACCCCGAGTAGCCTGAGGCAGCCCCAGGTAGGGCCCGTGCCTCAGGTGGGCAAGGGAGGCGGCGGCCGAGGCCGCGTCCCTTCAGCAGCGACCGCACGCAGGAATGCGTGGCCCGGGCGGGTCTCCCAGGCAGCTTCGGGCCCTCGCCCGAGACCCGCCCGCGGCCACTCCGGGACGACTCAGGGAACCGGTGCCCGGCCCCTCAGGGAGGCGCCCCGCCCCCAGGCGGCCCTAGCCCGGCGCGCGCCACGCACCGCGCCCCGCCCGCGTGCCGGTCCGCATTTTCCCGCCCGCCGCGCCGGGGGCGGGGGTCGCGCGCCCTCCCCCGCCCCCACGCCACTCACCTGTCGGGCCCTAGGCTCGCTCCATGGCCGCCCGCGCGGTGCGGTGCGGCGCGGCCCCGGCCGCCCCCGCCGCCTCCGGGGAGGGGCAGCCCCACGCCGCGCTCACCGCCCCCAGCCGCCGCCGCCACTGCGGCTCCCGCCCACCCCCGGCCCGGCCATTCCCAGGCCACCTCTCCCCGCGTTGAGCGGCAGTCCCACACCCACCCCCCGCCTCCGCGGCCCCTGGCTGTTGGTACCGTCCTAGCGTAACGCCTGCCCCGCGGCCAATCCCAGCGCTCGCTCGGCGCGGCCCCGCCCCTGCCCCAGTAGGCGGCCTCTACCGGACCCGCTCCGGACGGCCCCCGTTAACCCCTTCCGAGCCGGGCGCGTCCGTTTAACTCTCTCGGCGCCGGCCCTGGTCTCTACTCTTCCGGGCCGCGCCGCCCTGGCAGGCTTACATAAACTGGCCTCTCACTTCTCACTTCCTTCGCTGTTTCTTTTTTCTTTTTCTTTTTTCTCCATTTCCCACCCCGTTTTCTTCCCTGCTTTTCTTAGGTAGGTAGGCAGCAGGACTGGAGAGTTGCGGTCCCCTGGGTCAAGTTCTGTTTGTGAGAAGCATATTCCCTCCTCCTTTTGCCTTTTTAATTTGCCTTGACTTCTGCTCGGAGGTTCTGCCTATCTAAATGTATCCCCGCCTCTTTTGCCCAGGAAAAAGGCTAGCCTTCCCACACTGAGTGCAAATGGCTCTTTCTTCGGACCAGAACAGAGCGTCCTGCTACACGCTTTAAGGAGCATCTCACAAAATTATGATTCATTGATTGCAAGATTAGTCGTTTTACATCTGTCTTTTGCTAAGGACCGTAAGCCCCATGAGGGCAGGTCAGTCGCCCCTGGGTCTCCAATGCCCGACCGCGGTGCATCCAGTGGGAGCGGATAAATGGTGTGAATGAAAGATTCTCCCTTTTGTTTACTTTCCACTGACTTTATACAAAGCCGCCACTGTGTCCATCCATTTATTCACCATATACTAAAGCGTGGACTTAGTGTGCCTGAACCTGAAATATGATGCAGATTGCTCCGTGGGATAAGATGCGTGGTGGAGAAAGACTGAGTTGACACTTTTTCTTCAGGCCAAATAGTTCATTTAATCAGTAAGGTGTACTGGGCAGAATTCTTCCTTATTTGCTGTATGATACAGGATGTACCAGTTAACTTCGCTGAGCGTCAGTTTCCTTAACTGGAAAATGGGAGTTAATCACAGTACCTAGTTCACAGGGTTGTTGTGAGGATTCAGTTAGGAAATGTGTGGGGAAAGTACTCTAAGATTATTGTGTAGGATTAGCTGTTGTTCATCTATGTATTTACTGAGCATTTACTATCAGGAGATCCTAGAGAAATAATTGGGCTTGACACCCGCTCCCGACACTGTAGTTAGGGAGGTAGCATTAATCACTGCAGGGGGCGTACAGTCAAATGCAGAAGGCATTGTATCAGCCTTTTGCTGCGTGTAGTTGAAAAGGTTTGGAGGTCGTTTTCTGGCCAGGGAATACATAATTCTTGGGGAAATGAGCAGGATGATAATGAGAATCTACCTTATTTTCCTGCACAGAAAGATCGGTCTGCTTGCAGTTAGCTAATCTTCCTGAACCTTGCTCACTACATCAGGAGATCATAAAGCAAAAGGGTAAATCAACAGTTCCTTTAAGACACTTTACCCAAAAGGATTGTCCTTTCTTGCCTGTAACTCTGACAAGGACAGTGAGGGTGAACGCTCCAACTGTCACTGTTCAGGAAAAGGCCAGCTTATCCTGCAGCCTCAGCTTCCTGGGCGGATGATCCCTTCTGTCTTCAAGGATTTTCAGGTGGGGCCAGGGGGCAGTCATTGCCTCTCTAAGCAACCGACTTCAGTGCTTAATTTCGCATCCATCTATCCATCCCACATACTGCAGGACAGACACACTTCCTCCTTTTCTGTCCTCAGAGAAGGAGAGCCATGGGTTCAGTGCCTCTCTGTGAAAGGCTTTCAGATGACAAAATTGTTCTGTCCCCCAGTTTCTCTTCACCATGCTGCATTACCCAGGCCCTTCTTGAGTGTATGCACAGCACCAGCACCGTGCCTGACACTCCATGATGTCAGTTTCTGCCCCCTCCCCCTATAATGGGTTATTTTCCAACCAATCAACAGTCAATATATTCTAAGTATTGTGAGGGATGCAATCACTTAAGAAGGGCGTTTACATGACTAGCACACAGGAAGCAGCTGCAAGGAATAGGGACACTTAAATTATGCAGCACAGACTCTGTGATCACTGAAAGAATCACAGGAAGTCCAGGAAGACAGTGTGGGCTGGTATTGAGGTGAGCAAAATATGGGCAGGAGAAGAGAGGAACAATATGAACTAAAGTTAGGCAGTGTCCTGTGAATTTATAGCCGGCATTTTCAGCAGGTAATGCATGACAGGAGAATTGTTCATGTGTTCATTCATTCATTGATTCATACATTCATTCATTTAATGAATGTCTACCAAGTGCCAGGCACTGAGCTACCAGACCATGCAGAGATGAAGGCCTTGTTTCCATTCTTGAGAAGCTGGCAGGAGCCCCAGTTAAGGAGGCCTGAGCACTTTGTCAAGATTATTGTGATGCTCCTTTTACCACTCATGCGATGTATTGTGGTTCTACATGTCTTTGTCCAATCTCCTCTTTGCCTTCCTTCCTTGATCCCAAACTGCAAGAATTTTAAAAGACATAGACTCTTTCATCTTTATTTCCCACTTGTAGAGTGCTTCATACAAAGTACCTTCTCCACATTGATGTGTGGAAGCTCATTGAGTTAAAACCGGCGCAGGAATTTGGCTGTCCCCCTCCAACCAAGGGTGGTAGGCATCCTTACCGGAAGGATGGATATTAGCCCCAGTGGGGAACTCCAATCTTGGATATTAGCCCCAGTGTGGAACCCCAGTCTTGGTTATTAGCCCCCATATGGAACCCACCAGAGGCTTGTCCACGGCCTGCAGAATTCAATAGGGACACCTCTGCTTGGCATTTACTGCCCTCGTCACCTTTTCAGGCCCATTTTCTGCTAATTTCTTATCCTCCACCCTAAGGGGCTCACTTGCTCTCTTTTCCCTGCCCTCGTGGTTGTGATCACATTGATTCTTCCTCCAGGAAATCCACCTCACTCCCACTTGTAAAACGTTATACAGCTCTCAATGCCACTTGTTCATGAAGCCTTTCATAGCTTTCCCAACTGCACGTGCTTTTCTTGGCTTCTGAGACCCAGAACGTTATTTGTAACTGTCTTGTAGGGGGTTGTACTGAGGTCTTTGGGGATCTGTCTGACCCCGTTCCCCGGGTTGTACTGACATCTGCGTCTTCTGTAGCACTAACACTGTACATGGCCCATGGTAGCCATGCAATGCTTGAAAGGGAAGTTTGAGAACAGGTCCTGCAGAGCAGGGAATTGAGCCCCAGAGACATTTCTTGGTCCCTTCATCATTGTAAGCATTTTCCTGGAACTGTTTCAGAATTTCCAAGTCTCTGCCAATTTGTCAAGCCCTAGGACTCCAGTTAAAGTCCAGCAATCTCAAGCTAGAAGGAGGGTATTATCTCAAGTTGCTTGCATACACGAAGGCAAGACACACAGGTACGCATGCGTGCACACATACACACACACACACACACAGTTTCTTTTAACCTAGGTAATACAGCCCACCAGGATGGATCCCTCTGAAACTAATTAAGTTAATTCTACATCAAGCAAGTTGAGAGGAGCCCTAGGAAAGCTCACACTGTACCAAGGTGCCAGGAGCCTGGGGAGAGGGTGATACGTATCTCTTTGTTCCCTTCAGGAGCGTGTGCCCTGCCTCAGCTGCTTCCCAGGCAGGTTTGTTCTCTGCATTGGGCCATCTATGGATGGCTGTTTCTGCATTTCTTTCCCAACGGAGCAAACTCCTTTCTTTCATTTTGCCACCAGCTCTGCAGAGCTACTCACAGCCCGCCTCTTGCTTCTAGCAATGGACTGCCCACTTACCCCATCACGTGGCACCTCTGTCAATGCCATCTGAACAAAGAACTCACGTCCCAGGGACAGCATCATAAGGCACGTTCATACACAGGCACACCCAGCTTCTCTGCTGAGACATCCAGGCTGCGGATTCTGAAAATGTTGGGAATCTTTCGGTTATTTTTTCACTCTAGCAATATTATTTTTAAGAGAAGCTTTATTAAGATATACATACCACAGGGGTGGGGGAGGGGAAAAAAGATATACATACCACAAAACTCACTTGCTTAAAATATACTCAATGCCTTTTAGTATATTTACAGAGTTGAGCAATCATTAACATAATTTAATATTAGAACATTTTCATCACCCCCAAAAGCAATATGGGCTGTTTTTTCTTTTGTTCTGAAAATATATTTTTTAACTTTGTCCTTTAAATCTGCACATTAAAAGCAAAAAGAAAAATACATTAATGGATATGTTAGATTTCTAGAGTTAGTAAGAAATGAAGAGGAGTTATGGCTCTCAAAGCTGTGGTTCATGTAACTGTCTTGTATGGTTACAGTAATTTTTTTAACTACCCCAAAATGTACACTTGATTGTGGTATATACGCTTCAGTAAATGTCCAGGGCCACATCTTTGACATTTTCCAGTTTGTTGTGAATTTCTCTAATGCCACATATGGCTCTCGAGGGATTGGGTGGAGACAATATTGCAAATTCCAGATGGCTCATTCCTGAAAGGCAATACTGTTATAATATGCCCAGGATGGTACCACAGGTATATTGGTATTTAATACACTGTTTTTTTGTTGTGACGGAAGCTCATTAATTTTTATTAACTCAATTTAATGCATGAAGTAATTGCAGCATGGAAGTTCTGAGTTCCTCAGACTTCTCTTTGAGATCCTGCTTGGAAAGCAAGGAAGCTTCTACCATCCATGGATAATATGGTGACGAGTTCAGCAGAAACCTCTATGAACCTCTCTCATGGATGACCGAGGGATGTGCTAGAGGACAATTCTCAGTCTGGCTGCAGAGGAGCTTTTTTGTTTTTGAGATAGAGTCTTCCCTCTGTTGCCCAGGCTGGAGCGCAGAGGTGCGATCTCAGCTCACTGCAAACTTTGCCTCTGGGGTTCAAGCAATTCTCCTGTCTCAGCCTCCCAAGTAGCTGGAATTTCAGACACACGCCACCACACCTAGCTAATTTTTGTATTTTTAGTATTGATGGGGTTTGCCACATTGGCCAGGCTGGCCTTGAACTCCTGACTTCAAGTGATCCTTTTGCCTTGGCCTCCCAAAGTGCTGGGATTACAGGCTTAAGCCACTGCATCCGGTCCAGAGGAGCTTTTAAAATAGCTCTATGCTTTCCCCCATCTGCAAAGATTTGAATTTAATTGTCTTGTGGTAAGGTCCTAGCAAGGGTATTTTTTAAAACTCTCAGTTTATTCTAATTTGCAGCCGAGGCGGAGAGCCACTATCCTACTGGTGACTAAGCCAGGGCCATGTTAATAGGTTGAATCCTGAATCATGTGAAATTTTCACCTTTTTTTTTTTTTTTTTTTTTTTTGAGATGGAGGCTCACTCTGTTGCCCAGGCTGGAGTACAATGCCTCAATCTCAGCTCACCAAAACCTCTGCCTCCCAGGTTCAAGTGATTCTCCTGCCTCAGCCTCCTGAGTAGCTGGGACTATAGGCATGTGCCACCACATGCTAATTTTGTATTTTTCGTAGAGACAGGGTTTCTCCATGTTGGTCAGGCTGGTCTCGAAATCCCGACCTCAGGTGATCTGCCCATCTTGGTCTCCCAAAGTGTTGGGATTACAGGCGTCAGCTACCACGCCCAGCCCATGAAATTGTTATCTTTATAGGGCAAAGTTGAACATGGATAATTTTATATCATTCAATCTAATATACAGGCAATTGAGTTTTATTTTCAAGGGAAGGTGGTAACCTTCTATAGGAAGCCAGTCATTTCTCTCTAAGCGCCCATCGTGCTGTGAGGGAGGATGAGAAAGAAGTGACAGGGAACGAAGCCAGTGCCCTGTCAGTCAAGATGCTGCTTCTTGGTGGACCAGACCCCCTATATCTTTCCTTCCAATGGGGCTTAGACATTCAGAAGCTTGTGGCTGCCAGGCATGAAGGGAAATGAGCAAAGCAGGCCAACGGTGAGGCAACCAGAAGAGTTGAGACACACCAGAGAGCCTGGTCCCTCCTTCAAAGGCATTTACATTTAAGTGTGTGTGTACACACTCACACATACACACACACAGGGCAGGCCAAATAATAGACATCTATGGGTTGAAATCTAGTCCTCAGTCCTACAGTTTGTGACCCTCTCCTGGAAATTAGATGTTTGTGGAACAGGGAGGTGACCCAGAACAGAGGACAAAGTACTTGACACAGTGGGACTACAAGCCCAGGGAGAAAGAGCCAGTACCTCACTGATGCCTGCTATACCCCTCTGGGGCCCATGGGGGAAATGGGGAGTCATGGCATGTAGGCAGGGAGATCCCTCAGGCAGGGGAGTACAGGGGACCCCTGAAGGGAGTGTGCTAGGATTTTCAGAGACATTAGCAAAGCTTTGGAAGAAACAATACCAGGCTGGTATTTTCACCCTTTCATAAGAAAGGGTCTCACTTAACGTGACCACCACTCATCCAACCAAAACCACCAGATGGGTTAGACTCATCTTCCTCATCCCCACCTCTGATCGGCACCAAGTTCTGGTAACTGTGGCTGCTAGAGACTTCTCAAACCACCTCCTTACTGCCAGCCACCCAACCACTGCTCACGTTCAGGGCACCATTTTCTCCCCACTGGATTGTGGAAATGGTTAATTTTATGTGTCAACTTGACTGGGCCATGGGATGCCCAGATAAATATTATTTCTGGTGTATCTGTGAGGGTATTTCTGGAAAAGATTAGCATTTGAATTGATAAACTGAGTCAAGCAGATGGCCCTCCCCAACGTGGGTGGACTGCATCCAATCTTGAGGGTATAAACAAAACAAAAAGGTGGAAGAAGGTTGAATTTGCTCTCTGACTACTTTAGCTGGGACATGGTTCTTCTCCAGCCCTTGCTGCCCCAGCTTCTCAGGCTTCAGATCTAGACTGGAATCTATACCATCAGCCCTCTGGCTCTCAGGTTATACCACCAGCTTTCCTGGGTCCCCAGCGTGCAGACAGCAGATTGTGGGACTTCTTAACCTCCATATGCACACGAGCCAATACCTTCTAATAAGTCCCTTTTCTAGAGATAGATGTGTACATAGATCCTATTGGTTGTTTCTCTGGAGAGCCTTGACTGATGGATTTAACGCTCTGGGCTGAGTGTGTCCCCACAAACTCATAACTTAATCACATATCATGAACAACCTCCTACATTATTACATATTTTTATTAAAACATTTTCTTAAATCATACCATTTTAAAGATCTTTGGGGCCAGGCATGGTGGTTCATGCCTGTAATCCCAGCATTTTGGGAGGCTGAGGTGATCACCTGAGGTTAGGAGTTTGAGACCAGCTTGGCCAACATAATAAAACCCTGTCTCTACTAAAAATAAGAAAATTAGCCAGGCGTGATGGCAGGCGCCCGTGATGGCAGGCATCCGTAATCCCAGCTACTCAGGAGGCTGTGGCAGGAGAATCACTTGAACCTGGGAGGCAGAGTTTGCAGTGAGCTGAGATCGTGCCATTGCACTCCAGCCTGGGTGAGAGAGTGAGACTCCATCTCAAAAAAAAAGATCTTTAGTAGTCTATGCTGAGGATATACTGAAGTTTGTTTAGCCAGTTCCTTTTGTTAAACATTTAGGCTGCTTGCATTGAGAATTTTTTAATAAAGTTCAGGGGGCAGACATGCATAACAGAGATGGAGGTGTTCCCCCAGGACCCAGGCACACGTAACACAGAGGCAACTTGTCACGGATACAGCACAGTTCCACTCCAAGGGCTCCTGGAGAATCTATAAGCAGCTGGAATTATCCTCTTTGATGATTCATCCAGATGTCAAGGGCAGAACACCCTCTGGCCTTCTTAGCTAGCTGCTTGCTAATCAGCAGCTTACCCACGAAAAGGCAAAGTTCATTATCTTGCACACGTCTGCAGTTTTTCATTTTTCTCCTTTCTCCTCTTTTCCCGCTTCTTATTTTGGCTCTGATAGATGAAGTAAATCTATTATTAGTTTCCCTTGTATATAAGTAAATGGTGTCCTAATAATTAACTCTATGTCTTTGAATTTTTCTTTGATATTATTATTATTATTATTATTATTATTATTGAGACAGAGTTTTGCTCTGTCGCCCAGGCTGGAGTGTAGTGGCATGATCTCAGTTCACTGCAACCTCCACCTCCTGGGTTCAGGTGATTCTCCTGCCTCAGCCTCCTAAGTAGCTGGGAGTACAGGAGCAGGACACCACACCCAGCTAATTTTTTTTTTTTAAGAGACAGAGTCTCATTATGTTGCCCGGGCTGGAGTGCAGTGGCTATTCACAGGCGCGATCCCACTACTGATCAGCACAGGAGTTTTGACCTGCTCCGTTTCTGACCTGGACCAGTTCACCCCTCCTTAGGAAACCTGGTGGTCCCCTGCTCCCAGGAGGTCACCATATTGATACTGAACTTAGTGCGGACACCTGATCAGCATAGCACACTACAGCCCAGAACTCCTGGGTTCAAGCGATCCTCCCACCTCAGCTTCCCAAGTAGCTGGGACTACAGGCACATGCCACCACGTCTGGTGATTTTTTTTTTTTTTTTTGGTATTTTTAGTAGAGTCGGGGTTTCACCATGTTGGCCAGGATGGTCTCTATCTCTTGACCTCATGATCCACCCACCTCGGCCTCCCAAAGTGCTGGGATTACAGGCGTGAGCCACTGTGCCTGGCCGCCTTTGATACTCTTATACATGGTGTTTCTGTGCTCATTCACTGTATTGTGTGCTTATTTGGGACGGTGTTCTATAGCACTAACTTCTGGAGGATGCTGTGTGACTGTATTGACCCATCTGACTCCAGCCCATAATGTGAAGGAAGGCAGCTTTCAGCATCACAGGTTATAAAATGCACCAAAGAATGACACAGAAATAAATATAGGATGCTCAATGAAAAGCTGAGTATTAGAGAAACTTACAAGGAAAATGAAAATAATTCTGGCCCTTCAACTCTTACCTTCCTCCATACACAAACACAGACTGGCAATTCACAAGTAAATGCAAGGTTTTCAACATCCAACAGTTTGTAGTCATGAAAAAAAAATTCAAAAGTAAAACGCTCCATACAGTGCCTTTCCTTGTCCTTTTTAAAGCTCAAAAAGAGGCTTAAGCCAGAACATTCTCCTTATGAGTTGAAACCAACAGGGGCTGAGGCTGCCCCTGGACAGTGATCCTTTTATGAACTAGGAGTGAAGACTGGACTTATTCACAGGACTTGTGGGGCAGTTGGACCACACCCTTTCTGGGCTGCTTGCCAGTCTGTGGTTTGGGCTGAGCCTTGATGGGACTGCTGACCTCCAGAGGGCAACATGGGGTGTGCTTTTGAACCAGCCTTCCTTCGGGGAAGCTTTAATGTCAAGTATGAGATGTGGCTCTTGATAGATTTTCAATCCTCATTTCCTGAGCTGCTGCTGCATGCTGGGCCTGGGGACAATAAGGACACCTTGCTGGCCTATGGAGGATCCCAGTCCAGTGGGGAGATTGACATGTAGGCCCAGAATCACAGTACAATCTTTTCATGCCATCGTTCATATAACAGACACCTACAGGTCAGCTATTTCTGCCAGCTCCACAATTCCAAAAGAGAAAGAGTTTCTGAGAGGCCGTCTGGTTGGAAGGGGGTAGCTAGGGCACTAGATGGAAGCAGTTTTTTCATAGATTATATACTGCAGTCTATAAATATAGCAAAATTTTCCAAAGGTGTTTTTATTCATGTACATATGATTAAGAAAATGTTTCTCAATTTCCATGTCATTACATATGTTGCCACATTTTAAAATGTTTTTCTTATTTGATTATTACTTGGGGTGGTAGGGAAGGCACTAACAGATGGTAAGAGGCAGATACATTCTCCCCAAACCACTCCTCAGCCTGCCTTTAGCCAGGCCCTGCATTAGGTACAGAGGATGCCATCTAACACTGCCTGCGCTGCAGCGGGGCTTGCCATGCAGGAGGGGAATCAGCCAGCAAATGCACAATGCAGTACAGTTTAGCGAGCGCTGCTCATTAATCTGCTTAATGGCTCATTCTTTCAGTGTTTATTGAGTACCTACTGCAGCCAGCCACAGTGCTGGGTCCTGAGGCTCGTTGTCTGAACTCACAGGGCAGTGAGATCCTAGGATTAGGGTTGCCTGATTAAACACAGGCCATCCCATTAAATTTGAATTTCAAGAACAATTTTTTGGTATAAGTATGTCCTATGCAATGTTTTTATTTGCTAAGTCTCGCAACCCTACCAAGGAGAGATCACAAATGCAGAGTGCTCACGGCCGGGCGCGATGCCTCACGCCTGTAATCCCAGCACTTTGGGAGGCTGAGGCGGGTGGATCACCTGAGGTCGGGAGTTCAAGACCAGCCTAGCCAGCATGGTGAAACCCTCTCTTCACTAAAAATACAAAAATTAGCCTGGTGTGGTGGTGCACACCTGTAATCCCAGCTACTTGGAAGGTTGAGGCAGGAGAATCACTGGAACCCTGGAGGCAGAGGTTGCAGTGAGACAAGATTGCGCCATTGCACTTCAGCCTAAAAAAATTAGTTGGGCATGGTGGCATGCACCTGTAATCCCAGCTACTTGGGAGACTGAAGCAGGAGAATTGCTTGAGCCTGGAAGGCAGAGGTTGCAGTGAGCTGAGATCATGATGCTGCACTCTAGCCTGGGCCACAGAGCAAGACCCTGTCTCAAAAAAAAAAAAAAAGAAAGAAAGAAGAAAGAAGAAAGAAGAAGAAGAAGAATGCCGAGTGCTCAGGACATGGAGGGAAAGGAGGAATTCGTCAGGTATCTGCTTAAGTGGCATCCCCTCAGCAGGGCCGCCATGAGCATCTTACCATTCTGTAGCCCTTCACCTTAATCATTCTGAAATTATATAGGATGATATAGTGATGACTATCAGCCTTGCACAGGTGAATGTACTCCCCAAGAGGGTCCTTATCCATCCTAATTCCCAGTACATAGGTGAGGCTTAATTACTTGTGGAATGAATGAATATTCCTGGGGCGGATGGATGGAGGGCATGGTAGTCAGGGAAGGCCTCACAGAGAGGTAGACTGGAGTAGGGCCTAAAGAAAATTAGGGGTTTGCTAGGTGGACAGATGTGAGGTAAGGACACTCCAGGCAGAGACACCTCTGTGAGCAGAGACATGGAGGTGTGGAAAAGCCAGTGGCTTGAGATGGAGTCTTGCTTTGTCACCCAGGCTAGAGTGCAGTGGCACAGTCTCGGCTCACTGCAACCTCCGTCTCCTGGGTTCAAGCGATTCTCCTGCTTCAGCCTCCTGAGTAGCTGGGAATACAGGTGCCCGCCACACACACTGGCTAAATTTTTTTTTTTTTTTTTTTTTTTTTAGTAGAGATGGGGTTCCACCATGTTGGTCATGCTGGTCTCGAACTCCTGACCTGACCTCAGGTGATCTGCCTGCCTTGGCTTCCCAAAGTGCTGGGATTACAGGTGTGAGCTGCTGTGCCTGGACTTTTTTTTTTTTTTTTTTTTTGAGACAATGTCTTGCTCTGTCACCCAGGCTGGAGTGCAGTGTTGTGATCTCGGCTCACTGCAATCTCCACCTCCCAGGTTCAAGCAATTCTCCTGCCTCAGCTTCCTGAGTAGCTGGGACTACAGACATGAAACACCGTGCCCGACCCCAAGTGACCAGGTTTTTTAGGAGTGTTGGGGACGTGTCTGGGAAGGAGTAGGGAACAGGGAAATAGCAAGGGCCTGGTCAGGTTCTTGTGTGCCTGCCTAGGTGAGGGAACCAAGGGGGTTTTAGGAGGAGGGGAATTGAAGAGGTGTGGGGCCAGAGCAGAGACGGTAGCCCAGAAACTACCTGCCTAGCAATGGTCTGGACAAGAGAGGCTGAAGGTCTGAGGCAGGCAGGGACGGTGCGAGTGAAGAGATCATTAGTGGGTGTTTAGGAGAAAGAATCCATAGGACTTGGGTATACAAAGTTCTACAAGCCAAGGTAACAGATACTGCCACATTTGGGGGAGATAGGGTAACATTTCAGGAGGGCAGGGACAAAGCCTTGGGAGAGAGAAAGGAGTTCTGAGCTAAGCAAGCAGCATGTGTACATGGACTGAGGTGCGATGGGCCATGACCTTGTGGGGGCATGGTGGGCACTGTAAAATCAAGGGTGACTCTGAAGGCCCTGTTCCATAATTCCCTCCCTGTGGATGAATACCAGCTCATGGCCCTGCCCCCACCAGCTGGGAGGAGCCATGAGTTATGGGTAAGAAGGATCTAGTGGGTGGTAAGTTCTCCTGTGTGCTCCCAAAGAGACTCTTCATTGGCCTGATGTCAGACAGCAAATTTTTCCCTGGGGAGTTGTGGCAGCTCCAGCTATTTCTGAGTGGTAAGGTACAAGGATTAAAAAGCAAACACACAAGAATGGACAGTGAGATAATGGCATTTCATAGGATGGTGGTCATTCCAAAGCCATGTGAACAGTAGGATAAGAAATTAAGCTAGGCCCGGTGCGGTGGCTCACACCTGTAATCCCAGCACTTTGGGAGGCTGAGGCTGGCAGATCACCTGAGGTTGGGAGTTCAAGACCAGCCTGACCAAAATGGTGAAACCCTGTCTCTACTAAAAATACAAAAATTAGCTGGGCGTGGTGGCGTACGCCTTCAGTCCCTGCTACTCGGGAGGCTGAGGCATGAGAATTGCTTGAGCCTGGGAGGTGGAGATTGCATTCCAGCCTGGGTGACAGAGTGAGACTCTATCTCAAAAAAAAAAAAAAAAAAAAAAAAAGTAAAAGAAATTAAG
Source organism: Aotus nancymaae (assembly GCF_030222135.1). Lineage (NCBI taxonomy): Eukaryota > Metazoa > Chordata > Mammalia > Primates > Aotidae > Aotus > Aotus nancymaae. Next base: position 11,336,833 of record NW_026988523.1, on the reverse strand, counting down.
CTCATGGATGTCTGCTCTCAATCAGGTCCTATTCTAGTCCTCAAAGGCCTCTGCCATCTGCTCTTCCTGCTTGAGCTTGGAGGAAGGACGGCCAGAGCCCATGTCAGGCGGCAGAGTTTTGTTTTGGGTTGTGCGTGGTTGATTTTTGTTGTTGTTGTTTTTATTTAAAAAACGGTGGGGTGTTTTTTGGTTTTTGGTTTGTGTGTGTGTGTGTGTGTGTGTGTGTGTGTGTTTGGGTGTGTGAGAGAGAGACAGACAGACAGACAGACAGAGTCTCACCCTGCTGCCTAGGCTGGAGTGCAGTGGAATGATCTTGGCTCACTGCAGCCTCCACCTCCCATGTTCAAGCGATTCTCCTGCCTCAGCCTCTCAAATAGCTGGGACTATGGACACCCACCACCATGCCTGGCTAAGTTTTGGATTTTAAGTAGAGATGGGGTTTCACAATGTTGGCCAGGTTGTTCTTGAACTCCTGACCTCAGCTGATCCACCCTCCTTGGCCTCCCAAAGTGCTGGGATTACAGGCTTCAGCCATTGTGCCCAGCCAACTTTTCCTTGAAAAATGGTTTTGGGTTTTTTTTTGCATATAGTAAAATTAACTGTTTGGTGTATACTGCATACATTTTTCACAGATACAGATTTTTGTAACCACCACCTCAGGCAAGCTACAGAACTACTTCCACCAGAATAGCCAAAATGACAAGGACTGACAATACCAAGTGCTGGGATGCAGTGCAACTGTGTATCTTACGCATTGCCTGCTGGGACTGTAAACTGGCCAATCGCTTGGGAAACTGCGTGGCAGTATCCAAACATACCAGCAGTTTTACTCCTGGGAATATACCCAACAGACATGAGAGCTGTGTCCACCAAAAACACGTTGAAACATCCAGACAGGAATGTTCACAGCAGCTTTATTCCCAATAACCAAAATTGGATTCAACCCAACCGGTTTCTCATTATGTTTAATTTCCATTTTCATTTATTATATAACTAATTCTGTTGAGCATCTTTCTATATGTTTCGTGGCCAGTTGAATGTCCTCTTTGGTGAGGTGCCTGTTTAAACCCGTAGTCTATTTTTTGATTGGGTTATCTGTGTTGACCTTTAGTTTCTTTTTTTTCTCCCACTTCAGCCTCTGAGTAGCTGGGACCACAGGTGTGTGCCACCATGCCCGGCTAATTTTTTGTATTTTTGGTAGAGATGGGGCTTCATCATGTTGCCCAGGCTGGTCTTGAACTTCTGAGCTCAAGCGATCCTCCTGCCTCAGCCTCCCAAAGTACTGGGATTACAGGCGTGAGCCACTGCACCTGGCTGGTATTGACCTTTCTTTGTAGAAGGATGGAGGCCCTCCTCCCTTTCTAGCTTCAGGAACAAGGATCAGCAAAGGCTATGGAGAAGGAGATGGTACTGCCTGTGGATTCTGGTTGGAAGGCTCAAGGGGCATATATGTGTTCGTGTATGCGCATCTGTGTTTCTGTACACACTCACACATACACACACAGCCCAGTGGTTTAGGCTGGAGGGGAATCAGGCCATCTGGTCCCCTTTAAAAAAGGCTTTGTTTTTTTAAGCTTTTTGTTTTGGCCGGGTATGGTGGCTCACACTGGAGTGCAATGGTGTGATCTTGGCACACTGCAACCTCTGCCTCCCGGGTTTAAGCGATTCCCCTGTGTCAGCCTCATGAGTAGCCGGGACTACAGGAACATGCCACCACGCCTGGCTAACTTTTATAGTTGAGAAGAGATGGAGTTTCACCAGTGTGGCCAGGATGGTCTCGATCTCCCGACCTCAGGTGATCCGCCTGTCTTGGCCTTCCAAGTGCTGGGATTACAGGTGTGAGTCACAGTGCCCGGCCAGGTTGTTGGCCTCAAACAGGTCCACGGGGTTCATGCCATAGCTGACATTGCCTCGATGAAGTTGGAGAGGTTTTCTAGCTGGTGCCAGTTCTGCATGGAGCGGTTGATCTTGGGGACTGAGCCAGGCTGTAGCTTGTTTATGAGTGTGCATGAGCTAATCCCATCAGGCCCTTCTGGAAGTTGGGGCCGATAGATTGGCCTGTGAGTCCCTGGATTCAGCTGTGAGCTCTGCCTCCTTCTGAGGGGCATACTTGGACAGGAGCTGGTTCTTGACCTCGGCTGACAGCCCGTACGAGGGTCCCTTGTTGAACTGCGTGGAGCTCATGGCTGGTGGGCACGGGACTGGACAGGATGGGACCGTTTCACCCAGATTTGCATCTCTAACAGATGAGACAATGAAGCAGGAGCGGCCACGAGAAACAGATCTCTCGGACACCGAACTAGAAAGGAAGGGGTTTTATTATTACAGCCCGGAAGCAAGGCTTTATGTTTTGTCCAAATGGCCAAGCTCCCCTAACAAAGAGAAGCGCTGCCTTTATATAGGCTTACACTCTAGATATTACACGTGAAAGGATCTTAGGTTTACAGTTTTAGGAATTACATGTGAGAGGTTTCTGGTCTCCAGATGGAGGAGTGAGGTAGGGGTTTGATCTTGTTTGAGTGTCTTCCGGAGAGATTCCCCCATACCACGCCTGCTATCTTATAGGAAGGTGATTTAGGAGGCACCAGTCGGCCAGCCTTTTCTTCTACTGAAATGCAGTGTGGAAGTCAAGGGGAAGGTGATCCCGGATGCCTGGGCCTCCTTCCTCACCATACCCTAATTAGTCTCAAAGGATTACTTCCTGGAGGCAGCAGCAGCACCTAAGCTGAGGCCTGGAGAGGAAGCAGCCTTGCCAGCCGGGTGAACGACACAGGAGTGGGGCTGGGGGAGGAAGGGGAAAAGTTTCAGATCAAAGGAGGTTTGGCAGCGGTCAAAGGTGAGAGGAACATGGTGTGTTTCGCACATTTTTACTCACCTGTGGTCTGTGGACCTGGAATATTCATACTGACTGGGAGCTGCTTAGAGCTTTAAAACCTGGAGCCCCAACCCAGGCTTGGGGAATTGGAATCTGTATTTTACCAAAATCCCCTGGTGGTTTGTTTGCAAATCAAGGTCCTCCAGATCTGAGAGGCTGGCTGTCTTTTGGTTTTTTTTTCCTGTTGCCAGGTGCCAGGCTGGAGTGCAGTGGCTCAATCTTGGCTCACTGCAACCTCCGCCTCCCGGCTTCAAGCAATTCTTCTGCCTCAGCCTCCCCGGTAGCTGGGACTACAGGTGCACACCACCACGCTCAGCTAATTTTTGTATTTTTAGTAGAGACGGGGTTTCACCATGTTGGCCAGGCTGGTCTTGATCTCTTGACCTCGTGATCCGCCTGCCTTGGCCTCCCAAAGTGCTGGGATTACAGATGTGAGCCACCATGCCTGGCCTGAGGCTGGCTGTTTAGGGAACTACCTGAGGTTCCATGTCACAGGAGGGAAGAATGGCAAGTGGTGTGGCTAGAGCAAGGGGTGAGGTTAGGGAGGCCTCTGAAGCCAAGACACACACATTTTTATCCTGACACCAGAGAAGAGTGGCTCAGTTTTGAGCAGTGGGATCCAGTTTGCCTTGAGGCGATGGCTCTGCTACAGGGAGAGAGCGGACTGAGCTGGGGGAGACAGAGCGAGTTGGGTTTTAGTTCCCTTAGAAGCCGCAGGTTGCACTTTGGAGCCCAGCAGCCATGGTGTATTTTTATCATGTTCAAACCCCAGCTTGGCTTTTTACACACTCAGTGGCTGCGACTTAAGACACAGCTATGTAACTCTTCTGAGCCTTTCCCTCCTCATTTGTCCTAGGCAGGGCACCTTCTTTTTATGACATCTCAATCACAGTGTCAACAAAAAAATGAATGTTTAGAATGGAATCTGAGTTTGATGTGTTAGGAAGTCAGATGGAATAAAAAATGCTACGACTGCCTCTTCTTGGCCCAGATTGCAGAACTCAGGCCCCTTTCCTTCCACACAGCTGTGTGATCCGAGAAAGACCCCAGAATTGGGGCTTAGCAATCCAGTTTCTAGAAAATCCAGCAGTGCTCCGCCTAACCTAAAATCTCCGCAGAAAAGCAGCTCCACTCTCCAGCCCTCCGTGTACGTTCCATACCTGCCTGCCTGCCTCAGCTTGGGCTGTTTCCTGCACCTGAAGTGCAAGTGTGCATGCATGTGTTCACTTCACATTACGTTTGGGACACTGTGCTCCATGCCTTGGGTGAGAAACACTCTCCTCCTCTCACCTCCTCAAAATCCATCCTGCGCTGTGAGCTCATCTCCTGCCCACCTTACCCATCATCTGAGCTCAAATGGCCTGTGAAGTCATAGCCCGATAATTGCACAGAGTTGAGAGCACCTGGGGGGGACATTTCACCAGGAGAACGAGTCAGCAGGCCCTGATGGGGCCAGGTCCTCTCCGCAGGATCTCGTGAGGTGAGTAGGGACAGAGCAGAGTCAGACAGGGCCTGCAGGGATTGTTTAAAGGACGGTGCTGGAGCCTTTCCTCTCTCCCCGTGCCGCACCTCCAAACATGGCCACACGGGGTCAGTGTCCTTTCATGCTTGAGTTGGTGAAACTGGCGCAGGACAGCCCTGCTCCACCCCACAGTCCTTTGCAGGGTCTTTCTGCAGAGAGTTGGAGCTAATTGTACAAAAACTTCCCCGAGGCTGGCAGCAATGTGATCTTTTAGGCCAGAATGACCTAAGGTCAGGGTGAAGAGGAACGGCAGCAGATTGTTTTCACAGTCACGTTCTTTCGCTGAGAGGGGTCTGCGAGCCCTGCGCGGATGCCCTGCACGGGCCGGCTCAGCGCTCTCAGGCTCATTAGTAATTTGGGCAGACGGCTGGGGAGGCGGGAAGGCCAGTCACAACAGGGAAGATGTCTGAATTACGCACGATTAAGCCCCTCAGGAACATACAGGGGTCCCGATCCACAGCAGACCATTCCTGCTGGTCCTGCTTTTTTGTTTTTGAGACAGGATATATTGCTCTGTCATCAGGCTGGAGTACAGTGGGATGATCACAGCTCACTGCAGCCTCAGCTTCCCAGGTTCAAGCAGGCCTCAGGACTGTGGGCATGCGCCACCATGCCTGACTTTTAAAAAATTATTTTATTTTTTGAGATAGGGTCTTGCTCTGTCGCCCAGGCTGGAGTGCAGTGGTGCCATCTTGGCTCACTGCCACCTCTGCCTCCCGGGTTCAAGCGATTCTCATGCCTCAGCCTCCCAGGTATCTGGGATTATAGGCATGCACCACCACACCCTGCTAATTTTTGTATTTTTAGTACAGATGGGGTTTCACCATGTTGGCCAGCTGGTCACGAACTCCTGACCTTAAGTGATCCTCCCACTTTGGCCTCCCAAAGTGCTGGGATCACAGGCGTGAGCCACCACACCTAGACCCACACCTGGCTTTTTAAAAGTTTTTTTAGAGGCAAGGTTTCCCTGTGTTGCCCTGGCTGATCTTAAACTCCTGGGCTCAAGCAATCCTCCTGCCCTGGCCTCCCAAAATGCTGGGATTATAGGCATGAACCACTGTGCCTGGTCACGGGTCCTGTTTTTAAAATCTACAGCAGACTCAACCTCAAATACTGCTGCTGGTGGTTGAGACCTCAGCCCAGGCCGCAAGGTCCGGGGGCTTGCCCTTCACAGGAGGGTGGTGGGTCCTGACACAATGGCCAGCCACTCTGCCAGGCAGGACTTTGCTGGGGGAAAAGCCCCCGGAGGTTTAATTCAGTGAATGCGTGTCTCACTGGCTCACACGCTCTCCTGCTCCCCAGAGGAGCAAAGAGTTCCTCAACTTTAAGTGTTGATGGCTCCCAGGGCCTGAGATGAGGACTGGGTGGGGACTTTGGGGAAGAATGAGTCAGGGACCCCAGGGGACGCTAAAGGCTGAGAATGGCTGCTGGTGTAAAGCCCTGGGCCCACACCAGAGTCCAGGCACAGGTCTAGGTTTGGTGAAGCCTGAAGCTTATATAATTTGGAGATCGCTTCAAGAAAAATAACATAAAATAAAAAAATGCAAAATTGAGTATAAAAGTAAATATTTAGAATGATAAAATAGATGACATCAAGTTTCTTAAAGGCTGACAAATACCACAAACATGACAAAATCCAGAAAATTCACATTTTTTTTCTCCGACACGCTCTATACTATTTCCCCATGTGCTTTGGCTGCCGGCTCTTTGATGACCATTTTCTTTGCCAACAATTTTGTAGTGACATTTTCTATAGGAATAATAGATAATTTAGTGTTTTTTTCCAGCATAGTTGATGGACATTTTCTGTAATATTGCCATAGGTTTATGCTTAACTCAAGAAGTTGATATATTCTATTTTTTCAATCCCAACAAATAAAAAAAAATGTGTGTTTATAATTGTATTCACAGCAGTATTAAAAATAGTCACGACAAGAGAGAATATCCTGGAAGAAGAAAATGTTGACTAGACATCAGTGAAAATCAAGCCCTGCCTTTTACATTTACAATAGCTGAAAGAATTTTCCACAAACTAGCTTCTGACTCCATGTTTTCAACACTCTTTCTGTTCCACTTCCCCCCTACTTCCGGTGTCAGGTGTTGAAATTCACATTTATATTTCGATAGGCCCTTTGGTATTAAGTCAATGCAGTAGACAGTGGAGATAGCTCCAGAAGCCATTCCTTCACTGAGGGAGGGGCAGTACCAGAAACTAACTATACTAGAAAGTGACTGCAAATCACATAAATAAATGTACTCTCAACTCAATTTCTCCTTAGATAGATAGTAAAAATGCCCACAGCCACTCTGAATACCACCCAGCATGAAAGGAAGTGTGACTGAGGGATGTCAGGGAGGGAAAAGACTGTAGTTTTAATTTTTTTTTTTTTTTTTGAGATGAGTCTCACTCTGTCACCCAGGCTGGAGTGCAATGGCGTGATTTCAACTCACTGCACTTCTGCCTCCCGGGTTCAAGTGATTCTTCTGCCTCAGCCTCCCAAGTAGCTGGATTACAGGCACCCACCACCACGCCCAGCTAATTTTTCTGGTTTTAGTAGAGATGGGGTTTCACCACCTTGGCCAGGCTGATTTTGAACTCCTGACCTCAGGTGACCCGCTCGCCTCGGCCTCCCAAAGTGCTGGGATTACCGGCATGAGCCATCAACCCTGGCCTATAGTCTTAATTTATTTTAATTAATTAATTTTTTTTAAAGATGGATCTTGCTTTGTTGCCAGGTTGGAGTGCAGTGGTGCCATCTCGGCTCACTGCAACCTCTACCTCCTGGGTTCAAGCGATTCTCCTACCTCAGTCTCCCGAGTAATCTGGGACTACAGGTGCGCACCACCACACCCAGCTAATTTTTGTATTTTTAGTAGAGATGGGGTTTCACCATATTGACCAGGATGGTCTCTGTCTCTTGACCTTGTGATCCACCCGCCTCGACCAAAATGTTGGGATTACAGGCATGAGCCACTGCGCCCAGCCTATTTTTATTTTTTAGAGATGGTGGGCCGGGGGACTCACTATGTTGTCCAGGCTGATCTTGAACTTGTGGCCTCAAGTGATCCCCCAGCCTCAGCCTCCTGCGTAGCTGGCACTACAGGCAAGTGTCACCACACACAGCTGTAGTCTTGATTGTGGTTAATATATCTCACTTTTCCAAATTTTATAAATTTTACACAATTTCTAGGGGCCTCTCCCAGGAGCTTGGAATGGTCCTTGCAAGCAAGGGGTGCTGAGACTTAAGCTTCATTAGCTTAATGCTAAATGCGCTCCTGCCTGGGACCCATCACTTTTCCCTACCTTCTTCCCTTTCTCCCTGTTGCAGAAATTGCCTGCTTTCTTTGCTCTCCGCTGCCCAACTCCTGTCGCTTCCGGTGGAGGAGTTTCTTCCCCTTCCAGACAGAAGGCAGAGCAGGTATCAGTCTGCAGCCTCTCTGGGGCTCTGCCCTTCCTAAACTTTCTGCTGATTTGACAGCTAGGACAGCAGAGAGGGAATAGAATGGATTCTTCTAACGTCCCTTTACCTTCTTCTTTCTACTTGGGTGCCAAAGAGTGACAAAGTCGCACATAGATGTAGATGGTGCACTGTTAACTGTGACCAAAGGGCTAATGTGAGTCCTAATATTTCAGAGGAAAACAGATCTGAGATCTCCTGGGAAATAATAGAGGGCTACATCGTGGCTGGGTGGCTGTGGGTGTGTGAGGGCCAGGGGATTTCTAACTGGCAGCAATCAGACAACCAGGGCCTGGCCCACTACTTTCACTACCCACATGTGTGTTCTCATTTATGATATTATTTCGTTTAACAAGATTCTTCCTTTAGCAATCAGGCAAAGATCACGGCCTAGTGTTTCTGTGCAGGGATTTCTTCTGGGTATTTTTGGGGAAATCGTATACTGTTTCAAAATCCTAAAACCTGAGAAAAACGAATTTGATAAAAACAGGCAAAACTATTATAATTCTATGAGCACTGAAGCTTAATCAACATAGAGAAATTTCTGATTTAAAGGACTCCACTGACATCAAGTCAAAATCAGGAGCAGGAAAATGCTGACAACTCCAAATTGAAGGTTAAGGTTGACATTGTTAGGAATGGGGACAGGAAAGCATAGGAGAGACATGGTCACCACATAATCTCACTTGTGTATAGCGGTTGAAATGTTATGAGTGCATGTTTATGGCTCTACTTGGTGCTATGTTATTGTTGCAAATAAAAATAATATTAACAGCTTTCTGTACTTTTTATACGCACTTTTTGCCAATGCTATGAGTGGAGTTCCAAGAAATAACAAGTTTTGAAAACAAATATAATTTCCCAAATTGGCAGTTTAAAAGCATGATTCTGTGTAGTTCTATTCACTTTGCTAGAAGATTCGAGCATTGCATTATTCAATACAGACATACTTTGTTTTATGGCTCTTTGCAGAAGTATTGCATTGGTTTTGAATCGAAGGTTTGTGGTAACCCTGCACTGAGCAAATCTATTGGTGCCATTTTTCCAATAGCATGTGCTCCCTTTGTATCTCTGGTGTCACATTTTGGTAATTCTCACAATATTTTGAACTTTATTGTTATTATTGTATCTGTTATGGTGATATGTAATCAGTGATTTGTGATGTTACCAGTGTGATTTTTTTTTTTTGAGACAGAGTCTTGCTCTGTTGCTCAGGCTGGAGTGCAGTGGCATGATGTCAGGTCGCTACAACCTCTGCCTCCCGGGTTCAAGCGATTTTCCTGCCTCAGCCTCCTAAGTAGCTGGGACTACAGGCTTGTGCCACCACACTCGGCCAATTTTTGTATTTTTAGTAGAGACGGGCTTTCACCATGTTGGTCAGGGTGGTCTCAAACTCCTGACCTTGTGATCCACACACCTTGGCCTCCCAAAGTGCTGGGATTACAGTCGTGAACCACCATGTCTGACCACCAGTGTGATTTTTTGTTGTTGGTTTGGTTTTTTTTTTAAGAGACAGCTTTGTTATATTATCCAGGCTGGCCCTGAATTCCTGGGCTCAAGCAACTCTCCTGCCTCAGCTTCTCAAGTAGCTGGGACCATAGGCACGCACCACAGCGCCTGGCTCTAGTATAATTATTTTGAAGCTCCTCAAACTGCATCCATACAAGATGGTGAACTTAACTGATAAATGTATGTGTTCTGACTGCTCCACCCACCAGCCATTCCCCCATCTCTCTGTCCTTCCCTCCTCCCTCCTTGGGCCTATTCCCTAAGACACAGCAATGCTGAAATTAGGGCAGTTACTAATCTTACGATGGCCTCTAAGTGTACGAGTGGAAGGAAGAGTCACGTATCTCTCACTTTAAATCAAAAGCCAGGAATGATTAAGCATAGTGAGATACGCAGGTTAAAAGCTGACATAGGGGCCGGGCGTGGTGGCTCACGCCTGTAATCCCAGCACTTTGGGAGGCCGAGGCGGGTGGATCATGAGGTCAAGAGATCGAGACCATCCTGGTCAACATGGTGAAACCCCGTCTCTACTAAAAATACAAAAAATTAGCTGGGCATGGTGGCGCATGCCTGTAATCCCAGCTACTCAGGAGGCTGAGGCAGGAGAATTGCTTGAACCCAGGAGGCAGAGGTCACGGTGAGCCGAGATCGCGCCATTGCACTCCAGACTGGGTAACAAGAGCGAAACTCTGTCTCAAAAAAAAAAAAAAAAAAAAAAAAAAAAAAAAAAAAAAAGCTGACATAGGCTGAAACCTAGGCCTCTTGTGCCAGTCAGGTAGCTAGGTTGTGAATGCAAAGGAACTGTTCTTAAAGGAAATTAGAAGTGCTATTCCAGTGACCATACAAACGATTAAAAAGCAAAACAGCCCTATTGCCGATAGGGAGAAAGTTTGAGTGGTCTGCATAGAAGATAAAACCAGCCACAACATTCCCTTAAACCAAAGCCTAATCCAGAGCAAGACCCTAACTCTCTTCAATTCTATAAAGGCTGAGAGAGGCGAGGAAGCTGCAGAAGAGTACTTGGAAACTAGCAGAGATTGGTTCATGAGGCTTAAGAAGCCATCTCCATTGCACAGAAATTCAAGGTGAAGCAGCAAGTACCGATTTAGAAGTTGCAGCAAGTTATCCAGAAGATCCAGCCACCATGACAGATGAAGGTGCCTACACTAGACACACTTGCAATGTAGATTAAATAGCCTCTTTTTAGAAAAAGATACCATCTAGGACTTTCAAGCTAGAGAAGTCAATGCCTGGCTTTAAAGCTTCAAAGGACAGGCTGACTCTCTTCTTTAGGGCTAAAGCCCCTGATGACTTAAACTTGAGGCCAGTGCTTTTTTGAAAATCCTAGTGCCCTTAAGAATTGTGAAATCTACTCTGCTTGTGCTCTCTAAATGGAACACAAAGCCTGGATGACAGCCCATTTGTTTACAGCATGGTGTACTGAATATTTTAAGCCTACTGTTGAGACCTACTGCTCAGAAAAAGATTCCTTTCAAAATATTACTGCCCATTGACAATGCTCTTAAGAGGTCTGATGGAGATGTACAAGGAGTAATGTTGCTTTCATGCCTGTTAACATGACATTCACTCTGCAGCCCATAGATCAAGGAATAATTTCAACTTTCAAGTCTTATTATTTAAAAAATACATTTTGTAAGACCATAGCTGTCACAGGTAGTAATTCCTCTGATGGATTTGGACAAAGTAAACTGAAAACCTTCTGGAAAAGATCCACCATTCTAAGATGCTGATAATAACATTTGCAGGCCAGACTTGGTGTCTCACCCCTGCAATCTCAGCATTTTGGGAGGCTGAGGCAGGAGGATCACTTGAGTCCAGGAGTTTGAGACTGTCCTGGGCAACACAGCAAGACTGTGTCTCTGTAAAAAATTTAAAAATTAGTTGGGCATCATGGTGAGCACCTGTAGTCCTAGCTACTCCAGAGGTCAAGGTGGGAGGATTGCTTGAACCCAGGAGTTTGAGGCTGCAGTGAGCTATGATCACACTACTGCACTCCAGCCTGGGCAACAGAGTGAGACCCTGTCTCAAAAAAGAAAAAAGGTGTAAACTCCTAAGAACAAAGATAAGTGATGTCAACAACTGTTTAGAAAACAAAATGGAGTAAGTAGAAGGGGCCTGTGAGATGCAAAGAAGCTGAGGCAGGTGCCATCTCCCTCAGGAAGCAGGGGAGAGGGCAGGAAGGGGTTAAGTCTGTATAAGGTACAGTCAGAGCCCACCTCTCCTCTCCTCACCCCTAGTGGGACACAGGGAGTTCATTCCCTGGAGAAACAGGACAGACAGAGCTGGATTCCAGGGAACTAAGCCCAACAGAGGAAGGAGAAAAGCATGCACTGAAATCAAGGCAATAGAGTGAAAGTCCCCATCCTGTGTTCTGAGACCCCAGGGTCCCTCTTTCACCCAATTCTGAGCAGCCCAGCTGCTACTTTCCAGTGGGAGATTAGAGGATTCTCTGGAAAAACTGGCCAGCCCAGGAGAAAAGACCTGTAGCTACTGAAATTGGATTCTCCCAAAAAATAGGTAGGTCTCAGCCTGGCCACTCTGTAGAAAAGCCCAACAGCCCTGTGCCCTGTCCTCACAGTCAGAGCAGTCCCACTCAACCACCCCGGATAGCCTGGGGTCACCAGAGTGGGATAAAGTCATTGGTAAGCAAACAACAAACTTCTTGTGTTCAGATTTTAGGGAAAATGTTCAGAAATCACTTTATTTAAAACAACCACCACTCTGCTGCAGCAGTAGGGAACACGTAGAATTATTCTTACGAGCGAGAGGCATGCGCTGAGTTTTGAAAACCATGCTTTCAGGAGTTCGAGATCAGTCTGGACAACATGGCAAAACCCTGTCTCTACTAAAAGCACAAAAAGTAGCCAGGCATGGTGGTACACGCCTGTAATCCCAGTTACTTGGGAGGCTGAAGCAGGAGAAGCACTTGAACCCGGGAGGTTGGTGGAGGCTACAGTGAGCCAAGACCGCACCACTGCACTCCAGCCTGGGCGACAAGAGCGAGACTCTGCCTCAAAGAAAAAAAAAAGGATTGTTTAATGTGTTTCTTACATTCAAAACAAATTTTAATTCAAAGCAAGTTTCTTATTATTCTGTGGGTGTCAGGTGATCCCAAGAACAGAAAATACAGTATATAGCAAAATGCAATCTGATTTGGAATGTAAAATTCTACACTAATGAATTTACACAGCAAAGCATTTTGCCAAAAGGAAAACCCCAATTTTTTCTTTAAAGAGGAGCATATATTATACAATTTTTTTTTTTTTTTTGCAATGGGGTCTCACTCTGTTACCCAGGCTAGAGTGCAGTGGTGTGATCATAGCTCACTATAGCCTTGAACTCCTAAACTCCAGTGATCTTCCCATGTCTACCTCTTGAATACCTGGGACTACAGGTATGCATCACCATGCTCAGCTAATTTACTTTTAGAAGACACAGGGTCTTGCTAGGTTGCCCAGGCTGGTCTTGAACTCCTAAGCTCAAGTCATCCTCCCGCCTTGGCCTCCCAAAGTGCTGGGATTACAGGTGGGATTACCTGGTTAGGGAGGTTTATTTATGTGTAGGTTTTGTTTTGTTTGGTTTGGCTTATGTATTTTTTTATTCATACCAGACAGCCCCCAACGTTCAAGAGATGACCCAAAGCAAATGCACGAAAAACATAACTGCAAAGGAGCTCAGGAAACAAAGACAATGTAAGGTACAGAAAGAAACTTTAAAAGTTGTCATGATCCTCTGAAAGATGAGATCCATAAAATAAAGAGGATGCTTTTTTTTTTTTTTTTTTTTTAAATAGGAACATCCAGAGAACAAGAAGTAGCTCTTGGAAATGAAAAATATGATAGTTACAATACATTTAGTGAGAGAGCTGAAATATAAAATTCATGGAACTCTCCAAAGAAGTCAAACAAAAAGAGATGAAAAATAAGAAAGGTCAAATAAATATCATGCTGAAGAAGTTTCAGTGAGAGAGACCCAGAGAAAACCGAGAAGAGGACATTATCAATAAACTAATATAAACAACATTTCCAGCACTGAGGCCGTAAATCACCAGTTTGAAAGACCCACAGAATACCCCACAAGAATGATGAAAACAGACCCTCACCAAGGTACTGAATCTTGAATTGTCAGACTATCAAGAATAAAGAGATAATCCCAATAGCTGGTGGTGCAGAGAAAAGAAGTCACATGCTAAAATCAGTAATGGGAATGGGACAAGGTTTCTCATCTGCAGCACCGGCAGGTGGAAGACCTTCAAAATTACACGGAAATCTCTTTCAGTCTCCATTTTAATCCCGAGCCAAACTTGGAAATCTTTTTTTGAGACGGAGTCTTGTTCTGTTGCCCTGGCTGGAGTGCAGTGGCGCAATCTCTGCTCACTGCAACCTCTGCCCCCAGGTTCAAGCAATTCTCCTGCCTCAGCCTCCCGAGTAGCTGGGATTACAGATGCCTGCCACTGTGCTCAGCTAGTTTTTTGTATTTTTAGTAGAGATAGGGTTTCACTATGTTGGCCTGGCTGGTCTTAAACTCCTGACCTTGTAATCTGCCTGCCTCGGCCTCCCAAAGTGCTGGGATTACAGGCTGCACCCGGTCGCAAATATTATTATTATTACTATCATCATCATCGTCATCATTATTGTAGAGACAGGGTCTCACTTTGTTGCTTAGGCTGGCCTCAAACCCCTGGCCTCAAGTGATTCTTCAGCCTCAGCCTCCCAAAGTGCTGGGATTACAGGCATGAGGTACTGAGCCTGGCTTGAACTTGGAATCTTATAAAGACAGACTAAAGGCATTTTCAGACATGTAAGACTTTAAAATCATTTCCATTCCCTCACTAACCCTTTTCTCAGGAAAGTACTGGAACAGGCGCTTCACCAAAATGCCGGGGTAAACCAAGAAAGAGAAAGATGGGGAGACAAGAAGCTCAGGAGAGGGATGAAAATCTCCAGAAAAGGTTGAAGGGAAGTTCTGAGATGGTAGCTCTGAGCTCTCGTCAGAGTCAGATAAGAGCAGGAGGCTGTGGCTGGGGGAGGGATATCTCAGAGCAAAAAGTGGCCACTCTCTGGCCATCTAATTACACGGAGGGGTGAGGGGGCGGTTCTGAGAAAAACAAGGGATGGGTGCACAGAAAATAAAGCAAACAAAAAAAGGCAATTCTTTGTCGTCTTTCAAAATTATCATATGGTTTGTTTTTATAGATTTAGGGGCACAAGTGCAGTTGTGTTTCATGGATATATTGCCCGATGGTTCAGTCTGGGCTTTTAGTGTACCCATCACTCAGACAGTGTATGTTGTACCCAAGAGGTAATATTTCATCCCTCACCGCCTCCTCAGCCTCCCACTTTTTGGAGTCTCCAGTGTCTATGAGTCACTTTGTATGGCTATGTGTACACACTGTTTAGCTCCCACCTATAAGTGAGAACAGGTGGTTTTTGACTTTCTGTTTCTGAGTTATTTTACTTAGGCCTCCAGGTCCATCCATGTTGCTGCAAAAGATATGGTTTCATTCATTTTTTTTTTTTTAAGACGGAGTCTCGCTCTGTCGTCCAGGCTGTCATGCAGTGGCACATTCTTGGCTCACTGCAACCTCTGACTCCCTGGTATAAGTGATTCTCCTGCCTCAGCCTCCTGAGAAGCTGGGATTACAGGCATGCACCACCACGCCCAGCTAACTTTTTTTGTATTTTTAGTAGAGATGGGGTTTCACCATGTTGGCCAGGATGGTCTTGAAGCCCTGACCTCAAGTGATCCGCCTGCCTCAGCCTCCCAAAGTGCTGGGATTACAGGTGGTTTCTTTCTTTCTTTTTCTTTTTTTTTTTTTTTTAAATAAAAGACAAGTTCTCAGTTTGTGATTTCTTTTTTCTTCACCACTTTGAATATAGCATCCTACTCTCTCCTGGCCACTGAGAAGTTCATGTCAGATGTATTGGAGCTTTGTTTTCTGGTTTTTTTTTGAGACGGAGCCTCACTCTGTCACCCAGACTGGAGTTCAGTGACACAATCTCTGCTCACTGCAACCTCCACCTCCCAGGTTCAAGCAATTGCCTTCTTGCTTCAGCCTCCTGAGTAGCTGGGATTACAGATACCCGCCACCACCCCCGGCTAATTTTTGCATTGTTTAGTAGAGATGGGTTTTACCATGTTGGCCAGGTTGGTCTTGAAGCCCTGACCTCAAGTGATCCACCTGCCTCAGCCTCCCAAAGCGCTGGGATTACAGGTGTGAGCCATCGCACCTGGCCTGGAGCTTGTTTATACGTTATTTGTTTCTTTTTTCTTGTCACTTTTAGGGTCCTCTTTTTCTTGTTGACCTTTGAGAGTCTGATTTTTATATGCCTTGGGGTAGTCATATTTGGGTTGAATCCACTTGGTGCTCTTTGACCTTCCTACACCTGGGTATTCATATCTTTCCTCAGGTTTGGAAAGTTTTCTGATATTGTTTGTTTTTTTCTTCTGTCCACTCCATGATATTATTTCTTTGAATAAGTTTTCTACCCCGTTTTTGTCTCTACTCCCTCTTTAAGGCTAATGACTCTTACGTTTGCTTTTTTGAAGCTACTTTTAAATTTCTGTGTTTGTCCTTCCTTTTTCTCCTGTGTACATTCCGATAGCCTGATGCTTTCTTCTGTTTGATCAATTCTTCTGTTGAAGATGTCAAATACATTTTTTACTTGATCTATCATATTATATTTTTCAGATCCAGGATTTTTATTTTCAAAGTTTCAATCTTTTTGTAAAATTTCTCTGATAAATTTCTGAATTGTTTTTCTGTGGGTGTGTTTGTTTTAAGGTAACTGAACTTCCTCAAAACAGCTCATTTGAATTCCTTGGCTGAGGGGTCACAGTCTCCATCTCTCCAGGGTCGGTTACTGGTCCTTTATTTAGTCTATTTAGTGAGGCCATATTTTCTGAATGTTTTTGATGCTTGTGGATCTTCATCAATATCTGGGCATTGATGAATTAGATACTCATTCCAGCCTTAACTATCTGGCCTTGTTTGTATCCGTTCTTCAGGGAGTCTTCCAATAATTCAAAAGGGATCGCTGTTGAGTTCACTGAGCCTGTGGTCAGTGCAGACATTTTTGGCAGTAGAGGGGGCCCTAAGCCAAGGTTCACTGTGAGTCTTGCAGACTCCAAGATCACCAGCCCTGAAGTAGTTGTGGAAAATCAGAGGTAGTTCCTGAGTTTCCACACTAAGGTCTTTGCTCGCTTCCCTCTTTTACCCAAGTGGAAGGATTCTGTCTCTGCTGTGCACTGTCTGGAGTTGCGGGAGGGCTGACATGGACATACCCATGGCCTCCTCTGCAGCTGGCACTATGCTAGGTCACACCAAAGCCTACAGTCTCCCTGACCAGTGCAGTACCAGGGCTAGCTCCAGGCCTGCAGCTGCAACTGCCTTAATACAGCTGATATTTATTCAAAGACCAACGTCACTTTGGTCAGCTGGTGGTGAGGCAGGCTGGGACTTGAGTTTTTCCTGCCAGGGTGATGGATTTTCTTCTGTCCCAGGACCAGCCTAGAAGTATGTCCAGGTTGTGGGTTCGGCCCTGTGTTTTGTTTTACTGTGGCAAAACTGACGCTAGATTCATAGGCAAAGTCTCCTGTACTCTTCTTTCTTCCCAAGTAGAGGGAGTCTCTTTGAGCTGCGCTGCCTGGAGCTGGGGGAGGGCATGACATGGGCGCTCTTGTGGCAGCCACCAGTGGTGTCACGCTGGGTCACTTTTATCTCCATGGCCTCTCAGATCAGCACAGTACTGGGTCTCATCCAAGGACCGTGCTTTCTAAAGCCTGCTTGCCAGCCACTGAAGTTTATTCGGGGCTGGATGCCACTTTAATTTCCTGGTAATGAAGTAGACAGGGACTCTGACTCCTCCTGCCTGGGTGGCGGATTCCCCTTGGCCTGGGCTGGGTCTAAATTCTCCCTCTGTGGGCCCCAGCCTGGAATTTCAGGCTGCAGGAGCTCTACATGGAGCTTTGTTCCACTGTGGTGGGGCTGGCGCTGAGCTCGAATTTAAAGTTCCACATTCACTTGCCTTTCCCGCCCCTAAGCAGGCAGTTTCTGTCTCCTACTGTCCTCCCTGGGGTTGGGTAGGGGTGGTTTAGGCAATGTGAGACTCCTTCCTACCCTCTCCAATGCATCTGTGGCTCTGTGGAAGGTGCTTTGTGTGGATCGTTGTTCAATTTGATGTTCCTGCAGAGGGACAATTACTGGGTGATTCTCTTCAGCATCTTGCTTTGCCCTTTGATATGGTTTGCCTGTGTCTCCACCCAAATCTCATCTGGAATTATACTCCCGTAATTCCCACATGTTGTGGAAGGGAGCTGGTGGGAGATAACTGAATCATGGGGGTGGTTTCTGCTCTACTGTTCTCGTGGTAGTGAGTATCTCTCACGAGATCTGATGGTTCTATGAGGGGAAACCCCTTTCACTTGACTCTCATTCTCTCTTGCCACCACCATGTAATATGTGCCTTTCACCTTCTGCCATGACTGTGAGGCCTCCCCAGCCACGTGGAACTGTGAGTCCATTAAACCTCTTTCTTTTGTAAATTGCCCAGTCTCAGGTATGTCCTTATCAGCAGCATGAAAACAGATTAATACACCCCTCTCCAAGGTAAACTTCTAAAAATAGTTAAAGCTAAAAATAGGCTACCCTTAAGACTGGAGCTCAGAGGTGGAGAAGAGGGACAAAGGACTGTTGTTCTAAGCCCTGAAGTACTATTTAACTTTATTAGTATGCAAATAATATTAACGCAATTGATATATATTAATTATGCTAAAACAAAAATAACTCTTTAAAACTTTGCCCCTCCGAACTTTATACTTCACTCCCAGGTTCTCTGCATTCATAAACCAGTTGATCATGAATGTAAGGAAGTTTCGAGTCCCCTGAAGCCCACCAGAGTTCCTGAAGACCGCCCCTCCACTCTCTCCTGAGAGAGAGAAAGCCAGCAAATAGCTCACCACTGGGTCATTTTTAGGGCTTTATTCCCCTACTTTTCTTCTCAATTGCTGGGCTCCTGCCAGACTCAGTTCTTTACTGCATCAAATCAGCAAACCCTAAATCTCCTGCCTGCTCCCCATCCCAATCATGCAATTCAGCCAGACTGACTTTGCAGGAAGCCTCATTAAACCGGAGAAACGTACAAAGGGTGGGGGAATGCACGCACACACCTCAAACCACGGCATCTTCCAGCGCTTTCGTCTCTGGAGAGAACAGAATGGATGGGCTGCCCTGGGAGACTGCGCAGATGGGAAACTCATCACAGATGTGAGCTTTAGAGAAAGGGACATTTGGAGACCCATACACTTCAGGAGTTTGGGGGTATTCGTGTGTTGCCTGGAAACCAGAGACCAAATAGGAAACAGGAAACCCCAGGAGAGAGAGGCTGAACTATTTCGGCATCATTTCCAGAGGTGAAGGCTGCTCTCCAAGGCCTGAGGGCAGCTCTGGTCCTTATTTATCCTCCAGCCTCAGATCATCAGAACTCCTTCCCCCTCATCCCTCCCTACACCTCAATCTCACTTTGCACCTCTTAAGAGTACAAAGTACAAAGATAGGCTTCTAAAGGGTACTGGAGCCCGTAGACACACACACATACACGGAGCTGCAAAACCATTTTCTGGCACTGATTTCTGATGAAACTGACAGTCTAACAGAAACATCGCCTCACACCTCCAGGTTTCCTGCAGCTGTAGCAGCTGCCTGTGCAGAGCATCGACTTACCACTTCCATTTGTGTGACCTGGGTGAGGCTGAGTCTGTCTGAGTCCGTCCCAGAATCAGCAGCTGGAGCTGACTGTGGCCAAGCCTGGAGAATTCTCAGGACACAAAGGAGTCCAGAGCATAAAACCTGACTGACCTCCACCCTGGGCCCCTGCTGAACACGCCAACTGTGTCTTTCTTTGCTACAGAAACAGGCCTGACAAAATGGTCTCCTTCAATATGCCTTGCTGGTCCCTGCTCACACTTGGTCCCTCTACTGTATCTCTCTCTCTGTCACTCCACACTCACATGGAACCCCACTCCCTGCTTCTACCCGAAGACCTCCTCAGGGCTCTAGGTTTTGGGCTCATCCCTCCTCCACACCCTGTAGCTTATTTATTTTTTTTTAAACAGAGTTTTTCTCTTGTCACCCAGGCTGGAGTGCAGTGGTTGAATCTTGGCTCACTGCAACCTGTGCCTCCCGGGTTCAAGTGATTCTCCTGCCTCAGCCTCCCGAGTAGCTGGGATTACAGGTGCCTGCCATCACACCCAGCTAACTTTTGTATTTTTAGTAAAGACGGGGTTTCGCCATGTTGTCCAGGCTGGTCTTGAACCCCTGACCTCAGGGGATCCATCTGCCTTGGCCTCCCAAAGTGCTGGGATTACAGGCATGAGCCACCACGTTAGCACCCTGTAGCCCTTTGACTGTATTTCTCATTTGGCACAAGCATCTGCACACTGGACTATTTGGGGCCTGTGTACGGTATGAATTTCAGCATCAGCAAACTGGTTTTCTGTCATAAATTAGAGTTGGGGCAACCTAGATTCTCTTAGCCTCAGTTTCCCCATCTAGAAAACTGTGAACAATCCTCTCAGTGGTGCTATGAGGATTAGGAGGTATAAAATATCTGGGTCTTGAATAGACTGTTCTCCAAAGAAGATACACAAATGGTCAACAAGTACAAGAAACAATGCTCAGTATTAGTCATCGTTAGGGAGATGAAAATTAAAACCACAATAAGATACCACTTTACACTTACAAGAATGGCTGTAGGAAAAAAAGAAAAAGTAAGTGTTAACAAGGACGTGGACAACCTGGAACATCTGTACACTGCCGGTAGAAATGTAAAATGGTGCAGCATGTGTGGGAAACAGTTTGGCAGTTCATTAAAAAGTTAAGTATCAGCCAGAAGTGGTTGGCTCACGCCTGCAATCCCAGCACTTTGGGAGGCCAAGGCAGGCGGATCACTTGAGGTCAGGGGTTTGAGACCAGCCTGGGCAACATAGGGAAACCCCGTCTCCACAAAAAAGAATTTTTTTTTAATTAGCCAGGTGTGGTGGGACATGCTTGTGGTCCCAGCTATTTGGGAGGCTGAGGGAGGAGGATCACGGGAGCCCAGGAGGTCAAGGTTGCAGTGAGCCACGATCTTGCCACTTCACTCCAACCTGGGCTACAGAGAGACCCTATCTAGGAAAAAAAAAAAAAAAGGTAGCATCAAATTACCATATAACCCAGCAATTCTGCTCCTAGAATACCCCAAAGAATAAAAAAACAGGTATTCAAACAAAAACTTGTACATGAATGTTCAAAGCAGCATCATTCACAACAGCAAATGTGGAGACAATCTCAGTGTCTGTCAGCGGTTAAATGGAGAAATGCAGTGTGGCCTCGGGTAGTATTATTCAACCACAGGAAGAAAGTACTGGCTGGACGCGGCGGCTCATGCCCGTAATCCCAGCACTTTGGGAGGCCAAAGCAGGTGGATCATGAGGTCAGGAGTTTGAGACCAGCCTGGCCAACATGGTGAAACCCCATATCTACTAAAAATACAAAAATTAGCTGGGCGTGGTGGCATATGCCTGTCATCCCAGCTACTTGGGAGGCTGAGGCAGGAGATTCGCTTGAACCTGGGAGGTGCACGTTGCAGTGAGCCAAGATCATGCCACTGCACTCCAGTCTGGGTGACAGAGCGAGACTCTATCTCAAAAATGAAACAAAACACCAAAGATCTTTGGTTCTTGAAGTTAGCTGCACATAGAAGTCACCAGTTAATAATGATGTCTGGGTCTTACACCCAAATATTCTGACTTCATTGGCACGAGTGACCTGAAGATCAGGATTTGTGAAAGCTTCCTTCCCAGGTGATCCTAATGTGCAGCAAAGTCTGGGAATCCTGCTCTCAGAGTATTCCTACCAGGCAGATGTGAGAGGAGAGTGGAAGCAGAACTCAGCATCTCTGAGGGTTGCAGAAACAACGGGGCTAGCGTCTGCACGCTTGAATGTTTAGAGGGTGTGTGTGCATGTGTGTGTGTTGGAAGTGGGTTTTTGGCTTCTATCGTGCAGGCCAGCCCTCTTGGTACCCATAGGGTTAGTTGGTAAGACTGAGGCTTCAACATTCTCATCTCATAAACGCCTTGAAGACCAGACACTTATAACTTCTGCCCGGACTTGCTTCTCTCTTCAGGGTCTGGGCCCTTACCTTCAGACTTCACACCTGGCCTTCCAGGAGCCAGCGAGCTGCCAGGATCACCCATAGCCCAGCACCTTCCCTTCTGTTTCCACCTAGCAGGCCACCTCTCCTCCTAACTTTCAAGGTCGCTAAGGGCTCCAGGCCAGCAGGAAGGGAGGCACTGGCGGCCCTAGCACGGGCTGTGGTTCCTTATAACTTGGATCGGCAGGGACTGACCTTGTACTTGAGCTTGTGAAGACAGTGGAAAGCCACATCTGTCTGTGAATACATGAAAGTCTATACGAGGCCTCTGGAGTGTGGGGCGACTGAGTGGAGTGTAGGATGAGGGTAAGTGAAGGTTGCCAGGCACAGCCGTAAAAACTACCTTGGAGGAGCCCCACTTATTTCCTACATAAGTCATCTGTGGAGCCAACCCCAAAAGGCTGGGTTAAACCAGAGGAGGGCCGGGCGCAGTGGCTCACGCCTATAATCCCAGCACTTTGGGAGGCCGAGGTGGGTGGATCACAAGGTCAAGAGATCGAGACCATCCTGGTCAACACGGTGAAACCCCGTCTCTACTAAAAATACAAAAATTAGCTGGGCATGGTGGTGTGTGCCTGTAATCCCAGCTACTCGGGAGGCTGAGGCAGGAGAATTGCCTGAACCCAGGAGGTGGAGGCTGCGGTGAGCTGAGATCACGCCATTGCACTCCAGCCTAGGTAACAAGAGCAAAACTCTGTCTCAAAAAAAAAACACAAAAAAACAAAACAAAACAAAAAAACCAGAGGAGGCAGAGTGTCTAATTCTTCTGGAACCAGAGTGTTGGAAAATCCTCTAGATGCTTTTCAAATGGCTCCTTCTGGGGGTAGCTACTCCAGACTTAATCTGACCAAACACAAAACATCGGGAAGTGCTGATGGCAGATGTTGTGAAGAGGTGACTGTGCTCTCTTAGCATCCGTGAAAATCAGAGACCGCAGTCCAGATTCGAGGGCAGGCGACTACCCAAGGGTGTGCAGATGGAGGCATGGGCCATCGGGCTACCTTCCCGTCCAGCTGCCGTGCTCAGCATTCATTTCCAGAACTGCTGCCTGTAAGCTCCTCCGTCCCCCTCTCTGCACGTCTCTGGCCACCCAATCTCCCTGCTCCCAGAGTTCCTTGTGTTGAGGAGAAGCACAACCATCCAGTCCCCTAATAGTGAACCAGAGTCATCCCTTTCACCTCTCTCTCCCTTCCCTGCTCCCACCCTGACACACTCAGTCACCGAAAGGCCTGTGTCTTCCCCATCCTAAGTACCTCCGCTTTCCCCGACCCACTGTCATGGTCTCACTCTAGTCCGCCATCATCCCATGCATGGGCTACCACAAGACTCCCCTTTAACCAACTAGGCTTCTGGACTGGCCCTGCCAGTGCATCCCCACACCCACTCCAGAGTGAGTGAGCTACAGAGGGACCGGGCCCTGTCCTCCCCTGCCTACCATCCCCTGCTGGCTCCCTGAGTCTTCCACGGGATCCAGACCAAGCTCCTGAGTGTGGCATAGCAGGTCACTGCCTCCCAGGGTCCTGCCCTGCCCACCCAATCCAAAGGGGCTCCCAGGTGTGCCCCATTGCAGGGCTGAGGGTTTGTTGTTGTTGTTTTAAGAGACAGAGTCTCGCCCTCTCACCCAGGCTGGAGTGCAGTGGTGCAATCACGGTTCACTGCAGCTTGACCTCCCGGGCTCAAGTGATCCGCCTACTTCAGCCTCCCAAGTAGCTAGGACTACTGCCAAGCACCACGACACCTGGCTAGTTTTGTATTTTTCATAGAGACAGGGTTTTTCCACGTTGCCCAGGCTGGTCTCGAACTCATGGGCTCAAGTGATCCTCCTGCCTTGGTCTCCCAAAGTGCTGGGATATAGGTGTGAGCCACTATTTTCTCTAGAGTATCTCATTACTATTTTCTTATTTATTTGTCTCCCTCCACCATGACACCTCTTCTTGTTTCCGCTTCTGTAGTGTATTTTTCACACCTGTTGAACTTCAATGGAATTACTGATACTTGACTTTCTTAGATATTAAAAAAAAAAGCAATTTCAGGAGATTCCATCCAATGGATTTTGAGTGACTTTGCGTCTTGACGTCCTGAGCACTTGGCACTATTCAGTCCCACGCACCAAACCTCAGGACAGGACTTTAGAAAGTGCAGAGGAAAGGAAGGCGTGACTCCAGAGACGAAGACGGGAAATGTGCGGAGAAAAGGGAGTCCCCAGAGGATGCCAGCAGTGACCTCCATGAAGGAGAGGGACCTGTCTCTTAAACACAGCACTTCTTAGAGAGCTCTTAGTACATCAGTCCTGGGACCAGGGGCAGAGAAGCAAAGCTCAGGAGCAGGACAAGAACTTTCAAAAACAGCGTCAGAAAAGCTGAAGCAGAGCTTTGCCAAAACAAGTGTTTTTGTCTGATTCTTGTTTCTGTATTGGTGGTGGTGTCTATTCATTCCTATCGCTGTGAAAACACATTACCACAGGCGTAGAGGCTTCAAACATCACAGACGGATAATCTGACAGCTCTGAGGTCAGAAGGCTGATGTGGGTCTCACTGGACTGAAAACCAAGCTGTCACCAGGGTCATATCCTTCCTTCTGGGGGCTCTAAGGGAGAATCTGTTCCCTTCAATTTTCCAGCTTTCTAGAGGTTGCCCACGTGCCTTGGCTCACGGCCCCTTCCCCACATTCTCACAGCCAGAAACGTTGGGCTGGCTGTGTCTTTCCACTCTGCCACCTCTTGGGCTCTCCCTCTTTTGTTTCCCTCTCCCGCTTTTCTTTTCTTTTTTGGAGACAGGGTCTCACTCCGTTGCCAGAGTGGAGCACAGTGGCGTGATCCTGGCTCACTGCAGCCTTCGCCTCCCTGGTTCAAGTGATTCTCTTGCCTCAACCTCCTAAGTAGCTGGGATTACAGGCACACATCATCATGCCTGGCTAATTTTTGTATTTTAGTATGTTGGCCAGGCTGGTCTTGAACTCCTTACCTCAAGTGATCTGCCCAGAGAGAGAGAACCTTCAAGGGACCACTCTGGGTATGGACAGGACAATGTGGCCCTGTCATCTACTAACATCCACAGCTGTAATGGCCCGGAGCTACGTGATCTTGGGCAAGTTCCCGATCTCTCTGGGCCTCCGTTCCTCATCTGTAAAATGGGGATGGTAGCATTTTAAGGTGCATCCTGAATTATTGAGAAAGGAGAGAGCCTTGGCAATTTTAAATTGGGTTTCCTGCCAAGCTGGCAAGGGAGGCACTTGTAGGCGCTTGGAAGCCATGTGTGGGGTGTGAAAATTACTGCTGGAATGGGCCTCCCAAAGTGCTGGGACTACAGGCATGAGCCACCACACCTGGCCCACTCTCCTACTTTTAAGGACCCTTGTGATAGGATCCACCAGAATAACTCAAGCCACCATCCCTATTTTAAGGGCAGCTGATTAGCAACTTTAATTCTCTCTGCATTCCTTAATTCCATCTACATCCTCTTTGCTGTGTAACATAACACATTCATTCAGGATTTCTGGAGATTAGGATGCAGACACCTTTCAGACGCCATTCTGTCTATCACAGTTTTGATTGGAAGAAGACGAGTATGAAAGATGAGTAAGAAAGGGTAGACCTGCTGCTTTGGAAAGGTGGGAAATCTTAGTAGATGACAGAGCCCACTCAGGTGCCCTCTGCTCCCTGAAAGATAAAAACAGAATTTTAACAGGACATTGCAACCTGATATAGGAGTGAGATAGTGGAGAGATGAGAATATTGGTCGATAAATTCAAGTGTGCAAGAAAGGCTTTCTCTCTTTTCTTTTCTTTTTTTTTTTTTTTTTTTTGAGATATTTTGCCCAGGCTTGTGTGCAGTGGCACAATCTTGGCTCACTGCAACCTCTGCCTCTCGGGTTCAAGCAATTTGTGTGCCTCAGCCTCCCGAGTAACTGGGACTACAGGCACATGCCACCACAGCTGTCTAATTTTTGTATTTTAGTAGAGACAATGTTGCATGATGTTGACCAGGCTGGTCTTGAACTCCTGGCCTCAAGTGATCCACCCGCCTCGGCTTCCCAAAGTGGTGAGATTACAGGCATGAGCCACCACTCCCAGCCACGTTTCTCTGTTTTCTTCAAGTTGACTTAAACTGACTCCAAATGCCTCCCTTGCCAGCTTGGCAGGAAACTCAATTTAAATTATTACCAAGGCTCTCTCCTTTCTCCAGAATTCAGGGGCTGCACTTTAAAACAACCATCATCAACAACAAAACACTACATGCTAGGCATGGTTCTAAGTATTTAAATGTATTATGATTAAATCCTAACAACAATCCTGAGACAAGGAATGCTACCGTCCCCATTTTACAGATGAGGAACTGAGGCCCGTAGAGGTCAGGAACTTGCCCAAGGTCACACAGCTCCAGGCCATTACTGCTGTGGATGTTAGTAGATGACAGAGCCACACTCTCCTGTCCAAACCCAAAGTGGTCCCTTGAACGTTCTTTGTCTCAATGCCATGCGTGGGGTGTGAAAATTACAGCTGGGATGGGGCACACTGCTGCCTGTGCCCACCCCAGGGCACCGTGCAGCCATTTACCCAGGTCTTACCACTTCCTTGACACTGCCAGACCTTACTCTCCCACTCTGATTAATGTTTTCTCTTTTTCTTTTTGCCTCAGGGAGTTCTGTCTTTCACTCTTCCAGTTGCCATTAAAAGTATTTATCATAATCCTTCAACCAACCCCAGGAATAGATAGTGAAGCAGGTACTTCTGCTTTTGACCTCTTTGTGCAAAACTCCCCCATGGGAGGGAACACACAGGGACCCAGCTGCCTTCACCAGTCTTGGGACCAGGCTGTTTCAGTGAGAAAACACCCTCATGAATACTTCGAGAAATCATCCTGTTACACAGGAAGGGCGTGTCCTGCACCTTTGCACTGGCTCAGATACATCCCAGAGCACGAAGAGAGGCTGGAAAGATGCCCAAACTCTGCTCGGTCCTCTTTGAGGTGTCCTGGAGAAGGCAGGAGGTGCCAGAAGACTGGCAGACATTGAAGAAACTTTCAAAAAGCAGTTCAACCATTTTTTAAAGTTTAAAAATGGAAAAAGAGGTAGATTCCAAAATTGACGACCAAACCTTGGCAAAATGTTTTGTAAAGATTGCTAAATACGTAATTTGTACGCCTTTAGCAGAGGAAATGGTCTCACTTCCTTTAATAATAGGATCATCACCAGGCTGGAGGATCAGTGACGTTTATACTCAAGGAGACTCTGGACTGTAACATGGACCTTAACAAAGACTCTTGTTTGTGACATGTTCAAGGTCAAGATGAAGAAATGTTGTCCAATGTTGGTTGGATTGGTTTGTAGCTGGTTCAACAAAAGTTCTTTAAGAGTGTTTGTCAGTGGAATTCTATCGAGGGGGCAGGGTGGGCAGGGTGGGCAGGGGGCAGGGTAGCCCTAAATTGATGTGTGCTAGGTGGATCCGGCCTGGCCTTATCACATTCAATATCTGAATAATTCATGTGATGATGCAGAAAGCATGTTTATGGAAGTGTAGCTTGCACTGCTGAGCTGAGGGTGGAAAGATGGATCGCCCACAGTTCAGATAACTGACACTCTGCCCAGGGCCTGGCACACAGCAAGTGGCATCTTCTCTGCAAAGCCTCTACTGACCTGTTCGGTGAAGCTGAGTACCCGAGTGCTTTTGTATTGCTCATGATAATGTTTGTTGTATACGTGTGTGTACACGGGGCCTCTCCTACTAGATGTTGGCTCCTGAAGGGCAGTGACTGCCTTGTTCTTTTTTTTTTTTTTGAGATGGAGTTTCGCTCTTGTTACCCAGGCTGGAGTGCAATGGTGCGATCTCGGCTCACTGCAACCTCCGCCTCCTGGGTTCAGGCAATTCTCCTGCCTCAGCCTCCTGAGTAGCTGGGATTACAGGCACGCGCCACCGTGCCCAGCTAATTTTTCGTATTTTTAGTAGAGACGGGGTTTCACCATGTTGACCAGGATGGTCTCGATCTCTTGACCTCGTGATCCACCCGCCTCGGCCTCCCAAAGTGCTGGGATTACAGGCTTGAGCCACCACACCCGGCTGCCTTGTTCATTTTATATCAGAATATAGCATAGTGCCTGGCATATTGTAGGTGCTTAACAAACATTTGTGGAGGGAAAGATGGAAGGAGAGAAGGAAGAAAGAGAAAGAGGGGAGAAGGAATTAAGTTGACTATTACTCATCTCTTCCCATATGAAGAGGTTGTGATCATTTATATTGTTGTGTAACAAGCCACCCCAACGTTTAATGGCTTAAAGCAATGATCATTGTATTTTCTCATGATTCTGTAGGTCAGGAATTCAGGCAGGGCTCAGCTGGGTGGCTCTTCTCCATGTTACTGGCTGGGGCCATTTAATTGGCTGTATTTGGTTGGTGGCTTGGCTGGCCTGGAAGGTTCAGAAGGCTTTATTTATATGTCTGATGCTTCAGTGCTCCAGCAGGTAGCCTCTCCCCCTCCATGTGGCTTGAACTTCCTCACAGGTTTATAGTCATGGGATGGTAGGATTTCTTACCTGACAGCATGTTTTCAAGAGGGAGCATTTCAAGTGGCAAAGACTTATAAAAAGCTGTGGATCTCTTAAGACCCAGTCTCAGAAGTTACATGATGTCACTTCCACTAAATTCTTTTGGTCAAAACTGGTCACAGGGCCAGTCCAGACTTACAGGGGAGGGGCTCACTGGGAGGAGTAGCTCAGGTTATATAGGATGCTCCTAGTGGCTGCGTGATGTGGTGAAACAGTCCTAGGCTTTAGAGGCAGGAAACTTGGTTTAAACCTCGCCTCCTCACTTACCAGGCCTCACATTGCCTAGCTTCTCGAGATGAGGATAATGGCATCGCCTCTTCAGAGCACTATTGTGAGTCTCAAGTGAGATTGTGCATTTGAAATTATTCTACAAAGGCCAGTTTCTATGAGTGGCAGAACCAGAACTAGACAGCGGACCAGACACCTAGCCCACGTCCATCCCACCCCTTCACACTCTCCTTAGGAAGAAGCAGTAAGTACATATTCACTGAGGGCCCGTGGACACAGGCCACCCTTTCTGCTTAGGGATTCTTTCTCATCCTAAATAAGATCCAGGTTATGACACTGCCATCATGTGACTCAATAGGTCCTTGGGCTTCTGTTGCTGAGGACAGGGAATAGGGTTTCCAGGAGAAAATGGAATTTTCTGTTTTTGCAACGGGAGGTGTCTGATTTAAACCCAGGAAGGAAATATGAGCAGTAAGAAACATTTCTTTTCAAAAAGTTTTTAACTAACAACGCCCTCACCCTGCAACATCCCCCAGCCACCCCTCACGCATGAGTAGCATGGAATAAATCCTGACCCCACAGCCAGAGCACATTTGCCCAAGACTGTGGCTACAGACAGCCCAGCTTGGAGAGGCCAGCAAGGCTGACCAGGTGCCAGCCAGTTCAGGGTCAACAAGCAAACTTGCCCTAGAGAAATGGGTCATGTGCGTCCTTACCACAGAGGACAGCTGAACAGCCATTTCTCTCTCAACTGGTCTCCAAGCTTCCCCTGTAGTCTGTTCTCCACACAGCTGCCAGTTATCCTTTTAAATCTTAAGTCAGAACTCTCCAGTGGCTCTTCATCACGTCGGGGTAGAAGCCCATGTCCTCAGCTATCAGCCCTGCTGGGCCTGGCCTCTCTCTCACTCTCAGATGCTCTCCCTCCCTCCTTCCCTCCCTCCTTGCCCCTCATGTTCCAGGCCAGGCTTTGTGCTTTGCTCAGGCTGTCCCCTCTATCTAGAACACTCTTCCTCCAGATATTAGTGTGGCTCAAACTCTCACTTCCTTCAAGTCTTCACTCAAATTTCAGCTTCTCAGTGGGGCCAACTCTGATCATCCTATTTAAAATTGTAGCCTGGGCTGAGCGTGGTGGCTCACGCCTGTAATCCTGGCACTTTGGGAGGCTGAGGCAGGCAGATCACTTGAGGTCAGGGGTTTGAGACCAGCCTGGCCAACATGGTGAAACCCCATCTCTACTAAAAATATAAACATTAGCCAGGTGTAGTGGTGCATGCCTGTAATCCCAGCTACTCGGGAGGCTGAGGCACAAGAATCGCTAAAACCCAGGAGGGGGAGGTTGCAGTGAGCCAAGATTGTGCTACTACTCTCAAGCCTGGGCCTCGAAACAGTGAGACTCTGTCTGAAAAATAATATTAAAATAAAATAAAAATAAAATTGCAGTCTTCAACTTACTACCTTTATTGTGTTTCTCCCTTCACTAGAAAGTAAACTCTATGAGGGCAGGGAGTCTGTTTAGTTCACTGATATATCCCAAAGCATCTAGAGCAGTTGCTGATTTGTGGAGCTCCCTGGAGTTCTCTGCTGCTGTTTCTGGTGTTCCCCTTTCTGGGCACATGGCAGAACTATCCTCTCTCTATTCCTCTAAGATGCCCATGTGATTTGGTTTGGTTCCTGAAATGAAAATTAAAGTAACTTGGTATTTCCAGCAGGAATGTTAAAGAACCAGTGTGTGACTTGCTCTGATTCCCCCTTCACCCTGTTATGGTGATCGGTGATACCCCCCAGGATGGTGGGGCTTTGTCAGCCCTCACCCCTCAGTGAGCAGGTGGAACAGAACCCCTGCAACCTGAGAGGGACAGGGAGCATTGGCAAGAAAGGGACTCTGCTGGCCAGGCATGGTGGCTCACGCCTGTAATCCCAGCACTTTAGGAGGCTGAGGTGTGTGGATCACCTGAGGTCAGGAGTTCAAGACCTGCCTGGCCAACATGGTGAAACCTCATCTCTACTAAAAATACAAAAAAAAATTAGCTAGGTGTGGTGGTGGGCACCTGTAACCCCAGCTATTTTGGGAGGCTGAGGCAGAAGAATCACTTGAACCTGGGAGGCAGAGGTTGCAGTGAGCTGAGATCACACCATTGCACTCCTGCCTGGGCAACAAGAGAAAAACTCTATCTCAAAAACAAAACAATAACAACAAAAAGGGACTTTGCTGTTGTGAGTTACTGAGATAGTGGGGATGTTTGTTATGACCTAGCTCATCCTGACTGATGCAGTAGGCACTCAATTAATATTTAATAAATTGTCAATGAATCCTTTTGTAGTCCTCATAAAGTTCTGAGTTAAAAAAGCCCCACTCTAGGTGTATATATATATATATATAAAATTATGGCTATTATTTTGCAAGTCATGGATCTAAGTATTTATCATTTATTTCCCCAATTAATTCTCTCAATAACCCTAAGACATAAGTGCTGTTATCATTCCCATTTTTCAGATGAGGAAACTAAGGCCCAGAGAGGTTAGGAAAGAAGTTAGTATCTGACTCACTGGACTCCACTTAACTTTAATCAACATTCCAGAGCAAGCTCATGGTTGGTGAACCAAGGCAAGCAGCCCCCAAGGGCCCGCAGTCGAGGTGTGCCCCCTGGCACGGGGAATACCTGCAGTCACCATTTCCTCAGCCAGTGGATGTGCAGACTCCGGGTGGAGAGCAAGCAGGGGTTGGGTTCAGCAGGGAGGGGCAGACACCTGGCTAACCCACCACGTGGGGTCAGGGGTCATCTGGATGCCTCATGTCTGGTTAACATCTTAGGGTGTTTTAAGTGCTTTGGCTTCCAGTAAAATTCCCCCAAGATGTACTTTTGGGGGAAAAAACACCCAATCAGGAAAAAAACAAAATCCACCCCCCATCCTTGCCCTTTAATTTTTAAATCCATGTGTATTCTTTGGGAAAATTCAGTCCATATGTTTCTCAGTGTTTTATACATTGAAATGTTTCCCGGGGAGTATTGGACTTCCAAAAGCCTCAGAACCTCCCCCGACTTTCCTGTCTCTGTCTTCTGCATCACCCCATCTCTCTCAACACTTTCAAAACAGGAATTCACATCCGGCAAAGGCAAACAGTGGAGGAAGCACTCAGGCTATACTTGAAGAAGCCTGAAGCCTGAATGGCCTTGAGCCACTGAGATGCCCAAAGGAGCATCCCCCAGGGCCCATCCCCTCCGAGCCTTACAGCAGGTCAGGTTGGACGCCCTGATCCTTCCCGCGTGCATGCCACTCCACTCCCCGCATGCTGGTTTTGGGGCAATGGATGCAGGAGTTAGGACAGCCCGAAAGCACCAAGACGCGTGTGAAGCCACATCGTGTTGGGGGCTGGATCCTGGGCCCATGAGAGCCTCATGATAGCTCTGCCCACTCCTCACGGTGGCTTTTCCTGAGGGAGGGTGGGTGGCAGGGGGCGTGTGTGCAGTGCAGCAGGTCTGAAGTGCAGGCTGCACCGGGGCTTTAGGCCAAGCTGCAGGAGGTGGAAGTCATAATAATTACTAATGCCTGCCATTTGTGTAGCACTTCATAGTTTAAAAAATGCTGTCAGCAGTTTCATGGAGCCAGTTTTTCTGGAGCCAGAAAAGTTGGATTTGGATTCTTTGTCCTAGCTGTGCAACCTGGGCAAATCGTGTCATCTCTCTGAGGCTCAATTTATTCCCCCATGAAATGGGGATGATGCCGATTCCTGCCTCACACATTAGATGTGAGTCTCTGGAAGAAACATCAGTGAACACCCTTTCAAGCTGTGAAATGCTAACAGCTAAGGGGCTGCTGCGGAGGTGATGCCGCAGCTCACTCACTCTCAAACCACGATGTGCAAGGGCCTGACCTGCTCAAGGATGACAAATGCATTTTCAACTGTCCATTCTTTATTTTAATCTAAAAAGGAAAGCTGGGTGCGGTGTCTCATGCCTGTAATCCCAGCACTTTGGGAGGCCGAGGTGAGTGGATCACCTGAGGTCGGGAGTTTGA
The DNA here is from genome assembly GCF_030222135.1 of Aotus nancymaae. Lineage (NCBI taxonomy): Eukaryota > Metazoa > Chordata > Mammalia > Primates > Aotidae > Aotus > Aotus nancymaae. The sequence continues at coordinate 11,304,473 of NW_026988523.1, read as the reverse complement.
GACCAGCCTGACCAACATGAAGAAACCCTGTCTCTACTAAAAAAAAAAAAAATTAGTCGGGTGTGGTGGCGCGTGCCTGTAATCCCAGCTACTCAGGAGGCTGAGGCAGGAGAATGGCTTGAACCTGGAAGGCGGCGGTTGCAGTGAGCCGAGATGGTACCATTGCACTGCACCCTGGGCAACAAAAGCGAAACTCCATCTCAAAAAACAAACAAACAAAAAAGGAAACCAGATGGTGCCACTGTGTGGCTTCTTGGGTGCTCCCCATGGTCAAAAGTGTGTGTGGGTCTCTAGATTCTGGATGCTGGGGCCCATTTCCAGGAGGGGCCATGGAGCCTCCTTGGGGAGAGGGAAGAAGGGAAGAAGGCAGGGCATAGGTGTCTGATAGAGAGGGGTGGCTCTGAGTGCCTCTGGGGAATCAGACCAAGAGACAAAAAGGATGGAATGGTTTCTGTGGGTGCTCCGTGAGCGCCCGGGAGCCGAGCAGAGGCTCCAGTCAAGAGGCTGTATTAGTCCGTTTTGATGCTGCTGATAAAGACATATCTGAGACTTACAAAAAAAAGAGGTTTAACGAAGCCCCAGTTCCACGTGGCTGGGGAGGCCTCACTATCAGGGCTCTAGGTGAAAGGCACGTCACGTGGCTGCAGACGAGAGAAGAACGAGAGCCGAGCGAAAGGGGTTTCCCTTATAAAACCTTGAGATCTCGTGAGACGTATTCACTACCACAGTAACAGTGTGGGGGAAACGGCGCCAGGATGCAGTCATTTCCCACCGGGTCCCTTCCACAACACGCGGGAATCATGAAAGCTACAATTCAAGATGAAATGTTGCGGGGCTTACACAGAACCAAACCGTAGCAGAAGCCTAGCATGGAGACGCCTCCGCAGCCACCCACAGCGGCCCCGCGTCCCTCCCTGGGCTCAGTGGTAGACAGCTTTGCAGGGAATGGGAGGAGGCGCAGCAGGGGTGGGCTGGCACCTCAGTACCATCCCGACACGCCTTGACACAATCCTGAGGACTCCAAGGATGATGTGGTCCTGACATGAGCATCCCGTAACCGCGGGCGGAGGCAGACTCAGCAGCACTGTTGATCGTGCAACTGTAACCCTATTTGGCTCAGGATCATGTGCGTGGGAAGTTGGGACCCCAAGACAGGCTCGAAAGCCTTAGCATGGCACACGGGGTGTGGCTGGGTCCCTGTCTGTCCCTCCCCGGCGGCATCCCGGTGCGGCCACTCGCAGCCCTATGCCCTGGCCCAGTGTGCCCCCCGGCCTGAAGGTCCTTCTCCCGGAACCTTTGCCCCTGGTGACACATACATGAACACATGGTACACGCGGGGTGCAGTCTTCCAGCCTCAGTGCGGGCTCCAGCTCTACTGCTGGCCTTTTCTGAGCCTTCGCTAAAACGCACCGCTCCCTCCAGCGAGCCACCTTCCAGCCCAGCACCAACAGCTACACCTGCTCCTTGAGAACGGCCTCGCGTCCAACCCCCGCCTTCTCCTCAGGGCCCAGCACAGCGCTTGATAAATCCTGGGCAAAGCGTGCATAAAAACGAATTAATAGGTGGAGAGGACGAGCGACTCACCCAGGGTTCACACCAAGATCAAAATCCACATCTTCAGAAGCAACAGCATTTCTGTGCGCTTGCCCTTCTAGCTGGAGCTCCTGTGGAGGGAAGACGGCCTGGGACACACGGTCCCACGAGCCCTGTCTGCAGCCGCCACTGTCATTCAGCCTGGGCAGGACAGGAGACGCCCAACCGGCGTCACTCCAGCCATGGGCCGCCTGCCCGTTGGCATCCCTGGCCACCCCTGGCTCTGATTCTACTCAAGGTTCTCAAGGCACCTCTTTCTGAGCAGGAATGAGGGTCGGACAAGATGGAAGAAGTGGCAGCCGGTGCCGTGCTCCTGAGGAGATGCTTCCAGCTGAGAGGTGTTTTTGCTGTACATTAAGATCACCTGGGGAGAGCTCGGCTGGGAGGTGTTCTCCCGCTGAGACGTGTTTTTGCTGCACATTAAGATCACCTGGGGAGCTTTGAACCCCTTCAATGGCCAGCCTCCCCCAACTTTATCACTTATGTCAGACTCTCTGGGGGTTGGACGCAGGCACTGGTCTTTACAACTCCCCAGGTGACTCCAATGTGTAGCCAAGTTTGCAAAAAGATTATCTAGGGAACTTTAAAGAAATACCCATGTCTGTTGGGTTCGGTGGCTCACACCTGTAACCCCAGCAATCTGGGAGGCTGAGGTGGGCGGATCACCTGAGGTCGGGAGTTCGAGACCAGCCTGACCAACATGGAGAAACCCCGTCTCTACTAAAAATACAAAATTAGCTGTATGTGGTGGCACATACCTGTAATCCCAGCTACTCAGGAGGCTGAGGCAGGAGAATAGCTTGAACCCGGGAGGCAGGGGTTGTGGTGAGCCAAGATTTCACCATTGCACTCCAGCCTGGGCAACAAGAGCGAAAACTCCGTCTCAAAAAAAAGAAAGAAAGAAAGCAAAACCCACGTCCTGGTGTCACTCCTAAATGATGCTGTCTCTGAGCTGGGTGTGGTGGCACATGCCTGCAGTCTTAGCTACTCACAGGAGGCTGAGGTGGGAGGATCACTTAAACCCAGGAGTTCGAGTCCAGCTTGAGTAATATAGCGAGGCCTCTGTTTCAGAAAATAAGAAATTAAAACATGTTATGCTCTCTCTCTGGATGTCTGGGCACCATTTCATGTGGTTTTGATTAGGTCTCCAGGTGATCCCAATGTGTGGGTGAGGCAAGACCCGCCCATCAAGCCTGAAGCACTCGCTGTGCCGATGGAATCTGCAGCCCAGAGAGATCAAGGCACTGGCCCAAGGGCGTGTACTATACAGTGGGACCAGGACAGGAGCCCCGCTCCGGGGCCCTGCATCCTAATCCAGTGTTCTTCCTGCCCCAGATGGGGACTCCTTCTAGTCATTCATTTCAGTTTAGGTGTTGGGTTGCCACATTTAGTATAGAGAGGTCGCAAAGCCGCTCTTGACTTTGATCAGAGAGCTTGCTCAGGGTAACCTGTCCACTCCCCTGACTTTTGTCAAACCCAAGGGCAAATCCTGCAGAGAGATATTACCCTCCTCTGGGAACAGAGTTAGAGTTCTTGTGGCACAGATACTGACTCAGACAGTGATGTTAAAATGCAAATTCACACTGGGTAGAACTGGAAGAAAGGACACTTCCCTGAGGAATTTTCTGGGCTGCACACACCCTGGGATCTCCTGGAAACTGCCTGGGGTTCCAGGCCTTTTGTCCTGATTCATAGCACTGTTTTCTGCACTTCCTAACACGTGGTTCAGTGGGAGCATCGTGGACTTGGGCACAGGCTGCCTGGGTTTCCTGCCATCTCCACCAAAAATACGTGCAGGCGCTGTCCTTTCAGATCCGTGAGCTCTTAATACACAGGAGAATTCATCCTCAGGTGGGGATCGTTCACTGCCCATTTCACAGACAAGAAAACTAACATTAATAGTTTGCTCCAGGTTACCTGGGTGGTAAGTGGTAGAGCTGGGATCTCAACTGAGGCTGCAAAGCCAATGCTTTCTCCCCTAAAGCACCCTGACCCCCAGCATGGGTCATACCCAGATCTGTCAGCTCTGAATTCTCATTTATCTGTCAAAATCCTCCTTGTCTTCTTCTTTTTTTTGAGACAGTCTTGCTCTGTCACCCAGGCTGGAGTGCAGTGGCATGATCTTGGCTTACTGCAACCTCTGCCTTCTGGGTTCAAGGAATTCTCCTGCCTCAGCCTCCCGAGTAGCTGGGATTACAGGCACCTGTCACCATGCCTGGCTAATTTTTGTAGTTTTAGTAGATACGGGGTTTCACCATGTTGGCCAAGCTGGTCTCGAACTCCTGACCTCAGGTGATATGCCCACCTTGGTCTCCCAAAGTGCTGGGATTACAGGTGTGAGCCACCATTTTTTTTTTTTTTTCAGACAAAGTCTTGCTGTGTCACCCAGGCTGGAGTGCAGTGGTGCGATCTTGGGTCACTGCAACCTCTGCCTCCTGGATTCCAGTGATTCTTGTGCCTCAGCCTCCTGAGTAGCTGGGACCACAGGCATATATAACCACACCCAGCTAATTTTTGTATTTTTAGTAGAGATGGGATTTTGCCAGGCTGGCTAGGCTGGTCTCAAACTCCCGGCCTCAAGTGATCCTCCTGCCTTGGCCTCCCAAAGTGCTGGGATTACAGGCAGGAGCCACGGTGCCTGATCCCTCCTTGTCTTCTGAGACCTCAGTGACTCACCTCCTGCCCTTTTAAGCCACATTGTACCCTGGATTGAGCCTGGTCTCTCTGTCTGTTCCATGGAATGGGGCAGCCGAGGGTCGGGTGCCGTCTCTAATTTGACTGCTGGGTACCTGGCCCATAGGGAGAGCCCAGAAAAGTGTGATGCCTTCTGTGGCCACCTGGGCCCCTGGCGCCGGAGTTCTCCACCCTGTGAGGATGCATGCCAGGTGCGGAGGCAGCAGAGACCTTGTTCCACTCTGCCCTGTCCAAGCCCCCATCTCCTAGAGTTTCCTCTTACATTTAAGAGGTCTCCTTCCCAGAAGGCTTCTTTCAGATCCAAATACACAACCAGGGGAAGGTAACTGCAAGCCATGATCATCTTGACATGAACTTACTTGGAACAGGGCAGAGGACTGGCACTTTTATTTGTACATGACATTTTTATTGTGAACATAACTTTGCAATAACATGAAAGGAACTGAAAAGCATGCCAATGCACAACCCCTTCTCCTCCTCTTACACAATCGCTTTCATTTATCTGTGCCCCTTTCTAACTTCAGCCAGAGAAATACACATTTTTTACTTATTTCTAATCACAGTGTTTATAAACAATTTTATGTTCTGCTTATTTTACTTAGAACCAGCTTATAAATGTGTTTCTAGACGTTTGTCTTCATGTTGGTCTATTCTAACATCTGTAAAAGCTTCTGTGACTTTTTAAGTTAAATTGTTTCCCAATAGCTGCAGATCAAGATTCGTTTTATAAATAATTTTGAGATGAACATCTTTGTACACACAGTTTTCTTTTTGGGGGAATTATTTCTTCAGGTATGTTTTGGAGGAGCAGAGAGGCCAGGACTGGTGAGGCGCTGTGAGATTGGAAGGGGTGTGTGGGGAGGAATGGGAGGTCGAGGAAGGGAAGGAAGAGAAACCTCTGCCTCTCACTTGGATGTCTGCTCGAGCTCAGCTCACAAAGCAGCTTCCCAACCACCACCTGACAGGCAGTTACACCTACCAGACATCACTAGGGACTTCTGTGCCATCTCTGGCTCTGAAAACCTTTGTCCTCTTCCCTGCCTGAATTTATAAAAGTTGGCCATAGGAAAGACTTCACCTGTGAAGCCTACTTACTTAGAGCTCAAGGCTGTGGAACAGTGCATGCGTCTACGTGTGCTTGAAGAATAGAACAGAGGCCGGGCGCCGTGGCTCACACCTATAATCCCAGCACGCAGGAGGCCAAGGTGGGCGGATCGCTTGAGTCCACAAGTTTGAGATCAGCCTGGGCAACATGGCAAAATGCCATCTCTACATAAAATAAAAAATTAGCCAAGCATGGTGGCACACACCTGTAGTCCCAGCCACTCGGGAGGCTGAGGTGAGGTGGGAGGATAGCTTGAGCCGGGAGGCTGAGGCTGGAGTGAGCTGAGAATGCAACACTGCCTGCTAATTTGGAGAACAGAAGGAAGCATGAGCCAGTCTTGTTTTCCTTGTGAAGGCTGGGCTGAGGATGGAATGTAATACATGCAGAAATGCCAGCTTAGAACTACTGAGGAAGTACCGTGTGCTGGATGCTAAGTACTTTGTGTAAATGATCTCACTGCATCCTCCCACGCAGCGAGGTGGGTATCGCAGATTCTCTCTAGGCGCTGATCCGTGGCGATCACAAGGTTTAATCCGCATATGTCTGACTTACTTCACTTCCAAGCCCTAGTGAGTAAGGAAGACTTGCGTCATTTCCCAACAATTTCAGGAGGCAGCTGGAGCTCTAGCCCACACCCCAACCCAGGCTGGAAGAGAGACTGTGCTGTCGGGGTGGTGGTGAGGTGGCAGCAGAAGCGCCTGGGAGAACTGAGGAAGGCAGTGGTGTCTCGAGGATGTTCTCTGAACACCGAACAGGAATTTCTCGTTCTTCCAGTTGGAGCTGTAATTTTTAACGCACATGTTCTGCCGCTGCTTGTGTCAGAAGTTGCTGGAAGGCAGGGTCTGGTCACATTCTACCTTGGCCCTGAGCAGTGACCAGGAGCCCATCACTGTGTCCTGGAAGCAATGGTGGCCGAGCTCAGCTGTGAGGATGGGGGGTCCCAGGTGGTGTAAGGAAATGGGGAGGCATCCCCAGCAGGGGAGAGAGGATGAGAGGCCGGGAGAGGGGAGTGAGCAGGGAGTGACGGGGCCAGGAGGGGGTGGAGCTCACGAGATTGGGTCCCTGCTGGGGAAAGGAGAGAAAGAAGGCTGGGAACAGGGCCCCTGGGCCAGCTTCTGGCCTGGGAAACGATCCTTCTCCAGGTCTGATTTTCTCTGGCACGGAGCCGAGAACAGTGATGGGCTGAGGCGGCTGATTGCATTTGGAACTTTCTTGCAATCAGGAAAGCGGAAAACATAACCCAATGCTAGATTAGGTAAACAACTGGGATCCAAGTTGCCACGTCCAGACGCTGAGTGAAAACAGGCTGCCTAGTGCCTGTCGCAGTTCAAACAGCACTCCCAGAAGAGCACAGTCCTGCAGACAGTCCCCGGGAGCGAGGCGGTGGTGCCTTCTCTGCGGGTGGGGCCCAGATGCTGTCCTACCCAAGGCAGAGTTTTGGGGGCAGGTGGTGCTCAGGCCAGACCCGTCCCACAGTGCCACCAAAAGGTCTGCGTGGGAGGTGGGAGAAGGTCTTTCCTCTCCAAACCCTCCTCCATCCCTCACCCCTACTGTCCCTCCAAAGGCTCCAGAACCTACCAGGAAACCCTGGGAGGCAGAAACCGTGTTCTGGAATGGCCAGGGTTTGCTCCAGAAGCCTCTGGGCCTTGGTTCCGGGTCCCAACCACCCTTACCTTGTTCTCTAGAGCCGGCAGAGGGGAGACCCAGTCAGCCCCCTCTCTGAGTCCCTCCTCCTGGGCCGATTGCTAATTTGGATTGGAATGCTGGTGCTAAGTGAGAACACCAGGGATTCCTGGCAAGGACTCACAGACAACGAGAATGAGAAGTGCCTCCAAGTCTTCCCGAGCTGTGTAAGCAAACAGCCCAGGCTGTTGATGGCCTCTGGAGAATAGTCCTTGGCAAGAGACAGCTCCAAACCACCTGCCTCGAGCTTGGGAGCTTCCTCTGCCTGTGGTTTGTGTTAGACACCCTAACTCATGCATGCGACTGACATCTGGATATTTCCAACTGAATGGAGACACTTCAAGTTCAAGGTCAAAACCACGGTCACTCCAGACCCCTCAAGTGTCTGTGTCTCCACTCTGTTCTCTCCCTGGGCTGGCATCTCCCTCCACCTGGAGGCCAGGGCCAGGCCCGTGGGACACACCTTCGGTTCCTCTGTCCAGACACCAAATAATCCCCAGCTCCGTGTCCTCCTCTCCACCTCTACTGCTGCCCCCCTGGTTCAAGGCTCTGTCCTGAACATTTGCAGCCCACTCTTGAGCGACCTTCCTGCTTCTCTGTCCTGCCCATTCTCAAAACCAGCCTTGATCCAGTTACAGGGGAGTCAGTGCAAAATACGAAATTGATCATGCACCCACCCCCATTCCCATAGAATATACACTGGAGAAACCAGTTGAAAACCAAATCACCGTAGGGCAGCCTTCTTACAAGAGTAAAGTGGCGGCGCAGTTTCTGCCGGTCAGAAAATAGTTTCTGCCCAGCTTCCTTCCCCTGGCAGGAAGGGGTGGGAGAAAAGGTGAGGGCTGAATTTGTGGCTTATTATTTAGGTCTGCGTAAGAAGATCTTAGTGGCCTCCGAAGGCTCGTACTGTGAGAAATGTGGGTGGAAGTCACCAGGCATGCTGTGTTAAAGAGCGGTATGAACACAACCTTCCAAGAAAATATTTTTCTGTCCCTGTTACCATCAAAGCAGCACCCTTACCCCATGTCCCCACCTCCCCCACTCCATGCTCACATGTACCCAGCACTCAGCTTTGTGGTCTTTAGCAGCATTCTCCATTAAAAGGAGCCAGGATTCTTTGGAGGAGAGCTGCTTCCATATCTGGAAGCAGTAAACAATCAGAATGGGTCTGGAACATCTTGTTGCAGGAGGTAAGGATGCTTTCAGGAAGTCCGCTCTGGGGCCATGCCTGGGCATTTGGACATTAACTGAAATGGGTTGAGCTAAAGACTGACTGGATTCATTACAATCCTCAAAAAACTTTAAGTGTACAGAGAAGTGGTTGGAGATTAAAAGGAGAGTGGATCTAATGGGATATGTTCATTTGTATCACCTTTTTTTTTTGAGACACAGTCTCGAACTGTCGCCTGGGCTGGAGTGCAGGGGTGCCATCTTGGCTCACAGCAACCTCCACCTCCCTAGTTCAAGTGAGTCTTCTGCCTCAGCCTCTTGAGTAGCTGGGATCACAGGTGTGCACCACCATGCCTGGCTAATTTTTGTATTTTTAGTAGAGACAGGGTTTCACCGTGTTTCCCAGGCTGGTCTCGAACTCCTGACCTCAGGTGATCCGCCTGCCTTGGTCTCCCAAAGGGCTGGGATTACAGGTGTAAGCCACCGTGCCCGGCTGTGTATTGACTTTCATAAGTAGGGCATTTCCTATGAATAGGTCTTTTGTTTTTTTCTGTTAATTGTGTATCTGTTTATAAAGATGGATACATGTTTGTCTGCTGTGTAAGCAGGAAAGAAGGAATGCCGGGAACTTCGAGTCAGCCAATCTGTTTGGAGAAAAGTAGGCACTGTCCCAGGACAGGGTTTCTCAGCCTGGGAGTCACACATGACCACTGGGCGAAGAGGGGCCCCGCACGTGTTCCCAGGGGGCCTGGAGAGGAGCACAAACTTGCATGGACTCCATGTCCCTCCCTCAGCTGATGAAACTTCACGATGGCCCCTGCAAGCTATTATACAACACCAACGAAGACACACGTGTTTTAAATAATCTAACAGCCCAGGTCACCAATATATCATGATGACAGGGCAATGGGCTGGGGAATGCTGGCCAAGTGAGATGTGAACTCATCTCATTCCAGGGGGAAGATTCCATGTTGCAAAACCCAAACACCTTTCCAAAAGGTGTGGGCTTAAAAAAAGTCTTATCGAAGTAACAAGTTGAATGATAAAAAGGGAGCTCCGCTTACATGAATCTTCTGGGACTTTGCAACCCAGACTCATATCATGACCACTGATCAACCACCCAGACTCTGCAACCCCAGCAGCTTGAGGTGGTTCTTTTTCTTCTTCTTCTGGTCTGGTAAGGTTGTTAAAAACCCTAGGAAGGTAAAAATAGTACTTGGTAAAAATTCGCTGAAATCCTAGGAAGGTGTCAAAATTGGCACCCTAGGAAGGTGTGGACCTTGGGATAAGAAACAGAGTGAAATCCACCGTATTAACACGTTTATAGCAGGCTTTGGTGTAAGGGTATTAAACAGTTCGGAATCATGACTTTTTTTGAGTTTTATATATTTAATACCTTTAGACTATTTAAGAGGAGCCGCACTTTATGAAGTTAATTAAATGTTTGGTTGGAGGTGTTTGCTTAAGTTTTTGATCAAGCTAAATATTTGGGAAAATCCAATTTGCTAAATTCATGATTTTTTTTTTAAAGGGACAGGGTCTCACTCTGTCACCTAGGCTGGAGTGCAGTGGTGTGATCATGGCTCACTGCAGCCTTGACCTCCTGGGCTCAAGTGATCCTGCCATCTCAATCTCCTGAGTAGCTGGGACCACAGGCTTGTGCCACCACACCTGGCTAATTGTTTGTTTTTTGTTCTTTTAAGAGGTGAAGTCTTGGCTGGGCATGGTGCTCACGCCTGTTATCCCAGCACTTTGGGAGGCCAAGGCGGGTGGATCACTTGAGGCCAGGAGTTTGAGACCAGCCTGGCCAACATGACAAAACCCTGTCTCTACTAAAAATACAAAAATTAGCTGGGCATGGTGGTCCATGCCTGTAGTCCCAGCTACTCAGGAGGCTGAGGCACAAGAATTGCTTGAACCTGGAAGGCGAAGGTTGCAGTGAGCCGAGATTGCACGACTGCACTCCAGCCTGGGCAACAGAGCAAGACTCTGTCCCAAAATAAATAGATAAATAAAAATAAAAAAGAGATGAGGTTTTTTTATATTACCTAGGCTGGTCTCAAACTCCTGGGCTCAAGGAATCCTCCTGACTCAGCCTTCCAAAGTACTGGCATTACAAGGGTGAACCACCACACCTGGTCATGATTTTTCTTTTTTTTTTCTTTTCTTTTTTTTTTTTGAGACGGAGTCTTGCTCTATTGCCAGGGTGGAGTGCAGTGGTGCAGTCTCAGCTCACTGCAACCTCCAGCTCCTGGATTCAAGCGATTCTTCTGCCTCAGGCTCCCGAGTAGCTGGGACCACAGGCATGTGCCACCACGCCTGGCTAATTTTTGTATTTTTGGTAGAGACGGGGTTTCACCATGTTGGCCAGGATGGTATCGATCTCTTGACCTCCTGATCCGCCCGCCTCGGCCTCCCAAAGTGCTGGGATTACAGGCGTGAGCCACCGCACCCGGCGGGTATGATTTTGCTTTCTAATATACTTTACTTTTTAGAGCAATGTTAGGTTCACAGCAAAATTGAGCACAGAGAATTCCCATATGTGCCCTGCCCTCACACACAGTCTCCCCCACTATCAACTTCCCAAACCACAGCGGGACCTGTACTGACACGGCGTCATCACCCAGGGTCCATAGCTACATCGGCACTCACTCTTGCTGTTGTACGTTCTGTGGGTTTGGAAAAATGAATAATCACATGTATCCACTATCACAGTATCATACAGAATATTTTCACTGCCCTAAAAATCCTCTGTGCTCCACCTGTTCGTCCTTCCCTCACCCCGGTCCCTGGCAACCACTGTTCCTTTTACTGTCCCCATAGTTTTGCCTTTTCCAGACTATAATATCGCTGGAATCATACAGTAGATGGGCTTTGCAGATTGGCTTCTTTTACTTAGTGATGCACATTTCAGGTCTCTCCATGTCTTTTCATGGCTCGATAGCTTGTTTGTTTTTATCACTGAATGATATTCCACTGTCAGGGTGTACCACAGTTTATCCATTCATTTACTGAAGGACATCTTGGCTGATTCCAAGTTTCGGCAATTATGAATAAAACTGCTGTAAACATCTGGGTGCAGTTTATTTTTTTAAATGGACATGAATTTGCACTTCGTTTGGGTAAATACCAAGAGGCACGATTGCTGGGTCATGCGGAGAGAGCATGTTTAGTTTTATAGAAACTGCCAAAGTGTCTCCCGATGTGGCTGTGCCATTTTGCATTCCCACCAGCAATGAAGGAGAGTTCCTGTCACTCCTCATCCTTGCCAGCGCTTGGTGTTTTGAATTTTGGCCATTCTAACAGGTGCGAAGTGGGACCTTGTGTGAAATGCATGTTTGATGTACTAGCTATGTAGTCTGTGGATATTTAGAGCAAGGTTCGTAGTTTAAGGAGTGATGATTGTTAAAAATTCATAAGACTGAAAAATGAGCATTAAGCCAGGTGTAAACAGTAGTCAGTATTCCTCTCCATGCCCAGGAATTCTTCAGATCTGCGGCACCTTGAATATGACATGAACGATACAGGACTGTGTGCCGGGTGGAGGTGGCTAGGGACCACATTCTCTCCATGGTAGAATAGCAGTATTTTGAGGGGAGTCAAGGGAAGATGGGTGAATCACGGTTGGAGGGGGGGACACAGGACTGGGTGGGGTGGCTAGGGAGGGCTGCATTGCTCTCCATGATGGACTGGAAGTATTTCGAGGGGCGTGTCAAGGGGAAAAGGCTCAATCAACGTTGGAGAGCATGGAGGAAAAAGCAATATGGCAGGAGATGAAAGTCTAGGATTGTGTCAATGGCCAAGGAAAAATTTAATAGGGTGGTTTAATATTTCGCTGGATGTGATTAGCATTGCTGTGATGTGAACCTTCTGTGTTTTTATAAGTTGGCTACACTATAAATGCCTTATGTGAGTGGTTTTTATGAAACTCCGGGAAAAATGTCCATGCCTGCATCCATGAGGGACAGAAAGAAGGCACAGCCATGGGCAGGGGGGAGGTGATTGATTGAGACCGAGACACTTGTAGCAGCAGCCTGAAGTGACTTCATTCATGGGGTTCCCCTCCCGCCAAGGGCTGCTGAGGGACGTTGTGACAAGGAGGTAAGGGAAAAGGTAACACGTGACATAAGATGCAGCCTGTTCGAGCCAGCCCTTATCAGCTTGCAAGCTGAATGTTAAATTTGCAGGAATCGTGGTGAGCTGGATATTAAACCATTGGTAGAGTGAAATCAACAACGATGGAGGTATTCTAATATTTACACCACGGAAAGTGGCACACACATTACGTATGAGCACTCACCTCCCCCGGAGCCCTGCCCACAGCCTCGGAAACATCGACCGGCGGCACACCACTGCATATGAGACCATTTCTTTTCTTTTTTTTCCTCCCTTTTTAGAGACAGGGTCTTGCTTTATCACCCAGGCTGGAGTACAGTGGCTCAATCATAGCTCACTGTAGCTTCAAATCCTTAGTTCAAGCAATCCTCCCACCTCAGCCTCCTGAGTAGCTAGGACTACAGGTATGTGCCACCATCTCACTAATTTAGAACTTTTTTTTTTTCAGAGATGGGGTCTTGTTATGTTGCCCAGGCTGGTTTCGAACTCCTGGCCTCAAGCAATCCTCTGACCTCGGCCTCCCAAAGTGCTGGGATTACAGGTGTGAGCCACTGCGCCCAACCATGAGTCTGTTTCTGATCTTGCTCCCATCCTCTTTCCAGGGTCATCTTGTGTCACTGCCTGTTTTTGCCCAGATGCCAAAGTGGTCACAATTTCTACCTCCTGGTCTTCTGCAAATGCACTGCCCTTACCCTGCCTGCTTTCCAGTCTTCAACCCAAATATCACCTCCTGGGGCTGCTGCCAGCACAGAGAGTGCTTGAACACCTTGGGAAAAGGTGTCTGACCTCATCACACCCCCCGCTGCGCTCCCCTCCCATCCTCTCCCCTATAGTTCAAGGCCTTGAGTTGGGCCTGCTCATTCACTCATTTCTGAATGAGGAGAGCCTGGTGTGGGCCGGACCCTCTCTCAGCTTCTGCAGAACTAATCTCTCCTAGACGTTTTGTGCCTCCAGGACAGTCATGGTGGGACCAAGTGGTGGCCGATGCCGTCTTTGAAGTTAGAGGGAAAAGTCTGCAGAGCGTCCCTGAATGAGGTGAGGAGAGGGGCAGCAGTTGTGGGGGGAGCATGCAGACGGCAGGGAATGAAAGAGAAGACCCCTCACGTGCTGAGGCCTGAAGCTCCGCTCCGTGGTGTGGCAGGATTTCTTGCCCGCGCCTGCCTCTGTTGGGGAGGGAGGAACCAAGGTCCCCAGGCCTCTGGGATGAGCTCCAAGGTGTCCCTGTCCCAGGCCATGGCCTGGGCTGCCCGCTGTCTCTGCAGTTGCTCCGGGTCAGAGTCATTTTCTGACTTGTCAGCAGGAATGGAAATGGCGACTTAAATAAAAATTCAAGCTGCAGGGAAAATTTTTAGGGCTGCAGAGCAACCGCTCTGGGGCTTTTACAAGTCTCGCTTTTCCCAAAGACGGCACTGTCCCAGGGCATTGAAAACGTGTTCCTGCCCTCAGCTCCACCAATTCCTGTTAGAGGGAAGGGGAGGGAAGATGAAGAGAAAAACAGCGGCAGAGGCCTGCTGAGTCAGCCCGGGAGGAACCGTAAGGCAGGGCCGGCCCCTGCACGCCCGGCCTCCCCGAGGTTCACCAAGGACAGGCAGCAGTCAGGAGGGGTGCGGAGACCGCTCCCTCACACCCGCTTCTCACCAGAGCAGCGCCCATCACAAACCCTCCTGACTTCAGAATGCTGCGTGTTGTTTACAAATGCGTATCGACGGTTATTTTAAAACACACAAGCCGGTCTTCCTAAGGGTGGGCATTGTCGCCATCCCCAGCAGGAGAGTGCTTTGGGAACCAAGAGAGTAAGCGCCCACGCCGGCCTGGGCAGCAGAGAGGAGTCCCGCCCAGGTGCCTGGCTGGGACGTGTGCTTCAGCTGCCTTACCTCTCTGGTTTCAGATTCTCCTCTGAGTGACCAGGGTTTGTCTTCCTGGAAAGCCAGGCACCTGTTTTGCCCAGAGCCTCTGGTGCCCAAGCAAGCCTGTGGCTGCTGATGTCACCACCGCTTTCCTGGGAACCACTCCAGGGTGGTTGACTTGGTACCCTGCAGAAACGCTTGTGCTCAAAAAAATCTACCTCCCAGCCAGGCATGCCTGCCGGGAGAGACTGGGAATATGAAATTCCCCAGCAGGTTTGCTCTGAGACTGAAAGCAACTAAACGGCCAGATGGGATCATGTGGAGCTTCTTGTCCTTCTGACCCGAGAATCTCAACCATCACATGTTTTCCTGTGTCTTCTTTCTACCTTTTCTACTTATGACTAAAACAGGGGCTAAACCAGGCCACGGTCCTGCTGCCTCCATCAAAACACGCTATGGCCTTAAGATGAAAAGACGCAACTCCCTTTATGACTCGTGGGCATGGGGTCATCCCTCAGTGTTTATTGGGCTCTTGACATAAATGATGACCCTGCAAACAGCTACCCGGTGCTTCTTATAGGCCAGCATTGCTCTAAGCAATGTACAGGCACCATCTCATTTCAGCATTTCAACCACCTTGTGAGGAAAGGAAGTATTATTTTTACCATCATTTTCCAGGTGAGAAAAGCCAGCCTCAGAAAGTCATGAAGCTGATCACACAGCTCATCTGCAGTGCTGTTGGAACGTAGACTCAAATATTTCAGACTCGGGGTCCAATACTGCCTTCCTGTGACTTGTAAATTCAGTCCAGTTATGAAGTGCAAAGTCTAACTTGGACTGGTGATATGGTTTGGCTCTACCTAAATCTTACCTTGAACTATAGTAATCCCTACGTGTCACGGGAGGGACCCGGTGGGAGGTAACTGAATCACGAGGGCTGGTTTTTCATGTGCTATTCTCATGATAGTGAATAACTCTCACGAGACCTGATGGTTTTATAAAGGGGAGCTCCCCTACATAAGCTCTCTTGCCTGCTGCCATTAAGACGTGTCTTGCTACCCCTTTGCCTTCCACCGTGATTGCGAGGCCCCCTGAGCCATGTAGAACTGTGAGTTGTTCCTTTATAAATTACCCAGTTTGGGGTATGTCTTTATTAGCAGCATGAGAACAGACTAATGTAACTGGTCTTTGGGCAATAGACAAATCTGTAACACCAGTCTCGGCTTCTTTTTTTTTTTTTAGATGGAGTCTCACTTTGTCACTCAAGCTGGAGTGCAGTGGCACGATCTCGGCTCACTGCAACCTCTGCCTCTCAAGTTCAAGTGATTCTCATGTCTCAGCCTCCGAGTAGCTGGGATTACAGGCGCCCGCCACCACACCCAGCTAATTTTTGTATTTTTAGTAGAGATGACGTTTCGTCACGTTGACCGGGTTGGTCTCAAACTCCTGACCTCGCCTGATCCACTTGCCTTGACCTCCCAAAGTGCTGGGATTACAGGCGTGAGCCACTGCGCCCAGCCTAGTCCTCTTTTGAGAAAGTAGAAAATGTCATCCCTAGACAATTTCTGTCAATACATTATTAAAAGGTAAACTTAGTGTAAATTTACCAGTTGCTGACAGACACTGAACTTCTTTGGCCTGGGTTTTTCTCTACAAGCTGTGTTTTCCCACTTCCATGTTGTACCCAGGAATTATGACGTTGAACCATCTGAAGTCGAGGTTATTGTAGGTCATTACCAAGAGATTACCAGCAATTTCATGTGACTCAACCTAATCACAGATACTGCAGCTCGAGAAGCCTTTACTGTCTTCACCACCCCATCTCCCCAGTCCCTCAAGCAATAATTCTTCCTGCCCCAATTTTACCCTCACTTCAAGTTCCGGCTAAAATAATGCCACCTGGAGACTGTTTCCTGAACTTCCACAGCACCTGATTTGTACCTCTCGTCACTATCTTCTGGACATCTTGGTTATTTGTGTGTATGTGTGCATGCTTTTGCCTGGTCAAGGAGCCATGTTTAATTTTTTTTTCTTTTTTTTTTTTTTTTGAGATGAAGTTTCACTCTTGTTGCCCAGGCTGGAGTGCAACGGTGCGATCTCAGCTCACCACAACCTCCGTCTCCCAGGTTCAAGCGATTCTTCTGCCTCAGCCTTCCGAATAGCTGGGATTACAGGAACCCACCACCTTGCCCAGCTAATTTTTTGTATTTTTAGTAGAGACGGGGTTTCATCGTGTTAGCCAGGCTGGCCTTGAACTCCTGACCTCAGGCGATCTGCCCACCTTGGCCTCCCAAACTGCTGGGATTATAGGCGTGAGCCACCGTGCCTGGTCAGCCATGTCTAATTTATCCCTGTCAGCTCTTAACATAATATCTGGCACATGGGAGTAGCTAAGAGCTGACTGAGCTCAGCCATGTGACTTTCTGCTCTTGTGGTGGCAGTATATCTATCCCAGGGCTTCACACTCTAGCTTGTGGGATAATCTGAACAGAAAACGGGGAATGGGGTGTAGTCCTCCCAGTTCCTCCCATCATCACCCCTGTTTCCTCCCAGGAAGAGCATGGTGAGGGGCACCGCTGGTCCTGCTTGGGTGGAGAGGAGCCGAGGAATCCTCTCTGAGTGAGACAGAATGAAAGGCTCAGGTGAGGATGACTTTAGATATCCCAGGGACAGGGCCTTCTTAATGTCATTCTACCCCAGAGAAACATCTCCCGAATCTGGCTGATGGGCAGAGCCACAGCCACAGTTACGGTCACTGCCTCATGTACGGTCTCAGGAAGTGGTGTGCTGGTGGCGAGTCAGAAGGCAGGGGCTCTGCATTTTCCCCACCGACTACATTCTGGAATGGATCACCTGGCAGTCCTTCCCTACCAGGCTTGATTACAGTGGAAGGGATTAGTGAATCTGTATTTCCTCCAGAGAGGTGAAATCCACACAAACTGAGTCGGCTTCATCTCTAGAAAATCTTGATGGTGGAAGACTGCATGCTCTTGAGTAGCTCTTCTCAAACCACCAGAGCTGTGGCTTCCTCTTGGTATCTCCTGGATTAAAAGCATGACGGGAAAAGGGGGAAGCCAGGATTTGAAGTGGCTGGCAATCTCCGTCTCTTTGTGGGCGACTATCCAGTGCAGACTCCAGATCCGGCGCAGTGGAGCCAGCGTGTGGGAGACACGGGGCGCGGGGGAGAACACAGGCGGAGACGGAGGGCTGCCGGGTGTTCCAGCACCAGCTGTGCGACCTGGGCAGCAGGGCCCCTCCTGGTCACGCCGCACCTCACTTTCACCACCTCTCCTGTCTGCCGGCCTCAAGTGAGAATGCAGATGGTGAAGGCAATTTCAGGGCACAAAACCCAACCACAAACACACGTAAGAAAGTACTTAGAAAAATCATAAAAGAGCTGCAGGAAGGTAAGGAATCGATATTATCCACTCACTCCTTAACTCGTTCACTGAATGCCTAGGAGATGCTGGGCAGTGCGGGTAGTGCCCAGACAGAGATGAACGCTCCTGACCCTCAAGGAAGTCAAACGGCAGTGGGGAGATGGACATAAAGACAAGAGGAGCAACCAACGCTAAGCAGAGACACAGGCGTGAAAGCATGCAGGAGCACGCAGAGACCGCGTGCTGAGGAGTGGGTAAGGTGGCAGGGGTGACGGGGGGCAACATGATGCTGGAGGCGTTCCAAGCAGGGCAGCAGCACAGGCAATGGCTCTGAGTCAGGGAGACAAGGATGCGTGTGGGGACCTCCAGCTGTTGCTCGTGGCAGGTGGGAGGGTGCAGGGTGACAGCTGCAAGGCCAGAACCTGTGAAGGTGGGCAGGGTCGGATCACGGAGGGCCTTGGAAGCCTTGCAAGCTGCTCCAGTCTGCTCTGGAAACGAGGAGGCCGCTGCAGGTTTTGATTTGTATTTCTTTATTTTGGAGGCAGTCTTGCTCTGTTGCCCAGGCTGGAGTGAAGTGGCACAATCTCAGCTCACTGCAACTTCCACCTCCTGGGTTCAAGCAATTCTCATGCCTCAGTCTCCTGAGTAGCTGGGATTAGGTGTGCACCACCACACCTGGCTAATTAATTTTTGTATTTTTAGTAAAAATGGACTTTTACCTTGTCACCCAGGCTGGTCTCGAACTCCTGAGCTCAGGCAATGTGCCCACCTTGGTCTCCCAAAAGTGCTAGGATTACAGGCATGAGCCACTGCGCCCAGCCCCACCGCAGGTTTTTAACAGGCACGTGGCAGGAGTGGGTGTGGGGTTGAGGGAAGATCACCGCAGCTCCAGTGCCCACGTGGAGGTGGAGAGCCTGCTGAGGAGCCAGCCCAGTCCCATCGGTAGTGGAAGCCCAAACTGAGAGGCAGTGGGAACGGCACTTGTCTGAACAGGAGTCAGGAAATTTAAGTATGAAGGAAGCTGCATGTGGAGACTTAGGAAGTAGTTGGATGAATGGGTTTAGGGAAGGTAGGAGGCTGGAATGCCTGTGGGATGTGGGCTGTGAGAACCTGGTGCTATTTTCAGAACTGGGGATGCAGGAGGAGAGTCAGGTTAGGGAGAGAGATGAAGAGTTCTGTTTTGAGTATCCGGAACTTCCTTCCTTTTAAGCAAGAAATGGCATTTCCCCTCCTCTATACTATTAATTTGTTTCATTGCAATTTCCTTTGCTACAAAAAATTTTTCAGGACACCCAGAAAAATACTCAAGTGAATAAAAATTCTTAATTCTGTTACTCGGAGATAGTCAATTAATTCCAAATCTTTTTTCTCCTCACATGTAATTTTAAAAAACATAACCAGGAGCTGGATGTGGTGGCTCACACCTGTAATCCCAGTGCTTTGGGAGGCTGACAGGTGGACAACCTGACGTCAGGAGTTCAAGACCAGCCTGGCCAAAATGGTGAAAACCTGTCTCTACTAAAAATACAAAAATTAGCTGGGCATGGTGGTGGGTGCCTGTAATCCCAGCTACTAAGGAGGCTGAGGCAGGAGAATTGCTTGAACCCAGGAGGCGGAGGTTGCAGTGAGCCGAGATTGTGCCATTGCACTCCAGCCTGGGTGACAAGAGTGAATCTCTGTCTCAAAAAACAAGACACATAATTAGGATAGAGTATAATACCTTAAAAAGCTTTTGGTGCTCAGGTGCACCCTAGATTAATAGAATCGGAATCGCTGGGGGCGGGGACCAGGCATCAGTGCTTCTTGTTTTGTTTTCCAGAAAAGACGATGCATTCACAAATCACACAATAAACAAACCTCCATTACTCAAAACCAGATGCCAAATGTTGAGTACTCACCTCTCTAGATACCTACTTATGTTCTTTATGAAACAAAATAAAATAATTAATATATTATCTGGAGCACTCTGAAACGAACCTCTCTAACCAGGGCTAATTTTCTGATGCTATAACTTAGGGAAAGAATATTCTTTTCAAGGCAAGTGCTAATTTCTCCAACTCTGAAAAGAGGTATGTATTCCAATAAAACAAAAGTTTTAAAAGCCATCTTCGTAAAAACGTAGATCATCACTTACATGCTCCAACAGTAGTAAGATCTGTAACATAAAGTCGGCTACTTTCATCTCTAACAAAGACAAAATTAACTTTACACCAATAATATCTTCCTGAATATCAGAAGTAACAGAACCCAACAGGCCTATATTACTGTGGCATAACATATAGTATAAAAATAATAGTTCAGATTAGCAGTGACATTATCTGTGCATTTTGTGCTGAAGTTATTTACTCATCGGCACTCTAATCTACAGCCCTACTCTTTATTTTTAGAAAGATATAATTAGCTATTTAAAATTGTAATTGTTTTTCATTTCACTGAGTAGTTTCAAAAGAAGTTATCTTGAAAAGTAATTCCCAATCATCTGATGGAAAGACACAAGAAGTCGTTTCCAGGGTTTTTAAAGTTTCGTAAAATAAAGAAAAGAAAGTATTGATTTTAACTGGGATAATGAAGCAGTACAATTTTCATTAACCTATCTGTAAAAGCCATTCATTTAAAAATGCATATTTTAAAAATGACTCATTTGTGGTAAGGATTACTTACTGTAACAATTAAAAAATAAAACCATCATTCTCATGTTTATCAAAACATCACACTTCTAACAAATACTGAAGGAGACAACTATCTATCATTGTTATAACTTCAAAGGCAAAACAGAAACACAAATCAGAATTAAGATAAACTTCAGAAAACGTTCAGAATGTACACATCTGCATGCATTTCCAGCCAGACTTTCAAAGATTCCACGTATAACCAAATGACAACTTTGAATCAAAAAAAATGTCAAAAATATTCAAGCTTTCTGACAGACTTGAAAAAAGACAAAGAGAGTAAACAGTAAGAGCAGTATATTTCTTAGAGGGAGGGAAATCGCACCCTTTATCATAAAACAAAAGTTGAGACAGCATTTCAATAACACTGCCAAGTTATTCACTATTCTTTTCAAGTTTTGTCTTTAAAATGTATTCATTTACATATTCAGGTTAAATTGTTTATTAATCAAAAAACAATTTTACTCAGAATTTTAACCTTGAGAAATATAAATCATAACTTACTAAAGCGTATTCCAAACACTATACAATAATCCTGCCGTTTTAGTGTTTATGTGCCTCATCTGAAAAACTTACTTTACAACCAGGAGTTCTGCTATCTATCTCCAGAGTAAATGTCTCTACGTCAAAACTTCAAGTGGCCATCAAAAAGCCAGATTCAGATAACCCTATGCACGCTGCTTCATGGGGCTCTGATAAACACAGAGGCCTCTGGTGGTGTAGCACCATCTTCCTCTTCAGTTACAGTCTCTGCGGCCCCGTGAGCGGACACAGTAACCATTGTTTTATTTGCCGAAACTGTCTTCTCTTTCTCAGCAATAGCCGCACAAACAGCAATAATCTCATCACTTTCGGAGTCATAGTTTGGAATTGACTTGGGTGAAAAGTGTGTTACGTCAGCTGGTGCTTCACTTTTTTTTTAATCCTCTGTGCTACCTTCTGCTGCTTCTGGAGTGTTCTTGCCCAAGAGAGGTCTTCTTTCCATATTTCAGGGTTCACTGGATAAATGTGAAGGGCTACTTGAATCGCCAGGATTCTCTCTCCTAATCCGAGTTGAGCACGTCCCTAAGTTTGCCAAGACTCCCACGAATGTGGATTTCGCTGCACAGTTATTTCTGCTGCAGGTAGTGCTGGGAACATTCCATGCAGAGACGTTGGCACCTGTGATTTCATCTCGTATAGGGTAGCATCATTTGGAGTTAACTGTAGTACTTCGTCCCACTTCTGAACTGCCTATCGGTATCTTTTATTTTCAGCCAAACTGGCTCCTTCGTCCTTCAGCTGTTTACTTTTCTCAGCACAGCATTCAAGAATTTATTGCCGGGCATGGTGGCTCACACCTGTAATCCCAGCACTTTGGGAGGTGAAGGCAAGCAGATCACGGGGTCAAGAGATCGAGACTATCCTGGCCAACATGGTGAAACCCCGTCTCTACTAAAAATACAAAAATTAGCTGGGCATGGTGGCACGCGCCTGTAGTCCCAGCTACTTGGGAGGCTGAGGCAGGAGAATTGCTTGAACCCAGGAGGTGGAGGTTGCAGTGAGCCGAGATTGGGCCACTGCATTCCAGCTTGACAAGAGTGGAACTCCGTCTCAAAAAAAAAAAAAAAAAAAAAGAAAGAATTGCTTTCCTACGTTTAATGGCATGAAGCCAGTTCCCTCTGTCATTGTCAACTGCATCCTTCTCATTGGCAGCTTCAGCTTCAAACTGCTGGGAAGTGACCTTTGAGACCTTCTTGCCAATTTTCCTCTTCCACCCAAAGGAAGCCATTCTGCCTGCCCTGGATGCCTGGTTTCCTAAGAAATGGGGTTAGCCGGAGAGAGATCCAAGATGGCTGATGATTAGCAGCTCGGGCACGTACCTCCCAGTGAAAGCGCAAAGAACGAGAGGACGCCACACTTTCAGACGAATATTAGTTACTCACGGACCAGGAGATTCCCAGTGGAAGAGCTCCACGGGTCGCCAGGGCGACTCTTGTGGCCGGCGTGGCGGTTTTGCTGGTGCCTTAGCAAGCCAGTTCTTGGTGCAGAGTCCGGAGATTCCCAGGCAGAAAAGCACCATCAATCTTAACACCGCTGTTTTGGCCGGCTCAGTGGATTGCTCAGATTTTGGCGCAGGGAATCAACAAGTTGGACGTCAGAGACCCAGTTAGAAAGTCGGTAATTATAAAGACGACAGACGGACAAATATATAATGAAGGGAAGAAACCAGCGTAAAAAGGTAGAGAATACTCAAAATCAGAATGCCTCTCCCTCTACAGGGGATTGCAATTCCTCATCAGTAACGGAACAAGGCTTAATAGATTACACGTGTGTTCCAATAACAGAAGCAGGTTTCAAAACGTGGGTGATAAGAAACTTCTGTGAATTAAAAGAACTTGTTCTAACCCAATGCAAAGAAACTAAGAACCTTGAAAAAAGGTTTGACGAAATGTTAACGAGAATGGACAATTTAGAGAAGAATATAAGTGAATTGATGGAGCTGAAAAACACAACACGAGAACTTCGCGAAGCATGCACAAGTTTAAACAGTCGAATTGATCAAGCAGAAGGAAAGATATCAGAAGTCGAGGACCAGCTCAGTGAAATGAAACGAGAAGATAAGAATGCAGAAAAAAGGATGAAAAGGAATGAGCAAAGTCTCCAGGAAATATGGGACTATGTGAAAAGACCTAATTTACGTTTGATAGGTGTACCTGAATGTGATGAAGAGAATGAATCCAAGTTGGAAAATACTCTTCAGGATATCATTCAGGAAAATTTTCCTAACCTGGCAAGGCAGGGTAATATTCAACTCCAGGTAATACAGAGAACACCACAAAGATATTCCTCAAGAAGACCAACCCCAAGGCACATAATCGCCAGATTTATTAGGGTTGAAATGAAGGAGAAAATACTAAGGGCAGCCAGAGAGAAAGGTCAGGTTACCCATAAAGGGAAACCTATCAGACTTACAGCAGATCTCTCAGCAGAAACCCTACAAGCCAGAAAAGAGTGGGGACCAATATTTAACATCCTTAAAGAAAAGAACTTTCAACCCAGAATTTCCTATCCAGCCAAACTAAGCTTTATGAGCGAAGGAAAAATTAAATCTTTTGCGAACAAACAAGTACTTAGAGAGTTCACCACCAGGCCTGCTTTACAAGAGTTTCTGAAAGAAGCACTATACATATAAAGGAACAACCAATATCAGCCCTTCCAAAAATATATCAAAAAGCAAAGAACTTTAACACAATAAAAAACTTACATCAACTAATGGGCAAAACAGCCAGCTAGCATCAAACGCCGGTATTAAACTTATATATATTTTAATTGGATAAAAAGCCAAAACCCATTGGTATGCTGCATCCGGGCCCATCTTACATGCAACAATACACAAAGACTCAGAGAGAAGGAGGAAGATTTACCAATCAAACAGAGAGTAAAAATAAACCAATAAACAAAAAGCAGGAGATGCAATTCTCGCCTGTGATAAAGTAGACTTTAAAGCAACAAAGATCAAAAGAGGCGAGGAATGACATTACATAATGGCAAAAGAATCAATGCAACAAGAAGAGCTAACGATTCTATAGATCAACGAGATAGAAAATTAACAAGGATATTCAGAACTTGAACTCAGACCCGGAACAAGTAAACTTAATAAACATTTATAGAACTCTCCACTTCAAATACACAAAACATACATTACCACCTCACACCTATTCCAAAGGTGACTATATAATTGGAAGTAAATCACTCCTCAGTAATCGCATAGCATTTCATAGGTTTAAATTAAATATTGGTTGGCTGTTTGTTTGTTATCTTCTTCCCTTATTCCTTCCTGACTACATCATTAAGTATAATTATCAGTATAAAAGAGGTTTTCAATACCCATTACTAAATTGCATTCTAGCCTGGGCAAGAAATCAATACTCCCATTCTCTCTCCCTCTTTCTTTTCCTTCTCCCTCCTCCCCATTCTGTCTCTCTCTTTCTCTTCCTTTTTCCTCCTTCCTATTCTCCTCTCTTTCTCTAAAAAAAAAAAAAAAAAAAAAAAAAAAAAAGAAATGGGGTTAGCCTACTCTGGGGCATCCAGATAGTCCACAGAAGCGGGCAGACAACTCTTAATCTTTCTCCTCCGCCAGTCCCTTCTCCGGGACCACAAATCCCAGATCAGCGTTTTTAAAGCCGTCCTGTTGATTGTACGTGCAGTCAGGACAGAGGACCAGTCCACTAGAGATGAGGTGCACAGGCAGCCTCTGTGTTGATTCCATGCTGTTCCTGCCTTCCTTCTGGAGAAGGGAGTCCATGCTTTCCTTCAGAAAGGAACCAACATCTATGCGATAACAAGAGTCATTGACTCTAAGGCATTGTAGACTTCTATCTGGTAGAATCAGACCCGGTCATGATTCAAAGACCTGAGGAAAAGGCAGTGCTTCTGGATAGTCTGCTCAAGCCCAGTGGAGGCTTTGCCTTGAGTGATGGATGGTGAGGAGCCCCGTCAGTGGTTGAATCATTGCATTAATGCATCAAGGCTCGGGCTCTCTAGCTGGCCATTGAAACTGAGGATGTCAGTCTCTCAGCAAGGTGAACTTTGGGTAATACCAAGAAAAGGAATTATAAAGTCTTGGAATCAGCATTCACCTTCTTAGAGAAAGAAAAGAAGGCGAGGAGGAAAAAGAGTGCCTCCGATTCACATTAGAGCTTTGAGTCCAAGAATTGTAAACATGTATAGGCTGCCAAATCTCACTCTAAATATATTCCAATGATCTCATGTTTTCATATGCAGTGGAATAAAAAGAGGCATTTTTATTCATTTTGGATGACAGCATCTTGAGCTTTTATGGGAGTGTTGTAGGAGTATTAGTTTAACCAAGAGCTGCAGTCAATATTTCAGCCATTCAGAGTCCCCACAACAGGCACATTAGACACGGAATGACAATTGTCTTGTCATTGCAAATTGGAGCCTCAAACATGTTCCCAAATGTTAACAGCAAACCCCCACCCCCAGGGGGAAAATCCCCAATCAAAGATCCTCTGAGGAGAGCCAAGCGAGGCCCTGGAGAGAGCAGCGCGCATATTTTGAGGTGATTAACATTTCGGTTTTGGCCTCCTCATCTGCAAGGGCTTCATCTGTTACTTGTTTTCTCTTTGGCCAAAGAGACCACATCCAGTGTCCCAAAGGAGAAGGCTGGAAATTTTTCGGAAAGCCCTTTTAGGAAAAGCCTAAAGGGAGAGGGCAAGCGAAGCTTCACTCCTTTTATGGCCAAGATCTCACAGTGTGAGACACAAAAAAGAGAGCAGGAGCCGGAGAGCTGGAGTGCGCCCTATCTCCACTCCTCTGCTCCCGACCTTGAGCTGAACAGAGTTGATCTAAAAACCAGGGACCCTTTCAGTGGCCCCTGGAGTGCCAGGAGGGTCCAGCACTCCACGTCCCCTCACCCCTGGGGCTACTAGCCTTCACCTCCCTCTGGCATCTTCTTCCCAGTCCTGAGTGCATAAATCAAGCAGCAGGGTAGCTCGGAAACATGACGAATACCTTGGCTGGCTCCTGCTTGAAAAGACAAGGGGGGAGGAGAGGGATTCTAAAGTAACCGGGCCTTGGCTGGAAATGCAGCCAGAATTTAGTGTTCCTGGAGCTGGCCCCAGCTGCTCAGACAGGAGCTGCCAGGGGAGCCTTCCCTGGGGGCAGCCCCAGCTCTCCACGCTCTGGAGGAGGAAAAAGCTTTGGTGTCTGTCAAGAACATTATTCAAAAATTCTTGGACACTTCTAAGCCCTTGCTGTGAGCACGGAGACGGGGTGGAGGGAAGCTTTGCCTAGGCTGGGATGGCCCTTGGGTGTGAGTGCTGCTATATTCATGGATGTTGCCCCAGAGGTGGGTGTGTGATGCCCATGTGTGCATGTGCATGTGTGTGCACGTATGTAGGGGACCAGTGAGGCAAGAGAGCACACTTAAGGACACGGTTTGAACTACACTGCCAGCTTTCAGTCTGGGGCCTGCCAATGCCGCGGCTGTTGGCGTCTCCCTTTCTGTTTCCTGGTTTCACTAGCTCCCTGTGTTTCTGGTCTCTCCGCTCATTCTTTTCAGTGGGTCAGGACCCTGCTGGAATGACTCTTGAAGAGTCTGCTCTGCCAGGGGCTCCCAGGAGGGAAAACCAAGGGTTCTAGGCATTGCCCTCCTGCCTCGTCTCTGTGCCAGGCCCACTGCAGGGGGCTCCTGAGTGTCCTGGCTCTCCCGGGAAGTGCCATAGAGTCACGACCCCATAAGGGACTAGTTCAGCCTTCAAGGAGCTTCAGGCTAGAGATTCTCTTTGTTTTGTTCTTGAGGGTCATGAAGAGATCATTCCAATTGCCACTGACAAGAGATTCTGGGAGGCACCAGAACGCAGCGGAGGGCCACAGAGAGGCTGCTTCTACCCAGAGCTCTGTAGGGATGAGGCCTCAGATGTGACAGGCTCCGAGCACAGGAGTATTAGCGGCTCAGGAGGGCTGTCTCCCTAAAAAACATTCACCACCTTAAAATATTCATTGCCTCTCCAAAATCTCAACACTTAAAAGCATTTTTAACGTTTCTTTCTTTTCTTTTTTTTTTTTTTTAAGGGAAGAAGCACCACAGGGACTCTCACTGCAAAGAAGACAGACCATTATCACCACTCCTCCCCTCTGTTCCCCGAAAGCCCCTCCTGACCACAGCGTCAGTCTTCCATGCTAGCTGGTAATTAGCTTTCCCCAGGGCAGGGGCACATCACCAGCTCAGGCCTCCATCCAGGGATTTCCTGTCACCAAAGTTGCACTAATGCAAATCCATTTTTCATTAGGAGAAAATAAAACTCACAAGTGACATCAACTGAAAAATGTTCTTTGAGAGCAAGTTATTTCCATTTAAAGCTAAGCACATGACAGCTGGTGACTTTTAATGGAAAGTAAAATTTGCTGGGCTGAATTACTATCAACCCACTTGAGAATTTGTGTTTTTAATTTTCCTTTTTGGAGAAAGGCAGCGCTCTGGAGTCCAGCAGAGCAGATGAGGAATGGAAAGGTCTGGTCTCGTCTCTAATTGCAGCCTCAAAAGACCCTGGACAGTCCTCAGTAAAATCATGTCCCAAGATTTAGTTACATTAATTTTCTTTACCCTGTACTTGAAACTCATTTAACAAGCTGGTTAGAAGACAAACTTTCTGTCTCACCATTCGTTCGGGCCCCCAAAACCAAAACAGTTGTATGTGTACTGAAAACGATCCATATTTTCCCCACTTAATAGACAATATCTGGTAGAGCAGAACTTGCTGGGCATTTGCTATGGACTGAATGTGCCCCTGCCATTCATATACTGAAGCCCTAATCCCCCAGTGTGATGGCATTTATTAGGAGGCGGGGCCTCTGGCAAATTTAAATGAGAGCATGAAGGTGGGGCCTCCATTACTGGGTTATTGTCCTTAAGAGGAAGAGACCAGAGCTCGCTCACTCTCCCCACCACATGAGGACACAGTCGGAAGGTGGCTGTCTGTAAGTCAAGAAGAGAGCCTTCACCAAAACGGAATCTGCTGGTATCTTGATGTTGGATTTAGCCTCCAGGATTGTAATAAATAAATATTTGTTGTTTAAACCACCCAGTCTAACTACAACAGAAGCACGCTAGAAGGAACTCTGTTACCATGAGCTCCAGGCATGAGCTGTCCATACACTCGTGCCACATCAGACAAGAAAGAGGAGTGGTGTGAGACTAGCTTTTCTGTGCAACCTGTTTCAGACCAATATGAATTCAGTTCCTCTTACCTTCCAGAATCTTCCAGCACTTCTGGAATCCATATTTGTTGTCTATATGGATAACAGCATCTCTGGAATTTGAGGACAAGGTCAAAGTGTGTCAGGATTTGAAGGGGAAGCCATAAGAATCTTCACAATATAATTGAGATTCAACACTTGCAGATGCAACCCACCCTTGGGGTGATTTTGCAAATGCATGGCTGAGGATATCATGGTTTGCTACATCAAGATTAGATAACCCAAAGTCTACTGGAAGATTAAATTACAAAAAGTAATGACAAGGTAACTTGTAGTAAGTCATGTTATTTGATGAGAATTAAAGTGGATAGGCATGAGTCTGTAAGGAGCCTAGAAGAAGGGAGGTGAAGAGTAAGAATCTAGCTAGTGTCTCCCGGGGGTGTCAGGGAATGGTAAAGACGTTCCAGACTCTACCACAATCTGAGCCACACTGCCCTGAAGACTTTTACCCTGATTCCTGCTTAACAAGCAATTTTCTAAATGCTAATTCAGTTTTTCTGAAACGTAATTAGAAAGGTGTGTCTCTGGTGGTACATTACTTCAACTTGCATGCTGGTTTTCCCATCCATCTACTATGGGAGTTTGGTTGGCCAGAGTCCATTCCTTGAGACCTGCTCAACGTGGTGTGGGCTGATTACAACATGGAGTTTCTGAAACTTGAGAATTAAGGGCCAGATCTGGACCCAGGCCTGTTCCAAGCCACAGATGCCCTTTGAGGCTCCACTTGATCGGGCAGCCAGCCATGGAACATCACTGCGTGGCAACCCCACACCCACAGCTGTCAGTGCTCCCACTCTTGGGCACGTTACTGTGTATTTTGTCTTTCTTCCACAGCTCCTTCCTCCCATTTCTCCTCCCTCAGATTGTGAGACCTTCTGCCGCAGGGTATCGTCCCTCCTCTTCCACACATTACATGTGTAAGGTCTTGACCACAGGGACACTCAATCTATTGAATGACTTTGCCGGCAAAAGATATTTGAAAAGATGATAGGTGCCAATATAATTTATTTATCTTCTTTGAAATCCAGCTGCAAAATACACAGTTGAAATGGAAGCTAAAATGTTCTGTTGTTTGATCTTCAGTTTTGTCTGAATTGAACTGACTCTCCATCCCATCCTACTTCCTTAGAGACAGGCAAGAAACTCCTGTCACCATGCCTTTCTGTACTCTGTCCTACGGTTTTGCTTCTATTTAATCTGTCCTCTACTTGCTATTAAGATGTTATTTGGGGCTGATTAGAGTTTGCATGTGTTTAAATTTATTTCCAGTTATATAGTTACAGGAATCATTTTAGCCAGTCACCATTATGGAACTATAAACCTCTCAATCACCTTATAACAAAAAATTTGCTGAACTGGAAAGTCATGGTAACAGGCCAGTCACGGTGGTGTACACCTGTAGTCCCTGCCACTCGAGAGGCTGAGATGAGAGGATTACTTGAGCCTAGGAGTTTGAGTCTGCAGTAAGCTACAATTGTGCCTGTGAACAGCCATGGCACTCCAGCCAGCTGAGGCAACACAACAAGGCCTCGTTTCTTAAAACAAACAAACAAACAAAAGCATTGAAAAAGGAAACTCACAGTAACAGCAGCAGCAGGCTTACCACGTGGCTCAGGAGCCCAGGGAGAAGGAGTGTGTGCAGGAAGTAAGGGGCTTCAGCCAGAGGCAGAAGAGGCAGAATTTTGGTTGCAATGATGGCCAGATGTGTGAGTTTGGGCAAGACCCTTCAACCAAGGTTATTTCCTCATTTATAACAATGCGGATAACAACTCCTATCTCATGGGGCTGGTGTGAGGGTTACGTAACATGACGTGTCAAATCCACAGCACACGTCTGGCATGTATGGAGCTAGTTAAATGTTAGTTCCTCCTAAGTCCAGGACATAAGGGAATGGGACAAGGTAGCTCTTGTGTGAAGGCCCTTCCAGTATTCCCAGGACTTGACCTCCATGGAAGGGGTCCAAAAGCATCCTAAATTCCCATTCAGGGGCTCTGCTATAGCTTGGCTCCAAGATATCATAGTATAAACACAAAGAAGGAAAAAAAGTCTGTCTGTACAATTTATAGAATAAGAAACTCTGAAGTCATGCTTCACCGTCAGAATCAAACAACTTATGGCTCTTTTGTTAGGAAGTTTGCTTATGTCCAACTTACCTGATAAGGAGCCCCAGAGAGAGACCACACTTCAAACTTGCTTGATTTCACCGTCAGTTGTCTGCCAGTGTCTAACGTTTCACAGAGAAAGAGGAGAATAGCCACTCTCAATAGTGGGTCCCAGCTGACCAACGGTGCAGAATATTCGTGCTGGCGGTTCCCATCTGCTGAGTCGTTACAAGCGCCAGGCCTTGTGCTTTGCATCTTCCTTATTCAACCTCACAATAAACTTAAGAAGGAGGAGCTTTCTCATGCTGTTTTTGCAGATGAGGGTGGACAGGAAGAGTTGAGTGATGGAGGGAGGGGGGCCCTCCAGTTGAACACGGAGGGAGGGGGGCCAGAGTCCCACTCCTCTCCAAGAAGGGTACCGTGTCATCAGTGAGGCCCAATGCATCCACTGGCAGATCAGTTAATCAGCATTACCAGTCCCACTGCCTCGCAGAGGGCAGGGCTCCTGGGCACAGGAGACAGAGGAGCCTTCTTCCTTCGAAATGCCTCTCACTCTTTTCTTACCTGTGCTCCCACTTTGGGACAGACCCCTGCTCTTTCTCTCTCCTGGAGCATAACTACTTCCTGCCTGGTCTCCCAGCTTCCATCCTCCAACTCCTTCTTCTGGCACTTAAAAGTCCAGAGCAATTTGATTCCAACCTACTTTTCCACCTTTATGTGTTGCCATTTCTCAATGTGAGCTCTTCCCAGCCTCAAATGTATACTTCCAGTTCTTGCTTGCAATTCTTCTCCTCTTGTCCTAAATCCTACCTACCCATGAACCTCTTCTATTCCCCTCGGCCTCCCCTGGCCTCTCAGGGCCAAAGTGTTTCCCCTGAACAGGAAGAACTTTCCTAGTCTAGCATGGGCATCCAGTGCATTTATGCAACTCAGGATTGCTTGTGTTCACCACTCTGTTTTGTGTTTGTAGTGAGGCTGTAAAACTCCAGGGACCAGATGCAGCACGGTGCAAGGCCTACTGGGAGGTTCTGTCCCAGGAACAGACATTGAAAAAAAAAGTTACATTTACATGTTGACAGCGCAAGGATTTCTTCAGCTGGAAACTGTCATTAGCAAGGAAAATTAAAGTAAGAAGCTGCTGGATTGTTCTTTCTTTCTTTGAATTTCATAATAAATCACAAAGCCATTTGCTGAGCTTTTGTGCAGCTCGTTCTGAGCACCAAAATTCAAGTTACAGCTCTGAAAGCCAGTGTCTACCAGGGCTGAGAATGAGACCTGCGTCTGAATCCTGCCTCCACCTCCTTACTGGGTGGCTGTAGGCAAATTCGAGGCAGGCGGATCACGAGGTCAAGAGATGGAGACCATTCTGGTCAACATGGTGAAACCCCTTCTCTACTAAAAATACAAAAATTAGCTGGGCATGCTGGCACGCACCTGTAGTCCCAGCTTCTTGGGAAGCTGAGGCAGAAGAATCACTTGAACCTGGGAGGCAGGGAGTTTGCAGTGAGCTGAGATTGAGCCACTGCATTCCAGCCTGGGCTACAAGAGCGACACTTGTCTCAAAGAAAAAAAAAAAAAAAAAAGATACTATGTATAAAAAAAAGCTTAGAACCCACACATTAAAACCAATGACTATATGATGAATCAAATTGGCTTACTTTCATAAAATACATTGGGAGGTTAGAATGGTATTGGTAGGAGTGTAGTGAGGACCTGAAGTAGGGTGAACAGGAACAGCTGCTCGGTTGCCTTTGCTTAGGATGAGTATGGGCTCCAGGTGCAGGGACAGGGTGATGGGGAGGCAGCTGCCACTGGACAGGGCAGTGTGTTGCTTCTTTCCAGGGACCTCAGGGGACACTACCTGCTAACTGTGAGTTCCCCTCCCCTTCCCCAGAACCTAGAGCAGTTCAGCGCATACTGGTTTTCATTGAACATTCCCCAGTACTCACTTTCCAAGAATAAAAGAAAGAAGCAGTTCTTTCTAGACTGACTTGCTAAGCAAAAAATGGATAATTAAGATGTTGCAAGGAAGTCCCTGGCAAAAGTCCAAGGAGCTGCTTTTCTTAAACCCCGCATGGAGGTGCAAGGGGTGACATATTTTGACAGCTATTACATAGCTCAGGGCAGATGGAAGAACAACAAGTACAAGGAGAACTTGATGTTGGCTTTGGCCAAACAGAACTTTTGGCTTTGTTTGGCAACTGTTTACTGGATACCATAGTAGCATGCTTGCCCTGGTGTGGTGTGAGAGCTGCCCCTCAGCCAGTGACGGAGAATGAAAATACTTGAGAGTAAAAGCCTAATTATTTTAAAACACATCAAAACAAAAGCAAAGAGGGAAACAATCTGGCTTTAACGTTTATGACATTCCAGAGTCTCTGAAGAAGCTGGTACTGTTAACGAACGGAAGACAGGGCCCCAAGGGAGCAGAGGACGTGGCTGCGTCCCCAGGGTCTGCTGAAGGGGCCAAACTGACCCCAAGAGGCAGCGTGTCAGCCCCACAGCTTACTTGAGAACCAGCGGGGCCCTGGGTCTGGTTTACCAAAATAAAGGAACAGAATGTTCCTTCTCCAACAGAGCTGCTGCTGGTGGGGCTCTGGGCAGAGGCAGCTCAGGGCCCTCCGAGATGTAAGGACACCGCTTTGCTTTGTCAGGGAACCCTGGTTTGGTTTGGGGGTATTTCATCTTTATGGACTGTGAAGGTCCCATTTGTTCTCTGCTTTAATAAAAATAACACAAGAAATAGGTGTTTCTCTCTCTTGAGACCACTGATCAATACCATCTTATAGTTTTAAAAATTAATAAATTGGGCTACACAAGCAGAAATCTATTTTTTTAAGCTATATTATTCCTTAGCACATGTAAAATTCTTAAAGGTGGCTGACTTTTTTTCCCCTTCCTTTTTCCCTCCTTTTCTCTTCCCCCCCTCCACTTTCCCTTCCTTTTCTCCTTTCTCTCCTTTTTTTCTTCTTCCTCATCCTTCTCCCATTTTTCTTTATTCTCTGTCTTAAAAGTCCAGAAGTAAGGCTCTTGTAGGGTTAGCTCAGCAGCACAAGAAAATCACTATGGGTCTCAGTTCTTTCCATCTTTCCCTTCTGTTCTCTGAGGACCAGCTTTGTTCTCAGGTCAGCTTCTCTCTTGGTCATAAGATGGGAGGCCCAGTTCCAGGCATCACATGACACCTCAGCTGGTAAAGAAACATCAGTCAAAAGGCTGCAGGGGCTGGGTGCGGTGGCTCATGCCTGTAATCTCAGCACACTGGGAGGCTGAGGCGGATGGATCATCTGAGGTCAGGAGTTTGCAACCAGCCTGGCCAACATGGTGAAACCTCGTCTCTACTAAAAATATAAAAAATTAGCTGGGTGTGGTGGTGCATGCCTGTAATTCCAGCTACTCAAGAGGCTGAGGCACAAGAATCACTTGAACCCAGGAGGTGGAGGCTGCAGTGAGCCGAGATCGCGCCATTGCACAATTGCCTGGGCAACAAGAGCAAAACTCCGTCTCAAGAAAGAAAAAAAAAAAAAAGGATTATAGGGAGTGGTAGGGACTATAGTGAACTGGAGAGGACATGGCCTTACCTAATTCATTCAAATACAAAACAATTTTTTTTTCCTGTTGTTTCAGAATATTTTGTTATTGTTAGGGAGGGGGAAAGAGAATTATAGATGTTTTCAAATAACCCTTTTGTGATTAACTACATTGTTTCAAGCAGTCAAAACATTGTTAATGTTCCAATTTTGCAGAGGTCAGCATGGAACTTCAGGAGAGGGGAGGTGATCTGCCCCAGATGGAATTGTTACAGGAAAGGGGTCCTGATTCGGACCCCAAGAGTGGGTTCTTGGATCTCATGCAAGAAAGAATTCAGGGTCAGTCCATAAAGTGAAAACAAGTTTACTAAGAAATTAGAGGAATAAAGAATGGCTACTCCATAGGCAGAGCAGCCCCAAGGGCTGCTGGTTGCCCATTTTTATGATTATTTCTTGATAATATGCTAAACAAGGGGTGGATTATTCATGCTTCCTAACATTGCCATGGCATTTGTAAACTATCAGGGCGCTGGTGGGAGTGTAGCAGTGAGGACGACCAGAGGTCACTCTCATGGCTGTCTTGGTTTTGGAGGGTTTTGGCCGGCTTCTTTACTGCAACCTGTTTTATCAGCAAGGTCTTTATGATTTGTGTCTTTTGCCGACGCCCATCTCATTCTGTGACTTAGAATGCCTTAACTGTCTGGGAATGTGGCTGCCCAATAGGTCTTAGTCTCATTTTTCCCAGTCCCTACTCAAGATGGAGTTGCTCTGGTTCAAACACCTCTGACAGAACGGGAGTAAAGACACTGTCAGTCCCAGGCTTGCTCTGCTGCTTCACAGCTGCTCAGGAAACTTGCTGCTGCCCAGGTGTGAGCTCTACCTCCTTTGCAAGATCCTGAGCTTCCTCAGAGTTGGGTGGTGTCTTCTTTTGTGCCCTCCCATCCCCCAAACTCATTCAATCATATTGATGGGACCCTATTCACATTCAAGCACAGCTCAGGATGGATCCTCTGATGCTTCCCTTTCTAATCCAGTTTCTAATTTCTGTGTTTTAATAAGACCTCCAGGGATTCTGTTGCCCTCTAAACTTTGAGAACACTGTCCTAAAGTCTCTGTAATGCTTACAGACCAACAATCTAAATATTGGTTCTCAACCTGAGCTAGATATTCAAGTCACCTGGGGAGCTTTCAAAAATTATGAATGCCTGGGTCCTAGCCTGGCCTCACACCCACAAATTCTGATAGAATTGGTCTGGTGTACAGCTTGAGAACTGGGACTTTTAAAAGCTCCCTAGGTGATTCTAAATTGTAGCCAAACTTAAGAACCACTGATCTAAATAAAATATGAAGGGGGACAACTGCACTGTAAATAAAGATTAAGTAGAAATCCAAAAGTGAGACACACACTGACAAAGAAAAAAAAAAAGGCTAACATGAAAGATTAAACCTCTAACAACAGAAGTATAAGGGAAGAGAGATTATTTGGTTTAGGCACTACTGTAGATATTTCACTTCCATGTTTAAATGAGCCTGGAAAGCTCATCACCTCCTTCAGGAACAGGTGTATATATTGATGGTTTCTAAATTGCTGTGGGTCAGTGTTACTGGAAAAGTCCTCTTTACTGTTTCAAAATACACAGCTCAGTATGTTATGAAACACTCTCATCATTTGATATGTTCTCTTAACTGTTCTTTTCCCTTTTCTGTGAGGTCAGAGACAGGGAGTGGGTAAAATAAGATGTGCTGTAACAGGGAACCTCATGTCACTTTCAAACAATAGTAAGACGTGCCCCTGGAAAGTCCCATGACTGGCAGAAGCCCTTCTACCACCAGTCGGCTCAGACACCAAAGGGCACTCAGAGACTACTTTAACCAATGTGAACACAGAATAAAAGGCCCTTTTCAGAGAAGGAAAAACATAGAGACAAAATGAGTCCTTCAAGAGGGGAATCAGTTTTAACAAAAAGCGAGGAAGCACGCAGAATGTGTTACTCAAGTGCAGTACACTATTTTGATTTGGAATGAGACAGAACTTACATTAACTAGAAGTTAACGCAAGTTAGTCTAGAATCAGAGGTCTCAATTCAAATTGCACCAGGCCACTCTGGATATTTTCTTAGGCTAACTCAAAGATCCAGGGAGATACCACCACACTCAAAAGAGTAGTCATTTCTCTTTTAAAATGGAAATTCTAACCCCATGTTTGTGTGGTAAAGATTTGTTAAAACATTGTTTAGGTTACATAAAGTCATAAAACATGGCTACTAGAGAACTTTATGGCTGGCAGGGTGTTCGTTGATTGCACCTACTGTTAATTGCTTACAAATCTCCAGGTTTCTCTTCTACACTCAATTAAAAAATGTCCATTTTTCACATTAAAATCTCAGAATAGTTTCCTGCAATAAAAATGACAGCCTGCTTGTTTGTCTTTTTCCCACAACAGCTTAACACAGATGCCACTGGTTTCTGAACTTAAACTGGATGAAAAGCTTGGGTCTGACAATCAGGCAATAATAAAGCAAATTCAGCAACTGTTACTTCTGTTTAACTTGGGCTGTGGGCAAATCAGGTGCAAATTTTAGTGTGCACCAGGCCCTGGCCTCAGATTCTGATTTGGCTGGTGGGAGGGCATTCAGAAGTCTGCATTTTATACAAGGCCCTGCAGTGATATAACCCATGTGGCTGAAATACTCCTCTTAATAATCAACAATAGGCTGAGCGCACTGGCCCATATGTGTAATCCTGGCACTTTGGAAGGCCAAGGCAGGAGGATTACCTGAGGCCAAGACCAGTCTGGGCAACAGGGCAAGTCCCTGTCTCTATTAAAAACAAAACAAAACAAGGCCGGCGTGGTGGCTCATACGTGTAATTTCCAACACTTTGGGAGGCTGAGGCAAGTGGATCACTTGAGGCCAGGAGTTTGACAACAGCCTGGCCAACATGGTGAAACTCTGTCTCTACTAAAATTTAGTGCAAAAAATTAGTCAGGTGTGGTAGCGTGCACCTGTAATCCTAGCTACTGGGGAGGCTGAGGCATGAGAATTCCTTGAACCTGGTAGATGGAGGTTTTAGTGAGCCGAGACAGCGCCACTGCACTGCAGCCTGGGCGGCAGAGCAAGACTCTTGTTTCAAAACAAAAACAAAAACAAACAAAAAACCTCCCAAAAAACGCAAACAATAACAAATGGGAATTGTTTTACAGGTGGCTTTTCTTTTTTTTTTTTTTAATGAATGAGAGGTTCTCATATTGCCCAGTTTGGCCTTGAACTCATAGCCTCGCCTCCTCAAGCGCCAGGACAACTGGCTGGAGCCACCGCGGCTCCCTACAGGTGGCTTTTCTTCATGTTTTTCTCTCCTTGCCAGTTTGTCCATAAGGAATATGCCTAGTTTATTTCTATATTCAGTTTACAGGTGAAGACACTCCTAGTTCACTGTGACTTAATTCATAGGCAACTGCATGCAAAGACCTGACTCTTGTGACTAGTTTTATGACTGTTCTGTAACTGTTCCATTTAAAATTTCCCCTTCATTCCTAATCTCACTCCCAGTACCTGATTCCAAGAGCAGCTAGTAGGTTACAGGGTGTGTAACAATGACACTAACTCTCCCTCACACTGACCAAGTGTTTCCTATGTGCTAGCCCTGCTCTAGGGCTTGAGATTTACCAGCTAGATTAGCCTTACAACTCTATGACATGGGTTCTGACACTGTGCACATTTTACTGATGAGGAAATTGAGAGACCAAGTCAAGTCACCTGCTCCAGGTCATGCAGCTAGTTAAGTGACAGAGCCAGCGTCTGAACCCAGGCAGCTCAATTCTAGCATCAGAATCCTTATTCCTGTGCTCTATACACATACATGATTTCCCTAATACCACCCAGATGTTCTTTGGCATGCGCCTTACCAGTTTATACCCTCACCTGAGTGCATGAGGGTTCCAGTTTCCCTGTACCATAACCGGTATTACTTGGCTATTTTTCATCAATTTGAGAGCTAAACACAACAGCTCTCAACTTGCACTTCTCTCTACTAGTGAGGTTGAGCATTTTTTTCGTGGTTTAGACTTCTCTCTATAAATTGTCTATGCATGTCCTTTAGCCCAGTTTTCTACTGAATTTATTTAGCAAATATGTCCTGTATCTTCTTGACATTAATCTTTTGCTCTTATAAACTCCAAAAATTTTCTTCCAAATTTCCACCAGTCTGTTAACTTTGTGTTGTCAGTTGAACAGAAACTCTGTTTTTTGTCTTTGGGGAAGGGCTTTGTGGGATTTAATTTCTTTTCTGTTCAGGTTCACAGAGATTTCCTTTTGCTGTCTTTGTAGCTTTACCTTTAA
Source organism: Aotus nancymaae (assembly GCF_030222135.1). NCBI lineage: Eukaryota > Metazoa > Chordata > Mammalia > Primates > Aotidae > Aotus > Aotus nancymaae. Next base: position 11,266,486 of record NW_026988523.1, on the reverse strand, counting down.
CAATCCAATCAGGTCTTTACATTTCTCCATATCCTCACCACATGCTTATTTATTAAGCATTTTTTTTACATGTATTTATTGGCAATCTTCTTCAGAGAAGTGTGTATTCAAGTCCTTTGCCCATTTAATTATGTTGCTGAGTTTCAGTTCTTGATTCATTCTGGATATTAATCCCTTATCAGATAGATAATTTGCACATACTTTCTCCCATTCTGTGGGTTGCCTTCTGTTTATATTGTCTTTTGACACACACCTTAAATTTCCATTAAGCCCAATTTGTTTTTCCCTTTGTTGCCTGTGCCATTGGTGTCATATCTGTGATATCACTGCCAAATTCAATGATGTGAAGCTTTTGCCCTATGTTATCTTCAGTAAGACTTACAGGCTTAGGTCTTAAGGTCTTTGATTCATTTTGAGTTAATTTTTGTATACAGTGTTAGGTGAGGATCCAACTTCATTCTTTTGCATGTGGATATACTGTTCCCTAGTGCCATCTGAAAAGACTCCTTTCTTTATGGGTGTCTTGGCATCCCGTCAAAAATCACTTGACCATATACGTTTTATTTCTGGGCTCTCTATCCCGCTGGTTTATGTTTTTATGCTAGTACCACAGTGCTTTGATTACTGTAGCTTTGTAGCAAGTTTTCAAATCAGGAAAAAGTCTTCCAGCTTTGTTCTTTTTCAAGATGTTTTGGTTATTAGGGGTCCCTTGAGATTCCGTATTAATTTTAGAATGAGATTTTCTATTTCTGTAAAAAATACTATAATAGGGACTGCACTGAATCTACATATTGATTTGGGTAGTCACATCTTAACAATATTGTCTTTCAATCCAGGAGCAGGGGGTATGTTTCATTTGTCTTTAATTTTTTTCAGCCATATTTTATAGTTTTCATTGCACAAATCTTTCACCTCCTTGGTTAGGTTAGTTTCTTTTATTCTTGATGCTTTTGTAAATGGAACTGTGTCATTTTCAGATTGCTCATTGTTAGTATATAGAAATGTGACTGATTTTTGTGTTGACTTTGTATCCTGCTACTTTGCTGGATTCATTTATTTGTTCTAATAGTCTGTGTATAACCTTTAGGGTTTTCTACACAATCATATCATCTGTGAAGAGATAATTTTATCTGTTCCTTTCCAATTCTGGCTAGAACTTCCAGTACTATGTTGAATAGAAGTGGTGAAAGTGTACATTCTTGCCTTGCTCTTGATCTCAGAGGAAAAGCTTTCAGTCTTTCACCATTCAGTATACTTTCTGTGGGTTTTCCATATATGGCTTTTATTATGTTGAGGTAGAGTCTATTAGTTTATTATTATTTTTTGTCATGAAAGGGTGTTGAATTTTGTCAAATGCTTTTTTCTGCATCAATTGAGATTTTCATCTTCATTCAGTTAATATGGTGTATTACATTGATTTTCATGTTGAACCATCCTTGCATTTCAGGAATAAATCCCACTCAGTCATGTTATATAATCCTTGTAAAATGCTGCTGAAATTACAGTGTTTTGTTGAGGATTTCTGCATAAATTGCTCATAATAAATATTGGTCTGTAGTTTTCTTGTAGTGTCTGTGCCTGACTTTGGTATCAGGACAATGATAGCCTCATAGAATGAATTAGGAAGTTCCCTCAGCTTTACTTTTTGGAAAAATTTGAGGATTGGTATTAGTTTGTTTTTAGATGTTTGGTATCATTCACCGGTGAAGCCACCAGGTTCAGGGTCTTTTCTGGGAGGTTTCTGATTACTGATCTTTACTAGTTACAGGTCTATTCAGATGTTCTTTATGATTTAGTCTTGGTAGGTTTCAAGCTTCTAGAAATTTTGTCCATTTTCTAGGTTATTCAATTTGTTGGCATATATTTGTTCATAGTACTCTCTTATAATCATTTTTACAGCTAATTTGATCAAATAAAAAATAATGTGACCAATGCATCACAAGTCTATGTGGAGTAAGGACTTATTTTTACGCTTTTCGCTCTGACAGTACTAGAGTATATGTAAAGGTCTTGGGTTGAGCAAAGGTTTGAGAGAGGCGAAAAATCAAAAATCTTCAGAACTTGAGACTGAAAGAAACTAGGCTAGGATTACAGGAATTGAGTCAAAGATAAATGTTATTATTGCATTTGGAGATGGGAATTTGACAGGCGGGACATGCACTGTTTACTCTATAGTTTTCTGTAACTGAACTTTTTATAATGTGGATATAATACTGTTACAATAACAAAAATAGCTTCTAGTTTAATTAAAGCTCAGATTAGTAAAATAAATAATCCAGCCTGATATACTGATAGCCTATTTTGTCCTACTGCTATGGGGGTTATCCTTTCAGATCTGGAATAACCATACAGAGGTAGACAAACATTTCTGCAGGTCTGTGCTCATTTGGAATGTCCCCCACAAGTCTACTTTAGGTTGAAACATGTAGCTTTTAACTCAACAAATACCTGAAGAATAACACATTATGGTCCAGGCCATGAATATATTCCCAAGCTATTAATTCGTCTCCTCTGGCCAGTAGGCTAAACTTCTGTAAAAAAGGTTAACTTCTGGCTGGGGACAGTGGCTCACGGGTATAATACCAGTACTTTGGGAGGCTGAGGTGGGTGGATCACGAGGTCAGGAGTTTGAGACCAGTCTGGTCAAGATGATGAAACCCCACCTCTACCAAAAATACAAAAATTAGCCAGGCATGGTGGCGGGCACCTGTAATCCCGGCTACTCAGGAGGCTGAGGCAGGAGAATCGCTTGAACCTGCGAGGCGAAGGTTGCAGTGAGCCAAGATTGCACCAGTGCATTCTAACCTGGGTGACAGAGTAAGACCATCTCACCTCAAAGAAAAAAAAAGAAAGATTAACTTCCAGGGAAGAGTTAAAGTCCCTTGCCAAAACAAACTGAACTCTTTCCTACAACCAATCTCAATATGCTCAGCTTATGAGATATAATAAGTCACTGACATGGAGCAGGATTTCACAAGCTTGGCATTATCGACATTTTGGAACAGATACTTCTTTGTTGAGGGGGCTGGCCTGTACGCCATAGGATGTTTAGCAGCATCCTTTACCTTCCTACCTACTAGATGCCAGAAGAACCCTCTCCCAGTTGTGACAACCAAAAATGTCTTTAGACTCTGACAACTATCTCCTAGGGAACAAAATCGCTTCCAGTTGAGAATCAGTGATATAGAGTAAGAAACTTAATTACACACAGATACTTTAAATTTTGCAATAGCCCTGTGACCCACTATTTTATTTAGTTTTGACTGTAAGTGGTGGCTGAGAGCAAATGGCCACTTATTTTCTGCCTAAGAGTATAAACATACTTTACAAAAAAAAGCAGAAATTTAAGTTGATGATTAGCTGGCCTAAAAATATAAAGAAAACTATACTTGGGCTACACTATAACATGCTTGGGATTCATTCTAGGGCTGTGTTATATTCTGAGGTTTTCTGAGGAGACTGGGTAATTAAGTTCTTTGGCATTCTACCACTGCTTCTAATCCAATATTGTACTGGAGTCCTAGCCAAGTAAGGATAAGACAAGAAAAAAAAAAAGGTACAAAGGTTGGAAAGGAAGAAACAACTATTCTTATTTGCTGCTAATATAATTCCAACAGACCTCTGGACAAACCATCAGAAGTAGGTAAGAGAGTTCAACAAGGTTGCCTGATGGACGGATCAACATAAAGGCCAACAGCATTCCCATACACAATAATCAATGAGAAAATGTCACGAAAAAGTCATAGTCATAGTAGAAAAACTCATTTACCTAGATATAAACTAATAAAAAATGCAAGAGACTACCAGGGAGAAAACTGTAAAACATTACTGAAGGATATTAAAAGCCCTAAATAAAAGGAGACACATTTCATGTTTACAGATAAAAGGAGTAAACTTTTCAAAACTGTTCTAAAATTAACCTATAAATCCAAAGTAATTCTAATAAAAATAACAACACTGTTTTCATGGAACATAAAAAAACTGATCTCAGAATTTACAGCAAAGACAAAGTCAAGAATAGCTAAGGTAATTTTGCAGACCATAAAGTTACCTCACCAGGTATCAACTTATGCAGCTATACAGTAACGGAGACAACATGGTGTTGGTTAGGACAAACAACTATTGAAACAGGAAAGGGGACCTAGGAAATTCTGCATATGTAGGAAACTGATGTATGACAAAGGTGGTACGATCGAGGTAAAGACAAGGTGACCCCATCAAAGAAGTGTCATTCTCCTCTTTTGGTTCAAGTAAAGGGACAGTGAGAAATTTCAAAGGCCACTATAGAGGTGAGAAAACTGCTGAAAACTGAAATGTGGTTTGCCAAAATATTGGGCTTGTCCTGGCTGGGGGTTCCTAAACCATTTAGAGGCTAAGCTAACGTGGAACTCTTAGGGCATAATCAACACCCAGCCGATAACCTAAAGGAGACGCAAACACAGGTATTCCTGTACTTCTTCCAAGTTAAAGCTCCTTGGGCTGGAAGATGGATTGTTTTCAGAAATGGTAAAAAGAAATAAATGTTATGTATGAGCAAAGAGAGCCTCTTTGGGGACTAATCCTATCGTATCACACGCTCAGAGTGGGAGATGTAGTTGGAAATATTATGCCCTTACTCTCTATTCTCCACAACCTCATTTGTCCACATGCCAGGTAGCACATTCTTGTCTTGGGCTAGAGAAGAGAGACCAAAGTTTTTTTCAGAGCTTTCCCTGTATCAACAATAGGCTTGTTGATTACTTTAGAAAGGGGAAAAAAAATCAACTTAAAGTTTATTTGCACCTTAAAAGTTAATGATAAAAATGCAAATACAGTAACAAAAACATCCTCACACAATCTATAATTTTAAGTAATTTATTTCAATAGAAATATTTCAGAAAACTGTATTTAAATTCATTTTAAGTTAGCTTATGCAGACACACTGAAGATCGCGCACTCACATTTGCATATTAAACAGAAACAAAAAGTGAGAGAGGAACCAAGCTGCACATCACTCAAGGAGGTCATAGTGCAATTGAGAGCTTCATCATTAGAGTACCTCAAAGTTAATTGGGATAAAGAATAAAAACGGCTTGTGTTTTCAGATATATTATTATCATTGGGTACCTGTCCCTACAGATGTTTGATCTCCTTTAGATTATGTTGTCAACCAGTTCCCTACCCCGTCCCCACACACATATACTTCAGTAGGATGTAAAACAATGAATTTGTCAGTCATCAAGGTACAGAAACTCTTGAGAGTCTGCTGACTTATTATCAGCTATTTCACCATACCTATTAAGTCAACAATTATTGGACTATATATGTGAATAGTTCTAGTAGGTGATATCTTCAGGGAAAACAATATTTGTTATCTGGTATCTAAAGCACAGCGAATAATTATGGAGTTTCTGCTTTTCTATTAAGAAAAAAAAGAGCCCCATCCCAAAACACTCTAATTATGTATTCTTTTAATTCCACTATCACTTCTGTAGTACAAATGGCCAGGGTCAAAATTTAAATTTTGCTAATAATCCTCAAGGACCAGTTAACTGTTTCATTTGGCTTGAATGACTATGTCTACTTGCCTACTATGGAACATACTAGCCCTTTAAAAAAAAACGTGAAAAGAACATCTTGACTCAGGTTAACATCCAGTAGCTCCAGGTCTTCCAATAATCTGAGAGAAGCAAAATATCGCCAAGCTTTGCTTTCACTGAGAAAACTAGTTTAGCCTCTTAACTTCCCTTTAATTTACATATTAGAGATATTTTTACTTTCTTGTATATTTTCAAGAAAATAACTGGCAGGTTAAGTGACTACTTGTTTGTTCTGAGTGTTACTTAAATATAAAAATAAAGAAATAAATCTCCTATCTGGACAAGGGGATTTTCATTACAAGATTTCAGTACATTTAACAAAACCGAAACAAATATTTCTGGTTGTATCTTATTATTTTAGGGCTTTTTCAAAAGGCCTTACAATTAAATGTATGCTCAAAACATCAACAACAAAATAAAAATGAACTTGGCTGAATAGTGCTCTTCAAATTTGTTTTTAAGATTGTATATCTAAGGTTGATTCGGGTGGGTTTATTTTTAATCTCCTACTCTAAAAGGATAGAAGCAGGGAGGGAGCTTGTTTAAAAAGACTCAAAAACCAAGGAGGACTGTAACAATTACCTACAGAGGTTCTGCAATGACTTTGTTAGACTTGGGGTGACAAAGATTAAGCTGGTGGAGAGAGGGATAGCACACACTCCTGAAATAAGAGGAGCAAGAGGGCACATGATTATTGTCATATTTGATGCCCTAAAATTGCTCTTCAAATAATAAGGCACTGACCAAATTTTCCCCACACTATAACTTAAGACACAGGTGTAATCAAATTGTTTACAATAAGCAAAAGAGTTTTTATGCGTGGATCTCTTTCATTAGAACCCTCCAAATAGGGGGAACAAAATGTCATTTTAGACACAAGCCATTTTTAGGGGATCAAAATCAAAGGTACTTAAATCATTCTGAAAAGGTTCACATGTAAAGTAATATATCATCAATGTGATTAAAAAGCAATATTTGTATCTCAAAGCTTAGAAAAAACAGAATACCACTCGGGCTGTAAAATAATATATTTACTGTTTTGAAAGAAATAATACAAAAAAAGAGAGGGAAAATAAAATCAAACCCTAAAAGGTCACCAAAGAAGTCAGACCAACCTCATCACTTGCTTTATATCATCTATTCATGCAACAGCAGTACTATTATTCCACCTGGACACAGTTAAATCCATCTTCATTTTCAAAAAGGGATCCAATTATTTCGAAAGCCTTTGAAGCAGAGGATTAACTTTATTAAAGATTATCTTCTGTTAGGCAACACTGGTACCCCTTGTTTGCAGAAGATGATTACGTGGTGGTTTAAAAACTGGTTGGAAAGGAATGTGTCTCAAAAAAACAGGAAGGATACCAATATTCATTTAAAAGGCCAATGGATTAAGCCTATTACTATTGATTTTCAATTAGTATGATGCCCTATAGTTTTGTTTTCAGTAGTAAAGGTATACAGCTTACGAATTAACCTCAGAAAGAAATAAAAGACTTATGCTCAAGTCACTTGGCCAAAAGATCAACAGGATGCTCCTCGAGGGCCCCAGTTTAAGCTAATAAGGAACACTAGAGGCTGTAAACATGCTTTCCATTCTTTTTTTCCTCCTGTACCAATAAATAGTGCCTGTTAGGCTCCTCATAAATCTTCTAGAAGAGGAATAAAGCCACTTATACAAACTTTGCAGTTGTAAACACCCTGACTCTAGATATACAGAAAGATCCAATACCAACACAGTCCACACAGAAAGTAGTGCAATAGTTATATGGCATTTTCCACACAGAAAAATTATTTGTCATTGAAGCACATGCCTAGAAAGAAAAAAATACTTAAACTCAAATTGTTTGGATCCCTTTTTGTAATGTTTACCCAAATAATATTTACATAGTGAAGAAAACAAAATAGGAAGGTGTGTTTGATCAGTTCTTGTTCAATTCTTACCGTCTGTCTGGAGGTAAAAATCATATTCCGAAAAACAAGCAAAGCCTGAACAGAGGGGGCATGAGGCCAAAAATTGTGCTCTGGAAGGTCATTCTGTAGTTATTTTTAGAGTTGTAATTTTAAAGCTGACATTTTACTTACATATGAAAAATAAACCTCCATGTTCAAATAAATTGTTAAATGAGACTGCCTCAAATTGGCTAGTATGTACTACTACAACAGGCCATATAACATGCCAATCATTATGCTTACCATAAACAGGCTTAAATTTAAATTATAACTGAATTTCTAATGAGTTCTTGGCAAAGGGCGAAACAACTGAACTTAATGCTGATGAACATTTTGGGCTTTTGAGTCACTTATTTACAGTTGAGGGTAGCCTTAATAAGAAGATTCATCTTCCCACAAATGAACTACCTAAATATTTAATATATTTTAGTGATTTTTTTTTAATTATGAGATATTTGATGAATTATAGATAAAAAAATTCACCTACACTATTTTAATTTACTTTGTTTTCAATTTGCTTGAAATGTTAAAATAATCTTAAGCAATGACTAATTTTTTGGATGAACAAATTTTACAGACAGAAAAACAACAAGGACTTCTGTACTGTTATGTAAAGAGGCTTAGTCAGTCAGAGGCCACAAGGCTATCTACTATTAACCAAATTTGAACACTATCTTACTCTATGCAAGCATCCATTAATGTTCAGAGCTGAAAATATCAAACACATCTTCCAGCTTAGCTCTCTCCCTTTGGCAAAACTATGTGATGTCAGGCTCTGATTTTTAGTTGCATATTTCCACAGATATGGTTAACCTACAACATGTCTACTTTAGCTTATTTATGACAAACAAACGAAATAAAAAAAAAATCCACAGGGTTTCCATTCACAATACTTTTTAAAAAAGCACATACACTGTTAAAAACGCTGTTTCTGAAGAGAAATAAACAAATCAAGAAATTTTTAAAAAATGCAAAACAAAAGTAAGATGTGCAAGGTCTATGTAGTAATACTGCTGGCTATGCAGATGGTGTCTTTCTACGTACCCAACATGGGTTAAGGTCAATTGAAAAATCCTTCAGCACAGGAAACTTTTGCCTTCTCCAGCCTATGCCACTAAATCCCAGAAATAATGGTATTTCTGTTATATAGAAGCATATTTGAACTCTGAACATCTTTTCCAAACAGAGAATTAAATTAAAAAACACTCAAAAAAGCTCTTCTCTTTTCCTCTGGATAGATTTTAGGCTAATTATTGTATAAGCAATATTTTCTATTTAAGTTTCATGGACTGAAGGGCAAAATACTTATAATAAAAAAGTATAAAATTCTCTAAGAATACGAATGTGAGAAATTTTAAGTGAGGCCCAAAATAACAAGTCTATTAGTAGACACCGGTCACAAAGCATTACCTTACTCTGGGCCACTGCTAAAATCTATGATGTCTCAAGAGTTTATATCATTCGACACGTAGCCTTTGTTCGAGTGCCATTTTTCGTTAAAATTCTAAGGCATCTCATCTTCAAATTTTAATTCAACATTTATTTTACAAATTAAATGCATTATTGCATAGAAGAGTTCTCAAAAAACTGCTTGGTCAACTACTGACAAAATATGGTTTCATGTCAGAGACCTACAGTAACTTTTCAGAAAAATGTTTTGGTATGTTTATGGTAAATCATGTAAGAATTATAAAGTTTAAGATACTTAAAATTTCCAGAATCTGATATTTTCACCTTTATCCGTTTTAAAATTATTTCGTATGTCTTGTAACAAAATACATATGTACATCTTTATGTGTTACCCTTTAAACAAATACGATCCTGAATCTCATTCATACTGAACGAAAACAGAGAAAATGAATCATAAAAAAGTAACTCTGGCATGATGCACATTAAACACCATAAAGGAAAATATCCCAACAAAATATCAATGTGTCTTGATGACAAAAACCTCCTGTCACTGGGAGAAGAGAAAATCCAAATTAACCTGGGAAAAGATCTAATTATTGTAAAATCTCAGAAAAGTTTAGGTTGGGATTATAGTTCTTTACTTTAGCAGATCCATGGTCCAACAATGAATTCATATAGAAAGCTAAACTTTAACCCTAGTTAGAAACAACCATGTTTTCTGGAATCTACTTTAAAAAAAAAAAGTGTCTGGCAAATGAACACTCAGCCTTTGTAACTCCTGCAGGAAATTATGTTCCTCTTACAGTACTACATTTCAGAAGTTTAGTGTTTAAAAAATTCTCCCCTCATCCAAAACAAAACACCCCCACCCAATCCCAAACAAACCCAACAACTCACATGACCAACATTTCTCATTCCTACACTCTTGCTGTGAGAAAGCCAGTGAGGCTGCAGACTACGAGAGGGAGAACGAACCTTGCAGGTGGGCTGCTGGTACAATCCCTGCTAAGTCTCTTCACCTCTGTTCCAAACCAGCTCCTGATGTAGTCCACAACAATATGTTTTTCCTTTCTAAGGCGTACCTAAAAAAGGCAATTCCCCCTTCTAAAATTATTACAAAGTTAAAAGAAATGTAAATTAGCTACAATCTATTCCAAGCACAGCACCGCCAGAAGATTCACACACACTATTTGGTGTTTCATGTTGGTTTTCCTTTCATTCTTTTAAGGCAGTGGTTTCCACAGGTCAGTTCTGAGATAAGAAGCATGGTTCATGGCAGTTTGTTTTACAACTCCAATTTGTTCTCTGGGAATATCTCAATTCATTCCCTGAAATTAGTGCTTTTTTGGTTCAGAACTCCAAAGACTGAGACAGAGCCTCTGGGCTCTTCCTGGCACAGGATGGTTTATAGCTGGCGCTCTTTTATCAGGTCCCCATGCTCACATAGGAGCAATAGTTCACCTCTCTTTTTTTCTCAGGCTTTTACTCAAAAGTCATCAAGTTTGTAGGAACCTAAAAAATATAAGCATTACATACTGAGTTCAAAAGTTGTTTTTCAAAGGAGTATTTCTTATCTTTCCTTGTTATTTAGGCAAGCCCAAACCTATCTAAATATCTTTTAAAAGGAATTTGATATAAGGAGCTTCAATAGTTTATGAATAATATGCTAGAACATTTTAGAGAGAAAATCACCGAAATGAGTTAATACTCTTTTTCTAGTAAAATGACATTTGTACAGGAGAAGGGGTAGAGACAATATCTTTCTTGTCTAACACAGGGAGCTCAGTAGATGCTGACCAAATGAATAAATGAGCAAGAGTTAAGTATGACTCTGGTCGGGTGAGATTCCAGAAACACTTGCTTGTCATTATTTATTTTCTCATTATATATCACAAAAAATCCTAGGTGCACATTTTTAAAATCGGCAAAAACAATTTTATAACAAACATTACTAAAAATTTATTTGTAAAATCGTGATGAAAGTAAGTACAGAAAAACAACATTCCTTATTAGATACATTGTGTTTGGACACATTGTGACTCTGGAAAATCAATAGGTTATATAATATATTTCTCTGCCTAAAGATTAGAGATTTTATTTGCTTTCTTTTTGAAATCCAATAATAATTCTCTAAAATAGGATTTTTACCTTGGAAAATTAGTTGACGAGTCTTCTAATCAAATAACTAAAGAGAGTTTCACCACATTAAAACAAATCTTCAAAACCAGTTTTTCAAAGTTGTACTGGTAGAGATATTATGTCAGTGGTCTTTTCTGTCTTTAAGACAGTTTAACAGCTCTCACACTTTAGCAACCTCTCTCTGAAATTATTATATTAAAAAATATGAATATCTTACAAGTGTCAGCTTCTGAATAAAAAATTCTGTTGGACAATATAATCATAACTGAATTGTAAATCAGACACAACACAAATGCTCAAGTGCTTAAAGTATAAATTTTCAGGTCTGATTATAAGAAACCCTATTTAAGTAAAGTAAAAGTTTCATTTCTTTTTAACTTGCCTGAATGTGGTTTAAGGTATTTTGCATGTGAGTCAGAGTTTTCTACTAAAACTTTCACAGGTTCTACTTAGAAATTTGCCACTATCCTAATTCTTGCAAGTATAGAAACAAATATTTATACACATCTGGTTGACTTGTTCCATAGAAATACTAAACAGTAAAATAATTTGAACTTTTAAGCTGGTATGTACATATTGTTTAGATTCATCTTGGAATCTGAGACTAAAAAAAAAAGAGGCTTAATACCTTAAATTACATTTAACGAAAATGTATAGCAAAGAAGTGAATCATGAAAGGCTGAGTCTAGACAAAGCTAGATCTGTTTCTTTCATTCTGCCCTGGACACTAACTTGACAAGGCAAAAAAATAATTTTGCTCTATGCCATTTCATGTCTTTTACAGAGGTTGCTAAAAATGGTACTAAATACTGTTATCAGTGTTTCACATATATTTGAAACAATAAAAATTATGAGAGAACAAAGCCCACTCCAGCAATATTTTTAAAAATGTCCCACTCTCACCACAAACTACTGGGCTCCTAGTGGCAGGAGATCCCATGATCCTCCTGGATATTTGAGTTGCCAGGGGTTCGGAACTACCTGGAGAGCTGGCAGAGACACGGCTTAACTCTACATGGAGCCCAGGGGGTATGATGCGGGGAAAGCTGCAAAGGAACACGGCCATAGATGCCCATCCACCAAGGCTCTTCATATTCCTCTAGGTGGCTTTGACCTTTGTTAACTGCCATATCTGGAGAGAGCAGGGCTGTCTTTCCTATGGGACTAGACTGAATCTGAGTTGCATGTCCCATTGTCTGGTGGCCCCTTCCAAGGTCCGTGCCTGGCCACTCCCATGGGAGCAGGCAGTGTAGCTTCCACTATTCTGTCGGAATGCTTTTGCGGGTGACTGTCACCATAGTGCGTTTACCAGTGGCCCCCACTAACCTGCTAGAACATGTGCACCAGTGACCCCCAATGAAGTGCTTTTGGCAGTAGCCCCTGATGGAGAGGTTTTGCCAGCAGCCTGAGAGCACCTTGGTCCACCTGGTACAGTTAGTGGTCGACCGCAAGAGGCCAGAGGAAAAAGCCAGAGGCCTGGTCCCAGCGCCTTGTGAGTTATAGCACACAGCCCAGGAGCGCCAAGCTGAACCGTGGCTCTCTGAAAGCATCCAGAAATGAAGTCAACTGACTATACCTAACTCACACCACAGTCAAACCCTGAGGGAAACAAAGAACATAAAAACAAAAAGCACCATGCAAAAGTCAGCACCTTCAAAGGATAATGCAACACCAGTCCTCACAGAAGAGAAAAAACCAGTGTGAGAACTCTAGCAACTCTAAAAACCAGAGTGTCTTCTTACCTCCAAACAACCCACAATAGTTTCCCAGCAATGGTTCTTAACCAGACTGAAATAACTGAAATGACAGACATGGGATTTAGAATCTGAATAGCAAAGAAGCTCAGTGAGATACAGGAGAAAGTGGAAACCCAATCTAAAGAAAACAGTAAAATGATCGAAGAGTTGAAACACAACACAGCCATTTTAAGAAAGAACCAAACTGAACCTCTGGAATTTAAAAATTCACTCTAGGAATTTCTTTTCTTTTCTTTTTTTTTTTGAGATGAAGTCTCGCTCTGTCACCCAGGCTGGAGTGCAGTGGCACAATCCTGGCTCACTGCAACTTCCACTTCCTGGGTTCAAGTGATTCTCCTGCCTCAGCCTCCCTAGTAGCTGGGACTACAGGCAAGCACCAACATGCCCGACTAATTTTTGTATTATTAGTAGAGATGAGGGTTTTACCATGTTGGCCAGGCTGGTCTCAAACTCCTGACCTCAAGTGATCTGCCTGCCTCGGCCTCCCAAAGTGTTGGGATTATAGGTGTGAGCCACCAGTCCCAACCTAGGAATTTCATAACATAATTGGAAGCATTAACAACAGAATAGACCAAACCAAGGAAAGAACCTCAGAAACTGAAGAGCACTCCTTCGAATTAACAGAGACAATAAAAAAGAAAAAATTTTGGCCGGGCGCAGTGGCTCATGCCTGTAACCCCAGCACTTTGGGAGGCCGAGGCGGGTGGATCACGAGGTCAAGAGATCGAGACCATCCTGGTCAACATGGTGAAACCCCATCTCTACTAAAAATACAAAAAATTAGCTGGGCATGGTGGCGCATGCCTGTAATCCCAGCTACTCAGGAGGCTGAGGCAGGAGAATTGCTTGAACCCAGGAGGCGGAGGTTGCGGTGAGCCGAGATCGTGCCATTGCACTCCAGCCTGGGTAACAAGAGCGAAACTCTGTCTCAAAAAAAAAGAAAAAATTTTAAAAAATGAGCAAAACCTTTGATAAATATGGGATTATGTAGAGACTAAACCTATGACTCACTGGTGTTACTGCAAGAAAAGGAGAGAAAGCAACTTGGAAAACATATTTGAGGATACAGTCCACAAAAATTATCCCAATCTTGCTACAGAAGTTGATGTGCAAACTCAAGAAATTCAGAAACTCCCCACAAGGTATGATGCAAGATGACCATTCCCAAGAAACTTAATCATCAGATTCTCCAAGTCAATGCAAAAGAAAAAAAATTTTAAATGCAGCTAGAGAAAAGGGGCAGCAGTTACAAAGGGAACCCCATCAGGCTAACAGCGGACCTTAAAGTAGAAACTTTACAAGCCAGAAGAGGCTGGAGGCATATTCTGAGCATCCTTGAAAAGAAATTCCAACCAAGAATTTCATGTCCCACCAAACTAAGCTTCATAAGTGAAGGAGACAGAAAATCCTCGAGACAAAGACTAAGAAATTCATGATCATCAGACTTGCCTTACAAGAGGTCCTTTCAGGAGTGCTACATGTGGAAATGAAAGAAAAATAACTGTTACCACAAAAACATACTTAAGTATACAGTCCCCCGATACTATAAAGCAACTATACAATGAAGTCTACATAACAAGCAGCTAACAACATGATGACCGTATTAAATCCTCACACATCAATAGTAACCTTGAATGCAAATGGGCTAAAAAGACAAAGTGGCAGGCTGGACAAAGAAGCAAGACTCAACTAACTGTTGTCTTCAAGAGAACCATCTCACGTGTAACAACATAAAAAGGACAAAGAAGGGCATTACCTAATGATGAAGTGTTCAATTCATCCAGAAGACTTAACTACCCCAAAGATATATGCACCCAACAGTGGAGCACCTAGATTCAGAAAACAAGTTCTTAGAGACCTACAAAGAGACTTACATAACTACACAATGGAAAACTTCAACATCCCACTGATAGTGTCAGGCAGATCAGTGAGGCAGAAAACTAACAAAAATATTCTAGACTTAAACTCAACATCTGACAACATCCAACAACACAAGAATATACATTCTTCCCACTGGCACAAGACACATTCTCTAAGATCAATCACATGCTTGGCCATAAAGCAAGTACCAATAAATTAAAAAATACTGAAATCATACCAATCATACCCTCAGACTACAGTCCAATAAAACTAGAAATCAATAACAAGAAGTTTCTCAAAACCATACAATTACATGGAAATTAAACAACTTTCTTCCAAATGACTTTTGGGTAAAGAATGAAATTAAGACAGAAATCAAAAAACGATTTAAAACTAATGAAAACAGAGACACAACATACCATACTGAATACCTATGTCAAGAAGTTAGAAAGAACTCAAACTAACAACCTAACATCACACCTGGAGGAATTAGAAAAACAAAAAGAAACCAACCTCAGAGCTAGCGGAAAAAAAGAAATAACCAAAATCAGAGCAGAAGTGAATGAAATGGAGATGTGAAAATGCATACAAAAGTTGTATTTTTGCATGAAAACACAAAATGAAGCCAAAGGTTGGTTCTTTGAAAGAATAAACAAGATTCAGACTGGTAGCTAGACTAATGAAGAAAATAAGATAAAAGATCCAAACAATCCCAATCAGAAATCACAAAGGTGACATACAACTGACTCCACAGAAATACAAAAAATTCTCAGAGACTAACACTTTTATGCACACAAACTAAAAAACCTAAAATAAATGAATAAATTCTTAGAAACACACAACCTCTGAAGATTCAATGAGGAAGAAACTGAAACCCTAAAGAGATCAATAATGAGTTCCAAAATTGTGTTAGTAAAAAACAACCTACCAACCCCAAAAAGCCTTGGACCAGATGGATTTCACAGTTGAATTCTACCAGATGTACAAAAAAAGAGCTAGTACCAATCCTACTAAAAATATTCCAAATAATCGAGGAAGAAAAGACTCCTTCCTAACTCATTCCATGAAGCCAACATCACTCTGATACTAAAAACTAGCAGAGACACAATGAAAAAATAGAACTACAGGTCAATATACCTGATGAACACAGACATAAAAATCCCCAACAAAATATTAGCAAACTGAATCCAGCAGCATATCATAAAGTTCATTCACCACAGTCCAGTAGACTTTATTCCTGAGATGCAAGATTGGTTGACCAGATGTGATTCATCACATAAACAGAATTAAAAACAGAAAACCATACAATCATCTCAAAAGATGCAAAAAAGGCTTTTGATAAAATTCAACATCCTTTCATGTTAAAAGCCCTCAACAAATTAGGCACTTAAAGAACATAATAGTAAGAGTCATCGATGGCAAACCCACAGCAGCATCACTCTGAATGGACAAAAGTTGTAAGTATTCCCTTATAGAACTGGAACAAGACAAGGATGGATGTCCGCTCTCACCACTCCCATTCAACATAGTACTGAAAGTCCTAGCCAGGGCAATCAGACCAGAGAAAGAAATAAAAGGCATCCAAATAGAAAGAGGATGTCAAACTCTCTCTCTTCAGACTATATGAAAACCCCAGTGTCTGCTCCAAAGCTCTTAGATCTGATAAACAAGTTCAGCAAAGTCTCAGGATACCTAATCAGTGTCTAAAAATCAACAGCATTTCTATACACCAATAACATTTGAACTGAGAGCCAAATCAAGAACACAATTCCATTTATAGTAGCCACAAAAAAGAAAAACATATCTAGGGATACAGCTAACTCAGGAGATGAAAGATCCCTACTATGAGAATCACAAAACATTGCTCAAAGAAATCAGAGATGACACAAACAAATGGAAAAGCATTCCATGCTCATGGATTGGAAGAATCAATACTGTTAAATGTCTATATTGTCCAAAGCAATCTACGAATTCAATGCTATTCCTATCAAACTACCAATGACACTCTTCAAAGAATTAGAAAAAAAATTCTAAAATTCATATGGAACAACAACAAAAAAAGCCCAAATAGCCAAAGCAATTCTAAGCAAAAAGAACAAAGCTGGAGGCATCATACTATCTGACTTCAAACTATACTACAAGACTACAGTAACCAAAATAGCATGGTACTGGTACAAAAACAGATACCAATGGAACAGGATAAAACCAATGGAACAAGATAGAGAGCCCAGAAATAATGCCTCACACCTACCACCATCTGATCTTTGACAAAGCTGACAAAAACAAGCAATGGGGAAAAAGACTCCCTGTTCAATAAACGCTGCTGGGATAACTGGATAGCCATATACAGAAGACTAAAACTGGACCCCTTCCTTACACTGTATACAAAAATCAACTCACGATGGATTAAAGACTTAAATGCAAAACCTAAAACTATAAAAACCCTGGAAGATAACCTAGGAGATATCATTCTGAACATAGGCCCCGGCAAAGATTTCATGATGAAGACTCCAAAAGCAGTTGCAACAAAAACAAAAACAGACAAACAAGACCTAATTAGAGAGCTTCTGCATAGCAAAAGAAACTATCAGCAGATTAAACCAACATTCCTAGAGAATGGGAGAAAATATTTTCAAACTATCTGATAAAGGTCTAGTATCTAGAATCAATAAGGAATTAAACAAATTTACAAGCAAAATCCAACCCCATTAAAAAGTGGGAAAAGACATGAACAGACAATTCTCAAGAGAAGACCATATACATGGCCAACAAGCATATGAACAATGGCCAATATCACTAATTGTCAGAGAAATGCAAATAAAAACTGCAATGAGATACCATCTCACACCAGTCAGAAAGGCTAAGTCAAAAAATAATAGATGTTGGCAAGGTTGCAGAGAACAGGGAATGCTTATACACTTGGTAGGAATGTAAGTTAGTTCTGCCACGGTAGAAAGCAGTTTGGAGATTTATCAAAGATCTTAAAACGTAACTACCATTCAACCCAGCAATCCCAATACTGGGCATATTATTCAAAGGAAAAATAAATTGTTCTACCAAAAATACACATGTATGTTCATCCTAGCAGTATATACAATAGCAAAGACATGGAATCAACCTAGGTGCCCATCAACAGTGGACTGGATAAAGAAAATGTGGTGCATATATGCTATGGAATACTACACAGTGATTTTTAAGAAACACTGAAATCATGTCCTTGGCAGCAACATGAATGCAGCTAGAGGCCATTAAGTGAATTAACACAGCAAAAGAACACCAAATACTGCATGTTCTCACTTATAAGTGGAAGCTAAACATTGAATCCACCTAGACAGAAAGATGGGAACAATTGACATTGAGCATTACCAGAGTGGGGGGGATGGGAGAGGCATAAGGGTTGAAAAACTGGTGGATACTCTGCTCACTACCTAGGCGACGGGATCATTTATACACCAGACCTCAGTGATATGCAATATACCCATGTAACAAACCTGCACAAGTATCCTCTGAACCTAAAAGTCAAAAAACAAACAAATAAAAAGAATGGACTTAAAGGATGAAGAAAGTTAGAATCCACCAGTGTGATCCGTGTAAGTCATTTCATGTTATGGAGCCTTAGGTTCAATTATCAAGAAACGGTAATAACTTGCATCCTAATACGACAGGGTAAAAAATACTTCTGTAAGCTTTCTAAGCTTATATAGTGCATCATGTTATTCAATATTACCTACTGATAATGCTAACTGTATACTTCTGCATTATCAATATGCTGCCAATGATTTTCAAATATATTTAACAAACTGGTTCTACAAAGTCTGCATAAATTTCTGTAACTGCAGCTATGCTTTTTATGACTGCTCTACCAATCAGTTGTTCAACTCTAATTGTGCAACGGGGTTTGGGGAAAACACCACAATAAATTCCTGCTCTTCTGCAGCTGAAAGCCTTCCAATTAGACCATTTTTGGTTCAATGAAATAAAAGCAAATAAAATCCAAGTGTCTTTTGGTTTCACTACCACCACAGAAACCCACATCAAATTGGTCACTAGATCAAATAAAGATGAATTCAAATAATTTTTATTAATTTAATATGCCAGCTAGTTTTTACCCTTTAGAGAGCTATACTCTGACTATTCTACCATACTAGCTACCTTTCTCTGCTTTGAACACCTTGAGCTTGTTTCAGCTCCAGGCTCCGTGCACTTGCTCTTCCCTTAAACGGCACTCTGCTCTCCTCTTCTTACAGCTCGTTCCTTCCTGTGATCTCCTCAGGGAGATCTTTGCTGCCCACACTTATGTTATCGAAAGTTGTCTGTACTCCTCTTGGTCTACATCACATACTTCTATTTTGTTTTCTTTATATAGTTCTGTTTGAAATTTTGTTACTTGTTTGCTTATTATTTACCTCCTCATTAAGATGTAGATCTTCATGTCTTACTGACTGTCATCAACAAGAGTAAAAACCCCACTATTCTCCTTAGTTAATTCAGAAACTAGTCTGCTTACTTCTCTTTGGAACTCTTTTACATATATTTCCGAATTATGGACTATTTTGAGAATTAGGAGAAATGCTTACCTGTTGTTTGTTGCTTTGGCAGGCTGCACTCAAATGCTTAAACCATAGCATTGCATTCATTCTATTGCCAGCTTGAAACTTGTACGAATTTCCTAAAATTATCCAAAACAAGGGGAAATAATAAAAATGTAAGGACAATGACACGTAATAATTCTGCCAGATGTTAATGAGCAAATTAAACATGACTAGAGGTTCAGTTTTAGAATTATATTCATTTAACACCTCCATTTTATTGTGTTTCCTATTTTTATTGTATTTCCAATACAATAAAGAGTGTTCGATGCAACACATTTACATGCTATCATACATTCAGAAGGTCACTTTTGCTGCTAATGAATTAGAAGAAATAATTTTATCTCCTTAAATATTCTTTAGAATAAAATATATCTAAATAAAACAACTGTGTAGCATATCTAGATCTGTGTGGTTAAGACTGCAGAATATTGGTTCTGAATACTTATTACTTAGATTATCTAAATATTAGATTTTCTTTTCTTTTTTTTTTTTAAGATGGAGTCTCGCTCTGTCACCCAGGCTGGAGTGCAATGGCGCGATCTCAGCTCACTGTACCCTCCCCGTCCCAGCTTCAAGAGATTCTCGTGCCTCAGCCTCCTGAGGAGCTGGGATTATCGGCACGTGCCACCACGCCCAGCTAAGTTTTTTGTATTTTTTAGTAGAGATGGGGTTTCACCATGTTGGCCAGGCTGGTCTCGAACTCCTGACCTTAAGTGATCTGCATGCCTTGGCCTCCCAAAGTGCTGGGATTACAGGTGTAAGCCCCCGCATCTGGTCTAAATATTAGTAGATGTTAAGTTTCAACATGCCAAAATGCTTCAACATGTTTAACACTTAAACACTAGCTATTTAGTATAATTAAGGATTAGTCAGATAACATTGATAGACTATGCTTTCAGTCTTTAGTTACAAGACATTTGTCAAGATTATTACAGATTTCCAGTTCTCTCGAGGGCTCTCGGGGAAAATCTAGGAGGCAACTTTATCTCTTTTAGCAAATTAGAAATTCCTGTATTGACTTTAATTTAAGACTGACACATAATGAGGATATTTTAAATGGTTACATGTATTAAGGTGAGGAGGCAATAAATTGAGAAAATAAAGGATCCATGTACTATAGACTGCTCTAAATTAAGCTTTATTTCTTTTTTTCATTGACCTAAGTTCTTTTTAATTTCACAATTTTTGCTGATTTCTATTCAACTGCATTCAATGGCTCAAGAGTCTAACTATATTTAAGCATCATTCAGCTTTAGATTCTAACACTCAAAGAACTTTTTCACTTTCAGAAGTAATTGTTTCTTCACCAAATGCATAATTAGTCAAGTAACATTGTTATACTTGCTTAACTCAGACACAGACATTAGGTCAATGTGAAAAGAAGGCATATCTACAATTAAGCTGGTCACAGCTACAATTTACCTACTCACTCCTCCCCTGCAAAAGGCCATTAGTATAGAGAGATTTCATAAAATTTTGGCTACCTGAAATAGTTCTATTAGGCATGCTAAAAAAAAAAACTGAAGAAAACAAAGAATTTGTTAACTAAATCTAATGAAAATGCTCTCATCTTAAAATGTAACTTTATGAATTATGCCTTTGATATGGGAAGGAGGCTGGGACTTTGAATTCAAAATTTTGAGTAGGCTTCTATACACCAACACTGACCAAGCAGAGAATCAAACCAAGAACTCAACCCCTTTTATAACAGCTGCAAAACAAAACAAAACAAAAACAAAAACCTTAGGAATATACCTAACAAAGGAGTCGAAAGATCTCTACAAAGAAACTACAAAACACTGCTGAAAGAAATCACTATCAATGCAAACAAATGGAAACACATCTCATGCCCATGGATGGGTAGACTCAATATTGTGAAAATGACTATACTGCCAAAAGCAATCTACAAATTCAACGCAAGTGCCCTCAAAATACCACTGTCATTCTTCACAGAATTAGAAAAAACAATTCTAAAATTTGTGTGCAACCAAAAAAGAGCCCCCCATAGCCAAAGCAAGACTAAGCAAAAAGAACAAATCTGGAGGCATTACACCACCTGATTTCAAACTATACTATGAGGCCATAGTCATCAAAACAGCATGGCATTGGTATGAAAATAGGCACACAGACCAATGGAACAGAAAAGAGAACCCAGAAGTAAACCCAAATACTTACAGCCAACTGATCTTCAATAAAGCAAACAAAAACATAAAGTCGGGAAAGGACACCCTTTTCAACAAATGGTGCTGGGATAATTAGCTAGCCACATGTAGGAGAATGAAACTTGATCCCCATTTCTCACCTTACATAAAAATCAACTCAAGATTGATTAAGGACTTAAATCTAAGACCTGAAGCTATAAAAATTCTAAAAGACAACATTGGAAAAATTCTTCTAGACACACTGGCTTAGGCAAGGATTTCATGACAAAGAACCCAAAAGCAAATGCAATAAAAACAAAGATAAATAGTTGGGACCTAATTAAACTAAAGAGCTTTTGTACAGCAAAAGGAATAGTCAGCAGAGTAAACAGACAACCCACAGAGTGGGAGAAAATCTTCACAATCTATACATCTGACAAAGGACTAATATCCAGAATCTACAATGAAGTAAGAAAAAAAAAATCCCATTGAAAAGTGGGCTAAGGACATGAATAGACAATTCTCAAAATAAGATATAAAATGGCCAACAAATAAATGAAAAAATGTGCAACATCACTAATGACCAGGGAAATGCAAATCAAAACTATAATGCAATACTACCTTACTCTTGCAAGAATAGCCATAATAAAAAAATAAAAACACAGTAGATGTTGGTGTGGATATGGCAAGAATGGCCATAATAAAAAAATCAAAAAACAGTAGATGTTGGTGTGGATACGGTAAACATGGAACACTTCTACACTGCTGGTGGGAATGTAAACTAGTACAGCCACTATGGAATACAGTGTAGAGATTCCTCAAAGAACTAAAAGCAGAACTACCATTTAATCTAGCAATCCCACCTTTGGGTATCTACTCAGAGAAAAAGAAGTCATTATTAGAAAAAGATACTTGAACATGCATGTTTATAGCAGCATAAAATGTAATTTTAGGAATTATGCCTTCGATATGAGAAGGAGGCTGGGGCTCTGAATTCACAATTTTGAGTAGGCTTCTATACACCAACAGCGACCAAGAAGAGAAACAAATCAAGAACTCAACTTTTATAATAGCTGCAAAACAAAGAAACAAACAAAAACCTTAGGAATATACCTAACAAAGGAACTGAAAGATCTCTAAAAGGAAACCACAGAACACTGCTGAAAGAAATCACTGATGACACAAACAAATGGAAACACATCCCATATTCATGGATGGGTAGAATCAATATTGTGAAAATGACTATACTGCCAAAAGGAATCTACAAATCCAACACAATTGCCATCAAAATACCACCATTATTCTTCACATAATTAGAAAATTCACAATTGCAAAATTGTGGAACCAACCCAAATGCCCATCAGTCAATGAGTGGATAAAGAAACTGTGGTATATGTACATGATGGAATATTATGCACAAAAAAGAATGAATTAACAGCATTTGCAGTGACCTGGATGAAATTGGAGACTATTATTCTAAGCGAAGTAACTGAGGAATGGAAAACCAAACGTATGTTCTCACTCATATGTGGGAGGTAAGCTATGAGGATGCAAAGGCATAAGAATGATACAATGGACTTTGGGGACTTGGCGGCAAGAGTGGGAGGCGGGTGAGGGATAAAAGACTACAAATATGGTGCAGTGTATACTGCTTGGGTGATGGGTGCACCAAAATCTCACAAATCACCACTAAAGAACTTACTCATCTAACCAAATACCACCTGTACCCCAGTAACTTATGAAAAAAAATACTGAGTAGGGTGTGCTTATTCTGTAAACCAATCTTCTTAATCTAAACACAAGACATTTTGGTACTATTATTTTTTCTTGCATCCAACATATTTGCTTACTTGTTTACTTAAAACTCTGAAACATTCTAAAAGTGTGATATCTGTTGATACAAAATAGCATCTGAATAAACAGAGGTCAAAATATAGTTGTGAAGTCAATAAAAAGTAATATAGTATAGTATTCCAGTTGTGAACTGCTGAAAGTATCTTCTCTCTGGTACTTGTCAACAGCTGGCAGTTGTTATAAAGGAAGAAAAGCCAATCACTTGGGGATATTTTCTGATGAGTTTTGTGGTATTCACTATAGTCATAGATAAAGAAAAGAGGTCTGATGTAATTCTACATGGCCCATCCTCCAGTTTCTCATATCCACTTTACAAACTCCAATGATCAATAGCCAATTATTTTCTATTCATAAGTGTCTATCTATATACTGTATATAAAATATTATAATTAACTTGGAAAGTGATCTCAGAGAAATATATTCAGAGAGTTTTGCTGCTTATGAATTAGAAGCAATAATTTTGTTCTTAAATGTTGTTTAGAAAAAAATACATCTAAATAAACAAAATAATTGTGTGGCATCTCTAGATCTGTGTGGATGAGACTGCAGAATATTGGTTCTGAATAATTTAAAGTGACAGAATAAATATTTAAAGGAAAACTCTGCCACTTTCAGAACTTAAGAATAACAATCTATTTCAAGGTATTGATGAAGGAAGGAGTATGGCCTATATGGCAAATCTCTAAAAATTTAAACTAACAGTGGGGTATATATTCTCAAATTCTCTCCTTCTCTTCCTAGTCAGGTCTCTAGGGATTAGCTAGGCTTTTAATTTTCAAGCATATGCCCATGTAGCAAAGAAAATAAGCTCCAAAAATATTAATCTTATTAAAATACATAATGGGACAAAAGTATTTCCCAATAGATAAAACTACACAAACACTTTCCCTCTTGAGTATTCCAGTGAAACTAGGTTTCGGCTCATCAAGTTTTTCATGTATGCATAAAACATTATGTGTATATATATATGACATATATACACACAGACACACACACACACATACATATATGCAGTATACTAAGCCCCAGTTATTCTAACAATTCACCTTTTTCAGAGTCAGTCAGCAGGAAGAGATCAGGATGTTCGGGGTCATCAGCCATCATCACCATCCATCCTACCACAGATACGTTCTTATTGGAGGTTGATTTGAACTGAGAGATAAAAAGATAAATAGTGGAAAGAGAAAAGTTATGGTTTATTCTAAGCAAAAATTCAGTGTTAGGGAGTCTACTTTCGGTTTCTCCTAATGAAAGATGAGAGATGAGATTTGAGACTTTATGCTGTTCTTGGTCAGCCTAGGGCCTTTTACTGCTAAATTTCATCGTAGGCATGTCCTCTTCAGATCATCTACTACTTCCCAGACTTTCCCAGCTTCAACTCTTCATCAAAACCCAACTGACCTATTCTCCATTCCCAGAGAGAATAATACATTTATGAATATGATATATTAATCTGTTTTTTTCTGAATTACTCTGCTACTCCTTATAGGAAAGATATTTGCATTTTAGTAGCTATATTATCTTAATTCTGATGATCTGATAGCAGTGCTATTAGATAATTCTTTTTTTTTTTTTTGAGATAGTTTTACTCTGTTACTCAGGCTGGAGTGCAGTGGCATGATCTAAGCTCACTGCAACCAGATAATTCTTAATGGTAATTATCTTACTTGTATTTTTCAAAAAAGAGGGGTATTCTTAGCATATTACTTTTGTAGTTAACTATTATTGTTATTATTATTATTTTAGCTACAACTTATTTTTGTAATCCTGAGAAATGGCTGTTATAAAAGAAGAATGGTTTGGCTTAAGCTAGTGCTTAACAATATGTATGTGAAGCCATTCAGGTACAGTTCAAAACATGAAACAGTACATTATATAAGGAAGTATACATGGTAAAACACTAAAGAAAAATAAGGCAACAATTAACAAGAAGGTCAGGACAGTGACAGGCTGTGTGAGTATGGCTGATAGGAAAGAAGATGCCTCTGAGAAGGCTTTGATGGTTCTAGTAACATTCTGTTCCTTACACTGGGTGGAGAGTATACAAGTGTTCATTTTATTTATTGTGCTTTAAAATGCACATGTACACTACCTATCTTCTTTTGTATGTATGCTATGCTTCACGGTTAAAGGAAATAGGAAAAGGAATGAACATGGCTCATTTATAACAACATGAGAGTGAAATATGAAAGCTAAAGAAATTAGTAAGTTTTCATACTGTGAAGGATGAAATTGGCAATACCACAGGATGCTAATTTGACAGCTCAAAATTTACTTCAGTGTGAATAGTATGATCTTCTAATATTCTTTTCTTAAGCCTAAAAACTTTTACCTCAATTCCTTGTTTTTTCAAAAAAAAGTAACTAAAGCAACAAAAACTGTTTCAGAAACAGGGATGAAACTATAAAGTGCAAACGCACCTTAAAAACCAGCTGAATCCCATCGCATTCCCTAGACACAATCGTCATGTGAGGTGACAACTACCAGACCTTATTCTATGCATTTATTATATTAGAGGCTTGTGTCATTGTTGCTGTTGGTTTTTACGTATTAATCGGGGATATATTTACACTCTGACTTGTAGTTTTCACCTATCGGTAACCATTTCCTTATTTACAAGTATTTTGGGTTTTTCCAGATTTCTGTTGTCATAAATATTGTAGAAACATTCTTCTACAGATATCTTTGTGCACTTCTTCAAAGATTTCTGTAGGATAAATTCTCAGATGAGGAATTTCTGGTTATTGTCAAGCTAATTACTGACGAGGACTGGCCACCACAAAAACAGTACCGATTTAGATTTCTACCAGCCATGGATGACAGTCTGTTTCCCTACATCACGACCAATGCTATATCATCAATCTTTTAAACTTTTGTCTAATGGCAAGAAAGTGTCTCCCTTAATCTGCATTTTTTTTTTTTTTTTTTTTTTTTGAGACGGAGTTTCGCTCTTGTTACCCAGGCTGGAGCGCAATGGCGCGATCTCGGCTCACCGCAATCTCCGCCTCCTGGGTTCAGGCAATTCTCCTGCCTCAGCCTCCTGAGTAGCTGGGATTACAGGCACGCGCCACCGTGCCCAGCTCATTTTTTGTATTAGTAGAGACGGGGTTTCACCATGTTGACCAGGATGGTCTCGATCTCTTGACCTCATGATCCACTCGCCTCGGCCTCCCAAAGTGCTGGGATTATAGGTGTGAGCCACTGCGCTCGGCCCTGTCAAGTCTCTTTTAATCTATAAGAGTCCTTCCGTCCCCCTGCTCTTACTCCACCTGCCAGATTTTGTTCTTTTTAAGATTCTAGGCTAGCTGTCTCATAGAATGTCCCACAATTTGGATTTGATTATTTCCTCATAAGATTTCACGCTGAGTATTTTGGCAAAAATACAATATAGGTGGTGCTGTGTTTAAATAGTGATTTAAATCCTTTATCTATTGCTTACATACAGCAGATATTTTCCTCCAATTTATTTGTATTTTTTTGAAAACAAAAAATTCTTTTCCTCCATTGCTTTTAGTTTTATGCCATATCTTTTCTATCTCAAAATTAATAGTAAGTTCAGATATAGACCTGTCTCTATACCCTCTATACCCTCTACAATAAAGAATAAATTATTCAAATTTATTCTTTAATTGTATTTTAATTTAATTAGAAGAGATGAGAAATGCAGTCAATTTCCTTCATACTCAATTAGATTTTCTCACAACCCACTATGCTTTAATTTGTAAACATTTTACATACATTACCTATCAGAAACCTCATATAATTAAAAACCCAAGCTATAACATAATAGTAACTTTTTATGCATAAGCAACAATGCAAAGCACAAAACAATATTTATCAATTAGATGACAAATTCAGCTATAACTTCTCTAATTTGGACTTTTTCTAATGGAAACTAAGAAAAAACAACAAAAAAAACCATTTTATTTTGAATAATGACTTTTACAATAGTCAACTAAGTGAAATCTAGCCAGCAGTATCTCAATGTGGCTATGTGAAAAGTTACTTTCTATATATGAAGATAAAGGATTTAATTGAACTGAATCCAACTTTTTTCTCCCTTTGAGAACAGCAGTACTAACTCTACAAATTGTTCCAGCAAAACTAATCTGTGTAAATGTTGTAGGGTATATGGGCATTACTGTCAATTTGACTAGAATTAAAAAAATATATATTCACAGAATAAATCTCCATGATCATTTACTCAAATCCTTTATCTCAAAGCAAGAGCTACGTAAACAATTGTAATAGTGAGCAAAAAAGCTAGTGCTTAAGAATAAAAATGATCCCACTAAGGTACAGTTAAACAATGAAACCATGGATTAATTAGGGACACATACATGCTCACAGTCTAAAGAAAAGCAAGGCAATGAGTCATGATGCTCAGGACAGTGCCAGGCGGTGGGTATGGTTGATAAAGAAAGACAATGCTATCTTATGGCACTTCCCACATTCATTTAAACCAAAAATGTTTTCTATACCTTTGGTTTGAATAAAGGGCTAAAACTGTGAGAATAAAGATGTTTCTCTGAATAACACAGTATCATTTGGGTAAGTTTTAAGTAGAAAAAGGACTTAAATTTTTATTTACTGGCTTACCTTTCCTCAGTAAGATAAACCACTTAATTTTTCTCCCCAAAAATATGTGACTTAGAAATAAAATTCCTCTCAGATTTGATTAATGCAACATAGAAAATCATTCTTCCTTTCAAAGATTTGGTCACTGGCATGTAAAAACAAAACAGCATGCAAAAGAGATTTATAGAAAGATTCTACAGGGTGCAAAGAGGCTTCTTTTAAGTAATATGAAGCACGAGAAAGAGACTGTAGTATAACTGCTGCAACTGCTCATTCCTCTTCACTGTTGGGAATAATCACGGAACCAGAGATTGAGATGGAAAGAATATTAGATGTTGGTCCTACATTTTCACATTTTGCTAATTAGGAATGGAAACTCCAAGGCAACAGTTTTGAAGAATATTGAGCAGGAAATCCAGATCTGAGAAAGCTTTGATGACAAGATAGATAAATGTAATGTGCAGTCTTGACATTTGCAATGGAAAAATGGTATTCAAAAAAGAAATAAGTATAAAAACTTTTGGACTAGAAGATAGGAAAAAACAAGAGCAAACCCCAAAACCCTTGCATCCCATCAGATGTGCTTTCTTTATAACCATGAACACTCTGTGAAACTATGCTAAAAATGTAGAGAACGAATACTTACATGTTTTCTTTCTGTAGCCTTTAGAGATTTGGCAGCATAGTAAAAAAGCTGTGTCCCACACAAAGCTGCCCAATATTTTGTCCAAGATGCTACCTGGATAGGACAAACACATGAATATACTATTAAAATGCTCCTGGCTTCTTAGCTGCTTTACATTGTAAGTGCCAATGAACAAGTTCACTTAAACCAAAGCCCTAACCTCAGAGTTGAGCTGTGTCACTTCTGAAATCTTAATCTCAAATACTCCTGTCACTTCTATATAACTACCTACCTATTTGTAGAACCACAAACTCAGTCATTCTTCCTGCTACAACAGGTTAACCCTGATGCTATCTAAAGACAAACTCAACTCTCTTTTTATGCGCAAGATTCCAACTATCTCTCACTTTCTTAAGAAGTTTGCTTTTGCAATTAACTCCACTGCTTCTCAGTATCTCTCCCTCTACCATCATTATACAAATGAACCTTAATAGTACTCCCACCTTTAAAATCCCTCCTTTGACCCATCTCCTCAGCTCCCAGACACCAACCAATTTCTCGCTCCTTTTCTCAGCATAACAGCATGGGTGTCTCCAAATCTTGCCTCGGCTTCTTCTGTTTTGCCCATTTTCTACTCAACTCACTTCATTTGGCTTTTGGGGCATCAAGGTCACTGATGATTGTAACTTTAGCAAAGCCTCTGACCTTATCATAGTCAGCCTCTTAGCAGCATCTGACCCAGCTGGCCCCTCTTTCCTTTTTGAAGTACTGTAACTGCTAGGCTTCTGGGATAACAGTTCTTTAGTTTTCCTTTACACTCTTCTTTATGAGAGAACTTTAATACTACAGAGCCCTATCTCCAGTCTTGTTTTCTTCTCTAGCTATACTTTCTTCTTAATCTATCATGCTGTTCCATATTTCAGATACTCTCTATCTGTATGCTAATGACTCCCAGATCTCTCTCCCTGCCACCTCTCTGCTGACCTCATGATCCATACTTTTTCAAGGGCCACAATGACATCTCGACTTCAATGTTATAATTAATAAGCATATCAAACTGAACTTGGCCAAGACTGACCTACCCCCCATTTCAATAAATGTTTCCAACATCAACCCACCTCAGTCCCCAAACCAAGAAGTTATCTTCGTTTTCTCTCTTTTTCTTATACATCACATTTATCATCAAACAACTCTAGCTTTTGGCTCTTATTCCCTTCGCCTTTGCCAATTTCAATGCTTAATCTATACAAGCCTTCTTGTCTCCTGAACTCTACATGTTCTCACAGCTAACTCACCTTCCTCATTCAGATCTCAGCTCAAATGTCTTGCCACAGTGGCATTCCTCCTTGGCCCATCATTCTGCATTCTATGACCTTATTTTAAAGCCTTATTGTCTATTTCTCCTCACTGGAACGTAACCCAGGAGAAAGGCACTTTGCCTTGCCTTGTTCACTGCTCTGTTTCTAGCATCTGGCACACAAAAGGTATGGTAATGCTTCACCTGACATAGAATTCTGAGTTCACTAGCCCGCCTAAGAGCTTCTTGATTGTATGTGCCTTTGGCTGTGATATAAGCAGCAAAATAAGATTACTTATATGAAACCCCCATATCATCAAAAGCTTTAAGTGTGGATATATGTCAAAGGTTTTATATTTCAAATTTGAGAAAGGGAAAAAATTGTTCCTTAGTAGTCAAACTACTATGCTGGTGTTGAGGAAGAATAAACTTCTTTGATACATATGAAGAGCTTTGTTCTACCAATCTTCCTTCCCCATCCCTACCCAATTAGTTATGGTTTGGAAAACGTTTAATATTTGGGTTCTATTTTATATAGAAAACAAAACTGCATTACAGAAATTTAAATAAAATAAAACACAATCAGATTCCACTTTCTAGAGTTGTTATTCTTTGTTTTCTACTTTACCTAAACTTAATACTAAAATATTTCTTAATGATATACTTTCAGGATTCTCTAAGAAACAATTTTGTATAAGAACTATAAAAGGAGGTAAAAAATGTACCTGGATTTAAGCACCCTTAACATATGATTCAACAGAAATCTATATGGTACATATAATAACACTTTAAGAAAATATGATGAAGCAAACGTGTACAGTAGTTTCCCTCTTATCTGTGGTTTCAGTTACCCACAGGCAATCATAGCCTAAAAACATTTATTGGAAAATTTGAGAAATAAACAATTCACAGGTTTTAAAATCATGTGTTGTTCTGAGTAGCATGATAAAATCTCACACAGTTCTGATCTGTCCTTCTGTGGACATAATCATCTCTTTCTGTGTCCAGCACCTCCACACTATATGTGTTATCCTTGTGCCCCACTCCTCACTGCTTCCTCAAGTGAAAAGAAAAAGTTCTTGATTTAGGGAAGAAAAATTAGATGCTAAGGTTGCTAAGATCCATAATAAGCATAATTTTTCTATCTGTGAAATTGTGAAGAAGGAAAAAGAAATTCATGCTAGTTTTGCTATTGCACCTCAAACTGCCAATGTTACGGCTACTGTGTAGGGTTAAGAGCTTAGTTAAGATAGAAAAGGTATTAAATTTGTGGATGAAAGACATGAATAGAAACATGTTCCAACTGATGGTAATTTGGTATGGTACTATCTGAGGTTTCAGTCATCCCCTGGGGTCTTGGAATGGATCACCCAAGGATAAGGGGGAAGGACCTTATTTTACATTATTTCAAGTCTACTAGAATCAGGTTTTATTTTAATTGTTTTAGTACTTTCCAGGGTCTTATACATTTGCATATTTTAAAAGGTATATTAAAATATAATATGATGAAATCTTACTGCAGGCTTTTTGCCTTCTTTTAACAAAGTTTTCCTCCTGAGAACACCTTGAATAGTAACAGCTCCTGGATATAAATGTACTGCTAAATCTTCCGATTCTGCAGAGCTATAATAATGAAGAAAAGAAAACATGAGAGGTTTTATCTGTAACAATCATCAAGCAGGTACTTAAATAAAATGTAATTATTCTTAATTTGAAAACTTTGTTATTTTATTCAGAGCTGAGAAGACATTGACAATTTTAAAGGTTTATTAATCTTGAAATTTATAAGCTGTCACAAAAGTTAATTAGAAAGTTATTACAGTCAGCAGATGGTTAAAAAACACACTTTATTATGTATTTGAACAAGTATAATTTAGAAAGAATGCAGTAATTCACTTTAGTAAAGATCAAATTAACAGTTTAAGACTTGTTTTCTTCTTAACATGCCATACTGAATCACTGTCGTAACCTTATTTTCCCCATTAGAAACTTTAAGTCCTGGTAGGAAAAATGCGGATTCTATTTGTTAAAAGTATTTAAGTATATATAAAACTGAAAATAAAAATAGAAGCTCAAAAAGAAAAAAACTCATGCTTAATTTAATTCTAAAATAGCAGAAAGAAGTAATAAAGTCAATAATAATATATTTATACAACAAGCTTTCTGCAATACATTTTAATAACATTTAAATGGTATCGGTGCATAAGTGATTATGGCCTAATAGCTCTCCACGAAAGGAAAAAACCCAAAATTCAAAATTTCCTTTTCATGTATCTTTAAAAAACCATCACAAAATAATCAAGACTTTAATATCTTTCCCTAATTGATTTAAGGTCCTATATTTAATACAATAATGGTTTCTATGTGAGCCAGTTAAACATACACACTGATAAAAATGTCACTGGTGACTTGACATGAGCTGCAGAATTCCTATAAGAACAATGAAAACTGAAGTTTGCCAGTTTATTCCTTTGTGATTATTTAGGTGTCTTCAAAGTGACTTTAAAAACCTACAAACCAGTAGAAATTTCATGCTAGGGCTATTTATATTCAGGGAGGTATACTCAGGGAGATTAGACACCATCAAACTGATGTAAAATTTGCTTCTGAAGTTTGGTATTTTGTTGTGTTATGAATTGGTTGATTACCCATTATCATTAAACCCTACCTTCCCAATCAATACACCATCCTTATCTGCCTCCATAGCTAGTACAGTGCAAAAAGAGACCTGGTTTAACTACATGAACAACTGAACGAATAGGAGTTTAAATATGCAAATTATTATTTTATGAAATAGACTTGTCTACATTCAGGACCTGCAGTTTATCTGAAAAGTTTTTAAAAAGACAAATCAAATATAAATTTGTTAGCAAAGTAAATGCTTTGATTACAACTTATGAATAACAAGCAGATTTTTATATCACTCAATAACTATCAGCAGTAGAAAGACTGGTGCAGTTTAAAGACTACCAACTTGGAAGCATTTTAAAATATGTAATGTTAAGATGCAAGTTTTGGCAATTAGCTCTGTGGATCAGAAAGAATAGATGAAAATTATCTTCACATTAGATCTTGAAAAGAAAGTTTTTCTGGGTAATTTGTTTAGTTTTTAAATCAGTTAGTTGAGAAAGAGAGAAATAATGTCAGACCACACCCATGTAAGCCAATCACCAACACCATAAGGGAGTTCTGTGACTCCTGAATGCAGGGGAATTGTACCTGCTGGCCTTCATGTGACTTCGATAGCCATTTCGTGCCACTCTTGTCACCGGGCCCAGAGAATGGTATAATCTGTTCCTGTTGGATTCCATTATAAATTGTATATATTACATATACTTTTATTCACACAGTCATCATCAATACCTAGAACAGTATAATAGTTTCTTCTTGTAACATAGCTTTCTAAGTCTTATAAAAGGATAGTATGTGATTGTTCCTCTTTCTGTTTTAAAGCATGCAGCATAGATTTCAAAAATTTTTTCTTCTACTATTGACTCTAGAAATACTCAGAGGTATTTAGTACACACCATATATTTATATATACATTCACTTTCGCAAATCTGCTAAAGGAATTAAAGAGCTGTTTATAGCCAAATAATAATTTTAAAAAAACCTGAAAAATACTTCAAAAATTTTTATGTTTATATACCATTTCTTGAATTTCATTTTAAATATCATGCCTGGATTTAGAATAGTAATTCATTTTTATTATATGTCCCTATGAAGACACCTAAAAGCAATGTGGCTTGAAAACTTAAAACTAATGAGGAAAACTTTATTTTCCTCTGTATCCTTTATAGTAAGTTTAAAAAAAAAAAACCAAAACTAATAAAAGAAATGAATTGAGTAAAATAGGCATTATGTTATTTCTACATTAACTGACAAAGCCAATAAATGATAAAAATGATAAGTTAATACTTATCCAAAATGGCACATTAATAGTTAAAAAACAACAAAAAAATCCAGACACATAAAAACGCTGATACTTCTTTGCCTAAGAAAACTGGAATGTAGCACTGTTGATAAATGATATTTAAAAGAAAAAGCATTACTTTAACAACTTAACAACGCATTGGATGTCTGTCTAGAAAAAAGAACAGAAAATGGTATGTTAATATTCAGAGTACTATGTTCAAGTTCACTATCCATGAGTAGTACTTCAAATCCTAGTTCTTTATTCACTTTCTATTATTTCATGTCTGAATCTTGCTGGGCAGTATTCATTTCATTGTTCTCAAAATGTTCCAAGAGCCCACTAATTTAAAATTGGCATAGGAAAAGTAGATTTTTTTAGCTGCAAATGTCTGTAAAGCAAAACATTTGTTATAAAGAGAAAAATTGTTTTCAGACGTGAAGGTAATGCCATTAAATACTGTCTTCATAAGTAACCTGCTGGGAGGAGAGCAGATTATTTAACACAAATAATTCTGGTTAGTCACTTATAACTCAAGCGATCTAAGGAACTATTTGGTTAATCATTATTTTTTAAATCTAAAGATTACAATACGCTTAGAATTAACTTCTGATGGTATTATGTTCTTTCTAGAGGAAAAGACAATTTGAACAAATGCAGACAACATGTCAAAGGCAATTCTTGTGTTTTTCACATTTCAGGGAAACCCAAATGAACAGATTAAAAGTAAAGGTTGGAAGAAAAATAATACAAAAATAAATAAAAACAATTTTTACTTATTATTATCCCCAAAAACAAAGGGAACAAAAGTTGGGATCACTGATAGAGTAGAAAGAATCATAAGTACTTTGCAATGTAAAACTTATAAATAAAATCTTACATAACAGTGAGAAATCTTTATGAAGTTACATAAGAAATAAGAATCTATTTTTCCAATTAAACAGCATGACATTAATTCAAATAAGATTTAAAACTGTATTCTAAAAGTGACTGATATGGAGTTAGGCAATTAAATATTTTCTACTTCAGTATTAATATGATATTTAACATTCAATTCAAATGACGTTCTTGTTGAATAATGAATATAGGCATTTATAGAAACTCAGTTACTTAGTTCAGATACAAAAGGGAGTGATCATTTTGGTCAAGAGCCAAATACCTCATGAGTCCAAAATGGCAGAACTGAAAAGGCCAGAGAAAACGTAATCCTAAAGGACATTTAGGCTGGGTGTGGTGGCTCATGCTTGTAATCCCAGCACTTTGGGAGGCTGAGGTGGGTGGATCACCTGAGGTCAGGAGTTCAAGACCAGCCTGGCTAACATGGTGAAAACCCGTCTCTAAAAAAAATAAAAAGAATCCTAAAGGACATTTAATAAATAATTATTTGCATTGTTTGATCACATTCTTCAGAGCTTATATGTACCTGGAGCTCAATATACCATGATATTTGCTATAGGCAGATGACAGCTTTTATAGCTTAAAGTAACAAAGGAAGGAGAAGGAAGCACAGCTTATAGTATTTCAGTAAAATGTGTACTCTGACAATTCTGAATTACAACAATTTAAATTCAAACCTTAACTTGCTTTACTTGTATAATTTAAAGTTTATTAAATCATTTTGTCCTCGACAAAGTAGCAGAGAATAAAGTTGACCATTCCACTAAATGCCTTAAAATTACTTAAATGAATCAAGAACTTAAGGAAATAATTTTTTGAATACATAAGGAGTTTACTTGTCTATCACTGCTTATTATTTTTAAGTTACAATTTTAAATGTACTAAAATTCAAATACATGTATCATGCCACCAAATAAACATTTAGAGATAAGACTAACATTCATTCTCATTATTTACATATCCAAACTTAAATATCAACTTCTGATTTCTTTTAACAGCAGTAAACTTAAATAATCCCTTAGGGATATGTAGTAAATATTAACTCTTAAAATTTTTATTATCATATTATTTAACACAGACAAAATAAACTCAAAGCAGTTCAAATGGACAATTTATCTTACCTTTCAAAAGCAGGCCATGAGGTCTCTTCACTTAGTTCAGAACCATCACTGCTACCTAGAATGAAAAGTTATTCTATTTTTTAAACATCAGAATTATCTCTCTACTTTGCATTTCACAATTTAAAAATAAATTCATTAACTATGCTTATAAAATGACAATCACACTGTGGGTAAACATATCCACATATTAATTCTTTATTCTAATATTACTGCTATTAGGTTTC
Organism: Aotus nancymaae; assembly: GCF_030222135.1. Classification (NCBI taxonomy): domain Eukaryota; kingdom Metazoa; phylum Chordata; class Mammalia; order Primates; family Aotidae; genus Aotus; species Aotus nancymaae. Next base: position 11,230,546 of record NW_026988523.1, on the reverse strand, counting down.
TTTTGCAATATATTGGAATATAGTTGACATGACAACCTAAAATAACAAAATAGCATAAAACATTTTTGCGTGCCTACTTGCAGCTGAAATTCATTATGTCAACCAACAATTTTTCCTACCATTACAAAACATAAAATAACACAAAACTTCTTATTAGGTTTGTCATAATTTGGGACCAATATAATTATAAAATCCTTGGAGATTCATGGCATACTTCTTTCTCTTTGTATTAAAGTTCATTACTAATTATCCTAAGTACAAAAATCCTAATAAAATCCAATTCTTTGTCTCTAGAGACAAGATTAAAGAGGATGGAGTCTCTAAATTAAAAAAAACAAAAACTGATGCTATAAAAACATAACAATTTTCTCTTTTGCTGAAAGATCAGTTAAAATAAAATGGTCTTCAAATAGAACATTAAAATCAGTTGGGGGAAAAAAAAAACTATGAGGAATAAATTTAAAGAGTCCAAACAGCTTAGTTGACCTAAATGTTACTTTAAAGATAATTCTGACTCTTAATAAAATTAGGATGACTAATAGGTCAAGTTAAACTGTCTATCAAGCAGGGTTCTACGAGAGAATCAAACTCTAATGCTGTAAGGTTTCCATCAGATACCTGTAATGGATGCTGTAAGGTATCTGTTAGTCTCGTCTCTTTTAGAGACGATGGATTAATACCTTTCTACGGGTTTGCAATGGCACTAGTTATGTACCATCCTTGGATAACTTGAGGTAACAGTCACTGAAATAATTTTCTGCATTGTATGGTCCAGAAGAAGAACCAGAGGTAACCTGTGGTAGTGGTGGGGTCTTGTACATTATCTACATTACCTTTGATTTGTGGCATTATGTGGTAAAAACTGAAAATTTAAGCATCATTAGTATAACTTATTTGTAGAAAATGGAAGCACGAAACTCAGAGTGAATACCCTTCCCTTAGTTATTGGCTAGGTGAGACTACTCGAGATTATCTAGAATAGACACCATATTAAAAAATGTTTGAGGCCATTGTTCTAAGCACTGGTTAATTTTCCCACAGTATTTTCAAAGCCTTCACCATAGATTAATATTGCATGTAGAAGTTACAGCTAAAGAAGAACTTGTGTGTGTATACTAACACCTATCATCTTACGGTAATATACTCATTCTTTTTTCATACTGTTAAAGCTTTAAAACCAAAAATCCTCGAAGGTAAATGCCTATGTGTAATGTTCTTAATTTACAAACTAGGATGCAACCATCTTTTACTGTTTACCTACTTTGCCTCAGAATAATTAAAAAAACACACACAAATGCAAAAATCTGCTCTAAAAGAGAAAAGTCTTCACACTGAGACACTAATTGTAACTCAATAAAAGAACTAGACAACTATCTTGTGGTAAAAGGACATCTATGAAAAGTTAAAGCTATAAACTACAGAATAATTCTCATTATAACACTCATGATGGGAAAGAGTCAAATAGTATACACCTGGGAACTGTAATTTTAAAAATTACTTTTTGTTTTAAGTGGCATGCCAAATTCCGTATGTGTAGCAAATTTTTGACTGAAAAAAGTTCTTCCCTTTGCAAAATTATTTTTCAGACTGAGATTAATATTTGCATATAGGCAACTTAGAACATTAGTAAGAGGTATTTCAGGTGACAAACTTACCTTCTTTTTAAAAAATTTTATCATTTAATCATTTGCATTTATAAAAAGGGGACTATCAGAATAAACAACTGCTGAATGGCAATGGAGAGTTCTGAAATAATTTCATTTTAACTCTCAAGGACTAAGGAAGTCAGCATGTTCAAGAAAATGAAATCTCCTTTTGCATCTCTTTCTATTAGCTGTTCACCAGTATTGATTAAGATATCAGTAACAAAAGGCTTAGCCCTTGAACAATCTGGTACTTAATCACAGATGAAGACATTATTCCTCCTTTATTTCTTTTTAAAAATAAAAGGAGCTATTGTATGAGTAATTTCTTTTCTTTTTTTTTTTTTTTGAGACAGAATCTCACTCTATGGTCTAGGTTGGGTAGTGCAGTGGTGTGAACATGGCTCACTGCAACCTCTGCCTTCTGGGTTCAAGTGATTCTTGTGCCTCAGCCTCCCAAGTAGCTGGGATTACAGGCATGCACCATCATTCCCCACTAATTGTTGTATTTTTAGTAGAGATGGGGTTTTGCCATGTTGGCCAGGTTCATTTTGAGCTCCTGACCTCAAGAGATCAGCCCAGTTGGGCCTCCTAAAGTGCTGGGATTACAGGCGTGAGCTACCCTGCCCGGCCTGTATGAATAATTTCTAATTGTAAAAAGAAATAATGCTCATCTAGAAGACTAAAAAAACAAAAGTTTAGGAAGTAAAAACAAATCCCTCTATAAATCTCACATCCCTTTCCAACATAGTCCTAATCTTCTGCTCTCCTTCACAGTAGCGATCTCTGTTTCCTCATCTCTCATTTTCACATCTACTCCAGTCCAGGCCTTGTCCTGAAATCTCTGAAGTAACTCTTGTCAAGGTCACCAATAACTTTTATCTGGCCAAATCTCCCAGTCAATTCCCCATTCTCATCTGAGCTCTCTTTTTTTGCATTTGATATTGACACATTCAACACTTTCCTCCTCCTTGAGATATTTCATCTACTGGGCTTTTGTGTATTTTTCTCCCTACTTCATTGATCTCTCCTTTTTAATTTCCTTTGATGACTCACCCTTCTTTTAAAAAATAATTTAATCAGGCCGAGTACGGTGTCTCATACCTGTAATCCCAGCACTTTGGGAGGCCGAGGCAGGCAGATCACGAGCTCAGGAGATAGAAACCATTCTGGCTAACACGGTGAAACCCCGTCTCTACTAAAAATACAAAAAATTAGCCAGGCGTGGTGGCACGTGCCTATAATCCCAGCTACTTGGGAGGCTGAGGCACAAGAATCGCTTGAACCCAGGAGGCGGAGGTTGCAGTAAGCCGAGATCGTGCCACTGTACTCCAGCCTGGGTGACAGAGCGAGACTCTGTCTCAAATAAAAAAAAAAAAATAAAAACAGTGAGCTGAGATTGTGCCACTGCACTCCAGCCTGAGTGACAGAGCAAGACTATCTCAAAAAAAAAAAAAAAAAAAAAGGACCTGGCAATATGGCTGAATAGGAACAGCTCCGGTCTGCAGCTCTCAGCAAGATGAATGCAGAAAGTGGGTGATTTCTGTATTTCCAACTGAGGTACTTGGCTCATCTCACTGGGACTGGTTAGACAGCGGTTACAGCCTACAGAGGGCGAGCTGAAGCAGGGTGGGACGTCTCCTCACCTGGGAAGCGCAAGGGGTTGGGGAACTCCCTAGCCTTGCCAAAGAAAGCCATGAGGAACTGTGCTATGAGGAATGGTGCACCCGGCCCAGATACTAAACTTCTGCCACAGTCTTGCAACCTGCAGACCAGATTTCCTCTGGTGCCTGTGCCACCAGGGCCCTGGGTTTCAAGCTTAAAACTGGGAGGCTGTTTGGGCAGACACTGAGATAGATGCAGGAGTTTTTTTTCATACCTCAGTGGCACCTAGAATGCCAGCAAGACAGAATCGTTCACTCCCCTGGAAAGGGGGCTAAAGCCAGGGAGCCAAGTGGTCTAGCTCAGTGGATCCAACTTCTACGGAGCCCAGCAAGCCAAGATCCATTGGATTGAAATTCTCGCTGTAGGCACAGCAGTCTGAAGTTGACCTGGGATGCTTGAAGCTTGCTGGGGGAAGGGGCATCCGCCATTATTAGACTTGAATAGGTGGTTTTTCCCTCATAGTGTAAACAAAACTGCAGGGAAGATCAACTGGGCGGAGCCTTCTGCAGCTCAGCAAAGCAGCTGTAATCAGACTCTCTCTAGAGTCCTCCTCTCTAGACAGGGCATCTCTAGCCAGACTAATAAAGAGAAAAGAATCAAATAGATGGAAAAAAAAATGATAAAGGGGATTATTATCACTGATCCCACAGAAATACGAACTACCATCAGAGAATACTATAAACACCTCTATGCAAATAAACTGGAAAATCTAGAGGAAATGAATAAATTCCTAGAAACATAGATACTCCCAAGTCTAAACCAGGAAGAGGTCGAATCCCTCAATAGACTGATAACAAGTTCTGAAATTGAGGCAGTAATTAATAGCCTACCAACCGAAAAAAAAAAAAGCCCAAGACCAGATGGATTCACAGCCGATTTCTACCAGAGGTACAAAGAGGAGCTGGTACCATTCCTTCTGAAACTATTCCAAATAATAGAAAAGGAGAGACACTTCCCTAACTCATTTTATAAGGCCAGCATCATCCTGATACCAAAACCTGGCAGAGACACACACACAAAAGAAAATTTCAGGCCAATATCTCTGATGAACATTGTTGCAAAAATCCTCAATAAAATACTTGTGAACTGAATCCAGCAGCACATCAAAAAGCTTATCCACCACGATCAAGCTGGCTTCATCCCTGGGATACAAGGCTGGTTCAACATACGCAAATCAATAAATGTAATCCATCACATAAACAGAACCAATGACAAAAACTGCATGATTATTTCAATAGATGCAGAAAGGCCTTTGATATAATTCAACACCCTTTCAACAAACTAGGTATTGATGGAATGTATCTCAAAATAATAAGAGCTATTTATGACCAACCCATAGTCAATACCATACTGAATGGGCAAAAACTGGAAGCATTCCCTTTGAAAACTGACACAAGACAAGGATGCCCTCTCTCAACACTTCTATTCAATATATTATTGGAAGTTCTGGCCAGGAAAATCAGGAAAGAGAAAGAAATAAAGGGTATTCAAATAGGAAGAGAGGAAGTCAAATTGTCTCTGTTTGCAGATGACATGACTGTATATTTAGAAAACCCCATTGTCTCAACCGAAAATCGCCTTAAGCTGATAAGCAACTTCAGCAAAGTCTCAAGATACAAAATCAATGTGCAAAAATCACAAGCATTCATATACACCAATAATAAACCAGCAGACAACCAAATCATGAGTGATCTCCCATGCACAATCACTACAAAGAGAATAAAATACCTAGGAATAAAACTTAAGAGGGATGTGAAGGACCTCTTCAAGGAGAACTATAAACCACTGCTCAAGGAAATCAGAGAGGACATGAACAAATGGAAAAACATTCCATGCTCATGGATAGGAAGAATCAATATCGTGAAAATGGCCATGCTGCCCAAAGTAATTTATAGATTCAATGTTATCCCCATCAAGCTGCCAGTGACTTTCTTCACAGGATTAGAAAAAAACAACTTTAAATATCATACGGAACCGAAAAAGAGCCCACGTAGCCAAGACAATCCTAAGCAAAAAGAACAAAGCTGGAGGCATCACACTACTGACTTCAAAGTATACTACAAGGCTACAATAATCAAAACAGCATGGTATTGGTACCAAAACAGATATATAGACCAATGGAACAGAACAGAGGCCTCAGAAATAACACCACACATCTACAACCATCTGATATTTGACAAACCTGACAAAAACAAGCAATGGGGAAAGGATTCCCTACCTAATAAATGGTGTTGGGAAAACTGGCTAGCCATATGCAGAAAACTGAAAGTGAACCCCTTCCTTACAACTTATACAAAAATTAACTAAAGATGGATTAAAGACTTAAACGTAAGACCTAAAACCCATAAAAACCCTAGAAGAAAACCTAGGCAATACCATTTAGGATATAAGTATGGGCAAAGACTTAAAGCAATGGCAACAAAAGCCAAAATTGGCAAATGGGATATAATTAAGCTAAAGAGCTTCTGCAAAAGAAACTATCATCAGAGTGAACAGGCAATCTACAGAATGGGAAAAATTTTTGCAATCTATCCATCTGACAATATCCAGAATCTACAAAGAACTCAAACAAATTTACAAGAAAAAAAAACCACGTCAAAAAATGAGCAAAGGATACAAACAGACACTTCTCAAAAGAAGACATTTATGCATCCAATAAACATGAAAGCTCATCATCACTGGTCATTAGAGAAATGCAAATCAAAACCACAATGAGATACCATCTCATGCCAGTTAGAATGGCAATAATTAAAAAGTCAGGAAACAATAGATGCTAGAGAGGATGTGGAGAAATAGGAATGCTTTCACACTGTGGGTGGGAGTATAAATTATTTCAACCACTGTGGAAGACAGTGTGGTGCTTCCTCAAGGATCTAGAACCAGAAATATCATTTGACCCAGCAATCCCATTAATGGGTATATACCCAGAGGATTATAAAACATTCTGCTATAAACACACATGCACATGTACATTTATTGTGGCACTGTTCACAATAGCAAAGACTTGGAACCAACCCAAATGCCCATGAATAACAGACTGGATAAAGAAAACGTGGCACATATACATCATGGAATATTACGCAGCCATAAAAAAGGATGAGTTGATGTCCTTTGCACGGACATGGATGAAGGTGGAAACCATTATTCTCAGCAAACTAACAAAAAAACAGCAAAAACACTGCATGTTCTCACTCATAAGTGGGAGTTGAACAATAGAACACATAGACACAAGGAGGGGAACATCACACACCGGGGCCTGTTGGGAGGTGGGAGGCTAGGGGAGGGACAGAATTAGGGGAAATTCCTAATGTAGATAACGGGTTGATGGGTGCAGCAAATCACCAGGGCATGTGTATACCTATGTAACAAACCTGCAGGTTCTGCACATGTACCCCAGAACTTAAAGTATATTTAAAAAAAAAAAGGTTTGGCCAGGGCAGATAGAAATTTAAGGAAGAAATTTAGAGAGAATTTTGTTTTGGGTTTATGTTTTTAGAGGCATATTAGACATACATGTGAGATGGCAAGTCAGCAGAAAGTAATCATGAATCAATTTAATATTCTTATGAAACTGCCAAGTTAAATTTGTTTCAAAATGTAATCCTCAGGCTGGGCCAGTGGCTCATGCCTGTAAGCCCAGCACTTTGGGAGGTCGAGGTGGGCAGATCACCTGAGGTTGGGAGTTTGAGAACAGCCTGACCAACATGGAGAAACCCTGTCTCTATTAAAAATACAAATAAAATTAGGGCATGGTTGTGCATGCTTGTAATCCTAGTTACTCGGGAGGCTGAGGCAGAATTGTCTGAACGTGGGAGTTGGAGGTTGCAGTGAGCCAAGATTGGGCCATTGCACTCCAGCCTGGGCAACAAGATTGAAACTCTGTCTCAAAAAAATAAAAAAAAATGTAATCCTCAATAATAAAAGATTGATATGCAGATAATAATTTAATAAGACTTCTAAATGTGAGAATGTTTTCTTTTCATTTATGTACACTCTCTCTTTAGGTACTCTCAACCAAGCATGGCTTATAAATATGCTACTTCTCATATATCTTCAGACCTGACCTTACCCCACAGAACTCCAGATTCATATATTCAAAAACCTAGCTAACATCTCCATAGAACTAAACATGTCCAAAACAGAACTGATTTTCCAAACTCGGTCCCCTTCACAAACACTTCCCTGCCCACAGATGATTAGTCTTCATCTTTTCTTCCTTGGTAATAGCATCATCATCTAACTATCACACTTGCTTAATCCAAATAACCTGAAGTGATCCTTGACCCCACACTCTTCCTCCTCACCATAGCCCAATCACGTGCAGTTAACTAATTCAACCACCCCATATATTCTGTTTCCACTTTCTTCAAATGCTTCCCCTTCTGGAGTTAAAAACAGCAAGCACTTTTAAAACCATCACAAATTATTAACTTCATCCTGTATTTAACTGCTACTTTGTTTTTTAACCAAATTTTCTCTATGTGTGGTGGGGTTAATTTTTCTCCAGCCAATTTTTTAAAACAAATTTTATTTAAATTGCAACCCTCTCAGAGAAGTTTTTCTCACCTATTGATATTCCACTAGAAAGAGTAGAACTTTCAGCTTGGCCTCGAGATGGTACATGGGGCTCCATGACGCTATCATCTAACAGATGTCTAGGCCCTGCATTTGGAAACGTTGCACTCTTAAATTCTGTTGTGTTCATTTTATGAATGAAACTGGAAAGAAAGAGAAAAAAAAAGTTCATACCTTTTATTATTGTTACCAATTTAGAATATAAAAACTGCTCTTACATATAAAGATTTAGGATATAAGAGGTTTACCTGCTGTCATACTGAGATCTCACCATAAAAGCCTCAAACTAACAGTTTAGGGAAAATGTTTTAGGAAACCAGGCTGTATCTATATAATTAGGGCATACTTTAAAATAATTTCATTTTGATCCTCATATCCATTAAAAAAAATTGTTTCCACATTCACTTTTGGATAATAGTTATTAAATTTCCAGAAAAATCATGGCAAAAGTGAACATGTGTCCCGATTTTGAAAAAACAATACTGCAAAACTAATGAAGTTAAAAGTCAGTTTTCTTTATATTTAGGAATAAAGAAAATAATTTTTATACCTTTTAATTTACGACTGATTTTGGTTAAGACAAACAATGTCTTGATATAAAGGTTATAATTTTTAAAAAAGGTATACTGCTATCCTGATTTTCTTTATGATGGCCCTCTATAATTTTCATTTATTGTCTCCAAATATAAATGCACTGTTGACAAAATCCCATTTCCAAATTCAGGTAGTAAGAAATGAAAGTGTTTAGGCAAATAAGATATTTTACTGAATCAAAAAAGGCTGTTAAGAAAAAAGAAAACTATTCGAGGATACCATTTTCTGCAGAACTAATAAATAGACAATAAACCCAACTACAAACAACTTAAAAATGTGAAAGATAAAATAAAAAATGCTGACTTATAACCCAAGCTATGGCACTTCCTATGTCCATGTGGAATCAGATTCCGAGGGGATGGGGGTGTTTGTGGGAGCAAGGCTCCTTCAGCTGCCACACTTTTTCGTCCACTCTGTGGAGATGCTCCTACTTCAGGACCTAAGGGTTAAATTTAAAGAGAAAGAGATTTTCAAATGATTTCATATGATTACTTTATTTTTCAGTCCCTTGATATAAAATACTAAATGTGGTTCAAATTTTGAGATAGTATTGTTAGTTCTATTTAACTGACTTGAAGATGAGAATATATTCCAAGTCCTAAAACACAAAATCCCAAACCAAACAGAATCCATTCATTTTTATCTTACTTATACTAAGTAGAGGCAGTGTAAATATTTTCTCCATTATATAAGCAGCAGCAGAATTAAAAGAGATCAGCTTTCATATCACAGACAAAATCTGGACTAAACACCCAGGTCTTCTGAGTCCTAGGTTCAGTGTCCTAAGACACTGAAGTTTAAGAGTCCTAAGTTCTTTTAATTTTATACATTACTTCTTTATTCCTAGTTTCAACTTCCTCTTAAAGAATGTGTAGGGTAGGTCAAACACTCAAATTAGAAATTAAATCCATACTGACATTGTTCAGGCTTATGGGAATAAATAATGGAATATTATTAAAGTACAAAATAGCACTTTAAGAATAAAAAGAAAAGCAAATATAAGAAATTTAAAATGAAATGTTTTTTCTGCTTGGAATATTCTTCCCCATAGATATTGTCATGGTTTCTTTCTTCACTTCTTCCCATCTTATTAGATAAGTTGTCAAATATTTTTAGAAAATACATGAAACTTAGTGTGAAGGCCTGTACTGGGAATTTTAAAAAAGGTACCTATCAGTGATTTCTTAAATAATGAGCAAGTCTCTTTATGTTGTTTTAAAAAATTATTTGTGGTGTATACATAATATCCCCATTATAATGTAATAGGTAAAGGAAGAAACTATGATTTTTATATTTTTAGTACTTGGTCCAGTATTAAAGTCAACATTAAAAAAAGTCATGCCATTAAAAATAACTTCTACTAATTAAATTAGTAGACTTTCCCATTAGACCACAGACATTTCTAGTATAATCAATCTTCATTGCCTAGGACAATGCATTCTTAATTAAAAATGAATATCCATAACTACTTGTCTATTATTTTCCATCTGTTACATCTATTTTCCTTGATTAGGTACCTTATTTGTTTGTCCACTACTGACAAATTACAGCAACTTTTAAATTAAAAAACAAAAATCCATAAAGGACTGATAGATTTTAATATCAAAATAAATTTTATGTGCAGTATAAGATGTACTAAGTTTTTATTTATTTTGGAGTATATTCTTCCTCATTAGGTTATCTGATGTAGATTTGGTAATGAGAGAAAACTATGTACTAACCTACTAAATCTTCCCTGGAAGCAGCAGAACGTGGAGTGCTTGTCCCTGGTTCTATCTTTAATGAAAGCCTGAATTTTAAAAAGACAAAATACATACCATGATTAATTAACATTTGATGAAACAAGATTAAAATTGTGTATTTTCTCACAAAAAACTAAAAACATTTTAATGAAATAATCTGACCTATATATTTTTCTGCAAGAGCAATCTTCTTCTTTTAAAGACAGGGAATCTCACTTAAGCCTCAAACTTGTGGGCTCAGGCGATCCTTCCACCTTGGCTTCCCAAAGTGCTGGGATTACGGGCATGGAGCCACCAAGCCTGGCCAAGAGCAACTTTTTTTGTTTTTTGAGATGGAGTCTCATTCTGTCATCCAGGCTGGAGTGTAGTGGCCTGATCTCAGCTCACTGCAACTTCTGCCTCCTGGGTTCAAGCGATTCTCCTGCCTCAGCCTCCTGAATAGCTGGGACTACAGGTGTGTGCCACCACGCCCAGCTAATTTTTCATATTTTAGTAGAGACAGGGTTTCACCATGTTGGCCAGGATGATCTCAATCTTCTGACCTCGTGATCCGCCTGCCTTGGCCTCTCAAAGTGCTGCGATTACAGGCGTGAGCCACTGCGCCTGCCCCAACTTTTAATTAAGATGTTAAATCTCTTATTTATTTCAGACAAAGCTGATCTTATGGTTATTCTAGGAAATATAAGGAAGGGAAAATATATTAAAAAATTCAAAACTCTCCCCAATTACCCAAAGCTGCCAAACCATGGAACACATTAAAAGATATTTGATGAATGACTAAATGATGATTCAACTTAAGAGCTAACACTGATACCTGACACTTAAATTCATAAACTTTCATATATATTATTAAATATATTAGGCAAATTATTTCTAAAAACCACCTTATTTAAAACTAACCATCTAACAAACCAGCTTACACAACTCTTCAAAAGAAAGATCTATACAAATAAAAAAGTTGTCTGCAAAATTCCTAGTAAGTTCCTGTCCTAAGTCAGAGTTTATTAGGTGGTACATAAGTTCCATTTAGGATAATATATCCAGTTTTGAGTTTCACAGTGAAAGAGATTATGATTCCTGTCAGGAGAAGCTATTTCAGAAAATAGGATACTAAAGTAGTTGCAGAAAACGCTTTGGTGTGATACATGAATCCTAATATTGCTGAGCTTCTTTGAAAATTAATAAAAACTGCTTAGCATTCTACTAAAATTTTAAAAGTAATTGCACAAGTGGCATTTATAATGATAAATTTATTGTAGGTTCTTAAGTTATTAATTATATTCCAGTTATTTGGTAACGTAAAATGCATATATTGAACAGATCAATTTGACATTAACCAGACTCTCTTTTCTTTTTCTAAAGACGTTTACTTTACTTATCTAGGCTACAGACTATACTGCATTCATTCATTTGACAAACATTTACTGAAAACTTGTGTTGGGCACTGTGCTCAGAACTGAAATATAACAGAGATTACAGCAGACACGGTATTCCTGTCCTTCTGAAGCTTCCAATCTAGTGGATGAAAGAAAAGGAGTAAATGAAATAACTACCATTTCCCAATGGCACCAAAATAGAAAGAAACAGAAAGAGAGCTTATTGGGTGAATCACATTGCTATTGGTAGCAACTAGAAACTGATAGCAATATAAAAAGCAGAAGCATCTTTAAAAAGCAGTGAAGGCTAGTCTGAGTGTCAGCTGCTTCCATCATCATCAAAGCACCATATAATAACAGAGATGCTGATTCATTAAGAAGATATGTTCAGTATTAAAACAAAATCACCCAGAAAGATTTTCATCACGATCAAAAGACAGATAATGTATAATATCTATACTGGCTGCCTGTGTAGATAAAGTTGCCCAAAACAGGCCTTTGTAAGTGACATGTCATTTCTATTCATAAACTTTTCATCATAAAAGACATTTTTTCTAGCAAAATGTTTTTTTCTAAATTTTTCTAATAATTTTAATGACATCTTAAAATGCTCTATTTTTCAAACACGCTAAATTATTAGGCTCATGCAACACAACTGCATTTTTAGAAAAACAATCTGTCAGCTGGGTGCAGTGGCTCACACCTATAATCCTAGCACTCTGGAGGCCAAGGCAGGCAGATTGTCTGAGGTCAGGAGTTCAAGATCAGCCTGGCCAACATGGAGAAACCCTGTCTCTACTAAAAATACAAAAATTAGCTGGGTGTGGTGGCGGGCACCTGTAATCCCAGCTACTCGAGAGGCTGAGGCAGGAGAATCACTTGAACCTGGGAGGCGGAGGTTGCAGTGAGTTATGATTGCGCCATTGCACTCCAGCCTGAGCAACAGAGCAAAATTCTGTCTCAACAACAACGACAACAACAACAACAAAAAAAAAAAAAAAAAAGAAAAGAAAGAAAAGAAAAGAAAAAGAAGAAAAACGATCTGTCTTCTCTAGTCCCATATGATGTCCCAATAACACCAAATGACTGTTCCCCAAGTAAGCACAGTTTCTTATCCCATTCCTTGGATCATTCCATCACCGGCAAGCTTTTCCGAGATTTCACTTGTATCTAAAAAACTTTAAATTCTTTTAAGTTCGATAAGTTTCTTGAGCCAGATAAATAATAGCTACTTGCTCATATTTTGAATTTTAAGATATCTGTTCTATACCTCACTGGACAAAACCTAAGTATTTATTAGGCATGAGTATCTATGCCAGTATCAGAAAGAAGAGAAAAATAGTGTTAAGTATAAGACACAGATCACCAAACTTGAAAAACTTACAACCTAGGGCAACAGATTTTTGAAACAACTCTAGCCTTAAACAGCTTCTTCATTGACTTCATACATTTTCAAGGAAGTAACCATGTAAAAACTTCTTGTAGAATAAAAATTGGTACAGAAATATAAAGTCTCGATATTATAGTGTGGGAGAGAAGATACCAATAAAGTTATTTTCAAACATTAGTAAAATTTTAGATGAATTTAGAAAAATTATTTCTAGATGTTTTCCAGAATTTCTATAGCCATTTACTAGGACTAATTCTGTTCTACAGAATTTTTAAAAAATTGTCAAAACCTGGAACAAGGAAGTTAATAATCATTACCAAAGGAAGATAAAAAAATATTTCTATATAATGCATTAACATTGAAAAATAATCTAGTCTTTCACTTTGATGAATTTTTGAAACATGATCTTTTATTGGAAAAAATATTTGTGAAAGTGCAAAATTCAATTTGAAAGCTTGGGAACAACTGGCATAATAAAGCTAAGTACACTTTAAAAACAAACAAACAAACAAATGAAGCTAAAAGAAAAGTGAGAAGCTTCAAGAGAAATAAGCTCTTTATCTTCCCACTTAAAAAAAAAAAAAAGCCCAGCAGTTATGTAAAGCATAGCAATAAAAAAGAAAAGGGTTAATAATTTAAAAATCTCCTCTCCCATCTTTGGGCAGTACTGTGGATATAATCAGGAAAAAAAAATGAATATCAGCTATTTTAAAAGTGATTTTGAAATCTTTTTTTTTTCTTTTGAGATAGAGTTTCACTCTTTTTGCTCAGGCTGGAGTGCAATGGCACAATCTTGGCTCACTGAAACCTCTGCCTCCCAGGTTCAAGAGATTCTCCTGTCTCAGCCTCCCAAGTAGCTGGGATTACAGGCACAAGCCACCATGCCCAACTAATTTTATATTTTTAGTAGATACGGGGTTTCACCATGTTGGCCAGGCTGGTCTCAAACTCATGACCTCAAGTGATCCGCATCCCCTCGGCCTCCCAAAGTGCTGGGATTACAGGTGGGAGCCACTGTGCCCAGGCTCAAAAATCTTTAAAGAACTTACTGTAACATAGGGAAAAGAATATGTGCGGTGCTACATTGGAGAAATGTCTCTTCTCCAGAGACAAGATGGACCAGTACTCTCTCAATCCACAAAAACAATTAAAAACAAACAACAATGTGTCAATAATTACCATTAAAAAGGAGTAATTTTTCTATTTTAAAAACTGTCTCATTGATTTTTCTGTCTATTAAAAGATAAATTCTATAAGGATTCAATGATTGAATATGAGAGAAAGGAAGAAATTTAAATTAGAACCATCAAACGTTAGCTCTCTACAAACAGAGAGATAAAATAATTTATTAAAAATAACAGATGAGGTATTTGTATATTGGGTCAATCCTAACAAGTGATCAAAAATACATATATGTTAGTACCTCTACTGCTGTAAATCTACCACTGGATTAGGCATTTGTTTGACACCACGTAGGATTTAGATGTTTAAATACATAGGGATAGAAAGGTGGAGGACAGGACAAAGTTATACAAACCACTTTTGGAGATCCAACCTACTTGTAATTATCGTCTTCCACAAATTTTTGTAGTTCTTCTATATACTGAACGGAGTTCAGATATTTTTGGACATGAGGCAACATGGGAATATCTAGGCAAAAGGTGATAAATAATTATCTGATAAAGTACAACTTAACCCAAACTTTAAAAATCAAGCTGAAAATATTTAAAGGTAAGTTAAGGCCACATGGTATCAAAATTTAAATTAACTCTAGAAGGACATTACTGAGATAAACTTTATTTAATGTGAAACTGAAGGTAATTTAGAAAATTACAGTTGCATACTGTTTGTATAGATTGTTGTTGTATTTTTTAATAGCTCCAATTATAAAGTCTCATATATTTGAGAAATTTCATAGAAAAAGATCAGGAACTATTCTAAACTAAACACAAGACATGAAGGCAGTTATTTTTCTTTTAAAGAAACCTGGTTCCCATTTATAAATGTGGTCTATCTCCTCCCCTTATAAATTTCAAGCAAGATTAATTTAACATCACAACTTGATGCTATGTTTAAAATATTGAGAAAAGGACAGAATAAGGAATTATTTGATTTAACTTTCAGTAAGATTCTATTTCCACAGATACTTTTAGGAAGTTTTTGAGGTTTTCTAAAAAGTACAGATGCACGAAGTAAAAGTCAGCTTTAAGATAAATTTACTTGAAGTAATCATATAATGGAAAACTCAGTTTTTTAAACCCATAGAAATTATATATTAACAGCCTAACTTTATTCTCTATCAAACTGGAAGTATCTAAATATTAAAAAAATACCTTTTCTCATCATTTGGGCTTATTTAGCTCTTTCTATATATGTAATTCTGTAAAATACATGTTGGATAGAAATTGGTTATTTACTCAATATCTGACTCAAGAAAGTTGGTCAATTGTCACAAGGCTCAAGGGTCTCAGCTACATTTCCCTAATGGAAAAATGTAAAAACTACTTACATATTTACATAATAGATCAGGGAGATCAAATAAGATAACAGAAAATGACTCTGTAAATTATAAAGGGTCAAATAGCTGTGAGGTAGTAATATTAAATACTTAACGCCCTTGTAATGTGAGAAAGTTGCTGCAAAATAGCAGAAAAGCAAAATATAAAAATAAAAAAATTAAATATTAAATACTTAATTCCTTAAAAGGAAGATCTTATGAAATAAAACAAGCACTATTTCCCTTTATATTAGGGCCCTGCTGTGTGAAAAGTGATCATCAACGTGTGAATAAATCACTGGAATTACAGCAATGTTAATGGCTTGGCATTATCTCCCAGAAACTTACCATATTCACAAGACTGTTGCAAATCAGAAATTATTCGAAGGATATTATTCATTAAATTTGATCTTTGCTCACTTTCTAGAATGCTGCCAGTTGATGGGTATGCTGAATCAATGTATGTTAAATCTGACAAATAGATACCTGAAACAAAATTAGATAAATGAATGTTTTCTTATTTGTAGCTTGGGAGACTATGACAAAGAAAGGGTGAAAAAGGTTGTTTATAGATACATTCCAATGTATGCCACATTTAAAATACATTGCTATTAATACACTGAGGCCTGGGTAACACATGATTACTGGGGTCGAGGTTTCCATACGGTTGGGGTCAGATATATACCAATTTTTTTGTAATAATATGCTATTTTGTAAATGTCTTCTTGTGATTTCATTTTCAAGTATAGTTTGAGGCTACAGTTAGAAACTCCAGAACACATGGGAATTAATGGAAAGGAGCAGAGCTCTTCAATTGGCTCTGCCTCTGACTAGTTTCATAATGGAGACAGGTATTTTAAACTCAGAACCTCAGATTTAAAATCTATACAAGTATCCATTTCCAAGGTGTATTACAGCTTGAAGACATTAATTTAGTTAGCAGCCCAGCCACTGCTCGACAAAGGGAAATTATTTAATATTTGTTTTATACTCTTTTGCCTTGAGTTGATAACTATCATTGGAGTCTTAACTACTTTGAAAATTATCTCAATCTGGTAGAAATGTTTTATACTTTAAAGATCAACACATAATTTCTGAAATAGTTCATGTGACTACAAATTGAAGTTAACTATTTCTTACCCTCCATGCGCTTTGTACCCAAAAATAACATAACACATCTTCTAAAATTTGGTTGTACTAGTCCTTAAGATGAAAGGTCACCCCTTTAAGATTATTTCTGGAGAGTTCACTATGCACATGTGAAATGTATTAGACAACTATAGCTGGAGAGAAAAGAAAAACATACTTTCCTACTTTTATCCCATTACTTCATGTTCATGAACTCTCAGGGAAATACAACCAAAATGCCATACCTACTGCCTTCTAAATAAGCACTGTCTTTCCTCAGCTTTTTCTTACACCTTAAATGTTTTCTAGACTTACTTCTGCCTATCCAAATCCTATATTTTACTTATCTAATTCAGTGTCAACTGTTCTCTAGTTTTCTCACAGATTCCAAGAAAGTCTCAGACTTTCTAGTCTCAGACTGTCTAATCTAATTCTCTCCTTTTACAGATAAGAACCTGAAACACAGATAGTAAAAGGACCTGTCTAAAGCCATGCAACCTGTTAGTGATAGAGCTGCATCTCAGGTCTCACTTATAGCCCAGGGTTTTTTTTTAATTACTTACATTCTGTTAAAAAATCATATGTTATCGGTCCATACTATTCACTTGATAACTTTTATGACTTCAAAATCTCCTTACTTAGATTTTTCTACATTTATATCTTATCTATTCAAGACTCCAAACTCATTTAAGGCAGTTGCTCTATCTTGCGAGAGAGAAAGAAAATATTGTGCAATGTTTTGACAATAGGTGCTTAATACACCATAAAAGGCTGGCATGGCAATCTTTTTACTCATCCTAGTATCATTCACTTTCCACTCAGTAAATTTTTACAGTATTCTTTAAGCCACCTATCATACTTTTTTTTCTTTAAAGAACCTCAACTTTATTTCCCTATAACTCCCAATGAATCAGAGGTTCCAAATGAAGCTGCAGTTCTTCCCACTTTCCCCAATCTCGGAGGAAGAAGAATCCCTCTCTTCTTCCCAAATCTCAACTGTAATTTTGAATGCAATTGTTGCTGCCTCCTTCCAAACAACCACCATTGCCTCTACTATCACTCATCCTACTGGCTCCTTTCGCAGAGCCAATATACACATTTTTCTTTGAGACAGAGTCTTGCTCTGTCACAGGCTGGAACACAGTGGCGCAATCTCAGCTCACTGCAACCTCTGCCTCCTGGGTTCAAGAGATTCTCGTTCCTCAGCCACCAGAGTAGCTGGGATTACAGGCATTCGCAACCATGCCTGGCTAGTTCTTGCATTTTTAGTAGAGACAGTGTTTCACCATGTTGGCCAGGCTGGTCTCAAACTCCTGTTCTCAAGTGATCCGCCCGACTCAGCCTCCCAAAGTGCTAGGATTATAGGCGTGAGCCAGTGTGCCCGGCCCAATATACATGTTTAAATCTACCCTACTTATAAAACAAAATCTAAGCAACTCTTCCTTCAAATCTGATCCCACTCCTCAAGATAACATCCTTGTCATCCTCCCTTCAACAAGCACCTTGGAAAAAAACACATAGTAGTACACTTCTTTATTTTATTATTCTATTTTTAATGTAATATTTGATACACAAAAAAGTTTACATGTGCTAGGAAAATTGTAAAAGACTTTGAGATGGGGGAAAAAACAAGATTACTAGGTATCCTGTCTCCAGTGCATCAGTTTGACCATTTTGAGCTATTTTATAACTCTGTACAGCTGATGAAAACTGGTAAAACAAATTGTTGTCCATAAAAATGCCAAAGAATTATGTCCAGTGGGATCTAATGAATGTTGACTTATTAATATTGATCAATTTTGCAACTATTTGTTAAATTTATTTCAGCATTCTTGATGGTGCATATGTGTGTTACTTTGAATTCTTCCTTGATGTATTTTTGATTCCCTTATAAATTTAATAATTTAAATGAAAATTTGGACACGTAATCATTTCATATTTGTGTGAGAATCATGATTTGACTTAAAAAAAATTATTGCCGTGAACAGTGGCTCACGTCTGTAATCTCAGCACTTTGGGAGGCTGAGGCAGGTGGACTGCTTGAGCCCAGGAGTTTGAGACCAGTCTGGGAAACACAGTGAGACCCCACTGCTAAAAAAAAAAAAAAAAAAATTATCAACATATGTGACACCTGTTGTTATCAAACAATATAACAAACATCTGTGTAAGACCAGGAAACTTATTACATCCTCCCTAAGGAGAGCTACAAGATTCCTCAAGGAACTGGCACAGGGATGTTAGCACATGTACATCAATAACAGCAATAAAAGATATGTTAAAAGTAGCATAGAAAAGCTTAAAGAGAAGTTTCATGAAAATTCTGTGCAAAAAAGTGTCATTCCCTGCTGATGCGATCAGAGACGGCTTCAAGGAAGAAGTGGGGTTTGAGCTGGGTACTAATGTGCCAGTTCTTGCCATTCTTCCATCTTATCATTAAACTCAGATGACAACTCACCTATAGTCACTCACTATACTGTGCTGTCCAGTATGACAGCCACTTGCCACATGTGACTACTGAGTGTTTCATGTGTTTATTCTGTTGAGTATAAAACAGACAACAGATTTTGAAGGGTTAATATGAAAAATTAATGTAAAATATCTAATAAACTTTTTTATTGGTTACATGTTAATATTTTAATATGTTGGGGTAAACACTACTTTAAACGAGAACTACAACATCATCTATACTGTTGCATTTATTGGTATCTTCCTTTCCTACTTCATCTCCTTGCTTCCTGTCCAGAAATAACCACTACCCTGAACTTTAAGATCATTCCCTTATTCTTCCCCCAGACATTTGTCTGTATTCCTATCTTTGTCTATTTTTGAGCTTTAAAAATAACATTTTAAGCATCTGAGGATTAAATAATAGTATTTGTAATGTTAGAAAAGTGTCTAGTATATACTAAGTCACTTGTAAAGATTTATTAAATAAAATTAAAAAATATAGTCTTCTGTGGTTGCTTTGTCTATTTTGTTTCTAAGACTTATCCACACTGTTAAATGCCACTGTAATTCCTGAGAATGAAAACAAGCTAATGTGTGGCTATTTAACAATAACTCATTTGACAGACGTTTGAGTTACTTCCATCCCACCCTCAATCATGTTGCTATAGACATTCTTATACACATCTCCCAGTACAAATGTACAGAATTTCTTCAGGATATATGTACATGCCTAGAAGCAAAACTGCCAAGTACTAAAGTATATTAATACTCAACTTTACAAGATGGTGCCACATTATTTTTCAAAGCTGTATCAATTCGCAGTCCCACTAATCGTATACAACCTTCTGCTGATCCACATTTGTGCTAATACTTGGTATTACCAATCTTCTGAGTATAAAATGGTATCTCTTTGTGTCTTAATTTTTATTTCCTTGATTAGTAATAAGGTTAAACATTTATATTTCTATGTAATAAATGTTTCTGTCCATTTTTTCTTTTGGGTTGTCTTTTTCTTATTGATTTCTAATTTCTTAATGTATTGTGCACACTAATTTGTCTGTTAAATTTTATCTAGTCACTCTTCAACACACTAAATAATTTGAAATCTGTATCTATCACTTATTTTGGCAATGACATTAATAACTTTTTCATTCTGAGTCTTAAAACATCTCTCTTGGTCTCCCCTTCCTATGTAATCTCTCTGCTGTATTGTAACCACTCTCTTCTAGTTCCCAGGTTTTTCCTAGCTTGAACTTTCCTATCTTCCCTCAAACTCTGACCATTCTTCGTTTTCCTCATGTTTCCTGGAAGCTGGTTTCCTAGAAATTGGAATCATGGTCTGTCATGATTCCAATGACATTTCATTGGATGTGTACTTTCATTCTATGTGTACTTTCTCTAGTATCTTAGTTCCATAGCTTTAGCTACTACCTAATTGCTGATGACTTTCAAATCTCTCTATGTAAATGAGCTCCTGACTTTCATTTTCAGTTTAACATATCTAACCATAATTTGTCCCTAAATACCTGCCATTCCAATTTCCTACACTGCTTAGTGATATTATTAATTGCTCAAGTTAGAAAGCTCCAAACTGCTCAAATTTAAAAGCTCAGGAAGAATTTACTATCTCTTATTTTTCCCAGATTTAAACCATTAGTGACTACAACATAATTACTGAATAATCAAGAAATTATACATAATATAAATCAGAGGCCAGAAGCAGGCAGCACATTTGTCCCAATGTCTTTTAAATTCAGGAAGTATCACAGGAAAAATCTAAATGGCTCTTTTTTCCTGAAAAATGGGCAGATCTGGAAACACTGTCTTATAATCCTTCATGGTCACAAGTACAGCTGAGAAGATGCAGACAGATCCCTTTAAATTAACCATAAGGATGCCAACTTGTCATAACCTTCATTTCTCTCCCTTATCTTACTACTCATTTACTTCACTGATTTATATTATCTGCTCCATTCTTCTTGTGAGCATTTGCCTTTCTAGGCCCTTGTGTTTGCAACCTCTGGTATACCTATATATGGCTTAAGAATTCAAAGAAACGATTCTGTGAAAGAGGTAGAAAATAAGCTCAGACTTTAAATAAAGGATACAGATCAACAGTGTGGCCTAACAGAAAGAGAAAAACAGCACGAGCTATAGTAACAAGGAAGGGAAAGCACAGGTATGTACAGAAAGCCCAAAAGTTTTATCTGGAAGCAAGTTACAGCAACTAGGTAAAGGTAATCAATGACAGACAGTATGGCATAAGCATTAGATTCAAATCCCAGCTCCACTACTTGTACTTAAGTACTAAGCTAAGTCATCTAAGCCTAAATTTGTGTTTCTTCAGCTACTGAGTTACTTAACGTTTCTTCAATCAATGAAATACAACAGTATAGTTGTACTCAACACTTATTAATCTTCCAGCACCTTATTTTCATAGCAGAAGAACCTGGACAGAGGTAGGTAAAGTCATTTGTCTAAGTTCACATAGTTAGTGGAGAGTCAGAGCTTCCTTGTTTTTTCACTCAGTTCAGGGTTATGTTTGTTTTTAAACCACACCACATCAATTAATAAGAATGACCTTATATAGAGAAGAGGGTCATTTTGTAGAATAGGAGGATGTGACATTATGTAACAGCACAATTTCATATTTAAAAGTATTAATTATCTGAAAGAATTTGACTTATGTTTGGTAACTACATATAAAAGCAGTTTTAAGACACATTTCAAGGTAAGACACATTACAACAACATCAAGTATCTTGTAAGTTTAAAACTTTCATTAGCAACTTAATAAGTAAAATGTTTACAAATTCTTCTAGACTATATAGAGTATTACATTATTTAGGTGGCTGCCTCCTGACAAAGTCTAGCTCTTGTTCTTTGTTAACAAAAACCAAACTCATCAGCCTGCAACTACTTCTAAGTGAAGTTGAATACTATTTTTTTTTCCGTGTTCAACTTAAAAGATCTCTGGCCAGCAGACTAAAATGTTTGTTTTATAATTGCCCGCTGAACTATGATAGTTTGTTTCCAGATGGTGCCCTTCCTTCAACCTGCACACAATCTCTCCTTGTTCAAAACTATTCAACCTCCTGCTGATCCCACCCCCCTATTTAAGGCTACAAAGAGGAAATCCTAAGGAGGAGATTCCCGCCCCCAGTCTCCAGCAATTTCTGGTGATGTAATATGTGGGCTGAACTTGAGTCTACTGAGAAAGAGGGAATCACTATTCAGGGGTACTGTATATACAATCTAGGTCAGCTGCAGCTGGTTACTGCATTTCTCCATGTGGCAGACAGAGCAAAGCAAAAACACTTTCTCTGCTGGATTAAAGAAGGCCCACAGACCGGATCTTCTACCATACTACTTAAAATTACATAGGTGGCTTGTCAAATTCAATTGATTAGTATTGTAAAAGGAAAAAGAAGTTCGTTCTTACAGCGTGGATTCAACGGTCCAAAACAAAAATGCAGCTTCCATTAAAGTAACAGATGAACAAACTTCTACACTGATTTTTAAAATCAAGAATAAGGCAGCAAGTTTCTGGATTCACTGTATCAACAGATACAAAAAGGTATTTAATATTTCTTTTATTTAAAAATATTATGTATATCAAATGTATAACTATTTAATATTTCTAGTAGAAATTTCAGAATCTTTTACTAAACAAAGACCTTTGCAATATACTACAGTTTACCTCATCTGGAAAAGGATTTATCCTGCAACCTGACATAAAAACATTAAGTACTGTGTGATGGTTAATGCATTATTTGAGGTTCAGCTTAATGACAGTTAGTGTATATGATTACAGACTGATATATGCATGCCATGCTGGGTTTCTGAAAACAAGTGCTTTAGTGACAGCAGAAAGAAATTTTAACAAGTAACAGATTAAATGTATAAGATTTAAAGCATAATGATTAAAAACAAAGGAATACAAACTAAAGAAAATAGTTGTAAACACAATTAGTTTCTCTTCCTGAAGCTACAATGTGTGTGCTGAAGATATACATAAACTGTTGGATTTCGCATAGTCGTAAAACAAAGCTAAGGTATAAAAACAGTTGAAAGTCTTTGCAACAAAATCTCAATTACAGTATAACTAAATATTAAGCAGAAATTCTTGCACAGATTTAAGATTAATTTATGACATTTCCTGTTCCAACTCAAAATTTTAAACAGCTTTCCAGTCTTACACATAATAGTAATTTAATTTGGATGACAGAAATTAAACTTGCTACAACTGGAATAACTTGGAAAAGCAAGTTATCAATACACATACAAAAGCATTATGTAAGCAGTCAATATTAACAATAGAAAATAAGAACTCAGAAGATATAATTAATTAAATACATAACTAAAAGGCCAAAAATATATAATATTTTTAGACAGAAATAAGTTCGTTAAGCACACATAAGAGGTGTCCTTAAATATTTTATCTGGAGCTTTGTTTACCTGCATTATAAAAACAAAGATAAAATTACTAGTTACCAATAGTATGCCTTAAACCAAAGACACATTGGTTTGTTGGATTTGGGGCTCCTCTGGCCTTATAAAAATTAAAGATATTAATGGTTAAGAATCCTGAACAAGCAAATAATGGTAAAGTTAAAATTTTTTCCAACTCTGCTTTGATGTCCTTTCCTTAAAGATTTAAAACTGCGAATACTGGCAGAATTTCTGTTAAACACAGATTTTACAAGAAATTCTAAAAATTTCCAAGCAATAGTGGATATGAAATACTGTCATCTCTTTTTTTTGTTGTTGCATGCTATGGAAAGTGCAGACTTCATTAAGCCTCAGTTCTTACTGATGCTGTCTTAAGGCAAGCATTTAATCTGAACCCCAAATCACATAGATAACTATTTATCCTTTTCTTAAATATATCCAGGGGATTACACTGTTCCCAAGTCTCTTCCCAGAACATATTTCACAATCTAGCATTCTTTATCTAACATATCCTGAATGCTTCATAAATTTAACTTCATTGCCTCATACTGTTTTCAGTGCATGACACAGCCAGTTAAATGCCTCTATGAGTTTACCATCCGAAAGAAGACAAATCCTGACTTTCGTTTCTTCTCTCTAGTAGCTGGCAATGCAGCAACTATGAAGAGAAATGCTACTAATAAAGTAACCCAATGCACTTTTTTCTTTTCTAAAAACACCAAGACTAGATTTAAACTTAAGTATTCTATAACTAATTTATAACATTCTCTTGGGGCCTAGGAAAATTTTAACATATACAGTAAGGTTTTATAAGGTAACATAGATTTATGGATCTTTCACTTCAAAACTGAACATATGTGAGAAGATATTAAATAAGAGAATGTTTTTAGAAAACGTAACAGTAAATGTATTTTTAAAACTAGTTCTTTACTCCTGACGTAGCTAGTCTACTACTTAAGAAATGTGGGTCCTTACCCTGCTTTAAGTGACAATGAAGCCAATACTTTTCCATTTATTAAAAATGCAGTAACCAGCTGCAGCTGACCTAGATTGTATATACAGTACCCCTGAATAGTGATTCCCTCTTTCTCAGTAGACTCAAGTTCAGCCTACATGTTATATATTTATTAAAAAAATAAACTTTTAGTTGCCTCCTTTAAATGCTAATTTAGATTACTTTCTCTTATGGTAGGCAGTGATATCTCTTATGCCTTACTCTTACAGGAACCACAATAAGCCAAAGCGGAATATACCCAAGGAAGCTGTTTCTAATTCATCTAAATTTTAGCATTTTGGGTTTGTTGTTCTTCAATGACAACACTGATGCAAAGTCCTAACAGCAGTGTTGGATGATGTGCTTTTAGCTGTTCTATAAAAATCTGTGTCTGGTATTAATACAAGCTGTTCAATCAGAATACTGCTCATAAAACTGTATTTGTTTTGGAGTTTTATATTACTTCCTGCATTTTCCTTGTTTTGGTAGTTTATTTCATAGTAAATATTATGTAAGTAAAATAATTTTATGATCTAAGAGTTTCTATTCTAGTACTAAAATGAACAAACTTTAGCAGTAGGTAAGTTAAATATATAGGAAAAATGATATACATGTGCCCAGGAGAATGACTTTTATTTACTAGGGACAAGAAAATAAAAGCCCAGGCTAAATTCCATGTCTAAATTCCATCAACCTGGACACATAATAAATGTTTTATCGGTTTTTGGTATAGGTAACTCCTGTATAGTAAAAGTCTATTTTTAAAAATAAAATAGATGACTGTTTCTGTCTAAATTTTCTATAGATGTCAGAAAGCAAGGTATGAAAACATAAAAAGCAAAAAAAAAAATTCACCCATGGGTGCTCTATCAGTCAGCAAAAGGCGGCCTTGATAGAAATACAGATTATTATGTCCTCCCTATCTTTTGTTTTCATTCCCTCTCTTGTTAGTAAAAGGATTCTCTATACTTCATATTTGCCTTATTTTCATTATCTGCCTATTTTGAAGACACTATTGAATTGAAAAAAGCCAAAAACAAAAGAACATGGTTTTAGAAAGTGAAAGTAGCAGCAGTCTTCATGACGACAGCAGAAGAGTCTATATTTCATTGACATGACCTTTGTTCTTGGGAGGGGTCCATAATCATAGGTAGATACGTAACTACCAACTGGCAGAATACATGTGGAGGGAAAGAAATAACTGCAGAAAATCTGAGATGTAAAAAACGATTTGGCAGAATTTGGACACAAATTCTACCAAAAATTATCCATAAACACTTTTGCATAATTAAGTAACCGGTCAATGAAAGGGGATATAAATCAGGAAAAGGCTGTGAAAAGCAAGAAACATAAACTTAAGACTCCTCTGTGGTTACGACATGACTAGGATAAAAATCACAGGTCTAGAAGAGTTAGAGGAGTAGAAGGTTTGAATCCCATTTAAGTGATTTAGCTTCTCAAGGATTTTATTCCTTTATATAATGATACAGCATTTACTTCAGTGTTGTAAATGCAAATAGTTAACATGTGTTAAGCTACATAAATATAAGGGATTGTCAATAGTGTTGCTGTTAGGAATTTCTTTAGAATACCTTGTCATATAATGTCTTGGTTAATTGAAAACGTGAACTCTGAAGTCTTCAGACTGGATTCAAATTCTGGCTCCATCACTATGAAGCTGTATGACTCCTGATTAATAAGGTCCTTAACTTCTGGATGCCAAGTTTTTCATCTGAAAGTGGGGATCATAATAATCTACTTCATAGGGTTGTGGTGATAAGTAAAACATGAAAATGGCTTAAAATATGCCTAATATTGAACAAGCACTCAATAAATATTAATTGCTGTTACTGTTGTATTGTTATTATTAGTAACAGGCATAAACGATCTAGAAGCTGGTTTCTTAAATCAAGAAACAGTTACTTATGTGGAAATTTGGACAGAAAAGCTCTGTCTTAGGGTATCCACTGCCATCCTTCGAAAATGGCAGACAGGTATCAAGTTCTCAAGAGTGAAAAGGTAGCCAATAGACCAGCTCGTTAGTAGATCCAATGGAGTGAACATACCTTACCCCATTCTACTGTTGCTACTCTTGTGGGAGGAAAGAGAAAAGAAAAGGTCTTGGCTCTTGAAGCTGTTTCTTCAGAAGAATTTGTACTATAAAGAACAAGTATTTCTCATCTGCTACAGCAAAAATGAAACATTCCAAGCACGTATTTTAGTATACGTGCTGCTGCTATAAATATTGACTATGGGTCAGAGAATCTGATCTAGACCTGGTTCTAATCCTGTGTGGCCTCAGCCTTCAACATGCATAGAGTACAGAGAGGTTCTTGAATGAGAGAGTCTCTAAGGCATTTTGCATTTTCCAACTTTGACATTCATTTTTTTTTTTTTTTTTTTTTGAGACGGAGTTTCGCTCTTGTTACCCAGGCTGGAGTGCAATGGCGTGATCTCGGCTCACCGCAACCTCCATCTCCTGGGTTCAGACAATTCTCCTGCCTCAGCCTCCTGAGTAGCTGGGATTACAGGCACGCGCCACTATGCCCAGCTAATTTTTTGTATTTTTAGTAGAGACGGGGTTTCACCATGTTGACCAGGATGGTCTTGATCTCTTGACCTCGTGATCCACCCGCTTCGGCCTCCCAAAGTGCGGGGATTACAGGCTTGAGCCACTGCGCCCGGCCTGATATTCATATTTAATTACAGTTATGTTTCTTTCCTTGCTAATGGTTGTAGAAAATTACTAACATTTTACTAAAATACTGTTCAGTAGGACTTCTGTTAGAAGAACGAACCTGCTGAATCATCTATAAGTTATAGTACATATAATTATGGTTCAGGAAACATAATTACCCACAATGACTGTGCACATTCTATCATTCTAAAACCTGTCACCAATCCCAAAAGGAGATGCTATAAAAATAAAAAAACACAATGCTAAAACAGAGTTTAGATTTGTCTGAAATGTTTAACTTTATTGAACATTTTAATGAAAAAGACGTAATTTATTACAGAGGACCAATTTAACTGGAAGTGCATAGTATGAATCTAAAACTTTGGCTAGTAAGGTCACCTGGTAATTTTAATACTAGTTAGGCAAGAATGTTTTAATTAGTGCCTTACAAACACTGTGTACCATTTTCATAGTCTTAAGGTAGGGAGCTTTTTAAAGGTAAGAAAGCTATCTTATCAGGGTCTCAAAAACCTCAACAGCACTAGCCGTGTACCTCTGCACAGAGTAACACTAACCAAAATCTGCTCAATAAACTGGGGAACAAAAAGCATGACAATAAGGTGGCAGCTGGAAGAACTATTCTCTGAAACCTTATCTTTAAACAAATGCCAAAGTACTACAACGTAACATTAAATTTAAGAAATTAATAAAGTTCATTCTAGCCTAATTTATCAACACCAATAAGTTTTTCTCCCTCTGATAGTTTTTAATATTACTGACTTTAACATATGTTAATATGAACTCTTTCTGCTTTTTCCCTTCATTTATTTGTTTTTCAAAAGACATCATTTACAACCTCATTCAAAATGAAGGCTTTTACCTGGACCCTAGGTGTGCTATTCTTCCTGCTAGTGGACGCTGGACACTGCAGAGGAGGACAATTCAAAATTAAAAAAATAACCCAGAGAAGATACCCTCGTGCCACAGACGGTAAAGAGGAAGTAAAGAAATGTGCATACACATTCCTGGTACCTGAACAAAGAATAACAGGGCCAATTTGTGTCAACACCAAAGGGCAAGATGCAAGTACCATTAAAGACATGATCACCAGGATGGACCTTGAAAACCTGAAGGATGTGCTCTCCAGGCAGAAGCGGGAGATAGATGTTCTGCAACTGGTGGTGGATGTAGATGGAAACATTGTGAATGAGGTAAAGCTGCTGAGAAAGGAAAGCCGTAACATGAACTCTCGTGTTACTCAACTCTACATGCAACTATTACATGAGATTATCCGTAAAAGGGATAATTCACTTGAACTTTCCCAACTGGAAAACAAAATCCTCAACGTCACCACAGAAATGTTGAAGATGGCAACAAGATACAGGGAACTAGAGGTGAAATATGCTTCCTTGACTGATCTCGTCAATAACCAATCAGTGATGATCACTTTGTTGGAAGAACAGTGCTTAAGGATATTTTCCCGACAAGACACCCATGTGTCTCCCCCTCTTGTCCAGGTGGTGCCACAACATATTCCTAACAGCCATCAGTATACTCCTGGTCTGCTGGGAGGTAATGAGATTCAGAGGGATCCAGGTTATCCCAGAGATTTAATGCCACTACCTGATCTGGCAACTTCTCCCACCAAAAGCCCTTTCAAGATACCACCGGTAACTTTCATCAATGAAGGTGAGTTACCTCTTACTGTTAGAAGTGGGAGTATGAGGTTAGTATTTTTATGCTTTATGAAACAATGCTCATAATAAATGCTATTCTTCATTTTGTGATGTTATTATACATACACATTAAAATTTCTATTTTTGTTTTTTATTAATATCAAAAAATGAACTTAAATACATCTCCTCTTCTGGCTCTAAAGTTCTAGGAGTTTATAAAAACTTAGTGGATACTGTGAAAAAAGCAGTCTTCCATCCAAATTCTCATAAATTGACGAGCTACTATTCTTGAGACAGGAGTAACTCCATGCTCTACTCCAAACCACTCCTGCATGCCATAACCATCCTATCAGCTCCCAGCTTGGTCACTGCTGCTGCCCAACAATTCTTTTATGTACTGTTGCTGCTTGTACCACCATCTTCTTCAAAAGAAACATGTAAAATATTCCTTTCGCCCTCTTCAAGCTGTAATTATACCTCATTATCTCCACTCTCAGTAGATGATATATCTACTACTATACTGAGTAAGTCTAATCAGGTCCTGGTTTTGTTCTTTCTTATCTTGAAAGCATCTTTACAAAACCCATGCCTTCTTGCCCTCAGCCTCATGAAGAAAAGGTATGCTTTCTATTTTCCAAGGCTAAACAAACAACAATTGGTGCTGTGTATCCTAAGCAACATAAATTTTCATTACTATAAAAAAAACTCTTGCATTGATCATGCATGATTCTGAACTCTACTTTTAAATTTCATGTCTTCCTTTCTTCATGCATTCAGTATCAGTCACTGATCTAGATGTCCAGAAAACAAAGATGAATAACTAATCTTTGTTTCAGTTTACTAAGCCCACCGCTAACTTTCTGAATTAAGTATTTTATGTTTTTTTTACACTTGCTACTATTTTCTCACAAGCCATTCCCAGAATCCTTTACAAGTTGATTTGCTTCCTTAGAGTGGAAGGGAAAACCCAAATGCCACAAAGCAAAAATGAGCAAAGAAACTACGGTTCATTCACTTATTGAAAAGACAAGACATAAAACATCTACTATGAAATAATTTTAAACAACAACAATAAAAACACAGAATAAAGACTGGAAAGAAATAGATCATGAAGTGGTTTCATCTGTCTGTAGCAGTGAATATCACTTGGCTATTCACAGCCCTGTTTTCCTGGCCTTCTACATTTTAATATTCTTCCTATTTCTTTAGGTACTTCACTGGCATCTTCTTCCTTCTATACCTTAAAAGTCTTTCTTCAAGATCCTCTACTTTAGAATATCTTGGCCTCAAGTATCACCACTGCTCAGATGATTCCTGAATGGAGCTCTCCCTCCTGATTTAACCAAAGCTGGATGTTTGCATTTGGATATTTCACCATTACCTCACATATCTTCCTTTACTGAAACACCTTCTTTTAGCTTATCTGTCAATTTAGCAGATCTCAAGGCTTAACTCAAATAATATATTTGATGTTATGAATTCCCAGATTCAAACAAACATACCTAGGTGACTCTTTTCCCAAATCACTGACTGTTTCTCAAACATGTTTTCTATACGATATTACACTTATTTATTTATACATCTGTCTCCTTGCTGATCTGAATGCTTCTGGAAGATAGTGAACTGTCTTTTTACCATTTGATCTCAACATCTCTGTTTTGATTAATGTTGTCACTCATTTCCAAATGTGCTTGACTGATACCTCCCCACCTGCCCCATACACAGTCCACTGAATTCTACCATGTCCCCTTTCTGGTCTCTTGCGTGCATGCCCCTCATTTCTATTCAGAGCCAGAACTCTAGTCTAGATTCAAATGATCCACAGCAGCAGCTAGAAGACAGAGACTCCCTAGGCTTCCAGCCACGTGATCTTATGGGGGAAAAAATTATCTGTGTTTCAGTTTCCTTACCTGTGAAATGGGAATGATAACAGTATTTACCTTGTAAGATTTAACAACTGAAGAGAAATGTTAGTTCTTATTAACAACTGTACAAATATAGCCTGCCAACTGCTGTAACTCTATTTTCTCTCTCCATCAAAATATATTTACATTGCAAGCAGACCCACCTTCTTAAAATACTCACATATCATACTTCTGCTCAGCAGTTTCCCATTGCAAACAGAAAAAGTTCAATTTGCTTAGTCTGGCTAAGAATAATGTCCTCCCTCCTAAAGAATCAAGCCGACTTTGCTAGTGGACCTTCCATTAGTTTCCTACATAAAAACCATCTGTTTCAATAAAATAAATCCATTCACTGTCCCCTAAATATTTTCCAAGCTTTCTGCCTATTCAAGGTGTAAGGCTCAAACCAAACCAACCAACCAACCAACCCAGCAAACAAATAAATTGCAACTCCTCCTTGAGGCCCCTGCTGACTCCCACAGGGTTGAAATGATTGTTCCTCTCCATGAATACCTCTATTCTCTGTAACATACATAAGACATTCCGTATAGCAACCTCTTAAATTATCAGCTATCTTTACATATACTCATAATACATCTAACTAAGATGGCTTTCAACTATATTATAAGCTCTTTCCTGGTAGATGGTTACTGTGTCTTATCTGCAGCTGCTAAATAAGTGTTAGCTGATTTGGTAACATTTTTATAGAGCTTCTTAAAGTTGTCATTCTAAAGACCCTCATGAAAGTACTTTAGTATATCATATTGGATTTGTTCATTTTATAATGTTCTAAGTTACAGTAGCAATAGGCTGGAGTATCATTAAATTGGTAAATGATGATCATTATTAATATCCTCACCGGGCATGATGGCTCATACCTGTAATCCCAGCACTCTGGAAGGTCAAGGCAGACGGATCACTTGAGGTCAGGAGTTTGAGACCAGCCTGGCCAACATGGGGAAACCTGTCTCTACCAAAAATACAAAACATTAGCTGGGTGTGGTGGTAATCTCAGCTATTCAGGAGGCTGAGGCAGGAGAATCACCTGAACCTGGGAGGCAGAGGTTGCAGTGAGCTGATCGCGCCACTACACTCCAGCCTGGGCAACAAAGTGAGACTC
Organism: Aotus nancymaae; assembly: GCF_030222135.1. Classification (NCBI taxonomy): domain Eukaryota; kingdom Metazoa; phylum Chordata; class Mammalia; order Primates; family Aotidae; genus Aotus; species Aotus nancymaae. Next base: position 11,198,666 of record NW_026988523.1, on the reverse strand, counting down.
TGTCTCAAAAAACAAACAAAAAAACCCTCAACTCCTTTGATTTCCAAAGGGAAAATGTGGTGTATAAAGTGATCCACTGGGTATAGAAAGAAAAAACAGAAAAAGAGAAAATTTGATTTTGAAATCCTTTAAAATTTTTGTTTTATGAAAGCTTTTATATAATTTATCAGTAGTTTGTATATGTAAGTTATAAATAAACAGAATTGAGGTGTGTAAATTTTTTTAACTGATGAGGTATACAATTATGTAAGTATGAAAACAACTGCCATGGAGTATTCTATATGTTTTCTATATGACGTTACATTTAAGTTATTTATTTATACATCTGTCTCCTTGCTGGTCTGAATGCTTCTGGAAGATAGTGAACTGTCTTTTTACCATTTGATCTCAACATCTCTGTTTTGATCCCAAAGCTTGAGTAGATGGTATAACCAATTCTAGCAGAAAAAATTATTCACATTTTTATATGCTGTATCCCAGCTATTTAGGAGGCTGAGGCAGGAGAATCACTTGAATCTGGGAGACAGAGGTTGCAGTGAGCCGATCATGTCACTACACTCCAGCCTGGGAGACAGAGTGAGACTCTGTCTCAAAAAACAAACAAACAAAAAACTCAACCCCTTTGATTTCCAAAGGGAAAATGTGGTATATAAAGTAATCCACTGGGTATACAAACTTTTCTTAAAAAAAAAATGCTTATACAAAACGAAACATACTGTTTTATTATACATTGAGAGTTAGTACAAAAAAATCCACTAATGGTACAGAATTAAACCTCATGTTAGGGATTTAGTATGTCAAAAGTCCTCTTAAACACATTTTGTTTTAAAGAAAAAATGGTGTAACTATCTTCAATAAATGATTCTTTAATGTAAAAATTAAGGACAGATAACTTTTTCTGTTATTCATTATTTGTTGTTTTATGTAAGCATTAACTTTTTACTTATTTTATTCTATAAATGTTGGTCTCTTAAATTCAAGGGCATAATTTGCTACACCATAAGAATTACTACACTAATTAGTACATTAATGAACATATAAGGGAATGAGCATGGAAATAAGAACACCTGGTTCCACCATTACCTTTGTTATGTGACCTTGGGTAAGTCACTGTTCCGTGTTTTCTCATTTGTCCAATGAGAGTGCTGGACTGGACTATTCTAATATCCTCTTCAAATTCTAATATTCTGTGATTCTTACTAAACGAAATTACTACAAGCAACAACAAACAGGCTGGCTATTTTCTTTACATAATGTGCTCAATTATTCACTTGTATTATTTTTACATCTCTCTGAAAAAAATATCTCAGGCTGTTTAGGCGCTTGCACAAAAAGGGTAAAGATGCAGCTACTGGTGTACTTATATATTCCCTGGCACCAAGAAATTTTGATTACTATACTTTACATAGAGGTACATGGTCATTTTAAAGTCTCTACATGCATAAGGTGAAAATATACAATGTATATTTTAAGAGGTGTTCAGCCAGTTACAAAAGACAAACATTGTATGATTCTACTTACATAAAGTATTTAGAGTGGTCAAATTCATAGACACAAAGTAGAATTGTGGTTGCCAGAGGTTAGGGGGAGGGTGAATGGGGAGTTAATAGTTTCAGTTTTGTAAGATGAAGAGGTCTGGAGGTGGATGGTGGTGATGGCTGTACAATATAAATGTTCTTAATGCCAATGAACTGTACATTTATATCACATTTTATAAAAGGTGTTAGGAGAGGCAATTTTTTATTTTCTTTAAAAACAATTACAAGAAAAATCTACCTCAAAACCCATGAAGTTATAAAAAATAGTATTTAGATAAAAAACATTTTTCAAAACTATTACCTTCTTCTCTACCTGAAAAACAAAATGTTTGAGAATGTAATTATACACCTGACAAGCTGTAATCAATGAAATTCTTAACTGTTAATGTTATTTGGTGCCTGCATTTTGGGTTAGTCTTTTATTTAAAAAATTACTCAAAAATAGCATATTTATAAAAATAAGTTTATTCCTTGTAGGAGAGCTGAGTGGAGAAAGTTCCTTCACCATGCGTAAAAGCATAGATCTGAGTATCAGTAAACTTGGATTCTAGAAAAGCTTTCTGGGGCCCAGTTGCCTCTTTTGTAAAATAAAATGTGATGATTAGATGAGGGGATACAGGTAAAAGTGCTCTGTGTATGATCTGACATGGTTTGACCACCATTAATTACTACATATTTTGTACACTTCCCTTTGTGTGTCTTTCCTTGTCATATTAGGTATTAGGTAATGACTACTTGGAAAGCAGTCATCAGAAATTAAAAATATGCTTTTTAGTGGTAGGCTTATTTTAAATCACCAAATATTTACATTTTTAAATTTATAATGCTTCTTAATACACTTTTTAGGTATAATTGGTTTCAGTGGAATACTTATACTAACATTTAATACAAAACAAACAAAAAAACTAGTTAAGCCAAGGGGCTGTTGGAAAATGACCATATTAGCCAGTTACGACAAAGTAATTAATAAATTTTTTAATAATTAAACAAATAAGAGTTTGGGTTGCTAAATGCAGTTTAAACATACAGATATTAAGCAATTCATATTATTACAAGAAAGACTCTACTGTCACTTTAGAAAGTATTTGTCTCAAACTTCCCACTCCAGAAATGTTGAATCTGGAAGTTAATGCACAACCCAACAGAAGTTTACCTCTCAAAAGATTCTACTTGCTAATCAATTATTATTTGAAAACTCTGAACTGGCTGACTGTTTCATATCACAAAAAGGATTTTCTTTGTAATTTTGTAATTAAAAAGTTCTTTTTATAGAAAAAGAACACATATGTTATAGATGGCTCCCAGTAAAGTTGCTATTGAAAGTATGAAATCCTTTTTTCTTTTTAAACTCACTGTTCTATTGAAAATATGGGTTCTTAATAAAAAATACATCTTGGGAGATAATCTGGCATGACTCTTCAACATTTTTCTTTCTATTAATATGATTTCTCTAGCCCTATATAAACTTTAATCCTCACATAAACTGAGGAACAGAGAGACTGGTTCTTCAAATTCAAAGAATAGAATTCCAGTTTCCTGCTTTGAGAACTCTTGCAAAAAAAAGTTGATAATATGCCTATTTTAAAAGAAAGGTAATTCCAGTCTATACTACTTGAATCATCATGAACAAATTCCTGATTTACATGTCAATCAATTTATTTCTGAAATTATGCAAACCTGTAAATTAAATTTGACTTCTCAAGAACAAAGCTTAAAATTTTCTATTTGTCATTTAACAATTTCTATCAAGCAATGTTGTTTACGTTACAGAAAAAGCAGTGAAAACATTTAAGACAGGGACAAGAGATAATCTAATTTTAGGGCAGAAAGTAAATAAGGTTTGCAAGTAACAATAAGAAAATATTTCGGCCAGGATCAACAATATACAGTGGACTAGGACAGGTTAATGGTATGTTTATAAAAATAAATACAAACAAATATTGAATTCTGATATTTAATATCTTTACTGAGGAGAAAAAAGTAGTTATAAACACAGCTAAATTTTATCCATATGTTCTGAAAAAGAACTTCAACTACATTTTCCTAAGTCTAACAGACATCCAACAATAAACACAAAGCCCAATGCAAAAAATGGGTTGAAAATTAAAGCTGAAGATAATCTTAAATTTGCATAATTGAAGTCTTATCAAATCAAAGCTAGATTCAGAAAACCCAGAACTCTCCATTTTGCTTTAATCATCCGAGTGTCTATTAAATAGCAGAAAATGAGTATAACTCTATGCAATAAATGATACTTGACAAATAATCTGTCAACATTCAAAACACTGATGTTTCTAAATATTCTGTAGCAAAGCAAATAACCTAATAAAAGTCCATCCTTTGACCATATACGTAAATGTAAACTGTCAAAACTATACTTAAATGAATGTAAACATTTACAAAAATGATATTCATAGAATAACCAATACAAAGACAACAGACTATGCAAATTTACAAAATGAGGTATTTATACGTCATGACAAAACCACTTTCATTTGTGCATGAACTATAATACAAATAGGTTTTAAAATAAGAGCAATGCTCCTCAGAGATCTCGGTTAGCTAGTTCTTAGACTTTGCTACCATGTGCCCTATATAACTCCATCAAAGTACTTGTCGTATTATAGTGGAATTCTCTCTTTCTTGCCACTTCTCCCACCCACAACATGAGCTTAAAACAGTCCTTAGCCTATAGTAGATGCAGAAAAGACATTTCTTGAAAGAATAATGCAAGAATAAGGGAAAAGAATAAGGGAATTCTGGGAACCATTACTACTAGTAATCATGTAGTTTTATATCCACGTATCTGAATTCCTAAGTGTGCTAAACTGTGGATACACACCGAAAGATAAAGTTCTTGCCTATGAATACTGTAAGTAAACAAATATACTACCTGAATTACACAAAATAATCTAAGTAAGAGCCTGCAGTCAAAATTCACTTTTCTTTCCATCTCACTCCCACATAGGAAATAAAAATTCTGTAAATTTCATCTTTTCTGAAATACAGGTTCTTTATCCTTCTTCCAACTTGACTACAATGCATGTTTCTGTAATGTGAAGTAGCCCATATGTGACTGGTGAAAAAGGAAAACAGTGTTAGCAAAACAAAGAGGTTATACTGGTTTAAGATTCTATGAATTTGGGTATCTCTGGTTTATTTTAGGGCTTCTCAGTCTTTAATATGTGAACATGTATTGTGAATTTCCAAATGGGAAACATAGTATTTTGCATTTCTAAAACTTATTTGACTGGTACCCCCATTTGCAATGAGTACAAATACTCAAGGTACTAGTATGTTCCACTGAAATCAAATTTCCAAAACTGTAAATTGGGTACTATGTAGGGCTATAAAAGAGTTGATACCCCCTGATCCAGTAGATAGATCCCTCAGCACTTTTATAATATTAAAAAATGAATCCAATAAGAATGAAGACACTTTGTGCAGTGTTTTTATAATAGAAAAAATCATAAAAACTCAACATCCAATGATAGAGGAATAAACATATATCAATGTCAAGGACTATTATGCAGCTACTATAAGTGCTAGAATGGAGATTATATGTGCATGAAGAGGTCAAAACAGAGTCCAATTTTCTATATGTATTAGGATTATATAACAACATAAAAATATACATACATGGACAAAGAAAAGAACAGTTGAAAATGAAACTAATGTTCCAGTAACAGGACTGGAGTCATCCTTTTAGTTTATATAATATTTATGTATATGATAGAAAGTAGTATCTGTAAACAACTTGATTAAAAACTTTTAATATGTCTCTTCTCATATTAAGTTTGCTGATAATAATGATACTTAAATTATAGGACCATTCAAAGACTGTCAGCAAGCAAAAGAAGCTGGGCATTCGGTCAGTGGGATTTATATGATTAAACCTGAAAACAGCAATGGACCAATGCAGTTATGGTGTGAAAACAGTTTGGATCCTGGAGGTTGGACTGTTATTCAGAAAAGAACAGATGGCTCTGTCAACTTCTTCAGAAATTGGGAAAATTATAAGGTAAATCAGTGATGCAAACCTAAGGGAGGTGAAATAAACCCACTCTTGCAATAATGCAATAAATAAGATTCTATGCAATAAATAAGATAGAGTTAAAAATAACTATCCGTATGTTTTTTCATTATCTATATTTGTGGAAAAAATGATTCTCACCTCTGGTTTTAAAGTCAAAATTAAAATGTAAAAAGAAAACAGAAGATATACTTTAAAATGATCCCTTTCAGTCTGGATGACTTATCTTACTACTTTACAAAGATTACTATTAGGAAAAAAATGTTGGGCTCTTTAGATGAATACCAGAAACCCTTTTTAAGGATCTGAGTAGTATACTAATATTTTCAGTAGCTATGGATAAATTTTATTCTCATTTGTCTTTATCTTATTTGTAGGATTTGAAGCTAGCTATGCAAATAAATACTGACATATTAGAAGAAAGCAAAACAAACAAAAAACCAAAAAACAGAATGACAATGTGTGGCTTATAAAATTCAAGTGATGAACTAAAATGGAAGCTTACCTTGCCACATAAATGGCCAGTATCTTTACACTATCGAATGTTTAACACTTACCTAAAAAAATGTTTACTATCTCTAGGCTGGGCATGGTGGCTCACACCTGTAATCCCAACACTTTGGTAGGCCAAGGCAGGCGAATCATGAGGTCAGGAGTTCGAGACCAGCCTGACCAACATGGTGAAACCCATCTTTACTAAAAAAAAAAACAAAAAACAAAAGGTAGCCGGGTGTGGTGGCGTGAACCTGTAGTCCCAGCTACTCGGGAGGCTGAGGCAGGAATATCACTTGAACCCACGAGGCAGAGATTGCAGTGAGCCGAGATCACACCACTGCACTCCAGCCTTGGTGATACAGCAAGACTCGGTCTCAAAAAAAAAGAAAAAAAAGTTTACTATCTCTATACTTATTTACACACTCATGTTTCTTCATTTATTAATAGAAAGGGTTTGGAAACATTGATGGAGAATATTGGCTTGGACTGGAAAATATCTATATGCTTAGCAATCAAGATAATTACAAGTTATTGATTGAATTAGAAGACTGGAGTGATAAAAAAGTCTATGCAGAATACAGCAGCTTTCGTCTGGAACCTGAAAATGAATTCTATAGACTGCGCCTGGGAACGTACCAGGGAAATGCAGGGGATTCTATGATGTGGCATAATGGTAAACAATTCACCACACTGGACAGAGATAAAGATATGTATGCAGGTAAGTACGAAAAAAATTTCATTCTTTGTAGAATCATCACCTTCTATGCATTAAATAGAATCTATTAATATATATGCTATTAAAGTCTTTTCAAAAAGGTCAATTTTGGTCACTCTGACAGGAAATATAACCTACTCAAAGAAAGAGCTTTTGGGATCTCTTCTATAAGGCAATCCCGAAGTGTGATCTATGTGAAAAACAAATTTCTAGGCCGGGTGCGGTGGCTCACGCCTATAATCCCAGCACTTTGGGAGGCCGAGGCGGGTGGATCACGAGGTCAAGAGATCGAGACCATCCTGGTCAACATGGTGAAACCCCGTCTCTACTAAAAATACAAAAATTAGCTGGGCATGGTGGTGTGCGCCTGTAGTCCCAGCTACTCAGGAGGCTGAGGCAGGAGAATTGCTTGAACCTGGGAGGCAGAGGTTGCAGTGAGCCGAGATTGTGCCATTGCACTCCAGCCTGGGTAACAAGAGCGACACTCCGTCTCAAAAAAAAAAAAAAAGAAAGAAGAAAAACAAATTTCTGGGAAAAAAACAGGAACACATTCACCTGGAAAAAAAGTGCAAGTGCCTAAAATTCATAACAAATACTAACTGAAGACCTAATACGTGCCAGGCACTATTGTAGGTGCTGTGGATACAAGAGTGAGCCAAGTTCCCACCCTTTGGAGCTTATTCACTGGAGAAGACAAAATGATCTGTCAGGTGGCAATAAGTACTCTCAAAAATAAAACTAAGTAAGAAAATAGAAAGTGGTGGGCAGCAAGGCCTAGGATGGGTGCTATTTTATACGAGTTTGCCAGGAAAAGCTATTGTAAGAAAGCAACATTTGAATAAAGACTCACAAGTAGTGAAGGATGCAAGCCATTTGGATACATGGTGTAAGAGCATTTCTTTTAGGAGGAAAAACAAGATGATTGTGACATGTGGTACAGGAATAACAAAAAAGCTTGATTCAGAGGGGAAATTAGTATTTTCATCAGAAAGACACAATTAGACCATTCATAAAATTTTAAATTTAGTTTTCATATGCTTTTCACTTTTTAACCCAGGTTTCTGATCCTGATAAAGAGATTCCCTCCCACCCTCCTCCCCCATTCCTGCCCTAAATTGATTTGCTTTTCTCTCCAGCTGTATTTTGGCAAGCAGCTCTGTTTTAACCAATTTCACACTGGTAAACGAAGAGAAAAGAGAGATATGACCATAACATATGTCTTATTTACAGAAACCCATTTGGCTGCTGGTTTTATTTTACTTTGTATTATTTTTTGCTATTTTATTTTGACAATTCAATTTTCCTCAGACTTTATCTTCTTCTGTATTTTTCCTTCCCAATTTCTCCCTCTGTAACTCTTTCACATATAAACACTGCTTGCATCTACTCTGCTACCTAGGAAATTAAATCCCCCTTTTTAAAAAGGCACAAGATTTAAAAAAAAGGCAACATAAGTGATCTTTCAAGTAGCTGATGCAACAGCAGCAATAGAATGAATGCAGACATTTAAAATTGCTAAGATAGAAGTAACTAGGATCAGTAAGAAAAGTTCAAATTAAAGGCAGAATAAGTTTTTGATGATTGCAGAGTACCATACCTAGAATAAACTTTTATGTTTATATCTATATTTTTTCCTCAAAGGAAACTGTGCTCACTTTCATAAAGGAGGCTGGTGGTACAATGCCTGTGCACATTCTAACCTAAACGGAGTATGGTACAGAGGTGGCCATTACAGAAGCAAGCACCAAGATGGAATTTTCTGGGCTGAATACAGAGGCGGGTCATACTCGTTGAGAGCAGTTCAGATGATGATCAAGCCTATTGACTGAAGAGAGACAGTCACCAATTTAAATGACACAGAACTTTGTACTTTTCAGTTCTTAAAAATGTAAATGTTACCTGTCTATTACTTTGCACAATTTATTTCTACACATAAAGGTTTTCAAATGAATTTTACTGTAAACTATAAAAGGGGAACCTATAAATGTAGTTTCATCTGCCACCAACTACTGCAAAGAATTATGTGTACCCATGTACTAGTTATTTTAAAAATTATGTTGACTAAATACAAAGTTTGTTTTCTAAAATGTAAATATTTGCCACAATGTAAGACAAATCTTAGCTATATTTTAAATCATAACTAAATAACGTGTTCAAGATACTTAACAATTTATTTAAAATCTAAGATTGCTCTAACTTCTAGTAAAATTTTTTTAAAATTTCAGCCAAGTAATGCATTTTATTTATAAAAATATAGACAGAAAATTAGAGAGAAACCTCTAGTTTTGCCGACAGAAAATACGTCTTCCATTGAATAAAAGCTATTTCAAATTGAATTTGTGCCTTTCACGTGTAATGATTAAATCTGAATTCTCAACAATATGTCTTATGTTGATTTTCCCAAAACAACATGACCCATAGTATTAAGTACCTATCATTTTTAAAAACAAAAAAAAAACCAAAAATAATGCATGCATCATTTAAATGGCCAACTTATAAAGACAAATCTATGAATGAATTTCTCAATGTTATCTTCATATGATATGCTGAACACCAAAATCTCCAGAAATGCATTTTATGTAGTTCTAAAATCAACAAAGTATTGATATTACAAAAACACAGAATATTTAGTGTGCTATAGATCTAAATTGTAATTATAAATTTATTATTACTTTTTTTTTCTAATTTACTGATCTTACAAAGGGGGAAAAAACCCAACCTATCTGCAATTCAAATCAGAAAGTCTGGACAGCTTTACAAGCATTAGTGTATACTTAGAACAGGTGGGACTAAAACAAATTCAAGGAACTGTTGGCTGTTTTCCCAATACTGAGGATTCAACAGCTACAGAGCAGAACCCATAGGGGCATAGCTAGTCCAAAATGCTAATTCCATTGTACAGTGTGTGTGAGTAATGCTTGGTCTCACAGTGTCTTTAACTTATCTTTGCAGTCAACAACTTTACTAGAGACTTTCTGGAGCAATTTCCTTCCAGAAATATATTCACTGCTTAGTGGTAACCTTCCCTTAATTCATTAGTGAAGTTAAAATTTTAAAGATAGCTTATGAAACTTCTGCTTAAGCAAAAAGAAAATCTAGAAATGTGTGAGGCAAACTATGCATGCGAATGGCTTAATGTGAAGACAATCATTTGGACAACTCAAGTCCGTCGACATGACTGATGTTTTTCATCTGCCACATCTCAACATAAAACTTCTGGTGAGACAAATTAAACAAAATATTCAAACCTCATAGTGACATTATTCTTTGTTTTACCTGTGGTCATCTTAAACTGGTTTTTTAGTCCCTCTCTACCTACTCCAGAACCAAAGAATCTCTTATAAGATTCCTGGAAGGAACTGGGCATCTAACTGTTATCCTCCTGAGTAGCTGGGACTACAGGTGCATGCTGCCATGCCCAGCTAATTTTTGTATTTTTTTGTAGACGGGATCTCATTATGTTGCCTAGGCTGGTTTCAAACTCCTGGCCTCAAGTGATTCTTCCACGCTGGCCTCTCTAAGCACTGGGATTAAAGGTGTGAGCCACTGTGTCCAATCAAGAAAGGTTCTTTATGTTGTTAACGGTTAATAAGTTGATGAATTTTATCCTGCAACAGATTTAGACTCTATTCTATACTAATGGGAGGCCATCAATGCCTAGAACATTTGGCCTCTCTGAGGTAGATTTAAAAAATTTGAGATTTTAGAAAATGCCAAAATTAGACAGCAATTTGAAATTTAGTAGACACCTACAAATACACTTATCTCTGGGCTTCATGCCTGGTAGTATAAAGATCAATTTTCTTTCTAATGTTTACTTAACTCTGAGTCATGATATGAGGTGCAATTTTCTTAGCATTATATTGCTTAGGACTCCCGCTAGTAACATAAGAAGCAGAATAAATCTTCTGCAATCATGAAAACATTTTAAATTACTTAAAAATCTGTACTAAAGCAATATGGTTTACATATATTTAAATTAATCTTTGTAGTAAGTTAAAGATTATTATACCCTAACAAGTTTTTAGTTTTTTATTCTAGTGTCTGTAAAAGATAACCAAGTAAGAAAAAAATGATTACACTTACAATGCTATGACCTCGCCCTGAAAAAAAGGCCATCTTAAACCAGTCCACTTTTCAGTTTTCTTTTTTTTTGAGATAGAGTTTTGCTTTTGTTGCCCAGGCTGGAGTGCAGTGGCACAATCTTGGCTCACTGTAACCTCTGTCCCCCGGTTCAAGCAATTCTCCTGTCTCAGCCTCCCCAGTAGCTGGGATTACAGGTATGTGCCACTATGCCCAACTAAGTTTTGTATTTTCAGTAGAGATGGGGTTTCACCATGTTGGCCAGGCTAGTTTTGAACTCCTGACCTCAGGTAATCCACCTGCCTCGGTCTCCCAAAGTGCTGGGATTACATGTGTGAACCACTGTGCCTGGCCACTTTTTAGTTTTATCAGTGGGGTTGTTATCAAGTTATAATTCTGTACATAATTATAGGAAAGACCGATGAATAAACTCAAAATTTTAATCTAAACACAGATACCCAAAATTTTAATGTAATCCATAATGCTGTCTTTAAGCTGTGAATGAAATGCATATCTTTATAGCATGTCAACTTAATCTCCCTTGTTTCAGTTTCTTCACCTGTAAAATACAAATAACATCACTTACCTTATAAAACTGCTGTTACGTACTAGATAACCTATATAAAGTACAGTGTCAGGCATATAGGCCTAACTGTTGAATAAATGTTACTGAAATTATTTTTCTGCTAAAGCTTGCTCAAAAAATTACAAAACAAATCAATGAAATATTCACAGTTGAAAACACCACTGGCAAAACTGCTGTTAGGGGAATCTGATTCTGTTTACAATTAGCATGCAGATCTGTATAGCTGCTATTCTTATTTTTTTGGAAAGACAAGGCACTTAAAGAAAACACTACGAACATGGGGATGAAATTAACACAGCCCCACCCCCACCCCCAGCTCTTTTATTTCAGAAGTCTTTGGTCTAAAGTAAACTTCAGAAAACATACCAATAAGAACTTAGAGGAATTTTAAATATATAAAAGAATGAAGGTTAAAAAAAAGTTATAAATGAGGTAATGGAAAATGGGATGTAATTCTGGCTAAAGGACAGGGGCTAGCTGCCATTTGGTCAGAGCTCATTCTCAGAATCCAAAAGAAAATGAGTGAAGACACTTTACTGCTGTTTTAGTATATAATATATAACAACATATAATTAACAGAGTAAGGTAATCCATAATCTATATAATTGACAAATCAAACCAAAAAAAAAAGGAAAATGGAATGAAACTTAAAATATTAAAGCCAATAACATTTTTTGATCATTAGGCATTTTTGAGATCAGTGTCAGAACCTTACATATTTAAGAAAAATTCTATCAAAGGGGAGGAAAAATCTCCTTTTAATTCCTACAGAGCAGCAAAAAGACTTTGTTGAAATTATCTGAATAGAAATATGAGTTAAAAACTATTAATAATTTTTGAAAATATTTTTTATATGAGTTAGACATTTCTTAAACTAAATAACTGTATTTACTGAGTATTTAACAATTCAATATATGCAAAAACTACTGAAAACCAATCTGTAAGATTCTTATCATTTTAGATATGCTTTAAAAATGTCATTAACTATGATAAGGACACCACTAACAATGCAAGGTACAAGGCAATGATATGCATCTCTTCCAGAATATAGGAGAGAGGAGAGATTATTCATGAGGTAATGATATCCTGGACCTTTATTACAGAGATATTAAGTTCTATAAAGGCAGGGACAAAGCCCATTGTAATCCCCTGCTATATATTTAGTACCAAGCACACAGTACTAAGCAAATACTAGGTGCCAGCTGAGGGGCCAAAAACAAAACAAAACAAAAAAATTGGAGGGTGGGGAGGAGTTGATCCATGCAAATATACCACACAAATACATTTACTGTTTAAACAGAAATTAAATAGAAATTACTGAAATAATGGGAAGAGCCAGAAAAGGATAATTAGTTGAATCAAGAGACATTTATCATATGACTACTTTTGTTTTAGATGCTATGCTATAAGGATAAAAAGCCTTAAGCCAAGACAAATAGAGGCTTACACTCTGTTGAGGAGGAGACAGATTAATGACAGTATCAAAACCAGGGTATGTTTCAGAAAGCAACAGGCAAAGAACACTATATTATAGAGGGTTATAAGAACAGCATTTCTCTTCTAACAAAAAACTCCTATTACGAAGCCATGACATATTAAATTAAAAATTAAATGGGGAAGGAGAAGGAGAAGTCTCTCTCCGATAGGAAAAAGGAGTCATATCTAGATCCATCAAAACAGTATACTCATATTCTACAGAGGGCTAGAGATTTTACAAAAACTTTTCCATAACATTCTGCTTCTACTTAATAGGAAACAGTATACACTACTGCAACAATTTACTGATTTCCATAGTTCAAAAAATAAACTTTTTTTTTTTTTTTGAGACAGAGTCTTGCTCTGTCACCCAAGCTGGAGTGCCATGGTGCGATCTTGGCTCATCACAGCTTCCACCTACTGGGTTCAAGCAATTCTCCTGTCTCAGCAATTCTCCTGTCTCAGCTTTCTGAGTAGCTAGGACTACAGGCATGCACCAACATGCCTGGCTAATTTTTTGTAATTTTTTAGTAAAGACCTGGTTTTGCCATGTTGGCCAGGCTGGTCTTGAACTCCTGACCTCAGGTGATCTGCCCACCTCAGCTTCCTAAAGTGCTGGGATTACAGGCGTGAACCACTGTGCCTGGCCAAAATATGCTTTCTTGGTTGAGCTACTGCATCTTTGTAGTACATAAAATAGAAATGGGGCTTAGAAAATGCACATGAAAGAATATCATGTTTCATATAACTAAATTATTTTTTTCACAATGTTCTAGTTTTCTCTCATCAGCAAAATAAAACTTCTCATGCCAAATTCTTCAACAAGCCCCTTAAGATTGTTCTCCAATGACAAGAACAAGTAAGTGTTGTTAATGATTTTCAGATTTAAAAGCAATAATTCTCTTATAAAATAATTTTTTCCTTGAGATTTGCCAAACTCTTCTCTAGACAAATTATATCCTTATTCTAAGAATTTTTCACTATATTGTCCAAGCTGACTAATTTTTATCTTGAATGCAAACCAACAGAAGAGACAATTTTTCAAGGGATGATGAGTTGAGAGCCAAGAAAACATTTCTACTTCTTATAATTTAATCCACATTGAACTACAGATAAATTTGGTGGTATCAAAATATGAGTTTTGTCAGCATATAGGCCTCTACCCACTTTTACAAGCTTCACAAAAAACGGTAAGTTTTGGTCCTTATTTTTAGGGGAGAAAAAAAGATTAGTTTGGACTATGTCCGTCATGTTAAGAAATCATTAGCTGTTACCTTTTTTCTATGCACTATAGATTCTTTGATTGATATATTCTTTCCATTAGAACCTCTGCAGACAGAATGGATAAAGCATAGCATTATGCAAATTCTGTATACTTGAAGAAAAATAGTTAAATGAAGCTACCAACTTACATAATGAGTGTTACCTTTTAATTGTCTTTAGGGCAACTTCTATCAAATGTACAGCATTTATAAATGCTGAAGTTTTTGGCAACTGTACTAAGCCTAGCTTCATATAAATAGAAAAGGATTCTGAAATCAAGACAAATTAAATTTAAAAACTACAACCAAATTTATTTTAAATTAGAAAACAGTATGAAAAAGGTAAATATTAACAAGATATAAACTACTGTTAAATCTTCCCTCTTCAATATATTTCAGTATTGAAGATCAGCAATAAAAAAAAACAAACCCATATGTCTATGATGTAGATCAAACAGTCAAAAAGTTGTAAAAGAGGGCCGGGTGTGGTGGCTTACGCCTGTAAGCCCTGCACTTTGGAAGGCCGAGGTAGGGGGATCATGAGGGCAGGAGTTCAAGACCAGCCTGGCCAACATAGTAAAACTCTGTCTCTACTAAAAATATAAAAAAAGTTAGCTAGGCATGGTGGCAGGTCCCTAGTCCCAGCTACTTGGGAGGCTGAGGCAAGAGAATCACTTGAACCCGGAAAGCGGAGGTCGTAGTGAGCTGAGATTGTGCCACTGCACTTCAGCCTGAGCAACGCAGCGAGATTCTGCCTCCAAAAAAAAAAAAAAAAAAAAAAAAAGTTGTAAAAGAGATTTCTGTCACATTTTCTTAGGAAACCCATGAATGTTTTAATAAATATATTTAATCTCATGGTCATTACATTAAAAGAATGATTTTCATACTGGAAATGAACTAAACTGAGTCATAAGAACTTATCTGACAAATGTTTCATTTTCCTTTCCCATGTCTGCCAAATATTTATGCCAAGGAGTCCACAATAACCTTATAATCAAGATGCTTCTTCACGTACTCTTACCAAGATAGGGATGAACTATATGAAGAATACCAATATCTAAAATTATGCAGATGCTATAGTGTATGTTCTCCCTTTTAATGTCTTAAATTCCTTCCATTTTTTTTCCCTTTTGGTTTCTAATTCTTGGATAACCCTCAAACACATGCATTTTACTAGAGAATATGAGAAGCAGAGGAGGAGGAAGGAGAAATGCATTAAAACACTAGGCTGTGGTGTGGTACTGCAGTGTCAATAATGCTTTACTGACTGATCACTGGCAGAGTAAGCTGGGAGATAAGATGGGGATCAAGTTTGGAGGAAGGAGGAGAGATGATGAATTCACTTCTGCACATGTTGAATGGGAGATACCTGTAGATTTCCCATTTAATCAATCAGTGGGCCCCAGGGATTAAGTAGATAGCTAAGATATACAGACAGATATAAAATATACAATGATATACAAATTTAGACAGATTCAGTCTAGATTTGGAAGATCAGGCAATATATAGAAAAACCTGAATGAAACCACTCCAAGTGTACAGAGAAAGAAAATAAGTGGACTGGCTGAGCCCAGTGGCTCACACCTGTAATTTCAGAACTCTGGGAGGCTGAAGCAGGAAGATTGCTTGAGGCCAGGAGTTTGAGATCAGTTTCCACAAAAAAATTTTAAAAATTTAAAATGCTTGGTGGTGCATACCTGTAGTCTCAGCTACTCCAGAGGCTGAGGTGGGAGAATTGCTTGAGCCCAGGAGTTTGAAGCTTCAGTGAGCTGATTGTGCCACTGCACTCCAGCCTGGATGACAGAGTGAGACCCTGTCTCCAAAAAATAAAAATAAATAAATAAAAAAAAAGAAAACAAGTGGACTGAGACCTTTCAAGAGTACATTTAATAGATAAAGGTAAAGTAAGAAGAGCTAATAAAACAAAAGCCCGAAATGTAGAAAGGAAACCAAGAAAGACTGATGCTACTTATGGAGAATTTTGAGGAGGAGAAATAACTGACACCAACCCTCACATAATTAAGATGGGGCTTGAGAAACACCTATTAAATGTTTTAACCAGGAAGCTGGTGACCTTATTAGGAAAATGTCTCAGAGTGAAGATGAAGAAAAAGGAGACAGCAAGAATAAGGTACTTTTAAATTAGCTTAAGTACAAAGAGAAGCAGAACTACATGGCAAGAGTGAAACGTAAGATCCTGCATCATGAGAACATATAAAATGAAAGGGAACTGAAAAAAGGAGGAGTCACTAGAAATGACAAGAAAAATGGAAGATACAGGAAAAACAATGCTTGTAGTATTTTCTTTAAATTAACATCTGCACCTCAATATTTTTCTCATTTGCTTTAACCCACAGGTATGATTACAGTTTGTTTCAGGTACCAGGGCTGAGAGAGAAGAGGTGTATTTTCCAATAGAAAACTTTTTCTGATTCCACTCAACTCTAAGTCGGCTAATGCTTTCTTCCCCAACTTTCTTTGTGTGTGTGTGCCTGAGAGGGCATGAGTGTACCTGAGCATGTACACAGACCCACACACAGCTTCCTGTACTGATGTCTCTATTGTGGAAAAATGTACAACAAGGTCCCCAGCTAGAAATCACAGCATAAGGATTCCTATTATTTTGTTATTTTCTGATTTTGAATGGAAAATAATTTTCTTTTCCAGGAGATACACACTATGAAATTTAGTTTGAGAAAAACATGTTTCAATGAGAAAAAGAAAGCAATCATAAAATTGGTAAATTTTAAAATGAAAGTTCAGCAGGAATAATTGGAGCTTTCTAGATCAAGACTTCAGAATGCAGATCTGTCAGTAACTAGGTCTTAGGACTATGAGCCAGGTCTTCCACCTTTCTGGATCTTGGTTTTCTCAATCGTAAAATACATTAATTAGAAGACATCACTATACCCGGGTGCAGTGGCTCGCGCCTGTAATCCCAGCACTTTGGGAGGCTGAGGTGGGCAGATCATTTGAGGTCAGGAGTTTGAGACTAGCCTGGCCAACATGGTGAAACCCTGTCTCTACTAAAAATACAAAAATTAGCTGGGTGTGGTGGCACACACCTGTAATCCTAGCTACTTGGGAGACTGCTAAGGCAGGAGAATTGCTTGAACCCAGCAGGCGGAGGTTGCAGTAAGCTGAGATCGTGCCACTGCACTCCAGCCCAGGCAACACAGTGAGATTCTGTTGTTTAAAACAAACAAACAAACAAAGACATCACTATGCTCCCATCCAGTCTTAAGAAGAACATGATTCTAATCCTATGCATGCTATTTCTAGGTAAAGACAACAAGGCTCAAAGAAGAAAATTCAATGACTTGAAAAGTTAGGACAGCAGTCATTGTGGACTTGAGGATTGCCAATTCTCAGTCTAATGTTCTTCATGCTATAAAAAGGATACATTCTTCTGAATTGTGAAGGCATTATTTTTTTAAAAATTCACTATTCTCTCCCTGAATTATATTTGCAAGTATGAGTACAGCCAAGACTATAGTAAAACACAGAGCACCACGCTGGGTGTGGTGGCTCAAGCCTGTAATCCCAGCACTTTGGGAGGCTGACACAGGCAGATCACTTGAGGTCAGGAGTTCAAGATCAGCATGGTCAACACGGCAAAACCCAGTTTCTACTAAAAATACAAACATTAGCTGGGTGCAGTGGCACACACCTGTAATCTCAGCTATTTGGGCGGCTGAAGCATGAGAATCACCTGAACTCGGGAGGCAGAGGCTGCAGTGAGCTGAAATCGCACCTCTGTACTCCAGCATGGGCGACAGAGCAAGACTGTCTCAAAAAACAAACAACAACAACAACAAAACAAAAATGTAAAGCGCTAATGTCCAGCTTACAGCCTCTCTGATAAGAGTCATGCTTACTATGGTCATAAGTTGTTTATCAAAGAAACAGGACAAAACATTCTGGGATGCAGTGGCCATTAACTCTACTGTGCTTAGCGGTATTCTGCCTTTAACACAAGGTACACAATAGGTCCCCATTCTCTGCAATCCTAGAATGTCCCACAATATTCAAATGAGTTAAACTCTTCTCTGGGCAACTAAGGTTGATGTTCTATAGTAGCTAAGTCAGCATGTATCAACTGCCTTTGTCCCTTGTCTTCTAGTCACTGGGACTAAAGACTTCAAGGTGACACTGTAATCACTCAGGAAAAGCTATCTTGAAATTCAGTGTGAGTAGTTTCACAAAACACAAGATCTGGGGGGTTGGGGAGGACCAGAAAGCACCCAATGTTCATTATTTGATTACTCTCTCCATAGGATCAAATCAATTCATTTTAATGTATGCTAGGTATGTATCACATATTTTCCTTATGTATTCAAAAGAACAATTTGGGTCTTGTTTTCATTCAAACACCTAACAAAGCATTATTCATATTTTGTCAAAAATAATCTTATAATGTTATTATTTAAATACTTCTTGAATTTATAAGCACTATAAGATATATAATAAAGAGATAAATTCTTAGTTAAATGAGATGCAAAATACAGAACTGTCTCAGCACGAAGCTAAATTGTCACAGCAAATCAACTTATTTCATCCAGGTAAATAACAATACCAATATGCAATGAGACTACTTTGGAATTCACACTAAAATATCTCTTCATTATATAAGGACTTTGATCCATTTCCTTAATGTATTAAACATAATTACAAACTATTATATTCTTTAAAAGCATTACTAAAACAGCTAAAAAATATCATTTTACTATATGGTCCTACTCTAAGAAAACATAATAGTCTATGAAAAACCTTGAGGGCAAAAGGCTAATTTAATATGAAAATACATTCCAGGTAATAGGGTAACAACTACCTTTAGTCAAATTTTTTCAGCTTACCAATCTTGAAGTAATTTATTTGAAGGATACAAACATTTAAAAAATACCTTGAATTTCACATAAATTACTGATTAAGGAAGAGTAACAACTAGAAACAAAAAATACACAGTGACATAACTCACCTAAATAGGGAATGCAAGGTGTCATCTTTAAGCTACTTATATAGTCTCTGAGTCTTTTGTAGTTATCTTCTTTACTCATTACATATTCTAATTTTTCAAAGGTAGTTTTGTCTTTTCGACTTAATAACTAAAAAACAAACAGAAAAACCTAAGTTATTTACAAATCTCATTTTGTTGTAGCAAAGACCTGAAGTTGTATTTACTGTGAATATGGATTTTAATTTCAAAGTTATATCTTCTTTAATTATATCTTCGTAGTATATAAACAAAATCAGCTTCATCTATTAATAATCCAAATTCATTATTTATAAGATATCCTTTGCATGTACATAAAATTAATAAATTATAATATTTTCATGTTAACTATTTTAAATTAATCAATTTTTATTAATCATCTTCCTAATTTTAGAAAATTATGCTTTCAAATTCAGCTCAAATGTTCAAGTATTTTAATGAACTGTCCCTTGCCACTTCAAAGATAAAGATCATTCTTGCATAATCATTAAGAAATAAACACCAAACTTTATGATTTAATTAACACTTTTTCTTGATAAATCTAGTCATGGCTCGTCCTAATAACTGTAAAATCCTGTAATTCCTTACATTTTTGGACTTCTGACATTTTCTTCTCTTTGATCAGTGCTACATCATATATAGCATAACTAAAAGATACTGTTGTAAGATGCTTGAGAGGTAGATTTGTAGTAAGTGCCCTTTGAGATCAATGGAAATAATCAAGGGGAGTTTAAAAAAAAAAAAAAAAAGCAAAGCCAGTGACCCACAATGGTGTTCACTAAAAGGTTCAGGAAATAGTTTTTCAAATCATTCGAAAGACAGGAAAAAATATTTTTTTTGTAAACATACGAAGTTTCTATTTCATTACTACATTAAGATTTCACTTTATTTCATATTGAAATATTGCTGTTGTTTTACAGCATGCAAAACACTTCCACCTGTATAAGTCTCATCTAATTTTCCTATGAGATTAACAGAAAAGTATGAGTATTAATTTAGAGATGAGGAGACTGAGATCACAAGGTTACCAAGTTGCAGCATTTAATACTCTCTGCTATCCACTCACTCACAAAGCTGTATGTCCTCGTTTTTCAGGGTCTCATTGTCTGGTTCTGGAGATAGGAGTATTCTGACACCTAATCCACTACTCTTTCTAGTATCATATGAAGTACAGTTGGGACCTATTGTTCAGAGGCTCAAAGATGCAGATTATCTTCAGATAATCTCTATTAGAAAAATGCCTCAACACTATTGCTCCCTCTTTAAAATACAATGTTAAGTGGTCCTTTGCTTTAATGTTTTAGATGGATATTCCATGGTCGAAAAGAGGGGTACCTCTTTCAAGATACCTGATTAGCAGTCTCAAGATTAGGTGAAAATGCTTGCTTGCTGCCTGTAAATCTAATCCCTTTCCCACTTAAGAAAGTATTTGGGATATGCAAAATATAGTTATGTGACATAAGGATAATGATAAACCTGCTCTTTTTTCTTCCCCTAAGTCAATCATTCAAAAACTTTGGTACAGTATCAGGAGAAACAAATTACTTGAAACTCATAACTAATCTTGTCACAGCTGAAATACAAAACTGTTGTAACAAACTATATGGTCTAATATATAAAAAATAACATGATTTTGTAATTTTCATAAAAAAATCAATAATCAGATAAACAGAATTCAATCTGGGTTGTCATAGGAGACTGCTTCCAGAAGACTAGAGGAAGAATGTGTATGTAAAGAATTAATTAGATATTAATATATGTATTTCCTGAGTGATAGTTCAGAAACTCTATTAACTGTGAAAGAAAGAAAAGTCTTTCTTCCTTTTCAAATCTTCTTTTGGTATTTATAATGTTATCTTTATGAAGTCACTTTACTATATTTTCCCAACCAAAAAAAATGGAAATGGAGGGGAGGAACAAAATACATCACAGTGTTCTAACTCCACATGTCCTTGGCTCCCAGAACATGACAACTGGGGGTAAGGCTCTTCACACTTTTATTGGTATTAATGAAAGAAGAGAGCCACAGAATTCTAGATGTTCCTGGCCAGATATCTGATACCACCTTACCACCACAATCTGTTTTGGGGAAAACCCAGATGAATGTCTGCTCATGTCAATCACCCCAGGAAACAAACTCTCAGATTATTCCTCATCACCTTGATTTCTAACTTTACACAATATGTGTGAATGTGTGCACCTGCATAAATGAATATGTTATCTTGGATCTGGAGTGCAGATTAATTATAATCTTTTGTTTGTGATACTCAATTATCATTAGAGTGTGGTAAGACTTTGTTAAACTGGTTTAAACTTTATAATGAATAGACATAAATCATCTTCCATCCAATTGCCTTGACTGCCTTTAAGAGGTAACAAGTAACCACTACTCTGAATGTTCTGTTTATCACTCCCCTCAAATTTTATTTCATTTTGGCAAACTTTATTCCATTTTAACTTTTATTTCATTTTTAGTCTTTGGCAATTACTTTGTTCATCTAACATTGTGATATTAAGGCTTCATCCATGAATTTGTAAGAAGCTGTAGTTCACTCATTTTCACTGCTTCCATGTGTATCTTCTCCTCTACAAAATATCTTCATAATGCTAATTTTTCTTTTTTTTCTTTTTTCTTTGTTAGAGGTCTTTACATATTCTGGATGCAAATTCTTGTGTTGGACATATTCTAGTTGGACAACTGTTGCACATATCTCCCCCCTCCCTGCATCCTCTTTTCAATTTTAAAATACCTTTTGATGAACAGAAATTCTTACTTTAATATGACAAAATTTATTATCTTTTCTTTCATTGTTGGAGCTTTCTGTATCTTATCTAAAAAATCCTTACTTATCCCAAGCCAGAAATTTATTTATGCTAAACGAGAGATATTCACATATATTTTTCCTTCTTTTTTTCTCAAAATATGGAACGCTTCACGAATTTGCATGTCATCCCTGCGCAGGGGCCATGCTAATCTTCTCTGTATCGTTCCAATTTTAGTATATGTGCTGCTGAAGCGAGCACTATTTTTCCTTCTTTTCATTTCACATTTAAGTCCTTAAGTAGTCATCTCATAAGGATTTTTGTAAATGGTGTAGGGGCTTGATTTCATTTTTCCCCCAAACAGGTGACCAATTTGCAGCTCCAATTAATAAACAGCCCCTCACTTCTTCACCAACTTACAATGCCATCACTGTCATACATATATCAGAGTTCTATAAAAACAAGGAGGTATTTCTGGGTTCTTCATTCTGTTTCATTGGTAGTTATGCCTGCAGGAATCATACACTGTCCAAATAATATAGTATACCTTGATGTCTGTTAGGGCAAGTGCTTATGTCCCCAACTCCCACTGACTTCTTCAGTTATTCCTGAACCTTTAAGTTTCCATACAAATTTTATAACCAATTTCCCACCAGCAGTACTGGGGTACAACTGACAAATATAAATTGTATATACTTGAGGGACACATGTTTTAATACACATATATATTATGAAATTATCAAGCTATCAAGCTAATTAAAATATTAATCATCTCACAAGTTAGTTACTTCTTATGTATGTATTAGTATATGGTAAGAACATTTAAGATTCACTCTCTTAGGCCAGACATCTTGGCTCAAGCTTGTAATCCAAGTACTTTGGGATTACAAGGCAGGTGGATCACTCGAGGTCAGGATTTCAAGATTAGCCTGGCCAACAAGACAAAACACCGTCTCTACTAAAAATACAAAAATTAGCTGGGTGTGGTGGTGTGCACCTGTAATCCCAGCTACTTGGGAGGCTGAGGCAGGAGAATTGCTTGAGACTGGGAGGTGGAGATTGCAGTGAGCCAAGATTGCGTCACTGCACTACAGCCTGGGTGATAGAGCAAGACTCCATTTAAAAAAGAAAAAAAGATCCTCTCTCTTACAAAAGTTGTTCAAGTATACAATATAGTCTTATTAACTATAGTCAACTATAGTCATCATGCTGTACATTAGATCTCCAGAACTTATTCTCTCTCCATTAGCGATCCCTAATCTTTTTGGCACCAGGGACCAGTTTTGTGGAAGACGATTTTTCCACGAACATGGCTGGGGAATGGTTCAGGGATGTAACTGTTCACCTCAGATCATCAGGCATTAGATTCTCATAAGGAGCACACAACCTAGATCCTTCACATGCGAAGTTCATGATAGGGTTTATGCACCTATGAGAATCTAATGCTGCTGCTGATGTGACAGCAGGTGGAGCACATGTGGTAATGCTCACTTGCCTGCCACTCACCTCCTGCTGGGTGGCCCAGTTCCTAACAGGCCACGGACCGTTACTGGTCAGCAGCCACGGTTTGGAGACCCCTGTTCTATATAACCGAAACTTTGTACCCACTGACCCAACATTTCCCCATTTCCCCTGCCCCTCAGCAACCATACTTCTACTTTTTGCTTCTATGAGTTCAACCTGTTAAGATTGCAAAGATAAGTGAAATTGTGCAGTAGTATTTGTCTTTCTGTATCTAGCTTACTTCACTGAGAATAATGATCTCCAAATTTACCCATGCTGTTATAAATGTAAGGCTGGACAGTATTCCATTGTGTATATAAACCACATTTTCTTTATCCATTCATCTGCTAATGAACATTTAGGTTGGTTCCATATCTTGGCCACTGTGAATAATGCTAAAATGAACATAGGAGTGAATTTCAATTTCTCTGGATATATACTTAGAAATGGGATTGCGGGATCATGTAATTTTTCTATTATTACTTTTGGGGGAATCTCCATGCTGTTTTCCATGACTGTACCAATTTACATTCCCATCAACACTGTACAACAGTTCCCTTTTCTCCATGTCCTTACCAATACTTGTTAGTTACCTTGTGCCTTTTTGATAATAGCTATTCTAACAGGTATGAGATGACAGATTATTGCGGTTTTGATTTGCATTGCCCTGATGATTAGTGATGTTGAGCACCTTTTCAAATACCTGCTAGACATGTGTATGTCTTGTTTTGAGAAACGTCTATTCAGATCCTTTGTCCATTTTTTAAATTGGGTTGTTTTCTTGTTATCACATTGTCTGAGTTCCTTATATAGTCATGTGCGGCATAATGACATGTCAGTCAAGAACAAACTGCATATACAACAGTGGTCCCATAGACATTGTATTTTTTACTGTGCCTTTTCTATGTTTAAATATACAAATACCACTGTGTTACAATTGCCTGTTCAGTACACTAACATGCTGTACAGGTTTGTAGTCTAGAAGCAATAGGCTGTACCATATAGCCTAGATGTATTGTAGGCTATGCCATCTAGGGTTTGTGTGATTATACTCTATGATGTTTGAACAAAATCACTGAACGACACATTTCTCAGAAAGTATCCTCATTGTTAAGCCATACATGATGGTATTTTGGATATTAACCCCTTATCAGATATATGGTTTGCAAATATCTTCTCCCATTCCATAGACTGTCTCCTTTGCTGTACAAAAACTTTTTGGCTTGATGAAATCCCATTTGTACATTTTTTCTTTTGTTGCTTGTACTTTTGGGGTCATATCCAAAAAATTATTGTCCAGATCCAATGTCAAGAAACTTTTCCCCTGTGTTTTCTTCTAGTAGTTTTACAGTTTCAGGTCTCGTTTAAGTATTAAACATATTTTGAGTTCATTTTTGCAGATGGTATAAGGGTCCAGTTTCATTCTTTTGCATGTGGACATCCAGTTTTTCTGACACCATTTATTGAAGAAATTATCATTTCCCATTGCATGTTCTTGTCACTTTTGTTGAAGATCAATTGACTGTAAATGTGTGTATTTATTTCTGGGCTTTTTATTTTGCTCCATTGGTCTACATATCTGCTTTATGCTAACCATAATATTTTGATTTACTACAGCTTCACAGTATATTTTAAAATCGGAGAGTATGATGCCTCTAGCTTTGTTGTTGCTCAAGATTGCTTTGGCTATTCTGAGACTTTTTTAGTTCCATGTAAATTTTAAAATTGCTTTTTCTATTTCTGTGATAAATGTTATTGAAATTTTGACAGTGACTGCACTCAATCTGTAGATTGCTTTGGGCTGTATGGACATTTTAACAACATGAATTCTTCCCATGCACAAACACAGAATATCCTTCCATTTATTTGTATCTTATTTAATTTCTTTCATTAATGTTTTATAGTTTTCTGTGCACAGATTTTTCACCTCCTTGGTTAAATTTATTCCTAAATATTTTATTCTTTTGCTGCTACTGTAAATGAGATTTTCTTAATTTTTCAGATAGTTCATTATTAATGTATAGAAATGCAACTGATTTTTGTGTGTTGATTTTGTATCTTGGAATGTTACTAAATTCATTTATTTAGTAACATTCAGTTTATTTTACAGTTTCAAAAGCCTGTTAGAACTCTATTAGTTCTATCCATGAACATGGGCTATTGCTCCCTCTATTTAGTTCCTTTTTAATGACTTCCTGTAAAGTTTTATAAATTTCTGCATATAAGTCTTACAAATTTTATTCCACTTATTGTTTGATATTTTGTTTCTTTTGATATTGTAAATGATGTCCTTTAAATATACTTAACTATTTCAAATATAACTGATTTTGTATATTGTTCATATATTCAAGCACTGTAAGTAAACCTATTTTTTAAAAACTGTGGTAAAACATATACATAACATAAAATTAACCATTTTAACCATTTTTAAGAGTACATTTTAAGGATATTACCAACATCCATATCCAAAACTTTTTCATCTTCTCAAAATGAAACTCCATATCCATTAAACAATAACTCCCAAATCCATTTCTCCCTATCCCTGACAACCACCAATCTTGATTCTGTCTGTATGAATTTAATTACTCTAGGTACCTCATATAAGTGGAATTACAGGACTTATACAGTATTTGTTCTTTTGTATCTGGCATATTTCACTTAGCCTATTGTCTGAAGGTTTATCCATGGTGCACCATGTCTCAGAATTTCATTGCTTTTTAAGGCAGATGAATATTCCATTGTATGTATATACTACATTTTATCTATTCATTCATCCAATGATAGATGTTTGGGTTGTTTCTACCTTTTGACTACTGTGAATAATTCTGTTATAAACATTAAAACATATACAATAGCAATTGTATATTGAATAAAACAGTGAAATTGGGCATCCTTTTCCTTCATGTTAAAGAAAATGCTCCTAATTAATTTTCCCTATATAGAATGTTGTAGTCTTTTTGGTACCTTCCCTTTATCGATTAAAAACAAAACAAAACCATTGCAAATATTTCCAATTGTATCATCTTGAACTCATGGTCTATCCTCTGCAAAACTCCTAGCCTTAATCTTTTCTCCAAGTATTGCCTTTCTTTTCTTATAAACCTTGTAACATATGCCTGGAGGTAGGTCAGGTGTAATCTTTGCTCCTTGCTCTTCACAATTTCTTCCAGCTCATTATCTCACCCTGCTCCCTAAAATCCTCTAGCCTCTATTAAATTGAAAGTACTAGGATCAGTGTTGTCCAGTAGAACTTTGTGATGGTGAAAATCTATGCCTGTGCAGTCCAATATGATAGCCACTAGCCACATGTGACTACTGAGCACTTGCAATGTGGCTAGTATGATCAAAGAACTAAATTTTTAATTTTATTAAATTTTAATGATGTAAATTTAATAGCCACATGTGGCTAATGGCTACCATATTAAACAAGAGAACCCTAGATTACAACTGTCATTTACAGATCTACAAGTCATTCTTCCCCTGTATCTTGAAGATTTTAGTAGTTGGAGAAAAAAAAAAATTCATGAACCAAAATCATTCTTATCATAAATCTTGGTGATTGCCACCTTCATGGGGATAACACTCCCAATACTCTGGTTTCTCAGTTTCTTGACTTCTCCTGCTCCAATGATCTTATCTTTTATCACCCTCAGCTTGCACTCCCTTTCTCATTCTGAATCTAGTGATTATTTGACTCCACTGTGGCTTCCAATCCAGTGACCAGAATACCTTTTCACTGTTCATTATGTCCCTCCTTTTACTTGATTTAGTTTCCTCATCTGTCAATAAAACAACTCTTATATTTTCCCTCTTTCACCTCTTGTGCTACCCTTAACACCTCTGGTACAAAAGCCTCGAAAAATCCCAACTCTGGTTAAATGTAACTCTTGGCACTATTGAAAACTTATGCTGAATATCTGAACCTGGCTGGAAAATATATAACTCTGCTGACTGGTTTTACTTTTCATTCATGATAAAAAAAAAAAAGTCTCAAGCAGACGGATCCTTCATAAGGTCTATCAAACCTAGTATGTTTTCTTAACGCACTCTCACTTTCTCCAGGTGACCTTCATATCCTCTCCTCTTTCTGCAAACCTCCAACACCTCTCCCATATCACTCTCAACTAAAGACCTTGCTTTTTTATGTCTGAGGAAACAAAACAATCAGAAAAACTTCTCAGAATCCCACCACCAAATCTACCAACTTACCTGTATCTGTAACTAAATGCATTCCCTTTCCCAGCTGTTAAAATGGATATACTCTTACTGATACAATAGACTAGATCTAACTCCCTTTCATCTAAGCAAGCATATCAGTGGTGTAATCCCTCACTGTCTTGTCATTTTTTTCATTCTACTAGATTATTATCACCAGCATAAAACATATTGCCATTGATGCCATTTCTAAAACAAAACAAAATACCAGAAATCTTTGGTTTCACATTCCCTTCCAGGTACCGTATTTCTCTGCAACACCACGCTGTAGCCCTTTACAGTAAAATTCCTCAAAAGCATTCTCTATACTTGCTGTCCCACTTCTTCATCACCATTTTCTCAATTCCAGTCAGTTTTTCACCCTACCTCTCTACTGAAATCGCTCTTCCTGAAGTGACCAATCCTTTCCAATTGTCAGGTCATCTAAAACTTTGCACCTTATTCAAATTATTAGTAGCATTTGACAAAAGTGATGAATTTTTCTTGAAACGTTTCCTTTACTTCACTGTGAAAAACTGTGCCCTACCCAGAATTTCTTTTGTTGATTTCTCCTAATTTTTCCAATCTCTACTTGGGAATCCTGGAGGTTTCCAGGGATTTTCATCTATGCTCCCTCCTTAGGTGATCCCATCTAGCTTCAAATACTTTACGGTGATGATCATAAAAATCTCTCTCTAGCCCCAACCACTCCCTTAAACTTGTGTATCTAACTCTGACGTTACAGTTCACATGGATGTTTACTAGCCAACTCAAACACAGTATGTGTAAAATAGAACCCCAGCCCACAATGGTCCTTCTCTATACCTCTCTGAATATGAGTAAACAGCACCCTCATTATCTGATTCATGCCATCTCTTAGAAATCATTTCCTACCACCAGGTACCTTCCTAGCTTATTCTACTGTCAACACTGACCACTCTGCTATTTGAATGTAACTGGGTCTTTTTACTTGCTATTACCTCTACTTGGAATTCTCTTCTCCCAGATATCCAAATAATGGTTCCTTCAATTCCTTCAGGTCTCTACTGAATTCTCATTTATTAGATTCTCTTACATGATACATAACACAGTACTGTCCTGCCTGCCTTTCTGTTTTTCTTCAGAGCATTTATCACTATTTATATGTCATTTATTTATTTGCAATTTCTTTTTCCCCAGCAGAATGTTAGCTGTATGAGAATGAAACTTTGTCTAGACCATTCACTACTGTATGTCAAGCAATTACAGAGTACATAGCGCAGTATGAAATATTTTAAAATGTAATACAAACCATCAAAAGTTTTATTCAGATAAATAATGGAGCTGTTATCAAATAAAAATTATTATTTTCCATGCAAATACATAAGGGAGACAATGAAAATATCTTCAAGGAAAACAAAAATTAACTTCAGTCAAATGTATCTCATTAATAAACCAAATCATAAATAAGAGCACAGGACTGGGTGTAATGGTTCATGCCTGTAATCCCAATACTTTGTGAGGCTAAGGTGGGAGGATTGCTTGAGGTCAGGTGTTTGAAAACAGCTTGGAAAACAATCACTACAAAAACTTTTTTAAAAATTAGTTGGGCATGGTATCATGTGCCTGCAGTCCAGTTACTTGGAAGGCTGAGGCTGGAGGATCCTCTGAGCAAGGAGTGGGAGGCTGCAGTAAGCTATGATCGTGCTACTATACTCCAGCCTGAGCTCAAAAAATAAAAATAATTTTTTTTCACGATTAGAGTACAATTCTTTCCCCTGAAACTTTAAAGATAGAATTCATAACTGTTCTAATTCTTTTCCCTGAAACTTTAAAGACAGAATTCATAACTGTACATTTATAATCATTTCCATTCCTCCATGAAATTCAAATTTTAAGAAAAGACAATAAGGCCATAATTATTAAAAAGAATTTTTAAAGAAAACCCTTCACACCCAGGTGTTTCCATTAAAAAAAAAAAAAGAAATTTAAAAAGGATCATAAGTTTTTCCACACTAGTGTTTTTCCAATATAGAAATCTACGCTGGTTTTCACGAGAAACATCTGTCTCTTCAGATACCATAAAAAGCAAAAGCAGCACTTTAATTAAAAACATTTATATTTTAGTAATAAAAAATGTTTTAAAAAGTCAGTCATGATTTTACCACAGAATCTTAAAAACACATCGATCCTTTGTACAAAATGTAATAGATTCTAAACAAAATTATTGATCTTTAACATTAAATAGTATTGAATATAAACTTAATTGAATGTAAAATTTTACTTATATAAAATCTAAATGAAAAATACCTGAAAAGATTGAGTACAGTATTATGCCACTCAAATATGAAAATACACACATTTGCACAGGTCAAAATTCATACTCTGATCTTATATAAGTAATAGAACCAAATATGATTAACATAACAACATCAGCATGTGCAGCAATAGCTAATAATTCTATGTTAATCATCAGGTTTTCCATTGTTCCTAAGGAAAAAATCTAAGGTTTACTCATTAAAAAAAAATGAAAATTGTAATCAGTAAATTTTTTTCAAACTTATGATTTAGATACTCCTCAAACTTTTCAAAAGCATAATCTTCACGATTAAATGCATTTTTCTGTATTCATACCTTCCCATCAGCTGAATATTAAACACTATGTTGTTAAAGATACTGAAAGTGTTTCAACAAAAATGATTCTCTAAAGAGCAAAAACCAAGCACCAAACTGTACCCAAAAATTACCTTATACCAGTGTACTGCTTAAGGAGAAAAAATGTAGGTATCAAAGAATAGAGTACAAAGCCATTTACAAATCCTTATCTATTATTATTATATTAACCTTAATGATAATTATAAAGGAAATGAATACAGCTTTCCTTCTCACAGGAAGTCAAACCTTTCATTAAAGAATATTACTCACCGCCCATGTTTTAGTCAACCTGAAAATTGGGGCACTCTGTAAGCCAGAAACCACTGCCATAAGTGCATGAAGGTTATTCAGCTCATATAGTTTCTGAAGATTAAAAAAAAAATGGGGGAAAGGGATGAAAAAGAAACATGAATATAAGAAAAAATTAAGACTAACAAGTACAATCTTGGCACCTGATATAGCATTCCAGTATATATTACCTTCATTATTGAGATTTGTCTTTCAACTACCCACATTGTTTACACTAAGTTGTTCTGATGCACAACAGAACTTACATTTTCTACCCTGGCATTGTCCCCAAGCTCTGGGAATAAATCTACCTCTAAGTAACATATTAAGAAAACCAAGGTTATGTCTCACATTAAGTTTACATGGTATGATCATGAAACCTGGTTTGTAGTAAAGTCTCCCTTATTACTAAGCCTCTGCTTTATGTTTCAAGTTTCAAGAAAGGGTCAACATCCAGGATTCTTATTTGGTTTCCTATTCAGTACTCCCATTATTCCAGGGCAAGGGAGAAACCTGCCTTTCGCAGTCTTCCTCAATTTTCTGCTTCCTCCTACCCAAATCCCCAGATCCTTTTCTCATTGATGCTGAGACACTGATTTTACAGTCTGCATGCAAAAAACTCCTAACACTAGTTTCCAGCAATTTGCCATGAGATCTGCATGACATTTATCGCTAATTTCCCAGATTTTTAAATACTACCTGATGCTTACATCCCACAAATCCTGTCTAAAAACCAGTCATTTTACAACTGTCCTAATCCTACTCCCAGGTAAGCTCCAGGTCTAGAAAATGCTATGGATAGAACATTTAATTGAAAACTCAAAGAAAACAAATAAAAACAAAATAAATCAGTAACACAAAACATAATATAAACCTTTACACAAGGTTATAATAACCTAATTGGGAAACCATTCAACAAATGTATTTCAAGCATTTATTATACTAGGCACCATATTAGACTGCATATACAAAAATGAAAAAAACCTATCAAGAAGCTTCAGTCTAGTGAGACAGATATGAAAACAAACAAATACAAATCATATTTGCATATTTCTAGAATAAAGTTATATATAGGGTTTTACAAATGTACAGAGTAATTAGCCCCTAACTTTGTCTATCTATGGTGAGGGTTCCAATAAGAGACCCTCATTGCATAAAGCAGAAACAATGAAGGACTCATAGCCTGAGTATACGAGCAGGATAGAAGTAATCCTCACCCACCATCAAGAGACTGCAAGGCAACAATGCCTGTTGTGAACCACGGTGCTAATGGAAGAAGGAAGGGGTCTTATGAAAGTTTGTAGCCCAAATAACTACTTCATAGTAAGAATAAACAAAGGCTGAGTGTGGTGACCCACACCTATAATCCTAGCACTTTGGGAGGCTGAGGTTGGTGGATTGCTTGAGCCCAGGAGTTCAAGACCAGCCTGGGCAACATAGCAAAACCTTGTCTCTACAAAAAAAAAAAAAAAAAAAAATACAAAAATTAACCAGGCATGGTGGCATGTGCCTGTAGTCCCAGCTACTTGGGAGGCTGGGAGATGGGAGGACTGCTTGAGACCAGGAGACAGAGGTTGTGGTGAGCCACGATTACACCACTGCACTATACAGCCTGGGCAACCCAGCAAGACCCTGTCTCAAAAAAAAAGAAAAGAAATAATAAACAAATAGAAACAACAAAAACCTCATGCCGAACTTGTAGCTTCTGCCTAAGATGTAGAACAGCATGAGAAATCATTGTTCTAGCCATAACAGCAAGAAAACAAAACAGATAAACTTAGAAAGAAAACCATTTTATTAAAGACACTGGAGAGTTGTGGACACAAATAAATTCCACCATTAAAAAAAACAACAACAAAACCCAGCCTTTAAACAGCTTTTCCCCCTGAGGGCATTTGCTTAATCTCTATAAGGCTAGGCAAAGATGAAGCCTCCAATGGCCAGATTTTGCTAAAGTAAGAAGAAACCAGTGTTTTTACAACCCTGTGGGCTGATACAACAGACTAGAATCTGTAGGAGTCTCAAACCTAGAGTTGGTTCTTGTGTCCACTGATCCACTCCTAATAGAACTTTCTTTACTGTGTGTCAGTGCTGGAGGCTGACGGCTAGGTTAGAAAGCAGAGAGATCTCTGGGACTGAAATAACAGGGTCCTGCGAGAGGAAGCGGCCTGTACCATACAAAGTACAGATTTTGCCCTGAGTCATTTGTAATCAGAGGTGATTTGAAACTAACTAAAGCTAAAACTCAACCCTATCCACCTCAATTCCTAATTGGATCAGAAAAATTAGCTTCTCTCTTTAATTTTTTTTTTTGGAGACATGGTCTATTGCCCAGGCTGCAGTGCAGTGTCCTGATCTCAGCTCACTGCAACCTCCACCTCCGGGTTCAAGCAATTCTCCTGCCTCAGCCTCCTGAGCAGCTGGGACTACAGGTGTGTACCACCTCGACTGGCTAATTTTTGTATTTTTAGTAGATACGGGGTTTCACTATGTTGGCCAGGTTGGTCTTGAACTCCTGACCTCAGGTGATCTGCCTGCTTTGGCTTCCCAGAGTACTAGGATTACATGCCTGGCCAGAAAAATCAGCTTCTCATTCTTGTTCCCTCACAGAGGATTGGTCTTAAGCACCCTGGGAGAAGAGAATCTTTACTCCAGTCTCTACCATTCTTTAAAAAACAATGTTTAAAGGTAGAAAAGTCAGAAAGGAAGAAGAGAAATCTGCCTTTATTTTTAGATGACACGATTGCATATATAGCACCAAACAATTAGAAAATGAGATGGAAAAACATTTACAGTAACATCAGAACACTGGCCATCTAGAAATAAAGATATGCAAGAGTGATTCACTGAAAATAAAGCATTGCTGAGAGAAATTAAAGAAAACTTAAACAGAGATATACCATGCTTATGGATTTAAAGTCTTAATATTGCCATCAATTCTTCCCGAAGTGATCTATAAATTCAATAAAACCTCAATCAAAAATGCAAGCAGGCCATCTTGCAGAAATTGACAAGCTAATTCTAAAATTTCTATAGACATAAAATGGAGATAGCACAGCCAAGACAATCTTGAAGAAGAAAAAAATACTAGAACATTATCAGATTTCAAAGCTTACTGTAAAGCTACAGTAATTAAGACAAAGAGATACTGGAATAAGAAGAGACAAATAAATCAATGGAACAGAACTATATCTACACATACATATTTGACCAAGTAATTTTCAACCAAAATGTCAAAGCAGTTAAACACAGAAAGGAATGGATATAACAATTAGATATTCTTTTTCTTTTTATTTCTTTTTTTTTTTTTTTTGAGACAGAGTTTCGCTCTTGTTGCCCAGGCTGGAGTGCAATGGCGCGATCTCGGCTCATCGCAACCTCCGCCTCCTGGGTTCAGGCAATTCTCCTGCCTCAGCCTCCTGAGTAGCTGGGATTACAGGCACGCGCCACCATGCCCAGCTAATTTTTTGTATTTTTAGTAGAGACGGGGTTTCACCATGTTGACCAGGATGGTCTCGATCTCTTGACCTCGTGATCCACCCGCCTCGGCCTCCCTAAGTGCTGGGATTACAGGCGTGAGCCACCGCACCTGGCCTTTTTTTTTTTTTTTTTTTTTTTTTTGAGACGGAGTCTCGCTCTGTCACCCAGGCTAGAGTACAGTGGCATGATCTCGGCTTACCACAACCTCCACCTCCCGGGTTCAAGCGATTCTCCTGCCTCAGCCTCTCAAGTAGCTGAGATTACAGGACTGTGCCACCACGTCCAGCTAATTTTTGTATTTTTTAGTAGAGATGGGGTTTCACCATGTTGGCCAGGCTGGTCTTGAACACCTGACGTCAGGTGATTCACCTGCCTTGGCCTTTCAAAGTGCTAGGATTACAGGTGTGAGTCACTGCGCCCAGCCTAGATATTCTTATGAGGAAAAAAAAAAATGAACCTTGACTCCTACACCTTCCACCATACACAAAAATCAATTTGGTCAGACGAGGTGGCTCACGCCTGTAATCCTAGCACTTTGGGAGGCTACAGTGTGTGGATCACCTGAGGTCAAGAGATCGAGACCAGCCTGGCCAATATGGTGGAACCCCATCTCTACCAAAAATACAAAAATTAACTGGGCGTGGTGGTGCACATCTGTAATCCCAGCTACTTGGAGGCTGACGCAGGACAATAGCTATAGCCTGAACCTAGGAGGCAGAGGTTGCAGTGAGCTGAGACTGCACCACTGAACTCCAGCCTGGCTGACAAGAGAGAAACTCCATCTCAAAAAAAAAAAAAAAAAAAAATTAATTCAGGATGGATCACTTCAAACTATAATACTTCTAGGAGTGATCAAAGAAAAATTCTTTATGATCCTAGATTAGGCAAAGATTTATTAAACATGACACAAAAAACACCACAAAGATAAAAATAATAAATTGGGCTTCATCAAAATTGAACACTTCTGTTCACTAACCAAAAGACAACATTAAGAAAATAAAAAGGCAAGCCACAGACTGGGGAAAAAAATACGTATTTCTGAAAAGGGTTTGTATTCAGAATACATTAAAAAAATCCCTACAACTTGATAAGACAAACAATCCTATTAAAAATATAGGCAAAAGATTCGAAAGGATAATATCACAAAACAAAATATCCAAATGATCTACGTACACATGAAAAGATACTCAACCATCACTATCATCAGAGAAATATAAATTACAACCACAATAAGATACAACTACACACCCAAAAGAATGGCCAAAATTAAAAAAAAAAATTAAACATCAAGTACTGGCAAGATGCGTGGAGTAACTAGAAGACTCTTATTGCTAACTAAAATTTAAAGTGGTAAAACCAACAGGGTTATGTCGGAAAATAAGAATATTTGGCAGTTTCTACTGAAGTTAAAACATACTCCTAATCTATAATCCAGCAGGTCCACCATTCCTAGGTATAATCCAGAAAAAAATGCATATTTCACAAAAATGTTCATAATAGCTTTATTCACAAAAGCCAAAGGTAAAACAAATGTGCATTAATAAGAAAATGATAAAAAAAACACTGTGAAACATCCATACATTGGAAATCTACTTAGCAATAAAAGAATTACCGAAAACATGCAACGTGGATGAATCTCAACAACATGGTAAGCAAGAGAAGCCAGCCACAAGCAACAGCTTTCTGTAGGATCCCACATACATAAATTCCCAGAACAGCCTTCATCTACAGAATTGTAGCAGTGGGTGTGTTGGCAGGGCAGTATGGAGGGTATGTTGTTTGGGAAAGTGCTTGAAGGAACTCTGTTGCAACAAGAAGGGCCTTATGAGAAATGGGCCCTTACCAGACACTGAATTTGCTGACATCTTCATATTAAATTTAATCCTCACAGTTCTCTAGAATTTATTTTTTTTTATGAGACGACTTTTCCCTCTTGTTGCCCAGGCTGGAGTGAAATGGCGTAATCTCGGCTCACTGCAACCTCCGTCTCCCAGGTTCAAGAGATTCCCCTGCCTCAGCCTCCCAAGTAGCTGGGATTACAGGCATGCGCCATTATGACCAGCTAATTTTTTGTATTTTTAGTAGAGATGGTACTCTACTAACTCCTGATCTCAGGTGATCCGCCCACCTTGGCCTCCCAAAGTGCTGGGATTATAGGCATTAGCCACCGTGGCTGGTCTAAATGTTCGTTTTTATAAGCCACCTAGTTTATGGTATTTTTGTTACAGCAGCCAGAACAGACCAAGAAAGAAATTAAAGATCAGTAAATCTGACTACTAAAATTAAGAACGTGTAAATCAGAAAATAGTATGAAAAAAGTGACAAGACAAGCCACAAACAGGAATATACATACAGAGCTTATGCAAACTAGCATCTAGAGTCATATAAACAACTCATATAAAAATCAACGAATGACTGCCAGGCGTGGTGGCTCACCCCTTTAATTCTAGCACTTTGGAAGGCCAAGGCGGGCAGATCACCTGGGGTCAGGAATTTGAGACTAGCCTGGCCAGCGTGTTGAAACCCCGTCCTACTAAAAAAAATACAAAAATTAGCCAGGCATAGTGGTGTGAACCTGTAATGCCAGCTACCTGGGAGGGTGAGGCAGGAGAACTGCATGAACTCAGGAGGTGGAGGCTGCAGTGAACGATCGCACCACTGTACTACAGCCTGGACGACAGAGTGAGACTCCATCTCAAAAAAAATATCCATAAAAAACCAATGCCAAAATAGAAAACTGCTGAACGATCTTAAACAGACTTCAAGAGAGAAAACCTAAATGGCCAATATAGAAGAGATGTTCACTCCTTTCAGATTCAATGAAAGGCTATTAAAAATAAAATGAGATACATTTCACATCCACCAGAATTGGCAATAATGAAACATTTTGACAATGTCAGGTGGTGACATGGATGTGGAGCAACAGGCATCTTCATAAATTGCTAGTGAGAGTATATCAATATAACCAGTTTGGAGGTCACCTATAACAAAGTTAAAATGATGAGGGGATGAGTATAGTGGCTCACACTTGTAATCCCAGCACTCTGGGAGACCAATGTGGGAGGATCACTTGAGCACAGGAGATCAAGACCAGCCTGGGCAACACGGTGAGACCGTGTCTTTAAAAAAAAAAAAAAAGGAAATTAGCCAGGGGTGGTGGTTAATCCCAACTACTCAGTAGGCTGAGGTGAGAAGACTGCTTGGGCCCAGGAGGTCAAGGATACAGTGAGTTAGGGTTTGTACCTAGGCTTTCAGCCTGAGTGACGAAACAAGATCCAGTCTTAAAAAAAAAAAAAACAAAAAGAGAGAGAGACTCAGCACTTTCACTGCTAGTATAAACTCTGTATTTCTAGGGCTTCAACCTTCACATAAATACCAAGAGACTCACAAGAATGCTCATGGCAGCAGGGCTTATAATAGCAAAAATCTGGAAATAATCCAAAGTACATTAAATTTGTGATATACGCAAATAGGATACTCTACAACAGAGCTACTCCTAAAACCATTAAGTAACAATGCCTAGTTATAAAAGTATAAAAGTAAATATGAAATAATTCAATTTAAACAAAATCCAAAAGCATACATTTGCAACAATGTATTATTCACAAACACATAAGCTGTAAAAGAAAAGCAAACATAAAATTCAAGGCAGTAGTTCCCACTGTAGTAGAAGGGAAGGAGGTGGCATATGAAGAGGTATATGAAAATTCCCAGTGTAAGTGGGTGCATGCATGGGTATCCACATTATGATTCTTTTGCTACTTTAAATATTCTTATATTCTTTTGTATCTATGTGATGGTAAGTTTTATGTATCAACTTGGCTAGACTATCAACTTGATTCAGTTATTCAATCAAACCCTAATCTAGGTGTTAGCCTGAAGATATTTTACAGATGTGGTTAACATCTATAATCAGTGCACTTTAAGAGATTCCACTTGATAATGTGTGGACCTCATCTGTTCAGCTGAAAGGCCTTAATACTGAAAACTGGGGTTTCCTGGAAAAGAAATTCTGCCTCAAGAATACTGCCTAAACTTCTGAGTTTCCAGCCTGTTGGCCTGCCCTACAGATTTCATACTTGCCAGCCCCTTCAATGGTATAAATCAATTCCTAAAATCTATTTATACATTTTATATTTAGATCTCTTTATACACGTGTATACAGAATGCTATGATTCTCTCTGGAGAATGCCGACTGATACAATACTCAAGTAAGAGAGCTGTTAGTTTTATAACAAACAATATAGTAGGAAGAGAGTCATGATAGAAGAGTTTAAGAGACAACAATAAGAAAAAAACAATTATGGGTTTAGAGCTTGGTAGGAAGGTAAGTGCTGTCAAAAATAATTCAAAGTCTGAACTGAAATTAAATGACTGCTTGATGAAGACAGTGATAGGTTTGAGCAAAATTTGGTGGTTTTGAGTAGAACATACTTAAAAGTATCAGAAAATAAGAATGTAGAATTCATGGAGAAGAATCATTAATTTTATTAGTTAAAAACCAGAATTGGCCAGGTGCAGTGGCTCACACCTGTAATCCCAGCACTTTGAGAGGCCGAAGGAGGCGGATCACCTGAGGTCAGGCGTTTGAGACTAGCCTGGCCAACATGATGAAACCCCATCTCTACTAAAAATATGGAAATTAGCTGGGTGTGGTAGTGTGCACCTGTAGTCCCAGCTACTTGGGAAG
This sequence comes from Aotus nancymaae, assembly GCF_030222135.1. Lineage (NCBI taxonomy): Eukaryota > Metazoa > Chordata > Mammalia > Primates > Aotidae > Aotus > Aotus nancymaae. The sequence continues at coordinate 11,159,933 of NW_026988523.1, read as the reverse complement.
CTGAGATGTGACAATCACTTGAACCCAGGAGGCGGATGTTGCAGTGAGCCAAGATCACACCATTGCACTCCAGCTTGGGCCACAGAGTGCAACTCTATCTCAAAAAATATATACATATGTCTAACACATCACCACAAAAAGTTTTTAAAATATTTTGACAGTTTTGCAAAATATCAAATTTGTAGAAGGCTAGCTCTGCCACCTAGTGCCATAGAATGTTAGAATACAATTGCTCCCATGTTCTTAAGGAAAATATGGAAGAGCTATGACTTACAATAATTGTAAACATGGTACTCTCATTTTATTCTACCTTCTTCCATTCACAGGTAAGCTAAGTTTTGTATTTATGACAAAAGTAATGAATGAATGTGGCTACAATTACCATACTTCTTAGTGAACTTAACATTAAAAGAAACCAAAAATACATTATCCTAGAATATACTTCTTTGACATATTTTGAGATGGCTATTCAGAGAGCGTACAGACAGACATAGCCCTGAAAAGCTGCCTTTTGTGGAGGAGATTTGTATCTGTAGAGAAAATCTACATTGGTGAAATGAACAGCTAGGCTTTCTCTGAGTATCCTCTCCCTTGTCCAGATCCAGGAACAATTAACTCAACCACAGGCTACCCCAACTATTCTTTCTGAGGGTGGCTCTGAGATTATCTGAGATATTTCCTTGAGGTATCTGTCTTTGCTTAACATGGTTTCCTCCATTCACTCACCCATAACCTGTGATGCCACCTCCCCGAGAGCTCAGAGAAACTTGGTCTCAGGCCTTTGTTCTCTGGGCTCATTCATTTTCCCTGTAAGTCACTTACTCCTATGCATCCCTTCCCCCAAAACTCCCCTCTCCCCAGTGAAGAGGATATTTAAGCATCGACCATTTGGACCTGCTTTGAGTTTGTATTTTGTATGATTTCTATGCACATGTAATAAATCTGCTATGCTTTTCTCTCATTAACCTGTCTTTTGTTATAGGGCTGCCGGTCCTAAGCCTTCATGATAGAGAGGGAAAGGCTCATTCCCTTTCTGACCTTACAGCTAAATTCAGAGTTGTTACAAGTTTTAACAAAATCTTGGTATCCTCTTGTGAACAGCCTGTCTCACCCTTCTCTCTAATTTCCAATTACTTTTGAAATCCATGCTCCATTTCTCTCGCTGTATTTATTATCTTTGCCACACAATAATTGTTTGGTTAATAATGTGGTAATACCACATATACTATTCTCTTAAAAATAAAGTCTTATTCTTCACATATTTCACTTCAGAAGTGAAGTAGTATTCTCCTACTTAATCCTTCATGGCTTTCTTCATCACCTACAGAAGAGTCCAAAATTTTATAAATATCAACTTTACCATAATCTAACCTTTGTTTACTTATTCAGTGAAACAGATCACATAATTCACTACTCAGAGAGTGGGATGAAAGATATAAAAGAAAGGGTAGGAAAACAGGAAGACTAAAGGAAAAGACAGAGAACATAGGCATCCAACTTTAAAAATTGACTTATATTAATCAATGGGCCTTATTTTTCCAGTATCAATGAACACTAAATAAAACATTACAAATATTTATTCACTTGCAAACATTTATGAACGGTCGAACACAAAAACAAAAACACAAATTTTTCTTACCTTAGCAGTTTTAATATAGTGGCTCAAAACTTCAGCTCTAATTTTTAATGTTTGAGCATGAAGAATTTCTCTAACAACCCAAAAGCTTACCTGCAAATAAAAATTTTAAATAAACATCACTATGATTTTTAATTTGTAAACATTATATTGTTTTGCTGTATTTTAAAACATATTGGCAGAATTAGGTAAGCTCTAAAACTAAACATTGTAAAAGATGCTACTTATAGCAAGTTTCTCTGTGGCTGTGTAATTCTACATGGCTGTTTATTTACATTGAGTAGGATCATAAGTGAAGATTTCCAAGTAGGGTTTTCTTGGTGTAAACAAAACAAAACTTCAAAGAAACAAAAATATATCTAACATTTTAAGATTAAAACTGCATTTCAAAAATTTTGAAATTCTTCCAAATAAAACCATCTTCTTGATTTCTTTTAAAAAATCATTAAAACTAATTTATTAGAAGGCAGATTAGAAATTCAATATTAAAATGCTCTATTCTGAATTTGCTTATTATATGATATGTCCATGCACATTTTAGCACATTTTAATTCATGTACTATGAAAACAAAGTCAAAGCACTGTTAAGTTGGTTCACACTTACACAAATCTAACTACAGAATATAGTTTGAAATCACTGTGCAAAAATAATGCCACTGCCTCATATTTCTTCACATTTTTAATGAGAAATATTTCAGATTTTACTTGGAATTTTCATCTGTAAACAAATGTCATTACGTATTTTACACATATTTTACAAATATATATGTAACTATAAAGTGTACATATTTTACAAAGTCACCTTAGTAGTTGTTACTATACTTGGGCTACTAATAGTAATAATCCTCCCCAATTCTAATAAGGTTTACACCTAAAATAAAAAGTCAAGTTATGCTATGGAATCTTAATAATAACCTTACCAAATACCAACTATGAATTCAAATCTGAAGTGCAAGTTCACCAACTTAATTAAATTTAATGTTGGGCAAATTTTAAGACAATTACTATGGTGATTCGTTTTGTTTTGGAGACAGAGTCTTGTTCTGTTGTCCAGGCTGGAGTGCAGTGGGGTAATCTCAGCTAACTGCAACCTCTGCCTCCCAGGCTTAAGTGATTCTCCTGCCTCAGTCTCCTAAGTAGCTGAGATCACAGGCGTGAGCCACCATGCCTGGCTAATTTTTGTATTCTTTTTAGTCAAGACACGGTTTTGCCACGTTGCCCAGGCTGGTCTTGAACTTCTGAGCTCAGGTGACCCACCAGCCTCCTTGGCCTCCCAAAGTGCTGTGATTACGGCGTGAGCCACTCTATCTGGCCAATGTGATTTTTTTTTTTTTAAGATGAGATCTTATTATGTTGCCCAAGCTGGTCTTGAACTCCTGGGCTCAAGTGATCCTCCTGTCTCAGCCTCCCAGTAGCAGGAACTATAGGGACTCACTACAACACCTGGCTTAGACAAATGTGGGTGATGGTGATTTTAAGCACACAATCTTTGTCACTCTCTTAGAAAGTTGGGACATGTATCACTTCTTACTGAATCTGGGCAGGCTTGTGACTGCTTTGATGAAGAAAGCATTAGCGAAAGTAACAATGACTTCCAGGATAAGGTCATAAAAGACCATGCAGCCCCTGCCTTGATTGCTGGAACATTCTCTTGGAGAGCCCTAAGCTACTATGTAATAAATCCAGCCAAGCTGAGACCCCCATACTGAAAGGCTAAGTGTATGTGCTTCCCAAATGACAGTCCGTTAAAGCCAACCACATTTAAGAATGCTGATCCAGAATAACCAATACCAAGACATGGTTTCATAAAATTGCTGGACTCACACGAAAAAATATTTTTTGCTTTAAGCCCCTAGAATTGCTGGGTTATATCTAACAAACTTTTAAAAAATGTATTTCTGAATTGGAAGAAAAATAAAGGATTTCCTCTAGAGACCAAAAACAAGGAATTAAAAGCAAAGCAGTGATTATAAGAGTGGGTACTGTAGCTGCCCTTGGAGGATTTCCTGTCTCAGTGACATAGGGGCTTGGGATTTAATGCTACTCCAAAGACATAATGCAAGGCCTCACACCTCTCCACTTCTCCATTTCTATCTAATGCTACTCAAAGGTCTACATTTCAGTGAAAAGGTAGACTAAAACAATTCACTTATTTTTCAATTCCTTTGAAAAAGGGAGACAACAAACAAGTGCATCTGTAGTAATGTAGGCTCTGGGTGGTCAAGGAGAAAAAAAGAAAAACTCTTTCGTAAGAATTTAGACTGGGCATGGTGGCTTATGCTTATAATCACAGTGCTTTGGGAGGCTGAGGCAGGAGGATCGCTTGAGGACAGGCGTTTGAGACTAGCCTGGGCAACATAGTGAGATCTCATCTTCACAAAATATATTTTTTTAATTAGTCTGGCATAGTGGTGCATGCCTGTAGTCCTAGCTACCCGAGAGTCTGAGGCAGGAGGACTGGTTGAGCCCAAGAGTTTGAGGATGCAGTGAGCTATGACTGCACCACTGTACTCCAGCTTGGGTGACAGACAGAGGCTCTGTCTCTAAAAAAAAAAAAATTAATTTTAAAATAAAAATTTGTTAACTACAGGCTGCCTTTAACTGGATTTGGTATTTAAATTTTTACTACAGAGAAGTACAAAGATGCTTGAAGCACAACAATAAACATAAAAAATAGTCTTAGATCTGCAACAACCCTGGATATTAACAAAAGCAAATAAAAAGCCTCTTAGAATAAGTACTCCCTCAATTGAGGCAGCAGCAAAATTCTCATGGATAAAGCTTAAATAGACATGAGCTTTCAAGCCAAAGATACAAAATTCATTATATATCTTTGAAAAACCCACTTTAAGAATGAACAGAAATAGAGCAGTAGTACCCCAAGAAGTTCCAATAATAATATAGAAACTGCTGAAAATTAATAAATTTTAAAAATAAAATAAATTAAAAGATAAGAAAAGAGCATGACCGGTGTAAAAGCATACAGATTTGAAATAGATAAAACACATCTGAAGAAAATCGGTGAATTGAAATGTAGATCTGAGGAAATCACTCAGAATGGAGCACAAAGACAAAAAATATGAAAGGTTAAGAGCCAAGCAGGAAAGAATGTCAAGTTCCAAAAAATTTCAATAGGAATGATAGAGAAAAAAACAGAGATCATGCACAGAGATAATACTTGAGAGATACTGGCTGAAAATATTCCACAACTGATGTGAAAAGTTAAATCATTTCTTAAGGAAAAATTATATAGTGAAGAACTGAATTTCAGACACAGTATTAAAATTTATAAACTCACATGATTGAATCTTCTTGTGAAGGCAACTGCATTTGGTGCAGAACTATATTTTTCTTTTTTATTCCATCCACAACTTGAAAGCTCCTGGAAAATTAAGGTGAAAATTAAATATAAGAAATAGCCCAGTTTTTTTGCCCAATTAAGGGTTTCAAAACATTAAAGACAGTTTATGTTCTTTTCTAGAATCACTTTATTTAAACATATGTAATATTATATCCATTCAGTTAAATCACAAAAGCAAATGTGATTAGCAGGACATAAGAGGGCACAATGACTATGAAAACATAGGCACTCTTACATTCCATAGGCAGAATACTGGTGGATTCTTCTCTGAAAAGATTTGAATCCCAAGAGGAAAAGATCCATAGATAAAGATGAGCATCCCACAACATAGAGTGAAGACTACTAGTTGTCAAGCTCTATTCAGTCACCCAGAGCTCCCAATCAGCTTTCCAGTATCTCACTCTTTGAGCCGACAGTCAGTGACCCCAGACATTTGAAGAAACCTTTAATAAAAGGAATCATGATCCCCTAAAGGGCCTGTCAATAAAATACAAAGGGCCCATGAACTTAGATATAAAAAAATTTACTTTCGTTATACACTAACCTCTAACTGAAATAAGACAGTCCTTTTAGTTATAAAAGTAGGCTACAGATGACAGTGGTATTGGCAACACATGTGATGTAGTTATCAATCAAAATCACTGACATTTTCATATCACATTACAGTTGATTCAGATACCATTTATACTCATCACTATTTCAAACTTATGGTAGTTACTTAATTTTTTTAGGGACAGGGTCTTCCTCTGTCACCCAGGCAGGAGTATACTGGTGGGATCACAGTTTGCTGCAGCTGTGATCTCCCTGCCTCAAGCAATTATTCTACCTCAGCCTTCCAAGTAGTTGGGACTACAGGTGTGCACCACCACACTCAGCTATTTTTGCTTTTATTTTTTGTAGAGACAGGGTCTCACTATGTTGGCCAGACTGGTCTTGAACTCCTATGCTGAAGCAATCCTCCTGCCTCAGCCTCTTAAAATGCTGGGATTCCAGGCGTGGGTCATCACACCCAGACATGGTAATATTTAAGGCTGACCTCTAGATTTTAATGCATTAACAAAGAAGCACATGAATTGCTGTATAACAGCTTTTAAAAATATTTTGATAAGTATATTTTAATAGAACTAGATTCCTTTTATTTTAAAGAAGGGCTAAAGTTCCATAGGCTTCAGTCTGCCAGACGGGTCCAAGGTCCAAAATAGGTTAACAAACTTTTGCAATACAAGAATAGCCAGGGAGAGAGAGAAACCACAAGAAATAAGAAAAAGAACTCTGAGGAAACAGAGTTAGGGCAGAGAACAGAAGAAGCTGAGTTAGGGCAGGGAATGAAGAAAACCGAGAAAAGAAGACAAAACCATATAATTATTATTTTTCAATACATAAGAAAAGACGTTGTACCCATTGAGCAAAAACAGGAGGATATATAAAAAGAAATATTCGGAGGAAAAAAGAGCTTTTAGAAATAAAAAATATAAGACAAATCTAAAAGACAGTAGAAGAGTTGTGAGCTAAAGTGACTAAAACTTTTAAACAAAAAGTTAATGACAGGAATAAAATGTTTTTATGCTAATCTGAAGACCCTAAGGGTCAACATCTGAATAACAGGAATTTTAAGAGGGAACAGAGAAAACTGATCAGAGATTCAAAAACAACAACAACAACAACAAAACAGATCCTATACAGAAAAACAGGGATCAGAAGCTATCAGATATCTTAACGGCAGTTCTGGAAGTTAAAAGACAACTGAAGCAATGTCTTCAATTTTGAAGAATTCAATTTTCTAGAATCCTATATCCAACGTGAATATCAATTAAGTCTGAAAGTAGACTATAGACATTTTCAAACATGAACATCTTAGAGAATTTGCCTTCTATGTACCTACTCTCAGAGAACTAGTAGAGTATGTGTTCTATCAAAACAAACTAGCAAACAAGGAAAACGGAAGATATGAGACCCAGGAAACTGAGGAGCCAATACAGAAAGAAAAACATTGGGAATCCTCTGATTAACAGCAATGCGAGATCCTGGGGCAAACCTATGAGCACACTTTAAGAACAAGAGTCAAGAAAGGAGCAACGGGACAGAAATTCTAACAGACATCTGTCTCTGAAAAGCAGAGAAAAAAAAAGAGAGACGATCAGTACATTCATTTCTGGCAGAAAATTAATGATAGAGACAAAGAAAACTAAAGTACATTTTAGCTCAAAAAAGAAAAAAACAAACGAGTAAATAATCACAGTTCAACTGTAAAGAATATAGTTAACTTAGTAAAAACTGTGACGTAACTGTATGTGCAAAAGGAGAAGTGAATTGTGTAAATGGGGGGAGAATATAAGAGAATGAAATCATCTTCTATAGTAAAGAGTCAACATATCATATTTGAAATAGAAAAATCCAGGAAAAATAAGAATTTAGACATATTATTTGAAAAACAGACATAAATTCCTCTAAGGAGAAACAGCTAAGAGATCTGGGTGGGAATGAGGCTCCAGGATGGAGGCTGGAAAGATGAGAATAACTGAATTACAGTTCTGCTATATTTTGTTCTCTTATGGAAATATTTGACTTCTTAAACATGGTACATGCATATCTTCAATAAGATCTTAAAATAGAAACCAAAACCAAACAAACAAAAGGAATAAATTGAGTCAGGGGAAGATTGAGGAAATAGTTAAGATAATACTATGGTCCTTCAAGAAAAAGGTGACATTCCCTCAACCCGGGCACTGTCTGAAAAAGGTAATGTTCCCTCAACTAGGGCATTATCATTGAAAAAAAATGATAGATTCAAGATATTCTGGAGGCAGACAGGACTTCGTCAAGAACTAGACTCGTGACGTAAGCTAAAAACGAAGTCTGCAGAAGTATTAAGATTCCAGGTTCCTGCCTTGAGCAATTATGACAGGGAATACGAGTGAGGGGGTCGGGGGAGATGACAATTATTTCCACATAGTAGATAAGCAGTAAACACTCTGGAGAGAAAAACTGCCTTTTTAAATCTTAAAATTAGATCATATCTTTCAAACTTAAAATTTCTGAAAGAAAATAATGAAATGATAAAAGCAATTTTATAGCAAAAATAAAAACTTCTGGATATTCAATTAGCCTAGCTAATTGAATATTATTTATTTCCCTGTAAAAAAAAGAAAGCATTTAGTAAAAATTATATCCACACAAAAATGGTGTTATGACAATGATACTGAAAACATCAAACTGCTAGAAACATTTCTGTTCTTTCTAAAATCACAGCTCACAAACACAACTACATAAAGATGCCATATTTTAGGATAAAATTCCTAACATTAAATCCCTAAATAACTGAATCTATTTTTAACCAATTACTACAATTACAAAATTTAAATTAATGCTATAATCAAAGTGTCTATCAAATTAAACTTATCAAACCACTAGAAGGAGCCATTTGACATAGAATCCAAACTCAATTATAGACCTTTACACAAAAGGCTGATTTCATTATCCTATTGTTAAGTAATGCTATACTACAAATAATGAATATCCTTGCACCCTTCCTGACATTTCTGATTATTTCTTTAAAATATAGTCCTACAAGAAATCACGAGGGCAAAGAGTACAAACCTTTTCAAGGCTTTGCTACCTGTCAAACTGCCCTCCTGAAAATACTGAATCATTTACGCTCCCATGAGAAATGAATGTAAGTTTCATAATAGTCTTATCAAAATAGAAAGATTCATGTTGTTCAAGTTGACCCTTGAACAACATGGGTTTGAACTGTGTGGGTCCACTCATACAGAAATTTTTTTCAAAAAAATATTTTGGAAATTTTGTTTTCAAGATTTGTAACAATTTTAAAAAACTTGCAGACAAACCACATAGCTTGGAAATATTGAAAAATTAAGAAAAAGCTAGGGATGGCATGAATGTATAAAATATTAGTCTATTTTTATCATTTACAACCATAAAATACACACAAATATATTATTAAAAGTTAACATTTATCAAAATTAATGCACACAAACAGACCTTACATACTGCCATATTCAGTCCAGAGAAATGTGACAAACATAAAGGTGCAATATTAAATAATAACTGCATAAAATTAACTGTAGTACATACTGTTCTACTATCGTAATTTTGTAACCAACTTGTGTTGCTTTTATATTGAGCTCAAGTGTTGAGAGTATTCCCTTAAAACACCCTGTGATGACACTTATCATCTCTACATGAGCAGTTCCTCTCTCCAGTAAACTGGGTTATCACAGTAAAATGTGATCTCTCATGGTTCTCTTTATAGTCATGGGTGTGAATATAAAGAGGTAGCAGAGGGAGAGATCTTTGTGGTGATGCAGTAGTTCCGTATCTTGACTGAGGTGGTTGTTAGACAAATCTATATATATGACAAAAATCACAAATTATACAGACATGTATTATAAAAATGTCAATTTCCTGGTTTTGATAATGTATTATAGTTATGTAAGACATAACTGCTGAGGAAAACTGAATGAAGAGTAAATGGGACTTTTCTGGACTATTTTTGTATCTTCCTATGAGCCTCTAATTCTCTGCACTATTTTGTTGCAAGTTCCTATGAATCTATTATTATTCCAAAATAAAAAGTTAAAAAATAGCAATTAAAAACAGAACTACATAATGAATTATGAAGCTAAAACTGCACTGGTACTCCAAGAACCTGCTACTTTCTTCTTAAATTTTGACATGCATTTATGGTTATCTGGCATTAAAGGAATTTTGCCCTGCCCTACCTCTACCTCTAAAGAGCTGCTAAATTTCTCTATGATAAAAAAAAAATTGCTTTTCCCTTTGTTTCTCTTTCTATTTCAGATTCTAAGACCTTCCTCCAAGTTGCACTAAAATACAATCCAGGAAATAAATTATGCCACAGGTGCCATCTTGTATACTGACAGTTCAGCCTGGACAAGAGTTAGTCTATACTAAAATATCTCATATGAACATCAAAAGGTTGAAGTAAACTCAGCAACTCAAAGGGTGCTTTTTACAAGGGTCTGACTTAGGAATAAAGCTGTTTTGAGTATACTATGTAACTAAGCCTCCATTTTAGTAAAGGCTAAATGAAATTTAGCAGCCTTGACACCCCTTAAAATTTGTTCCAATGGATTTAAATTGCAATTTTAAAACCAGGTAGTAAAGAGACTCTTTAAGTAGTAAATTCATATATATAAAGTCAATTTCTTAACAGTCATTAAAAGTGTATTTGAAAGAATATTCACTGATTAATTTTAAACTATGAAACTACTAAGCCCAATTTTTACTTTCATTTATTTTGGAAGCACAGTGAGGGCAAAACCCCACAACTGATTACCACCTACCCTATGAAAGAATTACTGAATTCACAGGAGTCACAGCTTCCTTATATCCTGTAGGTCTGTTCTGCAAAGTGAAATTCTTGATCTAAATTTCATCTTGTAGTTTCCAATACTCTTAAAAGGAATGTTCTAAGGGTGATGTTGTAGGGATACCTACAGATAGAAGAGAGAAAAGGCTAATATAGACTAGCATGAAGACAGAGATTGAGGGAAGAAAAGAAAAAGCAATGGAATCTGTAAATGACTGGAAGCGGGGAGAGGGCAAGGCTGGCAGATCCTAACAAAGACAGGATAATTACTGCTGAGGCATCTCAGTGCTCAAAAGAGGACAGCTTTAAAGGAACATGGTATACCCATTAGCATTCAGCCTAACATGGCTATCTACAAAAAGGTCTCACACATGAAGTACTCACTACTATTCTATATTTTAATCCGCAAAATAAACTTAAAAACTAACTCCTAAGTGTTAAGATATATAAAAGAAATCCCTTCTATTTTCTGATATACTCACATCCTCTTTTCTCTTCCTTCCTCCCAATATGTTAAAGCTGCCTGTATAATGAGATCACAGATAAAGGCAGCAGCTTTCTTCTCCTATCTCTGATGTCAGATACAACTATACTCCCAAACAACAATTTTCTTCTCTACCTTCCTTAATTGTAATCTAAGCCTTACCTAACTATATATTAAATAAGTTCATGGTGATAAATAGCAACAATACCAACTGACAAAACAGCTGCATCTTGCTTCTAACAAAGCAATTAGTTTATTCTGGTCTATAAGAAAAATTTCAAGTCTACAACAAGTCTTCTTTGCTTTCTTCAAATCTCTCACTATATTTATGAATTGTTTATATTTTAATTTTAAAGCAAATGATAAACTGTCATTAAAACAAGGATACAATTATCATATTCCTGATGCTGGAACTTTGGATGTTTTTGAGATTATCTTGGCATACACTAGAAGGTCTGCATAAAGAAGCTTTTTATATATACTGTCAGAAATATCTCAATTGTTAAGTTTTGCAAAATATTTTAATAAGATGCAGGCAAGGTGTGGTGGCTACACTTGTAATCTAGCACTATGGGAGGCCTAGGTGGGCAGATCACCTGAGGTCAGGAGTTTGAGACCAGCCTGGCCAACATGGTGAAACCCATCTCTACTAAAAATATAAAAATTAGCCAAGTGTGGTGGTGCATGTCTGTAATCTCAGCAACTCGGGAGGTTGAGGCATGAGAATCGCCTGAATCCAGGAGGCAGAGGTTGCGGTGAGCCGAGATCGTGCTACTGCACTCCAGCCCGGGTGATGGAGTAAGAACTTGTCTCCAAAAAAAATTAAAAAACACCAAGACATTTTTTAGTAAGATTCAGAATTATCTATTATGTACTTTCCCCCATTTAACCAACATTCTTCCTTGATCCATAGTGAATCCTAGTGATCCCAGTTACATAGAGGGGCTTATTATTCTTTGTATTTAATGTCTGTTTGTTAATATAATCTAAATGACTGACTTACTGTATTGATCTACAAGAACAAATAAAGTGTAAAACTTTCTTCTTTTTTTTTGTTTTCGGGGTTTTCTTGAGATGGAGTTTCACTCCATCACCCAGGCTGGAGTGCAGGGTGCAATCTCCACTCACTGCAACCTCCACCTCCCTGGTTCAAGCAATTGTGTGTCAGTCTCCCTAGCAGCTGGAATTACAGGCATGGAACATTAGGCCTGCCTAATTTTTGTATTTTTAATAGAGACGGGGTTTTTCCACGTTGGCCAGGCTGGTCTTGAACTCCTGACCCACCAGCCTCCTTGACTCAACTGACCCACCAGCCTCAGCCTTCCAATGTGCTGAGATTACAGGTGTAAACCACCATGCCCAGCCTAAAACTTTCTTCTTTGAATGCTCTATATGTCAGACTTTCAGGTATACCCTGTCACTTTATGAACACTTGAGACTCTCTCTCACAGAAGACACAAACATTACCCAACATAATAAGTACAGCACAAATTTCAAGCACAGTTGGTCTCTTACTTAAGACTTATCAAAAGCACCAGAGAATTGCTACTGGAAAGAAAACTGGACTGCAAACCACCTTTTTGTCATAACTTACCCTGTGCTGAGAAACAGAAAATTCATTATGAAGAGAAACCCTATTAGCATAATCAATGTAGCAATGCCTTCTGAAGAAATACAAGCTTTACAGATCAGATAATTTATAATAGAAAAAAATCTAAAACAAAAATCCTATAAATGTAATAACACAGAAAAACCTTCAGAATACAGTCAATGCTTCTTCAACATGAAAGAACTCACACTGGAAAGAAGCCCTATAAATAAATGTATAAGAGCCTTCTAAAAGAAAACAAACCTTCATGATCTAAGCCGAGTGTGGTGGCTCACGCCTATCTCCAGCACTTTGAGAGGCCAAGGCAGGCAGATCACTTGAGGTCAGGAGTTCAAGACCGGCCTGGCCAACATGGTGAAACCCTGTCTCTACCAAGAAGTACAAAAATTAGCTGGGTGTGGTGGCATGCGCCCGTAGTCCCAGCTACTCTGGAGGCTGAAGCACAAGAATCACTTGAATACAGGAGGCAGAGGTTGCAGTGAGACAAGATCAAGTAACTGCCCTCCAGCCTGGGTGACAGGGTAAGATTGTGTCTCAAAAAAAGAGAAAAAAAGAAAAAACAAAACTTAATGATCAAAAGAGAAATCATACTGAGGAGAACTATGTACATAAGAAATGTGGAAAAACTTTATGAAGTGCTGAGCTTTGACTACCTGCCAGAAATCATACTAGAAATTAACGAAACCACAGAATCCTTTGGTAAAACGTCTGCCCTACTCAGCAATGGAAAATTCATACTAGGGAAGAAACCTGAAAATATAGTCTAAATTATGGGAAGAAAAAAACTTTCTGTAAAAATGGCGCCATTATAAAAGTCACATTGGGTGGATAACAGACTTTTGCAAAAATGACTCCAAAATGATACACAATGGGAGAGCATATGCCTGCAAGCTATACAGTACGGAATTTTGAAATGGTCATTTATCAATCTCTAATAGTAAATAGGTGAGAAGGTATTATTCTAAGGTACTAGGGACACATCAATGAACAGAATAGACAAAGATTCCCACCCACATGGAATTTATAGTCTCGAAAGGGGATGACAGACTCCAGTCTGTATATACTTCACTTGTGACAGCTCCTCAACCTTTACCACCAATTAAAACTACGGGGCTGGGCACGGTGGCTGATGCCTGTAATCCCAGCACTTTGGGAAGCCAAGGCAGGGGGGATCACTTAAGGCGGGGGGATTGCTTGAGCCCAGGTGTTCAAGACCAGCCTGGGCAACACTGAAAGACCTTGTCTCTATAAAAAAATAAAAATAAATTTAAAAAATTAGCCAGGTGTAGTGGTGCATGCCTGTAGTTTTAGTTACTTGGCAGGCTGAGGTGGGAAAAGCTGCTTGAGCCCAGGAGATCAAGGATACAGTGGGCTGTGATCATGCCACTGTACTCCAGCCTGGGCAATACAGCGAGACTCTGTCTCAAATAACAAAAACAAAAACAAAATACACTGAAGATCTTTTAAACCGGTTTTTAAAGTATATGTACAGTTTTAATAAAATATCATATACAATTATATATGAAGTGCAGACTTGAATACTGATATAATGGACAGAAACATAAAATTAATTTACTAGTTATAGACTCAGTTATAACCACTATCTTTTCATAATATCTGAGTTTCAATTTTGATTTAATAATAAAAATTCCTTTATTCTCCAGCGATGGTAATATTCTAATACATACTATATAAAGAGACAAGACATCATTTTATGTTAATAAAGATTAATACACTAAACTGGCTGACATCATGGGTTAAATAATCTATTTTTAAGTTATCAGTAGCAAGAGTTTTGACATAATAGTACCTGTACAATCATTTTGGAAAACAAATTAACAGTAGTTGATAAATTTAAAGATGTTCATGCTCTATAATCCAGTGATTAACGCACTAAAATGTATACAGAAACATAGATGCTAGTCAACAATGTTGAACATCAAACGCATGCTAAAAAGACAAAAACAATAGAATGCCATTTACATAAAAAAATTAAAACTGCAAAAGCATGTGTTAAGAGATAGTTATACTTAAAGAAAAAATGTAACTAAATAGACAGGAATAATATAGACCAATACCGGATGGTGATTACCTTGGTAGGAGAATGCAGACGGGCTTTATCAGTACTGGTTAGCTATACAGGGATTTACCTTATTATTTACTATGCTTTGTTATGTCTTTAATATATGGTACCAAATTTTAAAAACATTTTTCTGCCAGATAACAAAGGCCTTTTTATGCTGGCCAGATTTAATATATTCTTAGTGATTACATGAGACTAATACATTAAGAATATTTTGTGCCAGGCATGGTGGCACAAACCTTTACATGGTTTACACCTGTAAACCCAGCATTTTGGGAGGCCAAGGTGGGTGGATCACAGAGTCAGGAGTTTGAGGACAGCCTGGCCAATATGGTGAAACCCCGTCTCTATCAAAAACACAAAAATTAGCCAGGCGTGGTGGTGGGTGCCTGTAGTCCCAGCTACTCAGGAGGCTAATACAGGAGACCTGCTTGAACCCAGGAGGTGGAGGTTGCAGTGAGATGAAATTGCGCCACTGCACTCTAGCCTGGGTGACTAAGCGAGACTCTGCCTCGGAAAAAAAAAAAAGAATAATTTGGCTGGGTGCAGTGGCTCACACCTGTAATCCCAGCATCTGGGGAGGTCATGGCAGGAGAATCACTTGAGCCTTGAAGTTTAAGACCAGCCTGGGCAGCATAACAAGACTCTGTCTCTAAAAAGATAAAATAAAAAATAAGCCAGGCATGGTGGCACATTCGTATGGTCCCAGCTACTTAGGGAGGCTGAGGTGGGAGGATCGCTTAGGCCTGGGAAGTCCAGGCTGCAGTGACTTGTTATCGCACCACTGCACTACCACCTGGGCAACAGAGTCAGACCCTGTTTCCAAAAAACACCTAAAAGTATTTTGGTGCTACGTCATTTCTTCCAATAGTTACTGCTGTCAAATTTTAAAAACATTCTCTCACTGGGCAAACATTTACTAAACACTATGTTCATCCTCTCATTCTAAATATTGAGCTTCCATTATGTGCCAGTCAAATAAAACAGAAAGCAAATATTGAGGTTGCAGAGGTAGAAAAGGTAAAACTGTGAAGAGATTTACAAACCACATTAAGATGGTTCCTTATCCTCAGAGCAACAGGAAGCCCTCACATAGCTTAAAATCTAGTGGAGAGGCAATCAAATCAAGTACCTGTATTCACTCTCTTGAAAATCTCACACACACTTTTAAATACTACCTCTACACTGACATCTCCCAAACCTTTATTTCTAGACTCGACTGGAAACATATGTCAGTATATATTCCTTAACTTGGCTTTCTCCTTGGCTGTCTAACAGGTATGTTAAAGTAAATATGTCCAAAGCCAAACTCTTGCTCTTGCCTCAAAATCTGTTCCTCTAGCCTTTCTCCACAAGCGTGCATTATACATTATATTTTAAATGAATAGCACCCCCAGGAGTTGTAGAGGACAACAGTAATTTTTCATCCTAGAGTATCAACTACATGCATCTGGCTTCAGGCCAAAAACCTTGGTGTCATACTTGACTCTTGTTTCACATACAATGTCTGGCAACTTCTCATTATCTCTTCCATTCCCACCCTGATCTAAGCCACCTTCATCTTTCACCTGGTCTTCTTGATTCAGTCCTTGGTACCTCACCTCTTCTTGCCCTATGCTTACTTTGCCACATACCCTAATCAGCAGTCTGAAAGAGCTACTTAAGGCCAGGCACAGTGGCTCACTCCTGTAATGCCAACATTTTGAGAAAGGCCAAGGTGGGCGGATCACTTGAGGCCAGGAGTTTGAGACCAGCCTGGCCAACATGGTGAAAACCTGTCTCTATTAAAAAATACAAAAATTAGCTGGGTATGGTGGCACGTGCCTGTAGTCCTAAGGACTAGGGAGGCTGAGGTAGGAGAATCGCTTGAACCCGGGAGGTGGAAGTTGGGGTGAGCTGAGATCACACCACTGCAGCATTCCAGCCTGGGTGACAAAGCAAGATTGAGGAAAAAAAAGAAGAAAGAAGAAAAGAAAAGAAAGAGGAAAAAAAGAAAGAAAGAGAAAGGAGAAAGAGAGAAACAGAGAGAGGGAGGATAGGATAGGACAGGACAGGATGAAAGGAAGGAAGGAAGGAAGGAAGGAAGGAAGGCAGGCAGGCAGGTCGGGGGAGGGAGGGAGGACAGGACAGGACAGGACAGGACGAAAGGAAGAAAGGAAGGAAGGAAGAAAGGAAGGCAGGCAGGCAGGCAGGCAAGAAAAAGAAAGAGCTACTTAAAACCTAACGCAGAAAATGTCACTTCTCTGCTCACAACCCTCTAATGGCTTCCCATCTTTTTCACAATGTTGTTCAGGGCCCCACACCATCTAGCCCTCACCCTACCTCTCATCTTCTAGTACATTCCCTCCTTTGCTCACTCACTGTAGCTCACTGGCCTTTGCCCTGGCTTTCCCTTTGCCTGGAACACTATTTCCCCCAACACCCACATGGCTTGTTCTCCCGCCTCTTTTAGGTCTTAACTCAGATGTCATCTTCTTAGTAAGGTCTTCCTAATCACCCTATCTAAAGTTGCATCCACTACACTCACATTTCCTATTCTCTTCTCTCTGCTTTATGTTTTTCATGACACAGTCTACTAGCTCACCTCACTCAAATATCAGATCCAGGAAGGCAGGAATTTTAGTGTTTGCTCACTGCTGTACCTTCAGCAACTAAACTAGATTTTAAAAATCACATATAATAGGCATACAGTAGGCATTCAGTAAATATCTGTTGAATCACAACACAAATGTTAAACTCCAATTGACAAGTCCAGTGAAAAAGCAGAGTGCTAGGTGACCCTGTAGAAAGACAAAAAAAGCCTTGCCTCAGAAAGTCAAACTAGAGCTGAGAACTGAAAGATGGGTAGGAGTTAATTAGGATGTGCACAAGCTCAGTGGTGAGAGGGGCTAAAGGAAGGCTAGCATATATTAGACCAGAAAGAGATAGGAAAGATGTAAGATGGGGTTGCAGAAGGTAGAAAAAGGTAGAACTGCGAACAGATCTACAAACCACATTAAGATGGTTCTTTATCGTCAGAGCAACAGGACGTCAATGAAGTGTTTTAAGCAGAGCAATCATATGAACAGATTTATGTGTTGCAAAGATTATCATGGCTACTGGTAATCTAAAAAAACATTTAGAGGGGTCAGAGTAAATGCAGGTAGATCAAGTAAGAGGTCACTGCAATAATTCACTTGGGAGAAGACGGCATCTTACATTGGGGTATTGGGAGTAGAGACAGATTGGGTAGATAAGATACTTAAGAGGTTAAAAAAAAAAATCAATGGGATACAATAAGTGGAGTAAAGGCCAAGGGAATTTTAAGGTTCATTTCTAAGTTTCACAAAGTACTTTGGTCAGATGCCCCAAGGGAATAAAAAATTCCCATAAATGTGAATTCTACGTCTTCAAGTAGTATTATCTGGATCTTCAATAACCAAGCTCCTAGCCACCACTTGAAATATAGCTACTTTGAATAAACATGTACTGTAATTGTTGTATATGTCGGATTTGAAGGCTTAGCAGAGAAAAAACAATGTAAGATATCTCACTAATTGTTTACACTGATTACAAGCTGAAATAATATTTTGTATGTAGCAGGTTACATAAAATCATTAAATTCAATTTCATCTTTCCTTTTACCTTATAATGTGGGTACTAGAAAATAAAGTTATATAAATGGCTTATACTATATTTCTACTGGACAGTAGTGATCTCATATAAAGCAGCAATACAATTGTTGCAGTTCATTCAAAAGGAAAAAATATGCCTAAGTAGAAGACAGGTGAATTTCAGGTCAAAAAATGTAATTTGTATAAAGAATTTCATTAAAAAAATTTTTTTTTTTCAGAGGGGTGAGGAAATAACTATTTCTTTTTTTTTTTTTTTTTTTGCAATCTAAATACAAAAGTCATTTTCTATTTGTTCATTTACAGAATACATGGTTCTTCTTTTACCGCTAATGCAATGGTTCTATTTAAAGAGCCCTCTGTGGTATGGGGGAAAAGTTAGGAAAACACAGAATTGTGGAATGATGGGGACTAAGAGATCATTTCCTACCTCTTCATTTATAGGAACTGAACTGGAGATACTAAGACAGTAAGTAACTTACTTGAAAATCACAGGACTAATACTGCCTAAATCACGTAGGACATATATGGAAACTCATAGTCATTATAGTGTTCAGGGCCACTATAGACTTGTATATGCACCACAATGAATACACTATATTTTCTTCCCAAAAGAACTAAAACAGTATCTATTTTATAGTATTGAATTTCCAGATTATCAATGACTTTGTTTTGGGATACAAAATCACATTGATATTCTTACTATGTAAGTGGTTAAGAAAAAACAGAATCAGATTTTAGAGTCTGAAATCCAGTTCCACCACTTAGTTGTGTACCAAAGACAACTATCACTGTTCCCTCATCAGTAAAACAGAAATACTATCATACTCAGAACGTGAAAATGATAGGAAAACTATACACACACATACTACATGCTTATAGTGAATAGATGCATAATGTTAGTCCCGTTGTTTTTGTTAAAAACAAATGATGTGTTTCTTTATCTTTTCTCTTCTCTCCAAAATGTTAACACAATCATATTAAGTCATAAAATAAAGATATAAGGGAAACGAT
This sequence comes from Aotus nancymaae, assembly GCF_030222135.1. Taxonomy (NCBI): domain Eukaryota; kingdom Metazoa; phylum Chordata; class Mammalia; order Primates; family Aotidae; genus Aotus; species Aotus nancymaae. The sequence goes on along the minus strand of NW_026988523.1, from coordinate 11,140,782 downwards.
TACTAGAGTTAGTGGTGAAACCCAGTTTCAAATTTCCATCTTCCCATTAAAAAAGCTTCAAAGCAATAGTAAATCATTCAACTTCCCTAAGTCTATTTCCTCCAGTAAGTAATGAAGCCAAATCAACCAAAATGATTCAAATACAGCTAACCTGTCAACAACACATGGATCTACTTATACACAGATTTTCTTCCACCTCTACCACCCCTGAGATAGCAGAACAAATCTATTCTTTTTCAGCCTACTCCATGGGAGGATAATGAGGACAAAGACCTTTATGATGATCCACTTCCACTTAATGAACAGTAAATGTATTTTCCCTTTCTTATGATTTTCTTAGTAACATTTTCTCTCTAATTTATTTTAAGAACCCAGTATACAATACATATAACATACAAAATATGTGTTAGTTGATTGTTTATGTTACCAGTAAGGCTTTTGGTCAACAGCAGGCTATCTGTAGTTAAGTTTGTGGGGAATCAAATGTCAAAGACCGAGTTGTCACTGAGCAAGGGTTAGTGCTACTAACCTCCACTTTGTTCAAGGGTCAAGTATAGTTCCATTTATGACTCAATGATGTACTGCTAAGAAGCCATATGGGTTTCTGAGGTTCAAATAATATGTAGATAAGTTATAATACAAGTTTCAAACATTTTAAAATTAATACGGAGCATAATTTAACATTTCTAAAATATCTTAATTTGAGATTGATCATTTTCTATACTTAAAAATAAGGAATATTCTCAAAACTACTTACATCTGGTTGAATAGCTTTAAATACTGGAACATCCATTAATGTTATCTGACCCTGAAATAAAAAGTAAAAATGACAGTTTCTTCTTTGGAATGCTATACCAAGACATGTAACCTAAATTAAAATTATATTCTATACTAAAATTATTATTGAATACTCAATTTTATAAGGGCTTATAGAAAATAAAATGTAGCCCCTGTACCATTAAATAAAATTATTTCGAATTATCTAATGTCTATTTGTATTTTCTTGGAAGATAAATTGTGTAAAGTTAAAAAATAAAAATAATTTTAAAATTTAGACAGTCACATTAAATTATAATCAAAAAATAAAACCATATTTATTAGTTCATGCAGCAGTGTTCTTGTTATGATGATTAAATTACAGCTCCTCAGTGGTATAAAATCGGATTATTACTGAAAAGTTTTTCTTCCTAACTTATAAATAAATAATGAAACTAGACTAAAGCCAACACATTATATCTCAGAGCTTTGTATGTCATGGACCTATCCCACTTATGGCTATAGATACACAATAAAATTCAATAATATCAAGGAAATAATATGCTATGACCAAGCACGGTTTATCTCTGGAATGCAGGAGTGGTTTAACATTAGGAAATCAATATATTCTGCTAACAAATTAAAGGAGAATGAGAAAACGAATATATTTATATTAGTTAAGAAATGTTTTTCTAGATACCTTTCATGATGTTGCAATAACTAACCTTCACATTTCATGTTTCAATTGTTTAATTAAAGAACAGTGAAAATGTTTCTTAGATATGTCAATAAAATACAGTTGGCTTTGAGAAATGGTATAGAGGGATGAAAGCGATTACCATAACGGTAATTATATACTGTTACTTACCAAATTGAGTGTAACTTATAAACTTGCCCTAAAAAAAATGTACAGCTTTTCCTACTTTTCCCACTTTATCCCTCTGTTTGCCCCATAGTTGTACTATTTTCCCCAATAATTCTCATATCCAGCTTCTTAAAAGCCATCTCTTTTGCTGGACCTACAAATTCTAACTCAATAGTACTAACATGTAAATTATGTGCAAAACTGGAGAAGGCAGAGGTAGGAGGCTTACCGCATATTCTTCTGGCGTAACCTTAAGAACATCGAATACCACAGCATCAAAACTTTTCTTCAATTCAGAACCTTTGTCACTTAAGGATTCAGAGCTGCTACTTTTCTGTTAAAGTGAAAGAAAATGCAGCCTTTTTAATACTGTCTCACAGTCAAGTGACACAAACTAGACTGGCCTTAAAAACTGAGAAAACAAAACAGTAGGTTAACAAATGCTGCAGAAAAGCTGAGCAGAACATAACTGCTTAGTTCTTAAGAGTACCAGATAAAGGGTCAGACAACTTGAAATCTAAAACTGTGACTTTAAAGTTTTAAGTTCTTGAATGAGTCATTTTCTTGTGTCTCCGTTTCCTCATCCTGACAGCCTATCATTTCCTATAGAAATAAATGATTGTAACTAATTCAATGATTCTCAAATAAGGTAAAGGGAAGTCAGGGGAGAAGTCTTTACAACTATTTAAAATTTTTTAAACTAATTTTTATTAAGAAAAAGACAAATTACCTTTTTAACTTATCAGAAAATACTCAGAATGCTGTTAATTAAAGAGTTATATAGGATCCATTCGTAGTTAAGTGATCTGTCCGTGATAGTACAATTAATACTACTCTTCCTATTATATTATAAATTTAAGTTTTCTCTGCTTAAAAATTAGTTTTAAGTTTGAATATGCTGTGGCTATACGAAGAATGAAAGGTGAATTTTGACCTTGAAAATCTTATTACTGTTAAAATTTTCCACTTCACCTCCACAACATAATAATATATTCTATATCAGTTGGCTAAATTCAGAGGAACATCAATATAACAATATTTAGATCAGGCTCTATTAAATGGTGGTAGGATATGAGGCTAAAGATAACAGCAAAAAAATTAACCAATGTTTCAATTAGCACAGTATACACAGATCAACCCACCAGCTATTATATACATCAGTTTTGAGCTCCTGTCATTATGCCTCATTTTTGCTTTTCCTCCCTTTTAGTAGCAGCTACATATCAAGTATTGAGCCATGATCATTACAAAGAAAGGGACCCGTCATTAATTTTGAAAAATTCTCAACTATTATTACTTCAAATATTTCTTCTGCTTCTTTCTCTCCTTCTGGTGTTCCCATTATGCACATGTTACACCTTTTGTCCCACAGTCCTGGGCTATTCTGTTCCTTTTTTTCATTCTATTTTCTCTTTGCAGTTCAGTTTGGGAAGTTTTACTGACATATCTTCCAGCTCACTGATTCTTTCCTTAGCTGTCTGTTGGTCACCAGTCTAGTGATTAGCTCCCCAAAGGCATTCTTCATTTTTGTCACAGTGCTTTTGAATCCTAGCATTTCTTTTTGATTCTTAAGAGTTTCAAGATCCCTGCTTATATTATCCATTTGTTCTCACATATTGTCAGCTTTTGTTTTTCATGAGGGCCTTTGGCATATCGATGGCAGTTATTTTAATTGCCAGTCCAATAATTGCGAAATCTCTGCCATATGAGTGTGATTCTGTTGCTTGATTTATCTCTTCAAACTGTGTTTTTTCCTTGCCTTTCAGCATGGCTTGTAATTTTCTGTTGAAAGCTAGAAACTGTATATTGGGTAGTAGGAACTGAGGTTGAATAGACCTTTACTGTAAGGTTTTATGTTTGTCATGCTAGGCATTATGCTGTGCTTATAATTTGGTGTTGTTACAGGTGTCTGAGTCTTCAATTTCCTCTAGTATCCTTTTTTTTTTTTTTTGAACCTCTATTGTCTTTGGGTTTCCCTAGAAATCCCTTCTTACAATCTGAGCCTTGCAGTTCTTTCAGATGAAATCTTAGTATTCTATAGGAACCCTGCTGATGTGGTGTGGTAAGGTAGAGAGGTGTGTGTGTGTGTGTGTGTGTGTGTGTGGTGCTGGTAGGGTGGGGTAAGGTAAGGGTGTATATGTGCGAGGAGGTGGTGGGGAGCCCTGATGATGTGGTGTGGTAAGGTAGGGAATTAAGAGTGTGTGTGTGTGTGTGTGTGTGTGTGTGTGTGTGTGTATGTGTTTGAGGGGGTGGTGGGGGAGAGTGTCCTATACTCCTATGATTAGGTTTCAGTCTGTGACCTTCACAAATGCTTCTCTGCCCCCCTCACTCTGCTTAGGTGAAACAGGAAGTCTACAGGGGCTTGAAGTTGAAGATTTTTCCTCTCCCAAGTAGGTTAGGCTCTGGTGAAGTAGCTTCCCTTGAGGGCAGGTGGAGAACAGAATGCTCTGGGTATATTTCAATATGGTTAGTTTCTATCTAGGTGTATTTCAAAATGGCTACTTCTCTCCTTCCCCTGCTAGACGGAGAAGGGAATTTTTCTCTGTCTTTACTGTGAGAAGCTGGTTGGCATCCTAGAGATAACAAAAATCACAAAAGTAGAGAGTGAGAAGAACCTAAGACTGGGCCCCCAGGAGTTTTTAACTCCCAAGCTAGTTCACAGTCTCCAGCAGTTCATCAATTAGGGTTTACGTGGCTCCACTGACTTCTGCTCCTATAAGTGGTGATTCTCTATTTGCCTGTCTCTCCAGGTTTCAAGGCATCCCTATTAGTTTGCTTCTGTGATACCAATTCTCTGATAGAGCTAAGAGGAGTTTTTGATTTTCAGTTTGTTTAGCTTTTTTCCTATTGTGAGGACAGGAATGATGAATTCTAAGCTCTTTAGAAATCTGAGCAGAAACCTGAATTCCAGTGAATAAATCCAAGCAGAAACTTAAGGTCCCTCAAGTGTTTTATTTCTTGTGTTTAATCTCTGTAACTATGACTAGTTTATAGTGTGTCAACAATATTATTTTATGTCCCAAAACTAATACAAAATTTTATTCATAATGTTAAGTATTGAAATAGACATCAGTTAAGCAGTATACACTAATCCAATAGCTGTCCAAATAACTAGATGCATCCTGTCAGGTGAATATACATGAATCATAAATATAAATCAGTAATTTTCTCCAAGTTTTTAACTCATTCAAGACAAGTTAGTAAATTATCATGACTATTTTATTGCTTATCAAAAAGAATAAACACTTCTTTTTTCCTTCTTAGCCACTAGAGGCTTAAAAAATTACTAGTGTGCATTTTGACGTGCTTCCCTAATACCAGTAATAAATTGGTAATGAGATACTAAGCAATAATGTCCACTAAGAGAATAGCAGTAATTCATTCAAGGTATGACTCAAAAACTACTGCTACTTCTAAATGTCTGAAAACAAGTTCATTGTAATTCTCCTACTGACAGAAACTTCAAACACAAGTTAAATATAAAAGGTACTGAGAAAAGAGAAGTCAGCCAACCCAGATGAAGTATTTTATCCATTCTGTAAGCTTAACACTTTTATAAGAAATTTGTACTTGAATTTACTAGATCTGTATTTTAAGAGAAGGTGGAAAACAGATTTTTAATTTTATTTTCTTGCCACAATAATTGCACAATTTAAAGGGCAGACTTTTTCATTCTTACATCTGCTAATTATACTATACTCTGAAGCCTGATATAATTCATTCACTTTTAGAAAAGTCAACAGAATTGTTCGTACAAGTGAAATGATCTCTTTTATTTGACAAATATTTGTATTCTGCTTCCTATGATACTAGAACAGGTATTTCCGGATACATAGTTAAAAATATATCATACACATACATACATATAACACATTCAAGAAATATGGTTATAAATATATGAAGAAAATAAACACATATTACAAACGTATATAAACATAATCCTATGGTTATAAATATAAAAAAAAAGCTATGTATAAATTTATAGAAAAAAATTATAGAAAGAGGTTTTTCTAAGTGATAGTTTTAAAAATAGGAAAGCTCCCATCTGTTTAAGGGATTAGAGGAGGGTTTATTAAAAGCATAGCATTTGAAATATGTTTGAAAGACAAATTTTTTTTGTGTGTGCAGTGATGGGGAGGGGACACTAGAATGGGAAGAAAAATTGCAGCTAGAAAAACTGGTCTAGGCAAAGTTAAGACAGAAGAGAGAAAATGTAATGGTTCATACAGACACCAGCAAATGTAGTATACTCTCATAAGAATGTAAGCTTCCCTGTAATCCCAGCACTTTGGGAGGCCAAGGTGGGCGGATCACGAGATCAAGAGATCGAGACCATCCTGGCCAACATGGTGAAACCCCATATCTACTAAAAATACAAAAATTAGCTGGGTATGGTGGCGTGCGCCTGTAGTCCCAACTACTTGGGAGGCTGAGGCAGGAGAATTGCTTGAACCCCGGGAGGCAGAGGTTGCAGTGAGCCGAGATCGCGCCACTGCACTCCAGCCTGGCGCCTGGCGACAGATCAAGACTCGATCTCAAAACAAAAACAAAAACAAAAACAAATACAAAATATGATGTAATGTAAAAAAACTCTAAAATCTATGTTTCTTTTAAAACTAAAGAGTCTTATGAGTTACCACTATTTATCATTATTTTTCAAGTATCTTAAGTAGGTAAGGATTGAGTATTTCTATGATGCAGAGCGAACATATGAATCACTAAAGTAAAAGTTAAAATATGTGTTGCACTTCTGATTTAAGTATATGAACAAACATAATGCTTGAAAAATTAGAAAGTCAGGTAAGAAACTTTATATCTAAGCTTCTTAAATGTCTTACCTCAGAAGCAGTAGCTGCAATATTGACGTTGCTTGCCTGCCCGTTCGTTAGGTCCATGCTTTCCTCATCAGTCCCTGACCTTATGTTAACAGCAACAGAGGACTGATTGCCTCATGTCCAAGGCCACAAATACATTATTCCTGTAAAAAATAAAAAAGTTAAGCATATGTCTTCCTCAAAGTTTAAGAAAACAACTCCATGCCTACCACCATGCCAAGAAACAAAATACTTCAACTTCACTAAACTCTTTATTATTTTAGCTAAGCCACTAAATCCAGATTGGGGACAATCTTGTATGCTATTTTCAAACAATCAGAAACACCAAACAAACAGTATTCAATAGATGTTACTGTTATGTTCTTCATAAGCAAAGCAAAGGCATAACTTTTTGCTAACTGGGTATTGTGACGGAAAAAAATCAAATGCACAAATTTCTTAGTTTTAAGTAAATAAAATGTGTAAAACAACGCATGGCAAAGGAACTCATACCACAACACAATAAATTTTTAGTGATCCAAATGACACCCATGAATCAACAATACTGAATAAGCTTATTGTAGCTAGTGATCTAGATTACCAAGGTATCACAAACACTTATAATATTATGGAATACATGTCATAAAAATGTAGTTATCTCTCAGTACCCATGGGGGATTTGTTCCAGGATCCACTATAGACACCAAAATCCACAGGTGCTTAAGGCCCTTATATAATGGTGCAGTATTTGCCTATCACCTGTACACATCCTCTTGCATACTTTAAATCCTCTCCAGATTACTCATGCTAAGTGAATAGTCGTTATACTGTATTGTTTAGGGAATTATGGCAAGGAAAAGTCTGTATATGTTCAGTACAGATGCAACCATCCTTTTTTTTGCCCCAAATATTTTCAACTCAGAGTTGTTTGAATCCATAGATATAGAACCCACAGATATTGCGGTTTTACTGTACCATGATATATACTATGTTTATTTGTACAGGACTTTAAAGTTTATTGAATATCATTAATACATTATGTTGATTTGCACAACTACCAGTAACACTAATTAGGTAAGATATGTCATACCCACATAATACAAAGAAACACAGAGCCTTTGTGGACACAGGATGGTAAATAAGGAGCCAAGAACAAGATTTAAGCCATCAAAATTCTAGTCAAATATTCTTTCCACAACACAGTATTTCTTTCCACTTCACTGGAAGTCACCGTACTTACTTGAAGTTCTAATATCTTTTTGAAAATAACCTCCCATAAAAACGGAGTAGGTAACTTTACCTTTCTAGGACAGAATTTCTTCCTCGCTGTAAAATGGTAGAGGTAAATAAACTTTAAGATCTCTTTTCAACTTTAAAGATCTATGATATTTTTCATAAGTGAAATGGTATGTGTCTATAAATTAGGTATTCTATGCTATGCTTTCTTTAAAAGCTGAGTTTTAGGCTGGGCGCGGTGGCTCACGCCTATAATCCCAGCACTTTGGGAGGCCGAGGTGGGTAGATCACGAGGTCAAGAGATCGAGACCATCCTGGTCAATATGGTGAAACCCTGCCTCTACTAAAAATACAAAAATTAGCTGGGCATGGTGGCGCGAGCCTGTAGTCCCAGTTACTCGGGAGGCTGAGGCAGGAGAATTGCTTGAACCCAGGAGGCGGAGGTTACGGTGAGCCAAGATCGTGCCACTGCACTCCAGCCTGGGTAACAAGAGTGAAACTCTGTCTCAAAACAAACAAACAAACAAACAAACTGAGTTTTAAATGTCAATTACTTCAATGCTAAGTTTCCTTTCTCTGGAGCCATATAGGATATAGTGATTCAAAAGCATAAATTTTGGAACCACACTACCTGTGTGTAAACCCAGGAAATTTTAACTTTTCTGTACTCGGTTTTCTCAACTATAAAATAGGGATAATAAGAAATACCTATTTCATAGAGTTGTGGTGAAGAGAAATGAGTTAATATATGCAAAGTACCTACAACAGTGTTGGGCCATGGTAAATATGCTATTAATGTAATGCAATGATGATGCAGATGTTACTATTTACTTAATCCCCATAAAGCTTAAATTCAACAGTCTCTTAAATTAAGAAGACAAAACCTTAAAAATATACCTTTGCTAAGTGATTGTTGCTGAGCATCACTAAAAATCCTAATTGCAAACACAATGAATGAGAATGGCTAAGATATGTTTCCTAGATGTAGCAAAACATGGTCTTGGTTTTGAAATGCTTAAAAATTATTACTAATGATAGCAGCCTTCAGTCACATATTGAATTTATCTTCATTTATTCAGATATGGCCTAAGCACCTGCCAAGAGCAGAACACTTGTGCTAGAACTTTTAAAACAGAAATATATTCAAAATCATGAAGTTTTAAAACCATTTAAAGCACCCACATAAAAAATCAATGTGAAAATGAATAAAGCACAAAAATACTTTAATTTCCTCCCACCTAAACTATCTCATTCTATAAGCTTCACTGTCCTTATATTATGAAGAATCAACTTATATTTATACTGCTATACAATAAAACCAACTTGATAATCCAGTTTGCAATAAAATATTTTTCAAATAATTTCATTTCACTCCACTTTCTATGCAAGATTAAGTATAACATGAATTTATAAATCAGGGGTGCCCCCTAGTGCTAAGAAAAAGATTTTAATTTCATAGTTAAAGGAGTTACATCTTTAAATTACTTTACATATCAAAATATAAATTTTATTATTATTTTTAAAAAGGTAATACAGACCAGGAGCAATATTAATAAAGAATCACATTTTCTCTGCCTTTTTTTAATGAGACAGAATTTTCCTCGTTGCCCAGGCTAGCGTGCAATGGCATGATCTCAGCTCACTACAACCTCCGCCTCCCAGGTTCAAGAAATTCTCCTGCCTCAGCCTCCTGAGTGGCTGGGATTATAGGCACAAGTCACCACAGCTGGCTACTTTTTTGTATTTTTTTAGTCGAGACAGGGTTTGACCATGTTGGCCAGGCTGGTCTGGAACTCCTGACCTCAGGTAATCCGTGGCCTTGGCCTCCCAAAGTGCTGGGATTACAGGCGTGAGCCGTCGTACCTGGCCTTCTCTGCTTTTTAAATAAATTGTCACTCACATGTTTCATGAAAATTAAGGTCATATTAAAATCCATTACTTATTTTAAAATACAGCAAAGCATACCTTAAAGTAAATAAACTTTTAATGACTATTTAAAAATGTACATGTCAATAGTAGTTAATAATGTTGAAGTATAACAGAGAGGCTTATATGATACTATAAAAATACTACAAGTTCTAAAAGACAGAGACATGGGTTTATTCTTTTAGTATGTGCCTCAAAGACCTTTCTATACTTTGCACACAGAAAAGTGCACATTAAATATACCAACTATATGCTTTAATATTTTATTTACTTTTCTTAGTGTTGTAAATGACACGATCTTTCAACATGACTACCAACGTCATAGCAGCCATTTTTTTTTAAGAGACAGGGTCTTGCTCTGTCATGCATGCTGGAACACGTGGCACAATCTTAACTCACTGCAGCCTCCAACTTCTGGGGTCAAGCAATCCTCCCACCACCTCAGCTTTCTGAGTAGCTGGGACTACTGTTGTGTGTCACCAAGCCCAGCTAATTTTTTACATTTTTTGAGACAGGGTATCAAAAAGACAAGTATGTACATTGTCGTCTATAAAACAGCAGACGTTACTTCCCCATCTCAACTAAAAATACAAAAAATTAGCTAGGCATGGTGGTGAGCACCTGTAATCCCAGCTTCTTGGGAGGTTGAGGTAGGAGAAATCGCTTGAATCTGTGAGGTGGAGGTTGCAGTGAGCTGAGATTGCGCCATTGCACTCCAGCCTGAGTGACAGAGAGAGACAGTCTCAAAAAAAAAAAAAAAAATTTAAAAATAAAGTTACTTAATTCACTTAAAATCGTTAAAATTGTTTTGCCTTCGGTCAATAAGAGACTCTACACATAAATCTCCCAGATATAATTTTGTCACATTTGCACTAAATTATGAAAGCATGAGCTGATTCATTTGTAAACTGTCCCACATCTACACAGAGAGCTTATATTTCGAATATACCTAAACAGCTTAAAACTAAACAATGTGTAGGGGAAGACAGACTTTCAAATGATTAAATATTAAAGGGAGAAAAATCTATAAAATAACGCATTTTGAGATTATGCTTTATCTTCTGTATAGTAAGTTCATTCAAGATAATTTGCTAAGTAATTCTAATAGACAAGCGCTGAGATCTCCTAAGATACCTGACCTAAATATGAATATAGGTTAACTAGAAATTCAGGTAATAGAAAAAGAAGTTCCAAATAAAAAGATAAACTGTGCTCCAAAAATTTTGTGTTTTTGTTTTTGGTGGGTATGAAGGTATTTTGGCCAGATGCTCTATTCAAAAGACTACGCCATAAAAGTTCACTTAACTCATAATCGTATATATTCGCAATAAAACAAACAAAAAAATCAACATCCAGATACAATATTAGCAGTTAAAGCATGAAAACAACGCAAGTGAATCAGAAATAGGTTTAATATATGATAAAAGCGTGCTACTGTGGACCTAGGAATGGTCAGAAAAAGGAACATAGTGTGTTAGTATGGAACAGCGGAAAAGAAAAACAACATGGCAGTGCTAATGGGATAAGACAGACATCAAGATTCCACGGTTGGAGGCCCTTGGGTATAAGAGATTCCCTAAGCCTTAGGGGAGAGCCATTAAGAATCTCTTGTACCTGGAATGTGAGGCTAAACTGAACATCACAGAATAATCTATAGGCAAGGGACTACTACATAATGGAAAACTATGCAGCCATTAAAATATCATATAGTTAGTGACACATGAAAAAAATATTTAAAACATACTGCTAAATGAATAAAGCAATTTACCAAACAGTATTTAAGGTATAGTCCTTTTTGGTTATTATTATTATAACATAAAGAAAAGAGATGTACCAATATACACCAAAATGTGATTACGTCTAGGTTTATAAGACAATTTTTCCCTAACTTTAGCTTACCTATATATTTTTAAACTTTCTACAAAGACATTAATTAGAAAAAAGTAAAAAAACAAAAAGTTTTTCCTCACAGACTGCTTATTAGTTACAAGAAAAAAAATAAGTAACTATACTGTGAAGAACTGGGCAATCCCTTAACTGAGTAGATCAAAATTATTATCAACAATGAGGAAAAGAGACATCATGTGCCTCTGCATGTGACAATACTCTGGGAGAGACACAACATCACCGACAAGAAGTTGAACTGGGAACCCATAACTGAAACCTAATCTCAAGGACATGGGCAAACCTAATCTCAGGAACATTCGATAAATATATTCTTCAAAAGATGCCAGTGTTATGAGAAAGGCAGAAGAACTATTACAATTTAAAGGAAATGCAAGAGATATGACAACTAAAGGTCCTGTATCAGATGGTAGTAAATGCTTTAAGGGATATTATTGGTAAATCACAAAACTGGAATACAGACTGTAGATTACTGTAACAATTTCCTAAATGTGACAATTTCCTGTAGTTATTAATACATAAAAGAACACCTTTGTTCTTAAGAAACACAGAAATACTAAGAGGTAAAAGGGTGGGGAGGTGCAATGGCTCACACCTGTAATCCCAGCACTTTGGGGGACTGAAGTGGGTGGATCACCTGAGGTTAGGAGTTTGAAACCAGCCTAGCCAACATGGTGAAACCCTGTCTCTACCAAAAACACCAAAATTAGCTGGACCTGGTGGTACGTGCCTGTAGTACTAGCTAATTGGGAGGCTGAGGATGCAGTCAGCTAAGATCACGCTACTGCACTCCAGCCTGGGCAACAAGGTGAGACTGTCACACACAAAAAAAAGGTATAAAGTATGCAAACTACTCTTAAATATTTTATGAGGCAGGAGAATCACCTGAGCCTGGGAGGCCAAGTCTGCAGTGAGCCATAATCATGCCACAGCAGTCTAGCCTAGGTCAGAGTGTGAGACCTTGTCTCAAAAAAAAAAGGCAATCAACTCTGTAAGCTTTAATTCAGGAAGGAAAACAGAAACCCAGTAGAATCATAAAGGATATCCAGATACCAGGAAGAACACAGGCTGATAAAAGTGAGTGAAGCCCCAGTATGCAAGAAAGACAGAGAGCCTCTCTGTGATACGTTTTCCCTGGGAAGCTGAGCAACCCAGGCCAAGGAAGAGAACTTTATTGCTCCTAATTCCTGAAGCTAACTGGAGTGCTAGAACTGTGCTCTCCCCCATTGGAGGCCTTAGACAGGGGGCGAGGTGCTATAGCTGCACTTTCTCCTGGAGAATGAGACTTGCAGCCAGGGCCATCTTGGTGACCTGAAAGCAGTCTGTGTATATCACTGCTGGGTGTCCCAGCATGCTCTCCTAAAATCGTGGTGCAGTGGGGCCCTCTCCATTCCACCCCAGGCATAAATCTAGGCATTCTGAGCACCCACTTGCCTGGAACAGTAGCCTGAGCCACCATACTTTTCATGGACATTGACTGTGGTGCAGCAGGGTCCTCTCTGCTCCACACCCAGGCAGATCTCCGGGTATTCAGAGCATGGATCAGCAGGCTGTACCACCCTACCCTTTCTGTGCATAGATCATGGTGCAGTAGGGCCCTCTCTGCTTCACACTTAGGCAGATCTCCAAGCATTTGGAGCAGCTGCTTGCATGGACTAGCCTGAATCACCCCATCCTTCCTGTGCAGCAGGGGTCCTCTCCACTTTACACTCAGGCAAATCTCCAGGCATTCAAAGCACCCACTTGCCTGGTTCAGCAGCCTGAGCTGCCCCACCCTTCCTGGGCATATATCGTGGTGCAGAAGGGCCTCTCTGCTCTACGCCCAGGCAGATCTCCAGGCATTGAAAGCACCTGCTTGCTGGGATTGGTAGCCTGAACAGCCCCACCTTTTCTGTGCACAGATCCAGGTGCAGGGGGTCCCCATCTCTGCTTCAGATCCAGGCAGATCTCCAGGCATTTGGAGAACTTGCTCATCTGAACAGCAGCCTAAGCCACCCTACCAATCCTGTGCAGAGATCCTGGTGCACAGGAGGCTATCTGTGCTCCATGCCCAGTCATATCTCCAAGCATCTGGAGCACTCACTCTCCTGGATTATGAGTTTAGGCCGCCCCATCCATGTGTAGAGAACTTGGGGTCAAGAAGGTTTCTCAGCTCCTGGACACGCTTCTGGGCACTTGGTGGGCACCCACTGGATTCTCCTTTGGCCTTGGTTCTTGTGCCTGCCATTGGGGGACCAGTAGGTGGACCTGCTTGGTATAGCCCTGCCCACCTTCCACCCCTCCCCAGGCCTCCCCAGGGCTGAGGAGGGAGCACAGACCACTGTTTACTCCATGAATCAGCCTAGTGCCTGAGGCAACAGAGAGCAGCTCCCAGTAAACAAGGATCAAGTGTACACTCGGCCACTTTGGCCACAGCTAGCGCTTACCCGTAAGTGCTAGCTACTGGCTGGTAGGTAGAACTGTACAGCCCAATTTAAAACCTGACAACAGAAAGGCTTATGGTTATAGAAGCAAAGCCAAAAGATCCTACCCAGCATTCTCTATGGTCACACCCCCTAGTCAGTGGGGAAAAGGGAAAGAAGAAAAACGCAATAATATCACAGAGAAAGAAGAAAAAAATTCTACCTGCACAAAAATAATTACAAAAATTAGAAGTGTCAGTGTCTCCAGACAAGAAGGAACTGGCACAAGAATTCTGCACCATGAAAAATCTGAATACAATGACACCACCAAAGGATCACATAAGCTCTCCAGCAATAGTCCCTAACCAAAATGGAAACTCAGAAGTGACAGATAAAGAATTAAAAGCATGGACTGCAAGGAAGCTCAACAAAGATCCAAGACAAGGTTGAAAATCAACACAAAGAAACTTTTAAGGAAATCTAAGAAATAAAGGAAGAGATAAACATCTTAAAAAGAAATCGGGCTGGATATGGTAGCTCACATCTATAATCCCAGCACTAAAGGAGACTGAGGTGGGGGGATCACTTTGAGCCAAGGAGTTTGAGACAAGTTCTGGTCCATGGTTGTGCTCTGTGGGAACTCTGCTGAATGGCACAGCCTCCTGATATCCCAGAAAGCACCTAGACAGCAGGGCAGGCATCCCCACCCACCTCTGCTACTGGCAGCCAGGAAAACTGCACCTGCTAGAGCTTCCAGCCCAGTGGTCCTACTTCAGCCTGAATCTGTTGAGGAGCACAGCCTCCTGTTTTCCTGGAAACACCCAGATGTCCATCCACTCCTCGCCTGGCCAGACAAGCCAAACCTGCAACAGCTTCCAGCCCAGCAGTCCTGCTTCTGCCTGAACTCTATATGCAGGCACAACCCTGTGATTCCCGGGGAGCACATGAACAGCAGATTAGGGCTCACCTGGCAAGGCTTTGGCTTTTGCATGAGGGAGCCCCATGGCCCAGAACACCCAAAAAAAAGAAACACAGGCATAGAGACAGTAATCAGACAGGGCTCCTCCACAATCCAGAAGCAGACTAGACGCAAAGCCAGTCGACAGAACCCATCTTACACCATAATCTAACCTCCAATGGAATCCAAAAAGATAAAAGCCAAAAAAGAAAAAAAAAGGAAAAAAAAAAAGACAGGAACTTCAGAGACTGAAGAAATATTAGCCCACAGGAATGAGAAAGAACCAGTGCAAAAAACTCCAGAAACTCAAGCCAGACTGTCCAGTCTTCTTACCTGCAACTACATTACTTCCTCAGCAATTATTTGCAACCTGGCCGAAATGGCTGAAATGACAGAAATAGAATTTAGAATATAGAGAGGAATGAAGATCACTGACATTCAGGAAATACTCAAAGCCCAACTGAAAAATTCTAAGTAATACAGGAGATAAAAGATGAAATGGCCATTTTAAGAAAGAACCAAACTGAGCTGATGGAACTGAAAAACTCACTTCAAGAATTTCAGAATACAGTAACAAGTCTTAACAGAAAAATCAACCAAGATGAGAAAAGAATTTCAGAACTCAAAGACCTGCTCTCCAAAATAATTCAGACAAAACCAACAACAAAAAAATAAAGATGAACAAAACCTACAAGAAGTATGTGATTATGTAAAGAGACCAACTCTACAACTCACTGGCATCACTGAAAGACATGGAGAGAAAGCAGGCAACTTAGAACACATATTTCAAGATATTGTCCATGAAAATTTCCTCAACATCACTGAAGAAGCCAATATTCAAATTCAGGAAATGCAGAGAACCCCTGAAAAATACTACACAAGAAGACCATCCCCAAGACACACAGTCATCAGATTCTCCAAGGTCAAAATGAAAGAAAAAAATGTTAAAGGTAGCCAGAAAGAGCAGGTAGGTCACCTTAAAAGGGAACCCCATCAGGCTAACAGTGGTCCTTTCAGCAGAAAACCTACAAGCCAGAAGAGATTGTGACCCTATGTATTGGTTAGTTATCACACTGCTATAAAGACATACCTGACTGGACATGGTGGCTCATGCCTGTAATCTCAGCATTTTGGTAGGCTAAGGTGGGCGAATCCCTTGAGGTCAGGAGTTCGAGACCAGCCTGGCCAACATGGTGAAACCCTGTCTCTACTAAAAATACCAACAACAACAACAAAAAAAATTAACTGGGTGTGCTGGTGGGCACTTATAATCCCAGCTACTTGGGAGGCTGAGGTAGGGGAATTGCTTGAGCTTTGGAGGTGGAGGTGCAATGAGCTGAGATCATGCCATTGATCTCCAGCATGGGCGACAGGGCAAGACTCTGTCTCAAAAAAGGACATACCTGAGACTGGGTAATTTATAAAGAAAAGAAGTTTAACTGGCTCTGGTTCTACAGGCTGTATAGGCTTCTGCTTCTGGGTAGGCCTCAGGACACTTACAATCATGGCAGAAGGCAAAGGGGAAGTAAGCATATCTTCACATGGCCAGCAGGAGAGAGAGAGTATGAGCACGTGCTCACAAAGTGGGGATCTGGTTGTTTTACACACTGTCAAACAACTAGAGCTCATGAGAACTCTATCATGAGACAGCACTAGGGGCATGTTGCCAAACTATTAGAAAGCACTCCCATGATCCAATCACCTCTCAACAGGCCCCACCTCCAACACTGGGGATTACAATTCAACATGAGATTTGGGTGGGGACACAGAGCCAAATCATATCAGCTTATATTCAGCATTCTTTAAAAAAAAAAATTCCAACCAAGAACTTGACGTCTAGCCAAACTAAGCTTCATAAACGAAGAAATAATATCCTTTTCAGAAAAGCAAATGCTAAGGGATTTCATTACCACCAGATCTGTCTTATGAGAAGTCCTAAAGGGAGTGCCAAACGTGGAAAGAAAAGACAGTTACTTGCCACTATAAAAATACACTTAAGTACATAGATCAGTGACACTATAAGGGCACCCACATAAGTCTGCATAATAACCAGCTAATAACATGACAACAGGAAAAAATCCACACATCTCAATACTTACCTGGAATGTAAATGGACTAAATGTTCCAATTAAAAGGCACAGAGTGGCAAACTGGATAAAGAATCAAGAACCAACTGTATGCTGTCTTCAAGAGACCCATCTCAAATGCAATGGCATCCACAAGTTCCAAGTAAAAGAATGGAGAAAAATCTATGAAGCAAATGGAAAATAGAAAAAAGCAGAGGTTGCTATTCTAGTTTTAGACAAAACAGACTTTAATCCAACAAAGATTAAAAAAAAAAAATAAAGAAAGGCATTACATAATGGTAAAGGGCTCAATTCAACAAGACCTAAGTATACTAAATACATATACACCCAAAACAGGAGCAAGTAGCCGGATTCATAAAGCAAGTTCTTAGAGACCTATGAAGAGACACAGATAAACACACAATAATAGTGGGAGATTTCAACACCCCACTGACAATAATAGGCAGATCATTCAGGACCTGAACTCAACACTTGATCAAATAGACCTAACAGACATTTACAGAACATTCCACACAAAGACAAGAGAATATACATTCTTTTCATCTGAACAAGGTACATACTTTAAAATCAACCCACAATTGGACATAAAATAATCCTCAGCAAATTTTAAAAAACTGAAATCATACAAAGCACACTCTCATACTACAGTGCAATAAAAACAGAAATCAATACTAAAAAAACTCACTCAAAACTGTATAAATACATGAAAATTGAGCAACCTGTTCTTGAATGATTTCTGCGTAAATAATGAAATTAACGCTGAAACAAAGAAATTCTTTGAAACTAATAAGAACAAGGTACAAAGGTACAAAAATCAGTAGCATTCCCATACACCAACATCCAAAGTGAGAGCCAAATCAAGAATGCAATCCCATTCACAATAACCACAAAAAGAATTAAAAACCTAGGAATACAGCTAAATACTGAGGTTTACTATCTTTACAATAAAGATTACTCAAAACACTGCTCAAAGAAACAACACAAACGGAAAAGCATTCCATGTTCGTGGATAGGAAGACTCAATACTGTTGGCCAATGGCCATACTGCCCAAAGCAATCTAAAGATGCATGGTATTCCTATCAAACTATCAATGATGTTCTTCACAGAATTGGGAAAAACTACTGCAAAATTCATATGGAACCTCAAAAGAGCCCAAATAGAGAAGGCAATCTGAAGCAAAAAGAACAAAGTGGGAAGTGTCATATTACCTGACATCAAACTATACCACAAGGTTACAGTAACCAAAACAGCATGGTACTTCTACAAAAACAGGCACACAAACCAATGGAACAGAACAGAGAGTCCAGAAACAAGGCAACACACCTACACTCTGATTTTTGACAAAGCTGACCAAACAAGCAATGGGGAAAAGAGTCCCTATTCAATAAATGCTGCTGGGATAAGTGGATAACCATATGCAGATGACTAAAACTAGACCCCTTCCTTACATCATATATAAAAATCAACTCAAGATGGAATAAACACTTAAATGTAAAACTTAAAACTATAAAAATCCCAGATGATAACCTAGGAAATACCATGCTGGACATAGGCCCTGGCAAAGATAGCATAACAAAGACTCCAAAAGCAACTGCAACAAAAACTGACAAATGAAACCCAGTTAAACTAAAGAGCTTCTGCACAGCAAAAGAAACTATCATCAGAGTAATTAGATACTCTAGAGAATGGAAGAAAATATTTTCAAACTACGCATCTGAAAAATATCTAATATCCAGAATCTTCCTCAAGAAAGAAACTTAAACAAATTTACAAGCAAAAAACAACCACATTAAAAAGTAGGCAAAGGACACGAACAGATACTTCTCAAAAGAAGACCTAAACACTGGCAACAAGCATATGAAAAAATGCTTAACATCACTAATCGTTACAGAAATGCAAATCAAAACCACAATGAGATACAATCTCATACCAGTCAGAATGGCTATTATTAAAACATCAAGAAATAACAGAAGCTGGCAAGGCTGCAGAGAACAGGGAATATTTAAACACTGCTGGTGGGAATGTAAATTAGTTCAGTCACTATGGAAAGCAGTTTGGCAATTTCTCAGAGATCCCAAAGCAGAATTATTACTCAACCCACAATCCTACTATTTGTTATATACACAAAAGAATATAAATTGTTCCACCATAAAGACATGCACACTATGTTCACTGCAGCACTACTTGCAATTGCAAAGACATGGAATCAACCTAAATGCCCATTAACGGTAGACTCAATAAAGAAAAGATGGCATATATACACCACAAAATACTATACAGTCATAAAAAAGAGCAACATTGGGAGTTCAAGACCAACCTGGCTAACATGGCGAAACCCTGTCTCTACTAAAAATACAAAAATTAGCTGGGTGTGGTGATGGGTACCTGTAATCCCAGCTACTGGGAATCATTACAAGAGAATCATTTGAACCCAGGAGGCAGAGGCTGTAGTGAGCCAAGATTGTGCCATTGCACTCCAGCCTGGGTGACAGGATGAGACTCTAACTAAAAAAAAAAAAAAAGGTGATATCATGTCCTTTGCAGCAACATGGATAGAGCTGGAGGCCATGATCTTAAGTGAACACAGGAACAGAAAACAAAATATTGCATGCTCTTTCTTATAAATTGGAGTTAAATACTGAGTATAGTGGGCACAAAGAAGGAAACAACTGACACCCGGGTCTCCTTGAGGATGGAAGGTGGGAGAAAAGTGAGGACTGAAAAACTGTCTACTGGGTACTATGCTTATTACCTAGGCAACATAACGTATCCGTACACCAAACCCTTCAAAACACAATTTACCTACATAACAAACCTGCAGATGCACCCCTGAACCTAAAAAAAACCAAAATTTAAAAATTAATCAGAGCTTCTGGAATTAAATAACTTAAAAAATTTTTAAATGGGAGGGTGAGGTGGGCGGATCACTTTAGGTCAGGAGTTCAAGACCAGCCTGGCCAACATAGTGAGACCCCATCTCTACTAAAAATAAAAATTAGCTCGGCGTGATGGCGCATGCCTGTAATCCCAGCTACTTAGGAGGCTGAGGCAGGAGAATCACTTGAACCCGGGAGGTGGAAGTTTCAGTGAGCTGAGATTGCATCATTACACTCTAGCCTGGGCAAAAGAGTGAGACTCTGTCTCAAAAACAACAACAACAAAAAACAAACAAACAAACAAACAAAAAAGAACGGAAAGCTTTATCAACAGACTGAACCAAACAGAACAAGGAATTTCAGATCTTACAGACCAGACTCTCAAACAAACCCAGTCAAGCAAAAATAAAGTAAAAAGAATTTTTTAAAATGAACAAAGCTGGGACAGGTGTAGTGGCTCACGTTTGTAATTCCAGAACTTTGGTAGGCTGAGGTGGGCAGATCATTTGAGGCCAGGAGATTGAGACCAGCCTGGCCAATGTGCCTGAAACCCTGTCTCTACTAAAAACACAAAAATTAGCCAGGCATGGTGGCACATGCCTGTAATGTCAGCTATCTGGGAGGCTAAAGCACAAGAATTGCTTGAACCTGGGAGGCAAAGACTGTGGTGAGCCAAGACTGTGCCACTGCACTCCAGCCTGGGTGACACAGCAAGACTCTCAACGAAAAGGAAAAAAAAGAACAGTCTTTGAGAAATATGAGATTACCAAATCTACAAATTACTGGCACTCCTGAAAGAGACAGAGAAGAAGAAAACCACCTGGAAAACATACTTGAGAAAATAATTCAAGAAAATTTCCCTAACTTGCTAAAGAGATATCCAGGTACAAGAAATCCAGAGCACCTGTGAGACACTATCCAAAATGAACATCACCAAGGCATATCATCACCAGACTGTCCAAGGTCAATGCTAATGAAAAAATCTTTTTTTCTTTTTTTTTGAGACAAAATCTTGCTCTGTCGCCCAGGCTGGAGTGCAGTGGCACAATCTTGGCTCAGTGCAACCTCTGCCTCCCAGATTCAAGTGATTCTCCTGCCTCAGCCTCCTGAGTAGCTGGGACTACAGGCATGTGCCACATTTGGTTAATTTTTACTATTTTTAGTAGAGATGGGGTTTCACCGTGTTAGCCAGGATGGTCTCGATCTCCTGATCTTGTGATTAGCCCGCCTCAGCCTCCAAAAGTGTTGGGATTACAGGCGTGAGCCACCACACCCAGCCAGGAAAAAAATCTTAAAGACAACTAGAGAAAAAGGTCAGATCATGTACAAAGGGAACCCCATCAGTCTACCAGCAGAGTTCTTAAGACACAGAGAGGGACACTGGATTAAAAAAAAAAAAGACCCATCCATCTGCTGTTTTCAAGAGACCTACCTCGTATCTAATAAAATCCACAGGCTCAAAGTAAAGAGCTGGAGAAAGATCATCAAAGGGAACACAAAAAAGAGCAGGGTTTGTCATTCTTATATCACAGGAAACAGACTTTAAACCAACAACAGTGAAAAAGGACAAAGAAGGGCATTACAGAATGATAAAATATTCAATTCAACAAGACTTAACAGTCTTAAATATAGACACACTCAAAATGAGAGCACCCAGAGTTATAAAACAAGTACCTCTAGACCTAAGAAAAGAGCCACACAAGAAGTAGTGGGAAACTTCAACATCCCCATGACAACATTAGACAGATCATTGAGGCAAAAAACTAACAAATTCTGGACTTAAATTGGACACAGATCAACTAGACCTAATAGACACCTACAGAATACTCCACCCATCAACCATACAATATACATTCTTCTCATCTGCACACAGAACATACTCCAAGATCCACTACACGCTTGACCATAAAGCAAGTTCCAAATTTTAAATAATCAAAATCATACCCACTATACTCTTGGAATCAATACCCAGAAAATCTCTAAAAACCACACAATTTCATGACAATTAAACAACTTGCTCCTGAACAACTTTTGAGTAAACAATGAAATTAAAGCAGAAATAAAAAAATTCTTTGAAATAAATAAGAATAGAGACATAACATACCAACATCTCTGGGATGCAGCAAAAACAGTATAAACAAGTTTATAACATGAAAGGCCTACCTCAAGAAGTTAGAAAAATATGAAATTAACAATCTAACATCACACCTAGAGGAACCAGAAAAACAAGAACCCCAAAGCTAGCAGAAGAAATAACTAAAATCAGACCAGAACTGAACAAATTGAAACCCAAATATCCATATAAAGAACCAATGAATACATTAAAAAGAGCATTCATAATCACCAAGTGGGATTTACTCCTGGAATGCAAGGATGGTTTAACAGGTGCAAATCAATCAATATGATACATCTTATCAACAGAATAAAGGACAATGGGGAAAAACTAAAAGCCTTTCCTCTAAGATCTGGAAAATGACAAGGATGCCCACTTTCACCACCGTTATTCAACACAGTACTAGTAGTCCTAGCTAGGGAAATCGGACAAGAGAAAGAAATAAAGCGCATCCCAATTCGAAAGGAAGAAGGCAAATTATCCTTGTTTACAGATAATATTACCTTATTTTTGGAAAAACCTAAAGACTCCACCAAAAAACTATTAGAACTGATAAGTATTTACTAAAGTTGCAGGATATAAAATCAACATACAAAAATCAGTAGCATTTCTGTATGTTAACAGTGAACAACCTGAAAAAAAAATTTTTAAGTAATCCCACTTACGAGAACTACTAATAAAACTAAATAGTTAGGAAGTAATTTAACCAAAGAAGTAAAAGATGTCTACAATGAAAACTATAAAACACTGATGAAAGAAACTGAAGAGGATGTCAAAAAATGGAAAGATATTCCATGTTAACGGACTCAAAAAATCAGTATTTTTAACTTGTCTACACTAACTAAAGTAATCTACAGATTCAAGGCAATGCAGTCTCTATCAACATACCAGTAACATTCTTCTTGGAAAAAGAAAAAACAATCCTAAACTTTATATGGAACCACAGAAGACCCAGAATAGCTAAAGCAATACCGGGCAACAAAACAAAACAAAACAAAACAAAACTGGAGGAATCACATTACTTGACTTCAAATTATACTACAGAGCTACAGTAACCAAAACACATGGTACTGGCATAAAAACATACCAATAGACCAACTGAACAGAATAGAGAATCCAGAAACAAATCAATACACCTATAGTGAACTCAATTTTCAAGAAAGGTGCAAAGAACATACATTGGCATTGGGGAGAGGACAGTCTCTTCTATAAACAGGGCTGGGAAAACTAGATGCAGAAAAGAATGGAACTAGACCCCTATCTCTCACCTTATACAAAAATCAAATCAAATTGGATTACAGACTTAAATCGAAGACCTCAAACTATGAAACTACTATAAGAAAACACTGGAAAACACTAGGACATTGGTCTGGGAGAAAATCTACTGAATAACACCCCACAAGCACAGGCAACCAAAGCAAAAACTGATAAATAGGATCACATCAAGTTAAAAAGCTTTTGCACAGCTAAGGAAATAACAAAGAGACGACTCACAGAATGGGAGAAAATATTTGCAGCCTATGCATCTGACAAGGGATTAATAACCAGAACATACAAGGAGCTCAAACAGCTCTACAGGAAAAAAAATCTAATAATCTGATTTTTAAAACAGGCAAAAGATCTGAATAGACATTTCTCAAAAGAAGACATATAAATGGCAAAGAGGCATACAAAAAAGTTTTCAACATCACCCTAAGTGTCCATCAACAGATGAATGAATGGACAAAGAAAATGTGGTACATATACATCATGAAGCACTATTCAGCCATAAAAAGAATGAGATCCTGTCATTTACAATGACATGGATGGAATTGGAGGTCATTATATTAAGTGAAATAAGCCAGACACAGTAAGACAAATATTGTAAGTTCTCATTTATTTGTGGGAGCTAAAAATCAAAACAATTGAACTCACGGAGATATAGAGTAGAAGGATGGTTACCAGAGACTGAGAAGGGTAGTGGGGGGATGGAGTGGGGGTACGGATAAGGGGTACAAAAACAGAAAGAATGATTAAGACCTAGTACTTGATAGCACAACAGGGTGACTATAGTCAATAATAATCGTACATTTTAAAATAACTAAAAGATTATAATTGGACTGCTTGTAACAAAGGATAAACGAGGGGATGGATACCCCATTTACCACAATGTGATTACTATGCACTGTATGCCTGTATCAAAGTATCTCATGTACCACCTAAATATATACACCTACCATATACCCCCAAAAATTAAAAATTAAAAGAATCAATGAAACCAAAAGTTGGTTCTTTGAAAGGTTATATGAGATTGGCAGACCACCAGATAGATAAACTAAGAAGAAAAGAGACCCAAATAAGCACAATCAGAAATGACAAAAGTGACATTACAACTGATTTCACAGAAATACAAAAGATCCTCAGATACTATATGAACACTTGTATACACACAAACTAGACAATCTACAGAAAATTGATAAATTCCTGGAAAATCACAACCCATCTCCCAAGACTGAATTAGGAAAAAATGAAACTCTAAACACACCAATATCAAATTCCAAAATTGAATAAGTAATAAAATACCTACCAACCAAAAAAGGCCCTAGACCAGATGGATTCAAAAATTCTACCAGACATCCAAAGAAAAACTGGTAACAGTCTTCCTGAATCTACTCCAAAAAATCGAACAGGAGGGACTCCTCCTTAACTCATTCTATGAAGCTGGCATCACCTTGATTATCAAAACCTGGCAAAAACACAACAAAACAAGTAAACTACAGGCCAATATCCCTGATTAACATAGATGTAAAAATCTTCAACACACTACTAGCAAACCGAATCCAGCAGTATACTGAAAAAGTTAATTCACCATGATTAAGCAGGCTTCATTCTTGTGATGCAAGGCTGGTTCAACATATACAAATCAATAAATGTGATTCACCACACAAACAGAATTCAAAATAACCCTATGATCATCTTAATAGATACAGAATAAGCTTTTGATAAAATCCAACATCTGTTTATCATAAAAACCCTCAAAAAATTAGGCATCAAAGGAACATATCTCAAAATAATAAGAGCCATCTATGACAAACCCACAGCGAATCATACTGAACAGGCAAAAGCTGGAAGTACTCCCTTTGAGAGCTGGAACAGGACAAGGATGCCCAGTCTCACCACTCTTACTTAACATAGTACTGGAAGTTCTTGCCACAACAATCACACAAGAGAAAGAAATAAAAGGCATCCAAATAGTAAAAAAAGAAATCCAACTGTCTCTCTTCACTGACTGTGTGATTCTATACCTAGAAAACCCTAAAGACTGCAAAAGAGCTCCTACAACTGATAAATGACTTCAGTAAAGTTTCAGGATACAAAATCAATGTACAAAAATCAGTAGCATTTCCATACACCAATAACGTTCAAGCTGAGAGCCAAACCAAGAATACAATTCCATTTACAACAGAATCAACAACAAAAAAATACCTAGGAATATATAGAAACAAAATAACAAATATCAAGGAGGTGAAAGATCTCTGCAAGAACTACAAAACACTGCTGAAAGAAATCACACACAACACAAACAAATGGGTAAACATTCCACGCTGCTGGACTGAAAGAATAAAACAAATTGAGGAGGAGGGATTCCTCCCTAAACTCATTTCATGAAGCCAGCATCACCTTGATACCAAAACCTGGCAAAAGCACAACAAAACAAGTAAACTACAGGCCAAATAGTCTGTGGTAAGTAAACCACATGGCCAAATTAAAATGGCCATATTGCCCAAAGCAATCTGCAGATTCAGTACTATTCCTATAGAGCTACAAACATTATTTTTCACAGAACAAGAAAAAAACTATTCTAAAATTCATATGGAACTAAAAAAGGGCCAGAATAGCCAAGGCAATCCTAAGCAAAAAGAACAAAGAGGGAAGCATCACATTAGCTGAGTTCAAACTATACTATAAGGCTACAGTAAGTAACCAAAACAGCATGGCACTAGTACAAAACAGACAAACAGACCAATGGAACAGAATGAAGAACCCAGAAATAAACCCAACAGCTACAACCATCTGATCTTGTATAAAGGTGACAAAAATGAGCAATGGGAAAAGCCTTCCTATTCAATAAATAGAGCAGGGATAGCTGGCTAGCCGTATGCTAAACAATGAAATTGGACCCCTACCTTTCACCATACACAAAAATTAACAAGATGGATTAAAGATCTAACTGTAAAACTAAAATTATAAGAATCCTAGAAGAAAACCTAGGAAACACCGTTCGGGACATGGGCCTTGGGAAATAACCTATGACTAAGACCTCAAAAGCAAATGTAACAAAAACAAAAATTGACAAGTGGGACCTAATTAAGCTAAAGAGTTCTTCCACAGGAAAACAAACTATCAACAGGGTCAACAGACAACCTACAGCATGGGAGAAAATACTGACCAACTATGCATCTGACAAAGGTCTAATATCCAAACTTTACAAAGAATGTAAACAATTGAACAAGCAATCAACAGGCAAAAGATGGAGACACTTCCCAAAAGAAGATATACAAGTGGCCAACAAACATATGAAAAAAATGTTCAACATTGCTAATCATTAGAGAAATGCAATTCAACAACATAAACAGATACCATCTCATACCAGTGAGAATGGATATTATTAAAAAATCAAGAAATAACAGATGCTGGAGGTATCTGTTAAATTAATATCTAACTTTTTCTTATCAAAAGACACATGCACTCATATGTCCATCACAGCATTATTCACAATAGCAAAGACATAGAATCAACCTAGGTACCCATCAGTGGTGGACTGGATAAAGAAAATGTGTTCCATGTACACCATGGAATACTTTGCAGCCATAAATGAAATCATGTCCTTTGCAGCAACACGGATGCAACTAGAAGCCATTATCCTAAGCAAATTAACACAGGAACAAAAAACCAAATACTGCATTTTCTCACTTACAAGTGGGAGCTAATCAATGGGTACTCATGGGCATAAAGATGGCTATGATACTGGGCACTACTAGAAGGAAGAGTGAGGAAAAGGGAAAGGGGCAAGGGCTGAAAAACTGATACTATGCTTACTACCAAGGTGATAGGATCAATCACACCCCAAATCTCAGCACCACACAATATATCCAGGTAACAAATGTACTACACACGTACCCCCTTGAATCTAAAATAAAAATTGAAATTATAAAAGAAAAAAATCACACATGCATTGGGGAAAAAAAAGAAAATGTGACAAAATGTTAAAAACTGGTGAACTGGCCTGGCGCAGTGGCTCACGCCTGTAATTTCAGCACTTTAGGAGGCCAAGGCAGACACATCACCTGAGGTCAGGAGTCTAAGACTAGCCTGGCCAACATGGTAAAACCTCATCTCTGCTAAAAACACAAAAATTAGCCAGGCATGGTGGCATATGCCTGTAGTTTCAGCTACTCAGGAGACTAGGGCAGGAGAATCACTTGAACCTGGGAGGCAGAAGTTGCAGTAAACCAAGATTGCACCACTGCACTCCAGCCTGGGCAAGAGTGAGACTTTGTCTCAAAACAATCGAACAAACAAACAAAAACTGGTGAATTTAGGTAGAAGGTATATAGAAGTTCTCTTTATTATTTTGAGTAACTTTATATGTCAATTTGACTGAACCAAAGGGTGTCCAGACATTTGGGGATATTTTGAGGGTATTTCTGGATGAGCTAAAAATGTGAATTAGCAGACAATTGAGTAAGGCAGACTGCCCACCCAATGTGGCAGACCTCATCTGTTGAGGGTAGGAATAGAACAAAAAAGCTGTGAGAAGGAACTCTGCCTGCCTGAGTGCTTTAGCTGAACATTGGTGTTTTCCTCCCTTTGGACTCAGACTGAAACATCAAAACTCTTCTGAGGTCTAGAACCTGCTGGCTTTTGAACTAGAACTTATACCACTGGCTTTCCTGCTTCTCAGACCTTCACACTTAGGTAGGAATTACGTATTAACTCTTTTGGGTCTCCAGCTTACCAATGGCATATCTTGGGACTTTTTAGCCTCCATGATCATGTGAGCCAATTCCTTATAATTTATACTACATAAGAAATTATATATTAAAGTTAACAGCATTATATATTATATATAATTATACAAGGATTATATATTTAATAAAATATATATACATATCCCATTCATTCTGTTTCTCTGGAGAACCCTAATACACTATTCTTTTAATTTTACTATTAGTTTGAAATTATTTCAAAATAAAAGACGGGGGAGGGGGGCGGGCGCAGGGAACTGTGAATTCTCCCAAATTATACAGAAGCTCCTCAACTTAAAAACCTTCAACCTGCAAATTTTCAGAAACCAAGAAAGCTATACACCCAATAAACAGTACAACTCTAATGCAGGTACTGTTATAACTGAAGTGTTTTACTGTCCTTTCCTCCTGCTTAAAGCATTTGGTAAATAAGTATCTCTAACTCCATTCCATAAGACAGAGACGCTTGGTCTCAAACATTTTTTTTTGAGTATCACGGTGAACATTATGTTACGACATAAATTTTAAAAGAAAAAGTACAACTGTTACCACCAACAGAGGGCGTTAGTGATCACTTGTTTAGCGTCAATCTGGACTTGAGACAAAATGAGCTGAGGAACAGTTTTTTGGACCTAAGCTCATATATCCATAAATATTTTTGCCACATGCTAATAACACAGATGAATATTATTTAAGAGACGGAAGAACTTTAGAGATTTATTTTTTGCGGGGGGGGGGGGCGTGCTTTGAGATAGAGTCTCTCTCTGTTGCCCAGGCTGGAGTGCAGTGGTGTGATGTCAGCTCACTGCGACCTCCGCCTCCCGGGTTCAAGCTTCTGCCTCAGCCTCCGAAGAAACTGGGACTACAGGCGTGTGTCACCACACCTGGCTAATTTTTGCATTTTTAGTAGAGATGGGGTTTCATCATATTGGCCAAGCTGGTCTCAAACTCCTGACCTCGTGATCCACCCACCTTGGCCTCCCAAAGTGCTGGGATTACGGGCGTGAGTCACCACGCCTGGCTACTTTGGAGATATTTAGGGTGCATTTCAAATCTCCAGGTCTTCTCTCATTTTAATACTTGCCTCATCTCAGGGCTCATGTCCCACCCCTGAATCCCCACAGAGAATTACAGCTGTAGGAATTCATTGTGATGAGAACGTGCTGTATCTTTCAAATGTGTAAAAATAAAAGAATAGGAAGGCAGAAAAAAAGAAAGGGCAAATTTGCTAACCCACTGCTTTGTTCCAATCCTGATTTTACATAAGACAACACCAATCCCAATGCCAAGATCATGTGATCCTGCCAAGTCCACATAACCAATTAATGGCAGAGGTAGATCTTAAATTCAAGTCTTCCGTTTGCTAATCCTTGGCACTTTCCATCAATTCTTCTTGAATGTTTAAATACTGTGGAAATATGTGAGTGGCTAGGGGTAAAATATCTAGTTTCCTTCATTTCTAATAAAAGTTCATTAGTTGAGTAAGATGACAAAGAAAACGGTAGGTACAAAGGAACAGTGAAATCCTTTCTCATATTCAGTGGACTGCCAGTAGTTCAAGTACAGAGAGCAAATGTAAACAGAGGTAGGAAGCATCAGGAACTGGGTCTGAAGAAATAAAGGGCAACGTTTGTCACAATCAAAGAAAAATCTGGACTGTACACGATGAAAAGGCAGAGTCCATATTAATAGACTACTATATCTTACAAATTTCATTCGGAAGGATATATACAGAAACAGAAAGAGAGATGGAATAGAGAGAGAGACAGACCCTACTGAATTCAGAAGTCTCAACAAATGGATACCTAAGGAATGACTTCAACTACAATAGATCCTTAGTATCAGTTTATGAAGGATTTTTCCCAAGACAACTTGAAAGATTTCCAAACTGGAGAATACTACTATAGCATATAAAATATTAAAGTATAATTATTTATTTATTTTTCTAATGTATATTTTTTGAGACGGAGTCTTGCTCTATCGCCCAGGCTGGAGTGCAGTGGCACAATCTCAGCTCACTGCAACCTCCATCTCCCAGGTTCAAGTGATTCTCCTGCCTCAGCCTCCCTAGTAGCTGGGACTACAGGCACACACCACCACACCTGACTAATTTTTTGTATTTTTAGTAGAGATGGGGTTTCACTGTGTTAGCCAGGATGGTCTGGATCTCCTGACCTAGTGATCCACCCGTCTTGGCCTCCCAAAGTGCTACAATTACAGGTATGAGCCACCACGCCTGGCAAAGTATAATTATTTTTAACTCCTACAAACCTTTAATGATTCTAAGAAGACTGAAATAATTTATATTATTCACATTACTATATAAACTGTAAAGGCGACTCATATGTATCATGAATTTAATTACATTTTGCTGTTTAACTTATTCCTCCTTCTATAGCTTTTGCTTTTTGCTTCTCTTTGATCACCAGCAGTAGGAGTTGGCTCCAGCTGCAGAAACATAGTGCTGGCAACAAAAGTTACTATGGCCGGGCAACATGGCTCATACCTATAATTCAGCACTTTGGGAGAGGGAAGTGGGAGGGCCACTTGAGCCCAGGAGTTCAAGACTAGTCTAGGCAACAAAGCGAGACCTCCCATCTCTACAAAAATAAATCAATTAAAAATTAGCTGGGCATGGTGGTTTACGCCTATAGTCCCATAGTCCCAGCTACTTGGATGGCTGGGGTGGGAGAATTGCTTCACCCTGGGAGGTGAAGGCTGTAGTGGGTCATGACTGTGTCATTGCATACCAGCATGGGCAAACAGAGTGAGACCCCTGTCTCAAAAAAAAAAAAAAAAGAAAGAAAGAAAAAAGTTACTACACAAATAAGTAGAGATTAGCAAATCACACTGAGATTTCCCTACTAGGTAGTAGACTAGGACCAATCTGGGCTCAGCAAATTACAAATTATCATATGCCTTGCATCCTCCCTGTCATTCATCTAATAGTGAGAACCCACAATTATAAATGTTAATTTGTGAAAGCCAGGAATCTATTCTATCAGCAACTGACTAGAAAAAAACTTTTTTTTTTTTTAATCTAATAGTAAAGATCCCTCTGGTCCTTTAAAAGTAAAATACCTATAACAACATAAATATGTGCATAGTGACTTGTAGCTTACCCACACACTTTAAAGTAATTTCACCAGAAGGATTTCAAGAAATGTTCTAGTAAATTTATGACCTAGTTTTTCATTAGAACATTTTTATTAAGAACTGAGAGTACTAGGTCTCTGAAGATACACTTACTCCTTCCTGCATAAGTTCTGAAAACCACCCAATGACCACAAAAGGGAATTTCCTGTATAAGTATTGAGGTGTTATGGAGATTGAAACACTGTTCTTCATTTATTCTAACACCCCACTAAGATAAATATTATTTATCAATAATGTAATCGATTTAAGAAAATGACAATCAGTTCAGAAAATGAGACTCAGAGTGGTTAAGAAGGTTATGGAATAGTGTTATCTTTCAAGAAGAGCAAAGAAATCTTTCCAAGAAACTTTCCTTCCATCTTCCTCCCCACTCCAAAAAAAAGGTGTCCCTATTTGTTTCATTTGCTAGAATTCCTTCATATTAACTTCTGTCTGCCAAGGAAGAGATGTCAGCCATGTCTTCACAGAGAATTTGGTATCCGAGATGAGTCCTGAGAAGTAGCAAATGGGCACATGGAAGGGAAATTTATGGTAAGGGCAATCCTGGCACAAGGAAATGCTATTTCCAAAGCCACAAGAATGGAAGAAATTGCCATAATGAAGGAAAATTGGTTCGTTGTAGAAAAAAGCACAAGGGTTGGGGGAGGGGATATACGAGTTGTATGTGTCTGTGTGTGTGAACATGGAAGATAAATTACAAAGACAGACTCTAGCCAGATCATGAAGCCTTACAAAGGCATGGGAAGAAATGTACTTTAATGTAAATCAAGGTTTGCTAACTAAGAGACATGAATAAAACAGTGGTGTGATCTTGGTTCACCACAACCTACGCCTCCCAGGTTCAGGCGATTCTCCTGTCTCAGCCTCCCAAGTAGCTGGGATTACAGGCCTGTGCCACGACGCCCAGCTAATTTTTTTTTTTTTTTTTTTTTGAGACAGAGGCTTGCTCTGTCATCCAGGCTGGAGTGCAATGGTGCAGTCTAGGTTCACTGCAACCTCTGCCTCCAGGGTTCAAGTGATTCTCCTGCCTCAGTCTCCCAAGTAGCTAGGACTACAGACATGTACCACTACACCTGGCTCATTTTTGTATTTTTAGCAGACATGGGGTGTCACCATGTTGGCCAGGCAGGCCTCAAACCCCTGATCTTGTGATCTGCCCGCCTTGGCCTTCCAAAGTGCTGTGATTAAAGGCGTGAGCCACCACGCCCAGCCAGAGCACAGCTAATTTTTGTATTTTTAGTAGAGACAGGGTTTCGTCATGTTGGCCAGGCTGGTCTCGAACTCCTGACCTCAAGTGATCTTCCTGCCTCAGCCTCCCAAAATGTTGGGATTATAGGCATGAGACACCATGCCCAGTTCTGTATGTTAACATTTGAAGAAACAACCAGTCTCCTGAAGTAACAGTACTGTTTTATAGTCCTAACAGCAAAGTATAGCGCTCCAGTCTTTCACATCTTTGAGAACACTTGGTATGGTCAGTCTTTTAGGTATGTAGTGCTAGCTCACTGATTTTAATTCCCATTTCTCTAGTTACTATTAACATTAAAATTAATATAAAGACTAAACATCTTTTCATATACTTAATATATCTTCTTTGGTGAGGTATCTATCAAATCTTTTGCAGATTTTTAAAAATTGGATTGTTGGTATTCAGTTGAGAGTTCATTAGTATATATTGCATATACAAGATCTTAATCACATAGCTGATTTTCAAGTATTTTCTCCCATCCTGCAGCTTCTCTTTTCATTCTTTTAAGAATTCTCTTTTTCACCGGCCATGGTGGCTCATGCCTGTAATCCCAGCACTTTGGGAGGTCAAGGTGGGTGGATCACCTGCGGTCAGGAGTTCGAGACCAGCCTGGCCAACACAGTGAAATCCCCTCTCTACTAAAAATACAAAAAATTAGCTGGGCATGGTGGCGCGTGCCTGTAATCCCAGCTACTCAGGAGGCTGAGGCAGAATTGCCTGAACCCAGGAGGCGGAGGTTGCGATGAGCCGAGATCGCGCCATTGCACTCCAGACTGGGCAACAAGAGCGAAACTCCGTCTCAAAAAAAAAAAAAAAAAAAAAAACAAAAATTAGCCGGATGTGGTGGCACATGCCTGTAGTCCCAGCTACTTGAGAGGCTGAGGCAGGAGAATCGCCTGAACCTGGGAGATGAAAGTTGCAGTGAGCCAAGATTGCACCACTACACTCCAGCCTGGATGAGAGTGAATCTTAAAAACTCTCTTTTGAAGAGCATGTTTTCAATTTCATAAAAATTCATTTTATCAATGTGCTGTTTTACGGATCATGCTTTTGATGTTGTAACTAAAAATAATTTTGCCTGACTCAAGATAAAGATTTTGTCCTAATTTTGCCAAAAGTTTGTAATTTTAGGCTTGACCACTTAGGTCTTTGATTCATTTTGAGCTCATTTTCACATATAGTGAAAAATATAGACTGAAGTTCATTTGTTTGCATTTGAATATCCAATTGTGCCAGCATTATTAGAATAGACTATCCTTTCTCTGCTGAATTGCCTTTGCATCTTGTCAAAATTCAGTTGTCCATTTATGTACTGGCTTACTTCTGGACTCTGTTCTATTTCATTTATCGATTTCTCCATCTTATACCAATACAACACTGTTCTGACTACTTTAGATTTATCATAAATTGTGATATCAGATGGCATTAGACCTCCAACTTTGTTCTTTTTTCAAAGCCGTTTCGGCTATTCTATGTCCTTTACATTTCCACGTGAATTTTAGAATCAGCTCGTCAATTTCTACCAAAAAAAAAACCCCAAAAAAACAAAAAACAGCCTGCTAGCATTTTGACTAGAATTGCATTGAATCAACAGATCAATATAGAGGTAATTACCATCTTAGTAACAGTGAGTGTTCTGACCCATAAACAAAGACTATTTCCCCACTTACATGTCTATTTTCTTTCTACAATGCTAAGTAGTTTCCAGCATTTCATAGCTGATACTATTATCAGTGGTACTGGTTTTATTACATTTCAGTTTCCAACTGTTCATTGCTAAATAAATGCAACTGCTATTTATAGACTGACTCTGTAGTCCGCAGCTTTACTAAATTCACTTAGTTCCAGGAACTTCGCAAGTTCCATCAGATTTTCTACCATCATGTCATCTACAAAGAAGACATTTTACTTCCTCCTTTTGAATCTGGATGCCTTTTCTTTCTTTTTTGTTTGAGATGGAGTCTCGCTCTGTTGCCCATGCTGGAGTACAGTGGTGTGATCTCGGCTCACTGCGACCTCTGCCTCCTGGGTTCAAGTGATTCTCCTGGCTCAGCCTCCTGAGTAGCTGGGATTATAGGTGCCCAACACCATGCCTGGCTAATTTTTTTTTGTATTTTTAGTAGAGACAGGGTTTCACCATGTTGGGCAGGCTGGTCTGGAACTCCTGACCTCAGGTGATCCTGACCCCCGCCCTCCAGTCTCCCTATGTGTTGGGATGACAGGCCCAGGCTATTTCATTTTCTTACTTGACAGCATTGGCTGCAATGAACCTCCAGTCCATTGTGAAACAGAAATGGTTGAGAGTTGCCATTTTTTTGTTGTTGTTGCTTATCTTAGAGGAAAAGCATTCAGTCTTTCACCATTAAATATGATGCTACCTACAGTTTTTTCAGAGATGTCCTTCACTGGGCTGAAGAAGTTCCTTTCTAATCCTAGTTTTCTCAAAGTGACTACCCATAATGAAAAATATCATTTATTGAGAGAAGAATAAGTATCCAAATCAAATTGTGGATATGACAATTTCTCCTTTGAATACTATCAGTTTTTGCTTCAAGTATTTTGAAATTCTGTTATTAGAGGCACAAATGTTTAGAACTATTACATCCTCTTGATTAACTGTCCTCTTTATCATTTGGTAATGACATCCTTTATCCCTGGAAATACTCTTTGCTTGGGTCTTGTCTGATACTAATATAGCCACATAATGCTCTTTTGACTATTATAAGATGATGGATCTTTTTCCATCCTTTACTTTTAACCTATTTGTATCTTAATATTTAAAGTAGGTTTCTTGCAGGCAGGAGATGGTTAAGTCTTGTTTTTTAATCCAATCTCACCACCTCACCATTTCTGCTTCTTAAATGTGTTTAGATCATTTCAATTTTATGTGATTATTGATATGGTTAGGTTTAAGTCTATTATTTTTTTATTTGCTTTATATTTGTCCCACTTTTTTCTCTTTTTCCTTCTTTCGAATACGTATAGTTTCTAAATCCATTTTATCTCCTTTGTTGGTTTCTTAGCTACAACTCATTGTTTTACAGGATTGTGTTAGGATTTATAATATACCTTTAACTTACCATGGTCTTCCTTCAAGTGATATACCACTTCATGTACAGTACAGGAACTTTACCGAGTATCACATCTTGCCCATCTAAGTTTCTAGACCTGAAGTATACTACCTCTTTGTTAAAATGAGAGAGAAGCGAGTACTAGAAAAACATAAAAGAAATAGTAACAACAAACTGAGACCTCCTCCTTAGCTTCATTTAAAAAGAATTGAAAAGGAATTCAATATTTAAAAATTAAAACTCTGAAACTAGACCACTTGGGTTTGAATTCTATCTCTGCCCCTTACATACTATATAATCTTGGGTAAGCTGGTTAGTCTCTCGGTGCCACCGTTTCTACATATTTACAATGAAGGTAACAGGAACGTCCAATGAGTTAATACAGGTAAAATGCTTAGAACACCAAGCATCTATTAAATTGCTCAATATATTATTACTCACACTGTATAAGTCAACATTTTCTAAATCCCTATCTTATTTATCCAGCCCACACACAAGGTTACTCTGCTCTAAGTGAATCAGCAAGGAGATTAAGTAGTTAGACTCTCTTAGTTGCAAAAAAAAAAAACACTCAAATTATCTTAAATATCATTACATATATCATGCTATTTATTGAACATTTGTTATACACTTACCATTGTTCTAAGCTTTCCATGTGTCATTCTCAATCCTCACATCAACCCTGTGAGAAGGGTATTGTTATGATGCTCATTTTACAGACAAGAAATGAGACAGAGAGGTTAAGCAACTTGCCCAAGGTCACACAGCTGGTAAAAGAGCCAGAATTCTAATGTCAAAGGTCTGACACCAAAGCCTGCAATCTTTCCTGGGGGTGGTGAGGAATAAATGTAGTTTTCAAGAAGGGCAGGAGTCACAGAAGTACTAAAGGAAGAACAGTATCTACAGTGCTCTAGTGTTCTGTGCCTCTCTCTCAAACCACATGGTTTCTCTCAGAATTTTGTACTTCTCTCAGCACAGATGCCCCACTCTTTTCTAGTTACCAAACGGCTTCTTCATCTCCTTTATCATTTCTGTAATTCATACCTTCTGCTTACATCTACCTTCCGTTCCCTCAAACTTTAGTTTTACAGGACTCTACACCAATACATCTTTCTAGCCTCAGCTCCCATGGCTCAAAAGCAAATTAACTCCATGTTTTCTATAACTGACTATAAATTTCTCAACCAGACAATCCTAGGTTTTTAGTTAGGTGGTTTATGGATCAGCAGCCCTTAGGTCAAATGCCCACTGCTGGACCAATCCACTGCAATATAGTTTTATATGGAAAAAACAAACAAACAAACGTAGCTACTGAGGTCTGTTTTTCTGCAATGCACTGTAGAAAAAGCAGATTTCCTCCAAAGGAACTGTGGGCAAGCCAGAATTATAAATGACACATCTAAGATACTGGCTCAGATAAATCACAACTAATTTAGGGCTCAAAAGTGTTGCCAGGATTTCTAATCCACTTAGTTATAGTAATTAAGTAGTTATAAATACAAATTTTGGTTGTTACTAAGGGGATCATATAATTTACAGCATCATACAAGACATGGAACACAGGTCCAGTGATTATTAAATCAAAGGTTGCCATACTTCATCAAGAGTACCACAACTGAGGAGGAAAACCCACTACCATGTATTATTTCAAATACTGTTCCGAGTCGGAAGTAATATCAATGACCCTATTCATCCTTAAAGCTGTATCTGTTAGGCCATGTTGGAATGAAGCAGATGAGGGGACTAGATTTGTTGACTTGATTACAACAGCCAGTTCAGTGGTCCACATTGTTTAGCTAAGCAAGTGCAGAACAGATGGCTTCATTAGTACTGCTTGTTCCCTTACGTCCAAACCTTCAAAGTGGTATCTTTAAAAACCTTTTGGCAATGAGTTCTATCTGCCACCTTTTGGCTCTCCTGAAGAAAGGAAATAGAGTGACAAGCTAAGTTAGTGAAT
Organism: Aotus nancymaae; assembly: GCF_030222135.1. Taxonomy (NCBI): domain Eukaryota; kingdom Metazoa; phylum Chordata; class Mammalia; order Primates; family Aotidae; genus Aotus; species Aotus nancymaae. The sequence continues at coordinate 11,103,402 of NW_026988523.1, read as the reverse complement.
AACAGTATATACTATCATTTCAATGCTAATTTTCCCTGCTTCATTTCTCAGGGCTGAATATTTAGTCCTACTTTATCAAATGTAACTATTTCCCACCACATCCCAAACAAATCCTTCAATCCAAATCCTGCCAACAAAACCTAGTTCTTATTGCCATATCTTGAATCAGCTGTTTCAATAATCCGTATGTTCTTTCTACCTAAATGAAACACATTCCTGAAGGACCACGCCTGTCCTCGCTGAGCCTCTTCTATGAACTGCTAATGCTCTTCAATCTGACATAAAACAACATATTGTTCTATGTTATTTACTGTGGTTTCACATATAGACTGTCTCTCACCAAGAAGACATGAAGAACAATACTTCTATGATAACAGTCTCAAGTACTGTGCGTAAAGAAAACATTTAAAAATGCCATTGACCAAAAAAAGCAAGTCAGAAGCAGTTTCTTATTCATAAGATATCCTCAAAATGTTTCTCTTTAAGTACCCATTCCTGTCCCTCTAGTTTTAAGAGATAGGATCTGAACTACACAAACATACAAAAACATATCAGCATATCAAAATTAAAAAAAAAAAAACTAATCACCCACCTACAAATCCCTAAACTGTCTACAAAGATTTCAGTACATACACAAAAGTAGAGCTTAAGAAAAGCAACAGAAAACATACATATTTGTCATGTAAGCTGATTCTAGAAGGCCAAAGAATGTTCTAGACAAATCCTGGAAATCTAAATCAGGAATGGAAGAGGTATAACAAATAATTTACTCCAGCAATCCTAGAGATCTAGAATAACCACAGATGCAAGAGAATCTGGGGTATAATTACACTTTATCTTCAAAATCCAGAAAGAAAGAGTAAAAGAAATCCTTACAATGATCCTATGAGAAGGTATTATTTACTCATTTACAAATAAAAAAGCTGAATGTTAAACAAATTAAGTAACTTGCCCAGATTCATACAGACTGTCATCAAAGAATTATAACCACTGTTTATCTTTAAACATGTTTTTAATTTTAACTGAGTAAATTATGTGACTGATCCCAAGAACATGTAGATACTTACTAGAAATTTAAGGAAACATAAAATTGAAATTTAGTTTTGACATTCATATTCTTTTAAATGCAAATTTAAGATACACATCTATTAGAAAATACAACTGATAATTTTTGACTAGACCCAACCAAAATCCATAACCATATTAATGTTTTCCTAGCCAGCACATTTGAGCATATCACTACTTGTTCAAAAATCATTAATGTGGCTAGGCATGGTGGTTCACACTGTAATCCCAGCACTTTGCGGGGCTGAGGCAGGAGGATCACTTGAGCCCAGGAGTTTGAAACCAGCTTAGGCAACATAGTGAGACCACATCTCTACAAAAAACAAAAAAAATTAGCCAGGTGTGGTGGTATGGATCCGTAATCCCAGCTACTTGGAAGGGTGAGGCAGGGGGATCACTTGAGCCTGTGAGGTCAAGGTTGCAATGAGCTGTGATCATGCCATTGCACTCCAGGCCGGGTGACAAAGTGAGACCCTGTCTCAAAAGAAAAAAATCATTAATGTCACTTAACTTTTTAACAATTGTTTAACCATTTGAGTAAAAAGACAAAAATTAGATCTTACATTAAAATAAGATGAATTAAAAATGAAAAATATTTCAGCCATAAAAATACTGTAAGTAAACACAGGTGAATTTTAAAATATATTTTGACATAGGAATTCTTTCCAGGACTCACAGTAGAAACAGAAACAAGAGATTAATCATCTGATTAAAGAAGGCGCAAGACAGTGAAATACACATATTTCATCAATTCTGAGATGTACATTTTCTTACCTTTTAAAATCTCTGAAATTAAGATGCCTCTTAAAATCGAATGCCACATTTTTATTTTTAGATGTACATAAATAGTATATCTTGCAATTGAAGTCATTTTAGATTAAATGAAATACAGTAAATTAGGTGACAAAAGATAAAACAGGGAAAAGTAAAACAAGAGACAAAGAGTTAATATTTTTAATATATAAAGACTTCTTACACGTTAATGTGAACTAGTAGGGTGCTTCAACTGCACTGGTTAATTTCTTAAGTTAGGGATTAACTATATTATTTTCATATGCTTTTTGTTTTGTTTTGTTTTTTTAAGACAGGGTCTCCCTCTGTTGCCCAGCCTGGAGTGCAGTGGCTCGATCATGGCCACTGAAGCCTTGACCTCCCAGACTTGAGCAATTCTCCAGCTTCAGCCTTCTGAGTAGTTAGGACTAAAGGCACACACCACCATGCCTGACTAATTTTTATGCATTCTTTTGTAAAGACAGGGTTTCATCATGTTGCCCAGGCTGGTCTTAAAACTCCTGGGCTCAAGCAATCCGCCCACCTTGGCCTCCCAAAGTGCTGAGATTACAGGTGTGAGCCACTGCGCCTGACTCTGTATACTTTTTTGTATAACTATTTCATTAAAAGACTTTTAAAAGATTAAGCAAAAAAAAAAGGAGGGGGTAGAATGTGAAGAGGAAACTGAAGAAAGTTGTATAATATCACACATAAAAAAGCGGTAATTTCATTGAAAATGTTTAAAATGCAAATTAAGGTCAGGCACAGTGGCTCACATCTGTAATCCCAGCACTTTGGGAGGCAGAGGTGGGTGGATCACTTGAGGTCAGGAGTTCAAGACCAGCCTGGCCAACATGGTGAAACTCCGACCCTACTGAAAATACAAAATTTAGCCAGGCATGGTGGCGGGTTCCTGTAATCCCAGCTACTTGGGAGGCTGAGCAGGAGAATCACTTGAACCCAGGAGGCAGAGGCTTCAGTGAGCTGAGATCATGCCACTACACTCCAGGCTGGGCGACAGAGTGAGACTCTATTTCAAAAAAAAAAAAAAATTAAAACAATTAGACAGCACTTATTACAGAACTCATCTGTGTGTGTGTGTGTGTGTGTGTGTGTATAGATAGACAGACAGACAGACAGAAAGACAGACATAGTGTTATGTATTGTTTTTAAAGCTAACTGCCAAGTAAATAAGGGCACAGAGAAACAAACATGTACACCATAAGCAGGTATGAAAACATACTTAAGCTCCAAATAACTCCCTTTTTAGAAATTCATAAAAGGAAACTCTGTAAGTACAGAAGAGCTACAAAAAAAGATGTAAACTCTATCACTGTTAATACTGTCTAAAAGAAACCACCTAAATGCTCATCAAGAGTTTAAATGATGATAATTCACACAATACAATGCAACCATTAAAGATGATAGAAGACAGAAACTATCTTTGAATGCAATACAGTTATCCCCAGAAGTATACAAAGACTTTTTATATAAGTACAAGAATTTTTTTGCTTATTTTTTTTTACAGTTTTATCTGTTTTACTTTTTTTGAGATATACAAATACAATGTACATATCTAAGGTGTTCTGTTCGATGAATTTTACCATATAGACACCCATGTAACCACCAATCAAATAAAAATACAGACGTATGCCGGGCGCGGTGGCTCACGCCTGTAATCCCAGCACTTTGGGAGGCCGAGGCGGGTGGATCACGAGGTCAAGAGATCGAGACCATCCTGGTCAACATGGTGAAACCCCGTCTCTACTAAAAATTAGCTGGGTATGGTGGTGCGTGCCTGTAATCCCAGCTACTCAGGAGACTGAGGCAGGAGAATTGCCTGAACCCAGGAGGCGGAGGTTGCGGTGAGCCGAGATCGCGCCATTGCACTCCAGCCTGGGTAACAAGAGCGAAACTCCGTCTCAAAAAAAAAAAAAAAAAAAAAAATACAGACATTTTCAGCACTCTAGAAGATCCCTCTTTGTTGTTCCTCTTATCCTTCTGCCCTAACCCCTAAATACCGTGCTCATGCTTCTATCACCATACACGAGTATGACCTTGACCAAAACTTTATGTAAATGAAGTCATGGAGTATGTACTCTTTTGTGTCTGGTTTCTTTTGCTCAACATCTTATCTGTGATATTCACCCATGTTTGCCGAGTATAGCCACAGTTCATTCTTATCCACTACTGTACAGTGTTAACACTATAAGGCTATACAACAAATTATTTATCCCATTTTTTTGTTGTTGACAGACATTTGGGTTGTTTCCAGCTGGGAGTATTATGAAGCTGCTATGGACATGCCCTATTTGCTATGGTTTTGGCGGTTTCATAACTTATTTTTATTTTATTACCTCTTAATTTCATTTTAGCTACTTCTATTAATAAAATAAAAAGGATCAAACAATCAGAAAATAATGAAGAAAAAAAATCTGCTATCCTACCACACAGACAACTACTCTTAACATTTTTCACATTTATAGTTTGCACGACTGAGATCTTGTTATATGTCTAAATCAACTCTTTCTTTTAGTTATTTTCTTCCTTTTTTCTCTCCCTCTCCCTATTTTAGACCAACAAGGAAATGAACATTTACATTTAGTGTGCAACTGTTTCCACCTTACAAGATCGTGCAAACACATACAGACATAAAGGTTTTGCTGTTGTTTGCTTCATACAAATACTTAGTATATCCCTCTGCATCCTGCTCTTCTCAAATATTATGGCAACACTGTCACATCACTGATTATTTTTCCTACCTTTAACATAAAGCTTTACTGAGATATAAATGACATTGCGTACAAGTCACCCATTTAAAGTGTACAAGTCAATGGTTTATAGTATATTCATAGATATGTACAACCATCAACACAGTCAATTTTAGAACATTTTCATCATCTCAGAAAGAAATCCATACCCTTTAGCTACCACCCCCTACCCCTGCTACTGCCCTAAGCCACTAATCCATTTTCTACCTCTATCCACTGTTGTAGGAGAGGAACCCCTGGGTCATATGGTAACTCTATGTTAAATTATTTGAAGAAATGCCACATGGTCTTCTAAATAAGCTACATCCCTTTACATTCCCACCAGTATATGAAGATCCCAACTTCTTAACATTCTTGCCTACACTTACTAACTTTTTCATTCAAGTTATCCTAGTGGTGTGAAGTGGTATCTCACTATGGTTTTGATTTCACTTTCCTGACAGCTAGTAATGTCAAGCATCTTTTCATGTGCTTATTGACCATTTGTTTATCTTTGAGAAATTTCTATTCAGCTCCTCTGCCTGTTTTTAAGTTGAGTTGTCTTTTTATTACTGAGTTATGAGTGTTTATACATTCTGACTACAAGTTTCTTGTTAGATATGACTTGCAAATATTTTCTCCAGTTCTGTGTATTGTCTTTTCACTTTCTTGATGGCATCCTTTGAAGCACAAAAATTTCAATTTTCAAGTCCAATTTACCTCTTTTTTGTTTTGTTGCTCCCGCTTTTGATGTCACTTGGTGTCATATCTAAAAGTTGTTTACCCATTCCAAGGTCATAAAGATTTACCCCTCTGTTTTCATCTAATGTACATGTCTTCTGATGCACATATATACTGATTTCTATTAAGTCTATGCCCAGACATTAAATTGCTGGATCACAGGGCATACACAGATACAGCTTAAGCAAATGCTGCCAAAGAATTTTCCAAAGTGGCTGTATCAATTTTCAAACCCACTTGAAATGTATAAGGGTTCCAAATGCTCTACATTCTTGTCAACACTTCGTATTTCAGATTGTTTTATTAACACCATTCTGGTGGGTATGTAGTGGTATCACATTATAGTTTTAATTTGCAGTTTTCTGAAAATTATGTATCAGTACTTTTTAACCTTGGCCATCTGAACAATTCTCATCTTCTAGATGCCTGTTCCAGTTTTTTGGCCATTTGTTTTAAAACTGGGTTGCCTGAATTCTTTTGTATTAATTTGCATATTTTAAAATATACTCTGGATACAAGTCCTCTAATAAATCTAAGTATTGCAAGCATTGTCCTTTCTAGTGTGTTACTTACTTGCCTTTTTGTTCTCTTAATAGTATTCTTTAATGAATAGATGTTCTTATTTAATGAAATACAGTCTTGGCCGGGTGTAGTGGCTCACACCTGTAATCCCAGCACTTTGGGAGGCCAAGGCGGGCGGATCACGAGATCAAGAGATAGAGACCATCCTGGCCAACACGGTGAAATCCCATCTCTACTAAAAATACAAAAATATTATCCGGGCGTGGTGGCATGCGCCTGTGGTCCCAGCTACTCAGGAGGCTGAGGCGAAGAATCGCCTGAACCCAGGAGGTGGAGGTTGCAGTGAGCCGAGATTTCGCCACTGCACTCGAGCCTTGTGACAAAGCAAGACTCCGTCTCAAAAAAGAAATACAATCTTTTCTTTTCTGGTTAGTACTTTTTGCATCCTTGTTTAAAAAGACTGCCTCCAACAGGGTCATACAGATATTTTTCTATGTTTTGTTCTAGAAATTTTCACATTAAATCTATGTTCCTTCAAGGAGCAAAGAATGCCTATGTTACAGAACTATTTCTGATAATGGGGGCAAAAAGAAAGCTTCACAATTTATTTCATGAAGTCAGCGTTAACTTTGAATTCAAAATACACCCATACAAATCTCACTGATAAATGTAGATCTTAAAGAATTCTAAGACACTGGCAAGTCAAATTCAGCAGCATAGGGAGAAAAATGCACCACTGCTAAACAGGGTTTAACTCAGGAATGCAAAGATGGTTCAACAGGAGATAATCTATTAATGTAACACATCCTATTAACAGATTAATGGAAAAGATGATCATCTCTACCTTCAAAGAAAAAGCATTTGATGAATTCAACACTTGATTTTTTTTAAATAAAAATCTCTTAGAAAACTAATATGAGAAAGTATTTAATCCTATCTACCAAAAGTATTAAGTTATTTATCAAAACCAACAGTAAGGCATTATAATTAATGATGATATGTTAAAGGTACTCCTATTAAAATCAGGAACATGAAATTCAGAATCATGTATCTCAACTGAGCCCTTACTGCTGCCTGACAATCATACTCTATTTCCCTCCTTTTCACTTTTTTACTCTCTGACAGATGACTACGTCATGGATTATTCCTTCTCAAACTTCTAATACATATTCCCATTCTTCCTAACTCTCAGATGATGAGCTTGGCTTCTATACACAAAGATAAATTGAAACACTCAGATGAGAACGCTCTCAATCTACTACCGTCATGTGTCCATCCATATATTTTGTCTTCTCTCCTATTTCTATAGTAACTCTTCCTACTCCTGGGTAAAGCAAAGGTTAATCCTTCTGCCTGTATAAGATCAGGTGTTAGCAAATCACAGTCCACACTGCTTATGCCTACTTTCATTTGACAACAGCAAAGCTGAGTAGCAGTAATGAATTGTATTGCCTAAAATGCCTAAAATACTACCTAACCTTCAAAGAAAAAGTCTGCTGACCTCTGAACTAGATCATCTCTCCTCTCCATATAATCATGGACATTGCTGGTTGAAAGGGCCCACTAAGCTCAGTGCAGAAGATACAAAGTAAAATCCATACAAGATATATAAAATATCAGGGACAGATCAAATATACTGATGACAAAGAAAAGATCTTAAGGCCAGGTCACATATGAAGGATAAAGATTTTGAATGGCATAAGACTTTTTAGCAACCACTTCAAACTAGAAAATCAGGCCAGGCGCGGTGGCTCACACCTGTAATCACAGCACTCTGAGAGGCTGAGGTGGGCGGATCACTTGAGGTCAGGAGTTTGAGACTAGCGTGGTCAACACGGTGAAACCTGTCTCTATTGAAAACACAAAAATTAGCCAGGTGTGGCAGCGTATGCTTGTGATCTCAGCTACTTGGGAGGCTGAGGCAGGAGGATCACTTTAACCCAGGAGGCAGAGGTTGCACTGAGCCAAGATCGCACCACTGCACTCCAGCCTGGGTGACAGTGAGACACCATCTCAAAAAAACAAACAAACAAACAAACTAGAAAACTATAATAATCTGTTAAATTTTGGAGAAAAAATGATTTCACCTTGGAATTCTATATCTATCCCTGCCAAATTATCAACCAGGTGTCAAGATAGAAGGAAAATATTTTCAGCAATACAAACATCTCAAAAATTTTACCTCTTCATATACTCTTTCTTGAAAGTTACCAAAAGGAAATTAAACTAAAGAAAATCTGTTCTGAAAAAAGGGTCATGTAAGTGAAGTAACAGAAAACTATCAATTAAATTCAAGATGGGAGATTCAAGTCTCTCGCATTCGAAAGCAATGTATTATTCAAAAGCCAGTACCAAACGTTTCTCTGTAATGAAATAAATTGCCAAGCCTCCTCAAGCTAAGTCATGTGAACACTGCTATATCCCTATACCTGTGTGTATATATAGATCCTTCCCATATCCCTAACTAGCTACTTAGTAAAGTGACTATGTAAATTTATATTCAAACTTTTCCTTTCCATAGAATAGGTAAATGAAACACATTTTAAATTCCAGTGTTTCTCTATGTAGTTAAAAGTTTTCCTAAATCAAAAGCTCAAGACATTAAATAAAAAAAAAATTCCAGATTAATTCCACATTAGTAAAATGTATCATACCCAATCTTTATTCTCTCACTAAAGAGGGATCAATAGGAAATTTAAGACACATTTAAAGAAACAATTTATGGGATAATGCAATACATTCATTTTTCTTCTCCAAGGAACCTCACTCAGGCTGAGGTAGTTTCAAGCTATTCGAATTATCTTTCATTGAAAATTAACTTAAAAAAAACATTAAGATTAGAGTGATAATTTTATTCCAAATACAGTCGGTACACATCTCATATTCAAAAAATAGGATACATTTTAATATATCTTATTCTCAAAATACCGTGTATCATTAAAATTAAAAGTAAACCAAACTATGTGTCTATTTTATATAGCCAAAAAAAAAAAAAAAAAAAAAAAAAAAAAGCAGTACTTTTACACTTAATAGTTTAAGGTTTAAAAGTTATTTAAAATTTTCTGAAAAATCAGATTGTCAAGGAACTGGTTCACTCACAGTCGGCCAGAAGAAAAAAAAGGTGGTATTTTAAAATTTTAGACCAAAAAAGAAATTTAGATTCCCTTATAAGTAAGTGCCAAGAGAGAATATTTTCAGCAAACATTTCATTTAACTATAAAAACCAAAGGAATAAGGCTGTCTAACCACATGTAAACTATGCATCATCTGACTTTAGGTAGAATATTTACCTTTGGTATACTTGGGAACCAGACACCCAAAGTATATAAACACAGGCATATTTTAAAAACAACTGTCTTAATGTTTTTGTCTGCTAGGCAATAATTCCCATTATTTTCAGAAAGAAAAAAACAATATCCTTAACCAAAAAGTTATCAGAGGAGTTTCTACTTCTTAAACTTTCAAACTAACATATTTAATATAAACCACTTATCATTTAAGCTCCATCAGGGCACAGACCTGTCTCTTTCCCTGTTATGTCCCCAACCTTTAGGGGACTAACTGGCACTACAATAAATATGTGTAGAATGAATGAACTGAGCCTCTGGAAAAAGCTTAAGTGTTTTACATTGCAATAGGGCAATTTCACCTATTTATCTATCATTCACTACACTCAACTCTAATGACATAAGATTCATACCAAGTATTTAAACACACATACACAAATGCATTACTCACATATGTATCTCACTCACAAAGCCAATTTTTTTAGTTATATTTTCTCTCAGGAAAATTTGTTGTATTCTTTCTAGTATTACAAATAAATATTAGAAAAGCATGGCCGGGCGCGGTGGCTCAAGCCTGTAATCCCAGCACTTTGGGAGGCCGAGGCGGGTGGATCACGAGGTCAAGAGATCGAGACCATCCTGGTCAACATGGTGAAACCCCGTCTCTACTAATACAAAAAATTAGCTGGGCACGGTGGCGCGTGCCTGTAATCCCAGCTACTCAGGAGGCTGAGGCAGGAGAATTGCCTGAATCCAGGAGGCGGAGATTGCGGTGAGCCGAGATCGCGCCATTGCGCTCCAGCCTGGGAAACAAGAGCGAAACTCCGTCTCAAAAAAAAAAAAAAAAAGCATGTTGTGTCTTGACAATGCAAGTGCTATCCTCAAATTTATGTTGCAATCTGGAAAAATTTAGGCAAACTAAATAGTAATTCCAGAATTGTGCCCCAAAGTATTTCTTCAAGTCAAATTCCTTAATTCAATGAAAAGTGGAATAAGGCACAGTGGCGCACGTCTGTAGTCCCAGCTACTTGGGAGCCTGAGGCGGGAGGATCGCTTGAGCTCAGGAGTTTGAGACCAGCCTGAGCCAAATAAGGAGAACCCATCTTAAAAAAGGAAGGAAGGAAGGGAGGGAGGGAGGAAGGAAGGAAGGGAGGGAGGGAGGGAGGAAGGGAGGAAGGAAGGAAGGAGGAATATAATAGGGAAAAATGCACATCTTACCGTTTAAAAATTATGCTAAATTTTAAAAAGAAAAAATGAACTAGGCTCAAAATAAATACATTGAAATTACTGATCCCAAATGGCATTAATGCCCTTAAATTTTGATATTTAGATCTGCCTAAAAAGACCTTTGAAGCTACATAATAAACTTTATGTCTACAAGGCTTGAGTTAGAGCTTTGGATGTTAACACTGTTTGGATGTTCAGTATCGGAAGTTTCCTTATAATTCTAAAGTTAGACATTTAGCAGTAACAGTAATACACTTATATGTAAGATTCTATAGCACTTGTACAAGCATAATTATCTCAAGTGGGACAGGCTTCATAGTGAGCAAGCTATGATCTGTACAACTGCAATATTCTGCAAACACGGACTGAAAAGTTTCCTAAAATTCTGATGGTCATTTTCAAAGAAACTTAAACAGAGTCGATCTGATGGTGCATACAGAAGAATACCCAAGTCAATTCAGAAACACTGGTAAGGAAACAAGGCTGTCTATAGCAACTAAAGTGTTGGGGGGAAAAAAATCCAGGGAGCATAAACAATAAAGCTCAATTAACTGCTGCCTGTGTGTTTCCAATTTATGGGCTTAAATACACATTGGGCATTAGATATTTCTTTTAGTGGTTTTTTTTTTTAAAACAGAAATTTAGTATTTTAATTGCCCCTCCTCCACAGCTAACATCAGTGCCCTTTCTTCCTCCTCCCTTACCCCTCCCAGCTTAAACAAATTAACATTTGTACTAGGTACCTCCTATCAGCTCGCAGCTTCTTCCCAAACACGCCCACGTACACTGAAACTGGCCTGCGTCTACACAACACACAGCTACAGGAAAAGAGCTTCGGTGGGGGGGACCTGGGGGAGGGTGGATAATTCGCTCTGCACAGGTTTACGGTTATTTTCCAGAAATTAGCTCCTCGCTCGTGGCTCGTGTTTCTTCCAAATCACCTCCAAAGCACAGTGTTTATGAGCCTACCTAATCCGATACTGCAATGCAATTCTGGATATTTGCAGACAGATCTCCCGGCTTTGCAAGTGTCTGATGAGATACGTTCGGAATCTCCTTTTTTCTATGGCCCAGTTCTTGGCTGTACAGCAAGCCGACCTAGGGCTGCGGCCCCTGTCCCACACCCGGGCCACTCGCCCGGCCCAAGGCCAGCGGAGGACGCAGCCCCTCCGGGGCCGGAGCTGGCGGAGCCGCTCGGGCTGCGGGCCGCTCTGCAACAGGTCACCCTGACCGCGAGTCCGCGGGTTCGCGGGCGGCCAACTCTGCGGCCAGGCTTCTGGGCGCAGCCGCCGGGGGCAGGGGAGGGGGTGTGGCCCGGCTTCGGCTGGTCCTGGCTCCGAGGTCCAGGCTTGAGCTCACCTGAAGGGAGGTTGAGGCGCCGCTGGGCGCCAGAACAGCGCGGTCGGAGGCTGGGGGCTTCCGCCACCCAGGAGGGAAAGGGAGGCGGGTTCGGGGGGTCGCCGCGACCCCGGCTTCAGTACGGCGCCCCCGAGCGGGGACGCCACGGCCGCTCCGACTCCGAGAACCCGCGGCCGAGGGAGGCGCGCCCCCCAGCGCCCTTCTCCCTCAGCCCGAGCTCTGCAGCCCCCTCCCTGCGCGCAGGGCGAGCAGACCCGGGGCCCGCGGCAGGGAGAACCACACTCCGCAGCGCCGGAGCCGCCGCCATTCCCCGCGTTGCCCGGGGGGCGCCGCGCACCCACCCTTCGTCCCCCGCAGCGCCCTGCGGCCTGAGCCCACCGACCTGTGCAGCCGCGGCCGTCTCCTCAGAGGATGGAAAGACAACGCCGGCCTCACGCTTCGCCGCCACGGCCGCCGCCGCCGCCGCCGCCGCCTAGGATAGCGCTCGCCGACCCGAAGAGTCACCGTCTCTCATTCAGCGCCCGCCGCCGCCGCCGCCGCTCGGGGGAGGAGAGTGAGCTGGAACCACCCCGTCCGCGCCGGGGGTTGGGGAAGAGAGCGGACCTGGCGGGGGCGCGCGTCAAGCGGGCGGGGCAGAGCCGCGCGCGGGGGCGCGCTCGCGGGGGCCCTGAGCGCCGCAGCCTGTAGGGTCTTCCCCGCGCGCTTCCCGCCCGCCGCTCTTCCGCCCCGCGGAGCCCAGCTGCTGCCAGGGATCGGTGTGCGCCGGGCGCGCAGCAAGCCGCAATCCCACCGCCCGGCGCCTTCTGAAAGGAGGGGCTCCCAACGGCCAAACAAGGGGTCGGGGAGGGGTAGGAGGATGGACAGACAGGTGGGGCATCCGCCACCTCCCGGCCACCCGCTCCCAGCACGGGGCCCTCTGCGATGAAATCCTCCGTGGTGTCTGTGGCCTTCAGCCCGACTCTTCACCTTTAAGGCCAGAGAACAAAGTCTGGAAACACTTGGCCCCAAGATCAAACATCCAGCCCACGCCAGCGATGTTTTTAGAAGTCACTGCGGACAGATGAGGGGGCTCCAAATATGGAGAGTCACCCCACTGCCGTAGATAAGATCATAAATTATAGTGATCAATATCCTCACACATTAAGATTCAGGAAGTGTTGGAAGTAGGCCTTTGTAGATGTTACGCAGGGTACTACCCTTCACTTAAGGAGCAAATGACAGAAATTGGGCGGAAAGGTGTTGTTTCAGAGGGTGCACTATATGGGTGGCCTACTTTAGCACCATGTGATGCAGTGTGACTGTTAACCAAAGGTTTTAAGTGAGCCGCCTTTGTATCTGCTGTCATTAGACCATTTGGAAATGGATAATTATTTTGATGATCTGCCGTTCTTTCTCTAGGCAATGTGCAGTAGAATGTGGAAAGAATACTGTGTACCAGCATTAAGTGTAAAACGTGAAAGGACCAAGAATTCACTATTCCCATTTGGTTTCTTTCTTCCCTTTAATAACCGCTAAATAGAACTGATTAATCTTGAACGTTGGAGAATGCTAATTGTTTCCTCCTTTGATTGCCTTGTGTCATAGTCCTTTATGTTGGGGAAGCTAGAATGCCCTTCAACCCCTTTCTCGCAAATAGGGTTGTTTCTTTAAAGCACCCCGACCCAAAGTTAAGTCAAAAAGAAAAACAACGAGAATAGGCAACAAAGTTCATATTGTTTCATTTTTATTCCATTTTATTTTCAAAGAAAGTCTTGAATCATGACGAAATCACTAGAAGTAGAGCAATCAAAAAAAGAAAAAAAAAATTACCCCCCCACAATGTTTCAAATGGCAAGAGTCCAAAAAAGAAAACAAAAAAGAAGATTGGTAAAAAGGAGAGAAATGAATTATGTATACAGAAAGTTTTCCCATGGATGTTCATTGCTTCAAGTCCCAAAGAAACAACAAACTGAATTAGCACTTGGAGGAAAAACCCCTTCCAGTTACTGAGTTGGGCAAATGTTTAGTCTTTTTTAAGTGTTACTAAGAGATTAAGGAAAATGTCTTTGGCTATATGCCAACAATAATACATACAACAAATATATATACCATTATCACACATAATTAATTGCTTTTAAGAAATAGGAAAACTGAGGAACAGAATTCTATATTAAATGTCTTACAATTACTTGAAACTTGAATTAGGGTTTCATAGATATAAATGAGCTAGTGTCCCTACATCTGCCAATAATTTTCACAGTTTATTATAAAAGCAGTGAAGTTTTTATAGACTTTGAAGAGAAAAAACCATATGACTCATGAGCAAGGCCATGGATATACCAAACTATTATGCCTACTTAATTTGAGTTTGAATAATTACCCAAAATCTGTTTCTCACATTGATAACTTATAAAACAATACTTTTATTAACCTTACGAGTTGTGTTGGCTGGGCGTCGTGGCTCATGCCTGTAATCCCAGCACTTTGGGAAGCCGAGTTGGTTGGTCATGAGGTCAAGAGATCAAGACCATCTTGGCCAACATGGTGAAAACCCATCTCTACCAAAAATACAAAATTAGCTGTGTGTGGTGGCAGGAGCCTGTAATCCTAGCTACTCAGGAGTCTGAGGCAGCAGAATCACTTGAACCTCAGAGGTGGAGGTTGCAGTGAGCCAAGATTGCACCACTGCACTCCAACCTGGTGACAGAGTGAGACTCCATCTCAATAAGAAGAAGGAGGAGGAGGAGGAGGAGTGTTAAGTTCAAATTTGTGAATTTGATAAGATTAAGAATTTGTATATAGGCCGGGCAAGGTGGCTCACACCTGTAATCCTAGCACTTTGGGAGGCTGAGGTGGGCAGATCAGGTGAGGTCAGGAGTTTGAGACCAGCCTGACCAACATGGTGAAGCTGATCTCTACTAAAAATATAAAAATTAGCCAGGCATGGTTGTAAGCGCCTGTAATCCCAGTTACTCAGGAGGCTGAGGCAGGAGAATCACTTGAACCAGGGAGGCAGAGGTTGCAGTAAGCCAAGGTCATACCACTGCACTTCAGCCTAGGTGACAGGGAGATTCTGTCTCAAAAAAAATAAAATAAAATAAAATAAAATAGAAAGAAAAAAATAATTTGTATATGAAAATATAGAAAAAAGTTTTTCCTCAATATCTTTTATAAAATCAGTGTCCCTTCCCATTCATTGATAAATAAATTGAAGCTGTGGCTTTTTACACTTAAAGAAGACCAGCACCAAATTTTCTTTACCAGAGCACTTTCATCACAATTAAATTCTGTATGTTGCTTTATGGATTCCATTTGCTTTTGCCAAAATACAAGAACTATGCAAAGTCTTAGTATAACAAAAAGTACTTATGTATAAAATAGAAATGCCATTATATAAAATAGGAATCAATAAGAATTCAATATGCTTAAAAGTCATTTCACAGAGATCACCATTATGTAATAGTTTTATTACTATCCATCAAAATTATTTCCAAGGGATAAGCCAATGAACTAATTTAGATATAGAACAAACAGTTCAAAGAGACCACCACTGCAATAAACCAATCATCAAGTAGCACAGTTCATTACAGCTGTCAAAACAAAATCAAACTGGCATGGTAAGAAGGCTTATTTTTTCAATAACACCTGATTCTATTACAGCCAAAAGAATTTCAGTAATAACATATACCTTTGTTATTTCTCTAACCTTTAATCTCTTTTTTCAAATATATATAGTGGCTGGACATTTTGAAGAACTTTGTTGGTTATGTTTACAATGTTACAATTTAAAATATAGGCAAAGTTCACATACCCAAAATTCACTTTGAGGGAAAAGACAGGTAAGGGAACTTCCAAGGGCTAGACAGACATTTTCCAGAAAATTGACACTATGGTACAAGGAGAGCCTGCCGTAATTCCCAATCAAGAGAGATGTGCCACAGGTCTCAAGATACCAGCAACAGAGATAATCAACAGTCCATTCAAATCTGAGTACCATATTAATTTTACAGTTTACATTTACAGTTAGCTGCATCTCACAGGGGCAACTCTATGTGGGGTGTTGAGCCGCAGGTATTTATTTGCTTACTGAGGTTGCAGTGAACGTAGATCTCACCATTTCACTCCAGCCTGGGCAACAAGAGCAAAACTCTGTCTCAAAATAAGTAAATAAATAAATAAGCATATAACATAAGAAACGGCTAAAACAACTCTGATATTTTTGGAGCATTTACTTACTATAAAGACATTTCACTTGCTTTGATATTTTCTGATATATTTTAGATTATTACATTTACCAACTTTTTTCCAGATAAGTGAATTATTAGTGTATTCTACTTCCTTTATAACATTTTTAGGTATTATTCTTTATATTTAATGAAAGGAAAGGATCTTGGTCAAGTGTTCATCTCTGTAGTTTCCTTTTTATATATCTTACATGTTAAAATAGGTTAGATTTAAAAAAACAGGAATTCATAAATGCATACCAATAATTAATTGAAAAAACAAATGGAGAAAAAGGAAATACTCTTGCTTATGGTGGAGTGTTGAGAGATTGTTGAAGTTAGAAAATCATCATGTTGCAACCATTTAGGGCAAAGATTGGGTAAGGCAAAAACCATCTTATATCTAAACATAGAAAGAAATGTTGATGAGGAACAAGATATTTGCATGATCTTAGAGTATTTTTCCATAGACTTCTTATTGTTGAAAGGAAAGGAGTAATTATACATACACTGGATAAATTGGACAAAACCCTTACCAGGTAATCAAAATTAACATCACAAATGAAGGACAGATGGACCTTATTTGCCTCCAGATGTGATTCCCTGAAGACACAGCATCTAATGAGGAAATGGGGAATCTAATGAGGAGACATCAGACAAATCCCAAGTGTGGAATGTTCTGTTTTGTTTTTTAAAAGGGGTAGGGGTGCTGTATCCTTCAAAGATGTCAGTGTCATAAAAGACAAAGGCTATGAAAATATTCCAGCTGAAGAGCCATGACAACTAAATATAATATGAAATACTAGACTGGATTCTTCCTGGAGGAAGAAAAAAATGCTATATAGAACATTATTCAGTTAATTGGAAAACTGATGGTAGATTGATTAGATAAAAATATTATGTTAAAGTCACTGAAATTGGTAACTGTCCTGTGGTTATGTCTCTATTCTTAGATAATATATACTAAGATAATATATGGTTCCAAAAAAATACACATACACATATATAGTGAGAGAGATAACAGAAATGATAAAAAGGTAAAATTTTAATAACAAGCAACTCTGGGCAAAAAGTAGATATTCTTTGCAGTCTTTCTGTAATTTTGAAATTAGTTCAAAATAGAAAGGTTTCCTTAAGGTTACAATTTTAAAGAAGCAGTTACAGCACAAGTAAGCAATCCATAGACTATAACACCATAATTATTTTAAATGGCCACCTTACTGCAAGATCTCATATGCTTTCTGAAGTTGCTGACTGCCTCCATGAAATTGTCTCATCTCTCAGGTTAAAATTAGAGAGACAAGATGTCTTATAATGAAAGAGGAATCTTATTCACCTTTTCATTTTATAAATGAGGGAACTGAGGCTCAGAGATTCAAGAGACTTGCTCAAAGTCCCTTAAACCAGTTATGACAGAGGACAATCTTGATTCTACTTCTATCTTTACAACTGCTAAGCTGCTACTGCCAGTTTCTATCACTTTCTCTCTTTTCTCCTTCCTGACTCTAGTTTCCTAACAGCTTTGTATTCTCTTCTATGATTATACAAGGAACCTATATACGGCCTTACTCTTTGAACTATCACTGCTCCACTGGTAGCTCTTAACCCAGGCTTCTGTAGCACATCTCTCATTGCCCCCATGATGTATATATTAGGACATTTCATCATCAGTTCAACCTCTACAGGTTCAAATTGAAAGAACCATAGAAGAAAAAATTGCAACGGCTAATAAAACCTATTCATCCTTACCATATGTCCATTGTTTGTTGTTGTTGGAGAGTTTTGTTGCTAGAAGCATGTATATCTTCTATAAACACAACAAAGGTGCTGGGCGCAGTGGCATGTGCCTGTAGTCCCAGCTACTCAGGAGGCTGAGGTGTGAGGATCGATTAAGCCCAGGAGTTCTGGGCTGTAGTGCGCTATGCCAATCGGGTGGCTGCACTAAGTTCGGCATCAATATGGTGACATCCCCGGAGCAGGGGACCACCAGGTTTCCTAAGGAGGGGTGAACTGGACCAGGTCGGAAACGGAGCAGGTCTTGACTCCGGTGCTGATCAGTACTGGTATCGCGCCTGTGAATAGCCACTGCACTCCAGCCTGGGAAACATAGCGAGACCCGGTCTCTTAAAAAAACAAAAACAACAAAAAACAACGGTGTTGCTTTCTTTTTAAACTGAAAACATTTAATTCCTTAATCAGCATCCCCTCCAACATCACTGTTTCTAATATTTCTTTTCTCTCTCAGGCTTTAAAATCACCTTTAACCCTTTTTCTCTCCATCATGTATCCATTTAGTCCTGATTCTTGTAAAATTTTTATTGCAATTATTAGCCCTAACCACATATGTAGAAAGGTAATTCTAACTGATCTCTTAGATTTAGCGACTCTGCACGCCTTTCTTTTCACACACCTTTTCCTCACTTCCCAATTCAAAAATCCTCAGCTGTTGCTTTTGATTTAGTAAGGTGGTATCTAGGGACTACTATAACCCGTCTACCCTACTAAATCACCTCATCACCCCTCTACACACTAGCCAAACCATTCTTTTATGTTTTCAATTAAAAACACTTATTCTCTGATCACCAGATACACCCCTACTCCTATCACTTCATTCCAGTGCACCTTTCTCCCACCCTTCCTCTCTGTTTGTTCTAAGACTTTAAGATCTGACTTAAGACCTGCCTTTACTCCTTTTGAGAGGATGTGCCGATTGATACATCTATTTCACACTGACATCTCCCTTCTCCAAACTCCCGTTGAGGTTTTCATTGGCATCCTGTCTCACTTTGGCAATTTATTATATAATGCCTTAGAGTTTTATCAAAGTGTGCATTTCTCATATCCCCCAACAGACTGTAAATTTCTGGAGAGCACAATCCCTAATTCTTTCTTTGGATTCATTTTTACTGAGCATTTGTAATAGGCAGACAATGCATTGAATTCTTCACCTATGTCACCATATTTAGTTCTCAAAATAACCTTAAAAGGTAGATATTTTTGCCACATTTTGGTAGTGGGACAAGGTTAAATGACTTGTTCAAGGTCATGCTGCTAGGAAATGGCAAAGTTAGTTATCAGATCCAAGCAGACCAATTCACAGTCTCCATGCTCTATTGCCTCCTCATAAAACTTCCCATGTATTCATCAGTTAACAACACAACGTCACAGATGTCCATGAGGCTTGGAAGATAATTATTGAATATAACATGCTTTGTACTAACAATGAGCAATCCAACATGTGCTACCCAGTACATGTCTAATATATGTTTAGTATTTTCTATACTTTAGTTCTGTTATAAAAACTTGTTCAAGAGCTCCGCAGAGTAAAACTAGTTTCAAAATCTTAATACTTTCAGAATAATGGGAAAGTTAAATTGGAAAAAAAAAAATGGCATTAGGTCCAATTCCTTATTTTGTCCACCCAAGTGCATTAAAAATATATGTTTCAGGAGATTATTTTCTACCATAATAGCACAGTAATAAAGTTGGTTATCGCATTACAGATGGGAAAGGCTTACTGCATAACCACTGAGTCTATTTCCCTGGAGAGATGCAATTCTATCTGTGGTTTCACATTCCAGAAAGAAATATTCTTACTCCTTCTGGAAATTAGTAACATAAGCATTTTGAAGCACTTATGTTAGATCAACCAGTAAATTTCATATAATTTTTACTACATTTAATTGAGACTTCACTCGGCAAGAGAGACTTTCTTAATTATGATATAATCCAACATACACAGGTTTAATATTCATTGTTGTGTACTGGCAATATTTGTCACTAAAAGGCACTGTATAACAGAGCAGTTATTATTTAAGATTATTAGACTTGGGAAAATATAAGTGGCAATAAAATTAGTTATCAATTGACTTTCAAACTGTGACTCGTTAGAAAACATGATTTCAAAAATAAAAACACCCTGATATGTCATTTTTCAAAAAATTGGTATAAATATACTGACATGTATTACACTATAAGTGTTAACAGCATACAGACTGAACCTAAAATAAAATCACTTTCAAACTAATGGGCTTTAGGGCTGAGTTATATCTATTTTTTTTCTTTAAAAGACGGGGTTTCACCATGTTGGTCAGGCTGGTCTTGAACTCCCGACCTCAGGTGATCCGCCCGCCTTGGCCTCCAAAGTGCTTGGATTACAGGTGTGAGCCACCACGCCCGGCCAGGGCTGAGTTATATCTAAACATAAATACTTGCAAAGACTTACTTATATTTCAGTACTTTTTGTTCCTATCAATGTTATTAATTTTGAAATATACCCACAACAGAGGCAGAGCTTCTGGCAGATAAAAACCAAATTTACTGACCACCTTCTATACTTGGTAAATGGAATATACATGTTTATCTGTGCTACCTCCCAAAATGTCCCTAAAATTACAATAAAGAACAAAAAGAATGGAAGAAGAGATGGTAACAAATGATTAATTTTGGAAGACAGAGAAAAAATGATAACTAATAATTGGTTTAGCTAAGCAGAGAAAAATGAAATCAACTTCCTGTAGAGGTGAAAGGCAAAAATAAGCCAGCTGATTTGCACAGCAGAACTTACAAAATTTTAGGAATTGGAGACACCAGATACTAAGGAAAATGGGAATGAGAAGTGCCTCTAAAAACAAGATTGGATAAAAGTCTGTAAGAAGAACAGTTGCAGCCTCTGTCCTCCCTCAAGCTACCATGCCATCCCCACCCCAAAGGGAGAATGCACTTTTGCTCTGTGGAGATTTAAACCGGAGAGATTGAGGAGAGGTAAGAGTCAGATTGACTCTTAATTACGAGCAAGCAGTGAAGGACCACCAAACATTTTAGGAAAGTCTCTAACATGATAGGTAGAGAGCATCTCCCAGCCCCAACCAACACCCTCACCACCCCCCACATACCTGCCCCCTCGGGAAAACAAAAGGCAGGAATGCAGAGAATTTTTTTAAGTTTAGTTAATATCTGTGGAAAGACACAACGTTGCATTCATTAACATTGCATTCAAATAAGGCTATGATGCTATGAAAAAGCTACAATCAAAGAACAAGAAAAAGGCTCTTATAAATTACAAACATAATAGCTAACATAAAGATGTTAACAAGAAGCTGGAAGGTCAATTGAATTTTCCCAGAGAGTAAAAGACTCTAGGCCAGGCGTGGTGGTTTAAAACCTGTAATCTGAGCACTTTGGAAGGCCTAGGTAGGAGGACTGCTTGAGCCTAGGAGTTTGAGACCAGCCTGGGCAACAAAGTGAGACACCGTCTCTACAAAAAATACAAAGATTAGCCAGGTGTGGTCACATGCGCTTGTAATCCAAGCCACTTGGGAGGCTGAAGCGAGAAGATCACTTGAGCCTGGGAGGTTGAGGCTGCTGTGAGCTATGATCATACCACTGCATTCCAGCCTGGGCCACAGAGTGAGACCTCGTCTCCTAAAATAAAAAAAGAAAAAGACTCTAGACCTAACCATATTGCAACGCTACACTGAGCTAAGAATGTAGGCAAATCAGTGCCATTATAAATTGCTGGGAAAGAAATTAGTAAAATTTCTACTGAGGACAGTTTGGCAATTCTCTCAAATTTAAAAATGTTGTAAATTCCATTTCTAGGAATTGTACCCTACAGATACACTCATTTGTTTTTAAAAAGAGGTATCACATTACACCCATACACTGGAATGCTGTGCAGCCATTTCAAAAATGAGGTTGCTCTAGATGAACCCAAGTGAAATGATTTCTAAGGCATGTTGGAAAAATCAAGATATGGAACTTTGTGCTTAAATACGGGGAGCACATTTCTAGAAGAATACACCAGAATTGACAACGATGATTACCTCTGATGAGGGGAACTGAGGGCTGGGGTATGGGTAAGAGGGTAAGTTTTCAATGTGTGCCCTTTTGTATCTTTTTAATTTTATATCTATTCTTTAAAACTATTTTTAATCTACAGAGTTAATGCTTCTATTTATCTTCATTATAATTTATTCATCTCTAATCAAAATAAAGTTTGTAACTCGCCTCTGATTTATTCCTAAAGCCTCCAAAATTAGACCCTGAACTATAATAAACAATACCCTTGGATTGAACATGGCATCTTATTATAATCAATTCAGGTATACTGTCCTCTTTTTGGTTTTTAATTATTTGGCAATACTGATAACTGATGATCCTATATTTTATCATCGTCATCTGCATGTACCTCTTTGCCTACACTTCTACCACAGTCTACAGCCCCTACTAAAATGGTGGCCCTGAGTGACTGTGAACCTGTACCAATCCCTCCCCTGACATGCACAGGTGATGGAGGACCTAGGCTAAGCTCAATCTTCCTGCTTCTCCCGGGAATCTGGAAAAGGGTCACTGAGAAACAGTCAGTTAGCCTTGGAAGCCAAACCACAAGGTTATGTAGCGCTCAGTTAACGGCAGAAAAGACACAAATAAGCAGGGAAAGCAAGCAGTCTCCAGAGAGAGGTACAAGGCTGATGAGGGATGGGAACCACATGAGAGATGATTCCTGTCTTTCCAATTCCAGACCCACTGGCCTCTTTTTGTTTGTATACCCTGGTGCTTGCCTGCTCTGTTTCTTAAGCTGGTGCGAATAGCTTTCTATTCCTTGTGCCAAACCATTCCCTAGCTACAACATCAATCATGATGCAGGGTCTTTCTTTCTTCCTTTCCTCTCTCTTTCTCTCTCTCTGTCTCTCTCCCCTCCCCTGCCCTCCCTTCCTGTCTCCTCCCCTCTCTTTTCCTCTTCTCTTCTCTCCTCTCTTGGTCTTGCTCTGTTGCCCAGGTCGGAGTATAGTGGCAGCAAATTAAAAAAATTTTTTTCTGGCCAGGCACAGTGGCTCATGCCTGTAATCCCAGGACTTTGGGAGGCCGAGGTGGGCAAATCACAAGCTCAGGAGATCAAGATTATTTTGGCCAACATGGGGAAACCCCATCTATACTAATAATACAAAAATTAGCTGGGCGTGGTGACGTGCGCCTGTAGTCTCAGTTACTCGGGAGACTGAGGCAGGAGAATCGCTTGAACCCAGGAGCCGGAGGTTGCAGTGAGCCAAGATCGCACCACTGCACTCCAGCCTGGTGACAGAAAGACTCTGTCTCATTAAAACAAAAATATTTTTATATATATATATATACAAAAGGGTGTCACTATGTTGCCCAGGCTGATCTTGAACTCCTGGACTCAAGCAATCCTCCTGTCTTGGCTTTCCAAAGTGCCGAGACGTATATTTTCCAGCCTCCTTATTAAAACTGGTCTTTTATTCAATTCATTAACACTTCTCAATATTTATCCTGGTAGAAATAATATTGTACTGGGAGCACAGTGATGTGGAAGTTACTCTCATTCTCCCAGTAAACCACAATAAACAACCTTCCTTTCTATATCCAGTTTCTTTTACTTTAAAATTAGGATAAGAATATTTGCCTTATCTTTTTTTATTATTATTTTTTATTTTCTTTTGAGACGGAGTCTCTCTCTGTTGCCCAGGCTGGAGTGCAATAGCACAATCTCGGCTCACTGCAACCTCTGCCTCCCAGGTTCAAGCAATTCTCCCACCTCAGCCTCCCAAGTACCTGGGATTATAGGCGTATACCACCATGCTTGGCTAGTTTTTTGTATTTTTAGTAGAGACGGGGTTTCACCATGTTAGCTAGGAAGGTCTCAATCTCCTGACCTCATGATCTACCCACCTGGGCCTCCCAAAGTGCTAAGATTACAGGAGTGAGCCACCATGCCTGGCCTTATCTTCTTTATGACTTAAAACTTTAGTCTAAGGATTACATAATATTACAAAAGCAAAGATAACTTTGAAAAGTGTTTTAAGGCCAGGTGTGGTGGCTCACGCCTGTAATCTCAGCACTTTGGAAGGCCAAGGCGGGTGGGTCACTTGAGGTCAGGAGTTCAAGACCAGCCTGGCCAACATGATGAAACCCCATCTCTATTAAAGGTACAAAAATTAGCTGGGCATGGTGGCAGGCACCTATAAGCTCAGCTACCTGGGAGGATGAGGCACGATAATTTTTTGAGCCTGGGAGATGGAGGTTGCAGTGAGCTGAGATTGCACCATTGCACTCCAGCCTGAGCAAACAAAGGCAGACTCTGTCTCAAAGAAAAAAAAAAGTGTTAAAATGTCAGGTATTAGAAGTAGCATTATGGTTGTGTGTCAATTTCAGAGCACTTCCCAAAATCACTGAAGTTAATTTGAATGTTTGATGTTAATTTGAAGTTCTAAGACTTGCAGGGTCTTAGTTGTCTCCATTTTCTGTCCTTTGTTTCCAAATCGCTGACCCAGATCTAAATATCAGTGTGCAGGCTGGGCAGTGTTCGCCTTGCTCTAGATTTGTCCCTCAACACCATCTTTCAGACACCTTCCGATTCTCTGCTTCCCCAACCCCTGGCTAGCCTTGCCCTACCCTAGCCTTCGTATTTTTAGTAGAGATGGGGTTTCACCGTGTTAGGCAGGATGGGCTCAATCTCCTGATGTTGTCGTGATCCACCCACCTGGGCCTCCCAAAGTGCTGGGATTACAGGCCTGAGCCACCATGCCTTATCTTGGGCTGTGTTTGCCTTGTTCCAGATTTGTCCCTCAATGCTATCTTTCAGACACCTTCCACAGGCCACCAGGCCTGGCCTACCCATGTCCAGGTCAGGCTCCTGGAAAATGAAGTGGGCCCACCTTGCCTAGAAAGGGAATTCAGACAAACTTACCTGGGTAGCACTTAATCGACACACCCCTTTCTCTCCAGACTTGTTCACATGATAAATCCATGTCAGGCTCCAAACTCGCATTGTAAAATCTCACTCTCCTGCCACATCTCTCCAATATCTTAGGGATACAGCCACCTCATGGTATCAGAACAATTAACAGTCTTTCAGCATCTATCCCCTTCAGGAAGGACAAAGCTCCATCCCTTCCTTCTTACAAGTATGTGCTCTCTTCTGACTTCTTTTTCTTGGATATTTATTTCAATTTGATATTACCTGAATACAGCTATTTCCCATTATACAGGGCACCAGTACGATTTTCTCAGGTTTCATACAACCCCCTAGCGACAGCCAAGTGGATGCTTAAGCTACAAATGAGTTAGGTTTCAAATGAGATATGACTCCTATTCAATTAACTGTATAAAATTTGTTATATAACCAGCAAACAGAAGTTTAAGTCTAAAAATAGTATTCAAGATCTAGGACAAGAGGTGGAGACAAAAAGTCAGGAAGAAGATGAAATCCTCAGGAAAAGAAATAATTCATCTACTAGGTTAGTAATTGTTTTCTACAGAAAACCATCCAACATAACCCATGCTGTAGTGGGATTTAGAACATACCGGTAAGAAACTCAGTTTCCTCCCTGAATGTCATCAGGAAGAAACTAAAAGTGTAAACTTGGAAATTGTAACATGTTAAAAATCTCTCTTCACATGAAAAAAGAATGTGTTATAATAGAAAAAAATACAAAAAGAGGAGTCTGGAAAAATAATCGTCTGACATAAAAGTGATCATATAGTTAATACAAATATTCTTAGAGTGGAAAATGTCAACCTTTCTGACTCATACCAAGCAATTTCTTGACATATAATCTATTCCTAAAATGAACCTCTCTTCCAGGAACAGTGGGGAGTGGAGATGGAGAGGAGAGTCAGGGTTGTATGGATGATCAGTTCTGTTGTTAGCTATGTAACCTAATAAGTTCTTATTCTGATTCATTTCTTGCTCATTTAACAGGAGTCTCATCAGCCCCTGAACAGCCCGATTAAGCTTCTCATCCTGCAAAGGCAAGGTAGAACCAGTCCCAATAGCCGTTGAACCTTACGAGGCCCTTCCTAAAGAACTAGATCCCCATGCGTTCCTCATGCTCCTTATTACATTTGGCATCTGGGCTCCTTTGTGCACCACGGACTAACCACTTACCGTGTTGCCAGTTGGCGTTGCCTTTCCATGGCACTCTTTATCTCGTATTTCATTAATTTTTCTTATAATAGACTATAAGCTCCTTGAGGATAAAGGTGCCTTCAAATTTGCAGTCCTTTATTACCACCATCCCAATGCCTTCCACAGATAAAGTTTTCATTAAAAGGTTTTCATACATGACAAATCAAGATGGACAATACTGATACTGGACAAGTCACTTTACCAAAGTCCTCGAATTAAAATTTCCATAATGATAAACCACAGCTCCTTCAAAATCCAGGTCATGGCTCACTTTCTCCAAAAAATGTTCTTTTTTATCCCTTGTTTCCTTAATTCTTATTTCTTCATTTTTATTAGGGATACGACAGTGTATAACTTGACTAAAGAAGCTGTTTAATGTTACACTTTTTTCTTTTTCTTTTTTGAGACAGAGTCTTGCTTGTCACCCAGGCTGGAGTACAGTGGCATGATCTCTCTCACTGCAACTTCCACCTCCTCATTGCAAACTATTCTCCTGCCTCAGCCTCCCAAGTAGCTGGAATTACAGGTGCACACCACCATGCCCAGTTAATTTTTGTATTTTTAGTAGAGTCGATGTTTTGCCACATTGGCCAGGCTGGTCTTGAACTCCTGACCTCAGATGATCCACCCGCCTCAGCTTCCCAAAGTGCTGGGATTACAGGCATGAGGCACCATGCCCGGCTTGTTGTACCTGTTCCAAAGACATAAGCAGATGCTTTCTCTTCCCAGCTAGTTTCTAAGTATTTTTGAAAGTAAGGAACCATACCTTCAATTTCCTCACACCATTCATGCACAATTCTGCACACAGTTTTAATATTTATCCAGTGCTTTCTAGGTACGAGGTGGTTTTTAAACACTGCATATGGATTTGATCATTCAACCTGCATGGCAACACTACAGTACTAGACATAAATAACGAACTCAAAGTCACACAAATAGAAAGTGGCAGCACCAGGATTTGATCTCAGGCAGTCTTGCTCCAGAGCCCCTTGTCTTAACCACTCTACTGCCTCCTAAACAAAAAAAATTAATATAAATCTGCTTTATTACCTTGTAGACAGAACACATTACAGTGGCTTCATGAACAATTGGTTTAATCTAAAAAGTTTATTAAAGGCATGCTTTTTGTTAAATGGTGGCTTGTGCTGTAGTCAGACAGAAGAAATCTTTCTGCTACTTTTGTTTCTCTCTTTGCTCCTTTTATTATTTATATTGCTAAAATATCTGCCTTACTACCATAATGTGATCCTGTTTTTCATGGACAATATTGCACTACCACCAAGTTATCCATAACACCACAACTTCTTGACAGGTTGGCCATTTCTGACACTTGTGTATGTCTCAGAATGTCAGTCCCAAAGCCCCTTGCTACCGCTGCCTCACATATAACAGCGATGACAGATTTACCTGAGGGTGAGTCTCAGCTCTGCTACTTACCAGCTGTGGAAGCTTTTTTTTTTTTTTTTTGAGATGGAGTCTCTCTCTGTTGCCCTGGCTGGAGTACAGTGGTGTGATCTCAGCTCACTGCAACCTCTGCCTCCTGGGTTCAAATGATTCTCCTGCCTTGGCCTCCTGAGTAGCTGGGCTTACAGGCATGTGGTACCACCACACCTGGATAATTTTTGTATTTTTAGTAGAGATGGGTTTTCACCATGTTGGCCAGGCTGGTCTTGAAAGCCTGACCTCAGGTGATCCTCCAGCCTTGGCCTCCCAAAGCACTGGGATTATAGGCATGAGCCACCGCGCCCAGCCTCAGTTGTGGAAACTTGGGTAAATCACTGAAATTCTCTTCACCTCAGTTCTTTGTCAGAGAAACAAGGACAATAAAATCTTCATGAGAGTGTTACTGTGAGGTTCAGAGATGAACTAGCACAGCCTCTGGCACACAGTAGGTACTGAGTTAACAGTACTTGTTATTATTCTCTTAGTAATTCATACAAGTGGTGCTGCGCAAGAATGATCAACATAGAGCTGTTCTTAAAGATCTGCCCACTCACTGGGCCTCCTGGTATTGTTGTTTTTCTGTTGTGCTGTTGTTAAAGCTGCTTTGATTATAAATCTCACAGATTCTTGCGCCCCATTAATCAGTGAAAAGACATAGTGTCTTTGTAGATTTGCATATTATTGCTTTAGATCCCAGTCCCTCCAGAGAATTTGCTGTTAGGCAGCTGGTCATTTCACCTTCCTTGGTTAGCCCCACAGCTGTCAAATAGAACAATGACATCATTGATTAGGGATGTCTCTGGTAAGTAAAGAATAATGAATTAAAAATTTCCTATCACTCTCCTAAGGCAAAGCTGTCTATAATTGTGTCTCATAGATCCTTAATACTCTTCTTCTTTTTTTCTTTTTGAGACAGAGTCTCGCTCTATCACCCAGGGTGGAGTGCAGTGGTGTGATCTCGGCTCACTGCAACCTCCTCCTCTCAGGTTCAAGCAATTCTGCCTCAGACTCCCGAGTATGAGCCACAGACATGAGCCACCACATTCTGCTAATTTTTGTATTTTTAGTAGTGATAGGGTTTCACCATGTGGGCCAGGCTGGTCTCAAACTTCTGACCTCAAGTGATCCACCCGCCTCTGCCTCCCAAAGTGCTGGAATTACAGGCGTGAGCCACCGCTCCTGGTCAGGTCCTTAATACTCTTAAAAATTCAGGGCAGAATGTACAAATCGATCTTTGTCAATGAGGAATTATTATGATTTAGGTTGTTGCAGTACCTAAAAGGAAAAAGACAAGTTATTGATACTATGATCGATTCTAAAATTAAGCAGTATTGAACAAAATAGTCTTGCATTTGGAGAAGACTTGAAGATTTCCCCATTTTCCTCCCTTCTTCCACCTCCTCCTACTCGATACTTGGATTCCTTTATAAAGAATGACAAAATGTCATTCAGCCTCTGCTTTACCCCCACCATGCAGCTCGTGAAGACAAGACAGCTTGCCATTACCAATCTCTAGTTGGCCGATACTGTTCATAAATTCAGAGTGTTATCTTTTTAAAAAATTAAGCATTTCAGTGGCATATTGTGCTGTTCAGCCCATTAAATGCACATCACTATTCTTATTTCATTGAACAGCATTGGTTACTAAGGTAAAGCTACTAAACCAGAATTGTGGAGACCTGGGGACCTGGGCTATAGTTGGAGCGGTGTCACTAGTACAGACAAGTCAACCAAGGCTAGCTCCAGGTTATTCAATTGTGAAATGCTGGCTCTCTGTCTGACCTGCCTAGCTGCAACCTCCCCACTCAGCAGACAGGCAGGCCCCAACTTACAAATGCATCCTGTTCCAAAGACCATGGGAGCCTGTTATTTGGAACTCAGAAACTATTTCCCTGTTGTAACAACATTACAAATGATGGCTGGAGTCTCAGGTTTGCCCACAACAATCTACTTCATTCATAGAGGGAGTTAAATTATGATACCAGTCCAAGCATAAGAAGGATGAAAAATAATTTCTTCCTCCTTTTCTGGATGCAAGTCAACACTAGACAAAACTCTGAAATATGTACTGTTTACCTTGGCACCTTCCCGCTCCCATTCCTTTTCCTCTCTTCTGTCTTTTTAATGTCCTTTAGGGACCCAAAGTCTCCAACCCACACCTGTTTCACTCTGCAAAGTTACTAACTTTCTCTATCCTCTCCATTCCCACCCCACCATTCTCCTATTGCTGCTCCACCCACATCCTCCGTCTCTAACCCTGCTGGCCTTCATCCTACCCCTCACCTTGTCCTCCCATCAAACTTCCACTCCTTCAGTGAAGCTGTCCTCAGCTAGCTTAGGGAGAAGGAAATCTGATTTAAATGATCTGTAAATACCTAAGCTTAATAAGAGCTGACATTTACATAGTGCTTCCTGTGTGCCTGGCACTATTTTAAGCATGTGTCAACTCTCTAGATTCTCAACAACCATGTGAGAGAGGTGCTATTATCTGCATACCACAAATGAAGAAACTGAGGCACAGAGTGGTTAAGTGACTTGCTCAAGATCATAACGCTATAAAGTCAGTGGTAGAGGTGGTATTTGAATCGATGCAGTCTGACACCCAAGCCTGTGCTCTTATGCTCATTTTAAAGAAGCCCATTTTCTTCTTTACAATGAAATGCTTAACCCAACTGAGTCTCCACATCTTAAGCAGCATAACAGAGAAGTGAAAAACATTTAAGTAGTGTCAGAGAAGATATTCTGGGACAGGCAGGCACAAGGCCAGAGTGGAAACTGAGAATGCTTTGCAGGGCTCAAGTAGGTGATGAAAACGAATACGTGGTGGCTTTACCATCGGTGGCTTAGACTGTAGTCCTTCTTCACAGGCACAACCTATAGGAATGTTCTTCCCATCCACAGAAAAAAGTTATCTCCTATGTTTCTTGATTCTCTCATTCTACCTTTCTCTTCCCAGTTTTGAAACAGACATAGATACAAGGTTGACATTTCTCATGAAAGACCTATAAGATAGGCAGCAGTGCTAGTGCCAATAATTAGTGGAAATCAGCCTGGGTGCCTTGGTGTGCTGAGGCTCTCTGTGGCAACCAGAAAGCATGTGTCCTCTCTAGAGATACAACAGCTTCTCAGACCCAGGTGTTTTTTGGTAGGCAAGCAAGCAGTTTCACTCCAGAGCCTGGACTCTTAACTGCTTTGTTACCCTGCCTGAGTTCAAGTCACACTTGGATAATGTTTTTAACATATTTCATTGTAAATGTATTGACTTTCAAAGTTAATGGCTGCATCTGTGAATAAATTAGAAAGATGTCTGTACTTATCAGAACTCCTTCAGTTGCAAGTGCCATGAACCAACTCAAATCATCTGTAAAACACACATGTGTTGGGATGTAAGGACACAATGTCAGACATGAAATAAATCTAGGAACCCAAGTAATATAATTAAGCCCCCTCTTTCCATCTTTCAGATCTTCTGTTGGTATATTGACACCCCAGATACACATCCTTCCAGCCCATAAAACTCAAAATGAGGACAGGCTTCCACTCTAGCTCCAGCTGAAAAGTACCAGTGAAGGACTTTGGTTGGCTCATTTGGGGTTGTGTGTCCACCCTTGAGCCAATCACTTGACCTCCTGAGGAGCTGGATTTCTTTGATTAGCCAGGTCTAGTTTACTTATTTGTCACTATGATGTGGGGAGTAGGTGGCAGAGTACCGTGACTGACAACCCCGCCAAGCTCTAATAAAGTTGGATGGCTCTTGGCAATCAAAACTATAGCTATTTACTATAATATTCAATGTTATCTCTAGCTTGAAAATTAGGGAAATTAAAGGGACAAATAATAGCTTACATTGGATAACTCAAAAAGCCAGAACGAGCTTTAGAATGGACACTTTGTGTACTTAGTCTGTGTCTTACGGACTATGACAAATGTCTAAATAAAAAGTAAAAAATTCATTCAATCATAATGATGTTTCAAAATATTTGTTTTGGTGTCTTACAAAAATAAAGATAATTGACTGACTCATTTTTTTTAATCTGGATATTTTAATACTATATAAACCCAACTTAATGCCATTTAAATTCTACAACATATAACCCTGAATCATAATTACATGATTAAAAAACATTGGATTTTAATAGGCAATTTATTGTCTTGCCATATCATGTTTCCACCCAACAAGCTAGAGCTAAACCAGAGAACTAATAAAAGAAAAAAGGGAGAAATCGTATTGCCATTACATTTCCATAATAGAGTTGAACAAAGAACTAAAATCAAGATATGCTTTATTTAAAAATTTGAAAATCATTGAAGTCTTTGTCTTTGCTGTAATTTCCCACTATATTTAATTGGAATATAGGTCATTAGGTGATGTGGACTCACCTCCAAATGAAATAGAATTATGACTGGACCTCTTCATAACTAATAATTTTTACACCAAAAAGAAGGTCTCACTCCCTTTCCCTTTGTGCAATGAAATACAAAAATGTCCGGGAGATTTTCTCTTCAAAGTTAATGCTTTGTCTGTTTCTCTTCCAGCATATTCACTATCAATAGAGTGTGCTAAATCTCCAAATTCCCAGTTGTAATATGCTATGCAAAAGTAAAAGAAACATCTAATTTTATATTGTTGTCAAATTTATTTCCCTACTTGCTAGCAAAATAAATTTATTGAAGTTATACCATGAGCCAGGCTTTCAGGCTAAGCACTGTACACATTAGTCTTTTAATCCTCATCACAATCTTAAGAGCAAGAGACTGTTTTACAGGTGAGGAAAGGGGTATTGATGTAATCTTTAAAACAGTCATCTGGGGTAGATAACATTTTAGTCCACTACACTGATGAGAAAACGAAGGCTCAGAGTGGTTATGAAAATTACCCAAGTTCACAGAGCTAATAAGGGATACAACTGAGATTTGTATCCCAGGCAATCTGGGTTCAAATCTCAGTTTTGGCTGGGCGCGGTGGCTCACGCCTATAACTCCAGCACTTTGGAAGGCCAAGGCGGGTGGATCACTTGAGGTCAGGAGTTTGAGACCAGCCTGGCCAACATGGTGAAACCCTGTCTCTACTAAAAATATAAAAATTTTGTTTTGGTTACTGTACCCAAAACAAAAAGGAAAAAAAAAATATATATATATATATATATATAAATTTGCCTAGCATGGTGGTGTGTGCCTGTGATCCCAGCTACTCAAGAGGCTGAGGCGAGAATCGCTTGAATCCAGGAGGCAGAGGTTGCAGTGAGCTGAGATTGCACCATTGCACTCTAGCCTGGGCAACACAGCAAGACTCTGCCTCAAAAAAAAAAAATTCTCAGTTTTATCCCTTATTAGCTCTAGTTTTGTACTTACACTCTTAATCACTATTGTTTTACCTCTTACAACTGCTTAATGGTTAATATATATAATATCAAATATACAACCTGTAACTGATGGTAGTTAATGCTTAACCATAAAATGTGTTAAACCTTGTTCTAGGATACCCTTGGTCAAATTCTTCTTTAAAGATCTACAGTTACCACAGCACCACTCTTCCCATATTCTCTTTTTGGAAAAAAAAAAGGGATGGTGGTGAGATAACTAGTAGTAACAATTATTGTTTTCAAGTAAAATATGCCAAGATTTGTGTGTACTTTTCTCAAAAACATTAATTTCACAATATTACAATAATACAACTTGTGCCAGTTTCCTGCTTAATACTACAGTAAAAAGCAGAGAAGGATCTGCTCATTAGGTCATTTGGACCCACCTCCAGACGAGATACAATTATGACTGGACCACTCCATAACTAATCATTTTTGCACCAAAAAGAAGATCTCATTCCCTTTCCCTTTGAAGCAGCTGTTTGTGGGTAAGAATTCTTGTGTCCGTATAATTCCCTTTCCAAAAAGTAAATGTGGGACATCCAGGCTTGCTTGCACACCTAAAAGTAGGGTGTGGTGGAGGGGAGGGAGAGAGGGAGAGAAAGTGTCACAGGCAGCAACTAAAATCTTTGTGACTTTGTAGAGTTTGTTTAGACTTCTTGTGTGATAAGATTACAGCCTGAAAGGGCCCTACCTGGAATGACAATTGGCTCCGAGGACGCTTCCTTAAAGATTAGTCAAAGCATCTTAAATCCATCAGTCTTCCTACCTTCTTATGTTTTACCTATATTTCTGTTAAGAGTGAAGTTTGAAGTTAGAAACAGTGTTGGTCTCATGTTGGGATGGTCTAAATTCAGAACATTTGAGGCAGTACACGATTCTTATTCTTTTAAATGAAACTATAATATTTTAAAGTGTGAAATTTTAAAAACATTTCATAAAACTAGTAAAAATTGTGATTTATTTTAAAATTGGCATGATTTGTTTGATAAGTGCACCAACATACTTCAAATAGCATATAATCATATCCAAATATATATCAAATATATTCAAGGCATATCATAAAAGTATTCTAATTTTGGTTGTCACCTTATTTCATAAAATATTTAATATATGTTCTCTCTTATTAGCAAGAAGTAAACTTCTTTAACCTTATGATGAAAACTGTATATGTCAACTCAAATATGTGCAAGAGAATACATTTTTCAAAATTTTTATATAATGTGCATAAACTACAAAGCTTGAAGATCACTGCTCTACAGAATAAAATCCTGACTTTCAAAACTCTTCATAATCTGATCCCCTACTACCTCTTCAATTTTGGTCTCTTTCAAATCTTTGTGTGAGGTTTTAAAAAATCTCAGACAAGATAAATGAAAAATTTAAAAATCATATTTACACATCTAGTGTAATTGCAGAACAGCAAAGTGAAAGAGATCTCGAAAAAAGACGGTGGGGTAGAAAACACATTATCTTCAAAGGAATGAAAATTAGACTAAACAACAGCAGTGAAAAGTCCCAAAGTGGTAAACAGTGTCTTCACTGGGATGAAAGAAAAGACTCTTTAACCCAAAATTGCATAGCCAGCAAAAAATATCTTTCCGGAATTTGAGAGAGTTTGCCAATTTACTGAAGAAAATTCTAAAGAATATATTTCAAGCAAAAGTAACATAATTTTAAACGGAAGTCTGAGATGCAAGAAGAAATGAGCAAAAATGTGGTAAATATGTTAGTAAACATAAATCTAAGCTATGTAAAATAATAACAACACCTTTTGGGGTTCAAAATCAATAAAGAATGAGTGCACATCTACAATAACATATAAATCAAGGGATAAACAGAAAGAGAATGTTCAAATGTTCATATGTTATTTGAGAGGGAAATAAGGGTATTGATAAATGTTGGACTTTGATAAATTAAGTATGCAGACAAAAATGTGTTAGTCACTAAAAGAATGAGATTAGAGTGTATACCTTTCTAATCATTATAAGAAAAAAACAAGCCTGTAATCCCAGCACTTTGGGAGGCGGAGGTGGGTGGATCATGAGGTCTAGAGATCGAGACCATCCTGGTCAACATGGTGAAACCCCGTCTCTACTAATACAAAAAATTAGCTGGGCATGGTGGTGCATGCCTGTAATCCCAGCTACTCAGGAGGCTGAGGCAGGAGAATTGCTTGAACCCAGGAGGCGGAGGTTGCAGTGAGCCGAGATCACTCCATTGCACTCCAGCCTGGGTAACAAGAGCGAAACTCTGTCTCAAAAAAAAAAGAAAAAAACAGATGGAAGGAGAAAGATACATTTAATTAGCCTAAACAAAAACAAGAAAAGACAGAAAAAAAACACAGTGGACAAAAAAGACAAATAGCAGAAAATAAGATGGTAGAAATAAGCCAAAGACGGCCACAATTAAAATATATTATAATTATACAGTAGTAGCCTATATTATGCCAGAGAGCATAATATATTTATTCATTCTCTTCATATAGTCCAACTAAATTACTAATGAATATTAAAGAGATAACTAGTAAGAACTCACCCATTTGAAAATTAACAAATACATTTTGAAATAGCTCAGAGAGCAAAGACAATGAAAATGAGAAAATATTTGTAATTGAATCATAATGGAAATACTGCAGCAGTACTCAAAGAAAAGAAGAAAGTTTGAAAGTTAATGAGCTCAACGTCCAGCTAAACCAGCAGAAATCCAAAAAAGTAGAAAAAAGAAATAATTCAGTTAAGAGAACAGAAACGAATGGGAAAAATACATTTGATAAAATCAACAGAGTCAAACTTAGTTTTTTGAAAAGATGAGTAAAATAGACAGAATTCTGGTAGGCTTATCAAGAAAAACAAAAGAGAACACCAATAAACAATATTGGGAATTTAAAAGGGGCCATGTTGTAGATATTGCAGATACTAAACGGTGAGAGAATACCATGAACAATTACGTGCCAAGGAATTTGAAAACTTCGGAAAATGGAAACATTTCTTGGAGAGTATAACTTAACAAAGCTTCCTCAAGAAGATAGAAGAAAACTAAGTCTACTATTAAAAAAAATAAAAAATACTTAGATAAAAAATAAAAAAAATCATATTCTATGATGTAAAAAGAAATTGAAATTTAAAAAAATACTTAGAAATCTTCCCACCAAACCAAATCAAAGCAAATATACACCATCACCACTACCCCCACCAGTTTTGTCGCCATTTCTACCAAACATTCAAGGACCACATCACTCCAATATTTAAAAACTTATTCTAGGCCGGGTGTGGTGGCTTACGCCTGTAATCTCAGCCCTTTGGCAGGCTGAGGTAAGTGAATCACAAGGTCAGGAGTTTGAGACCAGCCTGGCCAATATGGTAAAACCCCATCTCTACTAAAAAATACAAAATTTAACCGGGCATGGTGGCGCATGCCTATAGTCCCAGCTACTCAGGAGGCTGAGGCAAAAGAATTGATGGAACCCAGGAGGCAGAGGTTGCAGTGAGCTGAGATCTCACCACTGTACTCCAGCCTGGGTGACAGAGTGAGACTCTGTCTCAAAAAAAAAAAAAAAAAAAAAAAAAGTCATATATTTTATTTCTCTTCACATCAGGAGGTCTATTCTATTTTTGTTCCCCTTAAAAGTGAGCCTTCCTAGTGACTTCCTTTGACCAACAGAATACAATGGAAGTTACCTGTATGATTTCTGAGTCCAGGCTTTGAAAGGTCTGTGGCTTTGACTCTACTTAGAAGCCCTAAACTGGCTGGGAGCGGTGGCTCACACCTGTAATCCCAACACTTTGGGAGGCTAAGGCAGGTGGATCACATGAGGTCAGGAGTTCAGGACCAGCCTGGCCAACATGGTGAAACTCCATCTCCACTAAAAAAATACAAAAATTAGCCGGGCGTGGTGGCAGGCCCCTTTATCCCAGCTACTCCAGAGGCCGAGGCAGGAGAATTGCTTGAACCCAGGGGGTGGAGGTTGCGGTAAGCCAAGATTGTGCCACTACACTCCAGCCTGGGCAACAGAGCAAGCCCTCAACTAAAAAAAAAAAAAAATCATAAAAAATAAAGCTTATGACATCCTGATCTCAGACTCTCAGCCTGCAGAACTGTGAGAAATAAATGTCTATTGTTTAAGCCAAAAAACACACTTACAAATAAACGTAACAAGAGAAGTATATGATAAACATCAAAAGTTGTTTTTAAGTTTATTGAAATAAAGATGACCTATAAAAATGGAAAGACATATAATTTTATGTTTTAGAAGTCCCAGTTTCATAAGCATGTAAGTTCTACCCAAACTGTTCTAAAAATTCAATGTAATTTCAATCAAAATGACAACACAGGATTTTTTTTCTTTTGGAACTTAATAAGCTAATTTAAAAATATATATACAGGAACAAGTGGCCAAGAAGAGTCTGAAGAAAAATATAGCTGGAGGTAAAGTAGGGGTAACTGCCTTATAAGATAGCAAGACTTACTATGAAGCCAAAGTAATTAGGAGTGTGGTGTTAGTTCAGGAACAGACACATTGGTCAACAAAATAGAAAAAGGAACCTATAAACAGACCCACATAGATGTGAAAAACTGAATTATGTCAGCACTGTCAGTGCAGGTCATGGGAAATCAATAAGTAGTACTGGGACAATTGTTTACCCATAAGGGAATAATTAATTTGGACCTCTACTTCATACCATGCCCCACCCCTCAATCAATGCCAAGTGGATTATATACTTAAAAGTAAAAGGCAAAACTGTAAAACTTTTAGAAAATAATATAAGATAGGCTGGGTTTGGTGGCCCACACCTTTAATCCCAGCACTTTGGGAGGCTGAGGTGGATGGATCGCTTGAGGTCAAGAGTTTGAAACCAGGCTGGCCAACATGGGCAAAACATCATTGCTACTAAAAATACAAACCTTAGCCGGGAGTGGTGGCGAATGCCTGTAATCCTAGGTACTCTGGAGGCTGAGATAGGAGAATTGCTTGAATCCATGAAGTGGAGGTTGCAGTGAGCCAAGATCACAACATTGCACTCCAGCCTGGGTGAGAGAGAGAGACTCTGTCTCAAAAAATGAATACATAAAAAAGTAATGTCTTCACAATCTCAGTGTCCGGAACAATTTCTTGAACAAGTCTTTAAAATCGCAAACTCAAAAGAAGATTAATATTTTTAATTATATATATATTTAAAACCCTGGTCATTAAAGACTTGAGGTCAGGAGTTCAAGACCAGCCTGGCCAACGTGGCAAAACTCCATTTCTACTAAAAATACAAAAAGTAGCCAGCCATGGCAGCGTGCTCTTGCAATCCCAGCTACTTGGGAGGTTGAGGCATGATCATGAGGCTGTGCTGGGCATGGTGGCTCACATCTACAATCCTAGCACTTTGGGAGGCCAAGACAGGTAGATCACTTGAGGTCAGGTATTTGAGACTAGCCTGGCCAACATGATGGAAACTGTCTCTACTAAAAATACAAAAATTATCTGGGTGTAGTGGCAGGCACTTGTAATCCCAGCTACTCGGGAGGCTGAGGCTCCCAGCTACCTGGGAGGTGAAGGTTACAGTGAGCTCAGATTGCGCCATTGCCCTCCTAGGCAACAGAACAAGCCTCCATCTCAAAAAAAAAAAAAGAAAAGAAAAGAAAAAAAAAGATAAGAAGTCTGAGGGAAGAAAATCACTTGAGCAGGGAGACAGGTTGCAGTGAGCCAAGCTCATGCTGCTGCACTTCAGCCTGGGAGACAGAGGGGAAACTCTGTCTCAAAAATAAATAAAAATAAATAAATAAAAATTAAAAAGAAACAAAACAATCAAAGAAATGCAGAGATCAAGAATTTGGCAGTGTCTGCCAAATCCCACCACACACACACCATTTTATATTCTACTCCCATAATACCTTCTACCCCATTCCGTTTATATTAATTTGCATTTTCAATATTTTTCACTTCTTCCTATTTTGAGTGGGTTCCTAGGTTCTCTCAATGGGAGAAAGTACATCTTTCATTGCATTCCTGGGCCTGGGGACTTTTCCCAGGCACGATTTACCAGCAATAGACTCAAAGTCTCCTCTTGGGTTTTGTAAAAGTCTCAGGGCCTTTGAAGAGAATTATGAAGAGTGTCCTGGAGGAAAGAGGAGAAGGCAAATACTTATTTTTTCTTTCTTTTCTTTTTTTTTTAACTTTTGAAGAAAAATGGTAATTCTCTCTAGAAATTCCCTTGGATGGAGAAAGGGGGAGCCAAGGGGAATCGCACACTGCTCAGCAGCAGTTTCTGGGAAGCATCAGCAGAGGCCGGCTGCACTCTGAATCTAAGGGCTGGGATCTTAGCACCAGAGGCCCAGTCTCAGCAAAGATCCCTAGACCTGAGCACTGGGTGTGTGGAAGGAGAATGCTGCTGGCTTTTAAGTGACCATAGTCTGGGTCCATGATATCATTGCATTCTGAATCTATAGAGAGAGAACTGGAAGCTAATTCAGTCTTCTCACCTGGCTGATCAAAAAAAAAAAAAAAATTAATATTGATTGATGATTGGGGTGTATAAAATACTTAACTTTTCACATGCATATATTTATAGTTAATAATACTATAACACAAATACGTAGATTCTAGTAAGTTCTACTATTCCTCATTCTTATCAAGAAAGAAAAAAAAATGGCATGTTTATAATTGGATGTATTGCATAATTTCTTCCTGATGGGAGAAAACTTGCAATTTGAATAGGCATTCGAGATTACTGAAACTTCTACTTACAACATTACATATGCGAAGGCTGGAAGGGTTTCCCACAAATTAGCTTCTGACTCTACATTTCAAACCTTCTTTCTCTTTTGTTCTACTTACCTTCACTGCTACAGGACATGTTCACGTGGCAATCTGGCTTTTTGACCATCGAGACCCTTGGGTCTCAGTACTGGGTGAGCTGGCTCAGTAGCAGTAGAAGCATTCCCCAAAGCCATTCTGACATGGGGAAGTCAGTCCTCTAAACCCCAACAAAATGTAGCCCCAACTCAACTTCTCATTTGCCAGATTCCCAAAATGCCTGTGAGATATTCCAATGCCACCCTACTCCAGAGAAAGTGTGACGGAGGAGGTCAGCACACAAAGAGATAGTAGTTTTAACCTATTGCATGTACAATATATCACTTTTGCAAGTCTTACAAAAAGTATGAATGTATGCACATATTATCAGGCCCGTCAAACAGCCTTAAAAGGGCCCTTGTAAGTGAGGGCCATGAAACTTAAGCTTTAACGGCCCAGTAAATCTGCTAGTGGGCTTGTAAATGTTTGCTGAATGAGTAAATGAATCAAATGTGAAGCACTTGCAGCCTAGAATTCTCTTTCTGTAGAGTAGAAATTGTTCATCTTATCCTATCTATCAGGGCCTGGGTATACTAATAACATGTTCCTCAAATCTTCTGAATGAAATAATTTTCCCCAGGTACCTTGATATAGGAGAGGTGGTGCCCAGACAGCAGGCCTGAGTATCCTGGTTGTGAAGAAAGTACATCTCCCCATTGCAAATAGATGAGTTGTCAATCTGGATTGAATATCAGTCTATGAGGAGTTTGGTTTGTGTAGTGGGGTCCTGAGAACCTGACACTTCTGAGTGCCCTGACAAAACTGAGTTTCAGAATTTACCAAGCCAATGTGCCTACATGGAAATGCAGCACCCAGTGTACTGCCACTCGAAAAGGCAGGTCACTGCAGCCAGGTTGAACTTTTGTAGGGAGATGCATCTAACTCAGCAAGCATTCTGCAAAACTGCCAATCTAAAGACTCAAAATAATATTCAAATTGGGTGAGAATTACAGATAACTGGATCTTATACAGGTGAGATTAAAAAGGAGGGGTTTGCTCTTTTGCCACTGCCTTTCTATACTTTAAAAACAATTAATGCTTGGCCGGGTGCAGTGGCTCATGCCTGTAATCCCAGCACTTTGGGGGGCTGACACTAGCAGATCACTTGAGGACAGGAGTTAGAGACCAGCCTGACCAACTTGGTGAAACTCCTTCTTTACTAAAACAATACAAACCAAAAAAAATTAGTTGAGTGTGGTTGCTTGTGCCTCTGTAATCCCAGCTACCCCGGAGGCTGAGGCTGGAGAATCACTTGAACCCAGGAAGCAGAGATTGCAGTGAGCTGAGATTGCGCCACAACACTCCAGCCTTAGTGACAGTGTGAGATGAGACCCCCGTCTCAAAATAAAAAAATAAGTAATAAATACCTAATGCTCTTTTCTTTTCTCTTCTTTTTTTTTTTTTTGAGATGGAGTCTTGTCCTGTTGCCTAGGCTGGTGTGCAGTGGTGCGATCTTGGCTCACTGCAACCTCCGCCTCCCAGGTTCAAGTGATTCTCCTGTCTCACCCTCCTGAGTAGCTGGGATTACAGGTGTGCACCACCATATCTGGCTAATTTTTGTATTTTTAGTAGAGATGGGGTTTCACCATTTTGACCAGAGTGGTCTCGAACTCCTGATCTTGTAATCCACCCGCCTCAGCCTCCCAAAGTGCTGGGATTACAGGCGTAAACCACTGTGCCTGGCGT
Source organism: Aotus nancymaae (assembly GCF_030222135.1). Taxonomy (NCBI): domain Eukaryota; kingdom Metazoa; phylum Chordata; class Mammalia; order Primates; family Aotidae; genus Aotus; species Aotus nancymaae. The sequence goes on along the minus strand of NW_026988523.1, from coordinate 11,062,214 downwards.
TTTCTTTTCTTTTTTTGAGACAGAGTCTCACTCTGTCACCCAGGCTGGAGTGCAGTGGTGTGATCTGAGCTCACTACAACCCCGCCTCCCGGGTTCAAACGGTTTTCCTGCCTCAGCCTCCTGAGTAGCTGGGATTATAGGCGCATGCCACCACCATGCCCTGCTAATTTTTATTTTTAGTAGAGATGGAGTTTGACCATGTTTGCCAGGCTGGTCTCAAACTCCTGACCTCAGGTGATCTGCCCACCCTGGCACCCCAAAGTATTGGGATTACAGAGTGCCACTGCACCCAGCCCATGCTTCTGTTTTCATAATAACTAAAAATCAGTTTTAAAATTTACATGCCAGTGTATGGGGCCAGAATTTTTTTTTTCCAGGTATGAGACAAGCAGTTCTTAAACTCTCTAGGACAAAACAGAATAGAAACCCCTTAACAGTTGCTTTAAAACTGTGCAGGGACGCATCAGCTTTTGTTTAAGATCATGGTCAAATTCTTCACTCCTTCAAGCTTTAAGTGCTTTTGGGGAAAGAGAAAAGGACTGTGGTTATCACCATTTAACAACAGATCTCATATTCTTATGGAATTTTTAGAACTGGAAGCTGAGAGATCATTGCATCCAATTCCTTCATCTTACAGACAAGAAACCAAGTACCTAGAGTACATTACCCCTGCAAGGTCACATGGCTAGTGACAGACATGTGGACCCGGGAATGGGTGTAGGATATTATTTTAGGCCTAAGAAATCCAGAATCGACTGTCACAGAGGCTTTAAAAGAAGATATATAGTGAGCCAGCCGCTGTCCCGGATTGTTTGCAGAAAGGCACTCAGAGTCCCACCACCTCAGCCAAATTAATAGCTGGTAACAGTTGGAAGCAACTGTCAGTTCTAGAATTTTGAGCTAACAAAATTCTTGTAATTAATGATATTAAGGAACCATTTCTCCTCCTGGTCCTATCCATCATTCATTGGAAGGGTAACTGGGACCACCAGCTGTCGCATACAAACTTATTCCTAGCTAGAACAGCAACCAGAGTTGGAAAAGGATGAAATTCATATCAACTGAGGGCAGACTGGCATTTAGAAGAAAAGTCCACAGGAGAGGTTAACCTTGTCTTTTGAAAGAAGGGATAGGAAAAAAAGAAAAAGAAAGTATGGCAAAATAAGCTTAAAAGGCCCGAGTACATATCTCCTGGGGGAAAAAAGTGACAATAAAAGGAAATGATAATGGAATATCTCTGGAAGGATAAGGAAGGAAGGAACTAATAATTGCCTCCCAGGAGGGAAACCAAGTGTTAGGGTTTTTTTTTTTTTTTTTTTTTTTAAAAAAAAAGGTTAAAAATTTATGATTCAAAAGCCTAAATGTATGAAAGGCAATTCAGTGAATTTTCATTGAATTGTCTTTCGTACATTTAGGCTTTTGAATCATAAATTTTTAACCTTTTTTTAAAAAAAGTAACTTTTAACAAGAAAATAACAAGGGAATATTTCTTAAGATTATAGTGGTTTTAAAACAATCCTTGTAAAGGAAGGATACGATCACTTCAATAAAATCCAGACTGAACCTGGCTCTTCTGCAGAGATTCAGAGACCGTGTGGCTGAGGGTGTGCTGCCTCAGGCCTGGTGCAGGAAGAGCTCGCTTTGACCAGAGCATTACATTCTGATAGAAGGCCAGTGCATGTTCCTCATTCTTCTCTAATGTTTCTTGCCGTAATACTTCTCTGAAACAAAATATTTCCTTTTTTGGAGAAGGATTAAATATAGGCAGAATCCTATTTTAACAACTATCATCACACTGTCCGGTTCAATATAACAAAGTTGCTTTCCTAGCCAAAAGCCCATACTAGCATGGTTTTGTTCATATTTGTTGGTATGTATAGAGGGAACAGTAAAGGATTTTATACACACACACACACATATATATTCTTGAGAAAAATTACGTATATACATACATTTTATGCATGTATGTGTATATATATAGATAAAAATATTTCAGAGACATAGCACTATCAGGAATCAGAACTATAGAGGTGGTGTCAAATAGGATATAAAGTAGTTAATGTGTTATGTAGGATGTAGCAGTAGAGATGAGTGTGTAGCACAGAAAAACACAGCATTCAGGAAGCAGTATAGCATAGCAGCTTAAGGCATCAACTCTGGAGCCAGGCTACCTACGAATCCCACTTTACCACTTGATTAGCAATGCAACTTTTAGCAAATCATTTACCCCTTTTCTGACTCAGTGTTAGCATCTGTAAAATGGGGCTAATGACAGCGTAAGTCTCAAAGGCTTATTACAAAGATTAAGTTAGTTAATAACATGTCAGGAATAGTGATCGGTCACATGGTAAGAACTACCATAAATAAGTATTAGCTATTGTCATTCTACAAAGAAAAATCGGTAATGTGGACCATGACACAATCTCTTCAGCCCCTAGATGGATTTGACTTTTTTTTTCTTTTTTGAGATGGTGTCTCGCTCTGTTGCCCAGGCTGGCATGCAATGGCATGGTCTTGGCTCACTGCAACCTCCAGCTCCTGGGTTCAAGCAATTCTGCCTTAGCCTCCCAAGTAGCTGGGATTACAGGCACCCATCACCATATCCTGCTGATTTTTGTATTTTTGGTAGAGATGGGGTTTCACCATCCTGATCAGGCTGTCTTGAACTACTGACCTCAGGTGATCCACCCGCCTTGGCCTCCCAAAGTCCTGGGATTACAGGTATGAACCACCGTGCCAAGCCCCTTAGATGTATATTATCATCCATATGTGAGGATATATTTTATCAGAGTCTCATCATGACCTGGGTGAAATAGTCCTCAAGACAATCCACTCCCTCTCTCTTAATTCCATGCTCACCCAGCCATTGTCTTGATTACTAATCCAGCTTTCCAATTATCTGCCCCTAGGAAAGGGAAGTGAGGTGTTCAGAATGAGATTCAGGTCATCTGTCTCCTGCAAAGGGTCCCCTCCATTGAAAAATGAATGCATTGGCATTCTGATTTACATGTCCATTTCATGTGAGTGTTCCACTGAGTTTGCACCTCTGGAATACACTCATAAAGTCTAGTTTATTGACCTGCCCAAACTGAGGTCCAGAATCTGGACCCTGGTAAAGTTACCAAGCAAATGTCAACCCAGAGGCCTCTTGGGGGTGCATGAGCTGTGTTCTTCCCCAGGAAAGATCCCTGGGGCTCTTACTTCATCATTGATGGTAACTACTCAACATGGTTGCAAAACATGGTGGTTACTTTGCTTAGAAAAAATTTTTTAAACAGTACTTATGTATAGTAATTATATTTGAAAACCTGCAATTTGTTAAATACACATGTCAAAATTAAACTAAGCAAGGAGTTGGTAATTCTGTTTTTGAAAATTAAAGCAGAAACAGAAGGGACATTACACTTTTTATAGAAAAGGAACAAATCAAAAGTATTTTCTGAAATATACTTTCTATTTTCTCCTGCAAGCTCCTGGGTGTTTAGGGTTTGTGTTCCCAAATGATTTGCAAAATAGATAGTTTTCTGGTGAGAGTTGTTAGAATTGGGATGATCCAAATTCCAGTACAGTTTCAAGTTCAGACATAACAGCAACACATTCTGATCGAGGCTCGTTAGAAGACTTCTGTGGCCTGCAGCGGTCAGTCTCATCTACAACAGGAGGTTCTGTTCTGGGAACCTTGTAAGCATTGACAAACTGGAGTCTGTCTGAAGGAAGGGAACTATAGGGAAGAAACATCTCACACATATCAGCTGGGATATTTTCATTTACAAGTAACAAAACACTAGACTCAAACTGTGCTAAGCAAAACAGTGTGTTGACCTGTAGTTGAAATATAATTCCTAAGTAGAATTGCCTTAAAACAAGGCCTTTCTGGGAGTTCACATGATACAACAAGTACTCAGATTTTCTATCTCTCCACCTGCTTTTTGAATTTTGGCACCTTTTTCAGGTAGGCTCTTTCCTTTGTGGTCTAAGATAAACATCAACAATTCCCAAGGCTCCATGGATCCTCATTTTCATCCCACACTTTAAAACAAGCAGTTCTAGTTCAAATTCCGAGATTTGTTCTGATTGGGCTAGCGTATGCGTATGTCAAATGCCCACCCCTGAAGCCATTTCTGTGGCCAGGAAAAAGGAATGTTAGCATAGGTCATGTACTCCACCCTTGGTGCAGGGGCGGAGTCAGCTTCTCCAGAAGCAGATGGAGCTCCACTCAGAAATCAGGGGCTACTGGGTCAAGGAAAGAAAAAAAATAAATACTACAGAGATAACCAATAAAGGTATGTGCTCCATCATATGAGGAACATTTGAAGGAACAGCGTCCTTAGCTTAAAGATGAGTAGACATGAAAAGGACAAGGTACTTTAAGATTTAAAAGTGTCATTTGGAGGAAGCATTAGATTTACTCTGTGTAATTCTAGTACTGATGATTATGGGGAGGCAGATTTTAATTAAATTTAAGTAATTCACCCACAAGGGAAAAAATACATTCATAACAGAAGAGCATAGAATGAAACTTGGAAATCTTTCTCCTTTTTTCCCTTTCCTTTCCTGCCTCTCATCTTCCTCCATCTCTGCTCTCCAGAGATAGCCTGTATGAACTGTTTAATGAAAAGAAAACCTTTCTCATGATTAGAGCTACCCATAAGGACTTGGCTATGTCTTCAAGTATTGATTGCCCCATCTTTTCAAGTAGGATACTTTAAAGATTTCTACTTTAGGAAGCACATGAACCAAGTAACTATAAGTAACTGTAAGATACTAATACTTCATGTTTAAGGCAGCATGATTTAAAGACGAGCTGAGATAATTTAAGAGGGAATTCCTGCTTATAAAAGGGCAAGAAAAATTTAAGACATTTGAGAGTAAATGTTGTTTGTTGATGAAACAAAAGAACTATGAAATCCCCTTTCCCTAAAACCAGAGCAATGATGGCAGATGGAATGAGTAACTAGGTAAGGAAGATAACTAGGTAGCAGGATGAATGAAATTGAGATGAGTAGAGGTGAAGTTCAGTCCAGTCAAAAAGCACCTTGAGGCCAGGCACGGTGGCTCACACCTGTAATCCCAGCACTTTGGGAGGCTAAGGTGGGCGGATCACTTGAGCTTAGGAGTTTGAGACCAGCCTGAGCAACATGCCAAAACCCCGTCTCTATTTAAAAAAATACAAAAATTAGCCGGGTACGGTGGCATGCGCCTGTAGTCTCAGCTACTTAGGAGGCTGAGACAGAAGAATTGCTTGAGAGTGGGAGGCAGAGGTTGCAGTGAGCCAAGATCATGCCACTGCACTCCAGCCTGGGTGACAGGAGTAAAACCCTGTCTCAAAAAAAAAAAAAAAAAAAAAAAAAATACCTTGAACCAGACCACAGATGCAGGAATGAGCAGAAAACTCAGGAGAGGCAACAGCACTCACATGGATGGCCAAGGCCCCTCTGGCCTGTGAAAAGGCTGGTTTGACTGAATGTTATTTGGGATCCTTCCTTTACACGTGAATAATTAAACGTATCCCATATGTGTTCTGAGCTAAAGTAGAAGGAACAGAAAAACACTTAACCTTCTCAAATTATTTCACAGCTGTACTTGTTCCAATTTACTCCTGACATGTTAATGAAATAGTAGTGGTTATCATTTTATGTTTCTAGTGTGATCAGAATCAGAAGCAAACAAAATATTCTAAATGTGCTCTTTCGTAAACTTAGTAAGAGAAATGAGATTATGTCTTGTCCAGGCCTAGTAAATAAGTAAATCGTAAATAAATAAATAAATAAATAAATAAATACCATTCATTAGGGGTTTACTATTGCACATTCAACACATCTACTTAGTATTCAACACATCTGATGTAATGAAAATTTCAGAAAATCCTATGAAGATATTATCTCTATTTCACAGATGAAAAATCAGGTATGGAAAAGTTAAATAACTTGCTGAAAATCACACAGCTAATAAGTAGTAGAACCAGGCCAGGTGCGGTGGCTCACGCTTGTAATCCTAACACTTTGGGAGGCTGGGGTGGGAGAATCACCTGAGGCCAGGAGTTCAAGACCAGCCTGATCAACATGGTGAAACCCTGTCTCTGATAAAAATACAAAAATTAGCCAGATATGGCAGCTGGTACCTGTAATTCCAGCTACTCAGGAGGCTGAAGCAGGAGAGTCACTTGAACTTGGGAGGCAGAGGTTGCAGTGAGCCGAGATTGCGCCATTGTACTCCAGCCTGGGTGACTTCAACTCAAAAAAAAAAAAAAAAAAAAATGTAGTGGAGCCAGAATTGGGACCCAGTTCTGCATAACTAAATCCATATCCTTTCTACATGCCCCTGCCTTTATGTATCTGAATGTACAGACAGAGCATGTTCATGACTGTACATGGTCAAATATGCCTGTGTATAGAGCAATCTCAAAATAGAAGTTTTTACTTCTTTCTAAAAACAAACAAATTTATTCAGGGGAGAAGATCACCATAAAGACATAAACATGCCTATTGGATTTTCAGAGGATCCCATAAGTTCTTTAGTGCTTAGGTATCTGGCCTGCAAAATAGTCTTATTTTTTCCCTTTTGTTGTGGATTTTAAATGAGTCGTACAGCAGTGACACACTGGATTGTTATTTCTGAGGCTTGTTTTGAAATATGTATTGAAGCCTTGTGAACTCTGCAGTTCCTGTGGTCACACATTTTTTCTTAATGACTGTTAAATGATGTGTTTTTTCAAAAACTCTAAGAGAGTATGACCTTCTTTATCCAACAGGTTTCAATTTTCCAAAAGTATTTCTTTCTTTCTTTCTTTCTTTTTTAAAGATGGGTCAGGCTGGTCTTGAACTCCCAACCTCAGGTGATCCGCCCGCCTTGGCCTCCAAAGTGCTTGGATTACAGGCATGAGCCACCACGCCCAGCCCCAAAAGTATCTTTACTTTTACACTAAGCTACAAATTTCTTTTCATTTCCCTAGCTTCCCGTTTACTTTAGCAGATCTGCATGTGCTCAGCCTTTACGCTAAGACCTGTGAGGCCTTCAAAAGGAGGACACGTGGGTTGGTTAACTTTTCTAGTATCAGTTCTTCAGAGAGCCTGGCCTTCACCACCCAAGCAGACACCCTAACCTATGCCCACCTTCATCATTCTCTTAAAAAGGTATGCTCTTCATCTCTTCATTTCTTCTCACCATTTGTAATTGTTTCATTTATCTACTTATTTATTAACTGTTGTGCCCACATGACATAAGTTCTTTTTTTGGAGGCAGAGTCTCACTCTGTCACCCAGGCTGAAGTGTGGTGATGCAATCTTGGCTCACTGCAACCTCTGACTCACAGGTTCAAGCCATACTCCTGCCTCAGCCTCCTTAGTAGCTGGGATTACAGTCACGTGTGACCACACTCAGCTAATTTTTTGTATTTATAGTAGAGACGGGATTTCACCATGTTGTCCAGGCTGGTCTCGAGATCCTGATCTCAGGCGATCTACTTGCCTCAGCCTCCCAAGTGTTGAAATTACAGGCGTGAGGTCCCCCACATGGCCAACATGACACAAGTTTTGAGAGGGCAGACATCTCATCTGTCTTCCTCACTGCTGTGTCCTCCAGCAACTCAGTATAGTACTTGACACAGAAAGCTGTGAAGAAAAATTATTGACTGACTGAATGGATGTCTCCAGAACCTAGCAATGCCTACCGGATGGTCGGTGCTCTGTGAACGTTTTCTCATAATGAATGAAGTCATCAAGAAAGGAGGCAGCATTTGATCTGGTCCTATAGAGGGGGATTCAACCTTTTGTTTGTACAGAACAGGCATTTTTTTTCTTCTGGCAAACGCTCCTTAAAACCATGTGGGGGCTACTAGTGATGAAGTACTTCAGAGTTACAGCACATGCCCAAGTTGAGTTAATCAGTGTTCTTCTTTCCTCTGGGCACGTTGACTGGTCTCTGGATAGGCGCAAAGTCACATCCAGGTCATACCACTCATTTTCAAACTCGAGCAGGAGAAAGATATTCCTTTTTTCTCTAGTCAGAGAACTGCAACTAAGTATGCCCAAAGCAGCTGTGTCTTCAAAGCTGGTCTGAGAGAATGATGCCAACAGGCAGATTCAAAGGCAAGGGATGGCAAGTGATCCCCAATGGCCAAGGGTCAGAGGACATGTCCTTTTCAAGGCTTAACTGTTCAGCTTCAAATCTGTGAGCCAGTCTAGTGTCTTATCATAAATAACTTCCCTAAAAAAACCAAAAAGCTTAAGCAGTTAGGTCCTGAGAATCCCAAGTAATACAAATGTGGGTAGGTAGACAGGAGTAAGGATGGGCTTTTGACAAAAGCACAAAGGTTAGATTAAATACGATTTTTAGGAAAGTTCACGATGAAACACTTAAATGATAGATGTTTATGACCTTCAGCCAATGTATATTACTGCTATCTCTACTATGATCCTCATTTATACAGTTAGCTTTTTCCATTAAAATAGGAAATGGAATGTGATGACATGAGGAAATACTTAGGCTATAAAGCTAAGTGGAAAAAGATAGCTACGAATAAATACACAGCAGGAGTACAACTATTCAGAGGACAATGATGCAGTGAAATCGCACAGATTTAGAGTCATGGATTTTGATTTGAATCCAGTTTCAATTTACTAGGGTGTGAACTTGAGCATATTACTTAATATCTTTGTTGTTTTTCTCATCTGCAAATCAGGGATAATATCTTCGAGGGTTTTTGAGAGAGAAAATGAAATATAGTATGTAAAATCCCTAGCACAGTGCCTGGCATTTAATAGATGTTAGTGTTCCATCCTGTTAACAAATAACAAGACTCACTGCATTGAAAACTAGAAGAAATAAGTATAAATGTTAACAGTACTTGCATTTGGATTCATCCAATAAATGTTTATGGAAGGCCAACAATGTACACAGGCACTGGGAATAAAACTGTGAACAAAGTGGACAAAGTCCCTGACCTCATGGAGCCTAAATTCTGGGTAGGGATACAGACAGTGAACAAATACCTAAGCAGTGATTCATATATCCTGAAGTGCTAAGGATGAGGAGAATCCTGCATTTGTGTATGTGGAAGTGGTAGTGCAACCAGTTTAAACCAGATGGCCTGAAAAGCCTCACTGAGAGATATTTGAACAAAGACTTGAAGGTGAAGAAGGATGGTAGGACTATGGATACCATTTCTTTTTTTGTTATATCTACTTTTCTGATTTTAAAAATGGGCATTTACATTTTATTTTTTATTTTGAAAAACGGTTTAACTTTCTCTAGCCTTATTAAGGTATAATTGAAAAATAAAAATTTTATATCTCTAAAATGTACAATGTGATTATTTTATCCATATAAATATTTGATTATCTATATATTTTATATGTATACATACACAGTGAAATGATAACCACAATCAAGCTAATTAACATATCCATTACCTCACGTTGTTACCTGTGGTGAGAACACTTAAGATCTATGTACACAGCAAATTTCAAGTATACAATAGGCCGGGTGCAATGGCTCACACCTGTAATCCCAGCACTTTGGGAGGCCGAGGTGGGCAGATCACTTGAGGTCAGGAGGTAGAGACCAGCCTGGCCAACATGGTGAAACCCCATCTCTACTAAAAATACAAAAATTAGTTGGGTGTTCTGGCGCATGCCTGTAGTCTCAGCTACTTGGAAAGCTGATGTGGGAGAATTGCCTAAGCCTGGGAGGCAGAGGTTGCAGTAAGCAGAGATTGCACCACCGCACTCCAACCTGGGTTACAGAGCAAGACTCCATCTCAAAAATATGTGTGTGTGTGTGTGTGTGTGTGTGTGTGCGGTCACCATGCTGCATGTAAATTCCAAAGATTTATTCATCTTAGAACTGAAAGTTTATACCTTTTGGTTAACACCTTCCTCCACAACTCAGCCCCTGGCAACCACCATTCTACTCTCTGCTTCTATGAGTTTGACTTGTTTTGATTCCACATATAAGTGAGAAAATATAGTATTTATCTTTCTGTATCTGGCTTAATTTACTTAGCATAATCTCCTCCAGGTTCAATCCTGTTATCACAAATGGTGGTATCTTCCTCCTTTCTTATGGCTGAATGATAGTTGATTACGTGTGTGTGTGTGTGTGTGTGTGTGTGTGTGTTTGTGCATGCATGCATGTCTATAACATTTTCTTTATCCATTCATCTGTTGACAGGCACTTGGATTATTTCCATACTTTGGCTATTGTAAATAATGCCCAATGAGCATGGGAGTCCAGATACAGGTTGAATATACCTTGTCTGGATTGTTTGGGGCCAGAGGTGTTTTAGATTTCAGATTTTGAAATGTTTCCAGACAGATTATGAGATACCTTAGGGATGGGAGCCAAGTCTAAACACAAAATTTGTTTACGTTTCACATATACCTTATACATAGAGCCTGAAGGTAATTTTATACAATCTTTTATTTTTATTTATTTATTTATTTATTTTGAGACAGAGTCTCACTCTGTTGCCAGGCGCCAGGCTGGAGTGCAGTGGCATGATCTTGGCTCACTGTAATCTCTGCCTCCCAGGTTCAAGCAATTTTCCTGCCTCAGCCTCCTGAGTAGCTGAGACTACAGGTGCATGCCACCACGCCCAGCTAATTTTTGTATCTTTAGTAGAGACGGGGTTTCACCATATTGGCCATGATGGTCTCAATCTCTTGACCTTGTGATCTGCCCGCCTCGGCCTCCCTAGGTGCTGGGATTACAGGTGTGAGCCACCATGCGTGGCCTATACAATATTTTAAATAATTTTTTTAATAATTTTTAAAATAATATTTTAAATAATTTTGTGCATGAAACAAAATTTGTATACATTAAACCATCAGAAAGCACAGGTGTCACTATCTCAGCTACCCATGTGGACAATCTGCAGTTGTTTGGCATCATCATTCCTGACTCTCAATTTATATGCTACCAATAAGCAATCTTTTTTTTTTTTTGAGACAGAGTCTTGCTCTGTCACCAGGCTGGAGTGCAGTGGCACAATCTCGGCTCACTGCAAATTCCGCCTCACAGGTTCAAGCAATTCTCCTGCCTCAGCCTCCTGAGTAGCTGGGACTACAGGCGCACGCCTCCACACCCAAGTAATTTTTTTTTTTTTAATTTTTAGTAGAGACGGGGTTTCACCATGTTGGCCAGGATGGTCTTGATCTCTTGACCTTTTGATCCGCCCGCCTCGGCCTCTCAAAGTGCTGGGATTACAGGCGTGAGCCACCGTGCCCAGCCGAATATATGTAAATTTTTGAGTGGGGTTGTATTATTTAAAAGGCCATATAGAAATGACCTTTATGTGATATTTAGTATGATGTTTTTTAAATGGTACCCTATTCCGAATGTTTTCTGCTAAAATGTTTCCCCTAGAATGAAAATTGAAAATGAGAGGGCACTAACATCTATCAGTGTGATGTTCTGGGATGATTTGAAAATAGCCATTGTGTTCATTGACACTTTTTGCAAAAGTGAGAGTTAGGAAATGTGCCTTGAGCTTGTTAGAGGTGAGGGAGTAAATCAGATATTCCATTTTTCTAAGAGCCTAATCTCCAGTAGGTATCTCTCATCCTGACTTCCTTTGTAAGTTTTCTGCTCACTCCTATGACAATTTTAGCTCAAACCCAGAATTTATGTTTCAATACAGAATCAAAATGTACAAATAAGCTAAATACAGCATGACATTATAACTAAAATAAATAGTTATGATAAAATATACTTATAAAAATATTGGCTTTGAGTTGATAGAATTAACTCTATGGTCGTCAACAAAAACACGCTTTTTCTGTTTGTTACACAAATCCTGAAAGTATCTGAGTCTTTGAAATAGTAGTACTAAAATAAAGTAGGAATGGCCTCTTGTTCTGTAATTCAACAATGACCCATACTACAACCAAAAAAAAGGAAAAGAAAAAAGTTAAAAAAAAAAAAGAGAGAGAGAATAAGAGAAAAGAAAATTTCTTAGCTGAGAACCAAAATATTTTCCTCAAGAAATCTGCAGTGATTTTCTAATCTGTAGAGTTATGGCTGTAAATTAAAGGAAATCACATGTGTTAAAACACATAACATGCCACAAAGTACAAGTCCAACCCCTGTTAGTTGAATCTTCATTTGAATCTAAATAAATCTGAATGGACGGTAGAATATTCGTGAACTGTAGCACTTACCAATTCTGCCTGTATTTACAAAACCTCTTTTGTGACTATTTCCTCAGCTGATATGAGTTCACTGACTTAGGTGTTAAATCCAGTAGAACATTGATTTTTAATTAAGCACTCAATATATTCCTCACCTCATATATGCTTTAGAAGATTTGTATTAATTAGTTTCCCTTTAAATCTCTCTTTTCCTCTCAAACCTCAGACAAGAGTCAGGGTGGAAGCTTTTTCAGGTCAGTATCTATTTATAAAGGGCATGGTGTGTTTAAACTTGTGTCATTGTCACAACATATGAAAATGTTCAAATATTTAAAAAGCAAACTAGATCATTTGAAGGGCAAAGAGAAATAGCTTTGATCCAGAGATTTTACCGAGAACCATTTGCATGTTCTATTTTGCAGAGCCTGCACATTTAACTGCAGATTATGAAATGTTTTGTGAACACTAAAGCAGAAAACTCCCCAGAGTAGACAATCTTGTCTTCCCTTGTTACTTCTATCTTGCAGAACTTCTCTAAGCTGTAATTCTTCTTCTATGCTCTTCAGATGTCAGCAGTGGTAAGAATAGACTCTTCCATGGACGGAGGAGGATCTGACTGAGAACAGGAGAAGCAGCACATGCCATGCTACCTGAAGGGCAATTTCTCCCTCCTCACTCCCTTCCTTCTTCTTCCCTCCCTCCTTTTTTTTTTTTTTTTGAGACAGAGTCTCCCTCTGTTGCCCAGGCTGGAGTGCAGTGTTGTAATCTCAGCTTACTGCAACCTCCACCTCCTGGGTTCAAGCGATTCTCCTGCCTCAGCCTCCTGAGTAGCTGGGACTACAGGTGAATGCTACTGTGCCCAGCTAATTTTTGCATTTTTAGTAGAGATAGGGTTTTACCATGTAGGTCAGGCTGGTCTCGAACTCCCGACCTCATGATCCGCCTGCCTCAGCCTCCCAAAGTGTTGGGATTACAGGCGTCAGCCACCGCACCTGGCCTCCTTTTTTTTTTTTTTTTTTTTTTTTTTTGACAGAGTCTTGCTCTGTTGCCCAGGCTGGAGTGCAGTAGCGTAATCTCGGCTCATCGGAACCTCTGTCTCCTAGGTTCAAGCAATTCTCCTGCCTCAGCCTCCCGAGTAGCTGGAATTACAGGCATGCGCCAACACACCCAGCTAAGTTTTGTACTTTTAGTAGAGATGGGGTTTCGCTATGTTGGGCAAGCTGGTCTTAAACTCCTGACCTCAGGTGATCCACCCGCCTCAACCTCCTATTACAGGTGTGACCCTACACACCTGGTTCTTTCTTTTATCTCTCTCTCATTCTTTCTTTCTTTCTTTTTTTTTGAGATGGAGTCTCACTCTGTTGCCCAGGTTGGAGTGCAGTAGCGCAATCTCGGCTCACTACAACCCGCACATCCTGGGTTCAAACAATCCTCTCATATCAGCCTCCTGAGTAGCTGGAATTACAGGCCTGCACCACCATGCCTAGCTAATTTTTGTATTTTTAGTAGAGATAGCGTTTTGCCATGTTGGCCAGGGTGGTCTTGAACTCCTGACTTTAAGTGATCTGCTCGCCTCGGCCTCCCAAAGTTGCTGGGATTACAGGCATGAGCCACCACACCTGGCTGAGGACTCCACTTTTTTTTTTTGAGATGGAGTCTTGCTCTTTCACCAGGCTGGAGTGCAGTGGCAGGATCTCGGCTCACTGCAACCTTCGTTTCCTGGATTCAAGAGATTCCCCTTCCTCAGCCTCCTGAGTAGCTGGGACTACAGGCGTGCACCACCGTGCCCAGCCAATTTTTTGTATTTTAGTAGAGACAGGGTTTCACCATGGCCAGGATGGTCTTGAGCTCTTGACCTCATGATCTGTGCGTCTTGGCCTCCCAAAGTGCTGGGACTACAGGCATCAGCCACCGCGCCTGGCCAGGACTCTGCTTTTTAAATCTCCTTTTTTAAAAAAAGTTGAGCTCAACTGCATGAAATCCACTTTTAAAATCTCTGCTATGGGGAAAACCATGGCAGGAAATGTTAAAACCAAAAGGGCTACTTCCTTTCATAACCCCACCAAAATCTAAAAACTTCAACAACACTTGAATCAAGGGGCTTTGAAATTGGCTGATCCTCCATCAGTTCTTGGGATGAGAAATTGGTGTGGGCCAATTCCTTAGCAGAGTAATCTACTGAGGTTATTTCAAATAACCTCAAATAACATTTCAAATAACAGCCGCAATCCAGGACTAGCCCATGTTAGAAGGCTGTTGTTTTTATAAACTTATTTTGTGTGTGGTAAAATATACATATCATAGCATTTCCTATCTTAATTTTTAAGTATACAAGTCAGTAGCATTAATTACATCCATAACAAGTTCATTTATTCATTCATTCAACATATCTCAGCTGAGTGTATGCTATAGGGCAGGCATATTATCTGATCTTAAAAACAAAGATCCCTGGTTTCATGGAGCTTTCTTCGTTCTAGCAAAGAGAGGCAGAAAACCAATAGTAAACATAATAAATAAATAAATAGATTAGGTGGCACGTTAGTAGGTGCCAAAGGCTATGGTTAGGTCCTGTGGCACAGCGTGCCCCGCATGTGAAGGCTTCTGAATCTTTCAAATAGTCCAGAGACCCTTGCTTATCTCCCACCTCCAAAGTCCCACCTTCAAAGACTCTTAGTGAACTTGGAGAGTTCACTGGTGTATTAGTAGTTCGTTTTCATTCTGCCAATAAAGACATACTCAAAACTGGGAACAAAAAGAGGATTAATTGGACTTACAGTTCCACATGGCTGGGGAGGCCTCAGAATTATGGCGGGAGGTGAAACGCACTTCTTCCGTGGCAGCAGCAAGAGAGAATAGAGCAAGAAGCAGAAGCGGAAATTCCCGATAAACCCATCAGATCTCGTGAGACTTAGTCACCATCACGAGAATAGCATGGGAAAGAGCAGTCCCACGATTCAATTACCTCCCCCGGGTCCCTCCCACTACACGTGGGAATTCTGGGAGATACAATGGAAGTTGAGATTTGAATGGGGACACAGCCAAAGCCTATCAACTGGTTACCTGACTGAGAAATTAATAAAGAAAACGTGTTATTTTGAACCGATCTATATGACAACTAAACATACAAAAAATACTGATGGCAGTTGGGGCTGTCAATTAAAAAGTGTAAAGGTCCTTGCTGCACATAGTGTTTTCCCCAGACAATAGTCTCTTTGAGAACAAGTGTCAAGACACATAATTGAAACAGAAAGCCATGCTTTTTTCACTAACAATGTGATGTTTTAATAAAAGAAAGAATTATATAGAAATATATGCATTTTGAAAATTCTTTCACCTCAAAACCTAAAGTGGCCAAGGACAGAAGAGGTGAGGAATGCAGTAGTTTATTACACTCTGCAATGACAATTGCAGAAAAGGGACTGGGATTTTGAAATGATTTCTTTTGTCAAGTGCAAGGATGCTATCAGATGGTTCCTATAATTTATTGAGCTTCTGCTTAGGCTCTTTCAGGAAGCAAGGAATGCATATACTGTAACAGAAGTTTATTATAAGCACATATGTGGAAGAAAATCGTAAGTACATGATTATGAAACCAGACCACAACTTGATCATGATAAAAATTAACATTATCAATGCAGGGCAGATGGACATCTGTGCCTCCAATTGTGATACTTCAAAAAGGACACAACATCACTAATGCAGTATTCCAACCAGAAACGCATAGCCTGGGAGAATGTCAGGTAATATCAAATTGAGGGATGTTCAGTAAAGTATCTGATTTGTTTTCTTTAAAAATGGCCATGTTATGAAAGATAGAACATTGAAAGGCTGAGCAACTGTTCCAGATTAAAGGAGGCTGAAGAGTAGGGTGACCAACTGTCCCCATTCACCGAGGGCTGAGTAGTTCTCCAGGATGTAGAACTTTCAGTGCTAAAATGGAGAAGGTCTGGGCAAACAGGTTTATTCTGAATTGATGGCTTGATCACCCTGCTGAGGAGGCATAATCATTAAATGCAATATGTAAAACACGTGATTCTGGGCTGGATTGTGGATTGGAGTGAAAAAAACGCTACGAGTACATTATTGGGATAATTCACAGAATTAGAACATCAATTTAAAAAACATATGGTAAAGTACACAAAACATGAAACGTCCTATTTTAACTCTTTTTAGATGTCCAGCTCAGTGGCATTAAGTGCGGTCACAATATTGTGCAACCGTCATCATTATCCGTCTCCAGAATGTTTTCTTTTTTTTCTAGCTGTCACATGGGACAGAATGTTTTTATCTTTCTATACATAAACTCTATATTCATCAAATAATAACTCCCCATTTTCTCCTCCCAGTGCCCGCACACCACTATTCTACTTTCTGTCTCTAGGAGTTTGCCTATTCTAGGTATCTCACGTAGGTGGAATCAAACAGTATTTGTCCTTTTGTATCCAGTTTATTTCACTTAGCATAATATTTTCAAGGTCTATTTATGTTACAGCTTGTGCCAGAATTTCATTCCTTTTTAAGGCTGAATCATTTTCCATTGTATGTAAATACTGCATTTTTTCTTTTTTCTTTTTTTTTTTTTTGAGACAAAATATCACCCTGTCATCCAGCCTAGAGTGCAGTGGCACGACCTTGGCTCACAACCTTCACCTCTCAGGTTCAAGTGATTCTTCATCCTCAGCCTCCCGAGTAGCTGGGATTACAGGCGCTAGCCACTATACCTGGGTAATTTTTGTATTTTTAGTAGAGATGGGGTTTTACCATGTTGGCCAGGCTGGTTGCAAACTCCTCAACTCAGGTGATCCGCCTGCCTCGGCCTCTCAAAGTGCTGGGATTACAGGCCTGAGCCACCGCGCCTGGCTACATTTTGTTTTTTCAATCACCTGCTGATGAACATTTGGGTCGTTTGTACCTTTTGGCTGTTGTGAATAGTGTTGCTGTGAACATTGGTGTAGAAATGTGGAGTTCAACATTGAAGGTATCATTATCAATGTAAAATTTCCTGAATTGGATCTGTGTACTATGACTGTGTAAAAAAAATATCTAAGGAAATACACACTGAAATATTAAAAGAAAAAGTGGTGATATATACATCCTAGTCTCAAATGCTTCAGAAAAAAACACAAGAAAGAGAGAAAGAAAGGGAATGTGGCAAAATATTAAAAATTGGTGAATCTGGGTAAAGGGTATGAGTTCTCTGCAATATTCTTGCAACTTTTCTGTAAGTTATTTTTTTTAAGTACAACAGAAAGGAAGCAAGGGAGAAATGTGATTTATGATATATAGGCCTAGGGAGAAAGAAGAATCCATGAAAAGCTGGTCCATGCAGAGCTTGCAATGTCATCAGGGGAATGGAGGAGAACGCAGGATTCATCACAGCTTACTGGGGTACCTTGTCCCTATGAACAGAAGTTGGCAACTACGCCTGTTTCTAGTGTTCTGCTCTTTCAGTTTCTCAACTACTCTCGGCTTCTGCTGCCATCAACTAATTTCTCCATCCTGTTCTCTCTTCCTCTCGTCTTCAGCTTGCTCATAGCTTCTGTTTTCTTAGGGTTTCTGCTTCCTCTTCTGTGTGCGTGTTTGTGTTGGCTGCGGCTGCCATCTTACTCCGGGCCAGGCAGTTGTGGGGTCATGAGGTACAGAGCATGACAACCTTTGCATAGGAGGGCCGCAGCCATGTAACACAAATGTCTTGCTTGGCCAGTCTAGTCCAACTAAAAGACTATGGTTGGAGCATTGGTGTGGCTTAGGGAGTTGGTATGGTGACTGTGGTGGGGAGAAAAAGCAAAACACCAAATCTCCCCTGAGGCATTATGACCCATGCTTGATTCACCTTGGAAATGCTGGGTGGGGGGCGGGGAATAGAAACCGTGTATATGAAAGTTCAGTAGAATCAGAGGAGACAAGATTTCATTGCAATTTTGGAGAAAATTTTAAGGTTGTTCATTTTTATAAAACAAACTGGCCCAGTGCTTGACTGCTAGGCACTGACCAAACGGTTGTTGAAATAATGAATGAAGATGAAATATCTCACCAGCTCACTCCCTGATTATAATGATAGTGTCATAATCATGTTAAGTAATTCTCAATAATACTGTTGTTTTCAAAGGTCTTTAGAACTAGCGGGTGACTGATTGGCCAGATGTGCTTTGTCTCCTTCTGTTCCTATCAGTCCTTTTCCACCATCCCCTTCTCTGTCTGGTTCCTATGAGACTAAGAGAACATTGCCATCTGCTTGTAGGAAACATCCAGGAATTCTCCCACCAACAGATTCCTGTTAAACACACACACACATAGAGCTAGAAAAGAAAAGAAGACAAGAATGCAATGTGGATTGTGTTTTATTTTAAACCCACTTTGCTGTTCCTGTTGTCTATCTGTATTGTGTTCTAGGCCTTAGGGAGGGAGATCAGATCCTTTTGTTGCTTACTTTGGATGGAAATGTGCCTGGAAGCAGCGAACCTGGTCCAGAGTGACTTTGAAGGAATCTT
This sequence comes from Aotus nancymaae, assembly GCF_030222135.1. NCBI lineage: Eukaryota > Metazoa > Chordata > Mammalia > Primates > Aotidae > Aotus > Aotus nancymaae. The sequence continues at coordinate 11,043,595 of NW_026988523.1, read as the reverse complement.
TTAGTCCAGACTCCATAATGCCAGGTCTGAAAGTCACCATATGAATTCACTTGCCCCACAGAACTATCTCAATTTCCTCTTTATTCCAGGCACTGTGGATAGAGTGACAAAGAAGATGTGACTTCTGTCCAGAGGAGAAAGGGATCATTTGTTTTGTTCCTTTGCACATTCTTTTATTGTCCTGGAATTTTTTCTCCGTTTTTTTTTTTCTTGAAATAAGGGAGAGTTAGCCATTTCTAAGTTATACAGCAATTTATTATTATTATTATTATTTTTTACAAAGAGTTCTACCCCTTTGTGACTAGGCAGAGCTATTAGTGTGTGTGTGTGTGTGTCCCCTAGTCTCACTCTGTCACCGAGGCTGGAGTGCAGTGGCGTGGTCTTGGCTCACTGCAACCTCCATCTCCTGGGCTCAAGCGATTCTCGTGCCTGAATCTCCCTGGTAGCTGGGAATATAGGCATGCACCACCATGCTGGTCTAATTTTTGTATTTTTAGTAGAGACAGGTTTTCACCATGTTGGTCAGACTGGTCTCAAATTCCTGACTTCGAGTGATCCACCTACCTCAGCCACCCAAAGTGCTGGGATTACAGGCGTGAGCCATCACGCCCAGGAGACAAAGCTATTCTTACTGCAAAAGTCTGGAGTCCAGAAATGAGAGCCCCACAAGTCAGTATATTACTTAACTGAAACAAACAGATACGGGAGGGTAAATGTTCTCTGAAGTTTACTTTCTTCATGTGTAACATGGGCGTGATGTTAGCTCCTTCACATGTGAAGATTCACTGAGCACCCAACAGAGAGGTGGGTACCCAGGGGTGTAACAGCTGCTAGATGTAAATCTTCTTCCTAGTGCCTCAGAAAACAGGAGGGGTATTGAGGCCAGCGCGGAGGAAGGAAGCACGCTCGGTGTTCCTGTCGCCCATGGTGATGCTGTGGTGTATGACACAGTAAGAGGCACGATGGAAGCATTTTCTTTTTTCAAATGCAATAAATGGCCTAGTTGCAAGCTTGGGAATAAAGTCAATCCTGAAGCACTCTTTAAAATGTCGCTTTGGTGCTGCATAATAAGATGCCTTTCTCATCTTTGTGGAGAGGTGGAAGCCAGGGAACTATAACAAGTTTAACCACCCAATTAGTCACTTGATCTTAATGGAAAAAAATGAGTGAGTCCTTTGGGTTTTGCTGTGCTTATCTGGGTCATTTACAGCTTCTAGTCACAGTAAATCAATTTTACACAGCTGGAACATCAGCGACATCTGGATTTCTCAAAAGGTCATGTGTGCGCCTCGTTAGAGCAAGGCTACAAAGTATCACTTTGAATCATAATGAATATTCCACTTCCAAAAGCAAGGATGTTTTTAAGGCAGCTACAGCAAAACTAAGGAGGCGATTTACTTGAAATTCAATTGTGATCATTTTTTGGTGATTAAAAACCGACCATTTTCCCAACAATATCTCCAATGTGCTTTCAGAAAGCCCCCAGTCCCACGCCTTCACCCCAGAACCAATACTTGCAGGATTCTGTAGCAGCAAACAATTATTTCTAACCAGTGAGTATGTCAGGTCCTCCTGGCTGGGCCCATTCTCAGGTTCTGCCGTGACCTCTAAGCTTCTGAGACTTTTCTAAGAGCAAAGGGGCTTCTCCTTGGGATTTCTGTTTAGGCTGTGGGGAAATCTAACTGTAGCGCCCTTTATCTGTTCCCACAGTACTTTGCCTGAGTCTTTTGCCGGCAGCAGAACATTCCTTTATTCCCAGCTTCAATCACGACATGACACCACACTCATCCTTGACACCTTGCCGCCCCGCTGGAAAAAGTCACGTCCCCATCAAGTAACTCCTCTATGTGACACATTCAACATTTGCTTTGATCTGACCCTTTTTAACCTATTCAACCTCAGTTCCTTTATGCATCCGTCATTTTCTCTCTGCCTCTGCTGGATCAGTTTATTTTTATTGCCACACAAATCTTGTGGTTTCCCCACCTAACTCATGCTACGCCTTTTCTTTTTTTCACCTACTCAAATCTTTCCAGCCCTGCAAGGCCTGCAAAGAATCTTTGTTTTGCTTTGTTTCGTTTTGAGTGTACTAACACTCATTATTCTTCTGATTCCCAAAACCCCTTTGCTATTAATAGTTGATATCCATTCCTCATTTATCCTTTCATTCTTGCAACAAATATTTACTAAGAACCCACTATTAGTGATACGGTTTGGATATTTTCCCTGTCTAACGCTCATGGTGGATCGTATTCCCCATTGCTGAAGGTGGGGCCTGGTGGGAGGTGTTTGGGTCACGTGGGCAGATCCCTTATGGATTGGTGCTGTCTTCATGATAGGGAGTGAATGATCTGGTCATTTAAAAGTGTGTGGCAACTCCCCCACTCTCTCTCTTGCACCTGCTCCCCCTTCACCTTCTGCTGTGATTGTGAGCTTCCTGAGGCCTCCCCGAAACCAAGCAATGCCAGCACCATACTTCCTGTAAAGGCTGCAGAACCATGAGCCAATTAAACCACTTTTCTTATAAATTAGCTAGTCTCATGTATTTCTTTATAGCAACACAAGAACAGCCTAATACAGTTAGTGACCATTCTAGAACTCAGGATGCCATGGTGAGTAAGACAGTCTTTGTCCTCGTGGAGATTTTATTCTAGTACGGCAGACAGACGGTCAGGCAGTAAATTAGTAAGTAGTATAACAGACTGAGACAAGTGTTGTGAGAAAAAAATGAAAAGGCAGAGTAACGACTAGCGTGCAACCATAGGAATGAGAGCTTTTTCCATGTGGTGATATAGGGAAAGGCCTCTGAGGAGGAGACATTTGCATTTGAGGAGAGACTTAAATTGTGAGAAGAAATCAGCCATTAACTGGCCAGGTGCGGTGACTCATGCCTATAATCCCAGCACTTTGAGAGGCTGAGGCAGGCAGAAAACCTGAGGTCAGGAGTTTGAGACCAGCCTGGCCGACATGGTGAAACCCCATCTCTACTAAAAATACAAAAATTTGCCACGTGTGGTGGCGGGTGCCTGTAATCCCAGCTACTCAAGAGCCTGAGGCAGGAGAATGGCTTGAACCCACGAGGCGGAGGTTGCAGTGAGCCCAGATTGCGCCACTGCACTCCAACCTGGGCGACAGGGCGAGACACTGTCTCAAAAACAAAACAAAGAGCAACTTCTTAAAGTTAGGTCTAAGTACCTGGATAGATGATGTTGCCATGTCCTGGCAGGGAAAGCGTGGGGAAGGAAGTGAATGCAGATTTGCATGGGGTTATTGAATCTGGAAACAAGAATTTCCCTTTGGACATGTGAAGTTTGAGAGCCCTTGAGACATCCAAGTGTAGGTATTGAGTAAACAGTGGGCTATGTAAGAGTTTGAAGCCCAAGGAGTGGTCTGGATAGAGATACAAGCTGGAAATTCATTTAAGCTTAGGGATGAGAATGTAAACTGAGAAGAGGCCAGAACCCCAGAGCCCACCAGTATTTAGAGGTTAGGAAGGAGGAGCTAGAAAGGAAACTCCAAACGTGTCCCTTGAGGTATCCCACATATTTGGACACATCCATGGTGTTGTTGGTGGGCTAATAGTTTCATGTGCACCAGACTTTTCATGAAAACCAAGGCTGCGAACTTCCTGAGACCACTCGTATTTCTCCACAAGAGCAGGGCTAAAGGTCCAAAGTGTTTTATTGGTGTGTAGTCTCCGCACAGTCCCTGTTTACCATGCATTTCCTAGAGCAAGGAGTGTATACTGCCAGGCTATTGAGGGAAATGTGGCTACTTCCTTTCTCAAGGGTTATATCTTTGAGTTAGTTAAGAATTCTCAGACTTACTTTACTGGCAGTGAACTGATGCACAGAGAGATTAACTGATTTATGCCCGGCCTAAACTGAGTCAACAGCCAGCCTGAGGCCACACTGCAGTGTTTATTAAATTACGGACTGAGGATTGCCAGCATCTCAGTCACCTAGAGTGCTGCTTAAAAAAAATATATAAATATATATGGAGTGCTGCTTAAAATATATATATATATAAATATATATATATGTACATGGGTTATCTATTAAGCACTTTACAAATGGCAACTCTTAATCCTCAGAACGACTCCATGCAATAGTCATATTATCACCAATTTATAGATGAGGAAACAGACATGAAAGCGTTCCATAGGCAGCAAAGGGGCAGATGAGTCTGGTTCCACGCTCCCAACCACAATGCTATGCAGCCTGCTGAAACAGAATCTCTGGAAACGGGGCACAGGAGGAGGAGTAGTCTGTATTCAGAAAAATTTCTGGGAGTATTTTTGTGTCCTATATATGAAATCCTGAGAACTGAAGTCTCACTGGATCTCAAGTTTGTTCTTTGAAGCTCAGGAAAATCTTAATATTTGCTCTACTATTTTTTTAACATCGCTAAGTATCCATGTTTAGGTAAATTATTCTTGGTAGTATTTTGTTAAATGTAGGTAACAATTTACTGCACAGTTTGACATTTTGAGAGGTAAAGCATATGACCGCACATTAAACCAGTTTGCCTTGTCTAATATGTTGACAATAAATATCTAACAATTATGGACATTGTTGCACCCTACTCTCAACAAGAATAATGTGTCTTTTTTCCCCTGTGTTTACTATTGGACACATTTGCCTACTGAGATCCATAAACAATAATGCAATAGATCAGTCCTATGGCCAGTGCAGTAGCTTGCATGACTCCATGGTGGTCATTTGCCTTGCTGACTGGGAGGAGGTAGTACTCTGACACGTCTCAGCTTTGCACTCTTCAGCCTAGTAAAGATGCGGCCTTTTGATGTATGGGATGTCCCAGAGCTTTCAGAGATTACTCTCTGCTGACCTTCGTGAATGGTCTCAAGAGCTTATGGGGTGAAAGGGAAATGAAGGAGTATTTTTTTTAAAAAAAGAAAGAAAATAAATCCAGTTCTCAGTTGAAAAATAGACACATGTTGAATATCCAAAGCCTTTAGATCACAGGAGATAACATTAAGCAAACTCCTTTGTGTTGACAAGAAATTGTGTTTTACGGTCACAGATCTCCACCCAGAATGGCGCTTGAATTTGCATTATTCACACAAAGAGACTGGTTTCACCTGTTTGCAACTGTTAAACTATTAGTCATCAGTTCAGAGGTTACTTAAGCTGATTTTGCCAGCAGTTTATGTTATACACTTCTTATTTATTTATATATTTTTGAGACAAAGTCTCACTCTGTCACCCAGGCTGGAGTGCAGTGGCTCCATCTCGGCTCACTATAACCTCCGGCTCCCAGGTTCAAGCGATTCTCCTGCCTCAGCCTCCCGAGTAGTTGGGATTACAGGTGTGTGCTACCATACCCAGCTAATTTTTTTTTTTTTTTTTTTTTTTTGTATTTTTAGTAGAGATGGGGTTTCACTATGTTGGCTAGTCTGGTCTCAAACTCCTGACCTCAGGTGATCCACCCACCTCGGCCTCCCAAAGTGCTGGGATTACAGGCATAAGCCACTGTGCCCAACCCTGATACACATTTTAAAATCACACAATAGAAATCAACAAAGGTGACACACCTGTTTAATACTGTCAAAGAAGAAAAAAGATCTAAAAACAATTTGAAAGAGAAGTGAGGCCATTACACCAGGGAGAATGGAAATCTTAGTCTTTTTTATGAAAAGAAAGAAAAATAAATACATAAATGGGGTGGAGGATGGGTTGTCAGATTTAGAAAAAAGAAAGAAAGAAAAATACAAGATGCCCAATTAAGTCTGAATTTCAGATAAACAATGAATAATTTATTAGTATAAGTATGCTGAAAAATTATTTACTATTTATCTGAAATTCAAACTTAAGTGAGTGTCCTGTGTCCTCTCTGGCAACCCTACTTAAGTAGTGCCTTTTAATCTCAGTTTGAAAAAAATCATTTTAGAAAACAGATGTCTTCAGGAAACTGGGTCACGATTCAACAGCATAAATACTCGTTAATTATGTTGCACAGTGTGATGGGATTATATATTTATTAAATATAAATAAACTAGCAATGGTAGTGACTAAAACTTAGTTACTTTGATTTGAAAACCCATTCATCTTATTTATCTTTTTTTTTGAGACAGAGTTTTGCTCTATCTCCCTGGCTGAGGTACACGATCTCAGCTCACTGTAACCTCCACCTCCCAGGCTCACGCAATTCTCTTGCCTCAGCCTCCTGAGTAGCTGGGATTACAGGCACCCACCACCACATCTGGCTAACTTTTGTATTTTTAGTAGAGACAGGGTTTTGCCATGTTGGCCAGGCTGGTCAAACTCCTGACCTCAGGTGATCTGCCCACCTTAGCCCCCCAAAGTGCTGGGATGACAGGCGTGAGCCACCATGCCTCGCCTTATTTATCTTTTGGTATGAATAGGAACGAACTAAAAATGGACAACACTGATTCTAAGACTTCTGGACAGGAAAACCTCTATCCATTCATTCATTTACGCATTCTCTGCTTGCTCTTTGTAGAAGCGTTTGCTGGTAGATATGTTTTATTAAATTTTATTTTAGTAGTCAGAAGAATGACTACATATGGATTCCCTGACCCAGATTCTTAAATAATTCTGTATGATAATAATCTATATTTAAACAGATAATAGACCCAGTCAAAGGCAAAACCAACCTCAAAAGAAAGAGCAGACTGGCCACCTCCATGCAACTACGACTTGCCTCGATCTGTCCGGTTTCAATTGCCCAGGATGCAATAAACTAACACAATAAACAAGCACAGAGGTTGAAACAATAGGCTTAGAGTTGGGTACTAAGATAGCAGTGGGAGGAAGGGAGGAAGACATAGACTGAAGAAGCGATCAAGACTAAGTTAGAGAAGTGCAAAAGTGTCAGATCACAAGGCTGAGAGAAGGGAACGCAGGGACTGGGGAGAGATAAGGGAAGGAAGTTGACCTGTGCTTGGTAGAGAACAGGGAGGATGACGGAGAGATAGGAGTCAGCAGGTGTGAGGATGAGGAGCGTGTAGATGGACCAATATTTGAAGGGCTGTCAGATGAAAAGAAATTCAATTGATGTCTAGCTCCAGAAGGTGAAACCAAGGTCAATAAATAAAGCAGGAGAACAGATTTTTGACAACATTTAGGCAAGAGCTTTCTAAGCATTACTGCTGACTACTGATAGAATGGCCTGTCACTGGAAGTGAGTAGCAGAGGCTGGGTGTCCGCTGCTGAGGCCTTGAGTGGGGAGGACTCCCACCTTGGGTGAGGTCTACACTAGATACTCTCCGAGGCACCTTCCCACTGGTGGTGTATGTTTCAATCCAAATGTGACAGCAGGGACCTTGTCTCTTTTATTCACTGTTGTATCTTCAGTGCTTAGAATAGAACTTGACACATACTAGGGTCTCAGTAACTCTGCAGGGTTATAAGGGCAGTGCTTTGTGGAGAAGGTGGTATTAATTTAGGCCCTAGTCTTGATGTGATAAGGAAAGAAAAATAAACCAAGTAAAAACATAATGAACATTTAAATGGGGGTGCTCTAGGGCTATATTTATGAGAGCTGCAAATATATAATCCATGTTTGCTTAATGCATACCAGCCTAGAAAGAAAAATGAGAATAAAACAATAGTAAAAAGTATGCAATTTTTCAATTAAAAAATAAATAGGCCGAGCATGGCAGTTCATGCCTGTAATCCCAGTACTTTGGGAGGCTGAGGTGGGTGGATCTCTTGAGGTCAGGAGTTTGAAACCAGCTTGGCCAACATGGCAAAACTTTGTCTCTACTAAAAATACAAATATTAGCTGGGTGTCGTGGCATGTGCCTGTAATCCCAGTTACTTGGGAGGCTGAGGCAGGAGAATAGCTTGAACCCGGGAGGCGGAGGTTGCAGTGAGCCAAGATTGCGCCATTGCACACCAGCCTGGGCAACAGAGAGAGACTCTGTCTCAAAAATAAATTAATTAATTAAAAATTGAAGACAAAATAGTAAAAAGCAACATTTCTTTGGTTCCCCTACCTCCCACATAGTATTTTCAGCCCCTTCAAATTTCTCCCCACCTGGTTCTAAGAGCCCCCGGGGATGTCCCTTCTGCCTTCCCAGTGGTGGCTATGAGAGACTGTTTGCTTTTGCTGCTTTGCTGTCCTCTGGCTGGTGATTTTCTCTTCTGTGTTGCCATGCTCTGGTGATCTCTCCATGTTTCTATCAGCTTCAGTGATGCCACAAAGTCTATACACCCCCCAAAAGGTACTGTATTGGTTGGCAATCTCCAGAGAAACAGAACCAACAGGATACATAGAGATATAGAAGAGATTTATTGTGAGGAAGTGGCTCCCGTGATAGTAGAAGCTGAGGAGTCCCACGGTCTGCCATTTGCAAGCAGGAGGCCCAAGAAAGATGGTGGTGTGGTTTGGTTCCAGTCCAAACCTGAAGGCTTAAGAACCCAGGGAGCCAGTGGTGCAAAGTCCCAGTCCAAGTCCAAAGGCCCAGTCCAAGTCCAAAGGCGAGAAAGCCAGCAGGGCCGATGGCAAGGGTCGGGGGCAAGAGCAGGTGGACATCCCAAGTTTAAGCAGAGAGAGCAAATTTACCCTTCCTCTGCCTTTGTGTTCTATTCAGGCCCTTAATGGATTGGATATTGCCCACCCACACCAGGGAGGGCAGATCTTTACTCAGGCTAACAACTCTAATGCTAATCTCTCTGAAACATCCTCACAGACACACCCCAAAATATGTTTTGCCAGCTATCTAGGAGTCTCTTAGGCCAGTCAAGTTGATCCCTAAAATGAATCATCACAGGCACCAATGCTGCCTCTGGTACCTGCCAAATATGTCCTGCTCGCCACTATCAGGAAATTGCACTGGAAACACACGTTCAGAGGAAGTGAGTGAGTGAAGACCTTCAGGAAGAGGACATAGAGTCAGTTGGCAGCAGCATGATCGGGCAAAGCCCAGTGAGGAGATGCCGAGTCACCTCCACAAGGGACCCCAGGTGGTCTGTCTCGGATACAACCAACAGAGCTGCTGCATCACACAGTGGGCAAGAACATGGGTTCTGGGCGGGGGATGCATTCCTTTACTGCTCCATGCCCCGATTTCCTCAATGCAAAGCCGGGATAATGATAGTCCCACTCTTACACAGCTGTTGTGAAGACTGAGTGAGCACAGGCAGCACTCAGAGCTGTGGTTGGCCCGTGGAAGCCCTTAGTGTGCAAGAGCCATTATTGCCAGAGCTATCACAGTGCTCTAAAGACGTCCAGCTCTCCTCCGCGGCTATGACACCTGTGTTCTTCACTTTGCAATGCAGCCTTACGGTAACCTCCAACACCTGAGATAAACTGAGTGGACTTTTGCTCCCTGCAACAAAAGGCGCCTGATTACTACAGATCTGCATCTTCACGTAAATACAACAACTCAGATTCCCAAGTTGAAATCTTTGCCACCTTGATTTGAAAAGCAATAAAGAATCACATCACCAGACAATATGTATTCATAGTTATCAAATACTGCCTTTACAGAGCTATTAGTTGTCTTAGGGAAACAAGGCAAAAAGTGGGTGAAATATTTGCATTACTGTTCACATCTGCAGCAGAAGAGACGACACTGGTTTAAAACTTGGACTACGGAAGCAAACTGCTTTCTGGTCTGAGTATTATGGGTTATTCAGCCATTAGCAACATTTTTTTCTTTTCTTTTTTTTTTAACTTTACAAAAAATTTAAACAAAATATTTCTTTACCCTGAGTGGATTTCATGTTTTGGTCAACACTGGCCTTTTATTACCTATGCAGACCTCAAAGAGTAGCAACTAATTTCAGGTGTCTTAGGAGGAAATAAGTTCTCACAGTTATATTTTGAAAGTGTTTTTGAAATTATCCATCGTATATTAAGGGAGATTTATCTGCTGGCTGATGGAAATTTAAACCTAGCATTCAATAGAGAGGTTAGGGCTGTAGGTATAGAGACTTAGAAGCCCTTGACATATAGGTGATAATTAAAGCTCCAGGTAATTAAAACAAGTGGGAAGGGAGATTATGTTCAGCGGAAAGACAAGAAGACAAAGGTTACTATCTAGGGCCTTTTCCCCAAATCCACCGTCATCAGATGCACTTGTGGAACTGTTGTTCTCAGGTGCTACCCTGGACCTATTGAACCTAGAAGGTTGAGGCAAGGGAGACCCAGGAGTCTACATTTTGAAAAAGCATCCTAGGCGATCCTTATGCACCCCCACAGAACCAAGGGTATATTTGCATCAGTCAAAAAAAGGATACCAGAGAAAGAAATAGATGAGTTGCCTCCTGGATGGTGACTGCGGTTGGTTAAAGCTACAGATGCACATCTATTAGTGGTTCCTGGCACACCAGACTCAAGAACTGCAACATTCCTGAAGCTAGTGGGACCCCCAAATGTCAGAAATTAAAGCTACTTAAATGGGATTGGTCACAGCCTTGGTTCCTTGTCCCTGCACTGAACTCTTCTACTGCCCTACCGGGAACCACCTAGGGTATACAGGGATCATTTGTGAATTGTCATAGTGGATTCTCCCTTCCGGGATTTCTTGGTAGGACTTTTCTCTTGACTTAGTTACTGCAGTGGGTTGAAGGTAGAGGATCTAAGGTGATGGCCAACTCAGAGGCTATGTAAAGTAAAAGAACATGACTCAACAAAGAGTGATACCTTGTCACTAAGTGCCCTGTGCCCAGCTTGGCCTTTGTACCAAGCCCCCTCTGTGCCCTCTGCCAGTAGGTTGAGGAAGACAGAACCCAAGCAATATGAGAGATGTGGGAGTACCAGCAGGCCATAGACCTCTGAACCCAAAGTTACCTTTCTAGAGGTTGCTGAAGGGGACTTCACTGGCCATTGGCCATTGGCCATTGGGGCTGCCTGGAAGTTCCAGAGTGTAGCCCCAGATGCACTCCAGGGGGCTGGGGAGGTACACCCAGAGAGTTTATTTGAAGAGGGCAAACTGTGTGCCACCAAAAGAATCCCTCTTATGCCTAACAGTTGCAAGTGGCCTGGCACAGACCAGGAGGCAATGAGTCAGGTCAAACCAGTTCTAATAGTGCTACTTAAACCACTTAAACCAGAGGTGGTTGCCAGTCAATCCCAGAAGATGCTTTGCTTTTTAACTGGTGACTATTTTGTAAAGAACTATTTTTATAATATATGGTATTTTTGCTTAAGTAATTTCATCTTCAGCTCGGGATGAATTTGAAGAATTGACTTTCAACAGACTGGATGTTGCTCGGGAGTGACGGGTTGCTAACATGTAGAAGCGAGGTGGAGTTTCTTGGCATGGTGCGTGTTTCTGCAGGGGATTGATTATGGGTAGCTATGAAGGTCCTAGAATTGCTATAAATGTATATGGGGTTATTTTGAAATAAAAATGCATATAACTTGTTGCCAGCATTGAACAGTTGAGGCGGTTAAGTGCAAGTTTACATCATCGGGATAAAATGTATATGTTCTCTCACTTTACCTTCCCAAGGGAGCTGATGTATATCTTACCCGAAGAGTAACTTACACTTTCCTTCAGGAGGGAGGGGTAAGCAAGCCTCGGGCAGCTTTACTGTGAGCCTTGATAATAGCTATTTCATATATTGGGAGAGTCAGCTGCTTAAAATTGTTTTGCCTTCAGAGAAAAGCACCAAAGAGAGGCAATAAAGCATGAAGCTTTATTGTGTGTGCAAGCATGCCTACGAAAGTGTGGAGCATAAATGTTTATGCTTATTTCTCCTTGTTATACACACTCATTGTAAATATTTCCAAGATCATAGAAATATAATCCTATCTTCTACAGATAAGCAGGATTAACAGCTTAAATATTCTCGAAATTTTAGATACACAATCACATGGATGATCAAGAAACTGCTTTCCATAAAAGGTTAGGGAACATACGAATCCCTGGGAAAACACATTTCCTGTGGGAGGGATGAGATAAATGCTTGTAATAAGATGTATTAACCATCCTCAGAGACAGATCCAAACAGGCAAAAATCAACAGTAAACTGGGACGCGACTGCCGGGGTAGCTAGACGTCACCCTCGTATGCACACCAGAAGCCAGGAGATTTACCGAGCTCCCAGATGCAGGCACATCCTTCCTTTCTTTAAATCCGATTTTCTTGCCATCTGTTCCTTTACTCCAGCCTTGGCTGTAAACAAAGTTTATGCACAGTGATGCGTTGTGTTGCCAGGGAGCTCTCCTTGCTCCCCTACAGCAAAGTCAGTTCTGGAGTGAAAATCTGTGGGCTTCATTATTATCCATTTTCCCTAATAATATAAATTGTGAGAGAGCAGAAATTGGTCTTATAAATTGGATTTTCAACTTCATTTGGGGAACACGGTGTGACACATACTGTCTGGTTTTGAACATTCTGTAAAGAAACATCTAAATGAGTTGGGAGGATTTAGCTCATAGAAACAGATTTCCCCAGCCCTCAAGAACAGTAAGGACATTGTAAAGGGGTCAGTCCCAAGGGCCACAGCAAATCGGTCAAGGAGAAACTGATGCAGCAGCTGCAGTGCGAAGGAACTGGCTGCCTCCAAGGTTACAATTTGACATGGGGTGGGGGACGCAGTGGGGTGGAGCCCAGAGGAGTGGAAGATGACTTAGAGATGTGTATCTAGGAAAAACGCTGGTGGTCCTGAGAATGTACTAGAAGAGCCAACCATCTGGCAGCTGTGAGGAGGGATCAGCTGACCTCTGGCCTCCAGCTCGGTTTTTTACAGCTATATAATATTTATCATGCACTCTTCCTGGGAGAAACTTGGAGCGGGACACATCTTTGAATGGATTCAGTTAATCTTTTTACTGTCCCATGAGTAATCAGAGAAGTAGAGAGGAGCAAACAGAAAAAAAATTCCACATTTAAAGGGGTCACTGCCATGGCAAAGCAGAAAATAACATTCACTCTGCTAAGCAACAACAGGAAAACTCAATCTTGTGATCCTTCTCCACCAATTCTCAGAGTCCAGGCAGTGGCAGAAGTGGGCAGAATTCCCTCAGAGTGTTCATTCTGATCACTGCAGGTCATTGTTCATTCAATCCCGACCATGGTAGGGGAGAGGGACTTGCCTGTTTGCCTGTCCCCGTGGTAAGGGCCAAGCTTTTGCCATTGCAGCCGTGACTGATGACATACAGGGATGATTGAGCCAAGAGGTAAATACATTGAGTGTGATGAGAGTCACATTTCTCACTGTCAGAAGGGAATTATAAATACTGAAAGGGGAATGGCTAGAATAAACTTTGTGGTATTAGATTGGAAGAAGAGGAACCAATGTGAACTCACAGCTTTATGTAGACATAGACATAGATATTGACACAGGTACAAGTGTGTGCAGATGTTTATGTGTGTGTGCATATCCCCTTATCTGTGGTTTCACTTTCTTCAATTTCAATTACCTGTGGTCAACCTTGGTCCAAAAATATTAAATGGACACTTCCGGAAATAAACAATTCATGAGTTTTAAATTGTGCGCCATCCTGCTCTGTCCCGCCTAGGATGCGAACCCTCCCTTTTCCCAACATATCCACGCTGGCTACGCTCCTGCTGTTAGTCACTTAGCAGCTGTGTCGGTTTTCAGATGGGTATCGTAGTACTTGTGTTCAAGTAACCCTCATTTTACTTAATAGTAGCCCCAAAGCACAAGAGTGGCAATGCTGGCAGTTGGGGTATGCCAAGGAGAAGCTATAAAGTGCTTTTAAGTAAAAAGTGAAAGTTCTCCTTAATAAGGAAAGAAAATTGTATGGTGAGACTGCTGAGATCCACAGTTAAGAATGAATCTTCCATCTGTGAAATTGTGAAAAAGGAAAAAGAAACTGCTAGTTTTGCTATCACAACTCAAACTGCAAAAGTTAAGTTACAACAGAGAAGGCATTAAATTTGTGGATGGAGGACATGGACAGAAGCGAGTTCAACAGCAACCACAATAGGTACTATTCATGGTTTCAGGCAACTACTGGGGGTCTTGGACACATTTCCCACAGATAAGGAGGGACTACTGCATACACACAGAGATACATATACACATACATGTATCCACTCATACAAATATGTAAATAGATATATACATATATGTTTCCTAGTTCTATGTGGTGTGAGGGCTGGAGGCAAAGACACCTGGTAGCAATGAGCATGCCTAGCTTACAGGGCTTGGCTTCTAAATATTATTCTCCATTTAAAGGAACCGTGGTTCCTTAGCGAAGTGGTTGACTCTAGGGTGGAATTACATAGAATGTAAGATGAGACAGGGATGTCTTGTACTACAAAGTAAGGAAATGTCCAAAGCATGGGAGGGACATGCCAAAAGGTCACAAGATCTGCCTTAAAAGAGCCCCCGATGGTCAAGTCTGGGCAATTTGAGTATTCCAATAAATGATAGTTACTGATTTTTAGCCCTTTGAATAAAACAGGAATCTATGAATCTACATTGCTAAAAACTAAATGCATAAATGGAGGAGAAAGAAAAGCTCTATCTGATTATAGAAGTCTTAACGAATCTCCTCATCAAATACTTAGGGATGACTCTGGAGAGACCCATGAGACACCATCTTTTCCAAAACCAGTGATGGGACAATTCAGCATTACGTGCCTCCTGATAGATGCACTGAGAAGAGCGAGGCATTGCTTCCGAGGTGTTCTTGCTATAAACACATAATTCATGAGGAAACATCAAACACACCCACATTACAGGACGTTCTACAAAGTACGCACTTCAAGAAAATGTCAAGGTCATGAAAGAGAAAGAAAAACTGAGAAACTGATCCAAAATGAAGGACATTAAAGACAAATGATAACTATAAAAGGCCGGTACCTGTACAAGATATTATTACAACAGTAGGAGAAATTTGAATGGGGTCTGTGAATTATGCGGTAAAGTTGGATCAGTGTTAACGTTCTGATTTGTTCATTGTCAATGTTAACTGGTGATGTGAATGTGTAAGAAATGTCCTTGTTTACAGGAAATACACACTGAAAGATTTAAAGGGTAAGGGGGCATCACGTCGGTAACTTTTTCTCAAATGGTCCAGGAAAAAACAAAAATAACTTTAATGTGTGTGTGTGTTTATTAGAAAGAATAAGGCAGATGTGATTAAATGGTCACAATTGGTAATCTGGGTGAGCACCAGTGCTTGGAGTATTTGGAACTCCAAGTACTATTTTTACAATTTTTCCATAACTTCTAAATTTCAAAAAATATATAGGCCAGGCGTGGTGGCTTACACCCGTAATCTCAGCACTTTGGGAGGCCTAGGCAGGTGGACCACCTGAGGTCAGGAGTTCGAGACCAGCCTTGCCAACACGGCGAAACCCTGTCTCTACTAAAAATACCAAAATTAGCTGGACGTGGTGGTGGGCACCTGTAATCCCAGCTACTCGGGAGGCTGAGGCAGGAGAATTGCTTGAACCTGGGAGGCAGAGGTTGCAGTGAGCCAAGATCACACCACGGCACTCCAGCCTGGGCAACAAGAGTGAAACTCCATCTCAAAAAAATAAGAAATAAAAACAGAAAAACAGAAAAACGTATCTACTATGGATCTCTATGTACACGAACCACAGTGAATCAAACTGAGCAGTTCAATTCAAATCAAGTCCAGTGATTATGGAATAACAATTAAGTTTAAGGTAGTATGCTCCTTTACAAGACTCAATCCTTGCCCTCAGGTTACTCACAAAGAGGGTAGTGAGGGCACAGTGAAATGGGTAGGGTGGGAAATGGGATGGGAGTGCTAGAGAAATGACACCAACAGTAAAACTGCTACAGACATTCAAAGGAGCCAGAAGCCTTCCTCAGAAGACACTCACAGGATTTAGGCATTTCTGCTGCTTCTGCCTGGAATGTGGGCAGTTTGTGAGCTTGGAGGATGCGTTGCATCCATTTTTCCAGACTTAGCTCATGTCTTTTGCTCTGGATTTTCTGACCAGCTCACTCCCCTCCAGAAAGAAAAGTCCTTTTCTCCCTTGTGCCTCTACCATTCTTAGAGCATGTATCGCTCCGCACATGGCTCTTCGTAGCGCTTGTCAGTTCATCCGTGCATCCCTCCCAGCCTGCAGACTCCTTGTCAGCTCTGTCTGTGTCTGTCTCCAGTGTCTGGCCAGAAAGGAGGCTCAATAACTGTTAAAAATAATCAAAGTAACCTCAGACTTCCCCAAACCGTATTTCTTCCCTTCCCTTCCATTTTTACTTCTAGGTTAACTAAAGGTTTCCTCCCTCCCTCCCTCCCTTCCTTCCTTCCTTCTTTCCTCTTTACTTCCTTCCCTCCTCCCTCTTTCTTCCTTCTTTCATTCCTTCCTTCCTTCCCTCCTTCTTTCCTTCCTTCCTTCTTTCCTTCCTTCCTCCCTTCCTCCCTCCCTCCCTTCCTCCTTTCTTCCCTTCCTCCATTTCTTCCCTCCCTCCCTCGCTTTCTTCCTCCCTCCTTTCCCACCCTCCCTCCTTTCCCTCCTCCCTCCCTTCTTCCCTCCCTCCCTCTTTCCTTCCTTCCTTTCCTCCCTCCCTTCCTCCATTCCTTTCCTCCTTCCTCCCTTCCCTCCCTCCCTCCCTCTCTTTCCTTCCTTCCTTCCCTCCCTCCCTCCCTTCTTTCCTTCCTCCCTTCCCTCCCTCCCTCTCTCCTTCCTTCCTTTCTCTCTCTCTCTCTCTCTCTCTCTCTGTCTCTTCCTTTCTTTCTCCTGCTCTGTCACCCAGGCTGGAGTGCAATGATGCAATCTCAGCTCACTGCGACCTCCACCTCCCAGGTTCAGTCAATTCTCCTGCCTCAGCCTCCCAAGTAGCTGTGACTACAGGCAACCACCACCACGCTGGCTAATTTTCGTATTTTTATTAGAGACGGGGTTTTGCCATGTTGGCCAGGCTGGTCTTGAACTCCTGGCCCCAGGTGATCTGCCAGCCTCAGACTACCAAAGTGGTAGGATTACAGGCGTGAGCCACCGCATCTTGCCTCTAAAGGTTTTAATAGTAGTAGTAGATGAACTTCTAAATTTCAAGTAGTATGAATTTAAATTTAGGGAAGAATATTTTCTTCTCTACCCTGAGACCATCAGTGAAGGTAGAGGGAGAGATGGACTCGCATGACCAGCATATTAGTAATAGCAACAAGATCTGCCACATCAGCCTTACGTTCTTGGTTTATTAATGATCCAGTGACTAACCCACAGAGAAATATGTGAGCTACTCTTTGGGCTTACAATAGAGGAGACACCATAATGACCACAGCTGAGCGTAAGGTTTCCCAAACAAAATTATGTCAACTACTAGTGCTTGGGAGCTTGTTACATCAAAGCAGGATATTTATATAAGGTCAACCAACCTCCTATCCACAATATTATTATTATAGTAATAATTAGCAATTGCCAACATTCCTACAAGCACCCTTCATCCAGGCACTCTAAGCACCAACAAATGTCACAAACTCTGTGTGCACAGTTGCCACCTGACCCGTCTGTGGAATGAGGCAGCATGTGGGGGCAGAAGCAGCTGCTACCTCTGAGCCCTGGCCTATTATTGAGGCTCCAGTTACAAAGTCAAATGCCTCCTCCCCTTCCTTCTCCATGGTAATTGCAGTTTGAGGTTTGAAAGAACATCTTTTGTGAGTCAATTTATTTTCCACCTCTTACTGCATACCATGTGTGAGATCGCTGTCTGCTTGGGAGCAGTAAGCCATCAATGTGCTGAAGAATGTTGAGGGCTTTCTAAGTGGAAAGTTTCTCCTTGCTGCAGTTAACAAGTAAGTGATAAAGCTTTCCTTTGTCTTCTATCTTCGACAAATTTAAAACATTTGTTCCTGCCGAGTGTTGCTTTCCCCTTGGGAGAGCAGCCTCCTCACCCCATAGGCGAGGTGGCAGCTGTTGGAAGAGTTTTCAACACCAGATTATTTTAAGGCATTTGTAAAGTGGGTGAAAACTAACTCTAGTGAAAAAGAAAAAAACACCTTAAATTAAACTTTTAGAAATAAATCAGAGTAACATTCAAGCCCTGCGGCACAGCTGACTCCTCCAAAACCTAGAATTTTACTTGTTACTCAGAAGCATTTGCAAAATTCTATCCTGAAAACCATGTCATGGGCCATTCTTAAAAAAATACAATACGAATCATTTTCCTATGCTATTCAGCGGAGTGACATTTGACCAACATCGGGACAGCAAAAGACTCCTGTAATTACAGTTCCTGGTTTCAGCAACTTCATTCTGAGATGATAAAAGAAAAAGCTCATTGGCATGTGTTGCATAATGTCTAACCGTGTGCTTAGTAGTAAATATCAGCTTGATTCCATAGCTTGTTGACATGGCCTTAAGGCAAATTTAAAAGCAGAAGTTTTCATTTCTACACATAATGGAGTACAGCACATTTCTCTGTCTTACACTACCATTCCCTGGCACTGCTTCATATGATTGAGCAAAAGTAAATGAAGATGCTTACAACTATCACCGCGATATGTGCAGAGTCGTTCACAGTCAGCCCAGCCTCATGATGCCCATGATCAGCCTCCACTGACAGATGAAGGCCCACAGAAGACGCATGGCAGCCAGTCCTGCAGTGGGATTCTCATGGTCCTAAATTTAGCCCGTTGAGTCATGACATCTCTCCTGGTTGAGATTATGGTTTTAAAAGTGATTGTTCATGCCGCAAATCATTATGATAAACAATCTAATAATTCATGATGAAGGAACTAGAATCCAGGCTAGCAACAAGTGTGTGACAGCTTGAATTTTCACCAGCTGTATTCCTTGGCCCCTGGCCAGGATGCCATCTGACCTTTAAGCTAACCGAGCACATGGGTATTACTTATCAGCACTCGGAACCAAAAAATTGCTGTGATATTTTAGAGATACAGAATTCATTAGGGAGAGAAAAAAGTGAAGAAAATAAAGATGCAACATTTTGAAATGGACTTATTTCTACCTAGATACAGCTCTGAGGGTGAAAAACATCAATACTACTAATCACATATTTGTTGAGCACTTAATTGTGAGTCTAGCCCTGCATATAGATTCTGTGGAGAGTCAGAAAAGGTTAAGATACAGTTTTTAAGCTCAAAGATGTTCTATTTGTTGTGGACAATACGAACACACAGGATGCAGTCTGAACAGCTGGCAAACTTTGGCCTGTGGGTCAAATCCAGTTGGCCACCTGTTTTTGCTGCATATCATAAGTTAAGGATATTTTATTTTTAAAATGGTTGAAAAAATCAAAAGAAGAACAAATTTTATGATGTGAAAATTATATGAAATTCAAATTTCAATGTCCACAAACAAGATTTTATTGGCACACAGCCACACTCACTACTTTACTAATTGTCTATGGCCACTTTCATGCTACAGTGGGCAGCAGAGTGGAGTAATTGTGACAGAGACCATATGGGTCATGAAACCTAAAATATTTACAGTCTACTCCTTTACAGCAAAAGTTTGCTTACCCTTGAGTTAGATAATCCTCTAAGGGTACTAAGGGGGGTGATTTGGAGCCAGCTGAAGAAACAGAGGACTTCCATAAAGGAAGAAATGACTTTGAGTGAGAATAAAGCTTCAAGGTTGAAGTGCGTCCAAATGGAGCTTAAAGGATAAAGGCATTGAGCATCACGGTGAGGGGGAAGGGCGGCCACATGTGACCTGGCAGCTTGGCTCCACTGCCGAGTGCAATGTGACCTGGGCAAGTTCTTTGGCTTTTCCCTATCTCAGTTTCCTCAGCTTTTGAGTGAAAATAATAATATCTACTTCCCAGGGCTGTTGTAAAGCTCACAGCCAGATTTCATATGCAAAGCAGTTAGCACATTGCCTGGTATGGAGCTGGAGTGTCATAAATATTAGCTGTCAATAATAGTGATTGTAATTAGTTCTCACACTTGGGTATCTATTAATAAAACAAGTCTACATTTCACATAAACAGTAAGCCTCTTAGGGGTTATTAGTGAATAAGCTTTTAAAATATTTCTCATAAGATGAATTTGAGCCATCGAATTCTGTGAAGTTATTTAAAATGGTGTCATAAAAGAAGAATAGCACAAGAAAATATTCCCACGGTATTCTGTGAAAAGAAAAACAAAACCACATTATGAATAATCCCCTCAATTTAAGATACTGTAGTTAGAGTGAGAACAGCAACAGCAGCGTACCCCTGCCTGACAGGCGTTGTTTTACAGCACGCTACAGCATACTATCTTACTGTGGTTGCTTCAGTTTTATAAGCCCAGAAATCCCATTTTGCCAGTGCATCCAGACTTGAAACTCTCTATGAGAATCTGGTGAAAGCTATCGCCCCCTCTCCTTGATAAATGCACACTGTAAGGGCACACACACACACACACACACTTATGCACATAATCTTAGGGCTTAATGGATCTTCCGAAGCCCACCCTTGGTTTCCAGGTTAAGAACTCCTCTCTAGTTTTCAGTCAAACTTACAAAACCCACAGGATATTGATATATGAACCAGAATGCCAAATTACTAATTTATGAAGAAGAAATAATGTCAAATGGACTAAAATCCTTGCATTGGCCGATCACTCATTATCTTGCTATGCAAAAGCTACACAGACCGCCAAAGCACAATTAAAAGTGAGGATGGAATCACAGAGAAGGGAATTCGAGAACGGTTTTAATGGCTCTCGTCGCCAAGGTTTGATAGTCTGATGCATCGTCTCCGCTGTGGAGGTAACTCCTGCCAAGGATGCTGGAACAGCCAGTCCAGGCCCTTTCCTGTGAACGATTCTTGATGTTTGTGCTTGAGGATGCAGTGAAGGCTAACTCCTTCTGTTATCACTTTTGCCAAAGAAAGTTACAGTGGAAACAGCAGGACCTCAGGTTTAGACATGCTAATTTCCTCATGCTACACCAAGGCTCTTCCATTAGGAAATGTCAGCCATATGCAGATTCCAGTTTAAGGTGGGTTAGTTGTGTTGATGTTTCATAATTTCCTTCTCAGAAGGGATCTTTGTCTTCAACTTTAGGAGGTACCTTACTGTCCTCACCTCTTCACTTCCTCTAGTCCATCCTGACTGCTGTGCCTATGCCCTGTTAACCTCAACAGAGAAGGCACCAGGTTCACGAGGCCAAAGAAGAGACACAGAGCCAGAAACGAGACGTGGAGTTTTACTGACACACAAGGGAGAGAGTCCAGTGGTGGACAAGATAACCCCAGGACCCAGTGGGGGCTGGCCAGGCAGAAGAACCACAACCGCTTGCAAAAGGCACGTAACTGAGGTAGAGTTTGCACTTAGCACCCTTTCCCTAACAACCTCCACCTGGCAACCTTCATTCAACCCAAACTTGGCGCCTCCATCTCCTGTATGGCCTGTGTTTCACAGGACAGAACAGTGGTCAGGGCGGGGGCAGGCAGGGCTCAGATACTCCTCATAGACAACAGATGAAGCCTCGAGTCGGCCACACCTGGCTTCTCTAGCTCAGAACACACATTGGCTGCATCTGCCATTCGGGGTCTTTCTAAGGGTGTGCTTAAGTTAGTGCTGTCAGGTGTCTTTACCCTACACGGATTACAAAAGGGAGAAATAATCCCTGGTGTTTCCTTCCTCTATCCTCCCCTCCCCTCCTTTTGAGGTATTTCAAATACATTTTATTTTGAAATAGTGTAAGACATAAGGTTTTTTGCTTGTTTGTTTTTTGAGACGGAGTTTTGCTCTTGTCGCCCAGGTTGGAGTGCAGTGGCGCTATCTCAGCTCACCGCAACCTCTGCCTCCTGGGGTTCAAGCGATTCTCCTGCCTCAGCCTCTCAAGCAGCTGGGATTACAGGTGCCCATCACCACACCCAGCTAATTTTTGTATTTTTAGTAGAGACAGGGGTTCACCATGTTGGCCAGGCTGGTCTCGAACTCCTGACCTCAGATAATCCACCCGCTTCAGCCTTCCAAAGTGCTGGGATTACAGGTGTAAGCCGCAGATCCCACCAAGACATAACTTTTAAATATAGTAGTTTTCTTCCTTTCTTTTTTTCTCTCTTTCAAATGACTTTTAAAGTATTCAGGACTTAAAAGAAGTCTCAAAAATAGTATAGAAGGTTCTCATGTACACTTCAACCAGCTTCCCCTAGTGAAAATAATTCAGATAGCATAGCACAGGTTCAAAACCTATCATCCATTACAATGGTATGATACTCACTCAGATACAGATTTCACCAGTTTTCACATTCTGTGTGTGTGTGGCGGGGGCATTCTATGACATTTTAGCACACGTGTAGATTGAGAAACCAACTCCACAATGAAGACATGAGGAAACTTCATCATGCTGTTCCTGAATGACCAGTGACTTGCTTTATACACTCTATTCTCAGTGTTAGAATAGAAATCTCAGTCCAGCCGACTTATGCAAATGACCCCAGGGACAATAGTTGTGACCTCATCAACCTCCTTCTCTGTTTAACATATTTAATATTACCAAGGCCTCAATGGCAATTTTTAGACTCTAATTATCTTGGGCTTTATTTCTGAATCTTAATATTTTTTGCACTTCAGCTCACTGCAAAAATTTTTAAATGTATATTCTTGCTATTGTGTAAAAACAGTCTAGAAGGCTTTTGGAAAAGGCTAGGATCTCTGACCACAGTTTCTTTAACTACAGTTGCATAATTACAAAACGTTCTAAGGTAAATTTGTGCAATGTGTTGTGTATACCTTCTTTTAACCCTACACTGGTTTTGCTTTTCCCTAAACTTGTTTCCTCTGGTCTCTGAGGTTTTCTATATACGTGTCCTTTGTACTAAATTTTCACCTTAATGAGTTTCATGTAGACACATTTGGGACCAATGCCCTCTTATGGAAAATACCACCTGAGGTTACACTCTTATGAAATCTTCTGAGCTGTACACTGTTGTTTGCCTCAGAGTTTGCATAAATACCTTTGCATGACCATCCCCTGAGATAGTTAAAAATCAAATGGTTGCTGGAGTCAACCTGATGAGATAAGTGTTTTAAATAAGCGGATAATGACATGTGTGTATATTGAGTGTACACGTCATAAATGACTACTCAAGGTAACTGCAGAGAATAAAAGTGTCGTTCACCAAGAGAACATAGCTGAAACATTCTCAGCGACCTCATTAAATCTTACAGCAAAAAAACTGGAAGTGGATGAAAGATTAGAGGATACTTGCCTTATGACTTAGGGAGGAGAAGTAACCCACAGTTGGTGGGAATGTAAGATGATAAAGCCACTTTGGAAAACAGTTTGGCAGTTTACAGTTGAAAGTTATATAAAGTGATCTGGCAATTCCACTCTCAAATTTCCTAAGAGAAATGAAATATGGGCTGGGCGCGGTGGCTGATTCCTGTAATCCCAGCACTTTGGGAGGCCAAAGCGGGTGGATCACCTGAGGTCAGGAGTTTGAGACCAGCCTGACCAATATGGTGAAACCTCATCTTTAAAAAAATAATTAAAAAATGTTAAAAAGAGAAATGAAATATGACCATGCAAAGACTATCACATGAGAATGTTCATAGCAGCTATTCATAATCAGCAAAAGCTGGAAACAGCCTAAATGTCCACCAGCTGGTAAATCGGTACATAAAATGTGCTATACTCATGTAATGGAATACTACTCAGAAATGGAAAAGGAAAAAACTACTGGCACATGCTATGTTATTTGAACCTCAGAAACATTACGGTCAGTAAAATAAGTTAGACACAAGAGACCACATATTGTATGATTCCATTTGCATGAAACAGCTGGAAAAGGCACATTTATAATGACAGACAGTGACAGTGATTGCCTGGGGCTAGGATGGGAATAGGGATGAGGGCATATGGGATCTTACAAGGAAGATGAAATGTTCTAAGACTGATTTAAAGAGATGGCTGTGCCATTTGGTAAAGTAAAAATAAATGAATTGTACAACTGAAATGGAAAATAATATACTTTGATAATGCTATTTTAAAAAGAAAGTAATGCACATCTTTCGGGAACCAGCAAGCCTTCTAAGTGCCCTTAGAAACCCTGCACATGATAAGGGATTTTTTAGATCTCAACCAATCTCTGGGTGTCAGCTATCTTCACAGTCTTTCTCTCTGCTAGTTTCTGGCTTGGAGCTAGAAAAGGTTTATAGTCCTGGTTGGTACTTGAGAGAAAGGACCAGCACTTTTGTTCCCTATTCCACCCTCTGCTTCTGGAATGGGAAGGGCCAATTCTGCAGGCTCCTGATGAAAAATCTTCCTGGGAGCAAGACAAGCTTATTTTTAAGTCCATTGTTGGGTAAATCTGGCCTGAGGAATGCGAAAGGGCTGAGTGGAGGCCTGAGGAGTGAGTGCCCTAGACACCTAGGGATAGGAAGGGGCTGGTTTGGTGCCTACAAGATTCCCTTTGGGAGGAGCCCAGGGAGTGCGGTGGGCACCCAGGCCTAGGGAGAAATCTCACACTGGGATGAGAATCTGCCCATCTTACCCAGGGACTTTTGCTACTGTCAATGGTCCTGTCTCATCCAGGACACGCTCAAGACAACAGGGCCAGAGGAAGCCAGGTCGAAAAGGAGGGGGCAAGCATAGCAGTGTAGTTCAGGAGAGGAACCCAGAAAGCAGAGATCCAGTCACAATGCCCACCAGTATCCAGAAGAGGGTAGCTGGACAGGAATGTACACTGTGCGAACATAGTACTGTTTATATATTCATATATATCATTAATAAGCTCTGTGTTCTTGCGCCAATTACTTACCTTCTCTGTATTAGTTATCTATTACTATGTGTATTTCATAGTATACATGTACTATTATTGCTGTCCTAAAACTTAGTGACTTACAACAATACTTCTACAGTTGCTGACTGTGGTTCTTCTACTGTCCTCTCCTAAGCGGCTGCACATTCAGGAAAAGGGGAGGGGGCTGAGATGTTGAGCCAGCTGGGCTTCTCTCATCATAGGCTTCTTTTAGTCATCAGTTTGGTCTGGGGTTCTTTTTTTTATTTTTACTTTTGAGACAGAGTCTTGCTCTTTTGCCCAGGCTGGAGTGCAGAGGTGCGACTTCAGCTCACTGCAACCTCCACCTCCTGGGTTCAAGTGATTCTCCTGCCTCGACCTCCTGAGAAGCTGGGATTATAGGCACCTATCACCAGGCCCAGCTATTTTTTTGTATTTTTAGTAGAGATAGGGTTTCACCACATTGGCCAGGCTGGTCTTTAACTCCTGTCCTCAAGTGATCCACCCATCTCAGCCTCCCAAAGTGCTGGGATTACAGGCATGAGCCGCCGTGCCTGGCCCTGGTCCAGGATTCTTAAATGGCATCCAGCTTCCAAAAGGAAGAATTTATGAAGCCATCACTTAAGTCCTGTTTGCTGATGCGCCATTGGCCAAAGCAAATCACCTGGGTAAGCCAGGAATCAGTGTAGGAGGGCGCTGCATGAGGATGTGAATTCTGGGAGGCCTCATTCATTTGGGGACCATGAGCATAATAACCTGTTATACTTTCCAAGCCTCAGCTTCTTCATCTGTAAAATGGGGACATAATAGTAGTTAGTTTATTAGGCTTCTTCTGGAGAATAAATGAAGTAATGTAAGTAAAGCACCTATCATAATGTCTGGCCCTTAGCATCGATGACTGCCTTTATCATTAACACTGGTATTACGTGACTGTTGTATTTTCTCCTCAGTGTTTATCAGAGGCAGATGTGAGAGTGAAAACCAGACGTCTTGATCTCATCTAGGAAGTCTGGAAAGATTTTTCAAGAAAAATTGTATTTGAGTTGAGATCTGATAGATACATTAAAAGTTTCCTAGGCTAAAGGGATCAGTGGGGAAGAGCATTCCAGGTAAGGGAAAAGTGTGTGCAAGGGCCCTGCGGTTGGGGGGAGTATGTAGCAACTGCCAGTCATGAAAACAGATGATTATATTAAATACAATGTTAGCACTGCAAACCTAGAGCTATTCCCAGGGTATTATGAGCAGGCCCACATTTAATATTTGCAGGGCCCAGGGCAAGAGTATAAAGAGAGGCCCGTGGACTATATGTCTAAGTATTTAAAGTTATAAACCAAGCTAACAAACTATCACTGAAATATGTCCTCTCCTCCTACCTTGTCAGATACTCCCTAGCTCAGCCCCTTGGGGCTTTCCTGTCTCCAGTTCCATCCTGTTCCACGGTCAGGTGCATGTGGACTCCTCGGACTGCAGAGCCAAGCCCTCTGGCAGCAGATGGCTTTTGCCTGGTCCCTCTTCGGTCCTCGAGGGGTGTGTTTACCAGCTGTGTGGTCCACTTTCAGGATGGACCTACAGAAGAGGGCTCTGGGCTGTTTGAAGAGGGTATTCTGGGGTGTTGGGTACCTAGAGTATGGGCCAAAAGGGAGGGCATGGGCTCTGGGAGGGCATGTCCCCTTGCTCCATGAGCTATTTGTCCTGTAAGGAGGGTCAAGTAAAAAGAGAGTCAGCTGGATGCGGTGGCTCATGCCTATAATCCCAACACTTTGGGAGGCCAAGGTGGGGGGGATCATGAGGTCAGGAGTTCAAGACCAGCCTGACCAATGTGGTGAAACCCTGTCTATACTAAAAATACAAAAATTAGCCGGACGTGGTGGCGCATGCCTGTAATCCCAGCTACTTAGGAGGCTGAGGCAGGAGAATCACTTGAACCCAGGAGGCGGAGGTTGCAGTGAGCCAAGATTGCACCATTGCACTCCAGCCTGGGTAACAGAGTGAAACTCCATCTCAAAAAAAAAAAAAAGTAGGGGGGTCAGAGGGAGGCCTCCTAAAAACACAGGACCCAAAGCTGAACAATACTGTTTATTGGTTATGGGAACCCAGGGAAAATAATTGAGGCCAGTGAAGGGAAGGCAGTGAAGAAAGGATTCCTGGAGGTAGAAACGTCTGAGCCCAATATATTAGTGCAAAGGAAGCATCCGTTGCAAAATCGAAGTACGTGACATGATAAATCTAATGTTCCTCGAAATCAAATATTAAATGTTACAACCAGGTCGCAGATGTTTTAGCTTTGGTTAAGAAGGTATTTCTCTTTGAATCACTTTGTTTGGCAAGATTACCATGTGCTGATAGACTGCAGTTTCTGCTGAGATGTTGCTCTGCCAGGCTTAAATATGGCTTAGTAGAGAGCAGTCAGAGATCCGTGTACTCATTTCCAAGTTATTACAAGGATAAGAAAGAATTTTTTTTTTTTTTTTAAGAGAGAGGGTCTCACTCTGTCACCCAGGCTGGAGTGCAGTGGCGTGATCGTGGCTCATTGCAGCCTCCATCTCCTGGGCTCAAGTGAGCTTTCCACCTCAGCCTCCTAAGTAGCTGGGACTACAGGTGAGTGCCATCATGCCCAGGTAATTTTTAAATTTTTTGTAGAGATGGAGTCTCCCTATGTTGCCCAGGCTGGTCTCCAACTCCTGGGCTCAAGCGATCCTCCCACCTTAGCCTCCCTGGTCTGCACCACCACGCCCAGCTGATTTTTTTTTTTTTTTTTTTGAGACAGAGTCTCACTCTGTCACCAGGCGCCAGGCTGGAGTGCAGCAGCATGATCTTGGCTCACTGCAACCTCCGCATCCTGGGTTCAAGCAATTCTCCTGCCTCAGCCTCCTGAGTAGCTGGGACTACAGGTGCATGCCATCATACCCAGCTATTTTTTTTTGCATTTTTAGTAGAGATGGGGTTTCACCATGTTGGCCAGGATGCTCTCGATCTTTTGACCTCGTGATCCACCTGCCTCGGCCTCCCAAAGTGCTGGGATTACAGGCGTGAGTCACCGTGCCCGGCTTTTTTTTTTTTTTTAAAGTACAGACAAGGTCTCACTACATTGCTCAGGCTGTGAAAGATATTCTTAACTCAAGGGCTACACTATACAAACTTTTTTTTGGTTTTTGTTTTTTGAGACGGAGTACTTTTTAATGGCTCATACATTTAGGTCTAATGCAGTCCTTGGTGTGGAATACCCATTGGCTAAGGGTGGGGTGGGAGAGAAGACAGTTGAGAAAATACAGGTTGGAATGCAGAAATGGCAGCATCGGCACCTTTGTTTTCCTTCAAATTCTGACTGTCGTCAGTGAGGCAGTCATTCATTGTCCCTCCTTTCCTCCCCTATGTCAACATAGAGGTCCTTTATGTTTAAGGACTAGAATACTTGACAGAGGGAAGGTTTTGTTCTCATATATATTTATTTATTTTACTGTGAAAATAATTGTGCATTTGTTTGTGGAAGTCCAAGGAAAGGGAGGGAAATGTAAGCTATGGTGGAAAGATTCAATGCACTAAAGAGAGCCAGGGAACCTTGTGTTTTTAAATATATCTATCTTGGTCATTTGGCCCAGGGGGAAATAGCAATGTCAGGAATGAACTACTAATTACCAGCAACATCCCAGATGAGAGACTCGGAGAGTCCATGTTGGGAGGGGCGTGGGGCAAAGGCATGTGACCCTTGAGCTGAGAAGTCTCCTCAGCAGCTTAGTCCAAGAACCCTTGCAATAAAAGGGCAGCTTCCCAGGGAATTTCCTTCTAATTCCTCTTGCCCCCTCCAAGTCCCATCAAGAAGGGGACAATATAAAGATAGATGAGGCCAAACATCTGGAACAGAGAAGGAAAGAGGAAAAAAAAAAGAACTCCAGAGCTTGCCAGTTTGGAAGACTGGGGGAACATAGGTGGGGAGGGGAAGTAGGGGGGAAACCCATACATAAATCTGCCATTTTGGGATAATTTTTTGGTATTATTACTGCATTATCAATAGTGAATTTTTACTGAGTACCTCCTATGTTTGCATCAATGTGAAAGTTTACAAGTATTGGCTCTATGGGGAATATACACAACGCCCTAGGAAGAAAGTGCTATTATTAGCCCATTTTACTGGTGAAAACAAAGAGACTTGAAAAAAATGGGTTCAGGGTAGTAGGGAAGATGATGGGTTCATTCTAGGACATAGTGACTTTCAAGGGACATCAGTTCTAAGAGAGAATCCTGGCTGGGTGCAATGACTCATGCTTGTAATCTCAACACTTTGGGAGGTTGAGGATGGGAGGATTGCTTGAGGCCAGGAGTTCAAGACCATCCTGGGCAACATAGCCATACCTCCATCTCTACAAAAATTTTCTAAAAAACCACCGGGGCATGGTGGCTTGTGCCTGTAGTCCCAGCTTCTCAGGAGGTTGAGGTGGGAGGATCTCTTGAGCCTAAAAGTTTGAGACTCCAGTGACCTATGATTGTGCCACTGCGCTCCAGCCTGGGTGACAGAATGTGACCCTGCCTCTTTAAATAAAAAAATAAACAAACAAACAAACACACATAAAAGTAGATCTCCAGGATGGTAAAAAATTAGAAATTGAAGTTGGAGGATGATGTGGGGGAGGGGTTACAGTCAGGGCAAGAAAGGGCATAGTGCATATAGATTTGCACTAATTAGCCTTTTGCATTTTTTGAGTTTTGAATCATATGGGTATATTGTTTAACAAATAAACATTTAAAAATAAAAAAATCATAAATTAAAGTTAAGGAACAGTCAGGACTAAAAAAGTAGGTTTGGGAGTCAGGTGGTGTTGAAGACAAGAGAGTGGGCGTGATTGGGACCCTCTAGGACCAGGACACGTGGTAATCCAGGCACTAAGATGGGAGAGACTTGGTTTGCTTTTGTTTTTAATCAGCCAGTCAGAAGCAAGCTGAATACTCTGCTGGGCCACAGCTTAGACTCTTAACAGACAAGAGTTAACTGAGTTTGTAGATGATTTAGAAGGCACTAGGAGAGCTTCTCGCCACCCAGTAATCCAGGAAACATTTATCCTGCAGAGAAGTCTGAGGTAAACCCTTCTATAGCTAGTAACAGAAACATGCCAGAGTGATTCACAGCCTCATTCGTCCTAGAAGGAACTGGCTCAAGCATTTCAGTAAGAAGCCAACGCAGATAAGCCATTGCGTGGAACTTAATTATGAATCACTTGGTTTCTTTGATGTTTCCTGAGCTCAGTAGGGTTATTAAATGTTCTCCATTTAATCTGTACCTATTGCAAGCAGAGGTTGAGTCTGAATGCCCAGGAGAACTGTTCCTTCAAAGTTCCAGCACTCCCAGCTTCCTGGCCAGCCCTTTGTCAGCACCAGAGAAATGATGAATGACTTGGGGGAGGGGTGTCCTTTTTGGGAAAGGGTTGTCCTCAGCAGAAGAGACAAATGAGAACCACAGAGCATTAAGGCTAAAAGGGACTTTAGAAATCAACTAGGGCAATGGTTCTCAAACTTGAGTATGCATCAAGATCTTTTGAAGGGCTTGCTAAAACATGGGCTCCATTCCCAGTATCTGATTCAGGTCTGGGGTGGGGCATGTGCATTTGCATTTCTAACAACTTCCCAGATGATGCTGTTGTAGGAGCACCACACTTTGAAGACCACTAAGCCAGTGCAAATGAAAAACAGAGGCCCAGAGAGTTTAAATAACTGTCCTAGATGCCCCAGCTAATAAAGCTGGAACTAGAATTTCAATTTCTCTCTCTTTCCCTCATCCCTAAATACTTCAGTAGGTATTTCTTAAAAGCAAGAACACACTCTTCCATAACTATAGTACAGTTACAATATCAGAAAATTAACATTAAAACAATACTATTAACTAATCTATAGACCTTATTCAAATTTTGTCAATTACCCACCAATGTCCTTCATCTGGCCCAAGAGCCAATTCAGATTCAAACAGATGTAGTTGTCATGGCTCTTCAGTTTCCTTTAATCTGGAATAATTTTTCTGTCTGTCTTCGTCTTTTAGGACCTTGACACTTTTGAAGAGTGTCGGTCAGTTATTTTGAAGAACAGCCCTGGATTTGGGTTTGTTGGATGTTTTCTTGTGGTTAAAATCAAGTTCTGAGTCTTTAGCACAGACACAGCACAGCACAGCACAGCGGTGGTGTAGCGTCCTTTTCAGGGCATGATATCAGGAGGCACATGAGGTCGCTAGAATCCTACTGTTAGGAAAAGTTTTCCCTTGGCCCTCATTCATTCATTCATTCATTCATTTGTATTAGTATGGGCTCCTGAGTTCTATTTTATTTTATTTTATTTTTTGGAGACAGAGTCTCGCTCTGTTGCCCTGGCTGGAGTGCAGTGGTGCGATCTTGGCTCATTGCACCCTCCATCTCCCAGCTTTAAGCAATTCTCCTGTCTCAGTCTCCAGAGTAGCTGGGACTACAGGTGCACACCACCAGGCCCAGCTAATTTTTGTATTTTTGGTAAAGACGGGGTTTCACTATGTGGGCCAGGCTGGTCTCAAACTCCTGGGCTCAAGTGATCTGCCCATCTTGGCTTCCCAAAGTGCTGGGATTACCAGTGTGAGCCACCGTGCCTGGTGCACATGTGTAGTCTTACATGTTTTCAGCCCAAAAATTTTATGATGGTTCTCGCTTGCCAGTGCAGGTTCCAAGCTAGAGCCAAGGAATCCCAGCAGTCTTAATGGGTACTAGAGCCATTGCTCTGGGTCATATTTTCTGGGGTTATAATAACAGTCTCTGAAAATTTGCCTTAACGCCGCTGTGTTCATCATCTTAATCCTCCTTAGGCCTGCGTGTGCTGAGTTTAACCATGCTCATGCTGTGGTGCTTAAGATAAGGGAAGACCCCATCTTGACGTCAGATAATGGGAGAAGATGTGGGCAGAGCTGGCCATGACCAAACCTAGATTTCTATGAAGGATAAAAAAACTGCCCTAGTTGACAAGCACTCTCTGATTGTCCTCTCCCTCCATTGTCCCTGGGATACCGGAAGAGGGACACTTGCTTTGCTTTGGTGTTTGGTTGTATGAGTCCAAAGGAGAATACCAACTGACAAGTAAATATTTGCCAGTTTTGACTCTTAATTACATTGTATGATGAAAAAAGCCCAACCATTTACCACATTCTTGATTTCATCATCAAGCCATTGTGCAAGAAAAATAAATCAGCTATTTAGAAGCAGCAAGATGTGACTTAAAAAAAAAGAAAACCCAAACACATTTTATTTTTAGAAACATACATAGGTGACTCAGAATCATAAAGAAATGAAAATGTCATTGGGTTTCATATACCTCTCTGTCCTCTAAGATGCATTCTGAGAGAACTTCCTCTCAGGATTTAGCCCCTTATGACCAATATTAGAATTATCTGGGAATAAGACACCAAATCAAACAGTTTGAGTTGGAATACCTAATGAAATGGTTCTTACATTAGTATGATACTGTCCCCCAGTGGGGTATTTGGCAGAAGATTTTTTTTTCTGGTTGTCACAGTCAGTAAGGTGGGATGCTATGGGCATTTAATGGAAAGGGGCCACTCTGTGAAATGTCCTGCCAGGGATGGGACAGTCCCATAGAGCATGACTCTCTGTGCCTAAAAAGCCAACAACATCCCGTGGAGATATAACCAAGGGGTTCCCCAGGAATTTAAAATTGGACTAAGAGTCCAACCCAGTATAACTGCTCTCTTGAACTGGAAAGTTGTATCTGCAGGAGATGTTAGGAACTATTGGCCATGGCCATTATTTAGTTTGAGGGTTAGGTGGGCGGATCACGAGGTCAAGAGTTCGAGACCATCCTGGCCAACATGGTGAAACCCCGTCTCTACTAAAAATACAAAAAAATTAGCTGGGTGTGGTGGCGCACGCCTGTAGTCCCAGCTACTAGGGAGGCTGAGGCAGTAGAATTGCTTGAACCCGGGAGGCAGAGGTTGCGGTGAGCTGAGGCCATGCCACTGCACTCTAGCCTGGCGCCTGGTGACGGAGTGAGACTCTGTCTCAAAAAAAAAAGAAAGAGAACCAATCTGCAGTGAGAGATGACTGACACAAATAAGTAAAAAGAGATAGGGAAAAGTGTCCAAATGAGACTCTTGCCCACGTTCTCATTTAAGTCCTTGGCTCTTCTTGCACCTGAGGCCCATCTGCAATCCTGCTGTTGCTTTCTGTGACACCTTGTTCTAACTTTGGAGAGACTCACTTCTGCACTGCCATCTTCTGCCACATGACCTGAGTAACAGAAAGAGTCAGTCTGCAGAGGGAAAAAGAAAAGCCGAGAGAAGAGAGGCAGCACTGGGTGCTGCCCACAGGCCTTAAAGTCTGGTCAGTTTCCGAGGCCCAGTCGCCTCTGGACCAATCAAACGTGACCTGAGAGATCAGACCTAAGAGGCAGGTCTTTCCAGAAACTGAATTGTGACTTGATGCGGAGGCAGGGGGCAGTTCCAGAAGAGAAGGAGATGCTGGGAAGCAAATTTTAGAAGAATTCACTGCATCTCCAGTTAGGAGTTTGGCCCAGACTAATCCCTGGAAGGGATTACTGTGAGATCACTCACTGAGGTCAGGGGATGAAGCCGTTTTAGCACAGGCCTGACTGCCAGGGGGTTGCATCTGTGAATTCTAAGTCAGTTAAGGAAATGTCTGTGAGCTGAAAATAAGAAAGTCACTTTCTTTAAAAGGAAAGCAAAACACCAAACCCCTCACATTCAAGAAAAAATGTCACTTGGCATATTAGCCTTGCTTTCTTCATTAGCTTTTATCCACTTGAGCGGGTACTGAGTTTGTATTGAAGATAGTAGGTTTCATTTCCATTACTATTGTAACTTGATCAGATAAAGCCAAAAGCGGTTTAGTGGTGTGTTTCTTTGGGCTAGTGCTTAATTGCATGGCTATAGCTTCTTTAACTGCAAAGGAAAATTAGAGAGGGAAAATGTAATTCCAAGAAATTTGGGTTTTGCTAGTCAGCAAATCATTTAACCGTGGTGAGGGCGTGGCTTCAGAACAGGTGGTTTCTACCTTCACTTGCCATTTACAGGCAGTGAGCCTGGACAGGTGAAGGACGTGTGGCGGATGACATGGTGTTCTGGTCAGTCATAGACACTGGCTTGGCTTGAGCTGTGGTAGCTGCGTTTTTCCTCGCGCGGCCTCTGTCCCACTCTTGCTTTACTTGGATTTCAAAGAAGATGCCGGGCTTTCCACAGTTAATGACTAGCACTTTCATCACTGACAGTGCCCTTGGTACTTCTCCACCCATCATTCCCTTAACAGAGTCCTCTCATCTCTACATCTTCAGAATTTGCAGACTTAAAACATGAGTTATTCAAAAATATATCTAAATTTCAAGAATGAAAATATTTCTTAAGATAAAGCAGAAATTAAGTCTTGTGATTAAGTCATCCGATTAACCCCCTACAGCTTGCTAAAGGCAGCTGTTTTTCATGTTAAGATGTTTCCAACAACAGAATGTCACAGAGTCTGACTCTGTCTCCCAGGCTGGAGTTCAGTGGTGTGGTCTCGGCTCATTACAATCTCTACTTCCTGGGTTCAAGTGATTCTCATGCCTCAGCCTCCCAGGTAACTGGGATTACAGGCATGCATCACCACACCCAGGTAATTTTTTTTGTATTTGTAGTAGAGACGGGGTTTTGCCATGTTGGCCAGGCTGGTCTTGAACTCCTGTCCTCAAGTGATCCGCTTACCTCAGCCTCCCAAAGTGCTGGGATTACAGGTGTGAGCCACTGCACCCAGCCGTCCTTGTTATTCACCCCTACCATATTTCAAAATCTCTGACAGGGAGGAAGTAGTTACCTGACACACAGTAGGCAATCAGTAACTATTAATTGAATTGAATTGAAGCAAAACCTGAGTTCTAATCCTATCTGTGTCATTAGCTATGAGAGTGAGCTGGACCTTGTCTTTTGCATTTGTTATAGGAGAAGATTGAAGGACTATCTTATCTCTAAGGTCTCTGTAGCGCAGTTAGTTTTCAGAGCCATTTCTCAAGGTCTGTCTCTAACTTTTGAGAATTAATTGCACTGCTGACCCCATGCCAGCCCCTGGTTCCCTCATTACATGCAACAGCAGTCTTCTCTCTGACCCTCGTATTACCAGGTTCTCCCGCCTCTGAGCAGGAGAATTTGGTCTTGCTGTTTCCCCTGTCTGGGCTGCTATCCTCTTTGCAAAGTTGATTGCTTTTCATTACTGGGGCCACAGCTGAGAAGTCAGCTCTTTAGAAGCCTTATCTACAGTGAGCCTCTCCCCCAGCCTGATGCTGTCCACGACCTCATCCTATTTATTTCTCCATGGTGCTTATTATAATATATAACCATCTTCTCCGTTTGCTGGCTCATTGTCTCCCTCCACCTCTAGACTACAAGTTCCACAAAAGCAGGGAATTGTTTATATTCTTTCTCACTACATCTTCAGAATCCGACTCTGGGAACCCACAGAATGCCTTTTCTGAAATAGAAAAGTCTGCTTCTTCGTCTGAGAACACCCAGACCCTTGCTGGACATTGATTAGGTGAGCCAGACGTGGCCTGGATTTCAGCCCCTCCTTGCCCCTTGACCAGGTACCCTTGTTCAGTCAACAACCTATACAACTGTGTACACTCTCCCTGCCCAGCAACACACAAGGTGCCTGGCAGAATACAGAAACATTAACACCAAATTCCATTAACACCAAAACCTCCCCTGTGTTCTTTTGCAGTTGTCTTTCCTCCCACACTCCCCCTCCCTGGTTTCAAGCAATCATAGAATCATTTAATTCTAGTTATATCTCACCTCTTCCCAAAAGAATTTTAAAATGGACTTAAAAGGGAATAAATATATCAAAATCAATAAAAGAGAGGGAAAATGAGGAGCAAGCAAGACGAAGAGGAGAAAGGCAGACGTCCCAACCCATGGGGTCGGTAGAGCTTCTGTGACTGAGCTTGAAGGCTGGGGCGTGGCTGCAGCCTCCTAAAAACCAATGTAAAGGGGAAAAAGTGGTGCTTAAATGACTATGGGAGAGGGAAGAGCATTTCATTCCTCGAGGGCGACAGTTTCCCTAGTACAAAGACCTGAGCTATTCTTCACTTAGATGATCAGATAGAAGTTTCTGGAAGGTGCTCCACACTGTGTCCTGGATGACCGTTTCATAGCAAATGCAGCAGGAATATTTGTCTGTTTTCTCTGCACAATCATCCATAAACATTCCTATAGCAAATACTAAAGTTTCTTCCCTAAAAAGGATGTTCTCAACTGGGCTTTTCAAAGAAGTGGAAGAGTAAACAATTCAAAATTATTTTCTCTAGCAAGGGTCTGGAACTCAGGAATTACTCCCTTATGGGCAGAGGCATTTGCTTTGAAACCCAGGTGAGCACGTGGGAGGGTTAATGTTCAGTTATGAAACTTGAAAGGGCCTGGACAGGATCCCTGTCTAGATCAAAGGCCTCCCCATCCTGCCTGGAGGCTGGCTGCGGGAGTGGGGGAGGTATCTGAGGAAAAGCCAGGATTATCTTTAGGATCCAGTTTTGGAGATGGGCCAACATGAGCCAGGGCTCCATTGAGACGCCGAATTTCCACATAGTAGAACTTTAAAAGTAACACTTTTAATATGAAAGTGGGCAAGTGTTGACAGCTTCCCACGTCAGCCATAGAAATTTCTTTGTAACGTCCTTGGAAGACTTAGTTCTAAGCTGTGTCTTCCTTGCCTGTTGATGGCTTAGAGAGATCCTGGGACTAACAGCCCCTCCCCTGCTGGATTTTGAGTCTATGGAGAAATAAGACAAAAAAAGCGGTAAGGCAGATGGGAGCAAAATACATCTGAGGTTAGGAAGTGTGGCTTGTGTCTGTGGGCAAGTGAGTTTCCTGGGTCTGAGCCCCAGAATTAAGCTTTCCTACCTTGTCATCGGCAATGCCTGGGTGGCACAGGTTTGTGTAAGAAGTAGGACAAGAATGAACTGAGAACATGTGGTCCCTGGTGGAAACATGCTCCCAAGGGGGTAAGGAGAGAACAAGAGAGGGAGAGAAAGGAGTGAGGGCTGGCGACCCTGTCGTTTCACCTTCCAAACCCCCTAAACCTACCAGTCAGGTGAGGCACTTCCCTTCCCCTGGACACCGGAACAACTTATTCCCTGTGTGTCTACTGGGATGAAATAGCCACGAAAGTACCACTGGAGGGACTGAAGGCATGCTATGAACATGTCTGATCATGTTGGTGGCTGCCTGCCCTAAACAGTAATTTTTGTGAAACATCTTTGGTTGTTAAGGTTAAACTCTTCTTTTTGAAAATGGGTAAATGCCAACACTATTTTCTTCTGTCTGCTTTTTGAAAATAAGACTATACCTGCTGTTCATTATGGCAGGGGTGGGTCTATGATATCTAAAAGTGGTATAAGCCATCAAGATCTACATTAAAAGAAACAAGGGGCTGGGCACCGTGGCTCATGTCTGTAATCCCAGCACTTTGGGAGGCCAAGGCAGGAGGATCATTTGAGCCCAGGAGTTTGAAACCAGCCTGGACAACAAAATGAGACCCCATCTCTATATAAAATACAAAAAACTTAGTCAGGCATGGTGGCACATGCCTGTAGTCCCAGCTACTCAGAAGGCTAAGCTGGGAGGATTGCTTGAGCCATGGGAGGTTGAAGCTGCAGTGAGCCATGATGGTGCCACTGCACTCCAGCCTGGGCATCAAACACCCTGTCTCAAAAACAGAAAAGAGTGGATGGCCCAAATGCACCCTTATTTTAGAGTGCTTAACACTCATCTGGTCCTTCAAAGTCATGCTTCCACACCTGGATTCAGGGGTTGGTA
Source organism: Aotus nancymaae (assembly GCF_030222135.1). NCBI lineage: Eukaryota > Metazoa > Chordata > Mammalia > Primates > Aotidae > Aotus > Aotus nancymaae. The sequence continues at coordinate 11,006,197 of NW_026988523.1, read as the reverse complement.
TTATAAACAAGATTTTGCAATAGCCTTAAAAACAGTGATCTCGACATGCTCCTGTCTCTTGGTCTGCAGTTGGCTCTGGTCAATGGTATGCTGGTAAATGCATAAAAAATAGCTCTCTGAAATAAAATCCTGATTTACGGCCTTTTCAGTTTCCGATTTCTGTGGGGCAAACCCTCTCTCCATGGCTGATTTCAAGCTACTAACATGATGTTACTAAACGCAGAGCTGGGAAGAGAAACACAAGAGCATGCTATTTTATGATGTTTCCGCCATACAGATACAACAGGCCTAAATAATCTCAAGATCATGGTATTCGATATTAGTAAAATATTAGTAAATAAAATACTGGTAAAATGGAAAGTTATGCATTTTATGCATTTATGACATCTGTTTTTAATATAATTTAGTTGGAAATGTACATAATTTCATTGTTAATAATGTTTATTTTTAACACCCAGTTTGCAAAATTCCTGAAAATTTAAGGATCAGTTCTCATGAGCTAGTTAAGTTGGTTCCAGCACATCACTGGTTCTGTTCAACATAATGAAGGGTCAAAGAAAGATCCGTTTCTCCATGAGGGTAACAAGCACCAATTGGTGGTCAATACCACAAAGTCAACCATGGACAGAGCCCCAAACCTGCCATTTTTTAGGAACAGAGCTTAATGTTTTTGATAGTCTACCCAGTGAACTTAAGAGGTCTACAATTTTGAGAGAGGATATTCCCTTTGAAAAAATGAGATAAATTGTACTTTGAGTCAATCTAGAGCAAGCTTGTCCCACCCATGGTGCCCTCAATGGCTTTGAATGTGGCCCAAATGAGTTCCTAAACTTTCTTAAAACATTAGGAGATTTTTTTGCGATTTTTTCTTTTAGCACATCAGCTATCGTTAGTGTTGGTGTATGGTGACCCCAGATAATTCTCCTTCCAATGTGGCTCTGGGAAGCCAAAAGACTGGACACCCGAGAAGGAGAAACAATTTGACAAGGATTAGAATGCATTGGTTAGAACACTTGCAATTTAGGCCGGGCGTGGTGGCTCATGCCTGTAACCACAGCACTTTGGGAGGCCGAGGCAGGCAGATCACTTGAGGCCAGGAGTTTAACACCAGCCTGGATGACATGGTAAAACGCTCTCTCTACTAAAAATACAAAAATTAGCTGGGCGTGGTGGCAGACACCTGTAATCCCAGCCACTCGGGAGGCTGAGGCAGGAGAATCACTTGAACCCAGGAGGCGGAGGTTGCAGTGAGCTGAGATTGTGGCACTGCACTCCAGCCTGGGCAACAGAATGAGTGAGACTCCATCTCAAAAACCAAACAAAACAAAACCAGAAAGAACACACTGACAATTTTGATGACACACATTTTAACATTTTGATGTCAAATTTTGTCATGAGCTTTCTGCATTTGTGCAGGATTTCATCAGGAGTGTTGCGGCTGCAGAGGCCATGGAGGACTGCTGTGATGTTTAGGAGTGAGGCAATGAGGGTCCATGCAGGGACGGGAGGGGAGACTGGGAAGGAAAGGCCAAGGAGGCGACGCAACAGACTCTCTCCTAGGCAGAGCACCTGTCACCCACCTCCTCACAAACAAAAATCCGGAAATCTGTTCACGAATTCAAAAGGAGACTTTTACCCCCAAAGAGAGCAAATGTAGATGATGGTACCGGAACAACAAATTTGCATTTCTTTCTTCTTTTAGAAAAGAAACACAATGATGTTGACTCTGGCAAGCCTGTGTGTAGAATGAGAAGAGGAGTGTATTTGAAATCAGCACTCCTCTGAGCAGTTTTTCTCCCTTGAACCAATCACTGAACTTCTCCCAGCCGAGTCCTCCTCTGGTATGAGTGACCATTCAGTGTGTGTGAAAGGCCAATGCGTGTGTCCAATTTGTGTGAGTGTTCAACGTGTGTGAAAGTACTTCACAAACACGAATGCACTAGCCACCCTTTAAAAGTAACACGCTGCCTTTGCAAGTGGAATTCCTCGTCTTTTTGAACATCCTTGTTGCCAGCGTCTACTGGACTGTGAAACAGGAAACTGCCTCGTGCCCGCACTCTGTTAGTTCACTACTGCCCCTGCGGAGAACAGCCATTTCTCTGAGAGACTGTTTCCTCATCTCCAAAAGGGAAGCCTGGACAGTTGCTCATCATTAACATTCGAAATCTCCTTCACTCCTCTCGTTTTGCCCTCTTCCTATCAGCTTTATCTGTGCTTTCACCTAAAAGCTAACTCTGAATTTTTTATGCATCTGTGAGGTCTCATGTCTTATCAGAAGGTGTCTTCACAGAAGTGGCATTTCCACCTGTTTTTAAACTTTGATGGGTGGGTGGGTGAACAAAGGGGATAGTTCTGTTTTCTCCTTCAGGTTTCTGAACCAAATCAATGAAAAACAAACAAACAAACAAAAAGATCACAAATCAGAGTGAGCTGTAAACCGCTGAACGGCCTGAAAAGTGACCTGCGGTTCTTCATCACTTGGTCTGTTTGCTAAGTTCAAGGTCTGATGTGGTATGGATGTTCGTCCTCTCCAGATCTCATGTTGAAATGTGACCTCCAGTGTTGGAGGTGGGGTCCAGTGGGAGGTGTTGGGTCATGGGGGTGGATCCCTCGTGAATGGCTTGGTGCCCTCACCATGATAATGAGTGAGTTCCTGCTCTGTTAGTTAATGTGAGAGCCGGCTGTTTAGAGGAGCCTGGCGCCTCCTCCTCTCTCTCTCTTCCCTGCTCTCCTGCCATGTGACACACTGTCTCTCCCTTTACCTTCTGCCATGATTGTAAGCTCCCTGAGGCCTCCTCAGAAGCCAAGCAGATGCTGCTACCATGCTTTTACATCCTGCAGAACTAAGAGCCAAATAAACCTCTTTTCTTTATAAATTACCCAGACTTTGGTGTTCCTTTATAGCAAGGCAAATGGACCAATACAAGGTCATTTTGGGTTTAGCAGAACATCACGCTGTTTTTTCAGTCCTAGGACAGCAAGTGAGGGCAAAGCGTGTGTTCTCATTAGGTTTTACACCCCTAGGGCTCCAACGTGAATTCAGTATGTATGTTCTGATTCATTCACACTCTATTCACTAAATAACTATTTAATATCTAAGAAGTCTTCAGAGTTTTAATGAAAAAAAAACTCTTCAAAGTATTATTTTCTTTGAACCCAGCAGTCATATTTTCCATTATTAAGCACAAGGATTAATAATGTCCATAGAGTTTGCGTATGTTTGAAATATTGCCAGAATCCTTCGTTTCTCAACTTCAGGGTTCCTTCAAAACATCTAATGCACATAATTGTAATTTAAAAAAATACTTATATATGATGTGTGTGTGTGTGTGTGTGTGTGTGTGTCAACCATGGGCACGTGCCAGGAATTGTGCTGGGCACTTTGCATGGTCACTAACATTTGTAATCACTAATTACTTCTTTCATTAACAGGCAAGGAAGCTGAGGCTCAGAAGGTTTTATGATTTGCCCAAGGCCAGAGCTGACAAGTCAGAAAGCAATTCTGTTGAACTCGCTCTATTTGAATCCCTGTAGTCAATTTTCTTTCATTTAGAAAATATTTATTAAGGGCTTCTATGTGCCAGGTGCTGTCCCAAGCCTGAGGAGAAAATCTTGAGGCCCTCCCAGTGAAGAGTCTCTCCTTTTTATCCTTCAACATGTGATCGGAGATGGGAGGTAAAAGGAGTTTCTGAGATTGTATCACTTAGGGTATGTTTGATTGCAAGTAACAGGAAACCCAATTCAAACTGCCTCTAGTTATCCCCTGATACCCATTTTCTTCTTCTACTAGGAACACCATCTCCAAGGTTTAGCCAGTCATATGGCCTCCCGGGATAAAGAAAATATTTCTCAGCCTCACCTGAAGTTAGGTGTGGCCGTGTAATTAAGTCCTGGCATATAAGCAGAAGTGCTATATGCCTCTTCTGGGAAGTATCATTTCCGTTTCTCCTTTTTGCTGACTGCATGTGGGTGTGATGGCTGGAGTTGGACAAGCCATCTTGGATGGGGGGAATACATTAGGTGTTAATTTATCTGGCAAAGCTACCAGACAGAAGGTATGCTCTCTCTGGACGTTTTCTTTTTTTGTTTTGTTGGTTTTTTTTTTTTTTTTAGACTGGGAAATAAATAAAACTTAAACTTGTTGAAGCCACCCTTGTTTGAGGTTTCTGGTTACTTGCAACTGAACCTGATCCTAACTCACACGCTGCTCACATGGCTGGAAGTGCAGAGGTAGGGTGGGCTCAGCGTTAGTTTGACTTGGCAGCTCACCGATGGTAGCCAGGAATCAGTTTCATTCCAGATCTGTGTTCTGCATTTGGTGTCAGTCTCATCTTAATACTGCCTCTCGCTCATGGGGCAAGATGGCTGCTAATAAAAAGATAGTACATGCTTCCTTATCAATTTTCAGAGAGAGAGAGAGAGAGAGAGAGAGAGAGAGAGAGAGAGAATCATGTCTAGAAGACCTCTCATAAAAACGATGAAGTTCCTTCCCCAGAAGCCCTCTGACATCTTGCTTTTCATCACCCTGAATTAGGTCAGATGTAGCCAGGGGATTGCCATGACTGGTTTAGTTCTGACAGAATCAATCACTGTGGCAAGGGAATCAGACTTGCATTAATTGACTTGGACTAATCAGGGTCCACCTCTGGAGGTGGGATAGTCTTTCTTTCTTTTTTTTTTTTGAGACAGAGTGTCGCTCTGTCACCCAGGCTGGAGTGCAGTGGCACAATCTCAGATCACTGCAACCTACCCCTTTTGGGTTAGGTTAGGTCACATTTGGTGAAAAATGCAGATTACATTACTGGGCTTATACCACTGTAATGAAGACATTTGGCTAATGGGCACTTTGGGGTTTATTATAGTCAGTCCTGAGTTAGAATGAATCCAAGCCATTTGGGTGCAACCTGGCTATATATTGTGATTGCATTTCTCTAAGTGCTGGTCAGGCTGTGTGTTTTTCCATGACCTCACTTGTCTAATTTCCTCTGTTTTTATTTTTATTATTTTGATACCTAGATATGTATCTTTCCTCTATGCTTGTTACCTGGTTTTCAAAACAGTTTGCGGTTGTTTAATAATTATTTTGTCATCTGGATTTATTGAAATGTATGATGCATGTAATCAAAATAGTGTTTCACTGCACTTGAGGGGCAAGAAATATTACTTTGTTTTTCTGGCTCATCAAATTCATCTCCAGTATTCCCTGGTCCTAGGAGCAATTATCCTGGGAAGGGGTCCTCCCTCTCCATCACCCCTCCCTTGAGTTGTCCCAGGCCTCCACGGCTTACTCAGTCTAGGAGGATGAGGAGAAAAACCTCTGCCATTCAGAAGATGCTCTTACCCAAATCTGCATGAACCTCTGACAGCTGGGAGGCCCTGCAGCTATGCTTCCTCCTCACCAGACCAGACAGCTGCTCCTGAGCAGAGGAGGTGGAGGTCCAGCTTCAACAACATCCAAGCAGCCATCCACCATTCAAGGTCCTATCAGCTCCTGGGCACTGTCTCTTCCCAACTCTAAAAGCCTCATGGCCCCCATCCCACCTCCACCTGCAGACTCCTCCTGCCCAGAACCAGTGCTCCCAAGACTTGGTCCTTAAGCACCAAATATGTCCCTTGGGAGCCGGGGACATAGGAACACTGAAGCTGGCTGCCTTCTCTGAGGTTAGGGGAGAATTCCCTTCAGTTCAATCCACAGCAACAACAATAAAACTGCCACAAAACCAAAAACCACAAAAAAAGGGCACAACAGTAGATGATATCTCAACGATCCACTCTAAGTAGGATATATGTGTCTCTAATTCCTCCTGAGTTTTCCCTACAATTTCGTTTAAATAATATTTCTTTTTTTCCATAGTTATACTGCTTATGTTCCTCCCTCCCCTCTGCTTACATATTTTCAACTGAAGCAGTTGAATCTATTTCTGGAATACACATTTTATTCAATTAGTGATTTTTTTTTTCTACTTCTTGTTTTGAAGTTATGAAGAGTTAGTTGTTACAGGTTTCAAAATCTAATAGGGTCTATCAAAAAAAAAATTTTTTTTAATTGTTATTCTTTACGGCCCTTTTGGACTAATTCACATTATTTGTCAAGTTGTATAAATGATCTTCGGGAACTTTAATTGCATTAAATTCACATACTCATTTAAGATATATCATCTTTACTGTATTCTCTTCTCGACCAGAAGCGGAGTAAATGCCTTCGCCATTTTTTAACATCTCCCTTTGTGCTTCCTATTACGGTGTTTTACATTTCTTAGAATAAGATAGTATTTTCATTCCAAGTTGAGTCAATACTGAAGAACGTATGTTGTTTATTACTGTTATAGAATGGAATCATTTTTTGTACGTATCACCAGTACAAAGAATAACACCACATTTTGTGGAGTTAGCCTCTTGGCCTTCATAAGTATATGATAATAATCAGCTCTTTCCTTTCCTGCATAGCTGCCTCCATTTGCCCTTCTCCGACACTGTCAGCATCGCAGTACCGTGCTGAGTGGAATGATGGCAAAGGGCAGACTGGCTTTGTCTCTACTTTGAAGGGATTCTCCATTTTATATAATATTGGCTTTTAGCTTAAGTTTCTTTACGAAAGAAACTTTAATGGGGAAACTCTCCTTATTCAAATATTTAATTTTCAAAAAGAGTAGTTGTTGAATTGGTTTGAATAATTTTTTGGTAGCTGTTGTGATAACGAAGTTATTTTACAAATTTGTCCTATTAGCATGATGATTTAAAACCTACCACTTGAACAGATATGTGGACAATACAGTAATATCTGGACTTGACTCACAACTCAAAGCTAAAAAAATGAAGAAACCAGCAAGTAAACAAACCAACTAACCCAGTAGCTCAGAAAAGCCCATGCTTCTTTATGAAAGAAGCACAGTTTATTTGTATTTCTTTCCTTCAGGAGGCCCACCACTGGCAGTCTTTTAAATGTGCTCAGTGGTTTACCCAGACCACTTCTTTTTTTTTGAGATGGACTTTCACTCTGCTACTCAGGCTGGAGTGCAGTGGTAGGATCTTGGCTCACTGCAACCTCCAACCTCTGCCTCCTGGTTTCAAGTGATTCTCCTACCTCACCTTCCAGAGTAGCTGGGATAACAGGTGCCCACCACCACACCCGGCTTAAAATAGTGGAGACAGGGTTCAGCACGTTGGCCAGGCTGGTCTTGAACTCCTGACCTCAAGTGATCCACCTGCCTCAGTCTCCCAAAGTGCTGGGATTACAGGCGTGAGCCACCATGCCCGGCCCAGACTACTTCTCAGCCTTAACTCCTGGACAATGTGAAGGCTCCTTTACAAAATTATGACTGAGATAGAGGAAGCGATCTGACTTAACCGACTCCAACTTGCTTCTAACCTTCAAGCTGTCTTTGTTCATTGCTGGCCATAGGCTGAACTCACTTTGGGAGAAAGTTTGTAGTTTACAGTTCAAACAAAGTCGGTAACAGCCCTTTCCCAGAGCAGAACTCCTTCTTGCCTGGGGACTAGACTAACATTAGCCACAGAATTAAAAATTATGGTTTAGGAGTCATGCAGCTGGAGGCTACAAGATGCTGACCCTCCCTAAACTGCTCCTAAGATCAGTGCTTGAGATATTTTGCAGACCCAGCACTTGATGGATCAGCTGGCACCACACAGATTGATAAACTGGTTCATCCGATCTTGTGGCCCCCACCCAGGAACTGACGCAGTGCAAGAAGACGGCTTCAGCTCTTATGATTTCATCCCTGATCAATCAGCACTCCTGGCTCACTGGCTCCCTGCCCCCACCAAGTTATCCTTAAAAACTGCTCCCCGAATGCTCAGGAAGACCGATTTAAGTAATAATAAAACTCCAGTCTCGCTTACAGCTGGCTCTGCGTGAATTACTCTTTCTCTATTGCAGTTACCATCTTGATGAATCAGTTCTGTCTAGGCAGCGGGCAAGGTGAACCCCTTGGGCCATTACAAGTGTATGTGCATCAGAACAAATTCCAAAGGAAAAACATCAAATTGTTTTTGGGTAATTTCTATTTTTAGCTGAGTAATGCTCATTTTTACCATTATACCCTTCTTTTTTCTTTTCTTTCTTTCTTTTTTTTGAGACAGGGTCTCACTCTGTTGCCCAGGCTGAGTGCAATGGTGTGATCATGGCTCACTGCAGTCTTGACCTCCCAGCTCAAGCAATCCTCCCACCTCAGCCTCCTGCATATCTGGGACCACAGGTGTGCACGACCATGCCCAGATACTTTTTTATTTTTATAGAGACAGGGGTCTCACTATGTTGCCCAGGCTGATCTCAAACTCTTAGACTCAAGCGATTCTCCTGCCTCAGCCTCCCAAAGTGCTGAGTTTACTTACAGGCATAAACCACCATGCCTTGCCCATTATACAAGTCTATGTCTTCTAAATATTCTTTTTTTTTTTTTTTCTGAGATGGAATCTTGCTCTGTTGCCAGACTGCAGTGCAGTGGTATGATCTTGGCTCACTGCAACCTCTGCCTCCCAGGTTCAAGCAATTCTTCTCCCTCAGCCTCCCAAGTAGCTGGGACTACAAGCGCACACCACCACACCCAGCTAATTTTTGTATTTTTAGTAGAGATGGGGGTTTCACCATGTTGGCCAAGATGGTCTCGCTCTCTTGACCTCATGATCCACCCGCTTCAGCCTCCCAAAGTGCTGGGATTACAGGTGTGAGCCACCTTGCCCGGCATACGTCTTCTAAATATTCTACCACAAAATTGTATTAATTTTAAGTGAGAGCAAGAAATGTTTTTTAGTTATAAAAATTATATATTCTCATGGTCAAATAGCCAAATAGTATTCTTCCAGAATTTTTCTATGCATATGGAAGTATAATTTCAGTTTTTAAAAAACACAGATAAAGGCAGGCTGCAAGTGTTTTTCTCCATCTTGATTTTTCACTTGCTATGTCATGATCATGTTTTCATATTAGAACCTGTGTATCAGGGTTCTATAGGGCGCGGTGGATCATGCCTGTAATCCCAGCACTTTGGGAGGCTGAGGCGGGTGGATCACAAGGTCAAGAGATCGAGACCATCCTGGTCAACATGGTGAAACCCTGTATCTACTAAAAATACAAAAATTAGCTGGGCATGGTGGCACACGCCTGTAGTCCCAGCTACTCAGGAGGCTGAGGCAGGAGAATTCCTTGAACCCAGGAGGCGGAGGTTGCGGTGAGCCGAGATCACGCCATTGCACTCCAGCCTGGGTAACAAGAGTGAAACTCCATCTCAAAAAAAAAAAAAAAGAACCTCTGTATCCACCTCATTCTTTATAGCAGTTGCAGGGGATTCCATTGAATGGCTGTATCATGACTGACTTAGCCAATTCATTTTTCAGATGTATTTACGATGCTCTGAGGTGTTTTGCTATTATAAATATACAACATATCCTTATACATTGCACATACATTTGATTATATATGAACAATAACTACTTAGCAATGAAATTACTTGGGGAAAGGGCATGTATATTTACAACTTTGATAGGTATTGCCAAATTACCCTCACCTTCACTAACTATGGGTTAAATTTGTTTAACCTTTGCCAACTGAATATATGTAAAAACGAGGGATTCTTTTACAAAATACTTATAAAGAAAAAACTTCTATCATTGAGCAATACAAAGTATATATATTTAAACAGTCCAAAATACATCAGATAATTATACAATTCTTCTAGCCAAGATTGTGAAACTCAGGGTTGTAATATTTTCTCTCAGTAACCATATATGAAAAACTACTGTTTATTGTTAATTGTTAGTGTATATCTAGAAATGAAAGCCCAGCCCTATTTATAGTAGAACATGAGAGTTATCCTATGACCTAAAATTGCTATGATTCATGGTACGAGGCAGTCACTAAAATTTTCATCCTTGCAATTGAATAACCCAAAAGAATGCACCATGGTTGCAAAGCATAATTGAAAAGAGAGAAGATTTTCAGAAGGGACCATTCTCAGGCCTGGGGCTGAAGCCTGACCACTATCCATAGGACAGATGAGCACAGAATACCCTTTTTAAGATTAACACCACAATGCTTACATAGTCTGATAGTCAATCTTTTCTCCACCGCTCAGTATCATATCATGAGCATTTTTCTGTATCACTAGTCAACAATGAAAATATTTTTTCCAAAACTATTCAGTCTTTATATTACAACTCAAGGCAGTCTTAGCGTGAGCTTTCCATTGCTGGGTAGCCCGGTGCCCTGGAATGAGAATAGACTTCAGAATCAGAAACTCTACCTTCAACTCATGCTTCTGCCAGCTAGTTACGTGATCTTTGGCAAGTTGTATAACCGGACTGAGCCACATTTTCCTCTTCAGTAATCTGGGTAAAATAAAAGCCAGCTCTCCCCCACATTCTGATACTGTGAGGATTAGAGGAAGTATCACAAGCAAAGTGCTTTTTTTTGTTGTTTTGAGATGGAGTCTTGCTCTATCACCCAGGCTGGAGTGCAGTGGCATGATCTCTGCTCACCGCAGCCTCTGCCTCCTCAGCCTCCTAAGAAGCTTGGACTACAGGTGCGTGCCACCATGCCCGGCTAATTTTTTTGTATTTTTACAGAGATGGGGTTTCATCATGTTGGCCAGGCTGGTCTCAAACTCCTGGCCTCAGGTAATCTACCCAACTCGGCCTCCCAAAGAGCTGGGATTACAGGCATGAGCCACAGTGCCTGACTGCAAAGTGGTTTTGCATTGTTAAGTAGGAAGAAGTGACTCATTGCTTTAAATCAGACCCAAAGGGCCTCTCCCTGGGTCCGCTGACTACCTCTTCTCCTTACTTGAGTGACTGAGGTTCTCTAAGAGGAACCCCGTCCTGAGCAGTGAAGACCAGACTTTTAATCTGTCACTTAAAGACTCTCACAGTCTGAACAAAACCTACATTTTCTAGGCCCAAGTGCTGATCCTGATGGACCTACTGATCCATCTTGCCACCTTTCAGTCCATTTCTTGCACTTTTACATAAAAGCGTATCTTTTAGGTATCTTGCTGATATTGCCATTTGCCCCTTATTTTCCCTTATGCCTGGCCCGTGCCGACTTTCCTGTGAAGTCTTCCCTGACATCAAAGACTACATAACGGTTTCCTCCTCTGGGCTCACAGAACCGACCTATACATAGTTCAACAATCCCTTGACTCTTGGGGCATAGTTACCACCTTTTAGGTTGTCTGCCAATCCTATGACTCCTCTGTTTTTTTTCCAAGACTTGCCTTCTTATGCAGCAACCCTATTTGGCCACAGCTGATGGACAAGGGTGAATCCCTGGGCCAGTAAGATTCTCTCTTCAGGGACTTTAAAATTGACCACCAGGATGCTGGTCAGTATTGTTGGGGGTGCAAACATGGCCTTCATGAGTTGACTCAGCCTTTGTGAAGTGCCCATTTTTGGCCCACCCAGGTACACAGAGGCAGAGAATGTTGTCTGCCAAGGAGATCCAAAAGCGATGAACAGACACCAGAAGCCATGTAACCCAGTGAGAGAGAATGACCAAATAAAGCACCTCGGTACCTGGGAGCTCAGCAGCTTTGGGCTCTATGAACTATTCCCGTATAAATAAATGTCTCCCTTTTGCTTAAGAAAGATGGACACCATAAAATCATGTGAATGTTCAGTAATACAGGCATATCCAAAGTTACACGGGGCAGTTACTTAGAGGTGAGCTAAAGCATTGAGGTAAGTGTTAAAACTCATGGTCTGAATGAAGAGACCCCCCCGCAAACAGGCTTTGTGTAAGCAACATGGCTGTTTCTTCACCCAGGTGCGGGTGGGCTGAGGCCGAAAAGGGCATCAGCAGAGGGCGGAGGGATAGGAGTTGGTTTTATAGGTTTGGGGTAAACAGTGGAAAGTTACAGAAGTAACTTGAGGGTGGATTTTTGCAAGCTGGAGGGGGTCATAGGGTGTGGAGTCACAAGGTTGGCCAAGCTTGGAGGGGGTTGTAGGGTGTGGAGTAGGCACTACAGCATTTGATCATTTCTTCCTCTTTTCATGGTCTTCCAGTTACTTTAGATTTTCCAGGAACTCATCTGGAGTGTCCGTGCAGGTCACAGAGGTTAATATGGTGTCCATGGGGCCGTCAGTCGGTCTAAAAGACCTTACAGTAAGTAGGAATGGCTTCCTGTAGAAGGTGATGTTGACTGGACCAGTAGAGAGGGCACTTCAGACAGTGGGAACGGCATAAGCAATGCTGGGAGCTGCAAGCAGTTCAGTGTTGCTGGCACATAAAGGCGTGGACTGGCCAGGAGTGAGGTTGGCTGGGGAGGTTGGGCAGGGGCCCAGTCAGGGGGCATCTTGGGTGCCATGGGAAGACGCCTGGACTTTATCCTGCAGGTCAGGACTTCTCAACTATGTGTGTGCATTAGGATTTCCCAGGAAATTTAAAAAAGAAATATGGTTGCTTTCTCCCATTCAGTCCACTTAAATCAGAATCTTGGAATGAAAGCAGGAACTGAATTTATTTATTTATTTATTTATTTTTGAGATCGAATCTCATTCTGTTGCCCAGGCTGGAGTGCAATGGTGCCATCTCGGCTCACTGCAAGCTCTGCTTCCCAAGTTCAAGCTATTCTCATGTCTCAGGCTCCCAAGTAGCTGGGATTACAGGCATGTGCCACCACGCCCGGCTAATTTTGTATTTTTCGTACAGACAGGGTTTTGCCATGTTGGTTAGGTTGGTCTCGAACTCCTGACCCCAGGTGATTCACCCACCTTGGCCTCTCAGTACTAGGATTACAGGCTTAAGCCACTGCGCCCAACCATTTTTTTTTTTTTTTTTTTTGAGATGGAGTCTTGCTCTGTTGCTAGGCTGGAGTGCAGTGGCATGATCTTGGCTCACTGCAACCTCTGCCTCCCAGGTTCAAGTGATTCTCCTTCCTCAGTCTCCCAAGTAGCTGAGACTACAGGCGTGTGCCACCAGACCCAGCTAATTTATGTATTTTTAGTAGAGATGAGTTTCATCATATTGGCCAAGATGGTCTCGATCTCTTGACCTCTTGATCTGCCCACCTTGGCCTCCCAAAGTGCTGGGATTATAAGCATGAGCCGTGATGCCTGGCCTTTTTTTCCCTTTTCTTCTTTAAAGTTCCCAGGTGATTCTACTAAACAGATAGGGTGGAGAACCTGACAGGATGCCCTGAAGGGTTTTAAGTGAGATACAGACATGGTTCTAGAAAGATCACCATGGATGCTAGCCTTTGAGGGTGAGACGGAAGGCAGGGCGACTGTTGCCAAACTGTTGCAGTGTGCGGGGAGACACTGAAGAGGACCTGAAATAGGACAAGGGTGCCAGAATGGAGAGGAAGTTTGCAAACACAGTTTAGGAGATAAAATAGTTTTCAGTTTAAGATTTACTGACTGGAGAGAGAGGGAAGGTAGTCAGGGTTGACCTGAGTGTCCTAGCTTGGCTGACTAAAAGTGCCCCAGGCGGCACTCACCAGGGGTTAGCTGTGGATGTGTGGAATACCTGGAGTACCTGGAGTCCGGGTAAAGATCAGGCAGCTAAATAGACCAAAAATGGGATTAGACTAGGTGGCTAGACCAGGTGGAAATAGATTTCAGGGCTAGACCAGGTGGAAATAAATTTCAGTTTCACAGTGCATTGAATGTTGTCACTTATTTTTATCATTTATTGAGAAGCCTCCAAAAAAAGTCACTTTTGTAGGTTACAGGGTGTTATGGGTATTGAAAGCAGAGTGAGCCCCACTCCAGACCCCCTCCTGAGACAGGGTGTGATGTGTGTCTCCAAGAGCCTTGAAGTCAGGTGACTTCTCAGAGAGTCCAAAATTAGCAGAGCAGCTGTGCTTGGTGGGTGGCAACACCGCAGCTCACTAGGCCGAGAATGGGGCCTTCCTGCCGTGGGCTCTGTTGTGTGAGTAGGTCAAGAATTAAAGCAAGAATCTGTTCCTTTGGAGAATTTCCCCAGGAGCTGCTTGTAGTGCCAGTGTGCTCAAAGAGAAGAGAAAATGTCTTCTGTTGCCAGGTGGGAGGGAAAGAACAGGGAAGGGTATATTGGAAAGAAGTTTCATAGAAGGGCTGATTTTCAAGAAAATTCACTGTGGAAATGACACCCTTAACAATGGCTGAGGAGTGCGGAGGAGCTTGCATTGGAGCCTCAGTTCTGACAACGGGAAACCTGTCGTGGGGCTGTGTTTTGCGCAGAAGAATGCTGTGTAGATGCTTTCTTACGGTGGGTTTTCACTCTCTGGGGTGGTTCAAACTGGCCTCCAGATCAGGCCTCTGCTGCCAACCCCACCAACCCAAGGGATTTGGGGAGGGGGCCAGCCAGGTAGGTGGAAGTAGAGGGAGGGGATCATTTTTTTTTAACCCAGTATAGATGTATATAACATATTAAACATATATTTTAATAGTTTTATAGAAAAACTAACCCTCAAGACATATAAAAGCCTGGAGAGGAGACTGGAGGGGAAGGGTAGTAAATGACACAGTATTCCACTGTGGTTCCATGAGGTTGTATTCTCCCTTCCTTGAGCTTTTGTCTACAGATTATTCTACACGCAGAGGAAAAACGACTGAGAAAATGAAAAATGGCAAGATACAGGACTCACTACCTAACTGAAAAATTAAGTATGAAAAAGCTGTAGGAATATTATAAATCCAGGAGTATTAGTTTACATGGCATTTATCTGGGGATTTTTTTGTCTACAAAGTACCACCATAATCCCAGATGATACCAGATGATATTTAATAGCAAGATTAAAAAGTTAATCTTGGGGGAGGATCCAAGATGGCCAAATAGGAACAGCTCCAGACCCAGTAAGAACAACTCAGGGGGTGACTGCCCACAGCATTTCCAAACAAATTTTCACTGCCCACAGACCAGGAGATTCCTGGGCTGAAAAGCGCCATGAGTTTTCAGCATGGTGGTTTCAGCCGGTGCAGGGTTGGCACACAGAAACTCACACAAATCTGAGCGGCCATTTCAACTGACACCTGGAACGCCTGGGAGACAGAGCCTCCCACTCAACCAAAAGGGAGGGGGCAGAGATGGAGCCAGGTGATCTGGCTCGGCGGGTACCACCTCCACAAAACAAGCAATCTGAAACGCTCTGGATTGAGAGTTTCACAGCAAGCGCAGCTGGACCGAGGATGGTCCAGATCAGTGCGGGGAAGGGCGACCACCACTACCGAGGCAGTTCACGCGGCAGCTGGGCAGAGCCTGTGGCAGCTCAGCAACACTTCTGCTGGCAGACTGTGACTAGACTACTCTGTGTGGGGCAGAGCATCTATGAAAAAAGACAGCAGCATGACAGGAACTTACAAATAAAGCTGACCTTCCTAGGACAGAGCACCTGGGAAAAGAGGCAGTTATGAGTTTCGCTGCAGCAGACTTAAAAATACCTGCCCAGCAGCTCTGCATGGAACAACGGAGCTCACAGCTCAGCACTTGAGCTCCTATAAGGGACAGACTGTCTCCTCAAGCAGCTCCCCGACCCCCGAATACCCAAAGAGACACCTCATAAAGGAGAGCTCAGGCCAACATCTGGCAGGTACCCTTCTGGGACGAAGATAACAGAAGAAGAAATCAGCAGCAACCCTTACTGTTCTGCAGCCCCTGCGGGTGATCCCCAGGCAAGCAGGGTCTGGAGTGGACCTCCAGCAGTCCTGCAGCAGAGGGGCCTGACCGTTGGAAAACTAAGAAACAGAAAGAAGTAACTTCATCATCAACAAAAAGGACATCCACTCAGAGACCTCATCTGAAAGTCACCAACTACAAAGACCACAGGTAGATAAAGCCACTAAGATGGGAAGAAACCAGTGCAATAAGGATGAAAACACCAAAAACCAGAACGCCTCTCCTCCTCCAAAGGATCACAACTCCTCACCAGCTAGGGATCAAAGATGGATAGATAATGAATCTGATGAATTGACAGAAACAGGCTTCAGAAGGTGGATAATAACAAACTTCTCAGAGCTAAAAGAACATGTGCTAACCCAATGCAAAGAAACTAAGAACCTAGAAAAAAGGTTAGAAGAGATGCTAACTAGAATAAATAGCTTAGAAAAGAATATGAACGACTTGATGGAGCAGAAAAACACAGCACGAGAATTTCGCGAAGCATACACAAGTTTCAATTACCAACTCGACCAAGCAGAAGAAAGGATATCAGAGATTGAAGATCAACTCAATGAAATAAAATGAGAAGGGAAGAATAGAGAAAAAAGAGTGAAAAGAAATGAACAAAGCCTCCAAGAAATATGGGATTATGTGGAAAGACCTCATCTATGTTTGATAGGTGTACCTGAATGTGATGGAGAGAATGAACTCAAGCTGGAAAACACTCTTTAGAATATTTCCCAGGAGAACTTCCCCAACCTAGCAAGCCAGGCCATCATTCAAGTCCAGGAAATACAGAAAACACCACAAAGATATTCCTCAAGAAGAGCAACCCCAAGGAACATAATCATCAGATTCACCAGGGATGAAACAAAGGAAAAAATGCTAAGGGCAGTCAGAGAGAAAGGTCGAGTCACCCACAAAGGGAAGCCCATCAGACTCACAGCAGATCTTTCTGCAGAAACTCTACTAGCCAAAGAGAGTGGGGGCCAATATTCAACATCCTTGAAGAAAAGAACTTTCAACCTAGAATTTCATATCCAGCCAAACTAAGCTTCATAAGTGAAGGAGAAAGAAAATCCTTTATGGACAAGCAATTGCTGAGAGACTTCATCACCATCAGGCCTGCCTTACAAGAGCTCCTGAAAGAAGCACTAAACAAGGAAAGGAACAACCAGTACCAGCCACTCCAAAAACGTACCAAATGGTAAACACCATCAACACAATTTTAAAAAATGCATCAACAAATGGACAAAACATCCAGCTAGCATCAAAATGACAGGATCAAATTCACACATAACAATATTAACCTTAAATGTAAATGGGCTAAATGCCCCAATCAAAAGACACAGACTGGCAAATTGGATAGAAAGTCAAGACCCATTGGTGTGCTGTATTCAGGAAACCCATCTCACATGCAAGGACACACGTAGGCTAAAAATAAAGGGATGGAGGAAGATTTATCAAGCAGATGGAGAGCAAAAAAAAGCAGGAGTTGCAATCCTAGTCTCTGATAAAATGGACTTTAAACCAACAAAGATCAAAAGAGACAAAAAAGGGCATTACATAATGGTAAAAGGATCAATGCATTAAGAAGAGCTAATGATCCTAAATATATAAACACCCAATACAGGAGCACCCAGGTACATAAAGCAAGTTCTTAATGACCTACAAAGAGACTTAGACTCCCACACAATAATAGTGGGAGACTTTAACATTCCACTGTCAATATTAGATCAACAAGACAGAAAATTAACCAGGATATCCAGGACTTGAACTCAGATCCAGACCAAGCAGACCTAATAGACATCTACAGAACTCTCCACCCCAAATCCACAGAATATACATTCTTCTCAGCACCGCATTACACCTATTCTAAATTGACCACATAATTGGAAGTAAATCACTCCTCAGCAAATGCAAAAGAACGGAAATCATAACAGTCTCTCAGACCACAGGGCAATCAAATTAGAACTCAGAATTAAGAAACTAACTCAGAACCACACAGCTTCATGGAAACTGAACAACTGGCTCCTGAATGATGACTGGATAAACAATGAAATGAAGGCAGAAATAAAGATGTTCTTTGAAACCGAGAATGAAGACACAACATGCCAGAATCTCTGGGACACATTTAAAGCAGTGTCTAGAGGGAAATTTATAGCAATAAATGCCCACATGAGAAGTGAGGAAAGATCTAAAATCAACACTCTATCGTCAAAATTGAAAGAGCTAGAGGTGCAAGTTCAAAAAAACTCAAAAGCTAGCAGAAGACAAGAAATAATGAAGATCAGAGCAGAACTGAAGGAGATAGAGATACAAAAAACCCTTCAAAAAATCAATAAATCCAGGAGCTGGTTTTTTGAAAAGATCAACAAAATAGACCGCTAGCCAGATTAATAAAATAGAAAAGGGAGAAGAATCAAATAGATGCAATAACAAATGATAAAGGGGATATCATCATTGATTCCACAGAAATACAAACTACCATCAGAGATTACTACAAACAACTCTACGCACATAAACCAGCAAACCTGGAAGAAATGGATAAATTACTGGACACTCGCACCCTCCCAAGACTAAACTAGGAAGAAGTTGAAACCTTGAATAGACCAATAACAAAGGCTGAAGTTGAGGCAGTAATTAATACCCTACCAACCAAAAAAAGTCCAGGTCCAGACGAGTTCACAGCCGAATTCTATCAGATGTACAAAGAGGAGCTGGTACCACTCCTTCTGAAACTATTCCAAACAATCCAAAAACAGGGAATCCTTCCCAAATCATTTTATGAGACCACCATCATCCTGATACTAAAACCCAGCAGAGACTCAACAAAAAATGAAAACTTCAGGTCAATATCCATGATGAACATAGATGCAAATATCTTCAATAAAATACTGGCAAACTGATTGCAACAACACATCAAAAAGTTTATCCATCACGATTAAATAGGCTTCATTCCAGAGATGCAAAGTTGGTTAAACATACGCAAGTTTATAAATGTAATTCACCACATAAACAGAACCAAAGACAAAAACCACATGATTATCTCAATAGATTCAAAGAAGGTCTTTGACAAAATTCAACAGCCCTTTATGCTAAAAACTCTCAACAAACTAGGTATTGAAGGAACATATCTCAAAACAATAAAAGCTATTTATGGCAAACCTACAGCCAATATCATACTGAATGGGCAACAACTGGAAGCATTCCCTTTCAAATCTGGCACTAGACAAGGATGCCCTCTCTCACTCCTCCTATTCAATATAGTATTGGAAGTTCTAGTCAGAGCAATTAGGCAAGAAAAAAAAATAAAGGATATTCAATTAGGAAAAGAGGAAGTCAAATTGTCTCTGTTTGCAGAAGACATGATTGTATATTCAGAAGACGCTATCATCTCAGCCCCAAATCTCCTTAAGCTGATAAGCAACTTCAGCAAAGTCTCAGGATACAAAATCGATGTGCAGAAATCACAAGCATTTCTATACACCAGTAACAGACTAACAGAGAGCCAAATCATGAGCAAACTCTCATTCACAATTGCTACAAAGAGAATAAAATACCTAGGAATACAACTAACAAAGGATGTAAAGGACCTCTTCAAGGAGAACTACAAACCACTGCTCAAGGAAATAAGAGAGGACACAAACAGATGGAGAAACATTCCATGCTCATGGTTAGGAAGAATCAATATTGTGAAAATGGCCATAGTGCCCAAAGTAATTTATAGATTCAATGCTATCCCCATCAAGCTACCAATGACCTTCTTCACAGACCTGGAAAAAACCACCTTAAACTTCATATGGAACCAAAAGAGAGCCCACCTAGCCAAGACAATCCTAAGCAAAAAGAACAAAGCTGGAGGCATCACACTACCTGACTTCAAACTATACTCCAAGGCTATAGTAATCAAAACAGCATGGTACTAGTACCAACAGAGAGACATAGACCAGTGGAACATAACAGAGGCCTCAGAAGCAATGCCACACATCTACAACCATCTGATCTTTGACAAACCTGACAAAAACAAGCAATGGGGAAAGGATTCCCTGTTTAATAAATGGTGTTGGAAAAACTGGCTAGCAGTGTGCAGAAAGCAGAAACTGGACCCCTTCCTTACACCTTACACTAAAATTAACTGCAGATGGATTAAAGACTTAAACATAAGACCTAACACCATAAAAACCCTAGAAGAAAACCTAGGCAAAACCATTCAGGACATAGGCATAGGCAAGGACTTCATGACTAAAACACCATCGGCAACAAAAGCCAAAATAGACAAATGGGATCTAATTAAACTCCAGAGCTTCTGTACGGCAAAACAAACAATCATTAGAGTGAACCAGCAACCAACAGAATGGGAAAAAAATTTTGCGATCTACCTATCTGACAAAGGGCTAATATCCAGAATCTACAAAGAACTAAAACAGATTTACAAGAAAAAAACAAACCCATCCAAAAGTGGGCAAAGGATATGAACAGACACTTTTCAAAAGAAGACATATGTGGCCAAGAAACATATGGAAAAATGCTCATCATCACTGATTATTAGAGAAATGCAAATCAAAACCACATTGAGATACTACCTCATGCCAGTTAGAATGGCGATCATAAAAAATCAGGAGACAACAGATGCTGGAGAGGATGTGGAGAAATAGGAAGACTTTTACACTGTTGGTGGGAGTGTAAACTAGTTCAACCATTGTGGAAGACAGTGTGGCGCTTCCTCGAGGACCTAGAAATAGAAATTCCATTTCACCCAGCAATCCCATTACTGGGTATATACCCAAAGGATTATAAATCATTCTATTATAAAGACACATGCACATATATGTTCATAGCAGCACTGTTTACAATAGCAAAGACCTGGAACCAACCCAAATGCCCACTGATGATAGACTGGACAAAGAAAATGTGGCACATATACACCATGGAATACTATGCAGCCATAAAAAATGATGAGTTTGTGTCCTTTGTAGGGACATGGATGAATCTGGAAACCATCATTCTCAGCAAACTCACACAAGAACAGAAAATCAAACACCACATGTTCTCACTCATAGGCAGGTGATGAACAATGAGAACACATGGACACAGGGAGGGGAGCATCACACACTGGGGTCTGTTGTGGGGGGCCAAGGGAGGGACAGTGCAGGGGTGGGGAGATCGGTGAGGGATAACTTGGGAGAAATGCCAGATATAGGTGACAGGGGAATGGAGGCAGCAAACTACATTGCCATGTATGTACCTATGCAACAATCCTGCATGATCTGCACATGTACCCCAGAGCCTAAAGAACAATTAAAAAAAAAAGTTAATCTTAACATGTCTTTTATATTAATGTCCTCCATTTGCACAAGGAATCCCCATCCTCCATCCAGAGATCCCAGCTATCTCCATAACCGTGGAGAGTTGGTGGGATTGCCTGGAGCAGCTGCCGTGAAAGGGAGGGAGGGATACAAAAGGAGAAAGTGGATGGGATGCTCCCAGAGCACCTACGGACTGAAAAGGAAGACTTCTGGGATAGGTCTTAGGGATCATGTTGAGTTCAAGGAAAGAAACTCCCCAAGATCCTGTGTCTGTTTGGCTAATGTGGGAGCATATGTGCATTCTCTTAGGCCAAGCTGCTTCTCTGAGCTCCATAACACTTGCTTTGCTAGAAATAATCTCTTTTTTAATCTTGCTTGTGTTTTCTAGTGAGTTCTTGGGAGCATTTAGGAGGTGCTTCCATAACTAGAGACCAAGAGGGTAGCAAATCATTCATAAGGGAGGGCAGAGAGAGCCCCAGATGGGGGGGGCAGGGAACTGCAGGTGGAGCTGAGTGCTAGAGGCAAGAACTCAAAGAGAATGTGGGACAGATGAGATTAATGATACCATCCAACCCCTCCTTTCAAAGCTGAGTATTTAACATTGTTGAATAATCAGCATTCATCCCTTATATTTTATAGCTGGCAAACACCTTTGTAATCCTCCAGTGGCCAAGAGGATCCACTGGGCCAGTCTGCTCTGTGATTCTCCCTCATATCTAATGAAATGGGCAGGGCACCCCCAGAGAAAGGCCCTTGGCCCTTGGGTCAGGTACCTGCCCCTGCTTCTGAACTTCTTTTTGCCTTCTTCAGCCCTCTGCCCCTTACAGCCAGGCTTCAGGGTGTAGTGCACATCCATGCGGTTGCTTATACCTCAAAGCTACTTCTGTACAGCCTGAGCCAATCTTGAGTTACTCAAGAAGTGAAGGAGAATAATTTCCAACTAGACACCTGACTTTGCAAATCGTCTGTGAGAGCTATTTATTGGGAGCTTTCACAGAAAACCTACTTCCCACCATTATATATTCTCACTTTTCATCCATTCAGATGCAGAGGCTAAAATGTAAAACCTAATATACATTCAAAAAGTAGGTATATAAGCATTTTTGCACCTATCACTTGCAGCGCTCTTTTTACCTGCCCAAATCAAGAGTGAACCTGTTCTTATTTGAGGTCACAGGAATGGCATGTCTTTTGTAGCATTTCAGACTCAGCTTGAACCAGGATGTTTAGGTGATAACTTACAAAAGGGATGAGTGAAGTAACTACAATGAAGACTGATAATCTAGATACAGGATTCCATTCCCTTCTTGTTCCTATACGCTTGAACATTTGGAGACACTCCCAGGATCTCCATTTGTTTCTCCATAACTTTAAAGGAACCAACGTTTATTAACTAGTTCTATGCACCATGCTAAATACTTTATATAGATATATGTGTGGAATTTAGCCCTCAAAACAATTATGTGAGATAGGCGTGGGTAACCCATTTTATAGATGAGGACTCTTTGAGTCCCTGAGAAGTTAAATAACTTGGCTGAAGTCCTAGTGCTGGAAAGTGGTGGTTCTAAGATTCTAAACCAGCTCATCTGATGTCAAAGTCCACATACTTTATGCATGTTACCTTCTGGGAAAGAACTAATGCCTCTTTTTGTAAGATTTGAGAGAATAAATAAGAAGATACATATAAAAAGCTCTGAGAATTGGGAATCAAGGTATCTGTGAGCCTTAGATACTTAAGTTTGATGAAAAGAAAATCGAAAGGGATCAGTTAAAATCTCACAAGTTCAAAACGGATTGCTCAGGAATTCTCAAAATTAGAAATTGTATGTAGAAACATGATCTCAGCCTTTTTATCCAGAGGTAAGAAGCCGAAGAGGCTCAGTTTTGCTGCAGATTCCAAATTGATGAATATGTGTGATGGCTTTCCAAGTGAGAAGAGATCTCTGAGTCTTGAAAAAATGGTTTATGACCACAATTTTAAGGAGGGCTATTAGTGAAAGAAATATGGACTTCCAACTATTTAAAACAGATTTAAAGAAAGAAACTATCACTGTTTTACAAAATTCTTGTATAATGGACAGAGATAAACATGTTAGTTTCCATTTTCTTCACAGAGGGAGGTATGTCATTTAGTTCAAATCAACCCAACAGTCCTCAGCGTTTGGAGACCTCCGTCATTCTCTGGATTTAGCCACACCAAGGTATAACATGTACATACCTTAGATGTCTTAAGGAAGTCACATCACTCCAGAGAAAATGTGAATACTTCACAGAAGCTCTGGGGACCATCTACTGACTTTAATTATTTTGGAAAGAAAGTGAAAACTCCGGAGTGGGCTTTGAGTTATGACACTCCTCCTTGTATTGCAGGGACTGGTCTCAAATCAACTTAGGCTCTCTAGATGGGCTGGCCTCAGAGAATTTGGTTCTGAAGTGATCTAAACAAAGACATATTTTTTATGGCTATTCTAAAAAGATATCTGGGGCCAGGAACAGTGGCTCACATCTGTAATCCTAGCACTTTGGGAACTGAGGCAGGCAGATCACCTGAGGTCAGGAGTTCGAGCAGCCTGGCCAACATGGTGAAATCCCATCTCTACCAAAAATTAGCTTGGTGTGGTGGCGGGTGCCTGTAATCCCAGCTTCTTGGGAGGCTGAGGCAGGAGAATTGCTTGGACCCTGGAGGCGGAGGTTGCAGTGAGCCAAGATCATGCTACTGCACTCCAGTCTGGGCGATGGAGCAGGACTCTGTCTCAAAATAGATAGATAGGTGGTTTACCCTGTCCTCTGATGTTAGATGCCACAGAAATAGAGAAATGCAATGTCTTCTTTTCACTATCTAACTCTGTTGGATAACGTGATTTTCCTATTTGATTGTATCTTTCATGTTGTTAACTCTAGATGTAGAATATGTCAGAGCCATGAAGGTGTTTGGCTGAGAATCTCAGAGCCACCGCACCCAGCCAAGAGCTCTTGTAATAGAAATTGCCTGAGAGAGACAACTGCACTTATCTAATTAGCATAATAATATTGGTCAAGAAAAATTAGCTTTGCATAAACGTGAAATGATCAGAGGGAACCATTTCTCATTAACTGAAAGAAGTCATACAAGGTAGATTATGTCAAGAGATGCTACTTTGGTCAAAAGTAATCAGTGCACTCTGCTGGATGTCACAAGGGGTTTTGGTTTTTGGAGAGTCACATGAGAAAAGGGAGTTACCTTTAAAAAAACAGGTAAGTTGAGCGCAGTGGTTCATGCCTGTAAATCTCAATACTTTAGGAGGCTGAGGCAGGTGGATCACTTGAGGTCAGGAATTTGAGATCAGTCTGACCAACATGGTGAAACCCCACATCTACTAGAAATACAAAAAGTAGCCAGTTGCCATGGCATGTTCTTATAGTCCCAGCTACTTGAGAGGCTGAGGCAAGAGAATCACTTAAACCCAGGAGGCAGAGGTTGTAATGAGCTGAGATCGTGCCACTGCACTCCAGCCTGGGCAACAGAATGAGACTCTGTCTCAAAAAAAAATCCTAATTTTAAAAAATAAATAAAAAGCAGGTAAATTCCAAAACTTTTGGTAATGAAGCAGAAGAAAAGAACATGGATCAGTACAGTGTTTCTAATGAGAATGAGGAAGTAGGTTTAAAAAGGATTTAACCATAAAACTACAACTTCATTATTCAAACATATATTCTATGGCAGTCGCTATGGATGGGCAATTGGTTCTATGGCATGACTGGGGAGTACCAGCAAAATGACTGTCCCTTAGGAAAGGAATCAATCCATTTCCACTTGCCATTATAGAATAGTATCTGGTGTTAATTTAACAGACATAATGAACCTAATACAATGCAGGGACCCGGCCTAATAAATGTTGATAACTGGTCAATGCCCTACTCTCTTTTTTTTTTTTTTTGAGACAGAATCTAGCTCTGTTGCCCAGGCTGGAGTGCAGTGGTGCAATCTCTCCTGCCTCAGCCTCCTGAGTAGCTAAGATTAGAGGTACCCGCCACCATGCCCAGCTAATTTTTGTGTTTTCAGTAGAGACAGGGTTTCACTGTGTTGGACAGACTGGTCTCAAACTCTTGACCTCATGATCCGCCGTGCCTGGCCCAATGCCCTGATCTCAATAGGAAGTTTCTTCTATTTAATGTCTCTCCTACCTGCCTACCACTGGGACTGATGTCTTACTAAAAATGAATTTCAAGCCATACATGTGCATGTGATAGACAAGCAAAGTGAAAACCAAGCATCCTTGTTTACGTGAAGACCTCCAAGACAATGCTTTAGCTCACAGGCTCAGGCTTACAGCACCCTCATTTTGCTGGTGCACGATACATCGTCTCTCTAACTTCACCCCAAATAGCTGTTTTAAATTTGGTTTTGTTTTTAATTGTAACACAAGTTGTTGTTGTTTTTTTCTCCCTTCTTTAGAAGATATCAGGCACGATATGCCTCATGGAACATGGAAGACATTAAAATCCTAGCATTTGCCCCTACAAATTCCTCTTATTTTATCCCATTCCCAGCGTGAACATTTACTTCTAATTGAGTCAATGGTGAAATGCTCAGTTCTTTATTGTTTTCTTTTAAATAATTCATACTTGGTGAGATATGCAGTTTTTGGAAAAACAAGGAAAGAACTCAAATAAGGAGAAGACTTATTTCTATAGATATGCTAGCGTGGGACTATCATGCTGGAGCTCAGGCAGGACTGAGCTGCTGAGGGTAGACCGACCGCAGGGACCGGGGAGCTCCCTGGACGCCACCCAATGTCCAAGGCAGGAAGGAAGAGTCATTAGCCAGCCTTGCCCTGGGAGATGAGTGCAAACGCCAGTTTAGCTGCAGTAAGGATTGTTTCTTCCTCCTCCTCCTTCTCTTTAAAACAACTTTTCCTGACCAAGGACTCAGAGAGAGTGGAACATGTTTTCTCTTTTCTGGTTAGAAAAACAAATACCAGTGCTGTACCTCTGGCTTCTCCTTTCTGGTTCATCACAGATGCCTGTATCTGCCTTGCTCAAGGAGGAGAGAAACTGCTATGCCAAAGGGCCTTCGTCACCTGCTTGCACTTCCCAATCTAATCTATTTCTAGGCTAGCCAGCCCCCATCCCCAGGCCTTGGCAGGGAATCGCCCCCACTTCAAAGCATAGAAGTTTGAATGTTGCTGAGCTCCCAGGACTTGCACTTTATCACGCTAGGGGTATTTTCCTTGAATGCAATCCAGTCTCAGATTCCCACATCCCAAGAAGCTGCTCTCTGTCCGATGGAACATTGTGTTGCTGTTCACTGTGAGCCTGTCATATTTTGTTCTTTTCATTATGGAATGTTTTCATCAGGGGCCTATGAGTTGAACAGGCTTCATGCTGAGTAAAAGGGTGGCTTTGTCTTTCCCCCTTTCCTGACCTCTGTCAGGAGTTCTTTCTGGGCTCCACAGAAGACATAATGGGAGAAATGCTGAGACCTGTACTGATGGAATATTGAGATTTGCAAAGAAACTCTTGTCTAGGCTGCCTGGTTATATTAAAATGTCATCTCTATATTTTGGATGTAACTAGCTTGTTTAGTTAATGCTAGAGGGGAAAACAGAATTTGTTCTCAAGGGAGAGAAGCAGAAGGAGGAAACAGGCATACAGACAACTGACAATGTTCCAGCCACTTTGTCACAAATAGCTAAATCCACCGTTATTAGGATCCAAAGATTATCAGCCAATTTGAGTCCTATCAGCATGATGCTGGGCTCCAGCAAGGTGGCCAAAATCCTCCTCAATATAGAGATCGAATGCTAAATGCATTCTGTAAGTCAGATTCTTAGGAAGGGAAATATGTTTCTTAAAATTTGTTATTAATTATGTCTCAGGTACTGGGCTTGCTGCTTTATGTTATTTAATTTAATCCTTACAACAACTTGGAAAATAGGTATTATGCCTACTGTGCATGGATGGATTTATTTGATTTATTTTGATTTCATTCATGTGACTCATGTTCTTACAGAGTTGGGCTGCTGCTTAAATGTGTCCTTTAACAAGCCTTTCCTGAGCCCCCAACCCATAACCACAGTGTCTGTCATTCTCTGTCTTATTCAAATAGCCCCTTGGATACTGTTACTGTCTGGATGAATTCCTTATTCCAATTTGTTAATTCTCTCTTCAACTATGTTTAGTCTAGAATCTATCCCACTGAGTAGCCCCCTGCCCCCTGTTAATGGCTGCATTTTTCTTCTCCACAGTTTTTAATTTTTAAAACTACCTGTGCTTATGTTATTTCTGCCTGATTTGGTGACATATATCTTTTTTAAGGATGTAATTTCTTCACCCATCTCTTCAAGGACTCTAAATGTACATATTTTCAAGTTTTTTTCAACATTTAAAATTTTGTTTCTAAAAAAAAGTATTTTGCAATTATTGATTTTATTTGTTATCTTTCTTGGTGTAAGATTTCTTCATGTGTTTTAAGATCAAGTTTCTTTTTGTTTTGTTTTGTTTTTGAGACAGAGTTTCACTCTTGTTGCCCAGGCTGGAGTGCAATGGGGCGATTTCACCTCATCTTAATCTCTGCCTCCCAGGTGCAAGTGATTCTCCTGCCTCAGCCTCCTGAGTAGCTGGGATTACAGGCATGCACCACCACACCTGACTAATTTCGTATTTTTAGTAGAGATGGGGTTTCTCCATTTTGGTCAGGCTGGTCTCAAACTCCTGACCTCAGGTGATCTGCCCACCTTGGTCTCCCAAACTGCTGGGATTACAGGCATGAGCCACCACACTCGGCCACAAGATTGAGTTTCTAAGGTCATCATGGGCAGAAGGTTTACCTCTGCCTGCCCATCTCTCTCTCTCTCTCTCTCTCTCTCTCTCTCTCTCTCTCTGCATTCTGTTTATGGGGCTTGTGCTTGAGTCCACTCTAGGCACTAAGCTACACTCCAGGCAGTGGTTGGCAACAGATTTCCCGGCCTCCTCTCCCTAACCAGGAAAACCCTGCCCTGGCCTCTGGGTGCAGGCCCTGAGCACAGCTCTGGTTCTCCTGCTTCATGTGGAGCCCTTTTACCCTGTGGTGTCTGTCTATTACCTACACTGAGATCCAGAGCTCAGCAGGCCCTCTACTCATTGTTTTTCATTTTGATTCTGTTCCAGGTCCATGGACATATGTATCTCATTTTAGGGGCATTGCTGTGACTTTAAAATTCTCTTTTAGGCCAAGCACAGTGGCTCACACCTGTAATCCCAGTAATTTGGGAGGCTGAGGCAGGTGTATCACAAAGTCAGGAGTTCAAGACCAGCCTGGCCAACATAGTGAAACCCCATCACTACTAAAAATACAACAACAACAAAAAAAATTAGCCAGGTGTGGTGGCGGATGCCTGTAATCCTAGCTACTCAGGAGGTTGAGGCAGGAGAATTGCTTGAACCTGGGAGGCCAAGGTTGCAGTGTGGCGAGATCGCACCATTGCACTCCAGCCAGGGCAACAGCACTAGACTCTGTCACAAAAAAAAAGAAAAGAAAAGAAGTACCACATAGGCCGGGCGTGGTGGCTCACATCTGTAATTCCAGCACTTTGGGAGGCCAAGGTGGGTGGATCACTTGAGGTCAGGAGTTCGGGACCAGCCTGGCCAACATGGTGAAACCCCGTCTCTACTGAAAAAAAAAAATACAAAAATTATCAGTGTGTGGTGGTGTGCACCTGTAATTCCAGCTACTCAGGAGGCTGAGGCAGGAGTATTGCTTGAACTTGGAAGTCAGAGGTTGCAGTGAGCCAAGATTACACCATTACACTCCAACCTGGGTGACAGAGCAAGACTCCATCTCAAAAAAGAAAATTCTTTTATATGTTATATATTATCACTGCTGTGTGTTGGGTGCACAGGGAGTGTCAAAGCAATTACTTACAATGCCATCAAATTAGACGAACAAGGGATAGAAACTAGGAAAAATATTTATAGTAGGCTGGAACTGAGGGGTGAAAATGGACAATTATGCATAGGTTGAAAGAATAATTAACCTTAAGAATTATTGAGTTCAAATATCAATGGTGAGTTTATGTGCAGGAACCTCAGTTATTAAAATGGAAAGAAAAACCATAAAACCCAACTCTAGAGTTGGGTTGAAAGTCCATAATTTCTCAGGTTTTCCCTTCTTTCTCAAATTTCCTCTCTCGTCCCCTTTCATGTTGATAATCATCCCTAGGGTGACTAACCCTTCTAGTTTACCTAGGACTGTCCTAGTTTTAGAACTGTAAGTCCTGCTTCCTAGGAAAGCTCTCAGTTGTAAGCAAGCCCAAACCCAGGTAGTCCAAGTAGCCTCTCTGTTGTACAAGGATAGATTGTACCTTGGTCAAGGATGAGTAGAGATGTTAAAAAATGAATTATGGGTAGGAAAATCTATGGAAAAAGGTAAAGGGAACATCATCCCAAAAACTCAGAGGAAGAACATATCTCTGAAAATGTTTTACTGCAGGAACTGAAGATTTGGAGAAATGTGTGACATCCTTAATAGACAACAAAAAGAAACCAGAAACCCAAAGAAACAACTAATCATCCCTGTTTGACATGATCTTACGTGTAGAAAAACATAAAGAATCTACTCGAAAAACTCTTACAACTGATAAATAGCAGAGTTGCAAGACACAAAATCAATATACAAAAAGCAGTAGCATTTTTAAACACAAACAACAAACTAGTTGAAACTGAAATCAAGAAGGCAATCCCATTTATAATAGCTATGAAAAAGAATACCTAGGAATAAATTTAACCAAGAGGGCAAAAGACCTCTAAAAAGGAAAACTACAAAACACTGATGAAAGAAATTGAAGAGGATACAAACAAATGGAAGGTCATCTCATGCTCATGACCCAAATGAATTAATATTGTTAAAATGACAATACTGCTCAAAGCAATCTACAGATTCAATGTAATTCTTATAAAAATACCAGTGTAATTCTTATCAATATACCAAAGTCGTTTTCCACAGAATTAGAAAAAACAGTCCTGAAATTTGTATGGAATAAAAAAAGAACTCTATAGCCAAAGCAATCCCTGAGCAAAAAGAACAAAGCTGGAAGCATCACACTACCTGACTTCAAAATATTGCAAGGCTGTAGTAACCAAAGGAGCACGCTATTGGTATAAAAACAGACACATCAACTAATGAAACAGAATAAAGAACCAAGAAATTCATACATGTATTTAGAGCCAACTGATTTTTGATAAAGGTGCCAAGAACACTCATTGGGGAAAGATAATCTCTTCAATAAATAGTGCTGGAAAAACTAAATGTCTGTATGCAGAAGAATGAAACTAGACCCCACACCTCTCACGTTATACAAAAATCAACTCAAAATGGATAAAAGATTTAAGTGTTAGACCCAAAACAATAAAACTACTAGATGAAAACATAGAGGAAACACTTCAGGGTATTGGTCTGGGAAAAGGTTTATGAATAAGACCTTGACATCACAGGCAGCAAAAGCAAAAATTTTTAAATGGGATTATCTTCTGCCCAGCAAAGGAAACAAGAGTGAAAAGACAACCCACATAATAGGAGAAAATACGTACAAACTGCTCGTTCCACAGGGGATTAATATCCAGAATATAAAAAGAACTCGAACATCTCAGCAGAAAAAAAAATTCCAATTAAAAATGGGCAAATGATCTGAACAGACATTTTTCAGTAGAAGACATACAAATGGCCAAGAAATACATGAAAACATGCTCAACATCGCTAATTATCAGGAAAATGCAAATCAAAACCACAATGAGGTATCATCTCACTCCAGTTAGACTATTATCAAAAACACAAACAATGACAATGGCTGGTGAGGATGAGGAGAAAAGGGAACTCTTGTACACTGATGGGATTTTTGTTTTTGAGGAACCTCCATACCATTCTCCATAGTGGCTGTATTAATTTACACTCCCACCAACAGCGTATATATAAGAGGAATGTAAATTAATACAGCCACTGTGGAGAACGGTATGGGAGTTCCACGAAAAACAAAAAAACAACTACAAAGAGAACTACTATCAGTCAATCTAACAATCCCACTACTGTGCACTTATCCAAAAGCAAGGAAATCAGTATTTTGAAGAAGTGACTGCACCCCTATATTAATTGCACTTTTCACAATAGCCAAGATATGGAATCGACTTAGGCATCCAGCAACAGATGAATGGATAAAGAAAATGTACATATCTACATAAGGGAATACTATTCAGCCATAAAAAGAATGAAATCTTATCATTTGCAGCAACATAGAACTAGAAGACGAGTTAAATGAAATAGTCCAGGCACAGAAAGTTAAACACTACCTGTTCTCACTCATATGCGGAAGCTAAAAACAAGTTGATCTCATAGAAGAAAAAAGTAGAACAGAGAACCAGAGGCTGGGAAGAGTAGGAGAAAGGGGGAGGAAGGGAGAGATAGGGAGAGATTTGTTAAAGGATACAGAATCACAGACAGAGAGGAGGAATAAGTTCCAGTATTCTATACCACTGTAGAATGACTATATTTAACAATAATGTATAGTTTCAAATAGCTAAAAAGAGGATATTGAATGTTCCCAACACAAAGAAATAATAAATTTTTGAGATGATGAATATGCTAGTTACCCTGACCTGATCACTATATGTATGAAAACATCACTATGTACTCCATGAGTATGTACAGTTATTATGTGTCAAATTTTAAAAATTAAATTTTTAAAAAAGAATGAACCATAGGACTTTTGAGTGTCTTTAACTTCTGAGTGTCTATCAGAGAACAGGACCGGACTCAATGCTGGGGTTCGGAGATGGCTAAAGCACAGTCCTGACTGTCAGGGGCTCCCAGTGCAGTGATCCCATTCCAACATGATGACTTACTCCAAACTGAATTCTAACCATGAGCTATGATGTCATAAAGTTCTACTGTATTTCAAAGTGGTTTTTAGACATAGTCATTCTATTTAGGAGAAAAATTTAATTGCCATCTCCTAAGTAAGTAAATGAAGCAGAGAGTGCACAGAGAAATAGAAACCAATGAATGTTTTCTTGAGCTCTGGGGTGTCTGATGCAAGATACTCTAAGAAAACTCTTCATAGTTTAGAAGACACATTTCTTCTTGCTTATAGGGAAGTGATGGAAGGTGCCCAGAAAGAAAGGTAAAGTAATGACGATGAAGGCTACTCTATCCAGCATTCATCTCTTGGGTTGAGCTGTGAGCTCCATGAGAACTCAGATGAATTGATTTTGCACTGGCACAGGAACCTGTCAGGGAAGTTCACTATTGCTTCTGATGTTAACAACTGTTGATCCAAACCTGCCCACCTTTCTACCTCCAGTCTTCCCTGGCCCTCCTCTGAAGATGGAAACTAAGCCAACAGGCTCAGAACTTCCTATCCTCTCTTCCCATCTCCAAGGAAATAGCATCTCACAGCAGAAGAGTGCAGGGGGAGAGGAAACAGTTATTTCTTAAGCCATTAATACAGTTCTTACATGACTCTGCTTCCTGGGCCACAGTGACGGACCCATGGTTGGGAATGAACCACACAGTGGGCCAAGTGTAGAGCATGAGACTGGGTAAGGGATGACATCTGACCCGAGTAGGGACAGTGCAGTGTGTGCTTGGAGTTGATGACCTAGGGACCATAGAGCAGTGCTCATTGTCCCTCTGCGGCGGGGTTAGCAGCTTTGAAGTCATCGGGATGGTGTTTCCTGCCAGGTAGAGGAAGCTGGCCCGTAGCTGAAGGACTGATACCCACACCCAGAGCTGCAGAGAGAGGGGGCATAACAGTGTGCCAGATCCACTTCCAGCTCTTCCTGAGGTGCAGCCACACCTTAGCCTTCCAAATGCATTTGCCTTTCAGTGTAAACGAGTTTAAGGCAGGTATTGACATTTATAACCAAAAAAATATAGACATACAAATTGCCATATCCCTTTATGTGTTTTGGTTTTCCAAAGGAAAATTTTTCTGTTTGTTTGTTTGTTTTGAGACAGTCTCGCTCTGTTGTCCAGGCTGGACTGCAATGGTGCGATCTTGGCTCATGGCAACCTCTGCCTCCCGGTTCAAGGAATTCTCCTGCCTCAGCCTCCAAAGTAGCTGGGATTACAGGTGCCCATCACCACGCCTGGCTAATTTTTTATAATTTTGGTAGAGATGGGGTTTCACCATTTTGACCAGACTGGTCTCAAACTCCTGACCTCAAGTGATTTGCCCGCCTTGGCCTCCCAAAGTGCTAGAATTACAGGCATGAACCACTGTGCCCAGCCCAAAAGAAAGTTATTTTTTCCTGATTGTAAAAATGATACTAATTTTTCAAAATTTTCCAACAATATTGAAAGTATCATATATAAAGTAAACATTACTACCATCCCACCCACTAGACATAGCCATTGCCAGCTAATATTTTTCCAGGCATTTTTTTTCTGTTGAAAGATAAACAGATAATTTTACAAGCATGAGTACATGCAATTTTATAACACACCATTTCATTTAAAAATATGTTTTAAGTATCTTTATAGAATAATACTTACAAATTTATATTTTTTAAATGGATACGTGATATTCTGTGGTATTAAGGCACTCTGATTTACCCAGTCAGCCCCCTTTGTCTGACATTTAGATTATTTCAACAATTTCACTATGATAAAAAGCACAAGCCAGGTGCAGTGGCACACGCCTATAATCCCAGCACTTTGGGAGACCGAAGTCGATGGATCACTTGAGGTCAGGAGTTTGAGACCAGCCTGGCCAACATGGTGAAACCCTGTCTCTACCAAAAATACAAAAAATTAGCTGGGGATGGTGGCATGCCCCTGTAGTCCCAGCTACTCAGGAGGCTGAGGCAGAAGAATCACTTGAACCTAGGAGGTGGAGGTGGCAGTGAGCTAAGATCGCACCACTGTACTCCAGCATGGGAGACAGAGCGAGACTCCGTCTCAAAAATTAATTAGTTAATACATTTTTAAAGAAGAGCATAACAATGAACATCCTTATATGTACATTTTGTAATATTTGATTATCTCTGTAGAGAACATTTCTAATTTCTCTAATACTGTTATTTGCCTTATGGAACAACTTTTGGCACCTCCTCCTGGGGCCAGTCCTGTCAGTTTCATACATGCTCTCTTGATTCACTGCCTCATTCTTACACCCCTGCAATGAACATTTCACTGAGTTTTTGTGGTTTTCCCCAAAACCACTCTACTATGTTTTGGGGAAACGTGGATAAGTTTGGGTTTTATCCTAAGGATGAAGGAGAAACTAGTGTCCATTGAACTCTGACTCTGTGCCAAGCACTGTACAGGATTCTTTATCTTATTTATTCTCCATTAAAAAACAAGAACAACCCTGTGCAGTAGATAGTATTATCTCTTTATATGTGAGGAAAAAGAAGATCAGAAAGCTTGAGTAGCTTGTCCAAGATCATACAGTTAGTGAGTACAAAGCTGGGATTTGAACCCAGGTCTGTCTGATTTCTTTGTGTCACACACAGTTTATGAAGAGAGATGTGAAAATGAATGACAAAAGCCAAGTCATACGTGTTTTATAAAATCTGAACAAAGGGATTTATTTAGGCCCATCAACCATGATGATCAGAGCCCGAATTCGACTTCAGAAAAGTCTTTTCTCTGTAGCAGGCAGCTTTTTAATAGTCCAGGATAAAGAGACAAAACTAAACATTAAATGATTTGCCCTGACTCTTCACAGCATCAGGAGGCCTTCAGTAAGCTAGAATATTTGCTGGCTGGAAAGTTAGGAAACAGTAGGAGGCTGTTTCTAAACAGCTACAGGGAAGCCAAAACCAGCAAAGATCAGAATAACATTTGGGGAGCAGGAAGAGCTATATGGAAAGAAGAGATTGGAGGAAAGGACAAACTGTTGGGAGGTCTTAGGGCTCAGGCAGGTGGAAGTGACACTTCGGATGGCCTTGCACCATGACAGGTGATGTGCCAGCATAGGCCAACCCGTAGGGTGAGCGTACATCTCACTGGAAGCCAGGCTGGGAGGAGCCTGGAAGCATTGCTTACCAGGCACCAGGCTACAGCAGCTGATGACGCTTGGGCGGGCTATGAGTCAGTCTGCTGAAGGCTTTAGATCTGTCTGGACAAGATCCATTGAGTTGACCAGGCAGCACCCCATGAAGTCAGTCCAGGAAGAACATCCCCGAATTGACAGCCCTTGGCTCTTTCCCCATCTAAGAGAGAACCTGAAGTGCAGAGCATGTGCTTGCTGGGAGTTAACTGGGAAGTGGCCACACCCATGGGGCTGGTATCTCCACTCCTCCCTTGCTTGCTTGTACCTGTTCCTTGTATTATAGCTGAACAAACCCCCTCCCCAGTGTAGGGATCATGGCAGAGTGCAGTGACTTGCCAACTTATTTTAACCCTCCTTTTTTTTTTTTTTGAGACCAAGTTTCCCTCTGTCACCCAGGCTGGAGTGCAGTGGCGCGATCTTGGCTCACTGCAACCTCCACCTCCCGGGTTCAAGCAATTCTCCTGCCTCAGCCTCCTGAGTAGCTGGGATTACAAGAGCAAGCCGCCACGCCCAGCTAATTTTTGTATTTTTTTTTAGAGATGGAGTTTCACTATGTTGGCCAGGATGGTCTCGATCTCTTGACCTTGTGATCTGCCTGCCTCGACCTCCCACAGTGCTGGGATTACAGGTGTAATCTCACCACTGTATACTCCAGCCTGGAGGATAGAGTGAGACTCTGTCTCAAAAAAGAAAAAGAAAAAAGAAAAATCACTGATATAGCTGGAAGAGCCCAGAATTTAAAGTTAGAACACCCAGGTTCTAATCCCAGCTCTGCCATGTAGAAAAAGTGTGGCTTTCCAGAAGTCATTAAGCCTCTCATAGGCTGTTTTTTCATCTGTGAAATGAAGCTAATTGTTGTCTACATCAGCGTCAGGAAGTGGTTTGTGAACATCAAGCACAACCGTGTGGGGAAAGCAGCTGTAAAATGCCATATAAATGTGAAACATTCCTCTCCTTGGCTTTTCCACGTTTGGATAGCCCCGAGGCTTCACATCCAGGGCCTAGGGCACAAAGCCATACCATTTGGATCCAAACAGTATGATCTACTTGTTTTTCTGGTTTCAAAGAGAGATTGTCATTTGAAGGTGTATTTCTCTGGGTGTTCTTCCTCCTCCATGTTGTTATTCTTAGATTGCCCTTTCCAGTCTTCTCTGCCAGTCAGTCCACCACATCCAGAGACTCAAATCTGCAGACAAGAGCACTCACCTGGGTCACAGTCTCTTCCACACAGGTGCTTCTTGTGGGCCAGCTGATTGTCGTTTAGATTTTATAACTCTCTGGAAAATCCATCTCAGCAGACAGTAACAAGGCAATTTCCTCTACATCTCTAAGCTTACCCCAGGTCCATGCAAAAGAAAAACACCAACTCTCTTCTCTGGGTTGCATCAGGGAAACATTTCTAGCGATTCTCCTATCGATCAATGCATTATGTTGCAGCATTATACGTGGAAAAAATATCCGAGAGAGTGACAGCGTACTCATCCCAGATCCTTCCTCTTGAGACCAGAGATGTTAGGGATGAAGGTGGTGTTGGTGGGGAAAGTGGTTTAATGCTGGGGTTCATCAGAGAGGACCATGTCAATTCCTCACAGTCCTAGTCAGACTTAAATAATGGGCTTAATGTGGAGGTGGTTTTTGTACATTCTGGTGCCAGCAGCCCACACTGCTGAGGGTGCCTTCTGTAGCAGTCCCCTCTTAGCTTCAGTTTCACTTTCTATGGCTTCAGTTACCCATGGTCAACCATGGCCTGAAAATATGTGAGTATGATACAATTAGATGTTTCGGGACAGAAAGAGCCCCCGTTCATATAAACTTGTTATAGCATAGCATTTTAATTGTTTTATTTTATTGTTATTAATCTCTTCCCACCTCTAATTTGTAAATTAAACTTTATCATCGGTATATATCCATAGGAAGAAACAGTATACATAGAGTTTGGTACTACCCAAGGTTTCAGGCATCTACTGGGGATCTTGGATGTCATACATACAGTAGTCCCCTCTTATTCAAAGGAGGACTGCTTAAATAAGGGGGGACTACTGTATTGCACAACACTATGAGAGGGAAACTGACGGGAGTGGCATGAGTTGTATCTCCATGTTCCCAGCTATGTCTAGTTACCACCTATATACCAAAGGCATGTGGGTGTGGGTACTGTGTTAAATGGGATAGACTCTTGATTTCTGGGTAAGATCTCAACTGGTATTAATGTGATATCTACTAGTAGAATGGTTTCAGGACTGTGACATCAATAGTTCCCCCCTTAAGAGAGAGGCAATGGGCTCACCTGAAGGGCTAATGGTTTAGATGACCCATTGTGGGGAGAGCAGGAATTGGACTTCTTTAGACTGACTGATTGATTGATGGATGGAGACAGGGGTCTTGCTCTGTTGACCAGGCTGGTCTCAAACTTTTGGTCTCAGGTGATCCTCCCAGCTCAGCCTCCCAAAATTCTGGGATTACAGGCGTGAGCCACCATGCCTGGCCAGGAATCGCACTTCGAATGGGGGCAATAATCCTGCCACACAACCTACAGACTAACAGAGCTTAAGTTAGTGGCTGCTTACGCAGAAGGGATTTACTTCTTTTCCTATCTGTTTGGATATTTCCTATAGGCCA
The DNA here is from genome assembly GCF_030222135.1 of Aotus nancymaae. NCBI lineage: Eukaryota > Metazoa > Chordata > Mammalia > Primates > Aotidae > Aotus > Aotus nancymaae. The sequence goes on along the minus strand of NW_026988523.1, from coordinate 10,968,674 downwards.
TCTGACTTCAGTGGAGCCACAGAGACTCTTGCGGGAACTGTGCAGCCTGTCTTTGCATTTTCCTTTGAGTGACATAGTCCAGTGAAGAGGAAAAATAAATGAGGTGAAAGGAGAGAGGTCACTAGTAGGGAACTCTAGCTCTGGTTTCCTGGCAGCAAGATCCACTCCTCTTGCCAGAGGGGCACTTGGGGCTTTACCGTTTGGCCTCTTCCCACCGCTTATATCTGTTTCTTGATATTCCTCCAAAATGTGCCAGTCCCTCTAGGCCAGACATCAGGACTCTGCATTCTTCCAGGGAGTGACATAGGAAGAGAGGCTTCTTTTTCTCTTCTATTCTCTTCACTTCTGCAAGCCAACCCTGTATCTTTCCATCGTGCCAAGGAAGCATCACACATGCCACTCATAGACCCTACTCCACAGTCCTCACAGGCAGGGCCTCCTGTCCTCCTGTCTGCCTGGTATCATCCAGTGCACAGGTCTCAGGGGAGCGTCCTGATACCTGGGCTCACCAGCTTTCAAGGAGGAGACCAGAGAACTCACTGGGGAGTGGGTGTAAAATATGTTTGGTGCCCACACTAACATTTCATTCTGATTATGCACCATCAACCGGCCAGAGAGCGGATGGGATAATTAAAATCTCAAGACAATTGGTTTTAACTTCCTTCCCCATTAGACCTTTCACCAGAGCAATTAATTTCCCCGTTTTTCTCCTTTTATTTTCTCTGTTCAACCTCTGTTTAGGGAGCTAACGAACCATGACAAGAACAAAAGGCCAGCAGCCAGGAGGAGGGGGAATCGAGGAGCTGGCAAACGGGACCTCGGCTCCTGAGCTGGTCTTTTCCCTTCTCACAGGCGCAAGTAAGGTGTCACTGACCTTTATTCTGCTCAAATCTTCAGGCCTCCTCTGTAAGGCCCCTCCGCTCCATGGGACCCACCCACAAGTGCAGAAAGCAAGGCTTTGCCTATAGGGTGGGAGGGGAAGGAGGAGCTGGTTGCCCAGGGAACAAGGAATCCCGTTTGAGAGTCTAGGACATTCTCAGCCTCAGAACTGGCTAGCGAGGTGGCCAGACATGCAAATCCCCACAGGTGCAGGATGTAAAAGAGAAGTGGCCCTGGCTGAGGTTGAAGGGGAAGCTGGCCGCACATTTTGCATATGCTCGTAGGGAGCTAAAGTTAGGCTCTGGTTCACCCCAGGTGTAGGGGCCACATTTAGGTATTCCTCACCACTGAGTCAGGGGCTTGCCACATTATTTGGCTGGCCCAGGGTCTGGCTTGCCCTCTCAGAGTCCTGAATTGGGCCCCCCGCCATCACTGTATTGGGGTAAGAGTTATAGTAATCACAACTACTCTTTTCCCTTCCCCCAACCAAGTCTGAACATCATCGATTTAACACCTAAGAAGGACTTAAAGGATTCTCTCCATCCCAGAGCTAAAACATCACCAGGATTCCATCCTAGCAGGCCCCAGTCTGGTTTGCTCACGGACTTCGCCTGGACCATTTCTGCTAACCAGTCTTCTACGGCATCATTTGCTCTTCTTGGCACCTTTCCAGCCTCTGACCCCTAGATGGGTCTTCCTGTTTGTGGCCCAGCCTCACCCCAATACCTGACGCTCGGCTTCTCTGGCCTTCCATTTTTCTCTCTTCTTTGGCCACAGTTTGAATTTCTATTCCAACTGAGCCACATGACTTGCTCCTAGGACCTCACCCAGGTCCCCATGTGTACAGGACCCAGGGGCCTGGAGGAGGGAGTGGCCTCAAAGACTAGAGAAGTGGGGAGGGTGTCAATCAGAGACAGGCATGGGGAGAGGAGCTGAGGGCTATCTGTGCTGAGGGGATGCCTGCGCCCCTCTGGTCTTGTCTCTTCCTCCAGCAGCTCCAGCCTCCTCCCAGAAGTGGGATCTGAGCAGCCCCTAGAGTCCAGGCCAGGAACAAGGGCCCTGTTCATTGCACTCCAGGGCGTCTGTGTTGTGCTAATGGCATGCTGCCCTTTTTCTTTTTTCTTTTATAAAGAGTTCAGGCTGTGCCCCGCAGAGGAGGGATGGGAAGGGAATGGTGGTGATCTGAGGATGTGAAGCATCCAGTTAGGGTCAGAAATCGCCATGTGTCAGTGGGTGTTAGGGGCAGGTGAAATCTTCAGTGGTCTCTGAGACCTTGTGCTAGTGGGATGGGAGGGGAGGATGGATTAGGGAGAAGTCAGACCCCCGCCCCATCTTTACCTCAGGCAGCCACCCAGTCCCGGTGAGGAAGAGTGCATTCCATTTTTTGATCCTGGAGATTAAGGGCTATTCTCTTGTGGGGAGAAAGCTCTAGATTCTAATGCTTCCAAATCAGAGACAGAGGCTGGCTGTGACTGGATTCTGGTCACTAGAATCACAGAGAGGAGGGCTGAAGCCTGTGGCAGAGAAGTGTCTAGGAAATTGTTGCCTGTAATCCTCCCTGGGCTATTTTTTTTACATGGTGGCTTTTCCTAGTTTGTTGACAGTGATGACCGGTTCCCTACAGAGCTGGCCACCTTGCTGAGTGCACTGGGTGGTACACAGTGACAACAAATGACACAGAAGCCTCTATTCTCAGGGACTTGGAGAGTTAAACATCTGCTGGAGAAGAGAAGGCAGGACCCAGGCATGAACAGCGCAATCTGTGTGAACAAATACAAGAATCACATACTCCACGGCCCCGCGAATGATGGGGATAGATAGCAAAGGCTCCCCAGCAGCCCTGGCAGGCACGTAGACAGCCACAGCTACGCGGGCCCTGAGGTCAGCTCTCTCAGATGATCTGAAACCACTTCAGTCTGTCTGAAGCTCTCATGAACATTTCCGGTCAAATACTGTTTTCAATAATCTATTCTGGAGGAGATATTGGCTCCCCTGGGAATCACTTTGCAGCACATCTCCCCCAGAGACCAGCTACAGACATCAGGCGCCAGGATAGAGGAATCACTCTGTGTAGATGGTGGACCAGGAATAAGGTTGCCTCCAAAGAAAAATAGCTGGCACCCACCCCACCCTCCACTCTTCAATCAAGCCAGTCCGGCAATGAACATTCTCACACCTGAGGGATGGTTTTTGCTTTTGTCTGATTCTGTTAAAGGAAACAGGTGTTGGGAAAGGTAAGTTGTAAAAAAAAAACTGCTGCCTTTCCCTAATTAACTGAGAACAGATATAGAGGAGATTTTCTTCTTAGGGAAGTCGAAGTGGGAGAGCAGAATCAGGGGTTCTGTTCCCTGGTTGGCTCTTTGTTCTGGGGGGTTGTCCTATGTACTGCAGGATGCTTAGCAGCACCCAGCCTCTGTGACTAGGTACTTCCTCTGCCTGTGACCCTTGACAACGCTTCCTGATGCTGCCCAAAATCTCCCCGTGGGCAGTAGCACCTGCAGCTGAGAGTCACTGCTACAGATTAAAGGGGATGGAGTCACAGGCAGCACCAGGGATGCCCTCCGGCCGCCTGCTTTGGAAAGGGCTCGACTCCTAAAATGGAAACTAACCCCAGGAGTGTCTGTGGAGGTCACAGAATTCAGCACGGCTAAAATTTGAGTGATGTGCACCGCTTTCTCAAGAGAAAAAAAAATGGCTGATTTCCGGTGTTGACATAAACTGCTTTCATAAAGATTGTCAGTTGGATGGACACAAACATGAAATTGGGTGTACATCCCTTGTAAGTTTTCTACAACTATAAAAATAAGCTCATGATTTTGACAAATCAAATATAAAACCAATAAAACTCAAGTTAACATTAATTTAATGAGATAGATGGTGGGATTTTGTGGAGTCAAACTGCCCCTTGCTTGGTAACTCAGGCACCGAGTCGGTTCTCTGGGCTGGGCGCGCCTTAAACCTGCATTGTCTCATGACTCAAATCTCTCATGGCACCGTCTCTTCAAACTCCTATGGAAATGCTGATTGTGGGCCTTCTGTGAGCTCACTTGGCAAATACATACTCTACTCACTAAGGCCACCTGTGTTTTCTTCTGACTGGCAATTAACAGTTGACAACCTGCAATTAAAATAGCGCATCTAGGTTGCATTGAGATAGTGAACACCGAGAGAGGCTGGCACTGTACACTCCAAGGTAGACATAGGGAGGACCCCAAATGTGCTCATATTCTTTAGATTCTTGTCCAAATGAAGAGAATTTTGTCTTTTAAAAATGACAAAGTTCCCACAGAGGACTCCCAAGAATATATTAGGAGACTCTCAGAAAAGCAGATCCAGTCTGGGCCTCTCTACAGATGAGAAAGCAAGTGTAGAGAGCTGCCTGGGGAAAGATGCGGAGGGGCGGAGCTGGCTGGGACCGAGCCCTTGCCTGGGAGCCTGTGCTCCTTCCTCTCCCCTGGTTGTCATTCCAGCGCAACACTGTAGAATTCTGATGCACAACCGTGCATAGATTCGGCTTGTTGTTTTAAATGTTCATTCAGCTGAATTGAAAATGTAAGGTTCATTTTTTAAAGGTACTAAATTGAACTCGGGAGTTTCTTTTTTTAGACTTTGATCTTTTAGTATTTGATAGTATGACTAGAAAGCATCGTGTGTGTGTGTGTGTGTGTGTGTGTGTGTGTGTGTGTAACAAACTATGGATGTAAAGATCCAGTTCAGTGAATAATGATGAAGTAAAAACCCATGAAACCACAGTCAGGTCAATAAATAGAACATTTCCAGAGTACAGAAGTCTTCAGTATGCTCAGTCACAATTCTTTTTCTCCTCTAAAAGTAACCACCATCCTTACTTTTATTATAATAATTTCTTGCTTTTCTTTAGAGTTTTACCATCCATATAGGCATCCCTAAACAATGTTGTTTAGCTTTGCTCATTTACAAACTTTATATCAATGGACACTGAGTATTCGTGTTTTGCTTCTTTTCCTCAACATTATATTTATGAGCTCCAGCCATGCTGTTGTAAGTGACTCTAATTCTTATCCTTTCTGTGACGGGCCAGCATTTGGTTTGGTTCCAGCTTGAGGCTATTACAAACAATAAACATTCTTGTACACATCCTGGTCCACAGCATATGCATGCACACCTACCTCAAGGGCATTTTCCCACAGTGGAATTTCTTCACTTGTGAATAGGGTGTGAGATTCTTTAACCTTAGTAGAGAATGACAACTATTTTCCAAAACTTTGCTTCAATTTAAACTCCCAAAAGCAGGCTGGGCACAGTGACCACACCTGTAATCTCAGCATTTTGGGAGGCCAAGGTGGGAGAATCACTTAAGCCCAAGAATTTGAGGCCAGTTTGAACAACATAGTGGGACCCCGTCTCTACAAAAAAAAGAAGCAAAAATAGCTGTGTGTGATGGTACACACCTGTAGTCCCAGCCACTTGGAAGGTGGAGGCTGCAGTGAGCTGTGATCACGCCATTGCACTCCAGCCTGGGTGACAGAGCAAGACACTGACTCAAAAATAAATAAATAGAAACAAACTCCCAACAGCGGCAGTTCTCACTATGTTCCATCCTCAAGAGCACTTGTGATTGCTAAACTTTAAAACTTCAACTGATCGGGTGGCTGTGTAGTGACATTTCACTGTGAGTTTAATTTGCATTTCCCTGATTACTAAACAAAACCAAGTATCTTTTACTATGTTAAGCGGCCACATGGATTTCCTGTTATGTGCCTGTTCAAATCTTTTGACATCTTTCTATTGCCAAATTTAAATTTCCTTTTAAAATAAATTTCATATTCGTTAAAATTACATTTGACAGAAAAGTATGTCTATCTTCCAGGGTACCTCTGCACACCTGAGAACTGTATATAGCTAAAGGTAAAATGTCTAAGATCTGTAAGCTTATAAGTGATTTTACTATAAGTCATTGAAAAGATTATAACAATAATTCACAGAAAAATATGCATTTAGATCATTTTTTCTCATCTCTATTTTCAAATTTCACATCCTTTTATTGAATTTTGTCCCCTTGTTTCCCTATACTTCGTAGAGAACAAACATACTCCTATATATCACAGTCCTTTGTTAAAACCAAGTTAAAATAATAAATAATCAAGGTTAATTATTATTCTATTCTGTATTTCTCATGCTGTGTGTGATACGCATTGTTAGGAGTTAGCTAAATGTCAATAATAAAGTAGTGACATTATTGTATATATGACCATTGCAACTGAGATAGTATTAAGTAAAATATAATGGCTACAATAGTTATACATATCTACTAAAAATAAACAAACAGCTCACCCAAGCCTGACATCTAGCTTTTGCTCACCTTATCTTCTTTAGACATTTGGGTATGAGCTCACTGGCAAAGAGTGAAGCCCATATAATCTACCATTAGATAAATTATTCAGTAATCTGTGATGTCCTTGTAACATGAGAATCCCCTATTAAAAAAAAATAGCTGCACTGCTTACAGAGGCACATGACTGCTATTTATGGTCTTTATGCAAGTTGCTTTGCTAGCAAATCCAACTAGAACTCCCCAGGAATCTACAAGGATTGATGTTTATTGCAGGGTTTTTAGATTAAGCTATTTGTTGCATGCATACGTGTGGGTGTGTGATGCACACACACACAGAGGACCAGCAGAGAAAGCCCAAGCAGGTATGAGTTATTTGTTAGCTCTGCCTCATTTTCCTCTTAACACTCAGGAAACGCAAACAGGGACAAAGTAACTACAGGTCACCTGCAGATCCAGTGATACGTATTCCTGACTGTATCCAGGCAACTGAGTCCCTACTTTTTTCTAAGAAGACATGTTAGTTTTCTGCTAACAATGTCAGATTTCTCTCACAGACAAAGCAGAGTCAGGGACACTAAGCCTCCCTTCTTAGTTCCCCTTCTCCCCCAGGTGCGAGTATAATGCCCTGAAAACAGGATGGGATGTGGGTTGCAGGGAATCAAGGAATCAGAAAGGCAGCTTGCAGATCAGAACAGGGCAGATGGCCTACATGAATTCTCATTCTGGAAGGGCTAGAAAAGAAACAGCCAGGTTAGCCAGGCTCAGTGGCTCATGCCTGTAATCCCAACACTTTGGGAGGTCGAGGTGGGTAGATCACTTGAGGCCAGGAGTTTGAGACCAGCATGGCCAACATGGTGAAACCCATCTCTACTAAAAATAGAAAACTTAGCCAGGCATGGTAGTGCATGCCTGTAATTCCAGCTACTTGGGAGACTGAGGCACGAGAATCGCTTGAACCCAGGAGATGGAGGTTGTGGTGGGCTGAGATGGTGCCATTGTACTCCAGCCTGGGCGACTGAGTGAGACTCAGTTTAATTTTTTGATTAGAAAAATATTTTATAAATACAGAAACATAATTGGTATGTGAATGAAGCAATTTTCTTTATAACAGGCCCAGAATAGCCAATTAACTCTATTTTCATGAAGTATATGTCATGTTAACTTTCGAGTTGACAATTATCAAAAAGGTTTCATCAAGTGAAACTTGATATCAAGTCATGTGTCAAAAGCAGGCATAGACAGAATTCTTGGCATATTGAAAAAGTACGGACAGGCAAGTGAAATGGAATTATGTGAAATACTACTTGGATTTTTCTAACATGTTACACAGTTATTCAGTAATTAAAACGTTTCTGAAAAATAAAAATATAAAAGCTGCACAAATATTCAGTAACAATTAAAAGTTGAAAAGTACAAATTGTTTTGTTTTGTTTTTTGAGACAGTGTTTCGCTCTTTTTGCCCAGGCTGGAGTGCAATGGCATGATCTCAGCTCACCACAACCACCACCTCCTGTGTTCAAGTGATTCTCCTGCCTCCGCCTCCTGAGTTCAAGCGATTCTCCCGCCTCAGCCTCCTGAGCAGCTGGGACTACAGGTGCATGCCACCACACCAGGCTAATTTTTTGTATTTTTAGTAGAGACGAGGTTTCACCATGTTAGCCAGGATGGTCTCGATCTCTTGACCTCATGATCCACTGATCCACACACCTTGGCTTCCCAAAGTACTGGGATTACAGGCGTGAGCCACCACACCTGGCCCAGATAGTTTTTTTTAAATTAAATAACCACAATAAAATTTTACTACACACTTATCAGAATGGTTAAAATTTAAAATAGTGACCATATCAATTGCTGATAAGGATGCAGAAAAACCGAATCACTCATACATTGCTGGTGGGTATAGCCACTCTAGAGAACATTTTGGTAGTTTCTTATAAAACTAAACCTACAATTACCACATAACCCAGCAATTTCACTCTTGGGTACTTATCCCAGAAACATTAAAAACCTATTTTATGTTCACACAACACCCTGTATATAAATGTCCACATCAGCATTATTTATAATAGGCCCTGGAAACAACCCAGGGCCTCAGTGGGCAAATGGTTAAACAAGCTGTAGTGCCTCTAGACCTTGGACTACTATCCAGTAATTAAAAGGGAACAAACCATGATACACACAAAAACTTCGACAGATTTCAAGTGCAAGAGCCAATCCCAAGGAATTACGTATGTTATGATTTTATTTATATAACGTTCTTGAAACCACAAAATTAGTGTGATAGAGAATAGCTTAGCGATTGGCAGGGGTTAGGGCCAGGGGTGGAGAAGGGAAGGAGAGGGAAATAGGTTATCTTACAAAAAGGCAACATGAGAGATGGTGATTGATAGACAAACCTCTACACGTGATAAAACAGCATAGAATTAAATACACATGCACATGCACACACACGCATGCACATACACAAGCAGGAGTGCATGTAAGACAGGAGGGAAATCTGATCAAGATCTGTGGATTGTACCATCAATTTCCTGGTTGTGATAGTGCACATACTATACTTTTGTAAGATGTTACCATTGGAAGGAAACTGGATAAAGGATACATTGTATCTCTCTGTGTTATTTCTTACAACTGGATGTGAATCTATAATTATCTCAATTTATTTAATTAAATTTTAAAAAGTTAAATGGAATCTAGTATTCTTATGATTTATCTGTCAACCTTGTACAGAGAAAGAACCCAGGTATGAAGCCAAAGAAAGAGCAGTGGGGAATCCTGAAAAAAGTTCCAAGTGCAGGACAGAGGCAGAGCTGGAGCTGTTCCTGCACCTGTGGTGTGTATGGGGGGCGAGGGAAAGAAGGTATCAGCACGGGTCATTTTTAGGGTGCCAGGGCAGGGTTGAGGAGGGAGTTCTTAGCAGTGGAAACCCACTGTGTGCTAACAGCAGTGAGGAGAGTCCTGGCAGCAAAGGCGGGAACAGATGGCAGCTTCCTATGGGTGCCCAAGGTCCAACCATGAGTTTTTTTTAACTCCAGAAACCCAAACATACACCATTTGATAAAGCTAACATTACTTTAGCTGCTGGAAGCAAAACTGTTTTTTGTGATAGATTCAAACCACAGACAGAGCAGTGGATTGTCTTTGGGTATCTGTGAATGGGGCTGTATTAGTCACCAGAGTTTCAACTGTGCTTCTGTTTAGTTATCAAACTGCAATTCCATGGATACCCCCTCCTGAGTGTCTCCTCTGTGAGTAACATGAAAAGGATCTCTGGTTAAATAGAAAACTTGTCCTGAATTTGTAATCACAACATGCCTTTACTTATTCAGGACTCAATTAACTCAGCTTCAGGATAATGCAAGGTGAAGAAAAACAAGAGCTGACAAAGAAAAGAAACGGGTGAGTCAAGACAGGCAGTGGGGTCTCTTCCCTCAGACCTTGGGTGCATTCAATGGAAACTTGAGGCCTGGATTTAACTGGGCCTCACCCCACCCCAGAGATGTATGGGGGTGAAAGGGGCTAATACTAACCTACTGACTGGTTGGAAGAGCCTGGGAATCTGGGAGATAGTGGGAAAAACAAAACAAAAGATACTTAGTATCCCACTCAAGACAGCAACTTTTAATACTGATTTCTTAATGGCAATTCACAGCCTTGACCTAATCGGTTCCTTAATCCTGCTCCAGTATATAAGCAAGTTCTACAGTATTTGTTCCTTAATAGCTCTCTTTCTGATCATGTAGCATTTTGGTTCATTTGCTGACCCTCAGACATTTATTGTTGTCCTGGTTGTTTAGAGGGTACTTTATTTAGGTATCTTAATGGGACGCTTCCAGCTGTTTTCAGCTTAAACATTCAGATCTATTTTTTGTCACTCCTCTTGGTGGCCCCCCAGGGTAAGATAAATGATTTGGGGCAACTAAGAGGGAAAGGATAAACTCTGGGCCAGACAGATCTGCACTAGCAGCTACGTGACCTCAGAGTTCTTTAACTTCTCCGAACCTCAGTTTCCTATCCTGTGAGACACAGTGATTTAGGGCCAGGCTGCCTGATTATAATCCTAGCACCACTATCTACTGCTTGGATGTCCTTGGGTAAATTACTGATTCTCTAAACCTCAGTTTCTTCACCTGTAAAATTAAGGCGGCAGGGGCAGCTAGTTTCCCTCATTCCTTATAATAAACCTTTCATTTTTAGTTGCACACATGGTCTCCTAAATAAAGGCCACGTTTTTCAACCTTTCTTGAAAGCAGAAAGATAACACCAAGGCAGAGTTGTTGACTGCTTGTCTTAGTGTTGAAGGCATGCCCAACACTCACACGGAGCCCTTGGCAAAGACTGGGAGACTTACTGGCTCCAGTTGTTTAAGAAAAATCTCTGCTCATCATCAGCTGACCATTAAACTAACTGAGCAGGGACTTCCGTGGCCTCACCTGACAAAGAAAACAGTTCAGAAGAGTCAATAAACAAACGAACTAAAACAACAGCACCATCAAAACAAACCTGGGGAGGGTGGAGAAACTGATTTCCAGAGTGGCCACATTATATTATTTAAAATGTCTAGTTTTGGCCAGGTATGGTGGATCACACCTATAACCCTAGCACTTTGGGAGGCAGAGGCAGGTGGATCACCTGAGGTCAGGAGTTTGAGACCAGCCTGGCCAACATGGTGAAACCTCATCTCTACTAAAGATACAAAAATTAGCTGGGCGTGGTGGCGGGCGCCTGCATTCCCAGCTACTCAGGAGGCTGAGGCAGGAGAATCACTTGAACCCGGGAGACGGAGATTCCAGTGAGCCAAAAAAACATCATTGCACTCCAGTCTGGGCAACGAAGCAAAAGCTCCATCTCAAAACAATAAAATAATAAAATAAAATGTCTAGTTTTAAACAAAAGATTATCAGACAAGCAAATAATCAAGAATGCATGGTTCATATAGGGGAAAGAAGGAATCAATAGAAACTGTTCATGAAAAAGTCCAGACTTTGGACTTTCCAGACAAAGACTTTAAGTCAGCTATTCTATTGTATTGTATTCTATTTTATTTTATTTTATTTGACAGGGTCTCACTGTCACTCAGGCTGGAGTGCAGTGGCATGATCATAGCTCACTGCAGCCTCCAACTCCCGAGCTCAAGGGATCCTCCAGCATCAGCCTCCCGAGTAGCTGGGACTACAGGCACGTGCCACTACGTCCAGCTAGTTTTTCTTATTTTTTGTAGAGCTAGGGTCCCACTATGTTGCCCAAGCTGGTCTCAAACTCCTGTACTCGTGATCCTTCCACCTTGGCCTCCCAAAGTACCGGGATTACAGGTATAAACCACCATACCTGGCCCTAAATCAGTTATATTTTTCTTTTCTTTTCTTTTGTGACACAGAGTCTCACTCTGTCACTCAGGCTGGAGTGCAGTGGTGTGATCTTGGCTCACTGCAACCTTTATGTCCTGGGTTCAAGCAATTCTTGTGCCTCAGCTTCCCGAGTAGATAGGATAATGGTGCCCACCACTGTGCCCAGCTAATTTTTGTATTTTTTAGTGGAGACAGTGTTTCACCATGTTGGCCAGGCTGGTCTCAAACTCCTGACCTCAGGTGATCCTCCCACCTCGGCCTCCCAAAGTACTGGGATTACACGGATAAGCCACTATGCTGGCCCAGTTATTTTAAATATATTCAAATAGATATTTGAAAATCATGCCTAAAATACTGAAGGAGACCATCTCTAAAGAACTTGGCCAGATGCAATGGCTCACACCTGTAATCCCAGCACTTTGAGAGACTGAGGCAGGCAGATCACTTGAGGTCAGGAGTTCAAGACCAACCTGGCCAGTATGGTGGAACCCTGTCTCTACTAAAAATACAAAAATTGGCCAGGTGTTGTGGCTCACACCTGTAATCCCAGCACTTTGGGTAGCCAAGGTGGGTGAATCACAAGGTCAGGAGTTTAAGACCAGCCTGGCCAATATGGTGAAACCCCATCTCTACTAAAAATACAAAAACTAGCCAGTCATGTTGCTGGGCACGTGTAGTCCCCACTATTCAGGAGGCTGAGGCAAGATAATTTCTTGAACCCAGGAGGCAGAGGTTGCAGTGAGCTGAGATCACGCCACTGCACTCCAGCCTGGGAGACAGAGCCACACACTGTCTCAAAAAAAAAAAAAAAAATTAGCCAGGTGCAGTGACCTGTAGTCCCAGCTATGCAGGAAGCTGAGGCAGGAGAATCACTTGAATCCGGGAGGTGGAGTTTGCAGTAGTCGAGACTGCACTCCAACCTGGATGACAGAGTGAGACCCAGTCTCAAAAAAAAAAAAAAAAAAAAAAAAACTAAAGCAGAGTATGAGAATTATATCTCAGCCGGGTATGGTGGCTCACGTCTGTGATCCCAGCACTTTGGGAGGTTGAGGTGGGAGAACTGCCTGAGCCCAGGGGTTTGAGACCAGCCTGGGCAACATGGCAAGACCATGTCTCTGTTATAAAAGAAAAAAAAAAATAATAAAGAGAGCCATCTCACCAGATAGAAAATACTAATAAAGAGATATAATTTATTTTTAAAAATCAAATAGAAATTCTCACATGAGAAATTCACAAGAGGAGCACCAGGAAAGGTGTGAGCAGGCAGAAGAGAGAATTAGCAAACTTGAAGTTAGGCCAATTGTGGCTATCCAGTCTCAGAAACAGAAAAAGAACGAAGGAAAATGAACGGAGCCTCAAAGACTTGCGTGGGGCACCATCAAGTGTACTGACATACACATAATTGAAGTACCAGAAGGAAACAATAAAGAGAAAGTGGGGAAGAAAGTACTTGAAGACATAAGGGCTCAATACATAACAGATTCGATGAAAAACATGAATTTACACATCCAGAAAGCTCAACAAACTCCAAGTGGAATAAATTCAAAATATCCACACCTAGACACATCAAAACCAAACTGTCAGAAGCCATGGACAAAGAACCTTGAAAATAGCAAAAATGTAACTCATCATATACATAGGATCCTCAAAATTAACACTTAAACACTCCAATTAAAAGACAGATATTGGCAGAATGGATTTTAAAAATCATACAACTATATATTCTTCGTAACTGACACAATGTAGATCCAAAGACACAAACAGTCTGAAAGCAAAGCAAGGGAAAAAGATATACCATGTAAACAATAACCAAAAGAGAGCTGGAATAGAAATACTAATAAATATCAGACAAAATACATGAATAAATTATACTATATTATGCTAATATATGACAAACTTTTTCCTAGAGAAAAAGAAGGAAACTTTATAATGATAAAAGAGTCAAACTATCAAAAAGGAACAATTTCAAATACATATGCACCTCTCAACAGAGTTCCAAAATACATGAAGAAAAAAATGACAGAATTGAAAAGTTAAATAAACAATTCAACAATAGTAAAGATTTCAGTATTTCATTTTCAATGATGACTATAAAAACTAAGTAGAAAATCCAGAAGGAAACGGAAGAAAAAGCATCCAGCTGAATCACAGAACCATAAGAAGTAATAAACTATGTTGTTTTGGGGTGGTTTGTTTTACAGGAATCAATAACAGGTATACCTACCTGCTTGGAGTTCACTGTGGCTATGGGACTTGCTTTTGCAAATTAAATATGACACATGTCACTTCTAGCTGGAAGCATTCAAATGCTCTTCCCCTAATGTGGCAATCAGGGAAGGGTATATTGATAAAGAAAAGCTGTGAGATCGAATGGCGTGCTGAACCACTACACAAGGACATTGCCCTGGATAGCAGCCACCCAAACCCAAAAGCAGACCAGTGTGAGCTATAAATAAACTGTTGTACAAATCCTAAGATTTGGGGGATGTTTGTTACTATGGCATATGTAGCCTATTTTGACTAGCAGAACTGGAGATTTTAATACATATTTTCTTGTTTTTTTTTTTGTTTTTTTTTTTTTTGAGACAGGGTCTTGTACTGTCATGCAGGCTGGAGTGCAGTGGTGCGATCTCGGCTCATTGCAACCTCCACTTCCTGGGTTCAAGCAGTCTCCCACCTCAGACTCCCAGGTAGCTGGGACTACGGTGCACACCACCATGGCTGGCTCATTTGTGTGTTTTTAGTAGAGACGGTGTTTCACCGTGTTGGCCAGTCTGGTCTGAAACTCCTGGCCTCAAATGATCTTCCTACCTCAGCCTCCCAGAGTGCTGGGATTATAGGCACGAACCACTGCGCCTGGCCTAATAGACATTTCCTATACTAAGCTTTTTTCCTACCCACACAAGAATTTCTAGACCTATCTGGAAAAAGGAAAAAAAATGCTTGAATGTAGGCTGACAGGTCAATGCCAAGCTGGGTGTCTGGGATTAATTACAAATATTTATCTGCCTCTTTGAATCCATTCATTCCACATACATTTGTTGATGTCCTTACTACTTAATTGTATAGAAGATGCTCTTGGACCACCCTGGTAATAATCTGATGGTCCTTTGCAGAACAAATAGGTGATCCTGAACCAGGTCAGTGGATACAGCATGCAGAAAACAGAACGCCAGTCAGCTGACCTTGCTGTCTTTGCTGAGCCGTGTCCCATTATCACAGTCAAGTTCACCTTACAGCTCAACTGGCATGCAACAATTTTCTCATATGTCAAATGAAATGAGAAGTAAAATGTGTCCTGAGATCTAAATGGTAGCTGATAAAAATGAAAATTTCCTAATGATACTTATTTAAAAAACAAAATAAAATTAAAAAAAAACCTACTTACTTCTACAGACAGGGCCCAGAAAAAGGGCAGACGCTACTTAGGTTTTACAAATTCTAATGCTTGAGATGTTTCTACACAGAATGTCCTTAGTTTAACAACACAGGGCTGATTTAACACAAGCAGGGAGATCTTTGCTGAGAAAATAGGCATGGACTTTGGTCTTGCTGTCAAAGATGGAAGTGCACCCTTGGCACATATAGAGACAGAAGGCAGATTTATATGTGTAACCCAACAGGTCTGAGGAGGTTAAATAATGCTTAGCAGCTTCGGTACCCATTTGGGCTCATGGTGAATGGCATTATGGGTCCACATTGCTGTCAGTATTCTCAGTTGCTTCAGGTTGGTGTCAGTCAGCATTAGAATTTACACCACTGGAAGACCCAGGTATTTCTGACTTTCCTTCTCATTCATTTTGCCAAGTGGGAATTGTTCATGATCTTTTCTGCAGAACAATACTCCCTTCCTATGGCTGCAGTCCAAGCCTCTGTAACAGTGTAATTCATTTTCCAGAACTGCTTGGTCCACAATTTCCATTGACTGTGCTCACAGACTTTTCCCTTCCCCAGCTACTCCTTTTTCTACAATTCTGGATTTCGTGGGTCACAATTTGGGACACTGACAAGGACTCAACTTGAGCCAGACCAGAAGAAATGGATTTGAATCTGAATTAAAAGAGGAGTGATTTAAAGTATGTGAAGGAGGACTTTTTTTATTTTTTGAGATGGAGTTTCATTTTGTCACCCAGGCTGGAATATAGTGGTGTGATCTCAGCTCACTGCAGCCTCTGCTTCCTGGGTTCAAGTGATTCTCCTGTCTCAGCCCTCCAACTAGCTGGGATTACAGGCGCCCACCACCACAGCAGGCTACTTTTTGTATTTTTAGTAGAGATGGGGTTTTATCATGTTGGCCAGGCTGGGCTTGAACTCCTGACCTCAAGTGATCCGCCCAACTCAGCCTCCCAAAGTGTTGGGATTACAGGCGTGAGCCACGGCACCCAGCCAGAAGGAGGACTTCTTGATAAACGGCTATCTTAAGATTAGAATATTGGTGCCTCCTCCCTAGTGAAATCTGCAGTGTGTGACCTGCATATGACTGGGAGCACTCAGCTGCTCCCTGCCTTCACCTCAAACCCAAACCCAACCAGTTACCTCCCACTGCTACCCCATTAGCTCCAAATTCACCCATCAGTAACAAAAATTTGACCAAAGCTTGCATTGGAAACATGGTCGAGGAAGGGTGAATGAATGTATATCACACAGCCACCTTCCATCCCATCCATCATCTCCTCCTCAAAGTTCCCCTCCACAACCTCCTTTCTGCCTCTCCAGCCCCTGCTCCCTCCACTCCCATCTCCCAGTTCCCCTCTCAAAATCTCATCAATTCACATGCCCCTCAGACAGCTAGAAACCCCTGAACAGCATTAACCAAACGAAAGGTCTGTGGGTGCTGAGTGCAACCCTTGTGTCCCTGGGGATGCAGGTACCCCCACCACAAGGGGACCTCCAAAATAGGAGGTCAAGTGAGGAGCTACCCTGCACCTTTCTTCTGCTCTGAGCTCTGGAGCAGGCCATCCGCACCCCAAGGCTCCTTCAACCAGCTTGGAAACATTGGGCTGGGCCTCCACTGGGCTCATGGCCGCAGGTTAGCCCCTGATGGCTGCATGGTTCTGTGACTGACTTTCTCGGTGAGTTACACAAATTGTGTTACCGAGAACACAAGCATCTGTCGGAAGGCAGGCCACTTTCTCCGGAGATTAAAGTTCTTATGAAAATCAAGAATAAAGGGAACAAGGACAAGCCAAAAAGAAGGGCAGCGGCGTTGAACAGAAAATACTTGGAACTAGAAGACACAATTTCTTGTTGTGGCTGGCCTTGGACTGGCTGTACTGGGCCCGGAGCAAATCACTCAGGTTTTGTGAACTTTTGCTTCCAATTTAAAAATGGAGATGCCCTTCCTACCTCATGGGGTCACTGTGAGGCTAACATGAGGCACTGCCTAGGAAAGGAAGATGAGGGGGATAAGGGGAAAGGGGGCTCAGCAACGTGAGGGAGCCAACATGCACTCCTGTTCAGCCCGAATCCAGAGCCTCTAGGATACAGCTAGACCAGCTTTTCCCCTGCAACAAGTGTTCACGGTTCTTGACATGTTGGTACTTGTGAAGAGCTTATTCACTGTTTCAAAAGAAAGCTCCTCTTATTGTGCAATTTTTGCCCTTGCAAATCATTATAGTTGGAAGAGTAGAGGCCGGGCATGGTGGCTCACACCTATAAACCCAGTACCTTGGGAGACTGAGGCAGGTGGATCACCTGAGGTCAGGAGTTCAAGACCAGCCTGACCAACATGGTGAAAATCCGTCTCTACTGAAAATACAAAAATTAGGTAGGCGTGGTGGCAGGCACCTGTAATCCCAGCTACTTGGGAGGCTGAGGCAGGAGAATCACTTGAACCCGAGAGGAGGAGGTTGCAGTGAGCCGAGATTGTGCCATTGCACTCCAGCCTGGGCAGCAAAGCAAGACTCTCTCAAAAGAAAAAAAAAAAAAAACAGAGTAGAATTCCTGGTATGTTAAAATTCTCCCTAGTATAGCCCCAAGGCTAGGTAGTTCAAGAAACAGATGAGCTTCAAGGAGCAAAAGGGGTCAGAAGTCAGAACTGGATTTGAATTTGGGGCCAGAAAACTGGAGGGAAACCTTCTGGAAACACAGCTGAAGAGCCCAAGAGGGGCCAAGAAAGAAGCCAAAAGTATCTCAAGAGGGCTGGTGGGCGGGGCAGCAGGTGGGCGGGGCAGCAGGTGGGCACGGGGAGTAATGCTAACAGCCTCTCACTGCACAGCACAGCAGAGTTTGAAAGGTGCTTGTGCATTGGTTATTTCCTTGAATTCCCATGTGAATCCCATGGTATTACCTTGATCCTCATGAAATTGCCATATTGGCTCAGAGCAGGGTCAGGCCTGGTTAGTACTTGGATGGGAGAAAATGGACACCCTGCAGCCTTCCAGACTCAGAAAGTCAGAGGTAAGTGACTTTCACAAGGTCACACACAGTAGGTATTAAGAGTGTGGCAGAGAGATGAGGTGTGGTAGTTTGTGAAGTGAAGAAATTTGAAGTTTTTCCCCCACAACTTCTCAAAGACGTTTCTTTTTACTGTCACATGTTGCTGAGTACAGATGCCAGCCTAGAGAAAGAAAGAAGTTGTAAATGGCATTTAGAGGTCTAGTGGGGCTGGGGTTTCAGTGGGATGGCAAAAAGGTAACTAACCCCTAACTCCTTATTTATCACTGAACCAAACCCAGTTGATTAGCAAGTTTCGGAGCCAGTTTGTCTCCTTGTGGGAGACGTCTCTCAGCCAATATGGCAATTTCATGAGAGTCAACATAATATGTACAAAACAGGATTCGTGAAAATTCAAGGAAATAACCAGTGCACACGCATTTATAAAACTCTGCTGTGCTCTACGATTCCCTCTCTCTTCATGTCACCACAGACACCATCCAGGCCTCCTTGGCCCCGTATGTCCTCCAGCCTTGGCCACGGCTACCATTGCCCCTGCCCTTCACTCCTGGGAGGACACTGGGCTTCTGTATGTTTCTTTTGTGCCCAGTGCCAGGCCAACCCTGAATGAGTGAGACAGGGATGAGGTATGTCTACTCGGGGAGACAAGCAGCAGAACCGCAGAGGAATGAATGACCCGCACAGAGACCTGTGACCAGTGACAGATGGGCCACATGGGCCCATCACACCTCCCACGCGGAGGTGTGGTGGTTCACGTGGCCCGTCTGGAAGGCTGCAGGGTGTCCATTTTCTCTCATCCAAGTACTAACCAGGCCTGACCCTGCTTAGCTCTGAGATCAGATGAGATTGGGTGCATTCAGGGTGGTATGGCCGTAGACAGGGCGTATTTTCTGGTGAAGCTATTCCCAGCTTGGTAATACTCCTTCCTTCCCTGCCTCAGCTCTCCTCTTCCTTCCCTCTTTCCGCCCTGGTATTGCCCCTCCCAGGTAAGTGTTAACACACAAACTTTGCCTCAGGGACTTTTTTTTTCTAGAGAGTCTAGGTTGAGACAATCACTTTGACCCAAATTCCCATTTCCTACCCCCTGTGTGGAAAGATCTGTCATTTCCATGAAGTCTTTGGACTCAAGGCATAGGACCCCGTCCCTTGGTGAGGCCTACAGCCACGGTGAGGATGGATGGATGATATTTGCAAGGTTGCCATTCTGTGCAAAGCTCCAAACCAGGTGCTCTGGCTGAAGACAGAGGCAGGAGAAGAAAAATTTCTCAAGTGAAGTTCTCTGGGTAAAATGATTTTCTCAGGCCCAGGGGTGCCACTCACAATGATATGGACTTCTTTAATACAAAAGGAAAAACTCTGTAAGAAAATAGCAACTTCAAAACAAAATTTCTAAAAGTAGGGAGCCATTTATATCCAGAAATTATCTACATCTATAAAGATGAATGCCATCCCTTCTTAATAACAAATAGATAAAAAAGAAAAATAACTTCTACATGGTACATGACAGTCCATTGTGTAAATCATTTTAAAAGAAGAACAGGCTAGCTGCCTCTCTTCTACCCACCACACCTGAGAGCAGGAGAGGAATTTGTCTGCTGGCTCTCTGCTGTCTCCTGGGCCTCCCAAAGTGCTAGGATTACAGGCATGAGCACCGCCTGAGCCCAGGAGTTTAAGACCAGCCTGGACAACATGGTGAAACCCCATCTCTACAAAACATACAAAAATTAGCCAGGCATGGTGGCTTGTGCCCGTAGTCCCAGCTACTTGGGAGGCTGAGGTGGGAGGACTGCTTGAGCCTGGAAGGTTGAAGCTGCAGTGATCTGTGATCACAACACTGCATTCCAGGCTCAGTGACGGAGTGAGAGTGAGACTCTGCATTCAAAAAAAAAAAAAAAAGAACCCACAAGAAGAAGAAGAAAAATGCCCATGTAGAGTCCAGGTATTTTTTAATTTCCTAAATGGGGAGGCTCTTGAAATGTCAGGTGTCGTTGCCACTAAATGGGGCTGGGGTTTAAAAGACAGCCCTTTGGGATCAGCCTCATTTCCACTCTCTGTCCTCCTCCAGGAATCTGTCACACCTGACATTTGGTAACTTTATCAGCTGGGGCCATGGAGAGGCTGTGCTCGGGGCTAGGGTGCATCTGTAACCTGAGCATTCCCAGGGAGTGGCCCTGGCTTGTCCCCAAGATGAGAGCTGCTATCAGGAGAGCAGGGCCAGCTGGCGCCAGCAGTAGAAGAGGGAGCCCAGGACCTCTCCCCTGCATGTGTGAGGAGTCGCAGATCCCACAGACGCCAGTTCCCAGAAAAGCAGGTGCTGGTCAGGAGGCCGGCGGCCTCTTCCCTGCCCTCCTCCTTTTCTCCCCACCCAGCCACGACCCATCCTCTTACGCTCACTCCTGTTCTCTCCCTGGAATCCAGCTTCTCTTCCTCTCTATGGTGGCGCCTGGTTCAGTCAGGACTTTGCCAACCCTCACCCACAGTCTAAGCTCCATACTGATCTGGCCACCAGCTTAGCTTCCCTCTATCCAGCGTTTCATATGGTCCATCAACCGTCAGAATCATGAGATGAGGGGGTGAGTACGATGCTTAAAATGCAAATTCCCAGGCCCTGCCCTGGCCTAATGAATGAGAATTTCCAGGTAGAGTGCAGGAAGCTCTACCTCCAACCAGCTGTCTAAGAGATTCTGCTGCAGGGTAATCGTCCTTTTCTTGGCTGCCATCTAATTTTATGAAAACAGATTGGCTCATATCACCCCCTCGCTTTAGGTAGCTGGGGTGGGGATGGGATGGGGTGCGTGTGTCTAAATGTGCCAGGTGGACTGATGGGATTGAGCCACCTAAAGTCTCTTTACTGAGAGCCGGAGATGCTGACCTGAGAAAGAACTCGTCTTAAGAGACAGGGCAGGCTGGATCACATGAGGAGGATCAGCCCCAGGAAAGGCCAGTGCTTGGCACTAACTTGGCCGTTGGTTAGGGCCAAATTGATGCCTGGCCCTAACTTACTACTCCTAAGGACAGAGGGAGCCATAAGTAAAATCTGGACATATGACTGCACTAAACATTGCTTAACGCACTCACGCACGCCCATGCACACACACAGCAGCACTTTTTAGAGCGTTTCTCCAATCTTCCACACAGGATGACTCTGGCCCCGCAAGGACTCTGTGTTGGGATGCCTGGCTGGAGAAGGTGAAGACCAGCGCGAAAAGGCAGCAATGCCTGCCAAGGGACCCCAGGACCTCACCATTTTAAAATGAAAGTTTTCTCCCCTTCCACAGCAAATCCCTACCTGTCATTTTAGATTCATCAACTCCCTCCCCGAGCTGGCACCCTGATTTCCAGTCATTCCAAACCAAATGATTCCCCTCTACCCCCCGCATGGGATTAGGCTGCAAACTTCAGTGGCAGGACAATTTGTGGCTGAGGAACTTAAACCCTTATGGGGAAAAACAGACAGTTGGGGGTTGAGACAAGAGAGAAGCTAGAAAAACTTCTGTAAATACTCATATAACCAGGACACCACACAGAATAAAGGCAATGTTTGTGACATTTGCTCATCTTTATTAATTTCCATCAAGAATTTGTAGACAATGGAATCTTCCTTCCCTGAATTTTAAAAGAAATGCTTGTCAATGAATTTTGCTTTGCCCCGCTACGTTATACACATGAAGGTACTGCCCTTGATTTTTAAACTCGGAATGGTTAGCTGTTGTCCTGTTTACAGGCCCCACAGCTGCAGTGTCACCTGGGGAAATGGTGACTTGGATGTTTGCACAGAAAACATTCCGTTGTCCTCTTGCCAGAGGCACAGAGTCCTTTCTGCTTCTGATCTTTGGGCCAAAGCTTGAATCATCTCTGCTTCCCTCTCTCTGATCCCACCACTGTCAGTTCTAAGGCCACGGTCAGCTCCCTGTAACTTCCACAGTAGCATCTCATGGACAAGACTTTAGCCTGTACTCATCTCTGTGGAAGGAGACGGATGTCACGACTGGTCACCCTTTTCACTCACCTTACTCTCATCTTCCTATAATCCAGTCCACACAGAGAAGTCAGAGTAATATTTGGAAAGTATAAATCAGTCTTATCACATCCCTACTTAAGATCTCCCAGTGACTTCCCATTCCCGTTGGAAGAGAATCCAAGCATTTGGCCATACCTAAGAGGCCCACACGGCCTGACCTCTGTGACTTCATCTTCCTCTCCCACTTTTCTTCCTCCTCTCCAGCTCAGCGATATTGGCACCTTCTTGATCCTCATCCAGCAAATCAGGCTCCTTCCTGCCCCAGGACCTTTGTACTTGCTCCATCTGGAGTGTGCTCCCCCTAATGCTTCCCATTGCTGGCTCCTTCCCTGCTCAGACGTCCTGACCTCAGAGAGGCCTTCCCTAACCACCTCTTTAAACAGCCCCTTTCTTCACTTACACTTAATCTCTTTACTTTGCTTTATTTTCTCAGCGGAAATTGCCTCTGCAACTCCTACGATTATTTATCTATGTGTTTACAGACTGTGTCCTCTGACTAGAATGTCAGCTCTAAGACACCAGGAGCCTGCTCTCCTTGTTCATGGGTGCACCCCTAGGACCCAGACCAGTGCCTGGCACATAATTAGCACTCAACAAGTGCATACTATGAACAAATGTATCCAGATCTTGAGGTGAGGTGGTTAAGGAAGGCTGAGCCTTGGAAGTGGCACACCCACCTGGAGGCACTTGGATCTATGAGATGACCAGACCTTGTGGCTTGGACAGGTGAGCAACCCTTCCTGGAGAAGGTGCAGGCGGTAGCCATGAATCGTGGGGGCTCCCCTCTGTCACCTTTCCAATCTCTTGTCTCCTTCCAATCCATACCTGACACCCATTCTTGGCCTTTCTCAGATTACTTTCTCATTCAAACCTGTTTTCTTTACCTTTGTGGTTTTACGATGTCGTTCATAGAAATTAGAATACGCCATTACTTTACTTGCAGTTGGGAAAGCTACTAGATCCTAAACGGCCTTCTAATACAGAGAGATAGTCACCTTTGATATTGTCAAAAGTTAGAGGCACTTTTCTTTTTAGCTATTTATGAGCCATGTACAATTACTAGTTAGATGAATTTACCGTAAAAAATGTTTAAAAGGATGAAATATACTTCTATCATTCCTTTATGAAACAGCTCACAAATCATGTCGAAATGAGCTGTTCAAGGGAAAATAAGCTGGCACTTAGATCCTTAACCAATTTTCTTTGTGTTTGCATACCTGTCTGTCTGCAATATTATAAACTTCATTCAATTGCCCTTCCGCAACATCAAATTCTTAATTAAATGAACAGCACTGCTACGATTCTCTGATAAATAAAATAGCATTTCCACATGAATTAGAAATGCCAACTTGTTAATTGTGTCCCTGAGGTTTTGTTACAAAATCATCACTCTTTCCGTCATTATTCAGGCATAAAAAGACCATGCTACAATCTGGAAATAAGAATGTTCCTCGGGCAATTCCTTCCCAAGTACGGACTCAATATTCCATAAGACAGCTTTCCCCCTCATTCCTATTATAATACGTGACAATAGTTAATTGGTTAGAAATGTTTTATATATTGTTTTATTTTATTGAAACTTACTCTAAGTAGAGGTAGCAAAAATTATTTTTAAAAAAAAGAAAGAAAAGAAAAGAAATTCATTGAATTCAGATCAGCTGTGAAACTTACTCTAGGTAGAAGTAGCAAAAATTATTTTAAAAAAAGAAAAAGAAAATAAACTTACCAAATTCAGATCAGCTGGAAGAGGAAGCTGGCCTGAACGTGTCAGAGAATTTACATTAAAAAATACTAGGTAGTAAACTTAAAGGCGGACAGCCTGTTGTACCTGTCTTTGCTTTTCCAGCATTTAGCTAGGTAATTTGAGCAAGGCACTTGGAAGCCTTCATTTTCTTCCTCTATAAAATGGTCATAATCTTAGGTCTGTTGTGAAGACTAAATGCTTAGAACTGAGGAACTAGCATGTAATAAACACCTAATAAATGTTAGCTATTGTTGTTTGGCTTTAAAGGACTCAGTAATTATTATCTATCGCCCAGGCTGGAGTGCAGTGGCATGATCTCGGCTCACTGAAACCTCTGCCTCCCAGGTTCAAGTGATTCTCCTGCCTCAGTCTCCTGAGTAGCTGGAGTTATAGGCACCTGCCATCACACCCAGATAATTTTTGTATTTTTAGTAGAGATGAGGTTTCACCATGTTAGCCAGGCTGGTCTTGAACTCCTGACCTCAGGTGATCCGCCCACCTTGGCATCACAAACTGCTGGGATTACAGATGTGAGCCACCGCGCCTGGCCTTCAACAACTTAAAATACTCCCCAAGTCTTTCCAAGAAGAGATCCTGTTCAGCCTCCTTCAAAGAATGGATGATTCATTTACAATTCACAGCTCCATTTGCATACCAACAATTATTCTGCTTAAGCCCTTTAAAGAGCTGATTTCTTAATTAAAGCTAACATTCCCCTTGCACTCTTGTTTGTCCTTTGAATTTTCTCAGTAAATCTTTTCTTTTAAGCAGTGTAGAAGAGCGCTGCAGTCTAGCTGAGCAACCATGTACATTTACCCATATTTTAAACGAGTGGCATCTACAAGAATGATGTTATGCTGTGTTTTAAAGCAATAGAACAATACCAAGAATGGTCACCACAAATAATGCACACTTGTTTTTGAGGTGGACCCTTGGTCTATTCAGTTCCATGTCAGCTGCCTTCCTCTCTTAATCACCCCCCTTTGCCTTATACTCCCTTGTTTAAATTAATGCATTCTTGGAACAGAGTCTTCGAATTCATTACAGGGACCTGCAGTTTGCACTTTGTTTTTCATAATTTATTTAGAAAGTCCTCATGGTTTTGTTTTTAAGCTTAGCTAGGCATTTCATTATTTTGGTGACTTGTGTCTTGGCACCACATAGGTGACAGCAAGATGAGAACTAAACAGGTCTTTGAGGGATTGAGCGGGTCAAGACATACCCAGGCTGCCTAGAAAATGTGTGGGGCCTGGAACAAGAGACCCAACAGAAGCCCACACTCCTTTGCTGGGAAGCATCTCCTCACCCCAGCCACTCCAGCCAGGTAACCTCTGCCCACCAGGCACCTCCAGCACTGCCAACCTCTGCTGGCATTGCCTTTTACATCCTGCAGAAGAACATGAGGCTGGGGAGTCCATTTCAAATGAAGAATTTGTGGCCTCTCTGGAACTCCACACTAGAATGTGGTGGCACAAGGTGGTAGTCCCTGGAATCCAGCCCCATTCTCTTCCCACCAGGCTCCAGTGCTATGAAAGCTCTTCCATACAGGCATTTGGGCACCCCAGCTCCACAGTGGAGCTCTGTCAGAGCCCCTACAAATAGCTGCACCTTGGCCATTCCATAGAAATAGGAGTATGCACAATGCTGTGTTCGAATGTTTATGTCCCTCCAAAACTCACACTGAAACTTAATCCCCAGTGCAACAGTATTAAGCGGTGGGGCCTTTAGGGAGTGATTGGCACCTCCTAAAAGGGATTGAGGGAGTGAGTTTAGACACTTTCTGCCCTTCTGTCCTTTCTGTCATTCGAGGACATATGTTCATCCCTTTTGGAAGATCCAGCAACAAGGCACCATTTTGGTTTTTTGTCTGTCTTTTGAGACAGTCTCACTCTGTCGCCCATGCTGGAGTGCAGCGGCGCAGTCTTGGCTTACTGCAACCTCTGCCTCCCGGGTTCAAGCAGTTTTCCTGGCTCAGCCTCCCAAGTAGCTGAAATTACAGGCATGCATCACTACACCCAGCTAATTTTAGGTATTTTTAGTAGAGATGGGGTTTTGCCATGTCAGCCAGGCTGGTCTCAAGCTCCTGACCTCAGGTGATCCACCTGCCTCAGCCTCCCCAAGTGCTGGGATTATAGGCATGAACCACCACACCCAGCCACAAGGCACCATTTTGGAAGCAGAGAGCAACCCTCGCCAGACACTGAACCTGCTGATGTCTTGATCTTGGATTTCCCAGTCTCCAGAACTCTGAGAAATAAATGTCTATTGTCTGGTCTCAGGTATTCTGTTATAGCAGCAGGAATAAAATACCATTCCATGGAAATATGGTGTGCGTACCAACAACACAGTCCACTCAGGGAGGACAAACTCAGCAAGTGACCTATGAAGCCCTAGCTAGCCAGAGAATGTTCTAGAAGTGCTGTCCCAAGGCTGGGATTCCTCTTACCTGGGTCTAAAGGCAATGCCTACGAGGTCTGTTCATTCTTCTTATTGAAGAAGCAGCTCCTGCCCCCAACCTGTGTGTTGAAGAAGGGAGTGCAGTCAAATATTAGAGGGTGGGTTATTTAAAACACTGCGGTATATTAGCTACATTAGAAAAACCTCTGATGGGCTGGGCACGGTGGCTCACGCCTGTAATCCTAGCATTTCAGAAGGCCGAGGCGGGTGGATGTTGAGGTCAGGAGTTCAAGATCAGCCTGGCCAACAGGGTAAAACCCCATCTCTACTAAAAATACAAAAATTAGCCCAGCTTGGTGGCACACATCTGTAGTCCCAGCTTTTCAGGAGGCTGAGGCAGAAGAATTGCTTGAACCAGGGAAGCAGAGGTTGTAGTGAACCAAGATCGCAACATTACGCATTCCAGCCTGGGCATTGCAGTGCAACTCTGTCCTCCCACACACCGCCAAAAAACACAAAACCTCAGATGATATCAGAGAACAGAAAGAGCTGAGATTTGCAGCATGGAACCCACTGGCCCTCACAGAATTGAGAGAACGTTCATTTTCTTGAACTCTTACGAACGACAGTTTGTCACTTGCCCTGACTCTATGGACCTGAGCAGCTGGCATCTCAGGGATGGGAAGTCAGAGAAATTCTGAGCATAGGCTGTATTTGCTGAGAAGACGAAGAGACTATTTTTTATTTCTCACTTCTCTCTCAAGGAGCAAAAACAACGGGCCCGTCTGGCCTAGTCACTGCTTTCTGTCTCTGAAGTGTTCCAGGCGCCAGCACCAGCCTTCCTCCTTATTAACGTTCCATGATGACTCCTTCCCGATGCTGGGATCCAGTCCACGGGGTTATTACAGGGCAGACTCCAACAGCGAAGGTGTTGTTGACTCACCCTCACAAATATCATTCCTTACATTGTCAAGGCAATTACTAAACACGACTTTAAAGAATGCAAAAATAAAATATCCAACTGAAGACTTTCAGTATAATTTATTTGCCAATCTTTAATTTTGAGAAGGTTGAGAGTCGTGAGGGAAAATAAACCCTAGAGAAATATTGTTTTTAAGTTCTTCCAATAGATAAAGACATGTAGGCTTTTTCTAACATTTTTCCAAAAAGAACATCTGCCGCTCAAATCCATGAAAGGTATAAAGAATTAAAGAAATTGTGATTAACAGCCCTATATGTGGAGCTCATGAAACTCAGAGGATTGGGAACGGAAGTGATAGGTTGAGGCTCGAATCAGAACTTCCGGATTTAAGAAAACAAAACAGGCTGGGCGCGGTGGCTCATACCTGTAATCCCAGCACTTTGGGAGACCAAGGTGGGCAGATCACTTGCGGTCAGGAGTTCAAGACCAGCCTGGCCAACATGGTGAAACCCCGTCTCTACTAAAAATGCAAAACTTAGCCAGGCCTGGTGTCGAGCACCTGTAATCCCAGTTACTTGGGAGGCTGAGGCAGGCGAATCCCTTGAACCTGGGAGAGGGAGGTTGCGGTGAGCACAGATCGGGCCACTAAACTCCAGCCTGGGAGACAAAGCGAGACTCTATCTCAGAAAAACAAAACAAAACAAAAGCAAAATGCAGACTGCAGATTCCTGGGCCTCCTCCCTCCAACACCGTCAGAGGGAGCACAGATTAAGTCCCTACTGCATGCAGAGCAGCATCCTAGGTGCCCCGTGGCTGCGCCAAAGCAGCAGAAACCGGGGTGTGCCTTAAGATGCACGCTCCACAGCTGTACACAAGGTTTCCAGGTCTACGTCTCGGCTTCCCCGACAGTGTCCATGCGACACTGTCACCGGTTTCTCCTCTCACAAGCAGAAAATCAAATTCGAACTGGGCAAAGGATTCCCTGCCCGGGTGCGGGAGAAGGTCAAGTCCCAAGTATGGAGAAAGGGGCGGCTCCTGCCAGGATCAACGAAGCTCGGGAGGGGAGGCAGAGCCAGGCCAGGCACCTGACGCCAGAAAAGGCGGCGGGAAGGCACCGCCCAGTGCCTGCAGGCCCGCCCCCGCCCGCCAGGTGCTCCCCGCCTCCCCTCCTCGCTGCACAGTGCATTGCCCTCCTGAGGCCCCGCCCGGGAAGCCCCTCCCCGCCCAGCGTCTGCTCGAGGGCCGCGCGGCCGGGCTGCAAAGCTTGGGGTGGGCCGCTCACCCGACGGCGGCCGCAGCCCGGCCCTTTCGCTCGGCGCGAGCGCCGCCACCCGTCCTTACCCCCATCCACTCCGAGGCCAGCCCCGTGGGCTCCGAGCCTGCTCCCTGAGAAGCGTTTCCCCCAGAAGGAGAGTTACTGGAAAGCAAGAGGAAGCCGAGGAGAGGCGGCGACGGCAGCGCGCGGGTCTGGGCGGGAGCGCGGGGGCGTCCGGCCGCGGACCGGGCCGCGCGGCGTCCCCTCAGCCCGGGACACGGCGCGGCGCCAGCGCCACCCAGCGGGCGTGGCGGGCACTGCGCTCCCTCCCTGAGCCGGGGCGCCGGACACAGGAGACCGAGAACGACTCCTGTAACCGGATAAACGCTCGGGGCGAGGCCGCTAGCGTCCCTCTGCCGGGAGTGAGTCAAGTCTCAGCAAAAGAAGAAACCGCCTCGGTCGTAATTCCACGAGTGCTGATGACGGTGACATCTGACATTTCAATGGCACTTTCTATTCCCCCTGGTGTGCTGACCTGGGGGTCTGCAGGACCGTGACCAGTCGGAGTCTCGGAGCCCGGGGTTAAACATTACTCGGGAGCACTCAGTCATTCCCTGGGCTCCCCTTGCCCTTCACCCTCTGGCCCCTGAAGCCAGAAGGGAGACTGCCCCCGTCCCTTACCTGCCGCCTGAGTGTCTCCTGGGGCCCTCGTCGCCCCTCTCTCCCAGCCCTCCAAACGGTGAAGGGTTGTTTCTGCTGGTGACTTCCACCTGTGGGAGCAGAAAAAGGAAGTGGGGCTGGGGAGAAGGGGAGGGTTTTAGGCGTTTTCCCTCCTTGCGCTGCAAGCCGGGTGGGAATAGAACACCTGCAGCCCTCCAGCCCTCCCCGGCGCCCTGCTAATGAGGTGGGAGTGGGAACGCCATCAGGGCAGAGCCCCTCCAGCTGGCCGGGTCTGCGCCTCCACCCTGCCTGGCCGCCTCAAAACGCGGCTTGCCTCCCTGCGGGGGTGTAGAAGCCTCTTGGAGCACCATTTGTAGAAAATCAGGTCCCTGGGCCGGGCGTGGTGGCTCACACCTGTAATCCCAGCACTTTGGGAGGCCGAGGCTGGCGGATTGCCTGGGGTCAAGAGTTCGAGACCAGCCTGGCTAACATGGTGAAAACCCATCTCTACCAAAAATACAAAAATTTAGCTGGTGGCGCGCGCCTGTTGTCCCAGATACTCGGGAGGCTGAAGTAGGAGAATCGCTTCAACCTGGGAGGCTGAAGTTGCAGTGATCTCCTTCTGTCACCCAGGCTGGAGCGGAGATCACGCCACTGCACTCCAGCCTGGGTGACAGAGGGAGACTCTGTCTCAGAAAGAAAGAAAATCAGGTCCCTGGAAAGAAGCAAAATTAATCCATTAATTTGTTTCTCTATTTATTTTTACTTCCCTACACAAGTTATTCACTTCAAGGATGCCCAGTGTCCCCTCCCACCCAGAGGAATTGCCCCTCTCCAGCCCAGGCCAACAGCCTCTGCCTCCAGCTGTGGCCTCCGCTCTGGCCTTACTCTGGGCAGAGGACTCAAGAGGGCTGAAGGAGGACCAGTGACATTCAGAGTGGCCAGAGTAAAGGGAGGGAGGGGAGTGGTGGGAGAGGCATTTGGAGGGCACAGGCCTCTCAGCATAGCAAAGGCTATGATGGGCTTGAGTCTGACAGGAGGGCAATGACCTGACCTATGGTTTTGAAAGATCTCACTGGCTGCCACCTGGAGAGCTGGTGTGGGAAAGATGGCCATGGTGGAAACAGGGAGACATTTAGGAGACCACCACAAGTGACCGTGCTGCCCAGGCGAGTCTGATAGCAATAGAAATGGGGAGAGGAGGTCAGATTTGGGATCTGTATCTGAAGGTGGAATGGACAGGAATTGCTGATGGGCTTGGGCATGGTGCATGAGGGAAAGAGAGAAATAAGCATCGTTCTTAGCATTTGTCCGAGCAACTGGAAGAATAAGAACAACAGTGGCTAATAGAGTTAGCCAGACACTCCTCTAAACCATTTATTTACTTACCTATTTGTTTATTTATTTTTGAGATGGAGTGTCACTCTGTCACCCAGGCTGGAGTGCAGTGGCACAATTTTGGCTCACTGCAACCTTCGCATCCTGGGTTCAAGCGATTCTCCTGCCTCAGCCTCCCGAGTAGCTGGGACCACAGTTGCATGCCACCATGCCCAGCTAATTTTTTGTATTTTTAATAGAGACAGAGTTTCACCATGTTAGTCAGGATGGTCTCGATCTCCTGACCTCGTGATCCTCCCACCTCAGCCTCCCAAAGTACTGGGATTATAGGCGTGAACCACTGCACCTGGCCTACCGTTCATATATTTAAAGCCGTTTAGATTTCATAACACTCCTGTGAACTAGGCATTAGTACGTCCCGCATTTTACAGAAGAGGTAATTGAGCCCCAGAGAGTTGAGTCCGTTTGCACCTTTAGCAAATGGAAAAGCTAGGATTTGGGCCCAGTGCTTCACCACTGCACACTTCCCCAGCTTTACAGAAAGAGGAATGCCATGAACTGAGATAGATGAGCCTGTGGGAGGAATGGGGTTTTTCTGTGGGGGTGTGAATCAAGAGTTCTGGTTGGAATGAATTCAGGCTGAGGTGCCTTTTATTTTATTTTATTTTATTTTATTTTTTTATTTTTTATTTTTAGATGGAGTTTCGCTCTTGTTACCCAGGCTGGAGTGCGATGGCGCGATCTCGGCTCACCGCAGCCTCCGTCTCCTGGATTCAGGCAATTCTCCTGCCTCAGCCTCCTGAGTAGCTGGGATTACAGGCATGCGCCACCATGCCCAGCTAATTTTTTGTATTTTTAGTAGAGACGGGGTTTCACCTTGTTGACCAGGATGGTCTCGATCTCTTGACCTCGTGATTCACCCGCCTCGGCCTCCCAAAGTGCTGGGATTACAGGCGTGAGCCACCGCGCCCGGCCTGAGGTGCCTTTTAAACATCCAAGTAGAGATATTTAGTTCAGCAGATAGACGTATGACTCAGGCCCTGGGTGGCAAGGAGGAGCGTTTGGGGCTTGAGTGTTAACCATGGAGAGGAGACAGAAGAGGGCAGAAGGCTGGGAAGTGGGATTAAGAGCTGCACGTGAACGGATGAGGACAGAAATGGATACTTTAGAGCATGCCGTCGAGCCTTGGGGTGTCAGGTAATGAGAGTGTTTAGAAAATGTTCTGGAGCAGCGCTTGTTTTCGTTTGAGGATTCAGTAAAAGCTCTCACCTTGTTCCAGAAAAAATACATGTGCACACATGCAACTTTTTGCATACAATTTCAGGGTGTTTGTGGGTCCCCAGAGGATATGCATGGGCCATTCTACCGTTTCTATGAAACCTCCCTTCACCCACCAGCCACAGTCAAATTTCACTGTATCTCACAAGTTCTGACCGGACCTCTGATGCAGTCACCCCACCCTCTCCGTCTGCATGAGATAGGAGCTGCACTCCTCTGGAGGGTCTGAACTGAGACAGTTTTGAATGTCTATGTAGAACGCAGCTCCCCACCCCCACCCCTGCAGGTGTTGCCCGTGAGGAACAGGAGGATGAACCCACAAAGTCTTTTGCTCTCTTATTCAGCTGGGAGGTGATGTTATTCATCTATTTCCTAGATTTGTTTTTGCTTTTCTTTCTTTCTTTTTTTTTTTTGTTTGTTTTTGTTTCTGTTTTGAGATGGAGTCTCCCTCTGCCCAGGCTGGACTGCAGTGGTGTGATGGCGATTCTCCTGCCTCAGCCTCAGCCTCAGCCTCCCGAGTAGCTGGGATTACAGGCACCCACCACCACACCCAGCTAATTTTTGGGTTTTTAGTAGGGACCGGGTTTCACCATGTTGGCCAGGCTGGTCTTGAACTCCTGAACTTAAGTGATCCACCCGCCTCAGCCCCCTAAAGTGCTGGGATTACAGGCGTGAGCCACCGCACCCGGCCTTATTTCCTAGGTTTAAAGAGAAAACTAGCTCGTTCCGCTGTTTCCATCAGCACAATTGCTTCCCCAGTATCGAATGGGCATTTGTTGCTATTGCTTTGTTTTGGCTGTCCAGCTTCCAGCACCCACTCTACTTGGGAGGAATCCTCAGTGACTCTTGTCAGGAATCCATCAGCCCCTCTGGAAATGGAAGGAACCAGGTGTCCCCCTTGTCCCCTACCCCTGCAGAGCTTGCAGCCTTCCCATCCCACCCAGCCCAGTGGGGCTTTGAAGGCTGAGGTGCAGGGACAGAAGAGAACTTATTTTTGGCCATGGTAGCTAGGCCGGGAGACCATCTGTGAGAGCAGCATCCCACGTCCTGTGGCAGCAGTCCCGGCGGCGGTATCCTAACCACAGCGTGGCTACGGCTTGGCCGCGTCTACATCTGCTGCCGGCCTGCCTTGATACCTGCCCATTTCCCCAGTGCGGTTCTCCAGCCTTCCGACTGCTAAGTTCTGCACTCGTCCCCATGTCCATTTCCTGCACAAGTCAGCCAGGTCAGCTCTGTCACTTCCACCAAGAGCTCTCACTGCAGTGGTGTGCTGAGTTTGCAGCAGGGATTCCATTAGTGCACACTCTAGGGTCCTTGATGGTTAATAAAATATTGAACCACTTCCATACTGGTTGGTAAACAGCTGCTCCCTGAGCCCCGACCCCCAACCCCGTGGCTACCTGCCCATCATACTCTGGTCCTTTCCCAGCACTGGCCAGGTGTCCCCACAACCCAGCAGCTAAAGGTTCTACCTTGCACAGGTTCTGGCAATGGTCTGGGTTTAAGTATTTGGGGTATCACCCCACCCATGAGTGTTCTCAGCACACACTCATTCCTGCCTCTTTTCAGGTCCCCATACACCCAGCCACCCTGTCCCACCACTTCCCACCACCAAATTAATATCATGCTCATCCTTCTCACCTCATCCAACCCCACCTCTTTCAGGAAACAGTCCTGAGTCCATAGCCCCCGGATTTCCCTGTCACACCCGGAGCACTCTGCCTCCTACAGGTCCTGCTTCCTAAATAGGTCTCTCTCAAAGCTCTTTGTGAGTCTTCAGTATCTCCTTGGCTAGATGGCTAATTGATTGGTTACAGAGCCTTGCCTTCTCATTTTCTGGCAGCAGATAAGTGTGGCTGGGATCTATGGGGCCGGAGCCAGAGAAGCAGAGGTCCCAGGCCACACCTGAGAAGGGAAGTTCCTGAAAGAGGCCAAGCAAGAGGAGCCCCCATGCTGGGGTGCTGTGAGCAGTGGTGGGCTGCTCAGTGGGCAGAACTGGTAAAGCTGGTGGGGCTCAGGCAAAGAGGTGAAAGGGCGGGTCACACCTGGAGCAGAAGGAAGGCATGACGCAAGGCCAGCTCAGTCACAAACCCCGTGTTGGGGGCAGGTGCCTTCCCTCTGGGCCCAGATGGCCTGGAAGTGATCGGCTCCAGCTGAACAAATAGAAGGTTAAGCAGTACTCATCCCTGCTAAGGAGTTGTCCCTCCCACCCACCCTACTGGCAAGGAAGTTGCGGGGAGAGGGCCTTGCTCTGTGCCACAGCTAATACCTAAGAATAGAATTTGGGAAACTTGAATCAGTTTCCTATAACGTGTCGTGATTGCTTAGAAACTACGTGTCTCCCCCTCCCCCTGGTTACCAGGGATCCGTGGCTCCTGGCACATTTGCTTTAAATCTCTCCGTTCCCTGCCAATTAGCCAGTTTGACTTTCTGCTGTGGCAGGGATGAAAGTCACTATTGAGCGCTAGACGCGGATCCTGGGGGAGGAATCTCATTGCCGTGGAGATGGAATCTGGGCTTGGCACTGCCCATTCAGCCGCTGGGTGTTACTTTGGGTTGACTCACAGCCCAGCATAAAGCAGGAGGCCAATTTTGTGCACCCCACAACTTTTCCTTCTCCAGCTTTATCCAGACAGTGGCTTCTGCTGACCAGCTGTTTACCCTTTTACTTGATATGCACTTGCCAAAGCCTGCCAGCCATAGGACCCCACAGCTCAGTCCAGAGCATTCAACCTTTGGCCTACTAGGATCTCAGCCACACCCCAGAGTCCCAGAGAGAAATGACTCAGATTGGAAACAGTGGCTCCAAATGACCTCAGGTGACTCACAGCAAACAGACTGAAGGTGACACCCAGCGTCTCACCTATCAACTCAATTTGTCATTCACCCAACTGTGGCTGCCACCTTTCTCAGCTTGTTCACCCAGCTGTTTTAAATGTGGGCACACCAGCTTAAACCCAACCTTGCCTGCCCTAACACCACGAGTCTCAACTCTGGCTACAGGTTAGAATCACCTGGGAGCATTTGAAACCACAGAAGCCCCAGGCCTCCTTCCTGCAGAGATCTTGATTTAATTGGTCCAGGATGGCCTGGGCATCCATATGCTTTCAGAGCTCCCCAGGTGGGATGTTTGTTTGTTTTGTAGAGATAGGGTTTTCCCCATCTTGCCCAGGCTGGTCTTGAACTCCTGAATTCAAGCAATCCACCCGAGTCGGCCTCCCAAAGTGCTGGGATCACAGGCGTGTGCCACTGTGCCCAGCCCCCAGGTGGTTTTAATGTTCAATGGTCCTGAGAACCAGGCTCCACCATCCAATTCTGTGAGGGAGGAGGATGCTGGACTGACATGCTATTTTCATGTTCAACTCAGTCACCAGCACATCTGCAGCCTGGCTCGTGCCTTCAGCAGAGGACCTTCTGGTGTGAATGCTTGCTCATTTCTGACCCAAAATCTTCCATATTTTTTTCTGCATCCAACTCTTTCTCTTTGGGTTTTGGTAATTTTTAAGTTTTTGCTTAATTCTCTGGACTATGAGTTGAGAGTCTCAGTTTATGAAACACACATTACCAGAAAACCTAGTTATGGAAAAATTGGCTGAGATGAGGTGAGAAAGATCTTGTTCTTACATAATTATGGATTCTCAATCTGTTTCGTGTTGTTTGTGTTTCTCTGGAGAAATACTTTGTTATACATCATATATATTTTTTGATCTCTATATATTTTTGTTTTAGCTTTATTAACTTTGGACACTTGAACATACACAAAAGTAGACAGAACAGTACATGAATTACTACAAACTTACCCACTCTCCTGCCCCAACAATGGCCAAACCAGCCCCATCCCCACACCCATCAATTTAGTTCATCTTCTATTATTTTGAATCAAATACCAGATATCACACTATTTCATCTGTGAATGTTTTAGCAAATCACTCAAAAAGAACTTCTTGTGTATCATAACCACTATTCTGTTACACATCAAAACTAATTAGCAATAATTCCTAGAATTTAAATTTCCCAATTGTCTCAAACTGTCCTATGTGAATTTTTAAAAGGAATTTGAGCTGGGCAAGGTGGCTCATGCCTGTAATCCCAGCACTTTAGGAGGCCGAGGTGGGCAGATCATCTGAGGTCAGGAGTTCGAGACTAGCCTGGCCAACATGGTGAAACCCCACCTCTACAAAATATACAAAATTAGCTGGGTGTGGTGGTGAGCACCTATAATCCCAGTTATTTGAGAGGCTGAGGCAGGAGAACCACTTGAACATGGGAGGCAGAGGAGTGAGTTGAGCTGAGATTGCACCACTGCACTCCAGCCTGGGCGACAAGAGTGAAACTCCGTCTCAAAAAAAAAAAAAAAAAGAATTGGCATCAGGGTACAAATGAGATGCAGATGTTCAAACTGGCTGATATAACCTTTTAGTCTGTTTTAGTCTATAGGTTACCTCTCTTTTTTTTTGAGATGGGGTCTTGTACTGTGGCCCAGGCTGGAGTGCAGTGGCTCGACCTTGGCTCACTGCAGCCTCTACCTCCCAGGTTCCAGCAGTTCTCCTGCCTCGGCCTCCCAAGTAACTGGGATTACAGGCACGTGCCACCAAGCTCAGCTAATTTTTGTATTTTTAGTAGAGACGGGGTTTCACCCTGTTGGCCAGGCTGGTCTCGAACTCTTGACCTCAGGTAATCCACCCACCTCAGCCTCCCAAAGTGCTAGGATTACACTTGTGAGCCACTGCACCTGGCCTCCTCCATCTTTTTTATTTTGCAATTTATTTGTTGAAGATACTGTTGTTTATCCTGCAAATTTGTTCACCGTCTAAATATTGCTGGCTACCTCCATACCATGTAGGTTAACATGCTGTCCGTCCCTTCCTTCCCTATAAATTGGTACTTGGAGGTAGAGCTTAATCAGATTCAAGTTTGATTTTAGTGGTGGGATATTCTTCAAACAGGAAGCAAAAGATGTCTGGTTGTCTTTTTCCACGATAGTAGGTGCTACAGATGATCGATGCTTGACTCTTTCGGCTCACTAAACATTTCAAATTAGTGCTATGTGATTCCAGCATTCCTCTTTCATAGATGTATTCCAGTTTATAAGTGAAGGAAGAATACTAGAATCAGATATTATTATTTATCTGTTAGTTGACACCCAAGATAACTGCTCAATTACTTCCCTTTATTTACCATTTTCAGAATAATGAATTGGTGTCCAAGCATCCTCCAACAGTGAACAATCAGAACTGTTTTTAGTGTCATTATGAATGCATGGATTTTAACACATTTCATGCGTTTCAATTTGTTGCATTACTGCCCAAGCGGCTCCATTTTGGCCAGTGGGACTCTCTTGAAGTTGGCTTCGGAATCCTTTAGACACACCCTTATTTTGTATATTTTCTGCCCAAATTTAGAATCATTTATTTCCCCAAGGGGCTCTGATTCCTCTAACGAGAAATGGTATTTGGAGACCTCACTCTGATGTCAGGAGCTTTCCTTCCTTTTATCTGACAAAGTGTCCTCGAATTTTAGTTCCTCTATCATGGCCTGTTTTCAAGGTTCATGCATGCTGTAGCATGCGTCGGCACTCCATTTATTGTGTGGATATACCGCATTTCAGGTGTCCATTCCTCATCAGCTGATGGACATTTGAGCTGTGTCCACATTTTGGCTGTTATGAATAATGCTGCTTTGAACATTCAGGCACACGTTTTTGTGTGGACATGTATTTTCATTTTTTTGGTGTTTATATAGGAATGGAATTTTTTTGGTCCTACAGTAACTCCCTGTTAACTCCATGTTACTTTTTTTTTTTTTTTTTTTGGAGACAGAGTTTCACTCTGTCTCCCAGGCTAGAGTACAGTGGAGTGATCTCGGCTTACTGCAACCTCTGCCTTCTGGGTTCAAGTGATTCTCCTGCCTCAGCCTCCCGAGTAGCTGGGACCACAGGCGCGCACAACCAATCCCAGGTAATTTTTGTATTTTTAGTAGAAACAGGGTTTCACGGTGTTGGCCAGGCTGATCTCGAACTCCTGACCTCAGGTGACCCACCCGCCTCGGCCTCCCAAAGTGGTACGATTACAGGCATGAGCCACTGCGCCCGGCCTCCATGCCAAACTGTTTTCCAAAGCAGCTGCATCATTTCACATGTTCAGTCTGATGAATTTTTACACTTAGTACACACCCATATCCCCCCGCCAGATCAAGACATCAGCACTTTAGAATCCTCCCTGCCATCCTCGCACTCTAAAGATACCCCTGTTTTTACCTCTGTCACGCTGGATTAGTTTTGGTGGCCAGGACTTGAGAGGTGACCCGAGGAATGCTTCCTCTGGAGAACGCAGCATTAGCAAGAGCACAATGGCCGAGGCAGGGCAATCTCAGGTTTACATTCTGCATGACAAGGACCCAGATTCTCCTGTTGTCCCTCCGAGGCCTGGTGAGCAAGCTGGTTTCCTCCTCCCCTGCCCCATTCCTGCACAGCCAGCACAACTTTTCAAAGGAACAGCAAGCAGGGGGGCTTCTGAATTGGGATCCCCTGGGAGGCAGAGCAGGGGGACCATGTGCAGGATGACTCAGTTTCGTCCTAATGGAGGTCTGTAGCAGCAAGTGCCATGGGGAAACCTGGCTTGTGGTGGGAACGGGAATCTGTCCTTGCATAGCCCCGGGCACAACTGTCCTCCCCGGGCCTGTGAGGCTTTGCTCACCTCCTACCTACTGGCCTTTCCTCTTTAGGAAAGACCCAGGCCCCCAGAGCCCCGCCCACAGCCGGTGAGGCAGGACTTTGACAAGTCTCCTGACCGCAGGGAACTGCTGTGTGGGCAATTCGGCAGCACAGCCATCTGTTCTGCGGTGCCAAATGCTGGAGACCCATGCTGCACGGGGAGGACTATCAGGTGGGGGCCCCATTGCCTTGAGGACTTTCTCCTGGCTCAGCAGTTCTCTGGCTTCCAGCCTTTTCCCTGAACTGACCTCTCTCCAGCCTCACCCAAGCACACATGCAGAATAACACTGGTCACTCAAAACTGCCAGAGATACTTACCCCTGATCTGCAAGCCCCCTGCTTGCCAATTACCTTTCCATCCCAGCCCTTAACTCTCAGAAGTTGCTCCTGTCAGCCCCTTTAAGAGACTGAGAGAGTGCCACCCCCTACCCGCTCGGTACTGAAAGCAAGGCTTTCAAACACCATCCTCAGCACAGCCTGAAATTGTCACTCCCCTCCAGCCCACTGCCTGGGAACTTAGCAATTAGAGGTTAATTTGGATACTCATTGAAAGATGCAAACAGGCTGGGTATAATGGCTCACAACTATAATCCCAGCACTTTGGGAGGCCCAGGAGGGAGGATCACTTGAGCCCACAAGAGGGCTCAAGTTAAGAAAATAAAGGAATGAATGGAAGTCTCTTTATTGTGAGTTCCAAATACTGGATTTGGGGTGGGCTTTTGGAACTGATCCCTCTGTGAGGGGCCACTGACTTTCCTGTAGGCACAGATCAGCGGTGTCAGTCTTCCTGAGGCCCCCTGAAAATTCCAAAGAGGAAGTCGTGGTGGCACCGCGTGGGACCCAGGTCTAGACTTCTAGTCTGGTCTGTTTGTCCTGCCGCTTTTCCTTGTGGAGAGTTCAGTGGGCAGGGACTGGTGGGGCCCCAGCGCCCTCTGCTGGCGCGTTCTCACAGTCGCCGTTTGCCTGCCTGGGCTTACACATAAGCAGGCTTGTGTTTGTAGGGCTTGGGACAGACTGGGAATGGGGATGTCTGGTTTTATTCCAGGTCCACTCCTCAGTGAATGTCAAGACCGAAGGTGGCTCCTGGTGATAAAATGAGCGTCAGGGTGGGCTCCTGGGCATAAATAACCTAAATGAGAGTAGGTTTCGTTTCCGTTTTCACAGCCTTCCTAGTCCAAGTGCCTGAAAGTGTCAAGTGGAAATGGCTTCTCGCCCAGGCTCAGCGCTGTCCCTCTGATGTCAAATGGGCTCTCTGCGTGC
Source organism: Aotus nancymaae (assembly GCF_030222135.1). NCBI lineage: Eukaryota > Metazoa > Chordata > Mammalia > Primates > Aotidae > Aotus > Aotus nancymaae. The sequence goes on along the minus strand of NW_026988523.1, from coordinate 10,929,150 downwards.
TTTTGAGACGTGCAGCCTGCTGCTCCCTACGTGAACGGGAGCGTTTTCTCCAACAGCCCTGTCCATGACAGGCCTGGCTCCCGCACAGAGGCAGGGGCTGAGCTTTCACTGATCAACAGGAAATCTGGGCCTCCCGCAGAGGCCCACGGGCAGCTGGAGAGGAAGCCTAAAGCCTCACTGCCTGCACTAGACCCTTTTCAGCTTCCTTCAGGATTGCAACAGCAGATAAGGGAGAGGGAATGGCGGGGTGGGTAATGGCAGGGGAATGACCCCCAGGCTGTGGGCTGCCCTCTGTTTTCCATACAGCAGACCCCATGCTTACAGTGGTGACTTCAGTGTGCCCTGGACTCAGCTGGGAAGTGTTGTGAAAACGCAGGTTCGGATTCAGTAAGTCTGGGATAGAGCCTGAGAAGCTGCATCTCCCACCAGCTCCCAGACAGTGCTGATGCTGCCGGGCCAGGGACCACATTGAGAGAAGCCGGACTGTTGAGGGAACAGGTTCTGAAGTCAGAATGCTAGGGTTCGAATTTCAGCTCTGCCACTTATCCTGTGACCTTGGACAGATTTCTTTCATCACCTTCTCGAGTCTATTTCATCCTGTATAAAATGGCAACAATGGCAGTTCAAATGGCTTCATAGAATGACAGAGTGACTTCACAGGGTTGTTATAAGTATCAAATGAAATAATGTTGGAAAAGCTCTTAGCGCAGAACCCGCCATGCCCAGTCTCTTGATGTCCCCCTGGCCTTTCGACAGGTGCTTAGAGATCCTGCCACTGTTCTGGGCCCTGGGATGTAGCAGTGACAGAAGCAAAACCTCCACGCTCAGAAAGCTTAGATTCTCATAGAAAAAGACAGTAAACAAATGAGTAAACTGCTTAGTATGTGAGTTGGTGATGGGTGTGCTGGAGAGAAAAATAAAGCAGAGTAAGAAAGATAAGGAATGCTGGGGCTGGGGCCATTGTGATTTGCATGTGACCATAAGGAATGGGCCACTGAGAAGGTAACTTGGAGGCGAGGGAGCTGGCCAGCTGGAGGACTGGGAATTCTAGTGGTGGGGGAGGTTGGGGAGGATGTATTTGTAAGTGCAGAGGCCCTGAGGCAAGAGGATATGTGCTGTGTTTGAAGAAAAACAGAGAAACCAGCATGGCTAGAAAGTGGGAGTGAAATATTGTCTGGGGTTAGGAGTGGGGAAGGCAGCAGGGCAGATCCTGTAGCGCTCTGTGAGCCATTGACTTTGCATTTTGCTCTGAGAAAAATGGGAAAACTCTGGAAAGTTCTGAGCTGAAGAGTGACATGTTCTAACTTATGTTTTTAAAGGACAGCTTCAGCTCACTGAGACTAGACTGTGGGGAGTCGGGGTAGCAGCCCTTGGGAAGGTGGGTGGGCAGCCCGTTGCCATGGAATTAGGGGATCCTGAGAGCTACTGAGTCTAAGAGAGATGGATCTGGGCTCCAATCAGAAGCGTTGGATGCCTGAGCCCATCCTCAGCCACCTTCTGGACTGGCCTGTGGCCTGTGACCTGGGAGAAGGGACACTATGAGTGGGCACTGTGCCAGGGCCATGGCAGTGAAGGGGTGGATGACGCAGGCTGGCCTCCTCCTGGGCCTCCCCTCTTAATTGCTCCCAGATGACTCATCCTCACATCTCTCTGATGACCACCTGAGTCAGGGCCCCGGGGCTGCCGCACCTGTTACCTGTGGGAGCGCTGGGGCAGGCCAGCTACACCTCACTCTGTTGTCAGTGGCCCCCAGGGTGACAGGAGTGAGATGCTGCGTTACAAGGGACCCACCCCGTCCTCTGGAACAGCCAGTCCTGACCCCCACACCACTCACATGTTCCTGTTGTTTAATTTCCTACCTCCTTCCAAAAGAGCTGTAGGTCATTTGTTTATTTTTTGAGGTAGATAAAAACCCATTTCATTGCAGGCCTGGCCATGACGAATGTTAGTCAATGTGTCAGGAAACAGTCTGTGAATTGAAGGACTTTGATCCTGGAAAGGCCACTCTGACCTCATGGTTACCGTTGACAGAGCAGTAACTAAAAAATCAAATCCCTCCATATATACTCATTTAATTCTCACAACACTCCTATTAATTAGATGTCATCACCTCCACGTTCCAGAGGAAAATGCTGAGTCTCAGAGGCCAAGTGACTTGTCTGCAGCACCCACCGATTTGCATCCAGATCCGGCTGGCTGTGACCTCTGAGCTCCGCTGCCTCACCTGCTATCCCTGAAAGCGCTGCCAGCCCCAACAGGGCAAAGAGAGCCAAGTGCCGGGCCAGGAGTCAGAAAACCTGCGCTACAGTCTCGGCCTGACCACCAGGCAGGGCGCCTCGCTCACGCCTCTGGACCTCAAACCCCTCGCCTGTAAATGGAAGAGCCTGACTGGACCATCTCCCAAGATTTCTTCTGTGTGGCCTTAGTGAAGCCTTGTTTGGTGGTAACAGAAGCCAACTCTGCCTAAACAGGAATGGGTGATACAGTTCAAGAGGCCAGGAGGCCCTCAGAGCTAAGGCAGGAGCTACAACTGGACCAAGAGGGCCTGGGGCCCGGAGAGTTTTGGCTCTTGCAGACCCCTCTGCACTGCAGGACCTTTCCCTCCCCTCCTCCACTTCAGTCTTCTCCTTCTGCTAACTGGTTTTCTTCTCCTACAAACCGGCTTTTTCTGCATCTTCAGCTAATGGTGGCAGATGGCAACCCAGCTCCCAGTTACACATCTTCATTTGTGGGGCCAACTGAGCTCTCACCAAATTCCAATTCCAAATCCCCAGGGAAAGGAATCCAACTGGGTGAGCTCGGTTGGGCATCCACCCTGGCCCAGCCAGCTGGCTCCTGATTCTGTCCAGGAGGGCAGGGTCCCATAGCACAGAAGTAGGGGCTGGGTCAGGGAGATGCCCCCCACTGCTCTGTCCGCAGGACAGGAATAGCATTTGTAGGAGAAGAGACAAAGTCAAGTATCATTCTGCTCCAGAGGAGGTGACATTGAGACCTACAGAAAAAGCACAAGCTTGCCAGGAAAGCTGGCCCATGCGCAGCGTCAGCAGGAACACCTGGCGGTGGCTCCCGGGTCCCTCCCCAGGGGCACACAAAACAGCTTTTTGACAGCCAGGCAAGCTTGCCCCGAAACACACACAGCTGTCCTGTCGCCCACGAGTTGGGTGATGTGGGACTGGGGCATGAGGGAGCTTAGGTAAGGTCAAGGGATGGGGACGGCAGAGATCACTGCCACCAGCCCTCCGCACTGAATTAGAGCTGCAGCATCATTTACATAAAGAAGACAGCGCCTCAGCAGATCGTGGCAGCTCGGTTTCCCTGATGACCTTGCTTCCGTTCTTAAAACTGGCACCCACATAGGCTGGAAGCAGCCTCACTCATCAAGTCAGCCAGCCTGGCACAGACACAGTGATGGATGTGTATTTCCAGACATTATCTGGGATGGAAACTGGATAGTAAGGAGAATTTTTTTGGGATTTTCCCCAAACCTGCTCAGTCCCGGAGGGCTCCATGTGACAGGAGACCCCTATTGGCACCCCGGGACCCTTAGGCACGTCCACAGTGCCAAGGCCAAGAGCCAGGTGGGCAGGAGTGGGTCAGGAGGGCCAACATGTGAATCCCTCAGGCTAGGCAACACGAGTCCCACCACAAAATGCTTCCTCAGCCGCTGCCAAGCGTAGGGTTCTGACCTCCATGCTGAGGATGAAGATGAAGACAGCATAAGCTCTGCCTCTGGAAACCACCATCTGCATGGAGAGGAAAGGCATATGCAGGCTGGAACAGTAAGGTGGGAAACGCCTCTGCATGGCCGAGTGACCTAGTCCTTGGGCCCCTGGGGAGCTGTGAGAGCAGAGGGCAGCGGGGATGACGGGAGCTGCCTGGAGCTCAGAGAAGAAGGGGAGCGAAGGCAAAGTCGTGGGAATGTGAAGGGCACATTTGGGCCCCTAGAATGTGGTGTTTACAGATAGGAACGGGGGAGAAAAGGTGAAAAATAAGTCAACGTTGGAAATGTAAGACCTTGAACAGCAGGTTAAAAAGTTATGTCTGCAATCCCATAAGTGATCGGCTGTGGGGACGGTGTTTGAGCAAGAGGGTGAGTTGGAGCATAAAGTAGCAGTTAGGGAGGAAATCTCTGGCGGTGGCCTGGACAATGGGTTCCAGGCTGTGAGAAGAAACTCCTGGAGTCGAGGGGACTAGGTCAGAAGCTGCTGGATACAGCTCAGGACCCAGACACCAAGAGCTTGGATTAGAGTGTGTATGGGAGAGGGAGGAATTCAGGAATAAGCACTTGAAATGGTTAAAGACTCCATGGGACCTGTTCGCTCATTTGCTATGTATGGGAGGCTGAGAAGATGTGAAGCTTTAATGATTAACGTGGTGCCAAGGGCAGAAAAAGGACATGCTCTCCACAGCCGCACAGCCGCACAGCCACCGAGTGGCAGGGGCAGGGCATCATTAATGAATTCTACACAGTCTCTGCCCTTAAGGACTTCACAGTCTCTTTTTTCACCCTCATCTCTTAGAAAAAGGCCCTAAGAAGCCATTAAAAATATGTCTTGGAGGAAGTGATTGAAGTGAAACGGGGAAGCTTTGCAACAGGTACTTCACCTACATTCTCAGAAGTCCTCAATATAACCAGAGGAGCTCTGGGGCCAGCTGCTCAGGGCAGCGGGCTCTGAGCTCCTCAGCACTCCAGATTTCCTCCAGGAACGCCTCGTCCAGGGCACCAAGTGGACAGGCTGATGAAAGCCCTGTGGGGGGATGAGGTCCAGCCTTTGGCCGGAGATCAGCCTGTGCTCTAGCTGTCAGAGAACTGGAAGGACAAGGACTCCCGTCAGCAAGTCAGGCAGAGAAGGGTTTGGGGACGCAGCGGGGAGTTTGGTTTCGGCTGTGTTGAAGTTGACAGGATGATGAGGCCCTGAAACAACACGCTGTAGGATTGCTTGGGTGTCCTTAAACACGGCAGCTGGCTTCACCCAGAATGAGTGTCCCAGAGAGAGTGAGACGGAAGCCACCACATCTTCAATGACTTAACCTCAGAATACACATCTCTTTTGCCATGTTCCATTCATCAGAAGCAAGTCACTCTGTCCAGCCCACACTTGAGGGGAGAGGAACTGGGTTCCTCTTGAAGGAAAGAGTATAAAAGGAGTATCAGAGAATTTGTAGGCCTAGTTTAAAACCATCACAGCAAGGAAGTGAACGTGCAGTGTTCCCAAGTGTTTGGAGGCTTGGTAGTCAAGGGACAGAGTCTGGGAAATCCTGCAAAGATGGTGGGCCGAACAATGTCCTGCAAAGATGTCTGTGTTCTAATTCCCTGGACCTGTGAATATGTTATGTTACATGGCAAAGGGGAATTAGGGTTGCTAATTGGCTAACCTTAATATAAAAGGTTATTCCAGATTACCCAGGTGGGCTCAGTGTAATCACAAAGGTCCTTAAACAGGAAAGCAAGAGGCAGAAGAGTCTGTCAGAGTGAAGAGACACAAGAAAGGCCCCATAGCCATTGCTGGCCTCGAAGACGGGAGGGGCCATCAAGGAAGGCAGGTGGCCTCCAGAAGCCGGGGAAGGCCAGGAAGCAGATTTTCCCCTAGAGCTTCCAGAAGGGATGCAGTTGCGCTGGCACCTTGATTTGAGTCTAAGAAGACCCATGTTAGGTCCATGTCTTGTTGTCTTAAGCCATTAAATGTGTGGTGATCTGCGGCAGCAGCGATAGGGAACTGATACGGAGCTCTGCCCACCCTTCTCCTTTGCCCCATCTCGGATCCATTCCTGCTTCCATCACATGCTGATGACAACTGTACTGATTTCCACACGGCCCATATTGTTATTCTGCATGTTTGCCATCTTGCCTTTAAAGCTATGAGCTCCTTGCATATAAGGCCTATGTGTGTTTTGAGTTTTGCTTTTTCACGTTTATCTGAAGCACCAAATGCATTGCTCATTACTTTGCAGCCACTAAGAACTTGACCCGGAGAAAAGGGAATCTTTGTACACCGTTGGTGGGAATGTAAATTAGTATAGCCACTACGGAGAACAGTTTGGAGGTTGCTCCTCAAAAAACTAAAAATTGAGCTACCGTAGCTCCAGCAGTCCCAAGCTGGGTACGTACCTACAAGAAAGGAAATCAATTATCGCAGACGTAGCTGCACTCCCATGTTTGCTGCAGCACTGTTCACAATAGCCAAGGCTTGGAAGCAACCTCAGTGTCCCTCAACAGAAGAATGAAGAAAACATTGTACACATGCACAATGGAGCACTATTCAGCCATAAGAAGAATCAACTTCTGTCATTTGCAACAGGGTGGATGGAACTGGAAATTATTATGTTCAGTGAAATAAGCCAGGCACAGAAAGACACACGTCACATGTTCTCACTTATTTGTGGGATCTAAAAATGAAAACGATGGAACCCATGGATATAGAGAGTAGAAGGATGGTTCCCAGAGACTGGGAAGGGCAGTGGGGGGCTTGGGGGGCAGGTAGGGATGGTTAAGTGGTACACATAGTAGAATAAATAAGACCTACTATTTGATAGCACAACAGGGTGACTACAGTCACAACCATACAGTTTGAATAACTTTGAGTGTAATTGGATTATTTGCAACTCAAAGGTTAAATGCTTGAAGGGATGGATGCCCCATTCTCTACAGTGTGCTTATTTCACCTTGCATGCCTTTGTCAAAACATCTCACGTACCCCATAAATAAAGACACCTACTATTAAGTGTATATTTCACTACTATTAAATATACATTTCACCCACAAAATTAAACATAATAAAAAAATCAAATTCCAAAAAAGAGAACTTGGCCAACTATTGATTAGACTGTAGAAGCAGCCAGCTTAGCAAAGAGATGAAACAAGGAGGAACTGGTGTGAAATAAAATATGAACCCTCATGAATTCCTCCTCCTTCAAATTGAAGCCAAAGAATCACACCCAGGGCAGGACAGTTTATGGAACACTGCTCTGTATCTTCTTTACTGTCATTTCAAGCTGGCAGTCAAGCTTCACCTTCCCTCAGTCTGGGACTTTGGGGAAGGCACAGCATGGCCCAGGAGGTTGGGTGGTCACTGGCTCCCCTCCACCTTTGTAAAAACCTGAGGCCTCTGAAGGAATGTTCCCTTTCGGGGTGGAGGGAGGGAGAGGAAACCTTCAAGGGGGTGAGAGGGATGGATCCCCATAACCCAAGAAAGCCACCCAGTTCCTATGAGCAGCAGGGCCTGAGTCCTGCTTGGTGACAAGACCTCAGGGGAGAGGGGCAGGCAGGACTCGCAGCCCAGGGGTTCCCTGTGTCACCCAAGACACCTGAGCCCCATGCACAGGTGAGAGCTGATTACATGGAGGGAGCAGGCGGGCCAGGCAGCGAGGTCTCTCCTGAGACCATACAGACTGATGTCTGCTGTCATCAGGGGCCCTCCCCATGCTCAGACCTGGGGCCTTTGCAGACCCAGGTGGAATGGAGGGAGGTGGTGGTTGGGAGGACCCTAAGATGACTAAGATGGACTTTCCCACCAGTCCGTCAGGAATCAAGGGGAGGGGCTGGAGTCTGAAATACACTGATACAGAACCAAAAAGAAGCGACGTCCACACACTCAAGTTTTAGACTGGTGCTCAAAATCATGACATCCCCTTTAACTTTCAATGAAGGTTTTTAATCTCCAATGGAGGCCTGGTAGGGGTGGTATTTCAGAGGACAAAAGCCCTGACTGTGCAGCTCAAGGAGGGTGAGGTGAGGAACCGGAACTGCTGAGCGCCTCTGCGGCTGCGCTAGGTTGGAAGCACATATTCGGTGTCAGCAGGGCTGAGGCACAGATAAATCAGAAGGCAGCTCCAGAAGCCAAGGGTGAAAAGGGTGCCCAGACCTCGTGTGAGTATTTCCCGCTGGATGGGGAGAAAGGGCAGGACCTGAGGCAAGGTCAGTTCCGAGGCGCACCCTCCCCACCGTGGGAGCCCCAGGCAGCTGCCTCTAGGCCGGGCGACCCAAATCCTCCTTCCTGGTGCCACGTCCTCTACGACCGAGTGGCTGTGCTGGGTGGCAGCGTCTGCTCACAGCCCCTACTCCCTGCACAGCCTCAGGAGGGGTGTGATGTGAATGCGGCTGGAGCACATGCCCTTGGGGACAACAAGGCGCCCGACTGAGACAAGGCACCTCTTGTATGGAGCTACCTACCCCTGATTGTAGTTGTTCTTTACGACACACAACAAACATTTCTCCTGCAGAGGACAGAAACGGCACAAGAAAGATCAATTTCCCCTGGTCAAGGGCAGCCTGCGAGGCACCTCATCTGACCTTGCTACGGGGAAGGACAGAATAAGAGGGTGCAGGTGGGGGGCAGGCGCCTCCAGGGTCAAGTCCTGCATGGTCACGGTTAAGGAGGCTCCACAGGCCTAGATGGCAAAGGGAGGTCACGGAGGGTCCAGGCTCGGGTGGCGTCCAGAGGTCAGCAGGGGGCGGACCTGTCCCTTCACTATGATACGGCACAAGCTCCGGGAAGTCACCAGGGAGGAGGAGCCAGGGGTCTGGCCCCAGTGCTGGGCTTGGGCAGGGCCTCACTTATGCAGCAGGTCCCGCACTGATGCGGGGGATCCAGGGAGCCCCGTTTTGCTTTCTGAGGTGCCATCGTCCTCTTGTGAAGAGCAAAGGGTGCTCCGTCGGCTCCACCGGCTCCGGCCACTTTCTGGAGCCTGAGCTGTGGGTCTCTGCGAGTCTTTCCCGTCAGCCTCAGTTCCTGCTGCTCTTTTGGTCCTCCTCTAAGGGGACGTGGGGAGGAGGGCCGGGGAGGGCAGAAAGGTGGGGAGACATTTTCCAACATGACAGGGAAATAACCAGCACACGGGTCGCCACGGAAGGCCCTGACTCCTGGGAGCAGCAGGAGCCGAAACAGCTTCAGGAGTCTGCGTAGCCTCCAAACCCCAAAGCCATTCAGCAAAGCGAAGGGAGGAGACATTTCAGGGATGAGGAGACACAGGCGCAGGTTACACTTACAGCTGATCGTTCCGTGTGTTTATTAAAATGTCCATCTTCTCATCCATGTCTTTCTGCATTTCCTTCCAGAGAGAATTCAGAACTAGCATCTTCATTCTGAAGAGCTCTGGAAATACCTTCCTCCCGCCTCTCTGCAAACCACTCTGCCTCTTACTTCCTCAAGAATCCTCACTAGACTTGGGTGAGGTGGCTTTTGGAGTGTCCATGACATGTACAACTTCTCCCCTTCTCCCCATTCCCCGATGAGACTAAGGCACAGGCAGAGACGTTAGGGGACTTTTCTGAAGTCTCTAGGTGAGCCAGAGACCAGCCCCTTTTTACCTGATGTCACGCTTCGGATAAAACCAGTGCTCACCTTGGTTGGATGCCTATAAAATGATGGAACCAAAAAGACCAATCTTGTGACCCCAAAGACACTTTGACTGCAATGTTCTGACCCTTCCCATGCAACAGAGCCTGTGTATTTGCGTTTGCTTCATCTTTTACCTAATTCCTGGCAAAGATGGTCAGTAACAAGCAAAACTGACAGCAGCTAAAGGGACACATCACATGTATTACTCACTCGGAACAGAGAGAATAATAAAATCTGGACGAAGTTTTGATCTATGAAATTTGACCTGGGCAAACTGAATGGAAATAGTGGACATGAGAGAAATTCTAAGATGATAGAAGCTGTAACTGACAATGTTTGTCACAGACAAAAACAGGTTTGGGTTGTCATAAAATAGAAATAAAAACAATTTGTTCCACTAAAATAATTTTCATTAAAAATGAAAGGTTTGGTAACAGTTTAATTGATCTACTGTAAAAACTGATCAAGAAATTACACTGTCTGCATAGAGATGATTTCATAAAATATCTTCTTGAAAAGCATTTTTAAATGTCAGTACAAATTTGAATAAAATATTTGTATTCATAGAGTCAAAATGTCCTTGAGGTCAATGTCCCGTAGGTCCAAAACATCAGAGTCGAAATGTCTCATATTCTTACACGTTTCACCAACACATACCCCTTCAAAATCATCATGTTCCAAACTGATTTCGTTTTCCCAAGCTAGCTCTATCTCCCCCACTGTCTTTGTCATTGTTAACACTTTCTTCTAATCATCCAGATTAAACTTTGAGGTCATCACGGATGCTTCCCTCTCGAGACTTTAGTCTCTATATTCAATCAGTCAACAAGAACTGTTATTTTTTCATCCACTGCATCTTTCAGATTCACTCTTTTTCTTCTTCCCCTACACCTGGTCCTGCTCTAGTGTTCTTGCTGCCAGACATCTCCACCTGCTCCCAGGGCCCCACCCAGGCCGCCTTGCAAACAAACACCTGCCGGGCTAAGCTTTCTGAAGTGCTGCTCCCAGCATGTTCTTTAATCAAGAATCTCCAGAGGCCGAGTGATGCTCACAGAACCAAGTCCTAGCTTGTCTGCATGTCTTTCAAATGCATGTCCTTCATTACCTACAGCCTTTGTGCCCATTCATTTTTTTCTTCCTCACGGTTTCCCCCAGTGGTCCCACTTCATGACTGACCTCCCTGCTGACCACCGTACACAACGCGCTCCTCCTGCCTCCTGCCCTGCTCAAGCTGTTCCCCTGCCTGAAATCACCTCCCCACCAACAAAACACTTACTTTGTTTGGATTTTAATAGAGAAATAATTAATGCATGCCCTTTGTAGAAAATTTGGACAATACAGAGGGATATAAAAGTATGAATATTCTGATCCGGAAATAACTGCTATGAATCCCTTTGGTATATTTCTTTCCAGTCTTTTTTCTGTATATTTACGTAAGAGTTGTTTTTTTTTAACCTAGCTGAGATCAGCCTATGTATATTACTTGTATCTTGCTTTTTTAGTTCTCGTTACAAACATTCTTTCTAAACATTATCTTTAATAGTTCCTAACTTTTATTATATGAATATTCCATAATTTTTTTTTTGAGATAGAGTCTCACTGTCACCCAGGCTGGAGTGCAGTAGTGCCATCTTGGCTCACTGCAACCTCTACCTCTCAGGTTGAAGCAATTCTGCTGCCTCAGCTTCCTGAGTAGCTGGGATTACAGGCACCTGCCACCACACCCAGCTAATTTTTGTATTTTTAATAGAGATGGGGTTTCACCATGTTGGCCAGGCTGGTCTTGAACTCCTGACCTCAGGTGATCCACCTGCCTTGGCCTCCCAAAGTGCTGGGATTATAGGCATGAACCACCGCACCTGACCGAATATTCCATAATTTATTTGGCTATTCCCTTACTGTTGAAAATTGAGGTTTCCAAATTTTTATTATTATAAATAATCCTGTAATGAACATCTTTTTATGTATACCCAATACCCATGATGGCATTTCTGATTATTCTCATAGGTTAAATTCTGAGAAGTGGAATTGATAAATCAAGAGGTTGATTTTTTATATCTATTGTCTAATAATATTCCAGTTTTGTATAAATATGCACTCTAATTAACAGTATAAGAGCATTTATGCCTTGTACTATAATTGTCACAAATTAAAATTTTGTTTGTTTGAATGAAATAATAATTGATTGTTCATTGCATGTATTTAGTTATTCATGAGGTCAGACCTTTTTTAAATATGTCTATTGCTTTTCAGTTATATTCTCTTCTGTGGATTGTCTGTTCACATGCTTGTCTGTTTTCCCACTTAGTTCTTATTGGTTTATGTGAACTTTATATGTTATGGATAAAAACCCTTTTCCTGTGCTTATATTTGTGGAAAAATGTTCCCCCAAACTGTTTTTTTAATTCTGTAAATGTAAGTGATTTTTCCGTCATAATTCTTTTAAAAATTCTTACATAGGGCAGGGCATGATGGCTTATGCCTGTAATCCCAGCACTTTGGGAGGCTGAGGAGGGTGGATCATGAGGTCAAGATATCGAGACCATCCTGGCCAAAATGGTAAAACCACATCTCTACTAAAAATACAAAAAAATTAGCTGGAAGTGGTGGTGCATGCCTGTAATCCCAGCTACTTGGGAGGCTGAGGCAGAAGAATCACTTGAACCCAGGAGGCGGAGGTTGCAGTGAGCCAAGATTGTGCCACTGCACTCCAGCCCAGGAAACAGAGCAAGACTCCGTCTCAAGAAAACCCAAAAATCTTACATACTCAAATATATCAATATTTCCTTTGTAATTTCTTCCATTGTATTTATATTTAGAACTTCTATTTACATATTTACTTAAAATTTCTTATTGGTTTTTATTATTTAAAATCACTTCATAGGCCATTTCACTTTACAGTGGTAACTGGATTAAGTTTTTTCCTCATATAGTCAAGCAATGCTTTTCATATTAATACCAAATCCTTTCCTTCTCACTGACATCAAAAAATCACCTTTATCATATTGTAAATTCTATAGCGCTGTGGTTCTCAACCTCAAGTATATACTGGAATCACCTGGGCAACTAAAAACCACTGGTGCCTGGACCTCATTCCAAGAGCTTCTGACTTAATTGTTATGAGGTGCAGCCTGGACATGCGGAGGGTGTAGGGCAAGGCTTCCCAGGTGATTCTACCGTGCAGCCACGGTCAACGTGCAGCTAACTGCTGCTAACGTGTTTAGGAACTGGTTCCCATCCACGGGCAAGCATCCAAATTGAAACAGAGTTTTAAGCACCTCCGGCCCACCCTGGAGATTTGTATTCAGTTCTTCTGGGAAAGGGTCTGAGTAAAAGGAGTTTTAAAATCCTCACAAGTGATTCTCATTACACCCCGGGCAGAGAGACTGTTGAGGTGTTATCTATCCCATTTCGTTCATGTGTTTGATTATCCTTGGGCTGATTTAATAACTTGGTTTTTATCATGAATTTCAATATCTGGTAAGGCTACTCTCCACTTACAACTCTTGAAAAATGGGTACGTATTAGCTTTTGCCTGTTTATGCTTCTATGTCTATGCTGCTCAAGCTTTCCCCTGGGAACTTGTCTAAGATACAAGGACCCAGGACCACCTGAACATGAGGCCAGGCCCTGTTTTATTAGTGTTCCAGGCGATTCTGAAACACACCACATTTTGTCAATCACTGCTCTAGAATCTAGATCATCCTAGTAATTTTTTTTGAGTTAAAATAGAATCTTATTGGGCTCTCGATGAGATTTGCATTAAGCTTCCAATGCAGTGTGCAAGGCTCAACTTGAGACTCACTTTCTCTGTAAGGACTTTGCTGCTTACTCCAACCCGTATTCCTTGCTCACGTCTCTAAGCCTTTAACTAGCAAACAACCAATTAATTGGCTTGCAATTCTCTCTTGCAATGGAATTTGGGACTACTAGCAGATAATACGCTCCTGGAAGGCACGGTCTGGTGTCTCTTCCACAGTTTCCGGTATAGTACTGTGAAGGCATTCAGTAATGCTTACCTTCATAATGTCCACGAACTCGTGAAGTTTGTCAAAATCTTTGTCTATTATGTCCTTTATCTGGCGAGGAAAAAAGGCATGGCTTGACAAAGCACAAAGCATATTACTGACGTTAGTTGCAGCGTCTTCGGGGCATTTTAGGCAAACGGCAGCAGCGGCTCCTCTGGCACAGACTAATAATGGTCTGTTAGAGCCACTTTCTCTCAAGGGGTCTGTGAGGGGACTAGGGTGCGAGCACCATCAAGCCACCACTGCCGCCAGCCTTGGCACGGCGTAGATCTGGCTACTGCAAGGCTGCTTGTTGGGTGCAGACCACAGCTTCAATTACACTTTCTTGCTTGATTATTCGCCTGTTTTCCTAAGGATGCTACAGGTGGTTGGCTGTATCACAGAAATGAGAGGGTTCCTGCTCTGCAGCTTGCTCAGGGGAGGTGCATAAGGAAGATGGGGTTGGTCCCTGGCTGCCCCTAAATTTAAATCCCAAATCAGCCCCGCTCACTCAGCTTCATCACTAACGTGACGTCACCCACCCTTATCAAAGAGACACTTTAGGGAGTCCTCAGTCACTCAAAACTTGGGTTTAGGCATCAAACAAGAAGTGAGTAACCGAACGCTGAAGTGCTCCGGGGGTTGGAACTGAGTTACGTTTTTCCATGCGATTCCTGCTTTCCTTCACTATTCAAAGGTAAGCATTGCATTTTTCCCGAGGTTACGCTTCTGCTCCATGATATGGAAGGCCTCATCTTGTTACCTGTTTTATCTCCTCCATTTTCTCCTTGAGCTCTTCTCTCACTTCCCTGAGTTCATTCTGAGGAAATAAAATGGAGAAGAGGAGGAAAGAAATATCTAGGATGGAGGGGAAAACGGCAACAGGAGGAAAGGAAAGATCCTGGGGCATTTTCTGAGAAAAACTTCCAATACAGAGGAAAGAGGGATGTTGCTGGGCAATGGGACAGACCAGGCACACGGGCTCACACCTGCGATCCCAGCACTGTGGGAGGCCAAGGCGGGAGGACTGCTTGAACCAATGAGTTTGAGACCAGCCTGGGAAACATAACGAGACCCTCCCATCTCAAAATTAATTAATGTTTGAAAAAGACTATAAGATAGTGAGACCTACAGGGATCGTGTGTCTCTGCCAAAAAATGCACAGCCTGAGCCTTATCACGAGGAATCCACCAGACAAAGCCTAATGGAGGGTTATCCCACAACATAAGTGATCTGTAATCTGTACAAATGTCAATGTCCCCAGGCCAGGCGTGGTGGCTCACGCCTGTAATCCCAACACTTCAGGAGGCTGAGGCGGGCAGATCACCTGAGGTCAGTAGTTTGAAACCAACATGGTGAAACCTCGTCTCTACTAAAAATACAAAATTTAGCCAGGTGTGGTGGCACGTGCCTATAGTCCCAGGTACTCAGGAGGCTGAGGCAGGAGAATGGTTTGAACCTGGGAGGCGGAGGTTGCGGTGAGCCAAGCTTGCACCACTGGACTCCAACCTGGGTGACAGAGAAAGACCCTGTCTCAGAAAATAAAATTAAAATAAATTAATGTCACTGTCAGTGTCCCCAAAGACAAAGAACTGTTCTGTTTCAGATTATAGAAAAGACACATGGCAATTAGAGGCAACGTGTAATCCTGGATCAGACCCTGGACCAGAAAACGCCTCCTTTCCATTGTTACGAAATACATGTGTGGGACAGTTGGTGAAATTAGAACAAGGGCTATAGATGAGTGTTGTCTCTGGGTTAACTTCTGGATTTTAACTTCTGGGTTTTGATAATTGTACTGTGCCTATGTAAGAGGATATTCTTGTATTTAGGAAACAGGCATGGAGGATTTGGGGAAAACTTACTCTCCAGGGATTCGGAATAGAGACATGCCTCCAAGTTCATGCACTCACCTTTAGGTCCTGCATCACTCCTGCTTTGGCAAACGGCCCTTCTTGTTTGACTGCTTTGTAATCCAACGTCTGTGGATTGAAACAGGAACAGACACTGTTGGGAATTGCAGATGCAGGGTGGAAGTGCAGAGGCAGGAGAGATCCCCCTGTGCTTCTGTTCCTCCCTTAGGGCTAGGGCAGGGGGAAAGCTGGTGGCCCCACGTGTGCAGAAGGTTCCTCTATCCTCCCTCTTTCAGCTCCTCTCGTTCCACCCTCCTCCTGGCCCCCGGGGCCTCAGCTACTTTTGTCCCTTGGACAGCAAAGCTCATTCCCACCTCGGCCTCAGTGCATGCTGCCTCCTCTGCCTAGAAGGCTCCTTCTCTGCCTGTGCAAGGCCAGCACCTTGTCTGTCAACTCTCAGCAGCTCAAAGGAAGGCCTTTCCCCACTACCCACTCTACAGCAGTCACCCAGCCATGTCTCTGTCTTGATTCCCAACAGAGCAGGTAACACTACTGAATCAGTCCTTGTTCATGTATGTATCTGATTGGTTACAGTGTGAAGTTCTATGAAAGCAAGAAGCCTCAGTGCATCCCCCAGCACCTGGGACAGGTCTTGACCCCTAGGATCAGCGAACGACCCCTGACTCCACGTCACTTCCCCACGGATCTCAGGCCTGGCTGCTGGCATGGCCTCAAAAGAGCTTCTTACTTTGGTTGGCTCTAGCTTCAATTCCAGGCAAACTGCCTTGTAGTTCTTGCTCTGCAGAAAGAGGAGGCTGGGATTCAGGCTGGCAGCCATCAGGATTGAGGAGGAGAACATCTGGTCCTTGCAAGGGGACCCCGCCCCCCCGCCACCCCCATGCAACCCTGCCTGCCTAGCTGATGGGCTCAGGCTCTCAGACCCCACGGCACCCAGATCTGATTCCTGGCAACTCAAATCTTGGTGTGCTGCCCCCTTCCTGTGGCGTGTGCCTGCCCATTCAGCAGGCAGCCCTCTCCCTGCTGGAGGGGCCAATGTGGAGAAAGCACTTTAAGATAACTAGGAGCGAGCCCAGAAGTGTTTCCAGGGCAAGGACTTTGGCCATAGGCAGATTTGGGCTCTAATTGCAGCTGTCCTCTCTACTAGCTTGGTCAATTTGGGTGAGTTGCTTAGCCTTTCTGAGCCCCCATTTCCTCATCTGTAAAATTGTGGTGATAATGATATTTATCTAATAATGTTATTTTGAGCCTTAGACCTGCTGGTTAGCTGCTGGCAGGTCTGGTATGGGTCGTGGAACCATGAGTGGTCTTGGAGGGAGGAGTGCTCCCTTGGCAGTGCTCCTCATCCCCAGAGGGAGGCAGCAGAGGCCTCTTTCTTCCCACCCCAAGCCCAGGGATTACTCACACCTCTCTCAGACTGAGAGGCTGCTTTATGCTCGGAACAGAGAAAGAAAAACCAGAGGTTCATGGGAGTGTTCTGTGTCCCCTGCCCCCGCCACCATCTCCATTCAGTAGGAGCTCAGAGAGGCCCCAACCTGTCCAGCAATGTTTCTCTTTTACCAGATTTGTTTTCTTCAATTCTGCCCTCTTGGCCAACATGATGGAGGAGGCCAGCGTGTTCTTCAACTCCCCACAATAGCTCCCAGGACCAGGCCACTGTCCTATGCAACTTACAGGTCCAGGTATGGGCAGGGTGACCACCCCTTTGTGTACGGAACAGCTGAGGTCACAATGCCAGGTCCCACACGCTGGTCCAGAGTGTCACCACGGCTTCAGGCCTGGGGGGCTTTGGCCACTGAGATGAGGGGCTCAGGACAGGTTTCAGAGCCACCAGGCATCCCTCTTACAACAGAAGGAAAGTCCACACTCAGGAGGACCATGGCCTGCCACGGCTGAAGCGCGAGGCACACGTCAGAAGCAGCGGCTCCTTCTGCAACAGGACTCACATACGGACTCGGAGGACACCCTCCAGGGACAGTCAGCTTCTCCTCTGAGCGCACAGCCCATGTCCTCTGCTGTGCGTTCCTCACTCGAATGGACCCCACCTCAGGCCAGAAACCACCTTGGGTTGGGGGATGGCCTGAAGTCTCTGGTTCAATGTACATGCACTGTCTTACCTAACCTGGGTTACTCTGTATGAGGTGGGGTAGCCAATCTCAGCAGGATGGTTTCTGATGTCTCTGGCCCCGCACTGCCCCTGTTCCACAACCACCCCCCGCCCACCTAAAAAGTCTCTTTGCCTAGCTCTTCTAACATCCTGGAAGAGGGTTGGGACATGCAGCTAAAGACAAGAAGCTTTTGGGGTGAATAAAAAAGAATACTAAAGAAAAGTCCATTCTGAGGGTGGCCATAGTTTGTGCTAAAGTAGACAGAGGAACATGGCATCCCACGGGATCAAAAGTCATTGGGAATCTGGGTTGGTGAACTTGATTTCTCTTTTCCTTTGATCACTGGGCATTCCACTTCCTTCTTCCCTCTCTTTTCAACTGCTAGGTGCACAGAAAAGGCCAGCATGGACAGTAGAGGACAGACAGCACAGGAGTACAGGAACTAATGCAAATTGCATGTGAATGACATGCCCACACGTGCCACTTCTGATCACACGCACCCTCCTGTTTCATGCACCTGCTGGGGCCTATCCTTCCCGCAGGCCACTGGAACTCTGGAGCCACCTGCAGCACTTCGGATGCATTTCCTTGGTGGTGATTTCCCAGCCCCAACACTGGTGACAGCTATGGGTTTTACTCCATCACAGCCAGAGGTTAATGTGTCTGTCCCTGCATCAGGGGAAGGAGAGGGAGTTGGGGATGATCACCAGCTTCCCAGGCCTCACTTTCCCTGCTTGTAAATGAGAGGCTGGAATTTTTAAATTTCCTTGGACCATTTAGTTCAGCCCTCCCAGATCTGATGGCCTCCTGCTAGGAATGCCTTCTCCAAGGAAATGACAGGGAAAACGACTCACTCCATCTCAACCTCCACTAGCCCCGTGAAAATGGGCCCCACCTCCTTCTGCTAGTTTTGGCCTGGGGGCCTCCTGGACCTGCAGCAGAGCTTCCCTTGCCTGACTGAGCAGTTGTTAAATGAGCTGCCTTCTAGCCAAGCATAGCACATGAGCCCACTGGCGTGTCTTTTAGGAAAGAAGGTCTAAGAGAAATCAAGGTCTGAATGCAAAACCACTTTATAAAGTAAAAAATTATCTATGTATATATACACCTGTGCACATGCCATCATTTGGGCAGAACTTTAACTGCAGACCCAGAGCTCTGGGCTTGTGCCTTCTCACAGCATTTACTATTCACGTTCTCAAATACTGCATACCATTGTTTTATTAATATGCTCTGGAGGGGCTGGGGGAGTCCATCTGGTGAACCTGAGTAATGATTATTTATCTATTAAGAGACAGGATCTTGCTCTTTTACCCAGGCTGGAGTGCAGTTGTGTGATCACGGCTCATTGCAGTCTTGAAATCCTGGGCTCAAGCGATTCTCCTGCCTCAGCATTCTGTGTAGCTGGGACCACAGGCATGCATCACCCGCCCAGCTAATTTTTAAAATTTTTTGTAGAGACAAGGGCTCACTATGTTGCCCAGGCCGGTCTCAAACTCCTGAGCTCAAGGCATCCTCCTGCCTTGGCCTCCCAGAGTGCTAGGATTGCAAACGTGAGCCATCATGCCCAGTCTAAATAATGATTTTCATATTCTTTTCAGAAGCTTTGCACCCGCATGAGAAGCTAGGTTGAAGCAGTGTTGCCGTGTTGGTATTGCTGTGGTATGACTTTGTTGTAGGTAAGCCATAGGGTGTTCTTACCCGAAGAATGCCAGACATGCTTTTCCTAATCCCCCTTCAGAGCAAAATCCATTTGTACCAGGGCAAGCAGCATGGAGCCCACTGCTGTTCCATCGGAGTTTAGGGAAAAAGGAATATTCACAACAGACAGAAAGAAGCCACCTGTCTCTGTTTTCCAAGTTGATATCATTTTCTTTACAAGCGTCCTGCTTTTTTTTTTTTTTCTTCACTTTTATGAATACAGTGTTGTGTGGGGAGGCTGGGGTTGGGAGAGTTTTAAATGGTCTTAGGCCCTTGAGTTTGGCCTCTTGTGATTCGGGGTCTGGCTCATGATGAGGTCCAGGCTCAGCCACTCCCCAGGTCAAGGCCCAAAGAACATTAAGAGAATGTCCTGTGTGCCAAGGGGCCTATTTGACCACTGGGGGACCAGTGTTCTAAAGCCCTTTGATTAGGGTGGAATGTTTCACAAAGACCCAGAATCCAAACAGACATGACTCAATACATGTGACCTAGACGATTCACACTTACGATGCCCTGGTTGTTTACATCCCGACAGACTGGAGTTTCTGGGTGGCTGCCCTCAGCCAGAGAGGATCTCTGACTCACAGCCCCAAGAGAACCTCTTACATAACATTTTTAGAGATCTCATATGATTGATTCCTGTGTTGTCCTGCTTGACTGATTTATAGACACCTTGGAAAGCTTTACTCTGCGCAGGGTACAAATATCTTTGATCACTGACACACTGAGTACTAGGCAATTTCTGATCATTTTTATCATAGTGATCAGACCTTGGCTAGAATCATAATCCTATTAAGTTGTTTCTGTGGAAAACTTGTATCCAGTTTTTATCACATGTACTTCCTGGTACCTCCGTTTCAGGAACTCAACATAACAATTGGAACAGATCTTTGTAAATCTCTGGCTATTTCAATACAGCTAATGACAAGTGAAAAGTCAGAGCAAACGTACTGTGGGAGGATCTTCTCTCCTGTAAGTTCGCCATGACAGGCACATGCTTGCCAGGGCCTTGCGAGAACCAGGGGAACCCGTTACTATTCCCACAACCAACCATCACGGGGCACCTGGCATGTGAGATAAAGCCAACGCCGCCAGCCAGCAGAGCTCTCCCTGCTCCTGCCAAACACGGCCCCTGAGGCCTCCTTACTTAGCCCGTTCCCTTTACCCTCTTTGGATGGAACCCAAATAGAGTACAGCAAGGATTTCACGCCTGCCTCTTTCAGCTTCCCTGCTGGAAGGCGCTCTGCAGTTGCAATTCCCACCCCTAAAATCCTCCTTGCCACCTCTGACAGCTTCAAATTCCCATCCATCACTGAAACGATCAAACCAAGTGGCATAGTAGTAGACTCTTGGGACTGGCCTCATTAAGGGACTATGCCTCATATGGGGTCCGTGGAAGGTGGAACGTCTCAGATGAGAGGGCTCCTTGGGTTAGTCCTGGGAATAGCCCTCGTCGCTCCCACTCACATTCTTTGGCTGGAACATAATCGCAAGGCTGTACCTCACTGCAAAAGAAACTGGGAAATGTGGCCAGGTTTCTCCCAGGAATAAGAGGAGACAGGCTTAACGGGCTAATCTCCGCCACACTTCCCTGACACATTTCATCTTCCTTATTCCGCTCTAGCAAGCCTCCTCGTAAGAAAACTTGATTTAGAGTTTTGCTCTTAGTGTAAAAGGGAGGTAGCTTATGAGGTCCCTAAGGGAAGCCAGTAGCTGGGTGTGGTGGTGCACGCCTGTGGTCCCAGCTACTTTAGAGGCTGAGGTGGAAAGATTGCTTGAGCCCAGGAGGTCAAGGCTGAAGTGAACTAGGATGACACCACTGCACTGCAGCCTGGGCAACAGAATGAGACCCTGTCTAATTTAAAAAAAAAAAAAGAGGAAACCCACACTGGAGACTCAAACAGAATGAAATCTCCTAGCAAATGTGAACTGGAAGAGTTAGGATTAGGGTTAGCGACTCACCTCTGTGTCACCTGAATGGTCAGTAGGCTGGAGCACTGAGATGGAGACCGTAACAACGGTTTGTTATACGTTTGTATAACTGTCCAGGGCTTTCCAGTGCAAGCGTTCCGTCTATCCCAGTCCCGTTCTGTGCAAGGCCCTGCAAACCTCCTCCCCACCACGGGCTTCTCTCCTCCCGCAGCACCAGAATGTGGGGCTGGTCTACAGCTTCTCTTGCTGTCCTAAGCCCTCTGAGTAGCACTGGGGCCCAACCAAGTTGCCCCGGCTTTGCCAGCCCCTTCCTGGGGTGTGGGCCCTGCTGCTGTCCTTTTGGCTGAGAATCTGTAACTTGCTTCAGCTGAACCTTTGTGTGCACCTGAACTTGATTCCTGTCTGGAGTTGCCAAATACGGGGCCCCACCCACCAGACATGGCAACAACTCAGACTGGGCCAAAGTTTTTCAGAACCTGGAGATACCGACTGCTGGTTGGCATCTGGTGGGGGGTTAGCCTGGCCACTGACTCTTTTACAACAGCTTTACCTCCTTTCCCTGAACGTTCTGCCCCTGAGGTCCTCAGGACCTCAGAGCTGAGTCCATGTGAACGTCGGCTCAGAAGGTTTGAATCTTCTTCTCTTACTAGGGCTTCAGGCCTGGGCTAGAGACACAGCATCTCTCTAATTTATTTATTTATTTATTTATTTTTGAGATGGAGTTTCACTCTTTTCACCCAGGCTTAAGTGCAATGGGATGATCTCGGCTCACTGCAACCTCCACCTCCCAGGTTCAAGCAATTCTCCTGCCTCAGCCTCCCAAGTAGCTGGGATTACAGGAGCCAGCCATCACACCTGCCTAATATTTGTATTTTTAGTAGAGATGGGGTTTTGCCATGTTGGCCAGGCTGGTCTCCAACTCCTGACCTCAGCTGATCTGCCCACCTCGGCCTCCCAAAGTGCTGGGATTAGAGGCATGAGCCACCGCGCCCAGCCTAGAGCATCTCTTACCTGTAGCTGTGGGGTGGTGATAGAAGCGATGGAACTTGTAAAGCCAAGAGTCTCATAGAGAGCTGAGGTCAATGTGCTCAAGAAAGCTGGATAAATGGGTCTCCAAACAGAGGAGCCAAAGGCAGATCCTGAGAGCTCTGGTGGAGAGACCTGGGGGAGAGGACAGAAGTCAGGGAACTGGTTCTAGCACAGACATGGCCAGCCTGGGAGGTCCTCAGGGGTGACTGGTGGTGAGTAGGGAGAATCTGGGTGCATATAAAGACTAAGAATTAGGCAGTTTCCAAGGTGTTTACTCCTTTCTTCTTGTTACATCACTGAGCTCTATGCAGGGCTGTGGATTTTTTCTCTTGTCGGCAAAGAGCATTGGTAGAATGCTCATAAACAGGTTCTGGTTTTCTACAACTTAGATTCAATAAATTCTATGTTCCTCTCGCATTTAATGGCAAAATATTTTTCTTCTCTAATTTAGGTTTATAGTTTAGGTTTAACAAAGTTAAACAGTATACATCCAGATCCATGTTGATATGCTGGACATAACATTGGGTTGTGTTTGGCTCTGAGTCACACCCTGAAGAAACCCCCCGAGGGGCATCCTGTTTGCATCTGTGAGTGGAGTGAGGAGTCGCTCCCTGATCAGCCCATCTCCAGGCTGGCTCCTAACATTGCTGCTGGAAGCTTAGAGTCCAGCCTCATTCTCTAGTCCCTCCAACAATTAAACCCGCTGAATGTGGATTCTCATTGCAACTGAGAACCTAATTGACAGAGCTGGCTGCACGTTCCCAGTCACTGTAGATCTCTGGGAACATCCAGGTGTGCCGAGGTAACTCCTGGCTGGTGGCCCATGAGGATACTTCCTATGGAAGCATCAAGGGTGTCTCCTTCGTGCCATATCGTGAATTCTCAGGGTAAGTAATTTCAACTCTGGACCACGAGCCAAAGGAGCCCTGACATGTTTCTATTTAAGTCTCTCACGATTTTTTTTTTCCCAAGTGCTCTCACTTGGCTGGTTTTCTGCAGCCAAACATCGGACCTTTTACTGCATCCAGACACCTGGGACAGCCTCTTCCCAACGGAGGGTGGAGCCTCCTCACCCTGTCTGCTCACCCAGCGTGCACTCTCACCAGCTGCCCGGCTCGCACAGAGAGCAGCCCACAGGAGACTAAATGGGGAGACACCAGAGCCTTCTTCCTGAGGTTTCCCACTCCTCCCCACATGTGGCTCTCAGGTGTTCTTGAGCCACGTGACAAAACAACACCTCGAGAAGAACTCTCTGGGGCCCTGGGCTCCAACTTGAAGCTGAGGAAGAGGCGTAAGTGACATTACTCCCCTGGGTGGCAACATGTATGGAAATTGCCCTCAAGGGAAAGACAACTTGGACTGAATCAAACACTAGAGCAAGCTGCACTCATTTGCCAAATCCCCTAAACACACGTTAATTTATTTTTATCTAATTATTGATTAAACCCCATTGATCCCCTTCTTGTGTCCCTGTCCCTCTAAAGACCATGATGATCATCCAGAGAGACCCAGCCAGAGAAACATGGATCCCGGGGCCCACCTGGCTCTCAGCCCCACAGCTCGCTGGCAGGTGCAGGCTCTGGGCCAGGCTGGCTCTTAGCAAGCAGCTCTAGTTCCACATGCAGTGACACCACACCGATTCCCCTGTTCACTCAACACAGGCTTCCTGAGCGTTTACCATGTGTCCAGCACTCTGCGAGGCACTAGAGGCACACAGATAATTAAGATATGGTGCTGGCTCCCAGGAACTCACTATCTGTGAGGCTCACAGAGGCAATTGACCATTTTAGCACAAGATGGTAAATGTGATGCTTGCGGTAGACCCAGGGAGCTGAGGGAGCCCAGAGGAGGAGCACAGCCCAGCTACTGGGGCTAGGTCTCTGCCGTGTTCATCTGGACCTCATTCCTGGCCTGGTGAGCCTCATTGGAATGACCTCATTCCAACACCCTGGCTCCCCTAAATCCTAGCTCCCCTAAATCCTAGCTCCCCTAAATCCTAGCTCCTCTAAATCCTAGCTCCCCTAAATCCTAGCTCCCCTAAATCCTAGCTCCTCTAAATCCTAGCTCCCCTAAATCCTAGCCCCCTAAATCCTAGCTCCCCTAAATCCTAGCTCCCCTAAATCCTAGCTCCTCTAAATCCTAGCTCCCCTAAATCCTAGCCCCCTAAATCCTAGCTTCTCTAAATCCTAGCTCCCCTAAATCCTAGTCCCCTAAATCCTAGCCCCCTAAATCCTAGCTCCCCTAAATCCTAGCTCCCCTAAATCCTAGCTCCTCTAAATCCTAGCTCCCCTAAATCCTAGCCCCCTAAATCCTAGCTCCCCTAAATCCTAGCCCCCTAAATCCTAGCTCCCCTAAATCCTAGCTCCCCTAAATCCTAGCCCCCTAAATCCTAGCTCCCCTAAATCCTAGCCCCCTAAATCCTAGCCCCCTAAATCCTAGCTTCTCTGAATCCACAGCAGGAGCCAGGCAGGGCCACTGAATGCCAGGCTTTGCCAGTGCCGGCACCTGCCTGAGGCTCTGAAGACAGCACACCCCCTCCGCTCATTGGGGGGAGTTCCCATCCATGCTGAGCCCTGGGGGGCAGTGTGCACCTGTCATATCAAATGGCCCTTCCTTCCATCAGAGACCGAGCTAGCCTGTCCCAGCAGGAGTGCTGCATACCAAATCAGCCCTACCTGTCTGCTCCATGGGCCCAAGCTCGCCTTTACCTGGCCTTGTCACTGCACACAGCAGTTTACTGGACTTAAATCTACACATCCTCTAAGACCGATGAACAAGAAGGTGTTCTCTGAGCTGTGTGTGTGTCAGACTGATATTTCACAACATGGGGGTCTGGGCAGCTAACATATTCTTGTTCTTGGAGGTCCTGTCATTCCTGCCTCAGGAAATAATGTGCTATTCATAAACGCAGCAACCCTTGGGTTCTGAGTATTGTTTCCTTCAGCTTTCAGTGCTCAGAGAATTAGAAAAATGGCAGCTGGCCAGGCACGGCGGCTCACACCTGTAATCCCAGCACTTTGGGAGGCCGAGGTGGGCAGATCACCTGAGGTCAGGAGTTTCAGACCAGCCTGGCCAACATGGCAAAAACCCATCTCTACTAAAAATACAAAAATTAGCTGAGCATGGTGGTGGGCACCTGTAATCCCAGCTACTTGGGAGGCTGAGGCAGGAGAATCGCTTGAATCCGAGAGGCAGGGGTTGCAGTGAGCTGAGATCGTGTCACTGCACTCCAGCCTGGCGGCAGAGCGAGACTCCATCTCAAAAAAAAGAAAAAAGAAAAATGAGAGCCGCAGAAGTCCACATGAAGGACACTGAGCAGCGCCAGCCTGGCGACCGTGAGACTCCTCTTGCTGACACAGTAACCTTACCTGGCCTTCCTCCTGCTGCTCCTCTGGATGCCCCACTGTGCCCCCACTTGACCCGTCACTTCATCTCTTGAGCAGAGCGCATCTCCTCCCTCAGCTGTGGCACTCACGGCCCGGCCGCAGGGTAGTTGACCACTAGGTGGACTGCAGGATCCGCCTCTCCTGACCTTCCTTCTGGGGCAGTCCCAGCAGGAGACCCTGGGCTCCCAGGACCCTCCCCCAAGACCCTGGGTGCTGGCTGGTGGGATGCCAGCTCCTCCCTCCTCCCTTCGTCCTGTTGGAGACCTGCAGCTCACTCAACCCCATGGTTCCTGATACCAAGGCAAAGTCTCCTAGAAGGACATTTCTCTCCCGGCTCAGCGATAGGAATGGGCACATTCTAAAGGCCCCACCCGTCCTGCTCTCATTCACGGCGCTTCCTCCCCTGGCACCTGGCTAATATGAGGGTATTTGTCCAAACCCCCACCCCACCTTTTTTCCAGGACAGAATATCCGATTTTTCAGATTCCCTTGAGCAGCCCTCAGCCACAGCTGCGCCTGCCGAGGCCCCTCCTGAGCTCCAGACATCCTCTTAAGAGTGCAGACCCCAGCTGCGTGTCCAGTCCCTCCTGGGGGAGTCCCTGTTCCCGCCTCTGTAGCCTCCTGTGGGCCCTCAGCCTGTTTCCATAGCTTGGCTCACACCTAATGGGAGAGCAGCTTAGGAACCGGGCACGGATGGCACCATTTCCTCGGGGAAGGGTGGATGGCTCAGGCTTGAGGAGATGTTGATCTGTCCCATTGCTAAAGAGGCATTTTTGGTTACCCTGAAGAGGAGCTTGGGGCCTACACCCTCTGCATCAGTGTGTTTCTGGTGGCCCTGCCAATCTTCCTTGCGGGTCCCTCGAGTCAATGGTTTGCCTGCTGGGATATAGGGAACCACTATTATAAACTAGCTAGTGGCTTGAGCAAGCAGTGTCTGTGTGTGTATATGTGTGTGTGTGTGTGTTTCTTGGAGATGGAATCTCACTCTGTCACCTGTGCTGGAGTGTGGTCGCATGATCTCAGCTCACTGAAACCTCTGCCTCCCAGGTTCAAGCAATTCTCCTGCCTCAGCTTCTCGAGTAGCTGGGACTACAGGCACACACTGCTGCACCTAGCTAGTTTTTTGTATTTTACTAGAGATGGGGTTTCACTGTGCTGCCCATGCTGGTCTCGAACTCCTGAGCTCAGAAAATCTGCCTGCCTCCCTCCCTCAGCCTCCCAAGGTGCTGGGATTACAGGCGTGAGCCACGGCACCTGGCCTTGTGTGTGTTTATTTAGCTCACATGGCTACCCTAAGAAGTAGGCCCTGCTGCTATTCCCGTTTTGCAGGTGAGGAAACTGTTTAACTCAGAGGTTAATTTTTCTGACGTCACACAGCTGAATCAGGGAGCCATGGCTACACAGCCAACACCTGCACCCCAGGTTGACTGCTGAGGGGCACATGCCCACCACCTTCCTTACCAGGGGAGTAGAGGGGTGGGCTGGGTTGACCGCTGCACCTGTGATGGCATTTCCCACTTGACATTTATAAAACTGTGGTTTAAAACACGAGTAAATAGACATGAGCCCTGCCTTCCCAGGCCATGCCTGGCTGCAGGAGGGTGGGCTGCATAGTGCAGACGGAGGGACTCCATCCTTTCCCGATGATGACTCAGTGCACCTGAGGTGGGGCCTGGACTAGCAGCCTTGGGAAGTGAGCCTGCTCTAAACTCCAGGTCCTTGCCCTGCCAGTTACACGGCCTTGGGCATGTTTCTCTGAACCTCTCTGAACTTGTTTCCTCACTTGTAAAGTGGGATATCATAAAGTACCTACCTCATAGGTTTTCAACATTTTATTTCTAAGAATTAAATAAGGCAAAGTATGTAAAGGGTGTGATGCTTACGCCTTGTGAACAGAAACTGCCCCCAAAGGCCCCTAGTGCTTGGGGACGTTACCCTCCAGTCCTTACTCCTGAGCCAGGATCTCTCAGGGTAGGAAGTTCCACTTAGTGGAAATAGCAGTGATTCCCTTTTTAAAATAGCTCCACCCCCACCCCCAGGGCTCTGGACCCAGCTGAGGAGTATGTTGGGGAGGGAGTAGGGGGTGGAGGAGGCTTCAGGGACAGATGCTCATGTGGCAGTCCCTGCATTGTCCCTGAGGCCAGCTTTTTCAGATGCACCCATCACATGTGTGTGTGCCCAAAGCACTCCCTCCTCTAGAAGCCCCCTCTGTGAGTACTTGAAACACATTAAATATTGAGAGGAAATTCATCATGTATCTACCAAGCTATTGGTATGAAATAATTGCTGAAGAAAATTATATGAAGCAGAACAGAAAAGACCAAAGCAGTTACATAAAACAAAAGGAATTTAGTAATTTGAAACGTAAGAGGATCAGAATCAGAGATAATAGACACACTAGGTTAATGGGAAGAAAAATAGTCAAACTAGGTGTTAACTCAATATTTACTTGCAAAGGAATCAAGTAGAATTGTTTCTATTTAAGACTAGTTATTAAAACAGCACTTAAACACGGGGAAGGGGTGGAATAATGAAAGATACAAGCAGCAGTAGCTTAGAATGCGAGCGTTCACCCTTCCTCTCCCGCCCCAGCAAAAATGGCTCTTCCCCTTGCAGGAAGCGGGTCTGGTTGCCCAGTACTGAGTGCTTGCCCCTAGGGGGCGCCCAAGAGCAGAGGCGCTTGCCAAGGGATCCAAGGGTCCCAGAAATACCCCGGCGACCTGCCCCAGCTGCCCCCTGCTTTCCCCAGCAGCATAGGGATTTAGAGCAGAAGTTTTCCCTCGGGCAGAAACGGCTCCACGAGGCACCTGTGACTTCACAGGTCATGTCCACATCCACACAATCATCGGCAGTAAATCCTTTTTATCCAACCGTTCATTCAGTCCAGGTGTACTGCCTGACCCTGCCTGCCAGGCACTGCAACCCACGCTTACAACAGAGGGTGCGGAAGCAGATTTAGGTTACAAGAGTTCAGAGCAGGGAGCAGGAATAAAGGGAATGAGCTCCTCACCCCAGACGCCCTACCTTTCAGGGTGGGCAGGTGCTCCTGAGAGCTGCCCCTCCATCAAACGGGATACACCCTGTGGCTCTGCAGTGTCGGCAAAATGAACGAAGTGCAGCTGAGCTTGGGGTCACGTGGTCCTTGAGGGTGCTCTCAGCCCACACAGCTGACAGAGCCTTCTGAGGACACAGGTGATGTCCCTGTACTGCCCTCAGAGCACAATCCTGGTCTCCAGTGCATAGCTCCTGTCCACAGGGGCGAGGAGAAAACCTTCCTTTTGGGGTTCAGGGGAGCTCCCTCAGTTCCCCTGAGGACGTCTCTCCAGGTTCTTGGTCTATCTTCATAAAAGTAAATGCCAGACTCAAAAGTGTTTATAGAAAGTGATTTATTTAAAGAGAGAGAGAAACAGGAGAAGGAGAGAGAAGGAAACAGCTAACACCTAATATGTGAGAGAATCCAGACAGATGGAATCCAGGAGAGGAAAGCAGCTTCCACACTGACTGGAAGGGAATAGAGAGAGATGGAGTTTAGGAGGGGAAGACAGGCTTCCATGAGAGAGTGTGGAAGGGGACTCCAGAGGGGAAATCCAGGAGAGAGAAAGACGGCTTCCATGAGAGAGTGTGGAAGGGGACTCCAGAGGGGAAATCCAGGAGAGAGAAAGACGGCTTCCATGAGAGCGTTGTGGAAGGGGACCCAAACATGGAGTCTGAAGGGGTGTGGAGGAAGGGGACTTTTTTTTTTTTTTTTCTTTCTTTTTTTTTTAAAGATGGGGTTTCACCATGATGGCCAGGCTGGTCTTGAACTCCTGACCTCAGGTGATCCACCCACCTCGGCCTCCCAAAGTGCTAGGATTACAGGCGTGAGCCACCGCGCCTGGCCCAGAAGGGGACTTTTAACCTAGGAGGAACCCCCACCTTCTCCAAGACCTCAGGCCAGTGAAAGGAGTTCCTTAGAACTTCCACTGGAGTGATTGACTCTTAGTTTCTTCCCATGCCCACGAAATTTAAACATAAACCATTAAATCTCCCGGATGGAGAGAGATGGGAGAGAGGGGCATGGCGCTGGGAAGTTCTTGCCCTTAAAACTACGCCCTCTTGTGGACCGGGAAAGAGAACACATTCTGTCACTTTGAAGAAATGCAACAAATGCTAGCTGAGCCTCTTCTACGGGTCTGGATGAGGTCAGGTGCTTTATACATACGAGGCAGGATAAGCTTTGTAGCTGGTAACGTGTGTTTTTTCCCGAGAGCCCAAGGCAGGAGTAGGGCCTCAGAGAGGAACAGCCGTGTGGGGGTCCCAGATTCTCAGAACATCCTCAGTCACTGGGGTGGCTCAGCCATGGCAGAGCTGGCTGACCTGAAGTGACCCTAGGGACTGGAAACAGGGGCGTCTCAGTGGTGAGCAGTGCTGACAGGCCTGAGGCAAGACCCAGGCTCTTGTTCTTTCTCTACAGTGTGTGAGTGTGTGTGAGAGTGTGTGACTGTATGTGTGAGTGTGTGTGTGTGTGTGTGTGTGTGTGTGTGTGTATGTTGTGAGAACAGCCCTGAAAAAAGAGGGTCTTAAATTTCTTCCTTACTTGGCAGGGTGGGTGCTCAGAGTGAAAGCTAAATTGCTTTACTTGTCATCAAGGTAGCAGAGTCACTGGGATTCTCATACCTTGGAGTATGAGAGTAGAAAATGAGACAGACACTCTAGAAGAGAAAGTGTTTCCTGCACACTGGTGTTTGCAAAGTGCATCATATTCATAACAAGGAATCCTCACAATACCGAACCGCCATTGTCAAATAGCTATTATACTCTCATCTTGTAGATGAAGAATCAAGGCGCAGAGAAAATCACTCAAGCTGGCCGCAGGGCTCTTTCCACCCGGCCTGCTCCGATGGTTGGCAGGGGTACCGCGGCCGCAGCTCACACCTTTAGCAAAAGCCATGTGGGGAATGCAGCTCCCACTGTGGAAATGCAGATTGGGTTGTTCGGGAGAAAAGGTGTGGATTGAGGGAAAGTGGAAGTTGTCTGTCTATAAATAAGGGTTCGTTGAATCTGGGTGAAAATGGCATTCCCACTCTAGGGGATAGGAAAAGAGGCTGCAGGGAGTTTCCCCGAACCATTTGGCTTCCTGTACCTCATGCAAACCAAGTGTTTATTCCTGGGCCGCTTAG
Source organism: Aotus nancymaae (assembly GCF_030222135.1). NCBI lineage: Eukaryota > Metazoa > Chordata > Mammalia > Primates > Aotidae > Aotus > Aotus nancymaae. The sequence goes on along the minus strand of NW_026988523.1, from coordinate 10,898,622 downwards.
CAAGCCTGCTCCTCCCTCACTCTTGGTTCCTTTGACCCGATTTCCTGGCACAGCCACCAGTGACAGCCAGAGCTGTCCTCCCCGACCCTCACTTCTGTATCTTGTCCAAGGCATCTCTTCATCCATGTATTTAAGGTCTCTATGTACCACACAGAACACTGCCTAGGAGCTGCAATCCAAAGAGAAAAAATAGTAGCAAATGCTACTGTATTAGTCAGGGTTCTCCGGAGGGACAGAACTAATAGGATAGATGTACACATAAAGAGGAGTTTATTAAGGAGTGCTGACTCACACGATCACAAGGTGTGGTCCCACAATAGGCTGTCAGCAAGCTGAGGAAGAAGGAGGCCAGTCCAAATCCCACAGCTGAAGAACTTGGAGTCCGATGTTTGAAGGCAGGAAGCATCCAGCACGGGAGAAAGATGTAGCTTGAGGCTAAGGCCGTCTAGTTTTTCCTCGTTCTTCTGCTTGTTTTTATTCTGGCTGCACTGGCAGCTGATTAGATGGTGCCCACCCAGATGGAGGGTGGGTCTGCGTTTCCCAGTTCTGCTGACTCAAATGTTCATCTCCTCTGGCAACAACCTCACAGACACACCCAGGATCAATACTTTGCACCCTTCAATCCAATCAAGCTGACGCTCCATATTAACCATCACTGCTGCTAATGATAACTTAATGCTTACCATTTATTGAAAGGTTTTATTGAGCTTGTGAGGGGGTGAGTGCTTTGTAACTGGCAAAGTCCCTACTCTCAAGGAGCTCACAGTCAGAAAGGAAAGAAACACAGATGGAGTTTCAGCCTGGAGTTCCAAGTGCTTCCCTCAGGGAGACGCTGGGCCTGAGCTGGGCTGAGGCTGCAGAGCCCTTCCTGGAAAGACTTGAGGGAGATGCCTGGGGGGATGGTTAAATGAATAGGTTGCTGGCAGGGTGGCATCCTCTAGGTCAGGACTGTCAGGTTCTCTTCTGTCCCCAGAGAGTGATCCTGAGAGGCCCTGGCACACACTTCTGGGAGGAAATCGTCCGAGGCCATGGCTGCACAAGGCAATTCTGTGGCAGGACATTTCTGGGGATGCATTAACAGTTTTCCCCTCTTTCCCTTTTGCCCATTCAGAGGGGCTGTTTGCCCTTCCATCAGGCAAGGCTGAGAAGGGGTGGATGTTAGGAAAAAAGAGAGCCTTCCAGACCGTGTTTCTGAAAGCTTTGCCCTTAGGGCAGCAGAGAGGGCTCTGGGCCTAAACAGCATATTGGATGTTGTGGAAGAGAGAACACGAGCAAACTGGCTTTGGTTCCCCAGAGAAAGTGCCTTGGCCTCCAGTCCTGTGCTTAATTTTGTTTTATTTATTTATTTATTTAATTTTAGAGACAGGGTCTCGCCCTGTCTCCCAGGCTGAAGTGCAATGGTACAATCACAACTCACTGCAGCCTCAACCTCCCAGCTCAAGCGATCCTCCTGCCTCGGCCTCCTGAGTAGTAGCTGAGACTACAGGCATGCATCACCATGCTCGGCTAATGTTTAATTTTTGTAGAGATGGAATCTTACTATGTCGCCCAGGCTGGTCTCAAATTCCTGGGCACAAGCAATCCTGCTGCCTCGGCTTCTCGAAGTGCTGGGACTATAGGTGCATGCCACTGTGTCCAGTCCAGTCCCGCGCTTCATTTTGGCACCAGGGCCTGGACTGGGCGTGGGGGCCTCCGACCCTGTGGAAGCAGAGCTCATGCTTTTCAGTGTCCTAAGCTTGAATTGCTGTCTCACCACTGCCTGCCGTGTAGTCTTGAGCAGGCTGTTTCATTTCTCTGAGCTGCAGTTTCTCCCTTGTGAAACAGGGAAAATGATAGGCCTCTCCCTGGTATGGTTGCTGTGAGGAGGGGCAGGGGGTGAGTCTGGCAAAGCCTGGTCCACAATTTCCAGCTCCTTCTCCCTCCTCACCCCCTTCTTCCCCCTCCTTCCTTTCTGCCCTCGCCCCTCTGGCCCTGAGGACTCCTAGGGTCTAGCCTCACCCTGCCCTCTGCTACCCTACTCCCTTTCTCCCCCAGCAGCCAGCCCCAAGATGGGTTCCTTCCCTCCCTGATCTGGTTATTAATTACCGGATCCATGTTGCCTTCCTCCTAAGTTGCAGGAAGACCTCTGAAGATGCCCTGAAAAATCAACTCGCAAAAGGCAGATTAATTGTAGGAAAGGCATACAAATTTATTTAACCTATGTCCCCGGGAGCCTTCAGAATGAAGACCCAAAGATACAGGGGGAAATTGTCCATTTTTATGCTTAGGTTCAACAAACTATGGGCAGCTGTGCAGAAATATGAGTGGACTAAAAGTGTCTGATCTAATGGACTGAGTGGGGAGACCCAGCCAGGCCTGTGGGTCTGGATTCTTGGCTCCTCTGACCATGAAGTCCTTCCTTGGGGTGTGGGGCAGGGCCCTCTCTGGAATGGGGGGTCTCATGACCCACAGTCAAACAATGATCCCTTCAGATCATGTCGTCGTTTTTACACAGCAAGGCAAGGGCAAGTTGGAGTAATATTTTTAGGTTCCTATGGCTGGCCTTGGGGAGAGCGTGGCTGAGAGACAGGAGGGCAGGAGAAGGTCAGAGAAAAGCTTTGTCTTCTGAGGCCCCACACAGGGACCCTCTTCCGCGTCCTCCACGCTGCATCCCCGGCACCTCACACCGCGGCTGGCAGCAGCAGGCACCGGGTGTTTGTTTAGTAAAATCCCACAGTTTGGGTAGCAAAGAGAAGGAAAGTAGAGAGCAAGGAAGAAAAGGCCAGAAGGTCAGACGCAGCCTCGGCCACACGCCCCGCCGGCTCCGGGGGCTTGTCCCGTGCCCCGCCAGCGCCCCGCCAGTGTCCGCCAGCGCCCCGCCAGCGCCCCGCCAGCTCCCGTCAGTGCCCCGCCAGCGCCCCGCCAGCTCCCGTCAGCGCCCGCCAGCTCCCGTCAGCGCCCGCCAGCTCCCGCCAGCGCCCCGCCAGCTCCCGTCAGCGCCCCGCCAGTGCCCGCCATCGCCCCGCCAGCGGCCCGCCAGTGCCCGCCAGCGCCCCGCCAGTGCCCGCCAGCGCCCCGCCAGTGCCCGCCATCGCCCCGCCAGTGCCCGCCAGTGCCCGCCAGCGCCCCGCCAGCTCCCGCCAGCGCCCGCCAGTGCCCAGCCATGCTGCCCCGGGCGCTGCTGCTCTCCCTGTGCGCGGCAGGTGAGGGCCCCGCCTGGAGGAGGGTGCCTGGCTCCATGCTCCCCAGGGCTGGGAGCTGAGGGGAGGGGGCGCTCCCCTGAAGCGCCCAGATTTCCAGGTTGGAGGGGAGGCAAGGTGGAAAGAAACGAACGCTTTTCAACCCCCAGAACAGGGGTGGGAAGGGAGCCCCGCCGCCGCTCCCTGCCCGCGGCGCCTCCCCCGACCCCCCGCCGGCGTCCGCCGCCCGGGTGAGGAGCCCAGAGCTCGCGGTCCTGCCGCACCACGTCTCCGTCCGTTCCCTCATCGCGCTCACCAGACAGCGCTCCGCCCGCGTCCAGAGGCAGCAGTCAGAAACGGTCGGGCCCCAGCAGCCCCGTTCTAGCCGGGCCGAGACCGTCCTCCAGAGCGGCCCGCAGGTCACCTCAGGAGCGCGTGCAGTGCAGGGAAGGGCATCGCCGGGGGTGGACGGGGCCGGGCGTCGTGGGGTCTGCGGACCAGGGCGGCAAGGGTTCTCGCGGGAAGGGAGCCGTGGGTGAGCCCGAGGGGAGGGAGGAGCGCCAAGGCAGCCAGGAAAAACCCCGGGCGGGGGCGCCGCGGGGGAACGAAGCGCGCGGGGCCCCTGGGCCGCGACCCGGGCGGAGGCCCGTCAGGTCTTCCGCCCTCTGGCTGCATAGCGGGGACCGCCCAGGGTACAGGCGACTTGGGCCCAGGCGGCGGCAGGAACGCAGAGAAGGGCAAAGTTCAAGGAAGCTCAAGCCTGTGGAACTGACTAGAGGCCACGGAGAGACAGAGGTTGCTCCCGAGGCTCCCGGATGGGGCTGGAGAGACCGGCGGGAGGGGCGCCCTGCACGGAGCTGGGGCGCCGGGGGTGGACACCGTCCTACAATCAATGATGCGGGCCACAGCCAGTTACTTACAAATCATGATATTAATAAGCAGAACGCTTTTCTCAGCGGCAGGAAGCATCCTCCGCTGTGGCGGGCGTGAGGAGCTGGCGCTTTTCTCCAAGTGCCTCCTCAGACTCCCCCACCCCGCCCCCTTCTTCCCTGCCACCGCCTGGGCCCAGCTCCCCGGTCTCATTCTCCTCTCCTTGGGGCATCTAGCTTGAAGGGTTCCTTCTGGCCAGGACCCCCAAGATCCCAGCGCCAAGTCCTTCACTCCTTTCTGCCTCTCTCCACAGGCAGGGCCTGGGCAGAGCAGGGCAGCCCTGTCCCGCCGCATTTACTGGGACTCAAGGAAGGAAGGAACACAGATCTTGGGGCTTGGGGTGGCTTCCTGGGAGACCTTTGATTTGCTCGTTAGTCCCTCCTTCCCTTTCCTTCCCTTTTCCTCTCTTTCCTCCCTCCCTCCCTCCCTTTCTTCCTCCCTCCCTCCCTCCCTCCCTCCTTCCCTCCTTCCCTCTCTCCCTTCTCTCTTCCTTCCTTCCTTCCTTCCCTTCTCTTTCTTTCATTTCAATACATTGAGCCCTTTGATGTGCCCAGCATTGTCTGGGCCCTGGGAATATCATGATAAATGAGGCTTGTTCTTTGCTCCTAAGTTGCCTAGACCAGGTAGTACAGACAGAAAAGCAAAAAAGTCTCTTCCCTGAAAGCTTTTAAAAAATTCCAATGCTGGTCCCAGCAACAGAGATTCAGATCTTCGCTCTAGGCAGGCCTGGAAATTGGTGTGTTTAAAAGCTCCTTAAATGACTCTAGGGTGCAGCTTTGGCTATGAGACCCTGCTGGAGGGGCAGTGCCCTGCCATGGATAAGGGCCTGGAGCTGGGAGCCTGCCCAGGGTTCTTGAGTCTGGGCTGTATTCCCTTCCCACTGGGTGGCATTGGCCATGTCTCTTTAACTCTCTGTGACTTGGTTCCCTCATTTGTAAAACAGGCAGAATGATATCTTAGGCAGCTGGAAGAATTCCGTGAGCTGACAGCACATGGCGGCGCTCAGCAGGCCTTGTCTGTTGTTATCAAGCACCAAGTGCAGCACACAGGAAAGGCACCTCACCTTTTCTGCAGAAAGGATGGAGCAGAAGGGCGGGGAGCTAGCCGGGCAAAGGGGTTGGGGAGATGAGGGAATGGGAGAATAGGATTCGTGGGTTGAGGGAGCTGGAGGAGGTGGCCAGCTTTTCCAGATAAAGAGAGCAGCTTGTGCCAAGGCTGGGAGGCAGAGCTGGATACGACTGGTGGGCCAGTGGCGAGGCGCAGAGGGGGCGAGGAGGCTGGGGAGGCCCACCAGGGTGTGGCTGAAAGCTCTCTGAGGACTAGAGGTGGGGAGGGGAGGGACAGCCGTGCTGTGACAGCCTCTCCTGCTCCAGCCCTGCAGCTGGTGAGCAGTGAGAGGAACTTCGTTCTGGTGAAGGAGGAGCTGAGCTGGTCCGACGCCCAGCAGCACTGCCGGCTGCACCACACAGACCTCGCTTACCTGCAGCTGAGTGACCTGACGAAGCTCTACTCCCTCATGACCAGCACCCCAGCTTGGATTGGCCTCTTTTTCGACGCAAGCACTTCTGGCCTGAGGTGGTCCAGCGGCTCTTCCTTCACAGCCCTGGAGTGGGCCCCGAAGCTGCCCGAATTCAGGGTGGGCCTCTGTGCCACACTGTACACTTGGATGAAATTACCCAACATCGGGGGTGCCTCCTGCACAGCCCAGAAGCCCTTCCTCTGCTACTATGGTGTGTTCACATTCACATTTCAGGCTTCGCTTTCCCCGCCAGGCGCCTCACTCTGTTGCTCAGGCTGGAGTGCAGTGGTGTGATCATAGCTCACTGTAACCTCCAATTCCTGGGCTCAAGTGAGTCTCCTGCTCAGCCGCCTGAGCAGCTGGCACTACAGATGTATGCCACCACACCTGGCTAATTAAAAAAAAAAAAAGCCAGGCATGGTGGCTCACGCCTGTAATCCCAACACTTTGGGAGGCTGAGGTGGGTAGATCGCTTGAGCTCAGGAGTTCAAGACCAGTGTGGGCAACATAGTGAAAACTGTCTCTACAAAAGATACAAAAAATTAGCTGGTCTTGGTGGTGGGCGCCTGTAATCCCAGCTACTAGGGAGGCTGAGGCAGGAGAATTGCTTGAATCCAGGAGGCGAAGGTTGCAGTGAGCCAAGATCGCGCCATTGTACTCCAGTCTGGGCAACAAGAGCGAAACTTTGTCTTAAAAACAAACACCTTTAATAGAGACAGGGTCTTGCTATGTTGCCCAGCCTCGTCTCAAATTCTTGTCTTCAAGTGACCCTTCTGCCTCAAGTCTCCCAAAGTGTTGGGATTACAGGCATGAGTCATTGGGCCTGGCCAGGGTTGCTTGTTACTTTTCAACAGCAAAGGCGGGCGGAGGGGGGAGATTCACCGTTTCAGAGGAAAACTGGTCATGACTTTACTCTTTGCCACATCACTTGCTCTCTGTGGCCTTCATTTCTATTTCCTCTGCACCCCTATTCTGCAGACCCCGTTAGAAAAAAATGGGTGCAACTCAAGATAGAGTAAAAATAAAATCTGGAAAGTTCTCTTGCCAGTTAAGGATTTGGGGGAAGGAGAAAAAGGGAGCCAAAATGGAAATTCAGGCTGGGGTTTGAGGGATGCATGCGAACCTGTGCAGAAGCGAGAGCAGAATTCAGTCTCCTCCTCATGAAGGAGGTGCATAGTTAGGGTCTCAGAGCTGGGCAGGAGGGGAGTGGCCGCCCTCTGGAGATGCCCTGCTTCCTGTTAAGTGGGCAGTGTGAGCCAACTCCTCAGGTTGGCTCACACATTGGTACGCCAGGCACAAGGCCCCATCCTTGTGCTCCACCGGGCCCCTTCTGTCCTGACTGCTGGTGCGCCTGACTCCTGACTTGTTGCTTCTGGGAAGATCATGCAGGAGCTGGTTGTAGCGTGCACAGCACTTGCCTGGTAAGAGTGTCACTGCCTGCTTTTCCCTCTGTCAGCCAAACTCAGTCCAACTCTGTGCCATCTTCACCTCTCAAATACAGTTATGGAGGGCTGACCTCATGTGCGCCCAACACGGCCACATGGTGCCTGCCCTGGGACCTTGAGAATAGCAGGTGTAGCTGCCTAGATTTCAATGCTGGGTTCCCAAGGGAGTAAGGAGATTACAGGAGTGGTACGTGTGCCTGGGACCAGGAGGCCTGCAAAGGGAGGGGTATGTATATGGGGTTGTGCCCTGCTCCCTACACTGTCCCCGCACTCCACCAAGATGGGTCCTGACCCCTCACGCTCTCTAGCTCTGCACCTCTGCTGCCAGCACAGGGGCCAAGTCAGTGCCGTCTCTCCTCTGGTCTGCCCTTGCCCACTAAAGCCTGTTCTCTACACAGAGTGAGCTTGTAAAAAGGCAAATCAGATCACTTCCCTGTAAAGAAAAGAATCAGTGGGCCCTGGCAGCACTCAGAGCCCTGTCCTTCAGCCGTCAGGCCTCGCCTCGCCTCTCTGGCCTCCTCTCCTACTCCTGTCCCGGCCACACAACTTCCTTTGTCTCCTTCCCACCACAGGACATTTGCTGTGGGCTGGTGAAATTAGGACAAAATGTACATCATTGAAAATAGAATTATATCTTGCATGTATACAGAGCTTTAGCGTTTGTTGTGGCTCTGCTCGGGAGGCTCCTCCCAGCTCTCTGCAAGACTCGCTCCTTCTCATCGTCTCTTCGAGAGCAAGGACTCTGCTTCTCTTATTTCCATTTTCCTAGGGCATAGAACAGGGTCGGCAACACAGTAGGTGCTCAGTATTTATTGAATGGATTGAATCAGTGTAGAAAGGGATGGACGAGCCTGCCTGCTGCTGAGCTCGGTCTTCCTGGTTGTAACTGGGCAGCTCTTGATGCCTGCAGAGGATCCTGGGCCTCCCCGTAACTTGTGGTCTGTTTCTGTTTTACAGACCCTGATGTTGGGCACCTCATCTCCACGAAGCCCTCTCTCAGCCTAACCACCTCTCCAAAGCTAGGTACATAGCTGCCCCCATTCCCTTTTCTCGGAATTTGGCTTGTTTTGCCTTGGACCTCTCCACCAGGACCAGCTGGCAGGATCTCCACCCCCAGGTTCCCTTGTTCCCCTGACTACTGCCTGGCTGTCTGGGAGGGATTTCCAGGCTTTGCGGCCCCATGGAGAACCTGGCTGAACCCCATGTAGAGAATCAATGTTCTTTATTTTTAATTTTTATTTACTTTCGAGACGGAGTCTCACTCTCTCACCCAGGCTGGAGTGCAATGGTATGGTCTTGCCTCCCTGCAAACTTCACCTCCCGGGTTCAAGCAATTCTCCTGCCTCAGCCTCCTGAGTAGCTGAGATTACAGGTGCTCGCCACCACGCCTGGCTAATTTTTGTATTTTTAGTAGAGACAGGGTTTCACCATGTTGGCCAGGCTGGTCTCAAACTCCTGACTTCAGGTGATCCACCCGCCTTGGCCTCCCAAAGTGCTGGGATTACAGGCGTGAGCCTCCACAGCTGGCCTATTTTTTATTTTTATTTTTTAAGACGTGGATGGCTTCACTCTGCCTCCCAGGCTACAGTGCAGTGGTATACTCACAGCTCACTCACAGCAGGTGGGTGATCCTCCTGCCTCAGCCTCCTGAGTAGCTGGGACTACAGGCATATGCCGCTATGCCCAGCTAATTTTTTTGTGTATTTTTAGTAGAGATGGGGTTTTGCTATGTTGCTTAGGCTAGTCTTGAACTCCTGGGCTCTAGCGATCCACCTGCCTTGGCCTCCCAAAGTGCTGGGATTACAGGTGTGAACCATTGATCCGACCAATGTCTTTATTCTTCTGATGGGCCCAGAGGGGACGGTGACTGGCTCAAGGTCTCCAACCAGAGACTGGAATCAGAGCGTGGGTCCCGGCTGCAGCCCAGCTCTCACTCTGGGGTTGAGACAGGGTGGTTCCTCTTCACAGCCCAAGTACCTGCTCATTCATCTGGGGGTGGGGGTGGCTTCTCTGAAATAGTGCTCTCTGGCATTACTGCCTTGGTATCTTTTGAAAAGTTTCTTCCTATCTGATAGAGAGAAGTTCTATGACAGAGGCAATCTACTCCCTGAGTCTGGTCTGTGGAGTGGGTTTTCTGCATGGTGTGGAGCACAGGGCTGTAGAGTGAAGATGGCAGGGCTTCCCATGTTTGAATCTCCAGCATGGCATGAGTTCGGGAAGGTTATCACCTCCCTGAGCTTCCTTTTCCTCATCTGTGAACTGAGGTTAATGACACCAACTTCTCAGGATGGTAGTGGGGGTTTCAAAGATGGCACAGGCCACATGCATAGCTCAAGGGCTGGCACGTACTAGGGGTTTAATCAAGAGTAACTTTAAAAAACCAGTTTAGATAGGGAAAATGATACGGAAATCAGAGGCAAATCTCAGTGGGCTTAGGTAAAAGGCCCATGTCCGAGTTTGGGAGGCTCCATTTAAATTTGAGCATGTGACTCCCAACTCCGTAAACACAAGTGTTTTCTCTTCCGGGCGGGCCCCCTGGAATTAATGCCTCAGGTCGAGTCCCAGCCGCTTACATCGTTCCAAACTTGCCTTGTCTGGAAGCTCAGATGTGTGGGTGTATGTGCTACAAGATGGGACGGGCCTGATGAAGGGCAGGGTAGGCTGGGCCTGTCCTTCCTCAGGACCTGGCCCAGTCCAGCCTCGGGCAGGGACTGGAAGTGGTGGCTCTGGGAGGTCGGCATCTCAGTCTGTCTGGGCTCCCTGGAAGGCTAGGCCACCAAGCCTGCTCTGCCTCCTGTCTACCGGGCCCGTCCCTCCAGGCTGGCCTCTTCTCCCTGGCTCTCCAGGCTGGCCTCTTCTCCCTGGCTCTCCAGGCACGGTGAGCCTGGGAACATCGCACACTTCCTCCATTCTGCTCAGCCCTGGATTTGCCTGAGAGCCAGTGGGGCAGGCACAGTCCCTAGAAAACACACTCAAAGGTGACCCCAAACCAAGATTGTTCTGTCTGCCTCATAGCCACCCCCCAAATGGTCACTACCATCTTGCTACGTGCATACTATTAATAAGTCACTGTGCTAAACCATTTGCATATGTGATCTCATGCGGTCCTGACCTTAGGTACTATGATTACCCCATTGTATAGGTGAAGAAATTAGGACTTAAACTGAACCTGTGAGGCCATATAGCTACAATAACTCTTAACCCTACTTTTCCCTAATGCTCTCGCCACCTGCTGCTATGATAGCTCACCCATTCTTCCAACCTAGTATTTAGTCTACGTATAAAATTGTGGTTTTGAACAAATCTAACACTCAAGGACTGGGGACAAGGGTCCGCCCGTGTCAGACCAGAATTCTGCCCCAGGGGTGATGGAGGCTGGGCTGTCAGAGATCCAGGCCCTCTGGCCTGTGATGTCCACATTCTTTGACCACAGCTGCGGTCCAGATCGGTGGTCAGACCTTCATGAGATTTGACCAAGTGATGACGTGGTACTCGGCCCTGCTGTACTGCCGCAGCCACCACACGGACCTGGCCGACCTGCAGATGGTGACGGACAAGACAGGCAAGGAGGCCTTAAGATCCCTCGTGAGTGAGACTGAAGCCTGGATTGGCCTCTATCTCAATGCGAACTCTGGATCTCTGAGCTGGTCCAGTGAGCTGGGGGCCAGCATCCCCTCCTGGCTGCAGGTGCCGATGATGGTGAGAGGACTGTGCGCAGCTCTCGGCATCTATGTGACCTACTCCCTGCAAGTGTACTCGGTGCACTGCTCTTCCCTGCTGCCCTTCATCTGCTTCTACGGTGAGTGAGAGTCTGCTCTTGCTGACCCTGGGCCCACTGAGGATAGAACGAGGCGGGAAATGGGTTGATTGGGCAGCAGGTGACATTGACGATAGACCCAAGGAAGCACTGCTAGACTCGGAGGGTAACTGAGTTCTGGAGCAGGCTCCTGAAATCCTTGCACTATAAATGTGGGAGCAGGTTATTTTAATCCTGGAGATCTTTAAATAATGGAACAGACTCATCCAGCCTTAGGGCACTGGCAGTTGGCAAGAGCAATCCGTTATTGGACAAGGAAGTCAAGAGTCTGGGCTTTGGAATCAGACAGACTTTACCGCTTGCTAGAAATAAGGTGGGCAGCTTCTCAGAGCCTCCTTCTCCTCATCTGGGAAATACAATGGACAAAATGAACCGATGGCACCCCTCATAGGATGGCTCTGAGGGCTGAGTGAGAAAGTGAATGTAAGGGGCCAAGTAGAAACCCTGGCACAGAGAGGGCCCCCAGCCAGATGGGAGCCATGGTCGTTGTTCTGTCCCTGTGAATGCATGGGAGCCCAAGGCCTGCCTGGTGGCCCTGTTAACCCTGTTGACAGAGGACACAACCCCCAGGCCAGGCAGAGGTGCTCTGAGCCTGTCCGTGGCTGTGCGATAGGTATCCTTCTGCTTTGCCCGTTCCTTCTCTCCTTCCTCCCTTCCTCCTTCCCCCAATTTTTTTGGTAAGTTTTATTGAGATATAATTCCCATCTTAAAATTTACCTTTTTATTTTTTATTAAATTAATTAATTAATTTTCGAGACAGAGTTTCACCCTGTCAATCAGGCTGAAGTACAGTGGAGCTATCTCGGCTCACTGCAACCTCCACCTCCTGGGTTCAAGTGATTCTCCTGCCTCAGCCTCCCGAATAGCTAAGATTACAGGCGCATGCCACCACGCCTGGCTAGTTTTTGTATTTTTAGTAGAGATGGGGTTTTGCCATGTTGGCCAGGCTGGTCTTGAACTCCTGACCTCAAGTGTTCCACCCACCTTGGCCTCCCAAGGTGTTGGGATTACAGGCGTGAGCCACTGTGCCTGGCCAAAATTTACCTTTTTAAAGGGTACACTGCAGTGGCTTTTGGTATATTCACGAGGTTGTCCAAACATCGTCATTAATCTAAGTTTAGGACATTTTCATCACCCCCCACCCCAAAGAAACCCCTTACCAGGTAACAGTCACTCCCTCCCCTCCCCGGCAACCACAAACCTACTTTCTGTTTCTGTGGATCTGCTTGTTCTTGACTGTTTCTTTCTGTTTTGGATTTGATGAGACGCAGGATCCTTACCCATAAAGAGCTCTTCCTCCCTGAGGCGCTGCTTGCTGTGAGGATTGGGGATGGCGAATGCGCCTCCTGCAGGGCACACGGTAGATGTGCAACCACTGCGCCCTCCTGAGTCTGGCTACCGTGATGGGGAACCGAATGCGGGGCCATCAGAGCCTGGGGTGGCGGCTCACTGCTGGGTGTTGCAGACCCTGCCCTCACACTTGCTCTGTTTTCTTGCAGACCCCTCGATTGGACACCGGGCTTCGGCAGAGTTGCCTCCACTCTTCCACACTTCCTCTGCAGAAGTGACAGAGGAAACAACTCCCAGGCCAGGCAGAGGTGCTTTGAGCTTGTCGTCGGCTGGATCTGGGGTCTTCAGAGTCTGGGGAAGTGGCAAGGGTGGCTTGCAGGCAGCGGGCCAGGGGAGGCCCCATAGGCCCCTCCTAGAAGTGCCAGTGAATGCCTAGAAAAGGGGTGAGCTAAGGGGGATGGCAGTCAAGGGCCACTTATGCAGAGGGGAGTTTCCCTCCGCTCCCCACCCTGCTGGGCCGGCCCGGGGCTGGGGAAGGAGGACTGAGGCACCAGCAAACTCCCTTTTCCTAGAATTGGGCCACTGGACTTGCAGCTCCAGGGCCAGGAGACCCAGGGGAGGCTGTGCCCTGGCCTGGGAGACAGAGTGGGAAGACGGCTGAGCAGTGCTCTTGGGGAAAAATCAGCAGAGAGGCCCTGAGGCTCAGTAACCAGAGGGTAACACCGCAGAGGGGCCTCCCAAAGTCGCTCCGAATTGAAGGCTCCTCTGCAGGGAAAGGATGAGGGATGAGCTATTGGCATTATTGTGGGGAGGTGGCTGGGAAGGGCAGTGACAGCAATCCTACGGCATTTAAGAATTCCTGAAACATCTTCACAGCTATTACCTCATTTTACTTCCCAAGAGTTCTGAGGCTAACTAGAGTAATTGAGGGCAAAATCACCTTTTTCCTGGCCTCCTTACAGATTCCTGTATCACACAAAGGGATTATTGGTTTTTTTGAGGACACAGAAAAGTGAGGGCACTTGATCAAGGTGGAGCAGAGCCTCATTCATTCACTCATTAGAAAGTGTGGATGGAGTCTTGTGCTAGCCCAGGCACAGCCGCCGGCAGGGGACACAACGGAAAGGGAGGGCTTGTTCTGAAGGCGCTCACAGCCAGTTGGGAAGAGGCTGGTGCTTGGTATAGTCACAGGCATGGTGGGGACACTGAGAAGGGGAGCATCCCCTCTGTAATTGTCCCGAGGATTTCCCAGAGGAGGTGACTTTCTAACTACTGGAAGAATGAGGAGGATCTAGCTTGCAAAGTGGAGTGGGGTGCGTGGCTGGGTGAGGACTGCAGGTGGAAGGAGCTGCAGGTGGGATGGGACAGTTCGCACTGGAGAGTGTGGGAGCCCAGATCCTGCGGGTCCTCTGTGAGTGGCTAAGGGACCTCACCCTGAAGGAGACAGCGCCCAGGCCAGATTCGGGTCAGAAGCTGGGCGACAGCCTGTCTTCTTCTCATCTAAGGTCTATCCTGGCACCTGCCTGGCTGCCCCAGGCTCACGGGCCACCTGGGCCGCGCTATCGGGTTCAGGAGGCCCTCCCTGCTAGCCCCTGTTTGCAATGGGTGGGCAAGGCCAGGCGTGGAGGGGGCACAGGCCCGGGGAGCCACTGCGCGACGCCACTCGTCGGCATCCTTGGCTTTGGGAGGGGTCCCGGGCGCAGCGGACCCCACAGAAGTCTTCTCTCCAGCCCTAGGGACCAGCGCCGGACCCGTAGGCGCCTCGCAGGGCCCGGCTTCGGCGGCCCGGCTTACGCAGAGCGGGAGCCCGGAGCCCCGCGAACCCGGCCTCCGCGACCCCTACCCGCGCGCTTCCGCCTCCGCTGGCCCGGCGGCCCTCCATCCCCAAGGGGCGGTGTCAACCGGTCGTCCGGCCAACCTTACCTCGGTTCCGGGGGAAGGACCCAGGATGCCTCCGGTCACTGCCCAGGGCGCGTCTTCCTACCCCGCGCCCTCCGCGTCCCAGCCCCCGAGCCCTGCTGGTCCGGCCTCTCGGGGGAGTCTCTCTGTTCCCCAGGAAGTGACTGCGGTTCTTCTGGCCTCCGCTTCGAGCCCCCAGCTCAACTCCACCCGCCGTGCCCCAGCTACTCCCAGGACAGCAGCACCCACTGGGTCCGCCACATCCAGCCGGGGCCTCGGCTCCCAGGCTCCCGGGAGGTCTCTGGGGACCAAAGAAAGCATCTCGGACTCATCTGGCTCAGAGAGCCCAGCCGTGCCCCTAAGGATAACTGCGCCCCCTGACTCTGCAGCCCTGAGCCAAAACACCCGCCCAGAGGCAGCTGGGAGCTGGGCAGGGCTCCAAACAGGTGCCTGTCTGCGTCGCTCTAAGCTAGGACCTCTACCCGAGGCAGGCCCCAGCACCCTGGGGAGTTCCTTTCTTGGGGCGACCAGGCCTGGCTTCCATGCGTAGGGCGCAGGCCGGGGAGTTGAGGATGAGAGGTGGGGTGTGGTGTGGGGATGTTGTGTGCTGGGCCAGTCTCCCCACCCCAGCTGCATTCCAGTGCATTCTACAGGGGTCCTGTCTGGCCAGAGCCAGCTCAGTCTCGTCGTCCCTGGGTAATTTAGGATGGAGATGGAGGTGAAGTGGGGTGATCTGGGGGAGAATTAATCCATTTTGGTTCTAAGAGCAAGAGTCTGACAGTCAAGGGTTGGAATATTGGCTCCAATACCTACTGTGTGGCATTATGCAAGTTTCCTAACTTCTCTGAGCCTTAGTTTTCTCATCTCTCAATGCCTGGCATCTGGCAGACACTCGATAAATGGTAGTTATTACCATTTTAATCTCAATTCTCTAGTGAAACGTTTAGTGACTCATCCTTCTCTCACCTCTCTCCTTACCTGAATAGATGGAGCTGGCCTCATTCTTGTTTTATTAAATATAAATGATTACAATTATGAATTATTGAGATTGCAGAATCTCACAGGGCAGAGGCTGTTCTGTACTTCCTTGTATCTCTCCAAGGGCTGGGATAGTGCATGCTGGTAGATGATTTAATTTGACAATCATTTCCTGAGTACTTGTTTTGAAGAAGACATTGAACTGTGGGTGCCAAGATGAGCAGGGCTGTTTCCTGTTTTTAGAAGCACATGGTCTCACAGGGACTAATGGAGACAGCCAGGACAGTTGGAAGGTGCTGCACAAAAGTGTGAACCAACAGCTGTGGCAGGAAAGCGATTCATTTCATTCCGCCTGGAAGGTGGTAATGGCATAGAAGGTGTAACAATGGAGGATTGCATCTGGCAGGAAAGACTAGGAAGTTCTTCCTGGCAGAAGGAACAGCATGGGTAAAGACAGACGTCAAACTGTATGGTTTGTTTGGGAATGACAAGCAGTTTGATGTGACTGGCGTGGGCCATGTACTGGGGAAGGGAGTGGCAGGGGGTGACGAGAAAAGGGTACACTGGGGGCAAAATCTGAAGGACTTGATCCCCACCCCCCCACTGGAGCCAGCAGAGGTTTACTGCAGGTGAGCAAAATGCTCAGATCTGTAGTTTCCAGAAGCAAGGTGGTTAGGATGACGTAGGACAGTGCTTGTATTAGGATGCTAAGTGAAAAAAGCATTATCAATGCTATGTGCACAATACAGTCACCACAGGTTGAAAGGAAATATCAAACAATCCATAGGAATGAAGTCTGGAAGGAGATGTGTGACAATGTTGACAGTGACTACATTCAGGGATGAGAATATGGATGCTTCCTCCTCTTCTGTGTTTCTGAATTTTACACATTTATCCACTTCATTAAAGAAATTTACAATGCTTTGGGTGGGGAAAGAGGCCTTTGGAGGGGTGGCCAATCAGGAAAGAAGAGACAGGAAACGTGTATGTGGGGAAAGAATATTGCACAGTCTGGGTGAGTGGAACTGAGGCCTGTTCTGGAGCACTGGAGTGGGGAGAGACATGAGGGAATTGATTTCACATTGTTCACAAGTGACATTAACTGAAGTACCAATACAAATACATTTTTTAAAATGCCCAGCTTTTGTTCACTGAACCACACAAATGCAAAGTTTAAAAAGATGCTTACTCGGCCTGGCGCAGTGGCTCACATCCATAATCCTAGCACTTTGGGAGGCCAAGGTGGGCGGATCATGAGGTCAGAAGTTGGAGACCAGCCTGGCTAATATGGTGAAACCCCCTCTCTACTAAAAATGCAAAAACTAGTCAGGCGTGGTAGCGCATGCATGTAGTCCCAGCTACTGGGGAGGCTGAGGCAGAATCGCTTGAACCTGGGAGGCGGAGGTTGCAGTGAACTGAGATCGAGCCACTGCACTCCAGCCTGGGCGACAGAGCAAAACTCCATCTCACACACACACACACACACACACAAAAGATACTAACTTTTTCTTTTTGTTCTTAGAGACAAGGTCTCTGTGGCCCAGGCTGGAGAGCAGTGGTATGATCATAGCTCACTGCAGCCTTGAACTCCTGGGTTCAAGCAATCCTTCCACCTCAGCCTCCCAAGTAGCTAGAACTACATGCATACACCACCACACCCGACTAATTTTTTTTTTAAGATGGGATCTCGTTATATTGCACAGCTGGCCTTGAACTCCTAGCCTCAAGCAATCCTCCTGCTTCACCCTCCCAGTGTTGGGATAACAGGTGTAAGCCATCACACCTAGTCAAAAGATGCCGTTTTAAAACTTATTTTTGTACTTACTAGTGTGGCAAAGATTTGAAAGGGGGATCATGCTGGGAATATGGGAAAAACAGTGATGTCGGACACAGTAGGTGTGTCAACTGGGGCTACTACTCTGGTATCAGAATTTTTGTCAGTTTTAACATGTGCAAACTCTTTTGTACAGGACTTCTACCCTTGGGAATTAAGGAAATAATCGTATGAGGCACACACATAGCTATGCACCCTTCACACACAGGGTTGTTTGTTGCAGCATTGTTTATTACAGTGAGAAGCTGGAAACAACGTGAGTCCACTGGAAGCAGATTGGTTAAGTAAATTATGATATATTCAGTGAAATACTATATGCAGCCTTTAAAGCGAACAAGAGAGATCTTTACACATTCAAATTCACAAATTCAAGAGTGTGAAGGACCTTCTACAGCAAAGGGTTAATCATGGGTGTCCCTGGGTTGGGGAGGGGATATATTTGCTTAAATATTTTATGATATACTCCAAATAAAAGGATTATTTCCATATTTGAAAAAATAAAAAGACATCTGCAAGGCACTGACAGGACTTTGGTGAGTGAACATGAGAACAGGTGAGACGGAGCAAGGGAGCCGCTGAGGACACCAGGGTCTCTGGCTGGAGCACGTCTGGGCATGGCCAGTCATACAAGGGAAGAGGGGGTGCTGGGGGAGAGGCTGAACTTGTTTTGGGATGGAGACGGAGATGTTGAGCGTCCCTGGGTGCCATGGTGGGGGCTTTGTGTAGTTGGCAGACAAAATAAGGACATTGGGCCCCTTGGAGAATAGGCTACTGAACAAAGAAATTTTGATGAGGAAAAACCTCCTGATATTGCCCAAGCCCCACAGATCCTTCTGCCAGGGGTGCTTTCTGAAAGATGATGGTGTAGCTACTCAAGAGCTGGGTCCAAGAGCCTGTGGGGGTGAGTCAGGGATCGGCAGGCTCTGAGCTTCCCACCTCGCTGGTTATGCAGCAGCTAGCAGTGGTGGTCCCTGCCTGTCTTTTAGCTCGGGGCAGTCACTAGTATCAGGCCACCTTACTCCTGGTTGTATTTGCAATAAATCTTTTATTTTCCCCTCCTGTAGCTGTGACCAGTGTAGGGAGTGGCACTGACAGAAGAGATACAGCTGCTGCCACGGAGGCCCAACATTTGAGTTCAGAATCTAAAGACAAAACATCAGCACCAAAATCAGGTAAATGCTGCTGTCTACCAAGTTCCCACTCTTACCGGTGGAGCAGTTGAATCTGGACAGTCACTTCTTAGCACAGGGCCCTTGAGACCCTTCCATGAAAGACAGCACAAAATGTTGGGAATAGGGATAGGAATAAAGAGGCGGATTCTAGTTTATGCTCCATGACTATTATGAAAATTTAGGGAACAAGTTTCTGAATTTCTATTTCTCTTCTGCAAAGCAGATGACGTAGTAAAAACTCCCCTGCCTATATCATAGGGTTGTTGTGAGCATCTGAGATGATTATAAACTTCATAAACAATAAAATGAAATGCAAATGTAGTCTTACATGAGATTGTAATTCCTGTGATGATTATGGGTGGCTCATGGGCAAAGGCTACTTATTTAAAGGGTCAGATAACTTTTAAGAGTTTTCTGTGGTGGGGACCCAAAGAGAGGTATTTCCAGCATGGTGTGGAGTATCTACTTACTGGATTAAAAGTAAGGAGAAAACTACAGGAGAAACAAAAAAGAAAATAATTGCCTGATGGGTAGCCAGGCTGTGGAAGAGCCCGCATTATCCCAAAGTTTGGGACTCTTTTTTCAGCCACTAATTGGTCGGTCCCAATTGCAGCTGAGCATTCTTCTGCTCAGCAGTTTCTTTCTTCTTTCTTTTTGAAATCCCAAATCAGCATGTAGCATCTATGCTGTCCACCGGGTGCTCCTGACTGCCTAGAACTTGAAGTTTTCAAAAGGAAATAGGATAATATCCCCCTGAACAGGCAGCATTTTCTTTTTCAGGGCACCCTTTTGGAATCCTGAAAGCAGATTTTACCATCTCAACTCTGATGGACCCAGAAGAAATGAAAGACCAACTTTTGAGACAGGTGAGACTTCTACCTACTCTTCTAATTCTGATCAGCCAGATGACTTGACATTGCAGTCTTAAAAAAACCAATATATTAAGGTGGAAAACCTATGGAATATGATCTCATCTTGTTCCACCGCCATCACTGGCTCATGGTGACAAGTTGGTTATGTGCTACGATCTTTTCGGATCTTTTCTTATCCTCTCCAACATTTTTCCCAAGCTTTTTTTTTTTTTAAAGTCAAGACAGCACATTCAGAGGGATCTAAGTTTGGGTCTTAGTTTTGCCCTTATCCATTGTGTAGCTTTGGGAAAGTAACTTAGTTCTTTTTTTTTTTTGAGATGGAGTTTGGCTCTTTGTCACCCAGGCTAGAGTGCAGTGGTGTGATCTCAGCTCACTGCAACCTCTGCCTCCGGGTTCTAGCAATTCTCCTGTCTCAGCCTCCTGAGTAGCTGGGGTTACAGGCGCCTGCCACTACACCTGGCTAATTTTTATATTTTAAATAGAGATGGGGTTTCACCATGTTGGTCAGGCTGGTCAGGCTGGTCTTGAACTCCTAACCTCAGGTGATCCACCCACCTTGGCCTCCCAATGTGCTGGGATTACAGGCGTGAGCCACCATTGCCCGACTGTAACTTAGTCTTTCTGAGCCTCAGTTTCCTCATGAAAGAGGAACAATAACAAGGGCTAACTTATATGGTTGGTGTTATGATTAAATTATATATTCCATATAAAGTGCTCAGCAAATAATCTGACACACAGTTGGTGCTCAATGAACATTAGCTATTATTATTTTCGAGTCAGGGTCTTGCTCTGTCCACCTTGGCTGGAGTGCAGTGGTGCAATTATGGCTCACTGCAAACTCAAACCCCTGGGCTCAAGCAATCCTTCTGCCTCAGCCTCCCAAAACGCTGGAATTATTAAGAGTGAACCACCATGGCTGGTCGGCTATTATTATCAACATCATCACCATAGTGTTCTGAATATACATTTGTTCCAGACTTATTTTTGGTTCTTAAAAAGTATTGTGCCATGGGAGACTGTGAAGAGGAAGAATTGTTCCTAAATACTGAGAGAAAAGCTTCAAGCTGATTTTTGAACGTGGTCTAAGGATACATTTCTCAATTATATCAGATAATAACCACAGGATGTCAGTGCTAGAGAGTACCCTATGGACCAGTTAGCCACAGTCTTAATTTTACAGACAAGGAAACATTGGCATTTACCTGTTAGTTTATTGCAATTTATTCATAGGCCAAATAAATATCACGCTGGCAGTTTATTCTAGAATTTCACAAAATCAAGTTTCTAGAAAGACCAGTAATGTGTGTCTATGAGTATATAATGTATATGTGTTTATTATAAATTTTACTGATATAAAGAATATATAGCACACAATATACAAATTACAATAAGATATGTAATACTCTTTATTATAATTTCATAGAACCAATTGAATCTTACAAAATGCTCATGATTTTGGAAAATTCACATGAGCACGTGACTGTATGCTTGCCAGGAGTGGACAGGGGGACTGGAGAGCTTTTGGTATATTTTGCTATTGAAAAAACAAGTACGAATGGTGTAATTTAGCAATTGGTAAGTTTCAAGTAATAAGACTTTAGGTAAAGAAAAGTTAAGAACCTTTTTTTAGGGTCGGGGGCAGTCAAAGGAATTTTGAGTTCTCTATGTTGTTTATTCTTTAAAGTCAAATGTAGTTCCGGGCCTTCTTTTTGGTTGGGGGTGGTGGAGGTAGACAAAGGAATTTTGAGTTCTCTATGTTTACTCTTTTTTTTTGTTTTTGTTTTGAGATGGAGTCTTGCTCTGTGGCTAGGCTGGAGTGCAATGGTGTGATCTTGGCTCACAGCAACCTCTGCCTCAGCCTCCTGAGTAGTTAGGACTACAGGCATGTGCCACCATGCCCATATCTTAGTAGAGACAGGGTTTCGCCATGTGGGCCAGGATGGTGTTATTCTCCTGACCTCGTGATCTGCCTGCTTTGGCCTCCCAAAGTGTTGGAATTACAGGTGTGGGCCACTGCGCCCAGCCTTGTTTACTCTTTAAAGTCAAATGTAGCATATTTGATTCTGGCCAGGGCCCTTCAGCACTCTTTGCAGGGTGTACTCATTGAAGCTTCTGACACCAAACCAGAAGCCATCTACCTTCTGCTTTAAATTGAAGCCAGTGGGGAAACTGGCATCAAAACGGGGAATTCCGTTTTCTGATCAGCTTTGTCAGAATGTATCAATTCCATATGTTAATGGAGAGAATTTCTACCTCACAGATTTAAAGGATGGATTGGTGGGGACAAGGTGTGTTGTGTGGGAAGCTTAAGTATATATTATGAATTTTAGTAGCATTTTAAATTCCAAATAGAAGGTAAGAAAATACCTGTAACTAACTTATCCCAGTTTCAGGATTGGGGACACAAATATTTTAAGACCCCTACACGCAGTGCTCAGAGGTTGATTTGGACTAGTGGTTCTTACCCCCTGACTCTTTGGAATCCTCTGGCAAGGTTAAAAAGAAGAAAAAAAAGCCTGGCCCCATCCTTAGAGAGATTCTATTTAATTGTTCAGTGGTGGAGCTCAGGAGGTACTCCTTTTTTTTTTTAAAACTTCCCCAGTGATTCTGATGAACAATCAGCACTGAAAAATCATTGATTTAGACTTCTGTTTTAGTGTCCTTTGTCATTAAATGTTTTTTTTTTTTGCTAACAAAATTAATTTATGTATTTTCCCACTGGTAAAAATGCAAATGAAAAAAGTCAGGTAGCTAGAGGGAGGCTAAAAACAATTACAGGGTATGGATATGCGTAAAGGTTTATGGGTGGATAGTTTAGGGCTGAGAGGACCATGAGGTAAAAAGACATCAACACTTTCTCTCTTTTGGATGTTTCAGATCCAGGAAGTCTTAAAGCTTACATTAGGTCACGAACAATTCAGACTGAAATGGGTCAGCTTCGAAGTGAACAAAAAGTAGCACAATTCTACGGATACGCAGTTTCCCTTTCATGCAATCTTCTCTGGATTTTGAGTAAATTATAATTTTTTAATCCCCAGTAGGACAAGATTAGGAAGAACTCAAGATGTGCCAAAAAGCATAGACCTACAACTAACACAAAATAAGACTACACATGAACCCTGAATCCCTGGATTTTACAGAATGAAACAGGGATGCAGGAGAAGATGGGTGTATTTGGGAACAATAAACTTGGGAATGACAAATGAACTTCTATTAAGAATTTAAAATAAAAAACCTGAACCAAACAACAAAAATCCTGAAAATAAACCCCATTAATCTAACTGAAGAACTACGAGGATAGTAGTGGTCTGGGAAGCTAAGTGGGGCTACACTTCTTAATAACCAGAGGAAACTTTACCTGCCACAAGTTATTAAAGAGATTTCAAATTCTGTAGAAGTTGAAAGTAACAGCTTTATCACAATACATGTTAATGCTATTTATTTGTCCTAATTGAAACCTTATTACGTAGAACTTGGGAAATGCTAAGACAGACTGTTCTTAATGTTAAAATATATCTTCAGAATAATATTCTATGTTTCATTTCTATTTCTTTCCAAGTGTCCTTGTCACCCAAGTGCATGCTAGAAGACAGCAATATGTCAAATATAGTAGCAACTTTAGTCTGAAATGTTTAAAGTTAAAGTTTATTTGTAGTCTTTGTAGGAATATCAATAAAAGACCTCAAACGTATCTATATCTGTACATGTACAAGAACCATCAAAAATTATTCACAGAACAAAAATAAATCTTCTTTAGGACAAACCCAGGTAATGAAATGCAGATATGGATCTCACATATGGAACAATCTAAATGCTACTAGCACAAAAATATGGCTTTAAAAATAAAATAAAATCTTGGGTTTTGTTTTTCTAAGGTGTATTTCTCTTTCTTGAAATAAAAAATAAATTATTTAGAGCTATCATTGTAAAATAGTCGTGTGTTAACACACTCTTATTAAGGCCCTGGAGATGAAAAACAAAATCAAATTTAGAAGGTAAATTCCTCACAGGTGTAACTCAGGTTAATGTGCTGCTGTCTGCTTAAGTTAATATAACTAGGAAAGGTCTAAGCACCAGTCAAAATTTAACCTAATTTACTATTTAACTTTTCTGAAGGTGGTCATTGAGTCAATTAGTATTTAACCTTTTGTTGAACTGGAAATTGAAATGTTTCCCTTGAAAGTTCGGAAATCACGTAAGATGTATTTATACATAAATATCTCTACCCCCACATAGATGATGGAGGTCCCTAAAACACAACTTCTGTGGAAATCTCTCTATAACAACAAATAAATCTGGTTTTAAGTCCCAAACTAAAACAAAACAAAACAAAACAAAAAACAAAAAAGTCAACCTTCCTAGGGTTAAATGAGAGTATTTAAATGAAAAATAACAACTGAGTAGGAAATTAAAATGTATGCTGAATACAGGCAAAAACTACCATTTTCCTTTCCTTGGGTGGCTCACTGCATTCCCCAAGTCTGGCTGTGTTGGTTACTCAAACACCTGAGACTTAACTGATCAGGAACTGAAGCTACTTATTTTTGGATCCTACACTCAGATCAGTGATACTTAACTTTATTTCTATGATTCCCCATGGTATCAATAATGATATCTAGGGTTCTTGAGACAATGCCAAACTAAATCAATTTCAAGTCACTTTAACTTACATATACATATAACACATATAGTACATTTTTTAGGATGAATCTAGAATGACTGTCATAAAATCTAAAAAGAGCATAAAATCTGAAAATCTCAAAATTTGGGAATCACTACTCCATAAAATGGATTAACATTCAGAAAAAGGAAGCCCCAGGAATTGTGTTTTGTGTGGGTGTGTGCATGTGCTGTGTACAGAGACTGCCTTTCTATGTATCTATGTATTTTCAGAGTGGGCAAAGGATAGAAATCTTCCTGTTTCCTTGAAACTCTGGGCTACTGAGAAGACTGCTGATGCATTTGTTCCCTTATGGTCAAGTCTCTTCCTAAGGTTCTTTCACTCCTCCTAAGATACTTATTCTATCTCATGCAAATTTCATCACTTTTGTCCTTCCTAAACCCAAGAGTATACATAATTGGGTCATGACAACAAGAATGCCTCTAGAACTACACACAATCATTCAAACATGAAAAGAGATTCTATTTAAAAATTCAACACTCCTTTCTTGCTTTTAAGAAACTAAGTCCTTCAACTGGCATATTGAAAAAACAAAGTATCCCAAATTACTGGCCCCCAGGTAACGGGTAGGAAGACAACTATTTACTGCTGGGGTAAGCAGGATATTTCACTATTAGACTTGAAAAAGGGAGGGGAATGGAGAAGAGAGCCCTTTAGGCTTTCCACAGTTGATAGGAGAAGGTGGTCTCCAAAGGTGTAGCTGAAAATGCAGTGAAGCTGTGGCATGTAGCTGTTGGGTTTGGCCCAGTGACAAGTCTAGTCTGGTGTCAAGCTTGTGTGGGGCTCAAGGTCACAATGGAGTAGACTATGGGACTGACGTAATCCTGAAGAGGGTTCCTTTCTCAAGCTCAGTCCCATAACCAGCCTTCTCAGGAACTCCAAGCTAGAGAAAACTAACCCTCGAGGAAGGGGAAAGAAATACTAATGCAAACTCACTTGATGGCAGTTATTTTGCTCTGGGACTTCCAAAGAACTCTGCTCTCAATCTGGTATTCCTCTGAGAACACAGTGAAAGCCAGGGGTCTATAGAACCAAAGACCCATAAACAAAGGCCCTGGGTAGACTAAGATCTGAAAAGCTTTACTTCCAAAGTCAAGCTCATTCTTAAGGGCATAGAGTTAATGCTCATAGCAGTCTTAGGTAATCTTTCTTTTTCTTTCATAGTCTTAACACCATCACAGAGAAACACAGAAGCGGACCAGTCAGAGAAATCTAATTCTGACCAACTTCATAGCATACGAAAAAAAGCAAAAAGCTATAGCAACATGATTACCTCACTTTACCACATTTTTCTTACTGTTAGACTGCCAGAAACTCAAATAGTAACCTTGGTGATAGTGCTTGGAACATAGTAAGTGCTCAAATGCTTCTTATAGTTACGTAGTTATAATCTCTCCTCTGACATGGCTTTTATTCAGAGACCCAGGGAATATGATGACTTGATGGAAATGTGACTCTTTCTGCTGCTTCAGCTCAGATTGCTTATTGCTCCAGTAATATAAAAGATAATATGAATCTTTTTTAACTCCTACCAACACTGTCCTCATTAATGTTCAAGTCTGTTGTCAGCTAGGCAAGCACTTTACAAGCACGTCACCTGAATTCCAAATTCCACTCAACCCTGATGTATCCTGCACCCCTCAATGTGGTGCTGTATTGAGGGAAACAGGAAGTGCAAGACGTTGCTTTCTTAATCTATCTGCCTCTCTTCAACCATGTACCTCCACCTCTCAGCAAAACAAAGTTATATACCTGTTTGAACTGAGGAAAAGCCAATAAAGAAACATCTCCATAAAAATTATCACCTGTTGCTGGCTTCTCTTCTTAAAAAATCCTTCAGAGTAGGTTCTACAGATTGCAGCGTTCTCTAAATACTGAGAAAAATGTTTGGACAGGAGTAGGCTCACAGGATAATCTAACATTTAACACCTGTCAACAACTCTGAACTTTCAGCTTACTTGTAACATTCTTACTGTTATTATTACTATTTTTACTATTTCTTCTTCATTCGAGATAACCTGGTAGTAGAGGGCTGCATAATCTGTCTAAATGTTTTGGGCATTAAATCTTCCAATGAAGACAGCCCTCTAAGGAGCTCCCATGATGCTAATAAGATACATTTTATCCATCAAAAGCTCATTTCATTTTTTGGGGGCTTCTTTCGATTCCTAATGTAGGTAATTTTATCAGCCCTCTGTAATCCATAATCAGCACTTAAGAGCTTCCCAAACTCAATGGCAAGACATCACCCACATTACATACTTAAGGTCAATGAAACTGACAGTTCTCTTACCAGGTTTCCTGTGGCACAATTGAAGGCTTTTACAAAGAATGAATTAAACATGGCTTGAGCTGAGAATAGCCACAAACAAGAACGCATCTATGCTTCAATTCTTCTTCCTGCAACAAAGGGCACTTCAGGACAGTTACCTCTTTTTCCTAATAAAGTAAGTGATTTTGACCACAGTGTGCCTTCAGCTTGGAGAGGTGTAAGAATTTGCAAAACAAATACCAAAGGTGAAGAAAATGCAAAAGTGTCAAAACAGCTGGATATAAAGTATGCAGATCACATAAACACAATGAGAAGCTCCCATTTTAGATCTCTGTCTGGCAGAAACAGGGACTGCTATGAAATAAGCTGTTTTAAAAGGTTGTGGGTTATGTGGCCATGGTGAGGTTGCTAAAATGTAAGGTTCATCACAAAGATCCACCTGAGAAAGGGCAGAGCTCAAGAAGCTGGAATGCAAGCCTGGGACTCGGTGAAAAGGAGGGCTTGGTGTCTGTCTGGGCATCACTCAAAAGACGGCACTATATGTGTTCCCTTATAAATATTCTCCTATGGAGAAACACTCACTCAATGCGTATGGCTCCCTCAGGTCTTTTTTTTTTTCCATCCCCTTTTTCTGGAAAAAAAATTCTTTAAAGCTTATAATTTAAAATCAACATAAACTTATTTGAGAAACATTGTTGCTTTCTCAATGTAAAATAACTGCTAAGATCTTGCTTAAAGAGATTCAAGACCCTTTTAACATTATATCTGAACAGCATAGAAGGCATGAACTTTTCCTATTTGTGCAGTTATATGTACATATGTGTGGATATATATATATATATTTGTATATATAATGTCTGTCTAACATGTAACATTCCATACTTCTGGTAATCAAGGTTGCATTCAAGATGACAGTTCACACCTCTGGAAAAAAGGAAATGAATTAGTTTCCATGACTTTTTCTGTTCTATAATCATAAGGCTATGGATGACAAAAGTTGAAATTGGGTCATTACTGCCAGATCTACCAAGAGCATGGGAATAACAATTGGAATGTGCCATCCTGACACTTTCAATTTTTTTCTTTTTCTTTTTTAAACATGAGTAATCATCACTTTTAAGAGAGTGATACTTCAGATTTGGATTTCCTTTCCTTACTGAGGGGATAAGGGGAAGAAGCACTTTAAAAGTTAAAGAGGGAGATAAAATTACCCTGCCTATAGATTTGCTAGTAGAATGGATAAAGTCTTTATCCCAAACGAAAATTGTAATTTAACAAATAGAAAAATTTTTTAATAGGAAATATTCAGAGATTCCAGCTAGGTATGGTTAGCCCTTTTCTGTATGGAAGAAAGGGTGTTGATCTGGATGGCTTATGGACAGCTATTTAAATAACCTCTCCAGGGGAGAGTAAACCCTGTTGGCGATGACAGCTCCCACCATGGGGAGGAAAGTGCAGTGAATGTGTGAAGATGAAGATGGTACGTGGAGACACAAATATTTATAGTTTTGTAAACTCTAAAGAGGAAAAAGAACACCCTTTATTACAATTGGGGTTAAAAAAAAGCCCCTATCTAAAAGAGAAGATTCCCATCTGCTGTAGACAGAGGAAATAAACATATTGACAGGAGTTCAATCGAAATTACTCCTGAAGTCCAGTTTTGATGCAACAGCTTTTGTCTGTGTCTGAAACAGTGAATCCCAAATCAGATTAGCTGTCCAAACAGAACCAGTCTTGGTTGATCAGTGGAATAAATTATTGTTTTTTATGGATCTTGGTATTTGCATGTTTTCTGAAAGGACAAGGGGGTCAAAGTGGGGTTTTTAAACTAATGGATGAATCCCTGAAAAATTCATTCTGACGATGTCCTATTGCACACCATGTGCTTCTATCAGATAGATGCTTGGTCTCTACCTACTGAACCCACAGGCTCATGTCTCACTCATACAACAGTTCCTACTTTACTTCCTCTAACAACTGCAGTGCTTTCAACAAGAGGAAAACAATAATAAAAATAGCAATAATCAAAAAGGTAATCTACATTATTAACTTCCTTTTGGTATATTACAGTGGTATTTTCTGTACATGGCCCAGAACTAAGTTCCCTATGTACATAGAGATGTGGGGGAAAAGCATTGACCTTGGAAGTCGTCGCCTTATGCCCTGAAAGACAAGGTTCCTTTCTTCATTCAAGAGTTTCTCACCACATTGCCATTGTGAAGTAGAAACATTCTGTAAACCTGGAGGGGCTAGGTAAAGGTCTGGGAATAGGAGAGTGGGTCAATTTCCTTCTGTCTCCTTCCACAGTCTGTCTATTCACAAAGCCCATCAGCAGCTGCTGTTTTTGAATTCACCATTCTCCGTGATGGAAAGCTTGGTGGGGTTGGTGGGGGAGATGCCATTGCGGACCTGCATGCTGTACCGCTCCTTCACTTGGGTCAGCGCACTCATCAGTCTGGTGTTGGCTGAATCCAAGGACACGATCCGTTTTTCCTACAACACACGAATCATGGCTTTATTCAGGCTACAGGTAGGAGATAACATGCTTTCTTTACTGAATGACTAGTCCAGTGCTTTCTGTCAAACAGCCGTATGCATGGTGCTTCCCAGACAAATGGAACGTCTCTGCCTCTTTCTGCACACTGGTCAGGTTCAGCTTCCCCTGAGCCCAATGGGTCTCTATTTTTTGTCTCTCTTTCTCTCTTTTCCTTTCAGCACAGCAGGACTTTTTATTAATAATCTCTTGGGACATTAGGCTGTCATGTAAAAGTGATACCACGTGTTACTTCAGACTATGCAACAGAGGTATGAAGCTGCCTTACTATATATACTAAGTGCTTTTGGTCAAAATTGAAACATGGAAATTAGGTGGCAAAGAAAGAAGCACCAGAGGTTTCATTTCACAGAGGAGAAGAGCATGTGATCTATGGGTTCTCAGCCCCAAAAGAGGGCATATCAGTCACACTTGGAAAGAATTCACATTGTGCTCAAAATTAAAACAATACATGGTGCAGTGTAGAGTCACCGACAAGGTGAGGATGCAACAGCAAGAGGGGAAATAAGCAGCCAAAAAGCTCAGACCAAGGAGTTACTTGAATATGGGGAGGGAGATGTGGCCGAAAAGGGAATGCCATCAACATAACACATGAGAACAAACAGAGAACACAGGCTCCTAAACCCATTCCAGCTCTGAGTTACTCCAGGAGGGCTGCCCAATACAGAGATTGCTTTCACTTTACTTTTGGGTCTCTGAAAAAAAAAATGCTTTAGAAACAATATTTGGAAACCAAGCATTGTTGACTATACACATGCAAAAACCAAGGGGGAAAAAACGGGGGAAAAGGCAATCTAACTAAAGGAAAGTAGGACTATCTAAAATTTTTTAATAAAATCATTTTATCAAAATGTTATCAGTCTTATAAAGATTAGGAGAGACACCCTAATCTTAACTTCAGCAGCTCAGTAAATCATTTCAGAACCTAACATGAAGTCCATAGTTTTTTATAAAACATCACAGAAAACAGTCTTTACCTATGCCTGTAAAATTAAAAAGAAAATAACACATGAGGAACAACTCCAAAGCCAAAAGGAACTTTACGACCCTAGAATTTACCCTGAGTAAAGCATGATAAAGTTTAGTCATGGTAAAGTTCAGAGAGGAGGTAGCAGGGCTGATGGCTAGTGCTGCTCCTTACTATGAAAACAGCATCTACCCAGGGCCACCATGTAGTGCTGCACTCTGGGACACATGCTACTGGGAGCATGCAGAGTGAAGACCATGGCCCTGGGAAAATCTAGGTAAAATCACATAGCACCACGGCATCAAGTAATACTTCCCTTTCCTCTCCTGCTTCCTGGGGGCAGGAGGCAGGATCTGTAAGACAGCAGCGCTGGCTGTCACAGTTTCAAAAGCATATTAAAAAAAGAAACAACAACATACCAGCTCTTGCTTGTCATTATCACTAAAAAAAAAAAAATCCTTCTTTCCCTGATGGAGAACTCATGTGGTGAGATACACAAAATTAGCATTATTAACGAGCCATTCATCTAGTATAAGATGCTTTCTGTTTTGGGAAAGTAATTCATTTTAAGGATAGGCAAAACTAAAGAGCTGCAAGGCTTTTTAAAAATAAAAATTCTTTAAAAAATTATAGCCAATGAAGTTTACTAGGATAACAAATATAGCTCTTTGAAAAGCCAATAGGTAAGAACTAGCCAGT
Source organism: Aotus nancymaae (assembly GCF_030222135.1). Lineage (NCBI taxonomy): Eukaryota > Metazoa > Chordata > Mammalia > Primates > Aotidae > Aotus > Aotus nancymaae. The sequence continues at coordinate 10,868,535 of NW_026988523.1, read as the reverse complement.
GAAAACTAGAAAACAGGAGATAAAAGCTAAATATGATATTCCCCCCTTTCCACCACCATTATTAGGAATGATCTATCTCTAAACTGAGTAACTAATAATTTCTTGAATGACTAAAGAAAAGATATTTCAGAATTGGGATAAATTATAAAGTCTCAATACTAAGGACATTAGGATTCTCTAGGGTTCATCCAAAAATAAATCATTCATTCATGAAAAATTTGATTTTTAAAGGGTCAAAAAGAAGGCTAAGAATGACTGTAATTACTTAGTGCCTAAAAAGGTAAAAACTGACGCCAAACAACGCCCCTACTAAACAGCTGAAAGTTTCCACATAAAGAAATTCCCTTTGTAATTCCTCCTACTGCCAACCTCTCAAAATAAAATAAAATGTAAAAAAAAGAAAAAAAAAAAATCAATTAGAGACTTATGAAAGTCAAGTTCAGTTGGCAAAAGATGCTCTGACATTTAAATTCTGCCTGGATTGTAAGGGAAAGCAATCTAGTCCATGCTTGACAGGAAGGATTTCCATGTGGGGAGTGGCAGGAGCTGGAATGTGTAGGAGGCCAGTGCACTGGGCCAGGGCTGGGAACTGCTCAGCTAGAGAACGGACGCAGGGTTTACTTGCCTGTTTGAATAATCTCATCTCCATTTATGACCTGTAATTTAACACAGTGGAGATATCACTTGCAACAGTAACTAGGTAGCTGCTTTGCTTCTCATAGGAGGAAGCCTTTCTCTGTTCTCCACCTGAGTCACATAGAGAGATTCTGGAGCCACAGTGTCTGCTCACGGTCAGGGGTGAAAGGTGGCACATTCTCTGGTCTGCTATTTAAGAAATGGATCCTTATTATCATCACTAGGATCCTTATGGAGAAGCTACAAAGTCCAGGACAGGTGCTTCTGCCACTCACCAAAGGAGTGCTCATCCTTTTGCAGTTCCTGTTAGAAAGTGGCGGATGCAGGCCTGTGCTTTGTAGCATGAAATGACTCAAGGAGAAGTAGAGGTTGAATTCAGGGACAAGATTTTCCTGGTGGGGGCACAGGGCTGCTGAGAGAGATGAAAACCAGTTCACTGGGCACCTGGCTGGTAGTATTTTGGGAAGTGTTGACATAAAAGTTATGAGTTACTTCTGTGGGAAGCTTTCACCCCAAACATGTCTTCATTCTATTAAATGATGCCAGAAGGGCTGCTCTGCTCCCTCATTTACTTAAGAGATGAGATTCATCCTTACAAAAGAAAGGATCTGATATAAAAATCATTCATTACAAAGAATGCCAAAGGATATTTAAAGTCTTTTGCTATAATAAGATCTGAATGTATCAGAAAGCCAACACCTGGAATTGAGAAACATTCCTTTTAAGGACACTATAATTTTTTAAAATTTAACTACAGTGTTTAGGATTTGTGCTATGCATGGTGCAGAGGTTTTCCAAATATAGTCTAGTGGCTTATCCCAACTATTCTTTAGGGATCCGTAGTGGGCCTCTGGTAGAATAATTTATTATATAGTATGTGCTTGAGTAGATAATTTATTATATTTAATCAATCCCAGTAGGATTTGATTCACTAGTTGAGAGTGGTCCTTGCTGTTGAGTGGTTAAAGGAAGCAGCTGGATATTCATCTATGAAAGGTCCCTTGATTGTATCAAAATAGTCCAGAGAACCAAACCATTTCAAAACCAGTGTCTTGAAGTACAGACTCAAAATATTAACTAGCTTAGCCAGACCACCAGTCTGACAGTTTGAGGATAACATTTTTCCCATTCCTGCATATGACACCCTCCTGGTTAATTGAGAGAAAGTTTGTACTTTCCAGAGCATTTGAGCCCTAATCAATGAGATTCCCTCCCTGGCTTTTACCTTCTATGCCTAGCAGGTGACTTCTGCTTTATACTCAGTTGCCTAGCCCTAATGTCAAATTAGGGGATAGGTTAGAAATCTTCAGGAGCTAATCATGAGGCTGTCCTGTCAGCCTGGGTATAGAACCACAACTGTGGCACACCCAAGCTCCCTCTGCTTAAGACTATTACTTTTTTTTTTTTTCACAAAAGGGTCTCACTTTGTTGCTCAGGCTGGTGTGCAGTGGCGCAAATATGGTTCACCACAGCCTTGACCTCCTGGGCTCAAGCTATCCTCCCACCTCAGCCCCCCAAGTAGCTGGGACTACAGGCATGAACCACCACGTCTGACTAATTTTTGCATTTTTTGTAGAGATGGGTCTCACCATGTTCCCAGGCTGGTCTCGAACTCCTGGGCTCGAGCAATCCGCCTGCCTCAGCCTCCCAAAGTGCCGGGATTACAGGCATGAGCCACCTTGCCTGGCCAAGACTGACACTTTTAAACCAGTTGAAATTATTTAAAAAGTCTGTTCTATCTCATTAGTACTACCATCTCTCCTGGTGCGGTTATTAATAGAACTCTCCTTGCTTTAGATTGCTATATTAAAATTTCCAAAGTGAAAATCTACCAACATTCGTTTTCCTGACTCAATTGCCTTATTTATCCAGGCAGTTTTTCTTAAGTCTCTGGGATGAATTTTTGTAGTATGAATAGTGAGATGGCTTAGTCTCCACTACCCTTACTTCACCTACCCTGGGGACATCTAAATTCTTTCAAAGGACCAAGTAAGATAATTACTACAGACCTTTCTTCTGATTCTAAGCATGTCTATGTATCCAGAAACTATAGAGTTCAAGAATTCAACATATTTTAAGGAGCTGTGCTGATGAGAGAGCATCATCACAACTCTCACTTGACTTCCAAGTCTAGTGTGTTTAAAGGAGTATGAGGCCCATGAAGCATTCTTTCCATGACTGTGCTTTCAGCCTCACTCTCAATTTTGTTGAAAAATAAACCCCATTTCACATGGACTCTGTAAGGAAACTAGACTGTTAAGTACATGTTTAAGAATACTGAGGGCTCTAAAATATGTTGATTATTAGCTGATACCTAGAGAAGGGAGTAGGCCATCTATGCATAAAATCCTTGTTCTTTTTTTTCCCACAGTTTAGGGATATGATATGGTATTTAAGGTTGAAAAAATGCAAACCTGGATAGGTTATCTTCAGGGAAGCAATACACTCAGTGGCTAGATAGCCACTATCAAAACTATCAAAACTGTACCTGCTTTTTGTTATTTGTTTCACTCTAAGAAATACAACCATATTTTGCAATGATAAAATAAAAAAAAAAGGAGTTAGAAATATTTCCTGCCTCCTGGATTTTGCTCTAATCATTGACGTGTCCCTATGAGGTGCTCTTGGCAGCCTTTATCTCATTGGTGTCACAAGTGTAACCTACAGTGAGCAGAAGCCTAGGTTCTGATTTCAACAATCTTGTCTTTTTTTAAAGTGTTATCAGAAGATGCTCTCTAAGCACAGCACCAACAAAGAAGAGCAGCCAAGCACATTCCAAGCAGCAATGCTAAACTCTGAGCCAAAAGAATAACAAGGAAAGGTACCTTTTTACAACCTTGTCTTTCCCGGGCAATTCCATTACTGTCTGGGGCAAAAGGTTGATGGCAGTGGACGTGACTGACAAGACCGTGAACAGCACAGCCAAGCAATGGTCAGTGGAGGTCACAAGCCAGACACATGCAGTGCACTTTTCACAATTACCCCCTTAGAAAATGCCCTCCTTTCCATAAGGAAAGAAGCAAACCCCATCATGCACTAGGTTGAGATGTGTCAAGTAACTGCAATAAACACGCTAATACTTTGCTGAGTAAACAGACTTGTCACCAGTGAAAGAAAGCAAAAGTAATGGAGGTCACACAGACACTCATTTAGTCTTTAAAAGGTAATGTCGAGAACTTTTTAATGACCCATTTTCTGGTAACTGCCTTGGCATTTGCAAGGGTGAGAAGTCAGGAAATAATTGTTGTTATAAACAAGTGCCTTCTATTAGATTCAAAACCTGCTTACCTGTGCATCGATTATTTTCTGCTTTGCATCAATAACTGCTTGCATCTCAGCATGATCCTTCTTCAGTTCCTCTTCCACAGCCATTAGCCTAGAATATGGCAGGAAGGAAATATCAGCATCTTCAAAGAGAGGGCTAGCTAGTGTAGAGAACAAGAAAACTCAAAATTCAGCACAGTCAATATTCTGTCCTTCCTGACAAGACACCTGCAACCATCTTTTCTTTCTTCTCCGCCACCTTGGAAGAAGACACCTAAGGTTGATTTTTCTCCTTGTGCCTGGATCCCATACATTTTCATCTCCTTTGGAACAGTAACCCCATAATCATTTCCTCCCTGTTCTCCCTCAGATTTGTTCCTGAGCACAACTTATTTCATCTTAAAATATCAAACCAAGCAACAAAAACCAAACAACCCTCTCTTAATCTCAAGTTACCCTAATTTTGGCCCACTTTCTCCTCCCTTGCACAGCTACGATTCCTCAGTGAGTACTCTACACTTAAATGTCTAGTATGTTTTCTGTCCGTCATTCACGTTTTAACTCATTGATGTTTAACTTCTGCCCGTCTACCTAAACACCTCTCAGAAAGACTGTCAATTACCTCCACACTGTTAAAACAACAAACAGTTCTGTTTACTTGACCTGTCCATAGCACTTTACAAATATTGAGGCATAGTGGTTATAAGCATGGAATCTGGAGTCAGATTGCTTGGATTCAAATCCTGGTACATCACTATGTGACCTTGGGCAAGTGACTTAATGAATTTGTTGCTTGTTTATTTGTAAAATGAGAATAACAGCAATGCATAGTGGAGGCTGTGATAAAGATTAAACAAACTATCATGTGTAAAGTGCTTAGAAAAGTGTGTGTCCCATGGCGAGTGCTATGTTAAGTGTCTGGTAAAAAACGACCCCTCCCTTATTTTCCCTTGGCATCTGTAGCACTCTCAAAAGAGGTCCTCTGGCCCCAAAGATATACCATAAAATTCCTTTCCATGTTTCTGGACTCATTTTGAAAGATTAAGTTAGTCTTGGGCATTGGATATTTCTTTTTTTCTTTTTTGAGATGGAGTTTCGCTCTTGTTGCCAAGGCTGGAGTGCAATGGTGTGATCTTGGCTCACTGCAACCTCCGTCTTCTGGGTTCAAGTGATTCTTCTGCCTCGGCCTCCCAAGTAGCTGGAATTACAGGTATGCGCCACCATGCCTGGCTAATTTTTTGTATTTTTAGTACAGATGAGGTTTCTCCATGTTGGTCAGGCTGGTCTCAAACTCCCGAACTCAGGTGATCCACCTGCCTCGTCCTCCCAAAGTGCTGGGATTACAGGCGTGAGCCACCATGCCCAGCCTGATATTTACATTTTTTTGAAATGGAGTTTCGCTCTTGTTACCCAGGCTGGAGTGCAATGGCGTGATCTTGGCTCACCGCAACCTCCACCTCCTGGGTTCAAGCATTTCTCCTGCCTCGGCCTCCCGAGTAGCTGGGACTACAGGCACGCGCCACCATGCCCAGCTAATTTTTGTATTATTGGTAGAGATGAGGTTACACCATGTTGACCAGGATGGTCTCGGTCTCTTGACTTTGTGATCCACCCGCCTCAGCCTCCCAAAGAGCTGGGATTATAGGCGTGAGCCACTGCGCCCGGCTACATTTTTAAAACCCAGTTCTCCTCTAAGAGTTCTCAAGTAAACCACCTAGTATTAATGTTTTCTAATTGTTATGGTTAAAGACAAACAGATTATCTTTATCTTCACAGGAAGCACCAAGGTCTCATATTCAGGATATTTTAAGAGATACAGTCAATCATCACATTTGTACTGAGTACTACAAGGATAAAAATGGCTTTTGCTGCCATTCCTTCAGGATTCTGTGGATCATCTCCTCAATTCTTTGTCTTCCTAACTAGCCCACATCTACTGCCAGGTGATGATGCTTTTCATCTGGCTAACCTGCTGATGATGCTTTTCATCTGGCTATCTTTCTCTTCCTGCTGTCTTCGGAGCCGCTCCTCGCTGTCCTCCAGTCGGGCCTTGTATTCCAGCAGCAGCTTCTGCATCTGCTGCTCCTGCACCAGCAAGCGGCGTTCATATTCCTCCAGTCGCCGGCTGGACACTCTCAGGCGCTCCTTCAGTTTAGTAATTTCTTGTTCATACTAGGGCAGAGGAGGCAAGGAGAGAAAAACTGGAGTTACACTGCTTTTAGAAATTAGTGATTTATTTATTTATTTAACAAAAGAAACCCTAAGCAATGTAGCTAGACGCTGGCTGTGCTGTTATTCCCTATACTGTTCCTAATATTCTTTAAAATTATCAGTGGACATAAATGCTAATGGAGGATTGCCTTCCTTACTAAAATTATATTTTTAATCTTAACTTGGCATTCCAAATTCTACATATGTATGTCTCTCTCTCTACACTAAGCTACCATTGCTGCAAGCCACATCCAATCTGTGATGGCATCAAATGAAAGTGGGCAAAAAAACAGATGAAGTACTTATAAGTCTGAGAAATCACTTAAAATAAGCCAAAAGTCAGTTGTCTACAAGAGAAAAAGATTCTGCATCATTATCTGCACTGCAGGATCTCTGACGTGTTTTAGCTCATCAGACTGCCATTCCTTTGTTCTACTAGAATCAGCCCTTTAAGAGAACAAGCAACATTTCTATAATGTTAAGCTCCTAAATCAATAAATAAACTTTTATGGCAGAGGTTATTGCTGCTTTCCAGTCACAAGCACTAAACAAAGGCCTACATGTTCTCCAGGGCCAATTAATATTGCTTCTTGGCCCATTTTCGCAATATGACTCACCTGCCCAATTTGGTACTGCTTGCTGGAACATACATGTCTGTGTTCTCACTAAGAAGCTTTACATAAATTCAGTGACTCAATTAGTTACATGGCCCTTTCCTGTACTGTAGTTGCTGTGGCTGGGGTTTGAGTACACAGGAATATCATGCTGATAAAAAGAAGTTAATTGTCTGGTTGACAAACGATATAATGCTATATTATGATATCCAGGTTCTTGTTTGATAACCCTTTTTCCCCATGTCAACTTTTCATTAAAAAACAAAAACAACAAACTCTAAACACTAGATAATGTCCTTTTAACAGTCATCTATAGAACTACACATTCGTTATCCAGAAAAGGTAAAAACTAAAACCAAATTGTTACCAAGATAAAGAAGTCTTGCCCTAGGGTAATTTTGTCCTTGGGTGAAGACCAACAAGTTTATAAAAACACAAAATACTTACCTAAAATGACTAGAAATGAATAGCAGAGTATCCCCTTGATTAAGGCATCTACATTAAAAAGAAAATAGTAGCTAACTGCCACCCCCCAGCAAAATGAACATTTTCCATGTATATTCACACACACACACACACACACACACACACCCCACAGATCTATTTTACAGAGATATGTATAGGACGATTAATATAAGGGGTAGAGGTGAGGGTGGGAGGAGTTTATGTTCTTAGCTAGATAACTCTTTTAGTGGCCTATCATTTGGAGATCAGTGAGTAGATGAAGCAGACTAGGTTCTACCTTCTCAGCATGCTTGGCTTCATCTTGATTTTGCTCAGTTTCTTCTACATCCTCTTCATACTGCCCATTGTTCAATACCCAGGCTGCTGTTCTCTCTACTGGGGACATTGTGGCAGAGTCCACAGGTGACTGAACCTGCATCAGAAACAGTTATTAGCATCTCCCCTAACAGCTCACCCACATGCTATGTTTCAAAACAGCTATTCTTGGAAGACGTTAACTGTGATCTCTCAGTTTTCTAATAAATGCTCTTAGCTTTAAGTATTATTTTACTAACGCTAAGGCTAGGGGTGGGAAAAGAGAATATCCATTTGTATAAGTGCAAACTATTCTTAATAGAAAGTTGTATACATCATACCCAAGAAGTAGCCTTATTCTCCCTCTACAGAAAGCCAAAGACTTAAAATTGTTAATTTGCCCAGTGGCCCAAATGCTGGTACGTAACATATTGCCTGCGAAATTAATAAATGATCTCTGCCATAAAAGTCTTTTATGTCATAAAAATCTATTGATGATAAAATAAGAGAAAGAAAGCTTAACTCGATGGTCAAAACATCTGTTTAACCCAGAGACAATCAGAAATCAAAAAACTGATTAGTGCTAAACAAACTCACAAAGCGTCCATTTATATATCGGCATGCCAAATATTAGGTTGGTGCAAAAGCAGTTGCAGTTTTTGCCATCACTTTTGCACCAATCTACTTAGTTTTCATATTAATAATTTCGAGAAAGAGGACAAGTGATATTGGTTATCTTTACAGAACTCTGACTTTGTGAAAGATTAAGACCACTCAAGAGTCCTTACACCAGAAAATTTCTTGAAAAGGGATCAAAATGATGGATACTGGGTAGTCTACCCAAGTTAGGATAGTTAGGTAAGTTGTCCTTTTCCAATACAGATACACACGGTCAAGAATTCTTGACACTCAAGTAAGAGAGTTGCAACTCTGCTACTTAGTAGTTAACTCACTTAATCTCTTAAATACTATTTTCCTAATCTACCGAATAGAAATAACATCAGCATCACCACCACCACCACCTATCTCGATCATATCATAGGGAGCTGTGAGGATAACATAACATATGTGAAAATTCTTTGGAAACTTCAGAGTGCTACAGAAAGGTTAGATGTCAGTCATTACTATTTTTATGTTTCAAAAACTGGCACTAGATATTTCAGTTCATATTAGGCTACTGAACATTAGTCCTTTTTCCACAAACAATAGTGGAAATACACAATTTTTTTCCCTCTGTCATGCCTCAGAGAAAGAGAGCGCGTGTGAGACAAAGTGCAAAACTTGGTATGTGAGTTAGCCTTTTATAATTAGAGGGATTTGTATTTTGAGGACCAGAATTCTAGAATTTCATAATTGAAGGGCATTTTCTCTCCCATCACAGACATTACAACTGAAGGATCTTCATATCATTGTGAAATAGAACCCAGTTAAACTCTAAATAAATATTTTAAAAGAAGGGGTATTTTGATGAACTTGAGAGTGAGAAAGACCAGATTAAAAGATTGATTGCAGAGACTAAAAGATTATCAGAGATGGGTTGGGAGAGACTTTAAGACTTACACATGCAAAAATAATACAGGGACATTTCTTAAAGGTGTGAAGAAGGATCTGGTTTAGTTGATTTACAGATTATAGATATATATATCAATAAAAATAGCTTCATGGATGGATGTGTATAGTTTACATAAATAGACATGCACACACTAAGCAGCTGTAAATGAACTTCTAGAAATTTATTCTATAAAGCCATTTTCTCCAGTGGATCTAGAAACATATAAACATGTCTTAAATTTCAGTAACTCTTAGTACTTAAAAGTCTATTTCCACTATAGTATGTAGGTGTGTTTTTTATACCTTATTTTTATATCACTTTCATTATTTTTATCATAACCACCTTATCACTGATAGAGTTACTAATTTTGTCTTTTAAAACAACCATTATTTTTATTTTATATATACTAAATTATTTTATGTATTTATAAAAGTTCTGGGGTACATGTGCAGGATGTGCAGGTTTGTTACACAGTAACAATGTGTGCCATGATGGTTTACAGCACCTATTAACCCATAACCGAAGTATTAAGCTCAGCATGCATTAGCTTTTTTCCCTAAAATTCCCCCCACACTCCCTACTCCCACCCTCCCTGACAGGCCCCAGTGTTGTTCCCCTCCTTGTGTCCTTGTGTTCTCATTTAAGACAACCTTCTTTTAGTTAGCTAAGCCCTTGTGCTAAGCAATATCAGTAAAAAAGTAAGTCAGCTATTATATACATTTTAATATGTATAGGTATATTTATATCTTAATAGTTATATATTTTTCTAATTATTAAAATAATTACATGATTAATTAAATAAGTACCTTGCATACATTAAAATATTTCTGAAACTCACACTTGTGGGAATATTGGCTTTTACGATATAGTATCATCTGTAAAAGTTTAATAATAACTGCACATATCAAAAGTTATTATGAGAAACAAATGAGATAGCATGTAAAAATTTGTAAACTGCAAGATACTTTATACACCCACACTATAATTCTCCCCCTACTGGATTTTAAGATCAGAGCACAATAAATTGCTTTAGTATTGGTAAATAAAATAGTAGTAATAAGGGTTTAGGTTTATATTTGATATATGTGGACCTGGAAGGCAAAAGACTGTAGCATTGGGTCTTAAAATATTAACAGAAAGTCAATACTTAAAGGAGAGAAATGACATTTTAGTTTTACAATCTGATCCCTTTAGCACAGAGGGCATGGAAAAGCTGCTTTATTGTGAAACCAGGATTTTCCTATTCTATAGCAGTTTGAGATAAAGTAACACTAAAACTAATAACAACTTTACAGTTTGGAATTTGTTACTTGTTTATATAGTTAACAAGATGTTGCTTAAATGAACTTACTTTCCCTGTGATTTGTTATGGGTAACTATTTATCAAGTGCCCTTACATGCACTGCAAACTAATGGTATTCCTAAGAACATACCAAGGAGAGTTCTTAGCCCCTAAAAGCATATTAGACAACAACAACAACAACAACCACAAACCACTTTAGGATAATCTAGGCTTTAACTGATAAGTGAGAAGTTGTACAATCAAGGGTTGGTTCAATCCACTGGTGATAGTGGTAGCTACAGTATCTTCAGAAAGACTAACATAATGGGCAATGAATTACAAGAAATTGTAATGGGAACTGGGCATTCCCAGTTTATTCCTATTTTATTGGTCAACTCTTATTTTCAGCCACTTCCTAATATATCCTAGCACTTTGCTTGGCATATAGTGGTGGTTAAAATAATAAAAATAAAAGTGACAAAACAGATCAAGCCTAACTATTCCTTCTATTAATGATAAAACCTTCACAAAGTTGTAAAAAGGCTGGAAAGTAATACTGAATAAATAAAAAATATTTATTGTGCTGGATTGAAAGGAAACAGGTGATTTTTGCTTCATGATTTTTTCTGTTGTAGTATGTTCTTCAAATGAAAAAACTATATACGATCTTTTATATATATTCTTGGTCTTACGAGTGTTACTCTTATTTTCCAATTAGACAATCTAATGGGCATCAAATCATACAGTTCTTTTAAATGATACTGACTAGTTAAATGCATAACAGATGCTCAATAAAATATTACTCACTTATTATTCTGGATTATCTTTAGAATTCATTATTAAAATATAATTTATTACTAAGAGAAGAATATTCTATGTTTTTCCTCTAATACTTTGGAAGACCATCAAAGGCTTCTTTTCAATGATTGTTCCATCTCCTTATAAGCTGGATAAACAGCAAAAAATATCTCTAGTTTATAGTCCAAGAAATTGAGGGAGGAGGTTAGTAAGTGGTTCAGATCCCATCTTGCTTAGAAATAGCCTTAGAAAGAGAATTTGTAACCACTGATTTTTGACATGATCATCAAAGAAAATAAAAAAGAAAAAAGAAAAAGGAACAGGAATTCCTATGAGGAATATCTTTCTTTCAAGATAAAGCTGTATAGGGTTTCCCTGGAAAAATAGTTATGCTTTAGGGCAAAAGAGCCTGACAAAGCAGTTTCACTGATACTACAATTAGTCATAGCCTGGCTATGCTGAGGCTAGTTCCCTGTTCCTTGCTAGTATTTACTAGATATAAGCAAGACCAGTTGGTTTCAGCTTCATAGTGTGAAATAGTTGGAGTACCATAAATGAACACTTCTGTTATCAACGCCAAAGAAAGGGCTGATTAAATTAATATGTAAACTTTGAGAGTTCTTGAAGAGGTTGGTTAGAAGAGAGTTCAACAAATCCATATGTGAACACTGCAGAATCATACTAACAAGCTTGACAATTATCTATTTTAAAAGTTCTCATCAAATTCAAACTTCTAAGATTTGGAAACATGCTAAATCTGAACGACTTGTTTTGTATATAAAGTCTATCATTTGTATAAAGTACATGATTCATCAAAAACAAAATAGAGAGGAAAATAAGAAAAAAGCAATTTAAACAGAAGCTGAAGAAAAAAGCATTTTAAACAGAAGCTGACATTAGTAAAAAAATTAAGACAGTTTCTTGAAAAAAATTTATCTGTAAATTGTTTCACCAGGATTTTATTTTCTTCCTACTCATCAGATGTAGAAGACTGAAGCCAGTTACTCTGCTGACAATGGCCGCTACTTTGTGGTAAGATATAAATGGAATTTGCATGGGACAAAGCCCCTGATAATTACAGCCGCCTACAGAACAATTCCCACAAAGAAATCCTCTAGTTTCTGGGAGAGAATTCCCCATACAATTTGCAATTAAAATATGTAAAGGAATTTGCCTTAAAAATGTGCTGATTATATAGAACTTCAGAGGCTTCATGGGAGTGAGATGAACAAAGCAAGCAAGAAAAAGAAATATAAGAAATAAAAGACAAGGCCATGCACAGCAGCTCATGCCTGTAATCCCAGCACTTTGGGAGGCTGAGGCAGGCAGATCACTTGAGGTCAGGAGTTCGAGGCCAGTCTGGCCAACATGGTGAAACCCTGTCTCTACTAAAAATAAAAAAATTAGCTGGATGTGGTGGTGAGCACCGTAATCCCAGCTCCTCGGAAGGCTGATGCAGGAGAATTGCTTGAACCCTGGAGGTGGAGGTTGCAGTGAGCCGAGATCGCGCCACTGTACTCCAGCCTGGGTGACAGAGCAAGACTCTATTTCAAAATAAATAAATAAATAAATAAATAACAATGTAAGTTCAAAATAATACACCAAAAACCAGTGTAGAAAAAACCAGGAACCTGAGCAATCAAAATACAGTGATTTATGCTTCAACTGATATGACAGTGGCAGTACCAGCAAAAGTATAAACAGAAATGAATATTCAAAGTTGTACCTGGACATCTCACTGTCTGTACCCTACTTCATGCCAAAAAATATTTCCCTGATGCATTAATGGTTGTGACACAAAAATTAATTTTTATATTTGTTGTTTGGAGACTGCATGCATTTCCTGCCTCCCATCCATCCAGGCAGCCATCTATTCATAACCCACAGAAGCATGTATTATGTGCTTATGCATTACGTATTATATTTTCCTAAAGGAAAAATGTTATAAATGACAATTGGTTCCAGAAGAGCACAAAAAAGGCTATTTAATTTATAATATTAATAAACAACCAGCCTGAGTCATGGGCCCTCATGGAGTCACTGAGGACTTCCCTACAGAAGGAATGGGTAAGCAAAAGGAAAAAAAAAAAGAATCTTTATTTTCCTTTTCTGTACAGGGCTGAGGTTTCTAAGTACACTTTTGAAAAGCAGGTGAAGGACACTTTCCCTGTCCTATCCCTCTCTGCCGATCTCATGCTCTTCGTTAATCCTATTTTATCTTCAGTGCCCTTGTGCTGCTATAAGTCCCTGAGTAGATTACTTGCTTCTACACAGTATTCAATTTCTAAAATTACGTATTTTTCCCTTCTCCTCCCAATAAACACCTTAATTCTCCGGAAGTCGTTGATCTCAACTAGAGTATGGCACAAAAGCAATGTGAGGAAACTACTTCACAATAAGGTGGGAATGACTGATAGTCTCCTAACACATACATTTTATGTTTATATATACACACATTTATATATAAAAAATACGTAAGATACACAGAAAAGATATGTATTTTTCCTTTTCTTTAAATAAAAGTGCTTATTAAATCAAATGATTTGGTGAAATTTTGAGAAAAACAACAAAATAAAAATGAAAAATATAAGACTTTAGATAAACTGTATTACTCAGTAAAGAATGACCAACTAGGAGGTTTAGCCCAGGAAACTTGCTTCCAGAAACAGCTTAAGTTAGTCATGCTTTTCGTCCCTTCTTCTGTTTCTATATCCAAGGATTCTAGAAATATTCCAATTTTAAATAATCAAAGTAGGGGCAAGGGGCTCTGCTCACAGCAGACTGGAGGCAGAAGCAGCCATATCAGTAAATGCCTAAACTGTAAAAACGCAAATATGTTACAGATACAAACTGGGATTCATTACAGTCTTCCTGCCCAGTTATTTTGCTGCATAAAAGGATTTGTCATAGAACTCTTTTCTAACACTATAATTAAGTTTCAAAAAATAAATTCAACAAAACAATGCTTTTTAGGAGAAAAATCTTTTTAGATGGAAGATATATAAAGATATATATATTATATATATGAAAAAATTATATGTATGTGTGTGTATATATATATTTAACACTAGTTTGTTTCAAAGGGAAAATATGTATTGATGCTTCAAAATGTAATATGTGAGGAAGAAATGATTAACTTCTTGGCAAAGCTTTTTATTTGTCAAGAAAAAATTAGAAAATCTTATATTAAGATTGGATGTGACGCTAGCTGGGCTTGTCCATGTAAACAGAAATGTGAGCGATTTGGAAATGTTTAGAATACTTCCTTTTCCACCCGTGCATCTATCTTTTTCTTCTCTCCTTTACTTTGACTCTATAGGTGTTCAAGTTTTTATTTTTGTAGCCATTTCCAGGAAAAGGCACATGGGACTTTGTATTTCCACAGGGAGTTGAGGGATGGAGTGGAGAATAGTCACATTTAACTCTTGGCTCAGAATGCAAACCTTTATTCTGGAAGCTTAAGAAAAAAAATTAAGAAGGATTAATTTTCAGATCCCCAGAATATAGTCGGTTTGGCCTACAGATTTTAAGTATCTATTCATTCAACATCACAGATTTGTTCTAAGTGCAAACTGAGATAGTAGCTCTGCTGCTTGACGAGAAGGAAGGAGGTCCCTGCAGTGTGTTAGATGCCTAAGTGTAATGAGTCAAACTACATTCTGCAGTCTCACCTAGGCAGAAGCCTCCCAAATTTTTCCTTTCCTCTTTCCATTGAAAGGTTGCTTTTAAGTGGAAATCTTGTTTACAACTGGATTTCCCAATTAGTTATGTATAAATAACCAAATAAACAGATAGACCAAGTAGAAGCCAGACCCCTTCAGCACTCGCACCTACCTGCTGTGTCTGCTGTCTCTGGATTGCTCTCACTTTGGGAACAGGGCTCTCTCTGGACGAAGAGGACTGCTGCCGGGACCGGCTCCCATTCTGCACAGGTTCGGCCACCAGGGCTGCAGATGCCACTGACATGCTCCCGGTGCTACGCAAGGAAGCACTGTGTGGCAGGGACGGTGGGGCTTTGGCTCGGGCACCTAAACCAGCCTGGTCCACTTTTCGGATCTGGGCCTGTCCAGTGCTATTTTGTCGTGGCAACGCAAGAGGTATGTGTCTATCTGGCACAGTGTGCCGCCTGGAGAAATCCTCACTCTGAGTGCTACGTTTAGTGAAATCTTCCATGCTGCTATTGCTGGGTCCACTGAGCTTGAAGTCTTCACTGTTACTTTGGCTTCTGGAACTGGCAGTGCTTAGGTTCTCCAAACTGGAATCTATAGAGGCCTTTGGCATTGCTGGAATTGGGTTATTGAGGTGATAGACAGGGTTCTGGAAGGACAAGGGCTGAAGGCCACCTGGCTGGTTCAAGGCTGGGTGCAGGGGCCTTCTCACTTGGGGTGCACTTTGGGGAGTGCTCTGGGTTTCCCGCAGCTGTTTGATGCTGGCCACCTGGGTTATGGAAAGCTGGCTTCCAGTCAAGCGTATAGGCACATCAAGCATGACAGATGCATGCTCCACTTGAGCAGCATGAGTGTCCTGGAGGTCCATGAGGGAGATGCTCCGACCATTAGGAAGGCTACTTTCCTTTTCATCCTTTTCAGAATAAGTCATGCTCTGAGAGGAGGCTTGCTGAACCAGCAATAATGTTTTCCCTCTGAAGTAGCTGTCTGTGTTGTCTTGGCTTGGAGATTTTAGTTTATGCAAATCACTGTGGAAAAGGAAAGAACACTTAATTTCTCTTGAGACAAATTCAACATAGCTAAGATGACTCAGTTCAGGCATATAAACTCCTCTGAAGGTTCTTAATGTGGATACTTCCATTTCTTTGGAAACTCAGATTTTATCCAATTAGGGAATTATTACAATTCTTAGAATAAAATCCAGCATTTTTACTTCCACCACTGTCTTCAGTTTTAACCAGGATTCCAGTAATTTCCTAGTTAAATTTGAAACCTTCCTCAAATATTCCAATTCATACTTGTCTAAACCTTCAAGAGGAGAAGTTCTAATTGCACAACTGAAAGGTCCCTGCTAAAGGCACAAGTCTTGCCAATCCAGAAAACATTCTAAGCATACATTGTGTCCACCTGTCCAGCTCACAGTCAGCTATAAAATGGTTTTAACTGAGGTTCTTCAAGATTTTGAATGTTAAAACGTATAGAAACATCGATTTCATAAAACCTTTAGTCTTCCATTAAGCAAGACAGAAATTTTAAAAATATACTGTGGAATATATTGTAACTCTCCGTACTATCATTCTAGAAAAGAAGTTATCCCAGATCTTGTGCATTATTATAACAAATAATTGGACTGCTTGCTCTCAGGTCAGATGAGTCTTCAACTGCTCATGATTTTAAACTTGTAAATTCAACAAATAGGTTAAATATACTTCTGTTAAATCTAAATATTATCTTTCTCTGAGATAGTAGTCAAATCCTCTCTTTCATACCTGTCAGTGGGGTCTTCAAATATTTTCTGCAGCCCAGAGGAGAGGCTTCCACTGACATTGGGACTGGAGTTATGCTCAGTGAAGCGTCTCAGTTGCTGTTGTATTGGCGTTGGATTAGTCAATGACTTGGTAATATCAGCAAGAACACGAGGGAGAGGCCCCAGTTTTGCCACGGTTGCCTGTAGGAAGGAATTTTCACCCTAATTGGATAATAAGCATTGCGACATCCACCACAGATTGTTTTTGGCATAACGATGGCCATTGATGGAGGGGTGTAGGTTGGAGGGAAGGGTAGGTGTTTGCATATGGGAGTGGCAGGTTCATAATGCATTGTTATGGAGCAGTAGAACCATGGCGTCGAGATGAATGGAGGCGAAACAAGGTACAGCAGACATTGAGAAAAGAAAGGAAATCGAAATCAGGATTATGCAAATAAAAATTAAAAGACATGCTCAAAACTACCAAACTAATGCCATTCCAACTAAAATAGGCATGCAAAGCAAACTAAATCTTTGGGAGGCTAGTAAATCAAGGTGAGGGAGGGTAAGGGAAGAACCAAACTCCTTCTAACCAAAAGAACTTCAAGACCACAGGATCAGCTAGTATGATAAAACTTTCAAAGAAAAGGGATCATGTGAGAAAAGAAATGCATGCCAACATACAAGGTGCTGCATTCAGGAATCCAGAGTACTGCAGGGCACACAGATGATACTACCATCCACTATCACAGTCAATCTTGGGAACCCTGACCCACTGCCAACTGAATTTCCATCAATTAAGACAATTTTTGGTGTAATTTAACAGCAAAATCAGGTAAACTTTCTCTATGAGATATGTCTAGATATATTCCTGGTTCCCAGGACCAAACAGGGATTAAAAAGGAGAAAGTGTGTTTTCACAGCAAAGCCTGTTAAAAAGATCTTGATCCTGAATAAACCAGGCCTATTTCACATGATAACTGAATCTGCATCCCACTGAGATGCAGTTATTCAACAAAGACTAACTCTTTATCTATCTCAATTATTTTTTTCTTTAGGGAATTCTTATTCTCATGGGGACTTATGGGTCCCTTCAACTGTTAGTTTAACATAGTTGCCTTTGGGTCTTTGTCTCCTCAACAATCAACAGATTCTTCTACCCTACTCAAACAGTTACAGATGCCATCTGAAGAGTACCTTTACTTGCTCAACAATGTTGGGCTATGATTCATATGAAAAGGATTTACCTTTGGCATAGTTGCAACTTAAAAATCTAGCTAGCATTTCTAAAAGTGAAGAAAAGGTCCTCAAGAATAAGTAACAGTTTATTGTTTTACAAATGTTTTAAGCACGGGAGGACACACTACCATTTATGTTTCCTCAGCAAAGTAGTCTTTGTTCATAGGTTTTATTTCCCTCCAAATTTTATAGCATTTTTATCAACAGGAAAGTAGAGGAAAACAAATAAATCCTTATCACAGAAAAATAACTGTCTTTTGAAGTTATTCTAACATACCACCATACATATTTATAAAGTGCCCGTAGCAAACAAAAACATCAATAAATAATTATTGTAATCAGCCTAGCCAAACTCCATTAGACTATTTTTTACTACCAAATTTATTCCTTTTTGTAAAATTCCAGAAGGAAGAAAATGATTGGCATGAAGTACATTTACTTATTAGTATGGTATATAATAAAATTCTTAGCAAACAAATGGTTAAAAATAATTGTTTTCTGTATTCTTAATTCACATCTGTAAAGGAAGAAAACAGTAACTTTTAGCACTAAGAATTACATGAAACTCTCTGACTTGTAGAGTAAAAAAATTTGTTTAATGGGTAACGTTATTTAAACATGATAGACCTAGTATTTTCTTAGCTAAGTCTACACTTTTGTTAGAAATTACCATATGAAGTTTCATCTCATCCTATTAGACGTGCATAAGGCTGTATATACCAATATATTAGTTTCTAGTCAAGTTTTCAGATATGCACTCTGTATATATAAATTTAGAGAAACATACCCCATTAATTCAGATATTATTAAAAATATATATTAATAATGTCATGGTTTGCTAGAATTTCATGGTTGTAGATCCCATATTTTACTCAGAAGTGATGAATATTTCCTCTCAGATTTCCAGGTAAAAGGTTGCTTTCAATTAGAAAGAGTGAGTGCTGTCACTCTATAGGTACTCTCCAGAATTCAGTTACATTCAAGTTCTCTATCTTCCATCAACCTACTTTACCTTATCAAGTTGGGAAACTACTTCCCACAGTAAGGAATGCAAAACTGAAAGCTCTCGGCCCAGATCAATGTAACCATCAAAGCCTGGGGTGTTTGAGATGGTGTCTGGATTAGAGATCTCCAAAAGAAAGCGCTTCATTCCACCCCATTCATGTTCTAAAAAATCATTCATGAATGCCATGTATTCCTCTTTGTTACCAAACCTGAAGTAGAGGATGAGAAAATGAGAAAGAACATATTCAAGAAGAGAGATATGATCATTTTGAGTTAACTTTACACAGAACTATGAAATTTTTTATTTTGTGGAGGGAATGACTAATTTTATTATCTGTAAGTGATAAATGCTATAACATACTTTCTTAATATCACTTTAATATTCCAATGCTTTGAATAGCTTTCTATTCTCCAAAGGGTAAAGCCAAAACTTTTTTTTTTCTTCTGGTATTTAAATTTCTACGTAATATAGCCCTCACTTATCTACCAAATGCTCACCAGTACAAACCTTCAATATTGCTAGCTTCTTCAAAGTCTCCCAAATATATTATACATTTTTTTCTTCTCCAAGCTTTTGCCCATGCTATTTACTTGCACTAGAGAAAAACCTCTCTCCTTTGCCTATCTAGATTCTAGCTATCTTCAGGGCCTCGTTTAGTCCATAAAAGCTGTTCCAAAATAAAATATAAATAATTTTAGCTCAAATATGGATAAATATGTATATTTCTGCATTGGCTTATATATAAATTATACAAAATTAAAATAGTATACCCCTAAAAAGGCACTATTTATACTAGAAAACAATCTGTTCACTGAAGTTCTAATTTTTTTCTTCAATACATTGCTAATAGAAACTTGTCTTTAAGCATCAATATTGAGTAAATCTGTGGTTAATTCTGTAAATGTGAATTCCTTACCAGACATTTCTTGAATTTATTTCCTATAAATTATAAAAATAACATAAACTTACTGAAAAAAGTTTGCAACAATGAAAAGTAGAAAGAAAAAAGTGTGGATGTCTTATTCAAGCTACCCAAATACATCTGCTGTTTATATTTTAGTATATTTCTTTCCCAACTGTTTTCTCCTAATTTTCTTTTGAAAAATTTTAAACCTACAGAAAAGTTGAAAAAATATACAATGAATACCCATATGCCTTTCTTCTACATTAACCAACAGTTATTTTTGACAAGCTTGCTTTCACACCCTCTCTTTCTATACACATACTTTTTTTTTTTTCCGGAACCATTTTAAAGTAAGTTGCAGACATCACCTCTAAATAGTTTAGCATCCATTTCTTCAGAATAAGACATATCTCTTACATAAACCAATGCCATTATCACACTAAAACTTTTCAAAATATTATTCACAAATTATCTTATCTACAGTCTATAAATTCCACCCACTGTCCCCAAAATGACATATGTATATTTTTTCCAACTTGAGATTCAAGTAAGTATCAAGTATTGCATTTAGTCTCTTTTAATCTACAATAGCCCCCCTCCATCTTCTGCATTTTTCATAAAATTGTCTTTTTTGAAGTGGCCAGGATAGTTGTCTTAGACAATGTAACCGCAGAATTTATCTTTTCTTCCCAACATTTTTTAAACTTAGATTTTTGTGTTTTAATATTGCTTGGATAACAGCATATATACCATTTTTTATTCCGCCTTTTTTTTTCTACTAAAGTATTTTATCAGTACTTTTCATTTAATATAATTTTACTTTCATGTTCTATATTATTGGATAGTCTTTGTAAACAGTTTGTAGTGCCTGCAAATATTCCACTGAATGTATGTATTATAGGTTACTTAACCATTCTTCTATGAAGTGATTATTTAAGTTGTTTCCAATATTTTGCTATATTTATTAATACCACAGTGAAACATGAGTGATAGGGCTCCCAACTCTCATCCAAATTTTAGGCCTCAAGTATTTTTTTAAATTGTGTTTTTAAAGTGGTTACAAAGTATCACCTACTTGGCAAAGTTGGCCAGGTTCTGAATGACCTTGGCAATAAGAGTTAGAGTCCGAGATGTGCGGTCATCAGGATACTCCTGCATAAGGTTGAAAAGACTTGGAGACATAATGGCTGGACACAGAAAACGGAGAAATAAAGAGGCACTAATGAGCCTCTCGCTGATGTCTTGCTTGCCATGGTTCAGGCACTGCTGCTTCCATGATGCAAACACTTCTTTCAACTCACGAGGGAAAACACTAGGGAAGGAAAAAAATACCGAAGACTCTAAACACAGAAGTACCAGAACCCAAAGCACAAGTGATTCCACCTTGACACAATGTATCTCTGCTTAAGAGTCAGGCTGGGAGGAGGACCTGGTAGAAATTCTGGGATGAGGTTTTACCTGATTCATGGCTGAGAGGGGGTGGAAAATTCACGGAGGCCAGATGGAGACTGGAAACCCAAGGCTACAAAACTCTGGATTAGTTTAAATTTAGTTTTGCAAAGTGGGAAAATGGCATGAGGCTCCTGACTAAACCATCTGGTTTAGTATAACTCACCATAATCTCTCTAAAGACTGTTCATCAAAAATCTTCAAAATTTCACCAATTGCTGGAGTTAAGAGCAATAATCAAAATTCATGAACACATCTGTTCAACACTAGTAAATATTTTAGAAAGCAAAATAAATGCCTTTGATATTAGAGGCTATAGTACTAATATTCTGGGGAGAGATTATATTTATATAGATAGCCAGATCAAAAGTATTTCTGCTTACAATGAATATTTCAATTTTAGATGGGACCGTATTAGGGAAACTTTCAATTTTTCCCCAAGACCCTCCTCTTTGGTTGTAAAATAATAGTTAACATTGTGATGACTTTTATATGAAAAAATTTAAGTTTCACAGGCAGAGGATGAGATAAGCTCACCAGTAAGAGTTGATGATCTTGCAGAAAGCCAGCTCACAGCACATTTTCAGGTTGCTCTGATGGTCTATCAGTTCACTAGATGAACATTTGCTGGGATCCACCTCACAGTTCTCATCTGACTCATACAAAGCTTTGATAAATTCCCCTATTTGAAGAGAGAAGATGACAGTATAACTATAAATACTGTCTTCCTGAATAGAATAAAAGGATTTATGATTTCTGTCCCGAAATGTATAATGGGGAAGTCTTTTCTAGATCTGACATGGAGGGCACAAAAGACGGCCTATGAAGGGTCATTGCTTTGGAACCCACGAGTTGCCACATCCTACATATCATGTTTATTTTTCTTATCCTGGAAGTGGAATAACAGCAATCACTACCATCATCATCATCACAGTATTTATAAAAATGGTAATGATACTACTTTAAGCAATGGAGTATCAACTGAAACTAAACATATGTTTAATTAGCATAAACTTGTTATTTGTTTTAAGGTTTGCTCTACTGAGGTGACTATTATCGTTATTCTAGTAGAACACATGACACAAGCTTGACTGAATAGCCCACTGAAGGTTTTAAGTGCTAATGTTGGTGCCAAACACAGATGCAAGTAAAGATCTCTATGCTTACCTCTTGTAGAGGAGACAGTCATTCAACACTGTACAATATTATAGCAGATCTCCTTATATAATCTGTATACGCTTTTCTATATAAATTTAGTTTAGAAGCCCTGTTCACATAGCCTATGCTCTATGAAGATAAACCCATTATTCCCTGAAAGAACAAATTCCTACCTTACCTGTTTATCCTCTAGCATACACCATACCTTGTACATCTTTGACTACTTCATATTTTACAAGGTGTTTCTTTCATTTCTAGGATGAATACCTTTGGAGGTTAGATACTAGGTTCTATTCATGTTCAAATCTTGACTCTTCTGAATAGCTCCCAAAATGTTATAGGTGCTCAATAAATATTTATCAGAGATGGCAGTATGTATTCTTGTTTTTTTAATGGTCTTTATGAAGGAGGAGTGGATCTTTCAAATCTCCTCCCAAATATGCTTTTATTACTTGAGGTTCAGGCTAGTCATAACACACTTCATGAAACTGAACAATAATGCCTGCAAAACTAAGTAGCAGCAGCAATAGAAAGAACATTTCTATCAAAGTGGTTAGTATGCAGATAAATGAAAGCTTTTAAAAATATCTGTGACACAGAATGAGAAGTGGTAATTTTGAGGAAAAATACTTAGGGAGCAGGAAACAATGTGGTATACAGAAAGGAAAGTGGTGCACAGAAAAATTAAAGGCATTGAGGTCAGAGAAATACAGGCTCAAATCCTGGAACCATCATTTAACTGACTGTGGGGCCTGGAAAGGTCACTTAATTAGTCTGAGTTTCAGCTGTCTTATTTGTAAAATAGTGTTAACAGAAACCACCCTGTAGAGTTGTGGTGAGGAACAGACATAATGTATGAAAAGCATCTAATATGGTACCTGGCTCTTAGTAGGAGTGCCATACAAAACGTATTTTAATGTACAAATCATGCAACTTTTAAATAATTTTTTGTCAAGTGAAATGGCTAAAACTAGTAAAAGCCATTTTAAAATGTTACAAGACATGTATTCAACATGTTCTCTATGTCTCCTATGCTATGTGTTCCCACAAATTTAGGTACTCCTTGAAAGAGTACCTAAATTTAAAACTAAGAAACCAGTGTCAAACATCCCATGTAAAAACCGGCTAAACTTTACACATGTATCCTAAATATTCTGTTTAGTGAGTTCTTTTAGGTTATGTGTATTTGAAGGAAAAAATAAGATTAACAAAGAACATGAATATTAACAATATTTTTCTTTTATTCCTCAAGAAAGAGCCAGATAAATAACTCCAGGGCCCAGAAGTAAATTAATTTCTATAGTATCAGCTTAAAAAGTTTTTGTCCCTGATTATGACATATTTAAAATGCTCCAAAATAGGAAAAATATTACTTTAACTGTTGAAACAATAACCAATGTTTCAGCATGCAGAATGTACCATATTGAAAGGAGAGACTTTTATTGATTTGTAACTAGAAGTTTGCTTACTTGATCAAAATTACCAAGACAGATTTAAAAACCCATTTAAGTTTGCCTCCTTGCATTTGAAAAACACCAGAGCCAAAAGGTTTGCTTGTTATGTTGTCTACCTGTTAAGTTTGTGCCCAGATGTTCTATGATGTATTTTCTGTGTAAATCATTAACTCATTACCATCTAGCATAAAAATTTCACATATATGAGTAAGTCAACAAGTATGAACATGTTACTGTTGAAAGAAATTTGCCTCCACCACTAAGAGTGGAAATCAGGTCTTTTCAGGGCTTTCTTTTGTTTCACAGATAGTATTTCCTGTGTGTCACAGGATACCAATGTGCAATCTGATTTCAATCAGAAAGGTAAAATGGGAAAACAGATGGAAGATTTAAGTCTAAACAATGCAGAGTCTGTGCAGAAAGAGTAATGCTTTAATTAACATAAAGACTGGCTAAAAAGCAGACAGATATTGTACAATATTACTGGCAACTTTTAAAATCAATTATCTCTGAAAATTATTCAAGCAGTCGGGAAACAGTACCTATTTTCTGCCCAAAGTATATGAAATACAGCAAAACTTTAATGAGAAGAAGACAATATAGCCCCTATCCTGAAGAAGCTTACCAATTAATTCTGTTTATGCTCTTAGAGGCAGCAGCCGTTTTTACTACTCTGGCCCTTGCTCTTGGATTATAAATATTATTACAGAGATTTCTGAGGGGTTACTTGAATCTCTTCCCATGTCCACTGAATTAATTTTCATGCCTCATTGAGCCCATCAGCCATTTAATCATTCACTGTCCTATCACAGGACTGGTACCCACTTTCCATTTTGGAAATTATTTCATTCAGAAATCCTGTTTAGCACACTGAATTTTTAAGTATGAATATTTGATTTCAAAGAAGCAGGTAGTCAGTAAATATTCAACCCTATGTCCACAGAATGGAGAAAACTGTTTGAGATGCTTTTTTTTTTTTTTTTTTGGTAGCCTTTTATAATGAAATACAAATCATTAAAGCAAACCATGAGATATAATTGATGACTGTAATAAGCTCTTTATGCAAATGACACTATAAATCTCTTTGTACTTTTCTTAAGCTCTTTGTACCATTTTAAAGTCTACATGATTAGAGAAAAAAACATGAAGACAAGCAGGAAGACAAAAAATCTCCTTCAGAGCAGAAACCAATTGTAGTAGCTACTACACTGTGTCTGCTTCATGTAAACACAGTGATCCTGTTGCTTGACTGGCGACTCACTCTTTATTCCTTACAGCCTGGCTCCTTTACTCCTGAAACCAGTGTGAGCCGTCACCAGTGATATTTAAGGTGCCAAATGCAATATCTATTCTTTTTCTTTACCTTCCGTAATTTCTGACTTTAATGATGCTCTCTTATTGGTATCTAGGACTCAGTATTTTCTTGATTTTCTTTCTTTTTTGGATGCTCTCTTTCTCTGATCACTTCTCTGATTCTTCTTTATTCTATATGATAAACCCAGGTGCACTCTAAGATCTATCTTTGGCCTTGTTCTCTTCCTGCTCTGGTAATCTTACAGCATCATTTAACCTCTCCACATGTGTAAATTGGTCCCAAATTTCCAACAGCCAGCTAGACAGGTGATCTGCTTAGATTTCCTACCTAAACCCCTGAGATTTCCTACTAGAACTTCAAATTGAATATGTATGAAATTTCCTGTTTCACGCCTACTAATTCTGTGGTTTCCTGTCAGGAATCTCATCATCCCCCTAGTCACTCACAAAACCCCACAATTCTCTGTAATATTTGTTCCCACAAACTGAAAAATTTGCCAAGTTCTATCAGTTCAACTTTAATACTTCTCATATCCATCTTCTCTATTCTTACGTGCATTATTACCCTCATTCAGAGTCTGAGTCTCATTATTTCTTACTAAAATGGCTTTTTTTTTTTTTTTTTTTAAGAAGGAGTTTTGCTCTTGTCACCCAGGCTGGAGTGCAATGGTGCAATCTTGGCTCACTGCAACCTCTGCCTCTCAGGTTCAAGCAATTCTCCTGCCTTAGCCTCCCTAATAGCTGGAATTACAGGTGCCACCATCATGCCTGGCTAAATTTTGTATTTTCAGTAGAGACAGGGTTTCAACATGTTGGACAGGCTGGTCTCGAACTCCTGACCTTAGGTGATCCGCCTGCCTTGGCCTCCCAAATTGCTGGGATTACAGGTGTGAGCCACAGCGCTCAGCCTACAATGGCTTCTTAACTGATCAGTTTTCAGCAGCTTTCTTCACCAACTTTTGTAAGACAAGGTCTTTCTCTGTCACCCAGGCTGGAGTGCAGTGATGTGACCATAGCTCACTGCAGCCTCAAACTCCTGGGCTCAAGCAATTCTCTTACCTTGGCCTCCTGAGTAGCTGGGACTACAGATGAGAGCCACCATGCCTGGTCAAAACCCATCTTAATCAGTCTGTTAAGTTAATTCCACTGAAAACAACCTGCTCACAACTTTCAGTGGCTCTCCAATGATTACTGTAAACTTTAAATACTCAGGCATTTGAGGCTTTCACAATTTGGTTCTAATTATTGTCTAATCTTTTTGTTTGTTGTTCACGTTTTCTTTCATGTCTTTTTCCAGCTAAATGGTTTTATCGCACACTTTCCTGGTTCTGTCCCAACTCTACGTCTTTTTGTTCAGGGGTCCTTTTCCCCATGCTAATTCTTATCTCAATGTCTGCTCTTGCTCAATGTCTGTTTTTAAGTAACCTTTCTAGCCTTCAAACTACATATACGAATGTATTTCACAGAGAAAGTTTGACAATTCTATCAGCTAGATTCAATATTTAAAAATTCTTTGAAAGAACATAGAATCTCTCTCTTTTTGGTACAGAGATATCCCTTATTTTATCTCCTTATAGTATAAACTCCTTGATGGCAAAAATCTCTCCAATCATTCAACATATTTTTACTGTCTACTCTTGATAGTCACATGTGACTGCTGAGCATTAGAAATGGCTTGTGCAAATTAAAATGTGTGATACATGTGAAATACACACAATTTCAAAAAGAATAACAAAGTAAAATACCTAATTAATAACTTTTATTCTGACAAGCCATTAAATAATATTTGAATATACTGGGTCAAATGAAATATGTGACTAATTTCACCTGTTTCTTTTTACCCTTTTTAATACTGTGACTACTAGAAAATTTAAAATTACTCCAAATATAAAAATAAATAAAATTACTCACACATGGCTCATATTATGTTTCTATCAGACAATGCTGCTCAATAGTCTGTGCAGGTAGTGGGGTATGGAGGTAAAACAATGGGCTATTTCCTTCAAGGAACTCACATCTGCTCTATCGTGATGTATATCAAAGTGACCAGCACAGTGCCTTACTGTAGTGGTTAATGCCTTAACTTCATGACTAAATCTGGAACTACAAGTGTGTAGTCTAGTAAGCAAGAACTACTGATTGGACAAAAATTAGTTATGTTAAACATTCTAGACACTTCAAAGGCAGAAATCTCTGGGGGAGTTGTGGGAAGTGGCAAGAGTTTCTTCACTTTGATTAGAGTTTTGCATACATGATAACAAATGTCAGGGTAACACTCTCAAGACTAGGTAATATATTTATACCATCATATAAACACCCAACACTTTGGGGAAAACAGACCACCTCAGATCTATCAGTGGACAATGCTGATATTACTGTGCATCCCAGAATCATGAAGTTGAGGACCAGGGGAGGTAGTGTATGCTGACAGCGTTTCTGTTTCTACATTTATTGTTGTTATTTCTCCACTGATGAGTACTGCAAAGACTTCTTACAGTCACAATTCAAACCTTAACACTTGAGTCAGCTAGAACTAAATAACATGCAGAATTTGAGCTCAATTCATCTGTCTCATGCGGTTGAAATACCTTAAAATTGAAAGGTAAAGAAAAGAAAATAGATGTTTTTCTCTTTCATACCCAGTGCGTCATGAAGATACTGTTGTCCCACCAACTTGAGGTATTCCTCAATGGATTTGGTGGCAATAGTGTTCTCTCTGAAGATCAAGACATCATGCTCTCCACAACGATCCACCTCAGACATCACCAAGTCAGTCAGAAAGTCCTGGTAGAATAATGTTCAATCAAGCAGAAAGCAACTGAATAAATAATATACATTAGAAGAGACTGCTGAAATATCAGACACCCTGGAAATGCTGCTTTAAAGCTAAAGCCACCAGATTTATTGAAAGGAAAAAAAGCACTCAGGATAAAATCTTAGGTGTTACTATTCCTACATTTAAAATTCTTGCAAAGATTTTTCATTGCACTTTTGATAAAGACCAATTCTGAATGCGATTTACAAGTCCCTATATTTTCTGGTTTCTGTTTACCTTTCAAGACTTGTACCTTTTCTTTTCAGGTCCTTTAATATACCAAGCCCTTTCTAACACATAATGTTCTCTGTTCACCACAAAGCCTTTTTTTTTTTTTCAAATACAGTTCTTAGTTCTGCTCTGCTCCTACCCTTGCTTCCACTCCCACTCTTACGTAGCTCATTCCTGGGATCCTTTGGATTTTAGTTCACACGTCATTTCCTCAGCGAAGGCTTCCCTGATCAACATTGTCCCTGAACTCTATTAGTCAGCTCCCTTTGCTCCATTTTATAGTATCATCTCTCTTTTTATCCTCTGCAATTCTCACTGTAATCACATTTATTTCTGTAATTACTTGATTAATATCTATTTTCTCCAGAAAACTAGTTTCTGTTTTTGTTTACCACCATATCTCCAGTGCCTAACGATTTCTGGCATACATTAGGTGTTCAATATATAATAGTTACAAATTGGTCCACAGTATCAATGTAGAATCTACTGAACTCAACACTTGAAGTCATTTTCTAGGCTGGCTGTCTGCCCTTCCATCCATCCATCCATCCATCCAGAAGGATAGCATAAGGAGAAATAAAGGGTCAAAGAAACAGTTGCTTCATTCCTCAACAGTCTTAAAGAACTTGTATAAGGTTCAATGTTGGTTGTACAGTTCGAAATGGGATAACATCATATATTTTGAATGCTATATAATTATTGGATACTTCTAGGGCTCCAAATGCCAAAACAGGGAGAATATGCTGATTTACTTTTAAAATTAAGCATTTTAAATATCAATAGGACTTACTCTGGGGCAGCTTAACAGTATAAAAAAATTGTGGACTTAGGAATCACTATTAAACTTAATGCTAAGAGACAGCAGGAAACTTTTGGGGGTGACAGTAACATTCTGTATCTTGATCATGACAGTGGTTTCAATGGGTGCAAAATCGGTCAAAACTTACTAAACTTTTCCACTTTAAACGGGTGTTTATTGTACCTAAAATGTATGTAAATCCATATTAAGTCATTTGGAAAGTCTTAATGTATATTCTGAACCTTGAGCAACTGAAAAGTAGAAATTCAAAACTTCAGTGATACCTCGTTCCAAACTTATAAGCTTTTTTAATGACAGAATGCCCAAGATTATTATTAGTAAATTTAAGCACAAAAGTTATAATCCATAGAAAGGCAGATAAGAGACTCATGATTGAGTATATTTATATACTCTGACATATCAATAAATAGTAATAGTACTTTGTTTGCTTCTAAATACATTATGCTAGCTGTGGATTTCTTTGGATCTGAGATATAATTTTATCATGACCAGTTTGCATACAGTATAATGGCAACTCTGCCTCATTAAGTGAATATGCCTCACAGGTCAGAGATTTTTCTCAACTGGTTTTTGTTTTTCCTACAACCAGCATATTTCTGCTTTAAAAAACAAAAAAAACCTTCCTGAGTTTTTACTTCTATCCAAGGTGAAATAAGAAGTCTATCATGAAACAGCTACCAATTTTATAATATCCCTTGGTATTTTTATTTTAAATATAGATTTTAATCCCATGAAGACTCTTGCTAATACCCAACATGCTTCTGGAATACCTCTTTCTGTGCCTAGAGGATACAGTCATCAGTTAATCTTAAACAAAATACAGTGAGGAAGAAAACCACCATACAACACTCTAGAACTAAAGATAAGGAACCCTGAACACGCTGTAGGGTTATCATGCCAATTATACCATTTATTTTGTCAGACAATAAAGCATTGGCTGTAGTATCTATGTTTCATGCAAATGGACTTTAAATATTTGTTGGTCTCTCCATTTTATTTGTTTAGTTTTATAATTTTTATCTTTTCTGGATCTAATAGGTTTTCTTCTTAATTCTTCCTTTTCTTCTTCTTGTGACCAACAGTAAAGCACATTTCTCTAATTTGGATTTCTACAGTAACCATATCTTCGTTTCTTTGCAAAAGGTCAGGAAGAGATTTCAGGCATTGCAATCCCCCTTTTCCACTTACCTTGGCTCTGCCAGTACTTTGAAGAATGTGCACTAAGGCACAAGCCAACTCTTCTTTATTTCTCACGCTAATTACTGGCTCAAGGACAGAACACAGCATGGTGTAGTTGCTGGTGACAAATTCTGCAAATTCTTTGTATTGTTCCATAGGCAGAATGGTGATAGTTTGGAAACGTGATTTAATCCGAATAGAAGGTCCTCCTGTCTTTCCTTTGTTGGGTGTAGGTGTACTCACTGGATACCACTTTTCTACAAATTGGCGACCAGTCACACTGGCAGTGGGGATGTTGACTAGCCCTACATAATTATTCTTGTCCTTTTTTTTCTTTTTTTCCACATCCTTGTAAATGTGAACTGTGATGCTATGAAGAGGTGGAAGGCTGAAGAATTCAAAATGTTCACCCCAGAAAATATTGTCTGCTTTGGTCTTGCTGGTTGTACGAGCAAAGAGTGTATCATCAAGGCACAGTTCGCAGAAATATTTCTTTTTAGGGGCAAGGTCCTTGGCTTCAATGATCCATAAACGAAGAACATTTTCGGCTCGCCTGCAATTGTCCTATAAAGAGGCAACAAAGTTGAATTTCAGAGCTGATACTGCAGAAAAAAAAAATTTTTTTTCTTAAGTTGGCAAGGCTGATTAGGTACTCTATTAAGGGGAGTCAACAAATAATGAAAGGGATTGCTATCTCATTGCTTAGGTTAACAGCAAGCTCTAAATAGAATCTTGAAGAATTATATATAGTTCATTATATATTATATTATATCTAGCTCATTCTATTTAATTTACTTGGGTTAAGAAAATATCATTTTGTAATGGTAAGTTTTCATATAACCAGCCTAATTTCTGCAAATAAAAGAGATAAACTGTTAAGAAGCTCATATTCTAGCCCCTCTTCTACCATGTATTAACTTCTGACATGGCCAATTCACTTAACTTTTCAGAGTCCTTTTATCCATACTGGTAAAACCATGACAATAATATCTGCAGTAAGACTATTTTTAGCTTAAAATTATGATACAGTTTGGATATTTGTCCCTGCCCAAATTTTATGTTGAATTGTAATTCCCAATGCTAGAGGTGGGACAGGTGGGAGGTGTTTGGATCATGGGGCAGATTCTTCATGGTTTGGTGCTATCTTTGTGATACTGAGTTCCTGTGAGATTTGGTGGCTTAAAAGTGCGTGGCACCTTTCCCCCAAATCACTCAAACACACACACACACACACACACACTCTCTCTCTCTCTCTCTCTTTCGCTTGCTCCTGCTTTCACCATGTGATGTACCTGCTCCTGCTCTGGCTTCTGCCATGACTATAAGCTTCCTAAGGCCTTCCTAGAAGCTGAGCAGATATTAGCATCATGCTTCCTGTAAAGTCTGCAGAACTTGAGCCAATTAAACCACTTTTCTTGATAAATTACCCAGTCTCAGGTATTTCTTTATAGCAATACAATAATGGCTTACTACAAATGGCATAACATATAAATGTGCTTTAAAACTCTCCAGCTGTAGACAAATTAAGGTATTACTACTACATTTACCTTCTATCAACTAACTGCTTACAAAGTTACACATTTTTTAGATACTCAAAGCCACTATTACCTTATTAGGTTGAACTGTCCTGCGAAGGTTTTCCATCCACTTATCTCTCTCAGAAGCGGAGTTACAGCTGAAACATTTACTTCCACTTAAATAGGTAACCTTTAACATAAAAATTAGACATAAAAAAAAGAAAACATTGGATCTCAGGGCTCTATCATTTGGGTTCATAGCATACCTCTAACTCTTAAATGATAAGGTCAGAATGTCCTGGAATTAGGACAGATGGATGAATGGATGAATGGATGGATGAGAAAAATATGGTCTCAGATCCTGAACTACTCATGCTGTGGTAGAAAAATAACATAATGAGCAACATCCTTACCAATACTAAAAAATTAATATACTAATTTAGTGTTATTGTTAGTCTCATCCTCTAATGAAAATGTACTAAGAGGCAAATTTTATTGAAAGTAGACAAGGCCAAAAGGAATGCAAAGTTGTGAGTTAGAGATATGCTATGAACACAAATCATACTATAAGAAATTAAGATGATCTTTGCTAGTTTTCTGATACCTATATTTACATCTATATCTGCTTTTTGCTTAGGTAGCATCCACATCCATTTCCAGATATGAGAACAAAGGCCATTTTAAATTCAGCTGAGGAAACTAAAACTGGCCTATGGTTCAGAAAAATAAAAATTAAATATTAGGCAATACCTTAAATTAACTATAAATGAATATGTTCAACTTTGAGTTAATAAAAAACAGGTAATAAAAGATGAGTTTCTTTTTTTTCTCTTTCTTTTTTTTTTTTGTGAGACGGAGTCTCACTCTGTCACCCAGGCTAGAGTGCAGTGGTACAATCTCAGCTCACTGCAACCTCTATCTCCTGGGTTCAAGCGATTCTTCTGCCTCAACCTCCTGAGTAGCTGGTATTACAGGCGCACGCCACCATGCCCAGCTAATTTTTGTATTTTTAGTAGAGACGGGGTTTCACCATATTGGCCAGGCTGGTCTCGAACTCCTGACCTCGTGATCCACCCACCTCGGCCTCCCAAAGTGCTGAGATAATAGGATGAGAGTTTCTGAAACAGCATATCAGATTTCTTGAGACTGTCTTCACTATATTATAGAAGGATATTAAATAATATTGAAGTTACTAATATTGAATTACTATCTTTGGAACCCATCTTTCCTCCATTAGGCAACTAGCCTGTTGATTTCTAGTCATTTATTAGGTTAGCCTGACCACTATTAACACAGTCCTTTAAAAATGAAATAGGCTCTTATATACCTAGTACCTAACTCTGGGCTTGGTATACAGCCTAATGAACTGAGTTCCACGAATATGGGAAAGTTCAACTGACTTTTATAAAAAGAACACCAATAAACGGCCTGCTCAAATTGCTGAAGTTTGCTCCCTTATTAACTCTGGCCACCCTAATAAATCCGATTAGATTACATGCTCTGTCCAATACAGCAGCTACTAGCCTCATATGGCTATTCCAAACTGAGATACGCTGTAAGTATAAACACACATTAGATTTTGAAGATTTAGTCTAAAAAAAAAAAAGGAAACCATTTCTTTATTAGTGAACATGTTGAAATGATAGTATTTAGGTTACACATGCAGCTTGTACTATATTTCTTTTGGACAGTGCTGGTCCATAAGAAGAGGAACCAAATATCTTTTGACTTCTACAACATCTAGCATAGGACTCATCCCTAGTCACTTAGTAAGTTCTTGTTAATTAATCAAATCCCAGCCCTCATAATTCTATGTATGTATCAATATATGTATATATAGTTTTTGAATTTTACTTGTAACTGTCCAGTAGTATATATTTGGAAGGAAGAAATCACCTTATGATAGCTGCAATTTTGTTTATTCAAAAATTAGGCACTTGCAATGTGCCCAAGTCTGGGCTAGGTACAGGGGATTTCAAAAATAAACAAGACATAGGTCAAAATGCCCTGGAATTAGGATGGATGGATGGATGAATAGATGAATGGATAGATAAGAAAAACATGGTCTCAGATCTTGAACTACTCATGCTGTGGTTAGAAAAATAACATAATAAGTGACATCCTTACCAATACTAAAAATTAATATACTAATATAATGTTATTGTTAGTCTTGTTACCTGATGAAAATGTACTAAGAATTCAATTTTATTGAAAGGAGACAAGGCCAAAAGGAATGCAAAGCTATCATTAATAACTTTAACTGCGAATGTGATTTGATGAGTAGATTTCTAACTTTTTCCCTGTAAGTAATTTCTAGCAACTGAAAACCAGTTAATTAAATCATCAATGGCACAGTAATGAAATCACAAAATCACTGGATAAAAAAATTTAATTGTTGTTTAACTACTCTTCCTTTTTTTCTACACTTTATTTTTACCTCAAAGCAGAAGTCTTGTCCAAGGATGCTACTATGCAGTGGTTTCACTGATACAGGTTCCCCTCTACCAAGATCCAGACATTCCACTGCGCTGCATGGGCTTAGCAAGGATTCATGGGAACGTGACTCTTTTAGTTTAGGCAGCCCACGAGACCTAAAAGTAGAAAAAGATATTTCAGGTAGTATAACCTGGCCAGCAAGGAAATGGTCTAATGCAATGGAGGACAACAATAAATGTACAAAAGCCTAAGGGAAGAAATAAATGAGGAACAAATTAACAGTTAATCTATAATAACAGTAATAGTAATCATTTATGTGGCAAACATATTCTCTCTCTATATTTATGTGAGTGCACACACACTTTTTTTCAATACGGCATAAAAATATACTATACTTTTACTTGTCTTCAGTGAACGTCAAAATCCATTACAGACATTGTTTTTTATTCTGATTCCTATTTTGGAAGATGGAGAAATATACACTCTTTAAGGTTATCTTATATATTCTTTCTTATGCAAAGGTATTGTCAAAAAACAAATTATTTATTTTTGTTTTCATGCTATAGCTTTATCCTTTTATATCACTGACAAAATAGTAGTGGCTGAATCTTCATTTTCTTTCTTTCTACTTTGGCACAACATACACACACACACACACACACTCACACACTCACTCACTCACCCAGAGAGTCAAAGCTAAACTTTTTAGCACAAGGTCTTGTCTTTCAAAAGTCCTGATTTCCATCTCAATATAAAATTCTTTTCTGGCAGGCTTTTGGTTCTATACATGCTTTACTGTATAAATACGAATAAAGAATAAAATTCTTTGAAGAAACCTCCCACCATGGAAAAAATAAAGCCCAAACTTTCATTTAGAAATCTCTGTCAACACCATTCAGTCATCCCGGTTAATTTTGTTTCCTAGTTGTTTATAAGAAGAATGCTAGGAATCATGACTCCTGTCACTACAAGAGCCAGTACTTCACTGCCTTCCTCTTGAAAGAATTAAAGGAGTCAAACATATGAAGTACAATATTCTTGAATCCCAAACTGGATGGCCATGCAGTTTGACTCAATAATTATAGTATCTACTGAATGAAACACCCAGAGTTACATACATATATTTCAAGCAGAAGTACTCAGTGATAAGGATGAAAAGAAATGCCTTGTTTAAAGACAATTGTTTTTATAAAACACATTAAATTAGCAGCTTCATTTAATTCCTTGAAATAACCACATTAACACTAAAAGGAACTTAAATATTTAATGCCAGAGTAGCTTTTGGTTAAATTATAAAGTAAAAAGATATAGGAAACTAGCACTAAGGTTGCTTTCTCCCATCTACTTTTATTCTAAGAGTGTTTAATCACATTCCATAAAATAAGAAACATCTTAAGCTTATAAGGGTTTTAGTTCTTCTTTACACACACACACAAATCAGCCATCATTTAAAGTTTAGGATTCAAAACATGTGTTCTGATATTAAGTAATTTTTAAAGTAAAAAAGTCAACATTTATATTTCTTGCTGATAGTAAAGTATGCACAAAAGGGACAAATGCTACCTAATGTTTTGTATCTGAAAAATATGAAAATGTTTATTTTTCTGCTGATCTTGGATAAGAACAAAAAAAATTAAAAAATTAAAAAAACTAAAACAAAAAAGAAAAATGCAACAAGGTAAGCTCCATATTTATTTCCCTTTGTTCTGTGTATAAGACAATGACATGTTATGTACTGTAAATATAGTACATCAACTATAATTAAATGTTAAGATTGTACTTTACTTATCATATAATATTTCCCAATATGCTACATGGGAAGCCTGGTTCAGGAAACTGGACACTGTAATCTTAAACAAAACAACAATTCTAGCCCATTTTTCTCAGGAGGAGTTGCTGGAAGGAAAAATCCTCTCCTGCTCTGGGGTGAGCTTCTCAACAGGAAAGATTAAGGCATGTTTAAAACAGAAGGAGGTATGACAAACACTTTTGTTTTTTAAATTCTCTAGGAAAATTTTCTAAAGCATAAATGAATTTTATTTCAAACAAAATAAATGTCTACCTACATGAAACAATGGTAGAGCCACCTGGCAGTGCAACCCCAAATCATAGCGGTGCCACATGTCCTGGTATAGCAAGTCACTTTCTGAACTATATGTCAGAAAACAACTCTCTGTTTAGAAGACGAGAACCAACAGAAGATGGCTTCTTTGTTGCCTTTGGTTACTGATAACATCTTTGAATAAATGTTTTCCAGGTGTTATTTCAAGTCTTCCATAGAAGCAGAACAGAAACACAAACAACAAGATCAAGATTCATCTATCCAAACAATTCGCAAGATAGGTAATATTCCTTCTTCTCTTTCTTCAGGCTGTACCTAGCCCCTCAGGTAACAAACAAGGCACCTGGGCTCTAGGCTGGGTCTGTTGCCATGGTGCTACACCTATAAGGAGATTAGAGCTGGAAGGCAGCAAGAAGCAGCTATGGCTTGAATAACTCAAGGGGCATACTCTGCAAACATGGCAAAGGTGACTATTTTAAGACAGAAAGGAAGGAATGGTGAAGCTTCTATCCATTTCTATGGACAAGTTCTCAGAAAAAGGCAATAGAAAAGAGACTGAGCCAACTCTGGGAATGGAAGATAATCTCTTATTAAAACCTCTACTAGGTGGCTTATGCCTATAATCCCCAGCACTTTGAAAGGCTGAGGCGGGAGGATCACTTGAGCTTAGGAATTCAAGACCAGCCTGGGTAACACAGTGAAACTCTTTCTCTACCAAAAATACAAAATAAAAAATAAAAAGTAAAACCTCTATTAGGGACTAACTTGAGAAAATTTAGCTTGCTTCATATACAATTCCCATGCCCCTAATAGAAGTTATTTCCTATATCCCACCTTGTAAGTACAAATCTTTCTCTTGGATGTGTTCTGTTTCCTTTACAGTGCCTACTGTGAATGTTTCTAGGTATTATTTTACTGAAACTTACCTGGGTTACATTTTTTGTCTTTTAGAGAAAGATGGTGAAAACTATTTTTTCACTGCATTTCCAGTGCTAAACAAGTTTCATTTTGATACTCAGGTCTAACTTCAAATGTAGCCATAAGAGGATTTAAAACCAGGCCACTTGGAATTATAACTCCAAACTCTTCCTAGTTACTGAAATTTCAATTAATATATAGTTCAAAATCTCATTTTTTTTTTAGTATTTTTATGTGTGTGTGTACTGAATTAAAAACCAAGTCACTAATGTGTTCAACATTATTATTGAATAAATAAGCAAGCCTTCCCTGTATTGGGAAGAAAGTATCTCTAGGAAGACAGAAGTAATTCCCAGAGAAGCCAGATTATAGTAAACAGGAAGATCAAACAGCCTGGGAATGGCTTGGGGCAGGGGAGGCATTATTTGTACAAATATTTCAATATAATAGCATTAGTAACCCCAAGTTTCCTCTAAATCACGTTTACCTCCTCCTGAACTGATTTTTCTTAGATCTACTAACTACAGAGTTTTAGGAGCCCTGCATGGCACCAGAATTTACTCCTCTAATAGAAAGCAGAATATGAATTTATTGGGAGAATAATGAGTTTAAAATAATGATTCCCAGTCCAATCCGACAATGGACTTCATCAGGAAATCTAACGCATCCTTGAAAGTGGACTCTGTGAATCCCTTGACTACTGGCCAGGTTCTCTCCCTGACAGCTTCCCACACTGATCTATCATCCCAAACACCCATGTAAGAATAATTCAGGGCTCCAAAGACCATGTATTGATTTAAATGAAAAACTGCTTCCCAGAGGCAATTTTACTTCTAATTAAGGAACACCATATTCTTTACATTTTTATCTTATGGTCAGCACACAATCTTGATTTTTGTGTAAATTTCAAGACATCTAGCAATGTGATAGGTAATGGTTAAAATCTAATTGTTTTGCTGATGAAAATTACCTGCTGCTCCCTACTTATTTAAGAAATAAACTACAAGGCAGGTGAGGCTTTCTATTACTCATTAAAGTGAATGAGTATTATATTGCTTGAATCCTCCTCATCCCTATATGAAGTCAATCTTAAAAGATAAAAGTGAAGGGCTGGCGGATGGGGAGCCAACACACACGTAATAGCAGATACACTGGTGAAGAAAAAAAGGGAATAAAATAACACTGATTAGTGCAATTTTAAGTAAAACACAGCTGGATTTTCTCAGCTTAACCATCCAATTTTTTAAAATGCCACATTTCTCTCACAGCTCCAATGAGGCTTGGTGGTGCTAGCTCAATCTGCCACATGTTTACAATTTAGTTTCAAATTTAGGAATTGAGAAACTTTTAATTAAAAATGCTTATTGCCACATAAAATCCTGGACTCCAGTGCAGGTGAGTTTCTGCTTGGCTTGGTAGTTATGATTCCAGACTGCTTCAGTGAATTCCCAAAGAGACGGCTCAGCCAGTAAACTGGGTGCAGCAACATACTGTTATATTCACCAGTATGCATTCCTAAGGCACTCACCTTGTTTGAAAATGTCTTAGGTAGTAATTAACAAAATTGAGTATCCTAATACTTTGCCAGCAAGTTTCTACAGTGTCTAATCAGTTTTTTAAAAATTGAATTTGAGCTCTCACTTTGGGAAAAATGTAGCTTTATCTGCTCCCTGGATTTTATCATTTTCCAATTAGGTATTTTGTGAAAACAATTCAAATGTTTTTCATTTGAAAGTGCAGATCCTTTCTGGTATTATAATTTTAAAGGTTTCCCTCTCTGGATTAAAAAAAAAAAAAAACAAATTAGAGTTCATTCACACAAAGATGTGTTCACCCTGAGGATCTTTTTTTTTTTTTTTTTTTTTTTGAGACGGAGTTTCGCTCTTGTTACCCAGGCTGGAGTGCAATGGCGCGACCTCGGCTCACCGCAACCTCCGCCTCCTGCGTTCAGGCAATTCTCCTGCCTCAGCCTCCCGAGTAGCTGGGATTACAGGCACGCACCACCATGCCCAACTAATTTTTTGTATTTTTAGTAGAGACGGGGTTTCACCATGTTGACCAGGATGGTCTCGATCTCTTGACCTTGTGATCCACCCGCCTCGGCCTCCCAAAGTGCTGGGATTACAGGCCACCCTGAGGATCTTAACAGCACCAGCTACACTGGTTTACCTGCTGTAGTTAAAAAGCAACCATGTCTCTACTGCTTCTCACTGATTTTTATGTTAGCTTAAAAATATGTACTACACCACCCACATTAAAAAGCTATTTATGTTAACATAACATGCAGGTCTTACTTCTCCCTGCTCTCAGCCTCTAGGACAGGATGGTCTAATGGGACCAGCTAGTAATGATGAAGAAGGATATTTGTTAGCCTGAATTGTCAATCAAATGAAAAACTCATGGTAAAGAAATGTATCAACACAGACAAAAATATCCTTACCTACTTTGTACTTGGTATATATACATGTATACATACAGTGAAGGTGGACAGAGAAGGAAGACTAGATTATAAACATTAAGAAGTGTTCTATGGAGTGGAAAATCCAACTTGCCTCCAATATGATTGACCCTAGGGAACAATTCCTTTACAGAAACTGTACTATGTTATAACACATCTTTATTGTCCTTAAATTGCAAATGTAATACAATCTACTAGTACCTATTAAACCAATTAAATATAAACAAAACTATATTGAATTTTTGAAAACCTAAATCAAACCAAACTCGTAATCCAATTCAAGTAACATACCAGTAAGAGTGGACAGACTATAGCTTTTGTTTCCTTGTTTCTGAATTCAGTTGCCAGACTTTTAGTCTCATAATTGCCATAAAAGTAATGGGTAAAAGAAGGGTAAGAGAGGAAAAAAACTGGTGAAGTTCAATAACACTGACTTTTTTTTTTTTTCCATGTAGGCAGCCAAGGCAGGCAGAGGAAATAAGCATCCCTGTTCCCCAAAGACCTTAGGCATGCCAGATTCTATTCCAAGTTGCTACTTTCCTGAGAGGGGCACTGGATGTCCCCTTGGAGAGGGAATCACCTTGGATACTTTTTTTTTTTTTAAGACATAGTCTCACTCTTGCCACCCAGGCCAGAGTGCAGTAGTGCCATCTGGCTCCTGCAACTTCTACTTCCTGGGTTCAAGTGATTCTCGTGCCTCAGCTTCCCAAGTAGTTGGGATTACAGGCGTGCACCACCACTCCCTGCTAATTTTTGCCTGCCTTAGCCTCCCAAAGTGCTGGGATTAGAGGTGTGAGCAACCAAGCCCAGCAACATGGACTTTTTAATCATTCTCAAACTCATAACTGATTTGCTTTCTCATTAGTTTCTCATTTGGTTGAATAAATGAATATATGTATGAATCCATCTATCTAACCAGTAATTACCTGGTATGCATTATGGGTCAGGCACTATACTAGAGGTAGATGCAAGAAAACAAAGGTGAAGAAGAAAAGCATGGTTCATGTACTCACACAATTTATAGTGAGTTAACAATCTATTATAATACAATGTGACAACATTTATGAAAAAAGATGCAAAAAAAATGCTCTATGAGCACTAAATAGAGGATTTTAAGGTGCGGGAGTGGTTAGAGAAGATTTACTGGAGAGAACAGTAACACGAAGTTGTAACCATCTTCATGGAGATGGGGTGTATTTCACTATATGCAGGTGTGGAAGTGCCAAGAGATCTTGAGAAACGAATAGCATGTGAAAAGGCCTGTTTGAGAGCATGCATGGCTGGGGTGTTGAGACAGTGAAAGAAATTCAGCCGTGTGGCTCTAGTATAGTATGGATGTTGGAGGGAGAAGAGGCTGGGGTGTTGGAGTGGGTGAGACCTGGCAAATAATGAGGTTTGAGAGAGATCATAGACTTGTAGTCATGTGTAGGTATTTCAATTTGATCACAAGACCAATGGATGTACATACGAAGGTTTTAGGTGGTAGATGGGGAATGACATGGTGAGATGTGTGTCAAGGTTAAACTACCTTGGCTAAGGAGTAGAGAAAAAAAGGAGTGCTCAGAGAGTGGAGAGAAAAAAATGAAAGACTTAGAAACCAGTTCATTGATTATGATAGTAATCTGAGTAAAGTTAATGAATTAGACTAACTGAAATGGGGAAGAAGTAGATGGCACTGAGAGAGATTTAGGAGGTAAATAGGTCTTGACTGAAATGCTGGAGGAATCAGGGAGAGGGTAGAGTCAAGACGACTGCCCATTTCTGCCTTGAAACACTGGGTGAAAGACGGCGATGTCCTTCACAGGCATAGGAAAGAGGAGACAATGCTGGCTGAAGTGAGAACAAATAAAATCAAGTGTTAGGTAAGTTGAGTTTGAGGTCCTTGTGGGGGTAGATGTGAATAGTTAAACATAACATGCATATGGAGAAGACAACCTAAAAACATAACCGGAGGCATGTTAACATTTAAAGCTATAAAACTGACAAAAGACACTGAAGAATTTGAGACAAAAGAAAAACTAGGTGACTCAAGAATCACAAAAGGCCAGGAAAGAGGGGGTCTCAAGAAAGGTGGATTAATAGTAGCCGCTGAATTTGGGAACTGAATTTAGAGGTAATTGGAGGCTTTGGCAAGACAAATTTCAGAAAAGAGGACAAAAATGAGATTTCAGTGGGTTGAGAAAAATGAATGAAATATGAGGAAGTAAAGATTAATTTCACAAGTCTGATTGTGAAGGGGTGATAACAGTAAAATAGCTAGAGGGAGACATGGGTTTGAAATAGATTTTTTAAAAAATTAATCATCTTTTAATTTTTCTCCTTAAACAGTAAGGAGAAAAACAATAAATACTCTTGGCAAAAAATTCCAAGAGTTCAAAAGGATAGAAGGTAAAGAATAAAAAAGGGTACCTCCCATAACCTCCTACAGAAAGGAGGCCATTAACAGTTTTGTGAACCCAGAAATATTTTATACAAAGGCACCCATATATGTATATAATTATATAAAGTATGTAATATATAGTATATTACATATAGTTATATAACATATTTGCATGTATTTAACATAATATACATAATATAAATATATAAACATGTATATACATATATACAGACATATATATATACACACACATATATATATACATATATACACACACACACACACACACACACACACATATATATATATATATATATATATATATGTGTGTATTCATTTACCATAATGGGATGCTACAATACTGTTTTGAAGAGAATATTTTGGACTTCTAACCATACTGGAACATATAGATATACTTTGTCTTTTTGTAATGACCATGTAGTATTCCTTTACATGAGCCTATAATAGTTTACAGTTCCTGATGACCATCTAAGTTTCATTATTTTTTGTGATTAGCAAGAAAATTCAGAGTATTTTAGTGTATATATACATACATATATGTATATATCTTCATGCACATGTGCATATAGTCATACTTTAAATTCTCAGATGTGAAATTGCTAGATCCAAGGGCATATGCATTTAAATTTTTGATATGGCTCAATTACCCTCCATAAAGATGCATCAATTTAAATGTTTATCAGCAGTGCATGTTTCTACATGCTATCCCCAACATGAGATGTGGCTGAACTTCAAAATCTTTTGCCTGTATAATTAGCAAAAAATGATATTTCATTATGGCTTTAGTGTGCATTTCTTTAATTATGAGATTGAGGACATTTGTACATGTTTATTGGCAATCTCAGTTCCCTTTTCTGTGAATTATAAACTGCTATACCCTGTTCTTAAACCAATTTTCTAATCATTAAAATTAACTGACATGTAAATACTCTCTGTATATTAAGTAAATTAGTTTTTTCTGTCATAATTATTTTCCCCACTTTATTTTTACAAAAGGTTTTTTAATTCCAAGATCATAAGAAATAAGCTATATTTTATTTTAGTGTTTTTATTTTAAGTTTTTATTCAATCCATTTGGATTTTTTGGCAGAGGAGGAGAGATGAAAAGAGTACAGTAGGGAGTCAGCTTTATATTTTTCCAAATTGCAGAAATATTATGATCATAAACTGACTCAATTATTACTATACAGTATTGTGCTGGTATAAGAGGGTGTGTGTGTGTGTGTGTGTGTGTGTGTGTATTTTTTGCTTTTGTTTTTCCCTTCTTTTTTTTGTCAGCAAGTTAGGACTCCTATTAACACACACAACAAAGAGTATAATGGAAAAAACACTCAAAATGAAGCCAAAAGCCCTACATATTCACATCAGCTCAAACCACTTATTAGTCATGTGACATGCAGTAA
The DNA here is from genome assembly GCF_030222135.1 of Aotus nancymaae. Classification (NCBI taxonomy): domain Eukaryota; kingdom Metazoa; phylum Chordata; class Mammalia; order Primates; family Aotidae; genus Aotus; species Aotus nancymaae. The sequence goes on along the minus strand of NW_026988523.1, from coordinate 10,825,240 downwards.
ATAATTTATTCTTTCTGAACCTTAGTTATCTCATTGCAAAATGTGGATAATGATTTCTCTTCCTACATTTCACATAGTTATTGGGAGAATCAAATGCAGCAATCTATAATTTCACATCTATTTCATAAGCTGCAGTACAATACAAATGTGAAGGAGTATGATTATAGACATAGAGCTTTTTTGCAGTGATAGGATATGCATTAGTTCGTTTTATGTAAATTATTCATCTGGCTGAGATCAGCAAAGCTATTCTTCAATATACTGTTCACTGAAAGAATACAAAGATGGAATAAATATGTGGAAATATTTTTTTCTATTAAGATAAAGCATTCTAATGAACTTAATTATTATTATTATTATTTTGGAGACGGAGTTTCACTCTTGTTACCCAGGCTGGAGTGCAATGGCGCGATCTCGGCTCACTGCAACCTCTGCCTCCTGGGTTCAGGCAATTCTCCTGCCTCAGCCTCCTGAATAGCTGGGATTACAGGCATGAGCCACCGTGCCCAGCTAATTTTTTGTATTTTTAGTAGAGACGGGGTTTCACCATGTTGACCAGGATGGTCTTGATCTCTTGACCTTGTGATCCACCCGCCTCAGCCTCCCAAAGTGCTGGGATTACAGGCGTGAGCCACCACGCCCGGCTCTAATGAATTTAAAATGCTATCATGATGCAATTAGAAACTCTGATTGGGTTTTGGTTCATAAAACTAAGGGATCCTTGATTGGACCCATGGCTGTAAATCTGGAATGGGAAATTCTATAATCGATAGCTAGACTGTATTGATTAATTAATGGCCTGAAGTCCAGTAATTTCTGAGAAGTTGTCATATCTACATAGACCATATTTTGAAAGATAGTAATTCTTTATTATCTGGAAGTCACTTTTGACTCTCCTGTTTCAGGCCAACAAATGTATATGGAGTTCCTCAATAGAACAGTCATTGTACTAGGGGATGAGGATACACAGATTGTATCCTGTAGGAGCTTTCAGTCTGTGCAGTAAGCAGACATATGAAAAGATAAATTCAATAGAAAGCAGTTAGTCCTAGAATAAAGTATGCACAGTTGGCCACAGGTAGTTGGGGGGTAGGGTAGGCACTCAGTCTAGAATGATATGAGGGAAGAACACCAAAAAGAAGGGAGGGAGCATGTAACTCCTGACTTGGGTACTGCTGCATGAGGAAAAACTAGAAGTAAGCTTGACAAAGGACAGGGTATAGGAATAGGAAATGGCAATTAGGTTAGAGCAGAGAGCAAGATCAAAAGCAGAGAAATATGAAATAGTATGACAAGTATTAAACTATAAAGAAGACTTTTGGTAGGAGTGGCAGGGTATCATATTGAGAGGGAAAGATGGTCATGTTGTTGCATTTTGTATGGTAGCTAAATATTACAGATTTATAGAAGTTTTACATAAATAGGTAATGAGATATTAAAATTGAAATTACAATTGAGACACTTAGATAAAACAGATTCTGTAAAGTACGAGACAAACTGCAGCAGTTACAAAGGAAATGTTTTAGAACCAGTTCTACTACCTTGATTGTCTCAGTTATGCCAAGACAATAAAAAGTGGTCAGAGAATCAAGAATGGGAAAGATTTTGTGAGAAATAATTTTTGAAAGAAGTTGTGAGGCTCATCCTCCTGCTACCTTCAAGGGAGAAGGGTGAAAGATACGTAAAGAGCAGGGTTTGATTCCATCTGGGAAATCTAGATGATGAGAAATGACCAACTAACTGTTGGTGGCAGAGCAAGAGTATTAACGCTTTTGAATCAGCCTGCACTCCTAGAGGCTGTCAGGGCAAAAGTGTGGTGGTATTCTGTGGACCATAAGACTGTGTGATGAAGAAACCAAAGCATCAAGAACTCTTTTCTAGAAAGGAGTTGCAAGTGAGCACCTGGAAGAGAAATGCCTCTGTCAAAGTCAATAAAACCATAGGTGAGAGCTCCTCAGGGATGATAAATCTCTGAAAAAGTCCCTAAATCACCCCATGAGAGAAAAGTCAGCTTTAAATTTCTGCTGGGCTCAGAGAGCATTATGGAAGGCTAAGACTGCAGTATTAGCACTTTCTTATCGTCTTTCCCATCTTTTTTTTTTTTTTTTTTTGCCTCTCTTTCCCTAAAACCTGGAGGGTACCTAAAAACATGGTTAGTAAGCTAGAGGGGAAGAGCAGACGAGGAGAGAAGTAAGTAGTCTATGATACTTCCGTTTCCAAAGGCAGACAGACTGCCTACAACTGGTTTGAATGGGGCAAGTTTGTAGTTTCTATTAGGATCTTGTAATATCTCAAACTGGGCCCGGTGCAGTGGCTCATGCCTATAATCCCAGCACTTTAGGAGGCTAAGGCAGGAGGACTGCTTGAGCCCAGGAGTTCAACGTTACAGTGAATGATGATGGTACCACTGTACGCTAGCCTGAGCAACAGAGCAAGACCTTGTCTCTTAAAAAAAATATATATATATATATACACACACACATAGAATATGTATTCGGAACACCAATAAGTTCTGAATTAAGACCTTTTATTTAAAGCAACCACAGATTAACTCTAAATGGATCATGTACTTACATATAAAAGCTAAAATCATAAAACTTCTAAAAGAAAATAGAGGTGAAAATCTCTTGGGACACAAAAAATTCCCCTGCAAACATTGCTTATCAGGATGTAAAATGGTACAAGCTCTCTGGAAAATAGTTTGTAGTTTCTTACAAACCTAAACATGTATATACCATAGAACCCAGCAATTATACTCTAGGGCATTTACCCCACAGAAGGGAAAACATGTTCACAAAAACCTGTATCTAACTGTTCACAGCAGTTTTATTTATACTAATAATAACAAAAACTAGAAACAATCCAAATGTTTTTCAATGGGTGAATGGTTAAACAAACCTTAGTACATCCATACAATGAAATACTACTCAGCAATAGAATAAACTATTGATACATGTAACAATCTGGATGGACCTCAAGGGCATATATTCAGTAAAAATAAGCCAATCGCAACCAATTATATACTATATGATTCTTTTAAACAGTATTCTTAAAATAATAAAACTACAGAGATGGGAAACAAATTAGTGGTGTTTTAGGGAATGTGACAGGTGTGGGGAAGTGGGTATGACTATAAAGGAGTAGCATAGGGAGTTCTTTCTTGGTAATGAAACAGTTCTTTATCTTGATCACGGTAGTAGTTACACAAATCTATACATATGATTAAATTGCACATAACCACAACACACACAAATGAACGCATGTAAAATTGGTGAAAACTGAATAAAGTCTGCAGTCTATTTAATATTACTGTACCAATGTCCATTACCTGGCTTTGATATTATACTACAGTTAAAAGACCTCGCTATCGGGGAAAGCTGGGGAGAAGGGTCTGCAGAACTCTATGTACTATTTTTGCAACTTTCTATAAATATATCATTTCAAAATAAAAAGTTAAAAAAGGAGATACTCAAAAGGCTGAAAATATTGTTCCATAATTCCACCTACCAATGAACACCATACTTACTTTCAGGTATCTTTTGACAAAGAAAAAGTAGACTACTTAAAAGCATACTTTGTTAGTGAGCCTTAGAAATGAAAACATTACTGTGAAGGTTTTTATTTGAGGGCAGTTTGGAGTGGGTGAGAATATTCTATTCCACATGCTCATCTTTACCTTTAGTCTTTGGTAAATTTAAGTAGCACTTCCAAAGCAAGGCTGGCAATAGGCATTTGGAATCTTGGAATGCCTGATAATATAGTACCATTTTTTTCAGTCATTTCCTAGTTTTAAGTGCATTTTAATGAAAGGCAGAAACATCACAGAGTCTTTTTGTGTCCCAACACCCTCCTACATGACATGGCTTTAATGTGAAAATGCTGCCAATATTGATTCTAGGAAATCACTTTACTGGGTTTTATCTGATTAGATGGCTTTGGAACAATGATGACTTTGTGACATCCTATTGATTTTGCCTCTAAAATGTTCCTCCTATCTTGTCTCTGCCTCTCCACTTCCACTGCTACTATCCACCTTGGAGCCTTCATTATATCTTCCGATAGCTTTTTTCTAACTGGTCTCTCAAACTTAGTATCTGCAGACTAAGTTACCTGAAATTCCACTACTGGATTAATCCATCCATAGAACAACTCTGATTAGGTCATTTCCTTAATCAAAAATGTTTAAAGGCTCCTTGTTGCTTATAGGCTAAAATCCAAACTCCTCAGTCTGACATTCAAGATCTGCTCTGGGTATGGAATACCGGGTTGAAAATAATTTCCACTCAGAATTTTCAAGACATTACTCCACTAACATCTGATTTCCATTATTTCTACTGAGAATTCCAATGTCATCTCGCCACCCCCAACATTTCTTTGTATGTAACCTATTTTTTCTTTCTAGAAGATTTTAATATGTGTATTTTTAAACTTCAGCATTCAGATATTTCACGATGATATAAATTGATTTGCCTATTCTTGGCATTTCCATTTCTTATAAATGGAATCATATAATATGTCGTACTTTGTGACTGACTGGCTTATTATTGTAATTATTGAGACAGAGTCTCTCTCTATTTCCCAGGCTGGAGTGCAGTGGCACAATCATGGTTCACTGCAGCACTGACCTCCTGGGCTCAAGCGATCCTCCCACTTCAGTGTTTTCAAGGTTGAAAACATGAATACACATTGCAGCATATACCAGTACTCTTTTTATTGCTGACAAATATTCTATTGTATGGGTATATCATGTTTTTGTATATCTACTGATCAGTTGATGGACATTTGGGTTGTTATCACTTTTTACCTATTATGAATAATGTTGTTATGAATATTCATATACAAGTTTTTGAATGAACATGCATTTTTATTTCTCTTGGATTTACCTAGGAATGAATTTATCAGCTGAGATTTTAATAGGTATAAAAGACTAGGTATCTGTAAGTCCTTTTCTCCAGGGTGGTTCAATTTCTCCAAACTGCTATGTGACAGGTGTAAGCCTGGCTGCTGAGCTTCTAGAGCTGAGTGGAAGCTGAACCTTTCCAGAGTAGGTGGGTAAATCAACCTCCTATACAGAGACTGCTAGCTATCTTACCACTCACTGTCCATCCTTCTCTCTTAAGAACAGATTCCTGTATTATTGGGCTCACCAATATATCCAGGTATAAAGTTTCCCAGCCTTCCTTAGAAAAAGGTGGCAATGAGATAGAAGTCAAAGTCAACTGGGTATGGTTTAAGAGAGATTGCTTTAATGGGACATAACTCAGCTGGAAGCCATGTGTCTTTTTATGTGCCCATCTTTTCTGGTATCTAAAACAAATATGTTATGCTTAGAGGTCTAGTAGCTATCTTGTGCTTATAAAGAGATCCTTGAAGATTCTAAAGATGGCAGACTTGGACAGGGCTGTCCACTTTCAGATAGAAGTGAAAAAAAAAATTCTACCTTGTTTAAGTCATTTCTATTTTGAATATCTGTTAATTGGCAACTAAACTGAATCCTAAGTAAAGACTTCTTTTTAGAATTTTCTTTTGTAGGTAACTACATCTGTTGGCCCTCTAAGTGAGAATCGTAGATTAAGTAACCTATCACTCATATTTTTCCTAGTGTCATTAAAGATGGAGCTCATATTTGTTTCTCATATTGAGTACTTTTTAAGACAAAGAAAAGCAGAATAGTTTTTACCTATTAAGTTAAAAACTGGAATTTTACCTTTCCAAACTTATTTCCTACCTTGCCCCTTTACATGTTAATACCATGAACTATTCAGTAATTCTCTTCAAGCTCTGTAATTTCCTGCTTTTTACTTTTGCTCATTATTTCCATTCCAAAGAAAGTTGTGTGTGTGTGTCTATTTCTATGTTCAAATTACACATGTAAGATTCAACTCACAGGCCATTGCTCTCTTAAGGTCTCTCCTGATACACTCAGCAAGAAGTAATTTTATCTTCACTGATACCATTTCCTCCTTGACACTTATGTCTTTTACTGGACTCCTCGAAGTTGAGGCCTGTTATCTTTGGTTCTCTATGCCATATTCTCTGTAGCACAAGGCATAGTAGCTTGTACATAACTGTCACATATTGAATGTGTTACTGTATATCAATACATTTGAATTTTAGAAACATTAATTATTTTGTAAAATTTCACTTATTATGCCTGTGCTCCCAAAAGGAAATTCTGAGTTTAAGAATCACTATACATTCATCCAAAAGGCAGCACTGGTAACAAATTCCATCAGGGCCGCCTAACAGAGTTTATAACAAGACAAACCTGTAGCCACTAAGGTCTTTCTTGATCAACCAAGTCACATCTATAATCCTAGCACTTTGGGAGGCCAAGGTGGGGAAACTGCTTGAGCCCAGGAGTATGAGACCAGCCTAGGGAACATGACAAAATCCCATCTTTAAAAAAGTATAAAAATAAGCCAGGTGTGGTGGTGTGTGCCTGTAGTCCCAGCTACTCAGGAGGCTGAGGCAGGAGGATTAAGTAAGCTCAAGAGGTGAAGGCTGCAGTGAGCTGTGATCGTGCCACTGCACTCCAGCCTGGGTGACAGAACAAGACACTGTCTCAAAAAATAAAAAAAAAAAATGTTATGAGTCAAGATAAGGTTTGTAGTTTATGTCAAAGACCTTGAAGATTTCTGGCTAGGCACGGTGGCTTACACCTGTAATCCCAGCTACTCGGGAAGCTGAGGCAGGAGAATTACTTGAACCCAGGAGGCAGAGGTTGCAATCAGCTGAGATCACGCCACTGCACTCCAGTCTGGGTGACAGAGCGAGACTCCGTATCCAAAAACAAACAAACCAACCCCACAAACAAACAAAAAAACCACTTTGAAGATTTCCAAATATCATGTCCACTATTTCATTATTCCCTGGATAGCTTCAGACAGAATATTTCTCCCTCCTGATGTAGGGAAAAATAAAGTGATTTGCACAGCATCAATAAGAAACAGGTTCCTCACCTCTTGAGTTCACTGTTCTGATCAAACTTGACCAAATAAGCCACACACAAAAAAGACTGATATATCAGAGAAAGAAAAAGTGAATACTTCTATTTAACCAGAAGACATGATTTTAAAACACAAGAAACAGATTGGGAGAAAATTTTAGCAACATGTATAGTAGTGGCTTACTATCTCTAGTAATAAAAAGTGCTATTCCAAATCATAAGAAATAGGATAAACAACTCAACAGAAAAATGGGTAAAGGAAATAGGTAAATCGTAGAAGAAGAAAATATGTGACAGGATACTCAATATACTAAGCATTAGCAAAATACAAATCAAAACAAAGACATTCCCCCATCCCATCTTTTAGAGATGCAATACATAGTAAAGGTTAAAAATATAGGCTCTAAAGTCAATCTTCTTGGGTTTGAACCTCACTTCTTTCCAAGCTGTATAACCTCAGAAAATTTATGAATTTCTCTGTCTCAGTTTTCTCATCTTCAAAATAGGGGTAATGACAATGACTGTCTTCTCGGGTGGTTGTGATGATTAAATGAGTTAGTTTACGTAAAGTACTTAGAATATTATCTGTCACATAATAAATACAACGTAAGTGTTTATTATTACTATTCTTTCAACATATTGGTAAAATGGAAAAGGTTGTCTGAATGACAAAAGTAATCTTAATCTGTTGGTGAGAAAGGTCATTTTTTGAAGGAAAATTTGATAATATACATACTGTATACCAAGAAGTTCCACTTCTGAAATCCAACCCAGTCACCAGTACAAAAGGGTACATGTTCAAAAATGTTCATGACATCTCTATTTTGTATCAAAAAAGAGAAACAATGTAAATGTCCATCAATACAGAAGTGTGGTACATTATGTTAAAAACACTGTAGCATGAGAAGATTCAGTTGTTAAAAAGAATGGTGTGAGCTGACATTTACTGACAGAGTACAAAATATTTATACTAAAAAGCAAGTCACAAAGTAATACATAATATAATCCTATTTATACTGAAACATGGAAAACACATACTTGAGTTCCCTTTATGTATGGGATTTTAAAGAGGTTTGAAAATATACAAATTGTTAATAAGGTTATTTATGTAGGGAGACAGGGAAGATAGAGTCTTTAGTTCTTTTTCTCTCTACTTATACACTGAAACCTTTTTCTCCTCCAAAACAGCAAAGACAAATGAGTATTTTACTTTATAATTTAAAAACTTGAAAAAAAAAGCTGCTTACATTTAACTAGCGGTTCCATAGATTGGATAATAGAATAAAAATGTTTTGCTACTTAGATTTAGACATTGTATACCAACCATTTTGTTCTTATTCTTGTTTTTTTTGAGATGGAGTCTTGCTGTGTCATCCAGGCTGGAGTGCAGTGGCACAATCTTGGCTCACTGCAACATCTGCCTCCCAGGTTCAAGCGATTCTTCTGCCTCAGCCTCCCGAGCAGCTGGGACTACAGGCGTGTGCCACCATGCCCCACTAATTTTTGTATTTTTAGTAGAGATGGGGTTATACTATACTGGTCAGGCTGGTCTCGAGCTCCCAACCTTGTGATCCGCCCGTCTTGGCTTCCCCAAAGTGCTGGGGCTACAGGCGTGAGTGACCACGCCCGACCTGTATACCATTTTGAAAGAAGTGGTTGACTTCAGCAATTGATGCATCTGAACCAAGAAAATCAGAAGTCTTCAGAAAATACTTGGTCACACCTATAAGGCCACTAACTCAAAGAACTCAGCTGATCAATATCTTGTACCTTAGCTCTATTTGAGTGTTCACATGATCTGAAGACGAGTCTTTTTTAAAAATGGTAACACATTCAAGCTCTATTGAGTACATCCCTATACAAAAATAAAGTTTTTTTGAAAAATTTCTGTACAGAAAAACTCTGCTATTCAAACGGAGTTGATAAATTAAAAGGGTTACTTAATATTTGAGATTTACTAGCACTTTTTTATTGTGCTGTACTTAAGAAAGACTTTGCTATTGATTAAAGCATAACAGCATAAAAGTCACAAATAATACATTTAGATCACTGGAAAGGCTAAAAATATAGTAACTATATAATAGCAAAACAAGAAACTCTGGGATAATATAATCTCTTGGTAATCCAATCAAGCAATTCCCACGGGCAACCTAAAAAAAATTGAATAGGAGAGAGCTCTTTGTTTGAAGTGAAGAAGGTAATATTTAATGCAAGGTTAAAAAATAAGGTAAACTTATAAAAAAAAGTCTTATCTCCCAAATTTCCATATGATGTTGCAGGGTTTAAGAAATTGGCTATTGAATTGGGAGTGTTTTATTTGCTGCACAACATATTTGTTCTTAAGAATCAAAAATCTGAATAAAATTACTATTCTATTTTTTTGAGACATTCATAAAATGCTTTGACTTCCTGGAATGATGAAAATTATAGAATAACAGGAAACTAAGAAAAGTATTTTAAAAATCATTTTTTATAATTACCTTAAAACAAAGAAGTATAAAAGAGATAATAATAACATAAATATACATACTGCAAATTGGGTTGACTTGCAAATTTCACAGAGCACCTTTAATTTGGTTCAAGAAGAACTAATAAAGCAATAGTCCCTCATCAAGTCCCTTCATTTACAAAATAAAGACAGTAATCATCTGCTTGGCAAATCTATAATTTTATTTCTGTTTTCCAGGTAGATAACTGAAAACAAAGTCACTTACTGAAAAAAAAAAAACATAAATAAGAGTATCAAATATAAGAGGCAGACCTGAGTTCAAAGCCCAGCTCTACTACTTACTAGCTATGTGACCCTGGGCAAGTTTCTCAAACTGTTTATGCCTCAGTTCCTCATCTATAAAATGAGAATAATAGTATCTGGGGTTGATGCATTACATGAGAGACTACATTTAACATGTATGACATAGAATAAGTACTTAATAAATACTGGTGGCGGTAATGATGTGCTAATACCACAAGCACTATTTCCAAAATTTTGAACATTGTCGAGACATGATGTGTCAAAAATGTGTTAGCACACATTCAATGGTTTTCAAAGGCTATCACCCTTAGGGAGCTGTACATTTGAGGATTAGTCAAGCTAGTAGTCCTAATTATTGAAATCCATCCAGGCTTCCTTTTCAGCACATCTTCTAGTTGTAATTGCAAACCAACAAGGCCGATTTCATATGCTGTATATACAGAACGTAGCAGTAAAAAGCATGGACTCTGGAGTCAAACTGCGCAAGTTCAAATACCATAACCCTGGGTAAGATCATTTAACCTCTCTGTGCTTCAGATTCTTCATCTATAAAATGGTGTTAATATTTATCATATAGGGTTATTACAGATGAAACAAGATAACAACAAGATGAAGCATCCTGTGACAGTGCTGAAACTTTTTAGCTATCATAAATCATTATTCTTTATAGTCATTCTACCAAAAACAAAATAAAAGATACACCTCTCACCATTATAACTTGATTCTATAGAAACAGCTTAACTGATTCGGAAATTAATTTTTATGTATCCACAAACTCTCCAATATTATAAGATTCTTAAACTGGTTGGGTAGTTGAGTCAATATTTTGTATCTTGTCTTAATATGAACAAGACATAAAAGTCACTTTTTAATTGTATTTTTCTATTTGTCATTGATTCAAATTCAGAAAAAACCAAAATGCCTTAACAAAATTCACACTCAAATTGCTTTTTTTGTTTTAAGAAAGTTAACCTCCTACCTGTCATCTGTATTGCGAAGGGATGGAAGCCGAAAGCTCGTGTTTCTGTCAAGCTTTGACTGACTTTTGGTCCTCTTGATGGAGCCTTTCAGGCGCTTGCTGAAGAATCCCTAGAAAGAAAGGCAGAAGGTGATGGGAGAGAGAACGAAAAGGGAACTTTATTCTTCCACACTATCTCTGCAAAACGTATTTAAATTTTTACAAAAAAGACCAGAAATAGAACCTAGCTTTTAAGTTTTTTAATTTTGTAAATAATAGTTGCTTGAAACCACCTGGCAATGTGATGAAAAAATTTTCTTCTGTGATAATTGAGATAATTAAACTTTCTGACAGCACCTAATTTCTTATTTCTTAATTTTTATATTAGCTATGGGAGAAAAACTTCTAATTTTACTGGTAGATTTCTAAAAGCACAACAAGATAACATAGACAAATATATTCTTTCTATGAAGATGGTACCAGCAATTTCAATAGAAATGACATCCAGTGCTTTCCTAAAACTAAGGGAAAACAGGCAAAGAAAATGGCATGTGCAAAGGCCCCCAGGTGAGAAGGTACTTGGTGCACTGGAGGAATTAAAAGATACTGATAGAAGAGAAAAAGCGTTACTCTAAGATATGTAAAAAGGAGTTAACTAAGTTGTAAAAAATTATAAACTGGTGGTCTCAGAAGCGTTAAAACTTGGTCTATGTCACCTTGAATATGGCATTGTAAACTTAAGTACTGAATGTGGCTAAACTATTTTAAAGTGAAGTATGGATCACTTATGAAATTGTTAAAGTATCCAGACGTTAACTTTATTAACAAAGTGCTTTACAGTCTTTGGCCCTGCCTGCTGCCTGCCAGTTTTACCAAACTATCTAGAGTTCCCTGAACATCTTCCTAGACTCTGTACCTGGCAAATAGTGAGCACTCAATAAAAATTTATTGAATAAAAGGTTAAATGCAAAAATGAATGATGATGGTCACTACTTTCATGAAATTTACAATTCTATCATTGACAGGTGAAAAAACATCTTATAGAAGCATATTAAAGTTTCTCAGCCACGCATGGTGGTTCGCATCTGTAGTCCCAGCATTTTGAAAAGGCTAAGCCGAGACGATAGCTTGAGGCCAGGAATTCAAGACCAGCCTGGGCAACGTGGCAAGACCCCATCTCTACAAAAATAAAAAAAAACTTAGCTAGCCTGCTAGCATACGCCTTAGTCCAGCTACTCAGGAGGCTGAAGTGGGAGGAATGCTTCAGCTCAGGAGTTCAAGGCTGTAGTGAGTGATGGCTGACTGCACTCCAGTCAAGGCAACAGAATGAAACCCTAACTCAAAAACAAATAAATAAAATAAAATTTCTCAAGCAAAGATTCTAATTCAAAGAAAAATATTTTGACACATGGAGAATGACTCTAATCACCTTGAGATGAATATCATTTTATATAAGCTGTGTAAAATAAACATTTCTATAAGGAAGAAAAAGAAATACTAGGCCAATATTAGCACATCAAATCTTTTATATTTCTCTAGTAACTACCAAAGCCTACTGTTTTGGGGTGAAGACTACATTAATCAGGATAAGCTAGGTTATGCTTATCTAATTATCCCCACAATCTTAGTGGCATAAAATATGTTACATGTCCATGAGCAGGTCAACTGAGGGGGTGGGATACTGTCTATGCTGTTGTTACTCAGGAACTTAGGCTAAGGGAGGCTCTGTATCTGCACTTCTACAATTTTTGCAGCAGGATAAAGGTAAAATAGCAAATTATGTACATGTACTAGCTCTTAAAGCTTCATGTAACTTCTGGTCTCATTTCACTGACAAAACAATCACATGACCATATCTAACTTCAATGGGAGAAGATATACATACTACTACCATGTACTCAGAAAGGGAACTGAAAGTATTTGGTGAACATCAGTATAGGCTACCACAGTGCTTTACCAAGTCAACTGTTTTTTAAACATGTAGACATTGCTCCTTTCAATAGAGAAAAATGGAAACTTACTCAAATCAGAAGCAGAACTATTTAGATTACTGAAAGAAAATACTTATAATGTTATAGCCTATTGTTCTAGTCACCCAAGGAGTAAGTATAAAAACTCCTAGTATATATCACATAGACCTGTTTTTACTGTTTTTTACTGCAGCTTATTATAGGTATGTAGAAATTGACTGGAGGTAAGGGGGAAAGGCTCAATGTGAAGATGATGAGGACGAAGATCTTTATGATTCACTTGCACTTAATGAATAGTAAATAGTATATTTTCTCTTCCTTATGATTTTCTCAATCACACTTTCTTTTCTCTAGTTATGTGCAAATTTTCAACTGCACAAACCCCCATGTTGTTCAAGGGTCAACTGTAGAATCTTGGTGTCATTAGGGAGAGTCACTGTCATTAGTAACAGTCATTAGTATATAAAGGCAAAGGCTTTATACACTATTTTCTATGACTCAATCAGAATGAGTCACCACATTTGCTAATAACTGTAGTCAGCAAGCCAGACTTAAGTTTACAAACTGTAATAGGATTGTTTAATATTGGTTCAAAAATCTAGGTTGAGATTCAGGCCAAGGAGTCTACCAAAAATCAGACATAAATACATTACATTTCTTTCTTTCTTTCTTTTTTTTTTTTGAGACTGAGTCTCACTCTGTCACCCAGGCTGGAGTGCAGTGACGCGATCTCGGCCTAGTGCAACCTCTGCCTCCCAGGTTCAAGTGATTCTCCTGCCTCAGCCTCCAGAGTAGCTGGGACTACAGGTACCTGCCACTACGCCCAGCTAATTTTTGTGTTTTTGGTAGAGACGAGGTTTCCCCATATTGGCCAGGCTGGTCTTGAACTCCTGCCCTTGTGATCCGCCTGCCTTGGCCTCCCATAGTGCTGGGATTACAGGCTTGAGCCACTGCACCCAGCCACATAAATACATTTCTAATGAAAATACAGTTAAGCATTTGACTGAGACAGTATTAGTAGATGTTCACTCATCTAGTAATTTAATTCTACCTTTTTGTGGCACATATATACCTCATATGACATGATACGTGTATTTAATAAAATTTACGTATATTTGTTATAGAGAACTCTACTAGGAGTTGAAAGGAAATCAAAGATAAACAAACTCTGCCCTCAAGGAAATTGCCACTTAATACAGAATTTAGATACTAAATATAAATTTATACGCAGGCTTATTAGTAGACTGGACATGGCTGAAGAAAGAATCTCTCTCTAAGCATGAGGAAATATCAATAGAAACATCCAAAACAGAAAAGCAAGCAGAACAAACAAAAATAATCCAGAAAAGAATATCTAAAGATTAAAGGACAACTACAAAAGGCATAAGGTGTGTAATGGTAATACCAAAAAAAGAAAAGAGAAAGAAACAGAAGAAAATCAGAAACAATAATGACTGAGAATTTTCCCAACTTAATACACCAAACCAAAGATCCAGGAAGCTCAGAAAATACTAAGTAGCATAGATGCCAAGAAACCCCCCAAAATCTCCTAAAAGAAAAAAACCCCAAAACCCCAAAACTACACTGAGGCATATAATTTTCAAACTACAGAAAATCAGAGGAACAAAAATAAAAATTACATTTGGCTTCTCCTTTAGAAACCACACAAACAAGAGGAGAATGGAGTGAAATATTAAAGTGTTGAGAAGAAAAAAAAGAACCCAAACTACCAACCTAGAATTCTATAACCTGCAAAACTATGTCCTTCAAAGGTGAAAGTGAAATAAAACTTTCACATACATGAAAAAATTGAGGAAATTTGTTGCCAGTAGACCAACCTTGCAAAAAATGTTTAAAGAAGTTCCTTAGAGAGAAAGAAAACAATATAGTTCAGAAATTGGTCTTTCATAAGAAAAGGAAGAGTATAGAAGGAATAAGTGAAAATAAAATAAAATCGTTTATTTTTCTTAACTGATTTAATATCAAAGTAATAATAGCGATGCATTCAATTATGTATGCTTATGCATATGATATATATTCTTATGTATACTTATGTAAGTGAAATGAATATCAATTATGCAAATGACAAGATGGAAGAATTAAGATTATTTTGTTATAAGGTACTCATACTATCTATGAAGTTGTATAGTGTTATGTGAAAGTGAACTTAGGTTAGTTATAAATTTATATTGCAAATTCTAGGGAAATCATTAAATTTTTTAAAAAATAAGAATAACTGATATGCTAAGAAAGGAGAGAAAATGTAATCAAAGAAATCACTCAATAAAATCATGAACATTTATAAACAGTGGAAGACAAAAATAAGGACACAGAACAAAGGCAACAAATAGAAAACAGTTAACAAATATGGTTAGAAATCCAACTAAATCAATAATCACTTTGAATGTCAACAGTCTAAATACACCAGTTAAAAGAGACTGTCAGTGTAGATCAGAAAACAAGACCCAACTATATATTGTCTACAAGAAATTCACTTTAAATATAAAGGCACCTAAATATTAATAGTAAATGGCGAGAAAAAATGTACTATGCCAACACTAATCAAAAGAAAGCAGGCATCACTGTATTAATTTCAGACAGAGCAGATATTAGAGCAAGAAAGCATATCAAGGATAAAGAAGGGCATTATATAATGATAAAGGGGTCAATTCTCCAAGAAGACAGGCTTAATGTGTATAGAGTGTCA
The DNA here is from genome assembly GCF_030222135.1 of Aotus nancymaae. NCBI lineage: Eukaryota > Metazoa > Chordata > Mammalia > Primates > Aotidae > Aotus > Aotus nancymaae. The sequence continues at coordinate 10,809,904 of NW_026988523.1, read as the reverse complement.
AGAGACATGAGGCAAAACAGGTAAGAGTTGCTAGGAGAAATAGATAAATCTATTATAGTTGAAGATTGCAACACCTCTCTATCAGAAATGGACAGATCTAGCAGGCAGAAAATCAGTCAGGACATAGTTGAACTCCAAAACACCATTTAATCAAGTGAATATAACTGACATCTATAGACTGCTTTATATCCAACAACAGCAGAATGTAGATTCCTCAGGTTTATATGGAACATTCACCAAGACAGATCAAATTCTGAGTATAAAACATACATTAGGCCGGGTGCGGTGGCTCACGCCTGTAATCCCAACACTTTGGGAGGCCAAGGAGGGTGGATCACGAGGTCAAGAGATCGATACCATCCTGGTCAACGTGGTGAAACCCTGTTTCTACTAAAAATACAAAAAATTAGCTGGGCATGGTGGCGCGTGCCTGTAATCCCAGCTATTCAGGAGGCTGAGGCAGGAGAATTGCCTGAACCCAGGAGGTGGAGGTTGCGGTGAGCCGAGATCGCACCATTGCACTCCAGCCTGGGTAACAAGTGCGAAACTCCGTCTCAAAAAAAAAAAAAAAAATACATTATGTGGGGATTAAATAACATTCTAAACACATGGATCAAAGAAGAAATCTCAAGAGAAATTTAAAGATACTTTGAATTCAACAAAATAAAAATGAAAACGTAACATCAAAATTTTGTGAGATGCAGTGAAAACAGTGCTAAGAGGAAAATTTATAGCACTGAATGCATATACTAGAAAAGAAGGAAGATCTAAACCCAATACTAAGTTTCTACCTTAGGAAACTAGAAAAAAAAAAAAAGAGCAAATTAAATCCAAATAAAACACAAGAAAAGAAATAAAAATTAGTTCGGAAATCAATGAAATTGAAAACAATAAATCAATAGAGAAAATCAATAAAATAAAAAGCTGGTACTTTATGAAGATTAAAAAAAAATCTGTAAGTCTCTAGCCAGGCTAACTAAGAAAAAAACAGAGAGGACCCAAATGACTAATATTAGAAATAAAAGAGGGGACATCACAACAGGTCTGATAGACATTAAAATGGTAAAAAAGGAATACTATGAACAACTCTATGTCTACAAATTTGATAATCTAGGTGAAGCAGACCAATTCCTTGAAAGACACGATCTGCTAAACTTATACAGGAAGAAATAGACAATATGAATAGGCCTATATCTATTAAAGAAATTAAATCAACAATTAATAACCTTACAAAACAGAAACACCAGACCCAGATGGGTTCCACTGGTGAATTCTATGAAACATTAAAGGAAGAAATGATACCAATTCTCTACAATGTCTTTCAGAAGACAGAAGCAAAGGGAGTACTTCTTAACTTAGTTCTAGATTCATAGCAAAACTGAGTAGAAGATACAAAGATTTCCAGTATTCCTCTCCTACCCTCTACACATCGACATCATCATCAGCCACATTCCACAGTTTACTTTAGGATTTGTTATTGGTGTTGTGCATTCTATGGGTTAGGACAAATGAATGGTGACATGTATCCACCATTATAGTATTATGCAGAGTATATTTACTACTCAAAAAATCCTCTGTGCTCTGCCTATTCATCCCTCAACACCTCCCACACCTTGACCCTTGGCAAACAGTGATCTTTTTACTGATTTCCAGTTTTACCTTTTCTAGAATGTCATACATAGTCCCCCACTTAAGATGGTTTGAACAATTTTTTTGATTTACGATGGGTTTATCAGGACATTAAATACTTTTCAATGTAGGATATTTTTTTACTTAATGATGGGTTTATTGGGACATAACCCCATTGTATGTCAAGGAGCGTCTGTGGTTGGAATCATACTGCAGCAGTTTTAGATTGGCTTGTTTTACTTAGTATTATGTACTTAAGGTTCCTCTGGGTCTGTTCCATTTTTGTTTTTTCTGCAGTCTTCTTTTTCTTTGCTTTTCAGTCTTGCCAGTTTCTACTGAGATGTCCTCAAGCTTAGAGATTCTTTCCTCAATTGTGTCCTGTCTACTAATATCCCCATAAAAGGCATTCTTCCTTTCTGCTACAGTGTTTTTGATTTCTGGCATTCCTTTTGGTTCTTTTTTATAATTTCTCTCTTTCTTCTTATATTGTCCATCTGTTCTTGAATGCTATCTACTTTATCCATTAGAGCCCTTAGTATATTAATCATAATTGTTTTGAATTTCTGGTCGATAATTTCAATATTATCTGAGGCTGGTTCTGATGCTTGCTCTGTCTGAGGATGGTTCTGATGCTTACTCTGTGTCTTTAAAGTGTGTTTTCTGCCTTTTAGCATGTTCTGTAATTTTTTTCTTGCTAGCTGGATATGCTGTACTAGGTGAAAGGAACTGCAGTAAACAGGCCTTTAGTAATGTAGTGGTAAGGTGGGGGGAAACATTCTGAAGTCCTGTGATTAGATCTCAGTCTTTTAATGAGTCTGTGTTTCTGGACTGTGAACTTCACAAGCGCTTCTCAGTGCCCCTCACCCCCACTCACTCCATTTAGGTCGAAGAGGATGGCTAGAGAGGACTGGAATTGAGTATTTCCCTTCCTTCTTATAAGTTAGGCTCTGGTTAGTTTCTTCTGAGAGCAGACTTTGTTAAGAAAAGCAGAATGGGCCGGGTGCGGTGGCTCATGCCTGTAATCCCAGCACATTGGGAGGCTGAGGCAGGTGGATCACCTCAGGTCAAGAGTTCAAGACCAGCCTGGCCAACATGGCGAAACCCTGTCTCTACTAAAAATGCAAAAATTAGCCAGGCATGCTGGCATGTGCTTGTAATCCCAGCTACAAAGGAGGCTGAAGCAGTGATTCAAGGAGAATCATTTGAACCTGGGAGGTGGAGGTTGCAGTGAGCAGAGATTTTCCCTGATGGAAAAATGAGGGAAATTTTCTCAGATATTCACTGTGAGAACCTGGTAGGACTCCAGGAGTAAAATTTTTGAAAATTGTGGCCTCCCCATTAATGAATACTCCTGCAGTTTTTCTCTCTCAGACTTGGCCACACTAAGCCTCCAGCAATTCATAAATTAAAGTTGAGGCTTTCCTATCCAGAAACAAGAAATCTTGCATTTAAACTTCTGAGGGGATGGCATAGTGTTGTATTTACCTTAACATCTACCACAGTGTTTAAGCTTTAGTAAGTCCTCAATAAATATACACATGAAATTTTGGCTGATTTAGGAATACAGATAACGAAAAGGTTAAGATTGCAGAGAATGGTCAGTAATACTTCATGGAGGTAGTGAAACCTTTGAAAATTTTGTTGTCATCTCCTTGATGTAAGTGAAGCATAGTTTTAACCTGAGAAACTGTTTTCCCAGAGCCCTATTTAGTTGAAGTTTTTCGTTCTCCATTACCCCAATATTCAATGGTACTCAGGAAGAGGTAGCTGGACTTTACCTAGCTTACCATCACTGTTTCCAAACTGTTATTTCATAAAATCATGGAGTAAATATATATTTTTTGAAGTACATGCCATCTTGATTTAAGATTCTTCATCTCTCTTTGCTGCTCCCATGTTTCAATCTCTCTTTCACTTTCCTTTGTTCATTAAGAACTTTAACTCCTAGCTGGTAATATTTCTGTCTCTTAACAGCATGCTAGAAAATAACCAATAGTGATGTATGGTACCCTAGCTTCATCCTTGCCTCCATTACTCAGTATCCTCCCCTCTGACACTCACTTTTTTTTTTTTTTTTAACATGAGGCAGTTTATTAACAGGAAACTCTTTTATCTATACACTAGATCTTATCATCATTCAGAGATCCTCCATCTCAGACATCTTAAATAGTAATTTTTTTCTGATTTTCTCCCTAATCACATGTCTTTCGTATATCTCTTTCTCCACAAGAATTTACTCTTCAACCTAGAAACCTCTACTTTCTGGACCACCTCATTTTCTCCCTGTCCCTTGTTTTTTTCCTGTTCTCTTTTTCTTCTCCCTAGATTCTATAGCTAATCATCTGAAGCTATTTATTTACCAACACCTACCATTTTTTTAATGATTAGCTATCAAAAATAAGAATTAAAACAATGTGGCCGGGTGCGGTGGCTCACGCCTGTAATCCCAACACTTTGGGAGGCCGAGGTGGGTGGATCATGAGGTCAAGAGATCGAGACCATCCTGGTCAACATGGTGAAACCCCATCTCTACTAAAAATACAAAAAATTAGCTGGGCATGGTGGCGTGTGCCTGTAATCCCAGCTACTCGGGAGGCTGAGGCAGGAGAATTGCCTGAACCCAGGAGGCGGAGGTTGCGGTGAGCCGAGATTGCACCATTGCACTCCAGCCTGGGTAACGAGAGCGAAACTCCATCTCAAAAAAAAAGAAAAAAAGAAAAAAAAAGAATTAAAACAATGTTTAAGTCAATCTTCCTGGTGCCATGACAAAGCTCTTTAGGAAGACCACATTGCTGTATAGGATGAAACCACAAAAAATTCACTGTTTCCAAGCTTGGCTTGGCTTGGCTTCTACTATCCCTCCATTTTAGACCAACCATGTCCTAAGCCTTCCAGCATTATCCTCTTCTGAGAAACAATAAAGTACATGTCACGTCCAGTTGCCCATTGCCCCTTCTGAGCAATTCCTTAGTTTCAGGTCACTATGCTTTGTGCCACGCAATCCTTCTTCCCTGGATGCATCTGACTGGTCAAGGGATGTGTAATTAACCCAAAGGTACCTAAGAATGGCCTGGTAAGAGTTCTGCCTATAGGATATAGTACCATCTGGTAACTATTTAACCATTCCAGCCAGATCCCTGGTCATTCCGCTTTTTATACTTTATCCTCTACTAACTCAAAATACCTTAATTCTCTATATTCACCATGCATGTTGCCACTGCTCATATTCTCTTCCTTCTCCCTGGCTGGATCATCCTTTCTGATTGAGTTTAGGAATAATCTCTTCTAGGTTGTCTTTTTGACATGCCCTGACCCTGCTCTAGATTACGTGCTCATTCCTCCTCAGTGCTTCCAAGCATTTATAGAGAGCTAGCCTTACATTTAGGACAGTGCATGCCCACTTATGTGTCATCCTCACTAAATGCTGCAATCTTTGTGTTCCCAGGGCAGGTTTGATATCTGGTATTTCGTGGGGGCTCAAAAATTGCTTTCAGAACTGAAAAAATGTATACAGTATGTTCTCAGATCATCTGAGAACTCACTCACTCATTATCATGAGAATAGCATAGGAAAAATTCTCCCCCATGATCCAATCTTCTCCCACCACCTCCCATGGTTTAAAAGTGTGGCACTTCACCCCTTGCTCTCTCTTGCCTCCATGTGAAGAATGTCCTTCTTCTCCTTCTTCTTCCGCTATAACTGTTAAGTTTCCTGAGGTCTCCTAGTTATGCTTCCTGTTAAGGCTGTGGAACTGTGAGTCAATTAAACCTCTTTTCTTCATAAATTACGCAGTCTCAGGTAATTTTTTAAAGTAGTGTGGAAACAGACCAATACAGAAGGTGTATGACTTTCCCAAGTTCACACAGATGCTAAATGGCAGAGGAGAACTTTGACCCTAGGCAGCCTCACACTGGAACTCTATCTTTTTAACCACTGTGCTATATGAATTCTCGACATTCTAATGCCCCATTAAATACTTTAAGTACTATAACATAACTTATTTTCACCATATGTATTATATATAACTTCTACAGATACCTTATTATAGGATTATATATCATAAATAGCCAGAAATGTAATATGACAATTCAAAATGAGGGGAAAAAAGCAAAACAAACAAACAAACAAACAAGAAACAAAACCCAAAAAGCAAAAAAACTAACAGTGTGTCATTTGACTTATAAGAATTTGCCCCTAGGATTCCTAGCTATATAATTAAACTGAAGTAAAATAAAAATCTTATTCAAATGGCTTTTATATGTAACTGATTCTGTGGTTACTAAGTATAAAATAAAAAAATCCAAATATAAAATTTAAAAACAGGTGGATGCCAAGAGGAAAATGCTTTTTTCTCTTTTACATAGTTATGATATCCATGCCTTATACAAATGTGAAGAGTGTGAATAACGTTCCTTTAAGCGTATTCTAAAAATCCAACAGTATAAATGGAAACTAAAGAAAGAAAGAATGTAAATAAACTGATTTCACCCTTATGACACCAATCTAATCTGAAAACATACTAATAAAACACTCAAAACAAATCCTACCCTATCCAATTCTTTGAAATGCTGTTGCTACCATTTATAATTCTTAAAATAGTAAAAAGCTCATCATTAAAAAAAAGCTATATTGTCATAGCAATTGATACAACTAAAGTGACTTAATTAGTTGCTACTCATTATTTTCTTTCAAAATAAGGCTTGAAATTAGCAACTGTCAGTGAAAGAAAAAGCCAAATATTGCCTTTCTCTGGAGCTTGGTAAATGTTAAGACAATGATAACTAAAGTTGTTGGCCACCTGCAAATTGGAGTATTCCCTGAAGACTGAACTCAGCTAGCTGGGAATGACTGGTAACTGAAATAAAACTGCTGCTATGCAACTGCTCTCAGAAGCCTCAGTGGGGGTAATAAGGGACAATGCTTGCCAGCATCCTAGCACTGTTGTATTCCCTTAAGACAGGGAGAAGTGGAGACAGAGAAACATGTCATCACCTTTCACACAAAAAATATAGGGATGTGCAACAAGACCCTGCTTTAATTCTGCTTGAGACCTTTTCACATCAGTGACCACACAAGGGATTAAGACAATGTTATAGCAATTCTAAGTGATTAAGTATTTTTAAATGGCAATTTCTCAAAATGTTACCTGATTCACAATAAGAAAATGCCACCATGTCAACTAGAAAGGACCCAGGTGAGAATTGTTTTCATTCTTGCTTTTCAAGTTTTAGTTTATTAGTAAATTAAAAACCTCCATGTATTTTACATATTTTAGTTCATTTTATCATGGATTGAAATTACTTGAGAAAAAAAGCTGTGTCATATATAAATAATTCCCTTCCTTGCTTTCCTAATATAACTTAGAAACTTGTAGATAGTCAAATGTTGACTAAAACATAATTCTAAAAAATTAACAAGGAAAAAGGAAGAGAGTAACTAAAATCATTAAAGTCTACTTTCTAGTCTTTATATTTTACTTAGTTTATCTTCTGGTTATTTGGGAGTCCAAACAGGAAGGGAAACTGTAGATGACAAGAATAACAACAAAACAAGAAATAGTTGCAAAGTGCATTATAGTTTGGTTTCAGTATCCCCTAGTAGGTTTTTTTCTTCTTCTTTCTTTTTTTTTTTTTTTTCAAATTTAAGCATCAAAAGGAAAGAGAAAAGGTTCTGTCATAAAGCACAATTATTTTTCTAACCGGGAGTTAATATATTATAATTTTTGGGATCGAGGCACAGTGATCTACATTTTTAACAAGCATTCAATGTGATTCTTTTTAAATTAAGCAAACTAAAACTTTTATTATGAAACTTTTAAACATACAAAGCACAGAAGTTAATAAACACATATCCATTAATAAGATCTAATTGACGTTGACATACTGATGTCATTATGCTATATTATGTATAATTATATTAAAATATATATTATAGGTGTTGTATGTTATAACATGTTAAAACACATATTGATATGTTAAGATTTGCTAGAGGGGCCAATGGAAGATATCAAGCATACTTTATTAACTAATTACATTCTTAGAAATTCATTTTCATGAATGTTATGTCAGATTTTTATTATATTCTTGTTATATTATTTCAAACCTTTTATGTCCAACTTTTTACGTATTTTGTTTTAAAACATGTCTTTTAAAACAGGTTTACTGAGATGTGATTTACAAAAAAAAGTCACTATTTTTGCGTGTACAGCTTGATGAGTTTTGACAAACGTATACTGTACCATACCAATGTAAGTGAGATACAGAACATTTCTATCACCCCAAAAATGTCTTCATGCCTCTCTGTAGTCAATCTCTTCCTCTTACCCCCAGTCCCTGGAAACCAGTAATCTGAGTTGGCCCTATAGCTTTATCTTTTCCACAATGTCACATAGATGGAATTATGCAGTATGTAGTTTTGTTCACTTAGCATAATGTTTTTGAAATTTATGCATGCTGTTGCATGTATAAGTAGTTTGCTACTTTTTATTCCATTGTATGAGTTCACCAAAATTTGTTTAACCATTTGTCAACTCATGGACATTTGATTTGCTTCCAGTTTTGGGATATTAATAAAGTTGTCATAAACATTTATGAACAAGTCTTTATGTGGACATATGGTTTGGGAACCACTGGGTTAAAAGCTTGGTTGGAAATTCACAAATAACAAGAAGACATGAGAACTTCTTAAGGGGATATTAATGAGGTAGAGTGGGGAAAGGACACTGATGAGGGAAGGAATCCTTGATTATTTTTCCTTTTGATATGAAGTAATTTTAGATTTACAAAAAATTTGGAAAAATAGCACAGTTTTCCTTTGCCCAGCTTCCCCTAATGTTATCATCTTATATAACCATAGTATGGTTATGAAAACTAAGAAATAAACATAGGTATCATGCTGACCTAAACACAAACCTAATGCTAATTTTACCAGTTTTCCACTGTGTTAGTTTTCAACTGCCATTATAACAAATTAACACAAATGTGGTTTAAACAGTACAAATTTATTATCTGACAGTTCTGTAGGTCAGAAGTCCAACACAGGTCTCATGGGGCTAAAATCAAAGTGTCAGCAGGTCTGCATTCCTTTCTGAAGGATCTAGGGGAGAATCTGTTTTATGCCTTTTCAAGTTTGTAAAGGCCACTCACATTCCTTGGCTCATGGCCTTTCCTCCGTCTTCAAAGCCAGTAATGTTGCATCTCTATGAAAGCGTTTCAGCTTTTAAGGCCTTGTGGTTATAGACTGGATCTATCTGGATAACTTAGGATAATCTTCCTACCTCAAGGTTCTTAGCCTTAATCCTATCTGCAAAAGTCACTTTTGCCACATAAGATAACATATAAACAATTTCCATGTATTAGGATGTGGACATCTTGGGAGATGTGGGAGGAACCACTATTCTACTTCCTACATATAGTTTAATTGCCCTCTTATCAATGTGCATATAGGTTGTTTACAATATTTTGCAATTAAAAAACAATGCTGTATAAATAACTTTGTGCATATGTATTTTCATAATGGTGGAGCTGTATCTTCAGGTTGGATTCCTAGAAATGGGATTGCCGGGTCAAAAGGTAAGTGTATATGTAATCTTGACAAATCCCCTCTAGAAGGGTTGTACCAGTTTGCCTTCCCTTCAACAATGTATGAGAGTGCCTGTTTCCCACAACCTTGCCAACAGAATTTGTTGTCATCCTTTATAGTTTTTGTCAGACAAAAAAGGTGAAATAATATTTCTGCATGAAATAATATGCTGCATAAAATTTTTTTACCTATTACCTATTCATGTCTTTCTTTTCTTCAGTTTTCCTATTGGGTCTTAGTCACTTGTCCCTTAATTTTTTTTTTTTTTTTTTCCAGACGGAGTCTTGTACTATTGCCTGGGCTGGAGTGCAATGGCGCCATCTCTGCTCGCTGCAACCTCTGCCTCCTGGGTTCAAGCGATTCTCCTGCCTCAGCCTCTCGAGTAACTGGGATTAAAGGCACCCACCACCACTGCCGGCTAATTTTTTGCATTTTTAGTAGAGATGGGGTTTCACTATGTTGGCCAGGCTCGTCTCAAACTCCTGACCTCATGATCTGCTCACTGTGGCCTCTCAAAGTGCTGGAATTACAGGCATGAGCCACCACTCCCGGCCTTAATAGTTTCTTAGATGTTGTAAATATTTTCTCCCAATTTATTCATTGGTTGTCTTTTAACTTTAACTTTCTTATATTTTTTGTCATGCAATTATTAAACTTTTTTTTTGTATAATTGAATTTATCAATCTGTTTTTAAAAAATTGCCTGTGGCTTTTCATCAACCATTATAGAAAGTTATTCCCTGCATTAAGGTTAGATAATTCATCCATGTTTTCTACTAGATATGCTTTGTTTTTGTTTTCACATTTTAGATCCCTAATCCATTTGGAGTTCACTCTTGTGTAAGGTATGAGATACACAACTAATATTATCTTTTTTCACATGGTTACTCAGTTGTTCTTGTTTTATTTATTTCAAATAACAATTCCTGAGGAAACTATTCTTGATTAATAGCACTTAAGTCTCTCTCACTTCTGATTGTCTAAACTTTTTATTTATACTACTGTTTTCCCCTGTCTTGACCTATAATTAATTATATTCCTATTTCATATTCCCTATGAATCTTAACTCCTGGAGGCAAACAGAAAAGAAACACATTGAGCTCATCTTTGTATTTCTGGTGTTTCTGTAGTGCTTAGCATACAGTGGGCTACTTAATACATATTTGCAGAATGCTGATAATGATTAACATGAATTATTAAGAAAAGTTGAATTCAACTCAAAAAAGTAGGGAAATAATTACTACGTAGGAGAGAAAACTCCCTCAAAATTATTAAAACAACACAAAATCTGGTGGTTAAGGAAGAAAAGTTTAGTATCTGGAAAATTCACTCCTGTAGAACACTTCAGTTCCTAATAATGGGGTGTACACTGATTTCTAAAAAAATTTTATTGTAAATTGACATAATTATATAATATAATACTCTATAGAGTACAGTATATTGATTTTCTTAATTCTAACAGAGACTGTGCTAATCTCATTCAAGTTAACAAAGTATGAATATTAAGGATGATGGCTTTAAGGAATATAATAATGAGAAATGATGGGTCAAAACAAAGACCTCAAAGTGAGGTCTATTAGCCTATTGGACAGTCTCCCTAAGGTTATCTTGGAAGGCCTGAAAAAGCATTAGATAATATAATGTGAAATACATTTTTTTCATTGTCAGGGGAGATGGACTAGATGAATTTAATTGAAGTTTTCCATCTCTCATTTCTAGGACTCTAAGAATAACAACATTAGAGATAGAGGAGTCTTTTGAGCCTATTAGTTATTGAAAAAGATAAAGTTCTTACTGCCTCTGTTGAAACAAAATGTACCAAAAATCCATATTATGGATGGTCGTAAGCAAAAGGTATAATGTGAAACAATGTAATTACTCTTTACTAATGTCTATCAGGATAGGATTTTTTTTTCCTAAGGATAAAATGAAGGGTGGAAGAAGGAAGGAAATATATTATTGAAAAGACTGTATTAGACATATTTATATTACTTCTAGAGGCCATTTCCTAACTATACTGTTTGTAATACTGCAAATAGTTTTTCCACTGTAAATTTAGGCATCACAATTTTAACAAATTGGTCCTTAATATACATAATATATATATTGGTCTTTTTTTTTTTTTTTAGATGAAGTCTCACTCTCATCTAGGCTGGAGTGCAGCCTCCCAAGTTCAAGTGATCCTCCTGCCTCAGCCTCCTGAGTAGCTGGGACTACAGACACATGCCACCATACCTGGCTAACTTTTTGTATTTTTGGTAGAGACGGGCTTTCAACATGTTGGCTAGGCTGGTCTTGAACTTCTGACGTCAAGTGATCCACCCACCTTGGCCTCCCAAAGAGCTGGGATTTGGTGACTCTGCTGGGCATGGTGACTCATGCCTGTAATCCCAGCACTTTAGGAGACTAAGGCAGGAGGATTGCTTGAGCCCAGGAGTTTGACACAAGCCTGGGAAACATTAAGTAGGACCCTATCTCTCTAAAAGTTTTTTTAAAAAATTAGCCAGGTACAGTGGCATGCACTTGTGATTCTAGCTACACAGCTGAGGTGGGAGGTTCGCTTGAGCCCAGGTGGTTGAGGCTGTAGTGAGCCATGATGTGCCACTGCTGTCCAGCCTGGGTGACAGAGCAAGACCCTGTATAAAAATAAAATAAAAAAAAATAATAGATGCAACTTTTCTGAAGATCAATCACTAAGATCTTTGAGATGGCAACCATACAGCATTAAACTTCATGCATAGAACCTTTGTGTATATCCCAAAAGTTGTGCAACCATCACCACAGTCTAATTCCTGAACATTTTCATTACTGAAAAAGAAACCCCATGTCTATCAGCAGTCACTTCCCGTTTCTCCCTCACCCAGCTCATGAGAAACACTTATCTCTTTTTGGTCTGTATAGATTTGCTTATTCTGAACATCTCATATAAATGGAATCATACAACATGTGGCCTTTTGCGTATGGCTTCTTTCACTTAGCACAATATTTTCAAGGTTTATTCATGTTGTGTCACGTATGAGAATCTCATTCCTTTTTCATGGCCAAATAACAAGCCATTGTATGGCTAAATAGTATTCTGTATATCTATTCTTCAGTTGACAGACATTTGAGTTATAATTACTTTGTGGCTATTATAAATAATGCTGCTATAAACATCTGTATACATTTTACGTGGACATATATTTTCAATTTTCTTGTGTATATATCTAAAAGGAGAATTGCTAGGTCATATGAAAACTCTACATTTAACATTTTGAGGACCTGTCAAAGTGGCTGCACCATTTTACATTCTAATTTCTCCATATTCTCACCAATACTTATTATCATCCCTCTTTTTGATTACAGCCATCTTAGTGGCCATCAAGTGGTATTTCATTGTGGTTCTGATTTATATTTCCTTAATGACTAATGATGTTGAGCATCTTTTAATGTGTGTATTGGCCACCTGTATATTTTATATGGAGAAATGTCTATTCAAATTCTTCTAGAGCCTTTTCTTTTACCAGCTACTCAACAACTGACAAAAATTTTGTAGTGATATTATAATCAGATAATACTGTTAGAGTGTGGTTTCTTTAAATTGAAATTAGTAGATGTTTAATATAAAAGAGACAAAACATTAAAAATCCAGTGGAATGGTAGTGGCATTGGTTATGAAATTAAAGGGCCTTATGGTAGAAAGGCACAACAAGGGTATTACTGTTTACCAGCAATGCTCATAACTTGCTGAGTATAAGTACAGCTGAGAAAAACAAAATATTTTTTTGCAAAGCTAACTCTAGCTTAATTAAAAGGTGGCAAATTTTCTTTTCTACATCGCTGGCTTCTGAACTTCTGTAAAAGAGGAAAGCATCTGATATTAGTTATACATATCAGTTATACTTAGTAGCTAATTATGCTCCCTTAAGTGGGCATTAGGCCTTCAAACTGTTTATTTCTCATTGTGAAATAAGTGGTCTTGTGTTTCTCCTTGCCCATTAAAGCTGAGGAGAAATATCTCTGCTTTGAGAGGAAAGGGGTTTATGGTCCATCATCTATAAGAATGAGCTCTAAGTGAGTATATCTCATTCTCCCTCTCAAACAGCTCTCTTCTCCTGGGTAGGGTAAGTTGTTATCTCCAGTAGTTAGTGCTGCAGCAAGCCCATTTCTAAGAATTACCACAGATTGAGGAGGGCTTCCCTCATTCTTTAATTCTTTCAAGTTTAGAGTCTTGGCAGTATTTCCTAACCAAGCCACCAAGCCTGTTCCCTTTTCCTCCAGGTATTTGCCAATTCCCACTTTGTTCCCTTGAGGAGTTATATCTAACCTTATTCTTCTTTTTCTCTCTGCTCCAAGACCCTTAGTCTTAAATTTTATATCTTCTAAGATATTTATCATTAGAGGATTTTAAAATTGTGTCCATTCTGATTACAAAATGACTTAAAGATATAGTTAATATCTACAGCCTATAATTTTCTGACATCCCCATGATTATTATATGATTTCTACCTTTGGTAATAACATTTTCATAGACATATAATGATTATATTCATATTTATATATTCATACACATATAAATATAAATATACTGTTCATTAAAAAAGGTCTCACTGTAGGGCAATCCTTTTATAGATTTTAACTCTATGTAGATGGTTAGTGAAGAGAGGGAAGAAACACAGATAAAGAGTCTTTAAGTATCATGGGAAATAAGTTTTAAGTATCTTCCTGGAATACAATAACAATGAGAATACAAAAGTTGGAACTGTATTGCAGCTTGGATGCTATGAATTGAATTTCAACATTTTACCCTGAAATCTTAGATTTGTAGGGTGGTCAGAAGTAAATCAAGTATTTTGTAAATTTACATTGGTCATCTGAACTGATCATGGCAAACACATAGAAGGGCAATAAACAGGCAATGCTGCAATTAGTAAGTGAGTTACAAACGCCACTGAGAAAATAATGCTTCTTAGTTTCTTATGTCAGACTTGAAGTTAGGAAAGAAAGCACTGATATTCACAGGTAAGACACTAAAATTTGTTCCTAATATTTTATCAATCATTTAGACAAATGGTTTACAACCCTAGCTGCATATTAGGATCATCTGGGAACCTTTAGAAAAATACAGAAGATGGGGCTCTAGTCTAGATATTCTGATTTAACTGGTCTGAGGTGGAGTCTAAGCATCAGTATATTTTTGAAGTTCCTTAGATGACTTTTATGTATGGCCAAAGTTGAAAACCACCAGTTTGGACAATGGACACTTATTAGTCTTTATTAAACAGTGGACATGAAGCTTTCTATCTCTTTGTTTAACCTGGAAAAACACTTAATAGGATCTTATAGACGATTCAAAACAGACACCAATAGCAACTGGGCCTGATAATCCTGATACTTAAGACACATTTATTTTTACATAGGACTTTAACTTAATCTATATCTTATTTCCCAGGGCTTTACTTTCTTCTAAAAACTATGTAAAGGTTTGGTTTTTTGACAATGTTTTGTTTCTAGTATATTTATTTGATTGGGAATGCTTAGGTGTCACAGTGACAAGAGTACAAGGACAGTTACATAGGAATATTCAGCTACTGACTTAGTTTAATTATGCTTTCTGGTTGTCTTGGCATAATTTTTGGTGCCTGAATTCTTTCAGAGCCAAGCTCACAGCAAAGACAAATGAAGCAGCTGCAACTGTATTGTGTTATACTTACATGAAAGGCCAACTTAGACCATTGTGTTATGGAAATCGGAACACTAAGCCTAGCACCTGGCCCGGAACACAAGCAGCTCCCTCTTAGCCAAAGCCAAATTGATGGTATCATATAAGTAGAAGTGATTAAAAAATAATAAATATCAATAGTCACTTTATAAATAGAGTACAAAGAAAGAAGCCTGTTCCAAAATCTCAGGCATGTGAAACAAATATACACAATTACAAGATATAATCATTTCTTCTCTCTGAATCAAACTTAAGCATGTACCTGGATAACTTTTCATTATTTATTCGATTGTTCCTCACTATCCTAGTAATTTCATTTAAATGAAAGTCTAGCACGATGTTAAAGAAAAAATGAAAAATAATCTTTATAAGAGGAGAAAATATCAAATGACTAAAGTTGCTTTTGAAGAACAGTCAAAACTCAGATGTGCAAAAACATTGTGAATTTATACATATGTATAACACCTAAAAGGTTCCAAGAAATAGCCACAGAAAGAAATAATTAAATAATAAAGAATTCTACCTAGTTTCAGTTTCCAATATAAGTAGACAAAGTATACACTATGTAACTAAAATACCACAGTTCTGAATTTCAAATATTAATTAAAATCTCTCTTTAAGGAAAAAAAATCTATCCATTCTGCCAGGTATATTCATTTATCCCACATGATCTCTTATTAAATGTTTATTAAATGTAATTAAATATTTAATATTCCATTTGACTAGAGACATTATCAATAAGACCGAGAATATGTGTGAGATAAACTCATAGGATTCTGGTCCTTTGATAATTCATGCATATTTTATCTATTCAACAATTATTTGTTGAATGTTTGCTCTGTGGGAGGTACTGTGTTAGGCACTGGGGTAGTTATAAAGATGACTGGAACAGATATCTGTTGTCTGAGGGACAGAGACCTATAAACAAATAATTGCAATTGGAATTAAGGTATGTGTGAAGAAATATGGAATAAGAGTGAAGGAAGGAAGAAACTCTCCTGTAGATCAGGGATCCCTGACCCCAGGGCCATGGACTGGTACTGGTCTGTGGTCTCTTAGGAACTGGGCTGCACAGCAGGAGGTGAGCAGCAGGTGGGCGAGTAAAATGTCATCTGTATTTACAGCTGCTCCCCATCACTTGCATTACCTCCTGAGCTCTGCCTCCTGTCAGATCAGCAGTGGCATTAGATTCTCAAAGGAGTACATACCCTATTGTGAACTGTGCAGCGAGGGATCTACATTGTGTGTTCCTTATGATAATCTACTGCCCGAAGATCTGTCACTGTCTCCCATCACCCCCAGAGGGGACCATCTAGTTGCAGAAAAACAAACTCAAACTCAGGGCTCCCACTGATTCTATGTTATGGTGAGTTGTATAATGATCTCATTATATATTACAACCTAATAATAATAGAAATAAAGTGCACAATAAATGTAATGCACTTGAATCATCCTGAAACCATCCCCCGGACCCAATCCTGGTCCGTGGAAAAATTGTCTTCCACAAAACTGGTCCCTAGTGCCAAAAAGGTCAGGGACCACTGCTGTAGATCACTACTTTTTCTTATGGCTATGATTAGATAAGAGTACAAATACATTTAAACATTGCTAAAAACCAAGACATTGTCTTAACCTACAGGTTCAGTAGCTATACAATTTTCCTCTTCATCCCTCGTTTTGAATGTTATTATATATGAATACCCTTCTGTACCAGTTGCCTATTTTAAGTTTTGTTTTGTTTTGTTTTGTTTTTGAGATGGAGTCTCTCTCTTGCCCAGACTGGAGTGCAGTGGCATGATCCCAGCTCACTGCAACGTCTGCCTCACAGGTTCAAGCGATTCTCTTGCCTCAGCCTCCCTAGCAACTGGGATTACAGGCGTGCACCACCACACCCAGCTAATTTTTTGTAGTTTTAGTAGAGACAGGGTTCCATCAGGTTGGTAAGGCTGGTCTCGAACTCCTGACCTCATAATCCACCCACCTTGGCCTCCCAAAGTGCTAGGATTACAGGCGTAAACCACCACGCCCAGTCATTATTTTAAGTTTTTAAAAGTATAAATTTTTGTGAATAAGGAAAACATAGAAAGGTTTTTTTGGGTTCAATGCTTTGTGCTTACTGTTAGGGTTATTCTTCTTTCTGCCTTACTTGGCATCAACCAGCAGGATATGAGTGATCCTTACCCACTGGCTTCTCCTTGATCTCCTTAAGGCTAAATATTATTCTAGAAAAATCAGTAGTGTCCATTGAAAGGCCAGGGGTGAGTGCTGGGCTGGCCTTCTATTGAATGATAGCTCCTTATCTATCACCCTGAGTTGGAATAGCAAGAAGAAAAAAGAGTCAAATAATTTACCTGTATTTCAAAGTATTCATGCCACTTTGTTTAGCTTTAGAGCCAAAGACAAATATTCCAGTAAACACATCTTGTATGCTTCAGCAGCAAGTATAATTTAGTTAAGTTTGATGAACAAACTCAATTATAGTCTTGCCCCCACCTACCTTTGCAGCCTTCTTACCTGCCATTTTTGCCCACATACTTTTTGATTCTTGTCCCACTGAGTTCTTCCTATAATCCCTGGAAGCATCAGTCATCCCATGACTGTATGTCTTTCCAAAATGCCATTCCCGCAACCTGGAGTACTTTCTTCCCCTGTCAATTATTTTCTTTCAGCCTTTCAAACTGCTCAAATATTGCTCCTTGTCAAAACCTTAACTTATACATTGTGTTGTTAATAACTTGTGTTACCATGCTCATCTACCTCTTTATAAATCTGGTCATTTTTATATCTCCTGTTACTAGGCTATATACAGGGCTTCGGAATGAAAAATTCTGTTGTACCAAGCACAGTATGCCAAGAAGGTATAAATTAGTGAATCACCAATACTTTGCCCAAAGTGAGCATTCAATAAGTGTGTCATTGTAAATAATTTCAGTTAGGACTTGCTAAAATCCATTTTATTTGCTCTCAGCAAGTCTGAAAATGCAGCTCAGAAGAATAAGGTCCTTTTTGAGAGGCTACTACTATAATTTTGGGATCCAATTGATGAGTGGTAAACCTACTGCTCACCGTAGTAATGAAATCTGAATCCTGGAACCACTGGTACTTGTGGTAAAATACTGGTTCTGTCTCTTCATAAAGTTAACATAGAAATGATTTCTGAAATACTGTATAAACAACTTAAATACCTCAACGTTTGACTCCTTTCTGTACTGCTTTCCCAAATTCAAAGAGTCCACTGTGATATTAATTATAAAAGTATTGTTGACCTAAAAACTAGACATTCTTCTAATCAGCAATATATTTAATGTAAATCACACCACTATTGGTATTACATGAAAATTTTAAAAATACAATGTATTTCTATAGATATCCAAGTACTGCAGTGCCTCATTGAGCCAGCATATTTTAGTTTTTCTTAACAAATATATAAATTATTTATCTAGCATGATCAAGGAATGAGGTACTTCACAAACCACTTTACTGGATAACAAGTTTTATAAACATCACATATCTTCAACATTTTAAATATTTTCAATGGCTACATGTCACATAATATAACAGTTCCACTTTTTTAAAAATAGCAAAATAAATATAATCTCACTTTTTCTTGATGATTCATAATTATTATTATCAATGTCAATTTCTGCACTATAGATCACCCTGGAATACAACGATATCCTTAAGGTCTAGCAATAAATATAATGCTGTTTGCCTTTATCCTAAGTGAATTCGGATTGCTTTTATGATTCTCTGCTTTTCATTTTCTCTGCCTCATCCTTTGACTTACTGACAGATCTTTGTTGTTGTTGTAATCAGTGTGTGCTGATGGTTATTTTTCAGGAAACTCTTTAGGTGAGGGCTGTGAATGGTTAAATTCTCCTAGACAGCTAAGTGTATGGATGCATGGTCTTTGTGACTGTCATTTGCTGTCATTGAAGCCCTTTTCCTCCCTCATTATTTCTAAATCTATAACATGGCGAGATTGTCAGAAGAATAACAACTGAGTATGTGCTTTGTAAGTAATACCAGCTTTCATATATATTAATCATTATATTTATAATTTTCACTCAAGAATTATTAGTCTTACTAAGATACATCTTATATTAGTCATCAACTTAAATAAACATCATGGTTCTTAATTAATTCAGATTTTCAAAGCCTGGCTATGAACTTCAGACTCAATATAGAATATGCTTTGATGTTACCATACTGCAGAGGGATATTCATCCTCACTTATCAACTTTTTCAAAAAAAATTTAAAAGTCACCATTCTGTTCTAGCATGATGGTGTGAAAACTTCAAATTCTAACTCAATCCTTTTCACTAAACTTTGCATATTGACAGTCAGTTTTACTCTATTCTTTCCATATCATCAGAAAAACAAGAAGAGAAGGTGAAAAATAATGCTTTTTTTCATTCATAAGAAAAATAAAATAAAAAATAGGTAGCTATGTCTATGGAATAAAAAAATTTAGTAAAAGACACTGAATCTGATATATTAAAATTTCTGTCATAATTTGCTTAGAATATTAATCTAAAACTTGCTTGTGATCTTTGAAAATGAGAACATTTGTAAAAATTTGAAAGGTGTCACAGTAACAGCTATTCATAAACTCTTCAACGTCCTGAGATACAACAAGGGAAAATCTTGCTCCTCAGGGTTAACACAAAATAAAACCCTCATTTTGGTCATCTTATGAATGAATGCCAGTTTATATCTGTCAAAAAATCAATTTTACTTAAAAGGTCATCCCAACTTTAAAAAAAGTATTAGAATAAACTAAGACAGACTACACAATATTAACTTGGCTGAATTAAATCTTATACTGATTTTCATTGTACTAGAATAACGACCAATCTCATGAAGCAATTCAAGTATAAAATAATTAATTCTAATAAAATAATATGATTAGGAAATAAATATATTTCTTATCAAAGAAAATAGGTGGTTACTCACAGTTATATCAAAAAAGACCAAAATAGGTCTGTAACTGATAGTCAGCTGACCTGATCACATATGGCCCTTCCATCTCAGTACTTTTTTTTTTTTAAGAGATGGGATCTTGTTCTGTTGTCCAGGCTTGAGTGCAGTGACACAATTATGGCTCACTGTAGCCTTGACCTCTTAGGCACAAGCAATCCTCTCACCTTGGCCTCCTCTGGGACCACCGGCACACACTACCACACCCAACTAATTTTCTTTTCATTTTTTATAGAGGCAAGGTCTCACTATGTTGTGCAGGCTGGTCTTGAACTCCTGGCCTCAAGCAATCCTCCCACCTCAGCCTCCCAAAATGCTAGGATAACAGATGTGAACCACTGGGCTCAGCCTCTTTTGTATTTAATGCTGATTCTCAATACTGCCTGGCCAATTTAAGGAGTTACTTTCTTTCAAGGTATTTCTTAAACACTTCCAAGATCATCCAAAAGATGGCTTAAGCAAAGTGCAGACCAGATCTTAGGATTGGAATTCACAATTGTCTAATTCTCTGTGAATTTAGTCTGCAACTTTATGAGTCTCATCACTTTCTGCTTATGCTCCAGCTCTGAAAAAAAAAATTATATCCCATTCCTTAATTAAACCTTCCACCAGCTTCATTATAGAACTGTGATAGGTTTTAGCTAGCAACTTGATAAAAAGGTATCTGCAAGGATTTGAACTCTACAGTTGAGAGGAATTTGTACTTAATATAGTTATGTATTTTATAAGTACCCTGTGAGTAAAAATAATATTGCCTAAAACCTAATAAATATTATACTGAAAATAGTGGATGGCCGGGTGTGGTGGCTCACACCTGTAATCCCAACACTTTGGGAGGCTGAGACAGGTGGATCACTTGAAGTTAGGAGTTCAAGACCAGCCTGGCCAACATGGTAAAACCCCACCTCTACTAAAAATACAAAAATTAGCTGGGCATGGTGGCATGCTCCTGTAACCCCAGCTACTCTGGAGACTGAGGCAAAAGAATCGCTTGAACCCGGGAGGTGAAGGTTGCAGTGAGTGGTATCTCGCCACTGCACTCCAGTGTGGATGACAGAGTGAGACTCGGTCTCAAAAAAAAAAGGAAGTAGTGGACATTAACCACAGTTAATTTATACAAGTTGATGAGTCTATCCTTTAATCACAGAATTATAAAGAAATTCTTGAAGAGAAAAATGATTGGATTCCTTAGTAGCTATCTCTAACTCTAAGAAGAAAGGAGAAAAGTAAAATATTATTGAGAAAATAAACACTTACTGGTACTTTGAAGGGTGAGGTATTTGCAGTGTCCATGGAGTTGGGTTTCTCTGATGTACTGGTCCCTGAGATACTCCGTCTACGAGGGGACCTTTCTGCTGGTACCTCTGGAAAAAAGGAGGAAGGCTGCAACATCATTAAGAACCCCAAATTTAGTTATCTTCCACTAAACTGTAAAGTTATTGGTTTTTCACAATAAATCAGCATGCCTTAAAGGTACATTACTTTCTATCTGACATAATTTATCTATCTTTGAGGTGCTTAAACTATCAAGAAACTAGAGAGACTTGGGCACAGTTAAGAATCTGCTTTAGTATGATAGCTTGTATCTTCATCTGTGTACATATAAAAATAATTTCCTCTGAGCTATGTTTAATATCTTTAAGTTCACTTAATAGTTGCATCTCACAGTATATAAATCTGCTTCTCTATGTGCCAGCAATGTAGGAGTTAATAGAATAAAATGGAATTTCTAACATTCTTGTGAACAAAATAAAGTCTAATGTTGCACATGATTTGATGGTGTTTGCACAAAGGCGAAAGTTAGTTCTGTGCAGAGAAGATGATTCACCAGACTGCAACAAAAGGGGCATGAGAAGACTGAAAGCTGCTGCCAAGATAAAATAACATATATGCCTATGCAGATATAAAAATAGATCAGCTTCTCCT
Organism: Aotus nancymaae; assembly: GCF_030222135.1. Lineage (NCBI taxonomy): Eukaryota > Metazoa > Chordata > Mammalia > Primates > Aotidae > Aotus > Aotus nancymaae. Next base: position 10,788,087 of record NW_026988523.1, on the reverse strand, counting down.
TGTTCTGACAATATGACCTTACTAAGATCTTACTCTGGAATGCTAAATCTGTTCAAATTGACCTAACAAGCTTAGGATTTTGCAGATAATGTGATCTCCCATTTAATTACTATATACTGTATTAAGGCTACATTTTAAAGATTTTTTTCATAGAGTGATATATATATATATACACACACATGTATATATATGTGTGTGTATATATATATATGCATACACACGCACACACAGATGATAGATATATACGTATTATACCTTTATCACAACTGCTTCCCATCGCCACTTCAACTGACAGACATAAAGGAATCCAGCTTCTCAGATAACATTAGATAATCTCAACATGGACAAGGAAAAAAAAGCCACATCCTAAAAAAAGTATTCTGTGTTATCTTCCAGATCTTAGAAAATAAGGAGTAAATCGTAACTCCGGAGACTGACATTTTGATTCCTGCTGTTCTCCCTTTAAAAGATAGATGCAGTTTAAACTTCCATTTCTGGCCTCCTGGCCCCTGGGATCCGTGCTACTTCCACTTAAGAGAGAGCGTTTTTTTCTCTCGCTCCCTCTCTGTGTCTTGCTCTTCCCCCTCCCTCTCTACAGCTTGCAGAGAGAGCAAGCAAGAAAGAAACACACAGGACTGCAGCTATTCAATCAATCGTTCTGACTGCACATCCTCATTAGTTACTTTCAGGCTATTAACAGACGCCCAACCACTGCCTTCCCTCAGTTACAGAAAATTTCACTGTATTACACTAATCTGCAGCAAGAAAAAACAGTTACTGAAATGTATACTCGGCTAGTGCCAAAAGGACACCATTTTACACAGACCCAGTAATACACACAAATCAATTCCTCCTATGAAAATCCAATTGGAAGTGCTTACCCTTTTACTATCCTTGTATGCTGGACACTGATTTTCTTTTCCATGACTAAACATACCTTCTCTGTGATATCTTGACTGGTAAGGCATAAGCCAAATTGGAACATTTCTAAAGACTGAGAGGCTGACAACATAGCATCTTATATGCTTGCAGTATATGAGAGTTCCACACTACTACTATATTTTAAAATTATGACCAATAACTGTAAGTCCCTTAACTTCTCTCTAGTTAAATGAACCTAAATGTACAAAGCCGTTTTCAGAATTAGGCACACATGACTTCTGATGCACATCTCTGAAAAATGGCAGCATAATTAGCTCAGATTCCTGGGAATGGCACAAAGCACTGAATTTCAGTAAGGTTCCCATCAGCTTGTATGAGCATATCGAACAGCAAGACTTTCAACTTCCGGAATATGACTTTAGAGAGTAATTATACAAGTTAGGTGATCTATGTGGCTAGGGGCAAGGCAGGCAGAGAATGGGTCTGGTGAAGGTAGAAAAAAATTTCATCTTTCCTCTGATAATTACCTATAAAGGTAACCTCATAACAAATTAGAAGATACTGGAGATTTAATATTATAATATAGCATGTTTTAATTTCTGAATAATTGACAGAGAAACCAAATTGAAAGAAAAATAAGTTTCATTAGCCAGAATAAAATTATCTAGTAAACCATTTCCTTAATTTGCAATGTTCTGGCTAATGAAGAAAACTGAAATTCATTTCCTCACTTTCTTGCAAACATCCAATTTTAGTTTTCAGGCATATAAACTCATTAAATGAATATGTTTCAATGCTTTTAACTATTTGATATTATATTGACTAAAATGAGTGACCACATTTCAAAATCTAATAAATATTATGTTGTTATACTTCTGCTTTTCTTTTTAGATTCTGTTTATCATGGGAAAAAAATATAACACTGATGTAGCTTATAAAATGTATTACTGGGTCTAGGAAGAAGATACTAAATCATTCTTGAAATCCGAACAATTTCCACTAAAGAGGGGAAAGAAAGGCAATGAGGTAAGCTAAATCAACCAATGAAAAAAAGTTTACACTTCATCACTCTCTCAATCCCCACAATAATACAACTCATCTGCTAGTATAAATAGGACTTTGGAGTATCCCAGGTCTCTAGTTCTCAGAAGATTCATAACTACTTCAAAGGATACAGAAAAATAAATACCCCAAGTACCAATGTCCACTTGGAAGCAAGGTAGCAGCATTAGCAAGAGCAGAATGAGCAACCTGTTAGTCACAGGAAGGACTGCATATTAAACTTGTGCCTTTAACTTTAAATCTGTCAGAAGAAAGGAAAGCTGCTACTATGCTCTAAGAGCTACATTTTTGCTCTGTTTGAGGGAGAATCTATACTAATTCCAGTAGAACAAAATTAGACAGCTGTATCCTCTACCCCCACTCATGCTATATACTCTTGCATTATTTTCACCTGCTGTAAAATTAATGTTCTTTTCAGTTACAATATTTAATTGCAGTCATTTTAAAATATGCTCCTTAAGACTGATGAGACAAGAGAGATACAATATTGTTTCAGTAGATAAAGGCCTGAAACTGCCTCATTCACTTTCTCATCTCTAAAAATAGTACTTTTCATCTTCAGATTGAAAAGCAAAAAGAGTTATAAAAAGCCTGGTTAAGTTTTACATTTATCTCTTTATTTCCTTTGCCATTGGATATGACCTGAGATGATGTGATGATTTACAATGATGAAAGATAACCTCCAATAGAGCTCCATATAGAATGATGTATTGAACAAAGAGAACATCTGGATGTTTTTCTTAGCAGCTCTACCAATGACATGTATGATTCTGTGTAAGCCATCTCACCTTTTCTGTCCTGACCTGGTCTTCACCATTTAATAAACTGGGTTATTCAGATCAAACAGAGATAAAGACAAGATTACTGAGTTTATATGCTTTAATACAAAATTAGCTTTCTGGAAGGAAGAGTCCTTTTAAATTCAAAATAGAGTAGTAGTATTTCCTCAACATATACGTTTTCCTCTTTGTCAATGTACTTTCTTTGGAAAGTGTGGCAAAGAAACTGAAAATTGGATAATTATAGGGGCAAATGTATTTTTGGTGGAGGATGTTCCTGTTCAACAAACAGAAGTCAACTTCTGCCTTAGAACCAAATAGTGTATACACTGCCTTTGGTTCACTTATCAGGGAGTAAATGTCAGAAATTCCTATCATGTATTTGGGAAGACCCTAAGGAGTAAGTTAGAAGGTGACAAGTGTTTTACGGGAAATAAAAAGTAGGGAGATGAAGAGGTACAGTAATTTTAAATAGGTAGTTGCATTGCAAAGGTGAGGTGTGAATCGATACTTAAGGAGGTTAAGGAAGTCAGCCCTACAGGTTTATCAGGGAAGACTACAGGTAAAGGGAAGCTAGTACAAAGCTTCTAAGGTAAAGTGCAGCAAAGAGGGCAGTGAGATTGGTGCCAGTGAGTGGAAACAAATAGTAGGAGATAAAGTCTGATAGGAATTGGGGTAGACGTGCTCAGATAATACTGGCCAATATAAGGGCATTGACAGAAGAAAATGTGTATCCTAAGGAAATGACATTATAATACTATTACATTTTAGATTTAAAGAGCCCCTTTATTTCAAAAAGCTAATTTTGCACCAAACCTCACTAATCTTTCTTGTAAGGACTTTTTTACTTTTTACTCTAAAATGAAAAACCACCTGGTCAGACATGCATCACCAAAAGATACAAATCATATTGAAAGTCCATAGATAAACACTTACTGGTATTTCTTAATTCTTTTCTCTTCTTCTTTTTTTTTTTTTTTAAGACAGGTGCCCAGACTGGAGTGCAGTAGTGTGATCTGGGTTCACTACAACCTCCACCTCTGGGGTTCAAGTGATCCTCCCACCTCAGCCTCCACTGGGACTATCAGTGTGTGCCACCACGCCCATTTCTAGAAAGCAGTTTCACCATCTCACCCAGGCTAGTCTCCACCCAGGCTATCAAAGTGTTTATCATATTAACTGAGGGATAGGTTCCAAAAGCCTCTGAAAATATTTTAAATGAGAAAGGTATCTGCTATACAATGTCATTACTGTATGGTCAATACCTATACGTTTACTTTTTGTTCAATCTCATTTAACCGAAGCTCATATGCCACATAGCATTTGCATTTACTTAACTAATATATATAAATTTCTTATAATGTCTACCATTTTTTAGAATTAGTTGACACAGTGTAAAAAAAATAAAAAACAGGCAAAGATAATAATTTTTAAATTTTTTTAAAAGAAAGTGATATACTATAAAAGCAATTTAAGCACCTCTTTATGAATAATTTGTCTAGGGAAAATATTTTTATTATAATTTTAGCTTGTATTGAGGTTTTTTTTTTTTTTTTTTTGCAGACACAGTCTCACTCTGTCTCCTAGGCTGGAGTGCAGTGGTGCAATCTCAGCTCATTGCAGCCTGTATCTCCTGGGCTCAAACGATCCTCCCAACTCAGCCTCCTGAGTAGCTGAGAGCACAGGTGTGTGCCACCACATCCAGCTAATTTTAGCTCATGTTGAGAATTTATGTGCTAAGTACTGGGTCTAGTATCTATCTTACTTAATCTTTGCTGTAGACCCTGAGATAGTAACAATTATTTGTCTCTATGATTAGGATGAAGGCAAAATTTAAAAGGGAATAAAGTAAGTCCAGAAAATTCAGCAGAAAAGGTAAATAAAATGTAGAAAGATATTTATAGCTTTAATTTGGTGAACAATTATGTAAGAAACTAAAATAACATAGTAAAATTCTCAAGTTATAATAGACCAGAAAAATATTACATGCCACAGATGCAGTTTCTTTGGCATATACAGGATGTCTAAGCACTTCACATTAATGGCAACCCAAACCAATTTCTAGTAATTTTTTGCACACAATTATAAAACATGAATAAATGTAAGTACTCTGGCAATTATAATTATTCACATACCTTTTTAATATTTTTGATATTTGTGGGTAGGAAACAAGTTTCTAATGTTATTCTCATAAAGCAAATTCTTCAGTTTACTTCAAACGTTTTTTTTAAAATCAAAATTTCAACAAAGCATGATAAAACATTGAATACAAACCAAACTGTGTTTGTGTACCCATTCAAGTCACTGAAATTTTGGCATATATAGTGTTGCTGTGAATGAGTCCACTTCACTATAATCTATTTTCCCTTGCATTGTGTAAATAATGACAACATTAAATAGAATGCAGTATGTCGGTGGCTCAAGTTATTAATGAATGAGATAAGCAAATAACTTCTCTCTCCACGCTGTGAATTCTGAATTAGGAAGAGTCTTCTTCCATGGGATGCACAGAAGACATTTAAGAAACAGAATAGGAAGGATGAAATACTAGGAGGAAATGGGTTTGTAGCTCTTTAGTAAAGAGGGGCTTTAATAACAAATGGCAAAGTGTGAAAGAAAAAAGGTTTTCATGAAAATGAGGTTTTATATCTTTTGCTGGAGGACTCCTAAAGGTAATGGGAACTTAAAAGACAGAGTTAGAAAAATATTATAAAGAAAAAGGGACAAGACCAAAGAGAAGAAAATCACATGCTGAATTTATATGACTGGTAACACTGTAGCACCTGCGTGTTTTTATAAACTTCATCCACCATTTTCAGTAGGATACTTTCTGCTGTATCCCATTTTTACTGCCTTAAAGCCTATGAACTATCAGCTATGAGCATTCAGCTACTCTGAAATACAAATCCCCAGAGCCACTTCAATTCACCCAATCTGTATCACTCAGACAGCAGTACTTCACTCAAACAAGCAGTCCTTTCAAGTCTGCATGCCCCACACACTCCAATATGTACAAATTGGTGTTAAGTACATAAATGTGGTAAATTCTCACTAAGTAAAGCCATCCAGTCTCCCCTCTCCATTTCCTTGCTTCAGTAAATTTATTATTGTTATTTTAAAATATTTCTTCTTGTTAACATAATAGAAAAACAATTTTTTTCCGTGGCCAAGGAATCTGAACACCACTCACAAGTATTCCATTTCTTCAACTTAGGGCTTCACATGCTAATGTTGGATGAGACAGTAGAGAATACTTTTAGTGCAAACAACACTCTCAACTGAAAAGGCCAAGAATATAGCTCAGGGATGTTCATGTGTTTTCTTACATTTCAGATAGAAAACGTTTATCTAGTTCTTAGTGACGACAAATGGGCATCTTAATGATGATGATAAAAACATAACAATGACAAGTTCAACATCAAAGTGTCATGTTTGGTGCAAAAGTCACTGTGGTTTTTGCAACTTAAAAAGTGCAAAACCACAATTACTTTTGCACCAACCTATTATTATGCCTTATTATTTGCTATATGTTATATATATATATATAGTCTCTTTAAGTCTCAAAACAATCCTTTGGAGGTGGAACTATCAACCTTATCTTACACATAAACAAGAAGATGCTCTATGACTCTGCCCATGTTTGCACAGCAGGTAAAAAGGGTGGGAGCAGGATTAGAACCCATGCAGTTTGGCTTTAGAGACTGCTTTTAATCGCCAAGCATTCTATCCTGTTCTCCATGTGTTTTGCACAATGGAAGACACAGTTGTATAATCAACTGTGAAAGATAATCTCTTTTAATCTACAGATAGGGTCTAACACATTTATTTAAACTTTTTCTGTAACTGATTCAATAATGTATACTAATTATTAATATGCTTTATATATAACTTTTTCTGTAACTGATTTAGTAATATATTGTCATTGTTAATATGCTTCATATATAATTCGGGGTACAATCGTAGATTTATTTATACCAACATTTTGGTAATCAGTGAACATTTAAAAAAAAAAAAGTTTTTGATTATGCCAGAGCCTCTGTTTGGGTTTTAATTCCCAAACAAATATTAATAAAAAATATTAAAAAGAGAAAACATACAAATATGTAAACCTGTAATATAAACATGAAAACTTAATCATTTACTTAGAACTAAATATGCACATGACACTGTACAAAAACAAAATCATTTACACTCAACATCACCCATTAGTGAAAGTTAAAAAGGAAGACGCCTACGATGTTGATTTGACCCCTTTAGCCAACAAATACTGCTAAGTGTCTCTTCAAAATATCTGTTGGCTTCATTTTGCCTTGTTTATTTTCACTACCATCCATCATCCTAATCTAGGACTTTTCATCTTCTCATGTAGATTATGGCAGGAACCTTCTAACTATTTTTACTGACTCCAGTCTCTCCCTGCTTAAAGGTATCCTACTTATCATTATCAGACTGATCTCCCTAAAACATTACATTCTGGATGAAATTTCCTTCCTAGAGATCTTCAGAAAGTCAGGCATTAGAAAAAAAATCATCTGGCTCTACTTTGCATATTTAGTCCTTTCTGCCAACAATTTTCAACAATTTGCCTCAGTGAGATGATCTCTAATCTCAAACTGGCCACATTCATTCTCCTATGTCTGCCTTTGCTAATGGTTTTCACCTACATATCTGCCAACTCTTAGATGACCTTCAATATCAACTTCAATTCATCTACTTCCATAAAACCATACCTAATTACTCACATTTCTTTGATTTCAAATTAATAAATTTATATAAGTTCATATTATTTGATTATACATTTTTCAGTTTTGGTTACCAAACTAAACTATATTCCTGACTAATACTGATACTAGTGTTCCATAAAGGAGGTCTTATGTTGCTGCAAGATTGGAATCATCTTGTGATTGTGTCTAAATTTTAAGACAAAACAAATGTTAACAGGTAGAATTCTCTCAGTTTTAAGTATTTCTCTCACAATGTTTTTCCAACTTTAGTATATGTGCTGCCGAGGCAAGCACCACAATGTTTTTATAAACCATTTGCACCCATTCTTGCTTGTCTGCAGGGTGCAGACAATTTTCTGGTTACTTTTAACTCACACATGCAGTTAAACTCTGCCATCTGGTTGAGTTTAAGACAACTCTCCTTTGTATATATTATGTATATTAAATTGATATTTCTTCCTTCTTTTTCTTTTTCTTTTCATTTTTCTATTACTGACATGGCTATCACAGAAAAATTGAGATTTTGATAAAAAGAAGTTTTGAGGTTTTTCCTTCTATGCATCATTCTACTTAAAAAGGTCACAGGTTAGGCACAGTGGCTCACGCCTGTAATCCTAGCACTCTGGGAGGCCGAGGTGGGTGGATTACCTGAGGTCAGGAGTTTGAGACCAGCCTGTCCAACACGATGAAATCCCATCTCTACTAAAAATACAAAAATTGGCTGGGTATGGTGGCACATGCCTGTAATCCCAACTACTTGGGAGGCTGAGACAGGAGAATTGTTTTAACCTGGGAGGCGGAGGTTGCAGTGAGCCAAGAGCCAAGATCATGTCACTGCACTCCAGCCTAGGCATCAGAGCAAGACTCTGTCTCCAAAAAAAAAAAAACCTGAAAAAAAAAAAAAAAGTCACAAATTGGCTGGAAGTGGTGACTCACGCCTATAATCCCAGCACTTTGGCAGGCTGAGGTGGGGGCATCACTTGAGTTCAGGAATTTGAGACCAGCCTATCTGGTCTTGAGAAACCCTATCTCTACAATAAATACAAACATTAGCTAGGTGTGGTGGCCTGCACCTGCACCTGTAGTCCCAGCTACTGCCAGTAAGGAATGCTGAGGTTGGGGGGCAGGGCGCTTAGGTGGAAGGGGCAGGGCTTGAGTAACAGTCAAACCCCGTCTTAAAAAAAAGTCACAAATTTCCAAATTTTATTTTGAAGGACACTTAAACATAATTACACTTAAGTCTTGATATCTTATTCATTTTCGTTTTCTTTAGATATCTGTTCAGCTTAATTTCCTTTAGTTTTTAAATTATACATCCCCATAAGGAAAATTTTTACAAGAACATCTTCTGTTCTACACTTCTTCTGTTCTAAGGAAATACCCTAAACAAAGGATATAAGACTTTAAAACTCTAAAGGAACCATGTCTGCCTGTGAGACTACATATAGAGTCAATAGCCATACTTAGGTAATTTTTTGCTTTTAAATTTAGATACTAGAATGATAATTTATTCACTTGCTATGAAAAACTGAATTATCACTGATTGAAAATATTAACCCAAGTGTGCTTTGACATCATTTTTCTGAAGTCAAGCTGTATGAGAAATTAAACCATAATCAGTGGCAGATTTTAAACCACTGATTACATTTTTCTTTTTCTTTTTTTCTTTCTTTTTTTTTGAGACAGGGTCTCACTCTGTCACTCCAGCTGGAGAGTGCAGTGGCAGGATGACAGCTCATTGCCTCAGACTCCTGGTCTCAAGTGATCCTCCCAACTCAGCCTCCCAAGTAGCTGGGACTACAGGTATGCTCCACTGTGTCTAGCCTCTATTTCTTTAATGGTTACAGATCACAGGCCTAATTATATTTTTTATCACTTTTACAGTTTTAATAAGTTACATTTTTCTTACAATGTCCACTTGTCTAAATTTCCAAATATATAATCAAAAAGTTTTTTGTAATAGCCTATTTTTCAGTTATCTAATTTTCTATAGTTACACCCTGTTTCATTTCTAACATTGTTTATACTTTCTCTTCTTAGCAAATCTTGTCAGTTTCATCTATTTTCATTAGACTTTTTAAAGGAACAACTCTTGGTGCTATTGATTCTGTTTACTTCTATTTTCCATTTAATTGTTATCTACTCTTATTTTCATTATTTTTTTTCCCTAAACTTTCTTCGGGTTTATTATTTTTCTAACTTGTTGAGTTAAATGCCTAGCTCATTAATTTGCAGCCTTTACCCTTTTCAATGTAAAAGACTATAAATTTCATTCAAGAATTATTTTAGTAATATTCCACAAGTCTTGATATGTACTATTTTCAGTATTGCTCGGTATTTTATAATTTCCATTATGTTTTCTTTTTTGACTAACAAGTTATTTGCAAGTAACTATAAAAGATTCCAAAATTAAAGATTTTTAAAGTAAATTTTTGTTACTAACTTCTAACTTAGTTCAACTGTTATTAGAGAATGGAATCTGTATAACTTTGAAATTTGTTGAGATTTGTTTTATGACCTGGTCTCTTGCCAGTTTTTATAAAGATTCCGTATGTGCTTGAGAAGACTAATAGTTGTGTATGTCCATTAAATCAAGCTTACTCTGTTTTTGAATATCCTCTATATCCTTACTAATTTTTATAAATAGGACTGTAAAATTAGCCATTTCTTTTTATATATCTGCCCATTTTTTTGGTCATATAAATTTTGAGGTTTTATTATTGGGTACACAAAAGATTGTTATGTCTTCCTAGTGATTTTTATTTTATCATTATTTAGGGACCTCTTTTATTCAGTAACTTTTTTGACAGTCTTGTTCTATTTCACTGGCTATCCCAGCTTTCTTTTACCAAGTCTTTACTTTTAACTTTCATAGGCCCCTGTGTTTTAGATTTCTCTCTAACAGCATTAAAAAAAAATCCAGTCTGAAAATATTTATCTAACATTTTCATATAAATTTTTGATATAATTGGATTTTATTTTTACCATCTTACTGTATTTTCTATTTATTTTTTCCTACTTTTTCTGATTTTCTTTTTTTAAATCAGGTTAACCAGGTTAAAAAGATTCCATTTTCTTCCCTATTGCTTTTGAAAATATATACTCTATTTCTATTCTTTTAGTAGTTGTCTTTAACATTTTAACACATATACTTAAAGTCTAAAGTTAATCATGATTTCTATCCTTCTCTTGAATAATTCAACACTCTTAAAATACTTCAATTCCAAGTACCCACTTCCTATCTCTGACATATTAATGTTGTCCACTATTTCAGTTTTACCTTATCAGGACTGTGATTATGAATTCTCAGGATGTTTTTCCCCCCTTACCTCACCTACTAGTTGAGGTTAAGATAAATAAGATTTGTCTATTTTTGTCAGTGAGAAGACTTTTTTCTAAATTCCACTTTCACTGAAGGTGTAACTCATGCAGAGGCCCAGTCCTATGGGGAAGAATGAGATAGGCCTTTCAGTTCTAATTCCTCACTTTGTTTAGACCCTTGGCCCATCTCTTATATTATAGCCATTAAAACTTAACTCTCTGGAATTCTAAAATTGGTAAAATGCCCCCCCAGGAGAGTTTACTATCTAGATTTTGAGTTTTTTTTTTTTTTTCCTCTTCCTGGGGATTTCCTTTCCTTTCTGAGAGTTCAGTCATTTAGTTAAAAGTGTTTGTTACATTAATGTGACATTTCTAATTGTCTCTATATTATTTTTGAGGGTATCTAGTCTTACATGTTACCAGAAATTAGAGTTTCAGTTTTTGAATATGTCTCTCCCTTGATATTAGGTATAACTTTGGGAATCAAATAATAGTTGCCAATGCCAAATAATTAACTATAGTCAACAGTCATTTAGAAACTTAAGATGTTTAGGATTTGTCAAAATTACACTCTTCTTTCATAGAACTATATTATCATATAAATCACTTCACTTAATGAAGTGAATGAAATAATTTAAATTCCATTTAGAAAAGGCAAAATGGAAAAAAGTATACATTGAGTGTTTTCCTTCTTATTCTAGAATTTGGAAAACCCAATCACAATCTACTGAAAAATAACTTAAAATGCTATCAAAGTACTTCAAATGGTAATTGTAGATATGGGACTGGAGAATAGCAGTAGAATAAGAGCGGAAGAAAAGGTGGATCTTACAGAATAATTTCAATAATTTTGAAAAGGGCTGAGTCTCAAATTTTTGGGTGTTTGGATAGCATTCATTCATTCAAAAAGTATCTATTAAGCACCTATTCAGTGCTATTCTGGAAGATGCCAAAATATTAAGAGAAAATCCTTATCTGGCAGTAGCAGGGAAGTATTAGACGGGCACACAAATAACATAAATGGGTACACAAATAGCTAACTATGCAAGACTGGGCGTGATAAATGGCATAAGATTAATACAGTAGCTGTTATCTCTTCATCTTCCCTATATTCCATTGCTAAATCTTGGCATGCATATTTGGTTCCTGTATGAGTTTCTCCTTTCTCCCTTCAAAATGGTAATCCTATGCTTTTAATTCTACCCTAACCTATAAAATATTTTGTTTTCTTAGTCTTTCTGTAAGTTCAAGATCTTGCTCTCTCCTCCACTTAAAAATATGTACAAGTCTCCTCAATTTAGTTACTAAAAGGGTACATGTTTCTGTCAGTCACAGATTTCTTCAGGCAAAAGGCTTAACCTGTGGTTTCCACTATCTCACTTCCTACCCTTATTCTCAACATTATAAAAGCTGACTTCTCCCTCGTCAACTTTGCTCAAATAGTATTAACACTTTCATAGGTTATCAACAGTCTCCTACACTGTCAAACCTAGTATTTTCTTCTTACTTCTCTTTGGCCTTTGTAGCCACTGATACTACTGACCACATTGATAGCATTTTCTACCTTAGCACCTGTGATACCATACCATCCTGGCTTTCCTCCTATATTTACGTTCATTCACTTTGTGTCTCCTCTTTCTCCCCACCCACCCCCAAATGTTGATATTCTTCAAGTTTCAGCTGCTGCCCTCTCTTTTTCTTAACAAGCTTTCAATAGTAGATGACCTACAGATGCTTAGATTATCAACTTTCTTCTTTAGATGAACAGCTCCCACCTGTGACTTCGTTGCTAATTACCAGACCTGTTTTTCTGTCTGGATGTGGATTAGTCTTCTAAAACTCAAAATATCTAAACAGAACTCACCATCTTCCTCAAAAATTGGCTCCCTTTCTCAACTTATTTCTGTTACTAGTACCATCATTCTTCCAAATCCAAAAATTATCTTTGGTTCATTTTGTTCCCCAACCTCTAATCTGTCACCAATTCTGCTGATAGATCCTTTGTAATCTGTCTATTTTAATCTGTTATTCACCCGAGCTACACAAACATTCATCCGCTCATGGAGTATTCCAGGTGCTGAAAAGGGGATGAAGCCTTTCTTGTGGAGGCATTCACAGTTTAGTTTTAATAAACAAACTAACAATTATAATATACAGGGATAAAAAAGTAGAGGCACTTATTTCATACCTGGACTACTGCAATAGCTTTCAAACTGATTTAACTGCTTCTAGTCTCTTCCTCTTTGGCGTTACTTTCAGATGTCTTTCTAAAAAACTATTTTAATCATATCTTCTTGCTCAAGGATCTTTCATTCTTCTCTATGGCTTTCAGGATAAAACTGTCACTCATTAACCTGTCATAAAAGGTCCTACACAGTCAGCTTCCAAATACCCTTTAAATATTATCTCTCACTACTTCTTTACGTGAACTCTGTATTCTTTTCAAGACAGTTTGCTCATGGATATGAAATTATTTAATATTCCTTGTGACACTGCTGTCATACAGAAAACCCCACCATTTCCATAAAAATCTTTTAGGATTCAGACTAAATCCTATCTCTGTAATCTTCAATGTTTTTAAATCAAAAGTGATGTCCCTTCCTCAAACTCCTAAAGCAATTTTTACCTGGATAAATAATTTCACAATTAGAAACTGCCTTATTTTCCTTTTCTCCATTGTTGTCTGAATTACCATTTAATTTTTCTTATTTAATTTGTGCATGGTTCATGTTTTCTCCCCAGCCAAACTCTATACCTCTCACGAGTAGCTTTATCTTGTACTTGTCTGCATCCAACCACAGCACCTAGCAGCGTCTAGAACATTGTCTTTTTTTATAAGAAAGTTTTGAAACAATGGCAGAGTTTTAAAAACCTGAATTTAGAAAGCTGAGCTTGAACACTGCTGACAGAAGAAACATGGTAGGAAAGGGCAGTACTTGTTGCAGAGACAGGCAGTAAATCAATTTGATTGGAATGGAGGCTTGGGGGTTTTCTTCTCTAAAATGAATAATAGAATGTCAGGTGTGAATGGCCAAATTAAGTTCCATAGTAAGGTGTTTTAAATTTATCTGATAGGTGATGAAGAAACCATGGAAGGTTTTTGAACAGATTAGTAACAATGCACAGTTGTATGAAGTTTCATCCAACCAGCAGTGAGCTGTGTTAATGGGAAGGCCTGAACATCAGTTAAATGGTTACTGTACAGAAGTTAAGTAGTAGATCCTAACCAGCACAAAGTACTTTTCTTGCATCTCCTCTTCTAGAGGGAAATCTGCCTTAAAATTCCATAGGCAAAGAAAGCATAATTTGATAGGTACCAAGAGACACAGCATCTCTTGGTTCTACTCCTCCTACATTCACCACAAAGCAGATTTAGTTTTCTTGTCTTTCTCTTGGCATCTTCATTGGGAAAAGCATGCTGTCATTAATGGAAATTACATTAGCAGATAACTATCACAAGCTATATCTCAGATAGTTTTGTTCCTCATTTCTGTGGAGGAGCTTAGTAAAATTCCTGTTTATCCACAGATAGAGGTGTTTGCTACCTATGGTCAGGAGAGAGGTTCAATCCTAAAAATAAGATTTGCTGACTTTCAGAGCTTAGCACTGCCACAGCAGAGCACAGGATACATCACTGTCTATTCACTCAGCAACTAAACTTATTATAGCCCTTGAGCAGAATCAGGACTCTGACTTACCTATGTTTTTATCTATAATCTAAAGCTTCCATTAGGTGAATAATTGGGAATTGACTACACAGAAGTCAACATCATAATTTATGGAAATTTGCATTTTTTCTTCTAAGCAAGTTCTAACATTCTTTGTCTTTATTGTCTCCATTTATCTATCTGTGGATAAACAGGAATTTGCTAATTCCCCTAATCAGAGGATGGGGCAGGGATGGGTGGGGGCACTACTGTAGCACTTTTTATTTACTCATCTTTATTAATCAAATTCATTTCAGGGACAGTGGGATAATGCCCTCCCCACAAAAAACTGAGAGATAAAAAAATTAATCTTGAGGATAGATAATTAGAATTCATAAAGGAATGCCAGAGCACAGAAAATATGTTTAATGATAACTCTACCTTCCTTTTCCATAATGCAGTAGGGTCTAAGTGGTTGGTTTTACTTAGGGATATCTGTATTTGTTTTCTTCACTGATGTTTCTCTGTGTGTATATATGCATGTGTCAGGGGAGGGGACTGGGAAGCAACTAGAATGAGATAGGCTTCAGAGAAATGAAGGCTTAACACATATTTCTTAAAGTCATCCAAATGCCCAAGATAAATAAGGCCATAAACAAACTAAGAGTCGGGTTAATATCTAAACATATGTACCTAGGAAGACCTGATTACAGTGACCCTTTACATCTAAACTGCAAGAAAACAAAAACAAAAAAAGAAACAACAACAAAAAACAAACAAACAGAATTGAAAAATAAACTTAGGCTAACTATAAGAAAGATTTCAAATAATAGTAGAGGTATCTTTTGGACTGGCAGAAGACTATCCATAGGTCATATAGAATATTCATGAGGAATAAATTAGAAAATTAGAAGATCAACTGAATTTTGTCCATTTATAATAAAGGCATACTTATATCTAGGTAAAAAGGATATACATTTATAGAAAAGATAAATTTGGAGGCTATAACTAATCTAACAAAAGTATTCACAAATAGGTTTTTAAATTAGTATCAAGCTCTTCTATCACATTTAAGATATGATTGGATTTACAATCTAACTTTCCAAAGAATTTATTATATCAATAACCCCATGATAAACAATTGCTTTACTTAAAAATTTGTTAGAAAGCATTCATAAATGCAAAGTTAAAATAATGGGAGGTCTATGTGTCCTATTTTATACAATCGGTAGAAATCATATATAAACATTACAAATATTTCACACCTTGCATAAAAGCTACTTCTCGATTTGTGCTTTGGCTTTTCATGCACACAAAGCCTACTCCCACTCTTACACAGCATGCCTCACCACTGTATTAAGAGTAAAGTAAAACAACATTATTATTTTGGTTGGTAGAAGTTGTCTAAATACAACAAACAGCTGGCCAGATGACATGGTAAGCCCTGAATGGAGCTAGCACTCTTTGTTAAGGCAAAGCAATCTCTCTCTTATTTCTCATAGCTAGTGTTGGTGGCACTATTTCTATAGACATAAACAAAATTTGAAAAGCAAATGACTTAAACATATTCCCTTAATTCCTTTTCTCCTTTTAAAAATACAAAAGTGGATTTAGAGAATTTGGGGTCTTATTCTCAAAAGTAAGAAAAGTTTGGAGAATAAAGGGTTAAAAGAACAAGCAAGCCCTACCGTACCCAGAAATGACAGAAGGCTCTTCTCTTCTTCGGTGCTACTATCCAACCACTTCGCCACATCACCGGGGGAAAGGAGACTCATTCTCCAGCCAGAAAACTTTTCCATACAGAGCACAATTACTGAATGATGAAGTGAGAAAAAAAGGATACAGAGACTAAATTCTTGGGGGTCCAACACTTAAATTGCTGGCTAGGCAGTAATGATGAAAGAGAAAATGTGATCCTCCCTCCACTCTGAATTCTGTCTCTGTGACATCAATCTAATACAACCGGGGGGAGGGGGAAAGAAATAGGGTTAAAAGAAGGTAGTAGAAGAGAGGAAAAGGGAGATTTGTCCTTCTGTCTCTTGGTGTTATGCTTTAGTCTGAAAGAGAAAGCCAGGATAACACTGAATAATGAAGTGTGTTTAATGACAGAAAAAAGCACAGGAAAAATAAAGAATAAAGACACTCAAAGAAAAAGAAACAGGTTCCTACACTGGAAGCAGCTTAGATAACCAGATGGCACAATAGCTAATCAGTTAAGTAAAGCATATCAAACAAAAACAAAGACAAAAGAACAAATTCAGCATTTTGTTTTGTTTTGAGGAGAAAGGTTTTCAAATATCCTTTCAGTCCTCTGCAAGAACTGCAGCCCCCAACCCTTCCTGCTTTAGCTATTTCAACAGCCTCCTTTACGAAGATTTCCCGCAAGAAAAGGCAGGTTGATAAATCTGTGAATAAGAAGCTCTCATCCCTCCTTTCTTCTCCTCCTCCTCCATTCCTCCCCCCACCTCGCATGGCGACTGCACTGATCGACAATAATGGAATCTGTAACTGACTGCCAACAGCAGCATTAAGGATATTACAAGTCCACTTCATAAGAATTCGAGCTGGTGGTCGGAACTTGGGGCAATTCTGGGCTTCTAGTCAATAGCTGTCTTTCTTTGCGAGGAAAAAAAGGAAGCGTGTGTGTGTGTGTGTGTGTGTGTGTGTGTGTGTGTGTGTGTGTGTGTGTGTGTGTGTGTGTGTGTAAGAAAGAAGCCTGAAATCTGAAAGAAGTAGACAAGTAAGCTTGTTGGGCTGAAGGTACAGAGATCAACATAGAGAATGAATGTTCTGCAACTCCCGTCATACACTGTCATTGTGAAGGAATCAGATCCAGATGAATTTTTTACATCATTTACATTACATATTTACATGGTTTGACTTAAGATTATTTCACAGGTTTACCCCTTACTAACAGGCAGAGAAAAATCAACTAGAAGAGGTATGTTTACAGATCCATAAATCATTAATATTCTTGTTCTCTGGAGATTGATTAGGCTTGTGGCTAGGAGAAGACAATACTCTTAATGAAAGATAGAGCTTTTTTTTCTCCTGCATTAGCAAAACGTTAGCTCTTTTCCTAAGAAACTGGTCTTTGCTTCTGTTCTTGTAGTCTGCTTTTAGTGAGAGATTCTCATTGCTTAAGAGTTACTACCTCCTTAACATATCCTGAATCTATAACCTTCTCTCCATGTTTACTTAAGTCTTCATTATTTTTAATCTACACTTGAGTTCATTCTGACTGTAGGTTCCATGAGGACACGGACCTTGTTTTCTATTAATCTTTATAATCATAATGGCTAGAACAGTGCTTGGCACTTAGATGGAGCTCATCAAGTATTAACTGAAGTTTTAGATGGCTGCTCTAGAAGTTTTAACAGGTCCAACACTGGTAGGAGATGACAGGCTAAATATTTTAGGACCTCATTTAAAAATTAACCATTTTGACAATTAAAAGTAGTTACAGTGACAGTACCACACACTGGAGAAAACAAAAATTGTCCAAAAAGGTATTATGAATTCATATGTTTAAATGAGTTTCTATTACTCAAAATAACTATAAAAAATTGAAAAGTAGTATAGAAAATAGGTGTAAAAGACATTTTATTGAAATCCACAGGCTACACATGCTTAATATCTAATCATAGACTGATAATTCCTTTGTAATAACTTCATGACACATCAGTATCTCTGGAGCTCTGGGATTGGAAATCAGTAGCCTACAGGATTACATTCAAACCTCCTGATGTGACAATGCTTCTGCTTTTTTCTCATCAGGGACCTCAAGCCTCCTCTAGGCTCAACCATTGTGTATTATTTACCTCACCTCCGTGCCTTTACATGTTCCACTGCAAGTGGCAGGAAAAAAGTCATTTGTTCATTTGTCTAGAACAACTAGACAACTGTTTTGTTCAGCTGTAAAACATTTCTGACACAGTAGAAGCTCAAAGATTTTTGTTGAATATCTCTGGTACTTCTTGTGTGGTATCACTCTACCATATACATATGACAATACTGAACTGTTCTATTGACACTCAGCTCAAATGTCACCTTTCCAGGTCTTCCCTGATATCTTAAGGTAGAATTAATGGCTCTCATCTCTGCATTTTCATTGCTATTACTATGATTTTATTGAAATTACTTGTTTACATGTTTTTTAACAAAAACAAAATTTTCATTCTACCAAGTTTTAACAAATTTTAACACTCAGCATACAGATTTATAACTGTTTACTGAATTATTACAATTCCATGTATTGCAGATATTTTAATACTAAAGAACCTCACATATTCCTGATTTAAGGATTCATACCATTGATCTTCACATTTAACAATCAAAATAATTTTGTTAAGGAAAAATTAAATCTCTTTTTTTTTTAACAAAGAAAACACTATATAGTTAGAAAGGTTATCAACATAATCCAGCTCTGCAAATTTGTCCTCTATATACTGAGAGTTGAAAATAAGGCACCCTGTGGCTCATGCCTGTAATCCCAGCACTTTGGGAGGCTGAGGCAGGCAGATCACTTGAGGTCAGGAATTCAAGATGAGCCTGGCCAACATGGTGAAACACTGTTTCTACTAAAAATACAAAAAAACTAGCCAGGCGTGGTGGCACACACCTGTAATCCCAGCTACTTGGGAGACTGAGGCAGGAGAATCACTTGAACCCGGGAGGATAATTTTTGTATTTTTTGTAGAGGTGGGGTTTCACCGGGTGTGGTGACACATGCCTACAGTCTCAGCCACTTGGGAGTCTGGGGCAGGAGGATCGCTTGAGCCCAGGAGTTTGAGGCTGCAGTGAGCTATGACTGTGCCACTGGGCTGAAGCCTGGGTGACAGAGTGGTGTCCTGTTTCTATGGGGGAAAAAAAGAAAAAATGCTTGACTATAATTTTCTACATAAAAAACAAAATCCCATGCATTTTGGAAGTTTATTATGGTGCCTTATGTGTATTAAGTACTTAACTATTTATTCATTATTTACTCAAAAATATAGAAAGTATCTGGAAGATGCTTGGTGACTGACAGAGTTCCCATTTGAGGGCATTTGCATTTCTTGTGTATATGCATGTGTCTGTACATATGTGTATATACACATGTGCTATTTACTGGGCTGCGATTTACTGTTTACTAGGCACTTCACTAAGTGCTTTATACACATTCTTTCAGTTAAAATCCTTCATCAACAACCACATGAGATAAGTATTCTATTCATTTTCCAGATGAGAAACCTAAAATCATAGAACTTAACCTGTCCAACAGAACACAGCCAGTCCAGGAAATGAAATTTAAACTTCTGAAGGTTTGCTCATGATTCTCTACTATACTATTTCATATTCCACAAAGACCAATTTAGGCAGGGGTCAGTAAATGCACTTTTTCTGTGGAGGGCCAGATGGTAAATATTTTGAGTTTTGTGGGTCATATAATCTGCTGCAACTACTTTAACTCTGCTGTTATAGCACAAAAGCAACCAAAGAAAATACGCAGGCTAATGGGCATGGCTGTGTTTCAATACAAATTTATTTACAAAGACCGTGGCCATACTTAAATTATTTAGGTCAGCACTGTCCACTCAGGCAACATATTTTCAGTACTTAATGTATGCCTAGATATCTACCAAGTCCTAATCATTGAAAAGTAAAATAATTATTATCTGCCTGGGGCAAATAAATTTTTATTTTCATTTTAATAACTGAATAACTGTCTTTATTATTTTAATTTTAAGACACAAACTATTGCTTTCCTTCTACTCCTTTAGTTTCATGGTCCCACAAGATATTTAATTTTTTTTTTTTTGAGACAGAGTCTTCCTCTGTAGCCAGGCGCCAGGCTGGCTCTCTCCTCACTGCAATCTCTGCCTCCCGGGTTCAAGCAATTTTCCTGCCTCAGCCTCCCAAGTAGCTGGGACTACAGGCGCGCGCCACCACACCCAGCTAATTTTTGTATTTTTTAGTAGAGACAGGGTTTCACCATGTTGGCTAGGATGGTCTCAATCTCTCGAACTTGTGATCCGCCCACCTCCCAAAGTGCTGGGATTACAGACGTGAGCCACCGCACCCAGCTGATATTTAATTTTTATTTTGATAAAGGGGCATAAAATATTTAGCTCCTTCTTCAATTACTTAGTATTCCTGATTTTTGTTATAGCAGCCTGTACTTACACTTTCACATTCATTCATTCAACAAAGAAGTGCTAATATGTGCCAAGCAATATTTTGATAAAGGGGCATAAAATATTTAGCTCCTTCTTCAATTACTTAGTATTCCTGATTTTTGTTATAGCAGCCTGTACTTACACTTTCACATTCATTCATTCAACAAAGAAGTGCTAATATGTGCCAAGCACTATTTTAAGCCCCAGCATACAGTTGTGAACAAAAGCAACAAAATCTCTGCCCTCATGGAGCTTATATTTTATGGAGAAGAGAAATAGTAAGATAAAAAAGTAAAATATATGTTGTGTTAGATGGTAAATAATGCCAAGGGAAAAGAGTAAAGCAGAAAAGGGAGACATGTAATTTGGGGGAGGTTTACAGTTTCAGAGAGGGTAGCCACAAAAAGCCTTGCTGAGAGGTTGACATTTGACTAAATGGTTAAAGGTGGTGAGTTTCAGGAAGAGGGAACTACCAATAAAAGGACTAAAGGCAAGAACAGCCAGGAGGCAGTGCAGCTAGACTGGAATGAGGAGAGGAAAAAATAAAAGGAGATCAGACTGTGGAGTAATAGGAAGCTGGATCATGTAATGTTAAAGTCTTTGGCTTACCTTCAATTAGATAGGAAGACTCCGAAGCAAGAGTGATGGGCAAGGTTTTACTTTTTAAAAATAAGAGCTTTATTGTATAATTCACAATCTATAAAATTCATCATTTTAAAGTGATTTTTAATACATTCACAGTTATGTAGCCATTACTACTATTTAATTACAGAACATTTTCATGGCCCATAAAAGAAACTCTGTGTCCATTAGCAATCACTCTGTATACTCCTCAGCCCTAATCTAACAATTACTCATCTAAGTTTTGACTCTATGCATTTGCCTATTCTGAACATTTTATACAATTGAAATCATATAATATGTGGTCTTTTATGCTTGGTTTGTTTTACTTAGGTTCATCCAAGTTTTATCAAGTACTTCATTCCTTTTTATGGCTGAAAATATTCCATTAATGGACATTTGGGTTGTTTCTACCTTTTGGTATTATAAGAATC
The DNA here is from genome assembly GCF_030222135.1 of Aotus nancymaae. Lineage (NCBI taxonomy): Eukaryota > Metazoa > Chordata > Mammalia > Primates > Aotidae > Aotus > Aotus nancymaae. Next base: position 10,766,459 of record NW_026988523.1, on the reverse strand, counting down.
CTGCCATGAACAACCTGTATACAAGTTTTTGTGTGGAAGCCTTATACTTTAAAAGGATATCCAAATCTGGGGTGTTTTTTTGGGGGGGTACCAAGTAATTTTAAAAAGTGATAGCAGATGAGTGTTATCTTCTAATTTTACAATCACATTTGCTTCCTAATTCCTCTGAGATTTCTACCCTTCTTGAAGAAACCAAAACCACTAACTCAGTCTCTTTCCTCCTGCTCTCTAGTATTCTTGCACGTAGGAAAAGATTAATGCTAGATATTCAAGAATGAACAAAGGCAAGTAATAAATGATCTTTTCCTAAACTGATAGATAAAGTTGGTGGAGATTTTTTAGTACTTTATATAAACAGTATAAGAAACTCTTGAGTATCTTTTTTCTAGATTTATCAACTGTTCACATTTTGCCACCTTTGCTGAATCACTCTGTGTATATTTTTATTATATGTATGCATTTTTCTTGACTCATTTGAGGAAGCTGGAGACATTATGCCCTTTACCAGCAACTGTTTCAGTGTGCATTTTGTAAAACAAAGGACATTGTCTTAAAAACCAAAAACAATGATTAAAATCAGGAAACTTAACATTGATGTTGGTTGACATTTTAAGGATAAAATTAAGTATGCTACTCTATGCATAATCTACTATACAAATTCTATTTCAATATCATAAAAAAAATTTATTTGAAAAACAAAGTGTCTTCAAGCAATGGTGACTGAGAAATCATATGTACTGATTACAAATATAATTCAAAGTAATAATCTATATCATATTAAAATAATGTCTCAAATTTTTGGAGGATTTCTACTGAACTTATGGACACTCAGTATACTATTGTGATAAAGAACTGGAAGTGGCCGGACGCAGTGGCTCATGCCTGTAATCCCAGCACTTTGGTAGACCAAGGTGGGTGGATCGCCTGAGGTCAGGAGTTCAAGACCAGCCTGGCTGACATAGTGAAACCTCGTTTGTACTAAAAATACAAAAAATTAGCTGGGCATGGTGATGCATGCCTGTAATCCCAGCTACTCGGGAGGTTGAGGCAGGAGAATTGCTTGAACCCAAGAGGTGGAGGTTGCAGTGAGCTGAGATCATGCCATTGCACTCCAGCCTGGGCAACAAGAGTGAAACTCCATCTCAATAAAATAAAACAAAAGGCAACTAGAGGATAGATACAATGATTGCATTTCTATCTTGATACTCCTTTGTACATGTACAATACTTCTCCTCAAAGAAGTTTAAAGTAAATATCAACCTATAATGTTCCTTGTATTTTAGGAGATACAGTATTATATGATCATCTAAGGTATTATATGATTAAAGCTGATGAAACTAATGAAGCTAAGATGAATTTTCATTTATCTAGATTTAGGAAGCAATGCTTTAGACATGCAAAGCCACAGAGTAACAAGAATATTAATATCAGAAAAGGTATTCCCATCATATGAATATTTAATATATACATAGAAGGTGCTTTGACTTCAGTGAAAAAGGGTATCAAGATATAAAGTAATAAAAAAAAGCAAGGTAGTCAACAGTATCATAAAACATGGGCTCAGCAGAAATATGCCCTTCAAAGCTAAAGGCAGATTCTGTTTAAAGATGTTAATTACTACCCAGAATTAAAGATAATCAGATTCTTTAAACACTAAAGCTATTCTTCTAAGGAAAAAAACGTAAATAAAGAGACAGCTGTTGTTAATGAACAGATAACTCCTTCTCCAAAAGACCCAGAAAGTAGCTAATGTACAATTATTCTTGAAATATTTTTTCTCTAATATAAAGTTAAAATTTACATTTTACTCATAGTGTATATAATTCTTAGAGTCTATCACTTTTAGCATCTAAAAAAATCAAGCAAATAGTAGCTACCTAATATTTATTGAGTAGGTGCATAGATGTACATATAAACCCAATATATCTATGATTAGCACTGCTCTGTAAGTAAACTGAAAATCATTAGGGTAACATCTCCTGCAATTTATCTCTAGGCCTAGCAATAATTTGAATACTTGTATCAACAATAATAGATCAAATGTATTCTGCATTTACAATGTACTAGGTAGTATGTGAAGTGCTATTAACCTCTCATTTACTCCTCATAGCAACCCTATAAGGTTGTAGTAACATTTTTCACATTTTACAGGTGGGAAAACTAAGGTTTAGAGAAAATGAAGGTTTAGAGAAGTGACAAAGTCATACAGTCAGTACTGGAGGCTGGGTGGAAGACTTAGATATTCTTATTCCAGAGCTGACATTCAGAACCACATTCCATATTGGAATTTCTTGTATAACATTTTTAGATATTTTGGGTGAGGTATGAAGGGTGAAGGTGAACAGTTATTTAATGAGAAGTAAAACTCTTTTCCTTGATCAGTGATTTGAGACACTACAACAGAGTTAAGTAAATTGTTTAAGAATCCAGAGAGTCAGTGGCAAAATAAAACGGCCAGACCCCATAGCTTCTAATGTGAAGAAATGGAAAAGTCAAGTTGAATTTTATAGCATATGGATGTTTGTTTTACTCCTTTTCACTAATAAATAATGTTTATAGTCTGACTGATTTGCACAAGTATCTCTTGAAAAGATTTCACTGAACTTGAATCAATGCTGGGCACATAGTAAGTGCTTAATATTTATTAAATGAACAAATATTTTCCATACCTGATCAGGGCATTCGACATGGTTATTTGCTTCTATGACCATTTAATGAGGCTGTTTAATGCTTTGACAAATTTACCATTGCTAATTTTACAATGAAAACTATGTTAATTTTTATCCATCATTTTAAGTGCTGTCTTTAAAGTAAGGGAATGCAACATGTTTAGAGGGGGAAATACAACATTTGGTGGTTTTAAGAGAAAAATCTAACATTGGACATGTGGTACCAGATAAAAGTTAATAGCTTTTTGCACAGCAAAGAAAACAATCAACAAAATGAAAAGGAGGCCTACAGATTAGGAAAAAATATTTGCAAACCATGTGTCTCATAAGGGGTTAATATCCAAAATATATAACAACTCAATGCCAAAAAACTGAATAACCGAATTTAAAAATGGGCAAAGAAGAAAAGAACCTGAATAAACATTTCTCAAAAGACATAAAAATGGCCAAAAGGTATATGAAAAGATGCTCAACATCACTAATCATCAGGGAAATGCAAATCAAAAGCACAATGAGATATCACCTCACACCTTTTAGGATGGCTATTATCACAAAGGCAAGAGATAACAAGGGTTAGTACGAGTGTGAGGAAAAGGGAACCCCTGTACACTGTTGGTGGAAATGTAGATTTGTGCAGCCACTGTGGAAAACAGTATAGAGGTTTCTTAAGGAATTAAAAATAGAACTAGCATATGACCCAGCAATCCCTCCTCTTCTGAGTATCTACCCAAAGGAAAAGAAATCACAGTCTTATAAAAATACCTGCATTCCCAAATTCATCGCACCATTATTCATAATACAAGTTATGGAAGCAACTGAAATGTCTGTTGACAAATAAAGAAACTATGGGTGTGTGTGTGTGTGTGTGTGTTTGTGTGTGTGTGTATGTAATGAAATATTTATCCTTTTAAAAGAGAGAGATCTTGCCATTTGCAAAAACATGAACGAACCTAGAGAACATTATGCTAAGTGAAATATGCCAGACATACAGATAAAAATACTGCATTATCTTACTTATATGTGGAATTAAAAAAAAAAAAATAACTGCCAGACGTGGTGGCTCACGCCTGTAATCCCAGCACTTTGGGAAGCCAAGGCAGGTGGATCACGAGGTCAGGAGTTCAAGAGCAGCCTGGCCAAGATGGTGAAACCCCGTCTCTACCGAAAATACAAAATTAGCTGGATGCAGTGGCAGGCACCTGTAATCCCAGCTACTTGGGAGGCTGAGGCAGGAGAATTGCTTGAACCTGGTGGGGTGGAGGGTGCAGTGTGCCGGGATGGTGCCACTGCCCTCCAGCCTGGGTGACAGAGTGAGACTTTGTCTCAAAAAAAAAAAAAATCCATAATGAAAACCCCCAAAAAAATGAAACAATGAGTACACAGAAACAAAGAGCAGAACAGCGGTTACCTGGTGCAGAGAAAATGGGAAGAATTAGGTCAAAGGGTATGAAGTTGCAGCTATGTAGGCTAAAGCTAGAGATCTAGTGTACAACATGAGGACTATGGTTAATAATATTGTATACTGGAAATTTCCAAGGGAGTAGATTTTAGACACTCTTACCACAAAGGAAAAGAGAGAGGAAGAGAGGAGTAGAGGGAAGAAGAAAGGGAGGGAACTATATGAGATAGATAGGTTAATTTGCTGGACTTTAGTAATCATTTCACTAGGTACATCAAAACCTCATGTTATAGACCTTAAGTCATATACAGTAATCCCTCTGTATCACTGGGGGATTGGTTCCAGGACCTCCTACAAACACCAAATCCATGGATGCTTAAATCCCTGATAAAAGATGGCACAATATTTGTACATAACCTATGGACAATCTTCCATGTACTTTAAATCATCTCTAGATTACTTGTAATACCTAATACAATGTAAATGATATGTAAATAGTTATTATACTGTATTATTTAGGGCAGGGGTCTCCAATCCCCAGGCCACAGACCAGTATCGGTTTGTGGCCTGTTAGGAAGTAGGCTGCATAGCAGGAGGTGAGTGGCAGGTGAACAAGCATTACCGCCAGAGTTCCACCTCCTGTTAGATCAGCGGTGGCACTAGATTCTCATAGAAGCACATACCATATTGTGACCTGTGCATGTGAGGGATCTAGGTTGTGTGTTCCTTATGAGAATCTAATGCCTGATGATCTGTCACTGTCTCCTATCACCCCAGATGGAATCATCTAGTTGCAGGAAAACGAGCTCAGGCTCCCACTGATTCTACATTATAGTGAGTTGTATTATTATTTCATTATATATTATAACGTAATAATAATAGAAATAAAGTACACAATAAATGTAATATGCTTAAATCATGCCAAAATCACCCCCCCCAACTCCCTCCTGTCCATGGAAAAATTGTCTTCCACGAAACCAGTCCCTGGTGCCAAAAAGGTTGGGGACCACTGATTTAAGGAATAGTGATGAGAACAAAAGTCTGTACATGTTCAGTACAGATGCAAGTTTTTTAAACATATTTTTGATCTGTGGTTGGTTGAATACACATATGTAGAACCCACAGATGTGAAGGGCAAACTGTTTAATTAGCAAAAGCTAATGGGTACTAATAGGTATGGAGAATGTATACAGTACTACAGAAATGTTTTGGCAAATCAAAATAAGTCAACGGTTTCCACACATTTTTTTTTTTACATTAAAAACCACAACTATCAAAAATGTTCAATATATTTATCATCTGGATTGTTATAACACTGCATCTAGGTGTATCGAGAAAACACCTTTGATTGAAAAACAAATACCACAATCAACTCATTAAGTTCCTCCTGGTTAGTATTTGAATCTGTTGTAAATTGGGCTGTAGTTGGACAAAACAGTTGCATCAACAGATAGGTAAAACATGCTCCATTTTATCTTAAATGAGTTTAAATGGCAGAACTATTTTACAGAACTACATTATTATCTACCTAAGAAGTTCATTAGCATTACAATAAACACATAACATTTGTGGAATATAGAGACAAATTAGAAAAAGATTCGTTCTCAAGAAGCTCATGGTCTATACTTAATATTATATCAATAGAAAATTTAACTTCATATCTCTAGTATATTTATTCATAAATGATATATATGGGTAGCAAATCTATAAAGTAAATATTAGTGAAGTATACTTTTCCTTATTTTAGATTAAAAACCAAAGGGATAAAAGCTCTATTATTTTCTTCCCACCCATACTTACAAATCAAGGAACACCAAACAATGCCAGCAACCCGCTGGAAGCAAGGTGAAAAGGCATGCAACAGATTTGTTCTCACAGCCCTCAGAAGGAAACAACCCCATAGACACCTTCTAACCTCCATAACCATGAAACAATACATTTCTGTTGTCTAAGCCACCCAGTCAGTGGTTCTTTGTTATAGCAGCCCTGGTAAAATAAAACCCTGACCAAGGTACTGCAGTGGAGCAGCCTATAACCTTGCTGACTGTAAGAACAAGAATGCAAAGGAAAGATATAGTTGATTGATTACTATGAGCTAAGTAGACACCAAAAAAGAGAACCAGGTCTATATCATGGATGCTGGATCTCCAACACCAAAGAACTGCAGTGGGGAATTCCCTCTGGGCCCCTCTGAAGAGTCTGAACCCTTCTACCTATAAGAGAACCAGCACTGGAACACACGCAGAAGGCATTCAAATTCATGGCCAATGTTAGCTAGAGAAGCTGCAATAACCAACAGAGGCTTGAAATTGCATGTCTGGCTAAGTAAAAACTGTGGCATCAGATCAGAATGGCTTTTCTCCAGTCCTGTTTCCCTACTCCAATGCCAGAGGGGTTAGAAGTTGAGGAAGGTAGAGCAGAGGTGGAGGAGCGAAAGAACTGGCTGGATATTTCCCACTCCATGGTGAGGGTGAGGGGTGGAGTTAAATAGGATATGAGATAAAATTTTAATCAAGTAGATTAAATTAACTGTTTAATTACTGAAAGTAAAGTAAAAAACTACTGGTTCTCCATCATAGAGATCAGCTTTTCCTAGCAGCGATAGCACAATTGTGGGTGAGAACTGGGGAAAATGAAACCTCCACCCTTCACCCCTTACACCCAGAGGCAGACTCATGTTGTGGGGCCTGAAACGTATGTAATTTGTGAGTCCACATTTTTAAAAAACCACAGAATTGCAAACACAAATCTTTTTTTTCTTCTATCATTTATTAAGGTCTCATACGTTAAAAAGATCTTAAGGTTTGGGGTCAACAGAGGCTGCTGTGAGACAGAGAAAAGAAATTAAATCAACAACAGTTACATGAAAGCTTTATCAAAGATCTATAGTCATTTGTAACAAAATCAAAGTTCACCATCATCATCTGACTATGGCATAGGATAAATGGTAGCAAGATGCTGCCTTGCTTTCCTTAACTGCATCTTCATTTTTCAACAGTGATGTATTTAGTTGGCATGAAGAGAGACCCCAAGTTTTTCCACACATAGTTAACAAATAATAAAAATATAAATCTCTTGGGAAATTCCACAATGATGTTTTGTAAAATGAAAGTAGATAAGCAGATAAGAGCAAGGTGAGTATGCTGGATGACAAAACACAAAAATTCTAAGGCTTTGAAAATATTGCAAAGAACAAATTTCTATTTTCAGTGACCTGATATATTTAAGTTTCCTGGCTTTACTTTTGTGACTTGGGAGAAATAAATATTTTGGTATATTTATTATGACACTGTATTAAGAGATTAAAAGATAAAAACAAAATGATTATATCAATACATGTTGAAAAGGCTGACAACATCCTGTACCCCTTCTGATAAGAAATCTCAGAATGCAGGAAGATTTGTAAAGGATCCAAAATTACAGTTAGATAAGAGAATTTCTAGTGCTCTATAATACTGTAGGAATGACTATAGTTAACAAAAATATAATGTATAGTTCCAAATAGCTAGAAGGAGGATATTGAATGTTCCTAAGTGGAAGAAATAATAAATGTCTGAAATGATGGATATGTTAATTACCCTGATCTGATCACTATACATTTTATGTAACAAAACATCACTATGCACCCAGTAAATAGGTACAATTATTACATGTCAATTTAAAAATAAAATTAAAATTGAAAAAAGAAATCTTAGAATATAGGCATATGTGGTAGAATGAACTGTAATATGATGGTAGTCACATAAGATTATAATGCCATATTTTTACTGTACCTTTTCTATGTTTTCATTCACAAATACTTATCATTGTGTTGTAATTGCCTACTGTATTCAGTATAGTAACATGCAGTACCAGTATGTAGCCTAGAAGCAATACGGGTTAGATCAGAAGAGGGTAGGGCAGGGGTGGAAAAACTGGCTGGATATTTCCTACTCCAGGGTGGAGTAGGGGTGGAGGCATATTCTTATTGCCTTGACTATATCAAACTTTCTTAGCTTAAAGAGGAATATAGACCAGAAATCAATAGCAATATTATACGTAGACATAGAACACTAAAAACATTATTATTAAAGTTAGGAGTAACACAAAGATATCCCACTCACCACTATTTTTCAACAAGATGTGGGTTCACCAGGGTTATATGTTACTGGTAGGAGGTCCTAGCCAAGGTGGTAAGACAAGATAAAGAGTAAGAGATACAGATATCAGAAAGAAGGAAGCAAATTATAATTATTTGCAGAAAATAAGGTGTACCCCTAAGTGGAGATAACAGAGGAGGACAAGAGAAACAACCAAAAAATGATTAAAAAAGGGATTTATTAAGATGATTAGAATAAATATGAATATACAGAAATTAAGAGTCTTCCTGTATGGCAGTAATTATCATTTAGGAAAAATTAATGGGAGAAAAGATTCCATCCAAAAAAGCAATAAGAACCACAAACTAGGGACACGCTTCATTAGAAAAATTAAGACATTTGCAGAACACTATGAAACTATAGATAACAGAAAGGGTACTGTTAGATCACTGAAGGAAAAGAAGCATTGTTCAATAAACATAGCAGGAAAGAATTATCGATATGAAAAAAGTATATAAACCAACTTCTGGTAGATTACAGAGTTAAATGTCAAGAACAAAAATTTAAAGTTAACAAAAAATATCTGGAGACACTGAGAATATGAAACGATTCCTTTAACAAGAAACAAGGCCAGGTGTGGTGCCTCACACCTGTAATCCCAGCACTTCGGGAGGCTGAGGAAGGCAGATCACTTGAGGTCAGGAATTCAAGACCAGTCTGGCTAACATGGCAAAACCCCGTCTCTACTAAAAATATGAAAATTAGCCAGGCATGAGGGCATGTGCCTGTAATTCCAGCTACTCAAGAGGCTGAGGCACGAGAATTTCTTGAACCTGGTAGGTGGAGGTTGCAGTGAGCTAAGAAGGCGCCACTACTGCAGCCTGGTTGATAGAGTGAGACTGTCTCAAAAACAAAACAAAACGAAAACAAACAAGAAGTATTGACTATAAAAGATTGGTGGGGTTGGCTATTATATTAAAATTATAAACTTCTGGCCATCTGTAGACCTTAAATAAAGTAAAAAGATCACTTAGAAATTGAGAAATGATATTCACAAGACCCACAACTTTTCACAGGATTACTATCAAGAACATATAAAGAACTGCTATCTATTAATAGGATGACTATGATCAACTCAATAGAAATATGGGCAAGAGATATATAGAAGAGTTTCACAAAAGCATAACATATATAGCCATAGACTTATGAAAGATGTTCAGTATTACTGGTAGGATATGCGAATCAACCATCTTATCTTCATTCTATAAGAAAAACTAAAACTTCTGACAATACCAAGTATTAATATTGAGCAGAATATAGATGACTCAGGATTTCATATATATCACTGGTAGGAAACAGTTTGGCATTGCTGAAGTTGAACATTTATATACCCTAAGCTCAGAGATTCTACTCCTACGTATATACCAAAGAGGAATTCCTACCAAGGAAAAAAGAATATATTTGCAAGGATGTTCACAGCAGCACTGTCACCAATAACAAAACTCTTAACCAAGGAAATACACTTCAATAAGAGACTGAACCTGAATACCATCCCCAATCGCAACTCTTAGTCTAAATTTGTTGTAGTCCAACAATGTAAAAATTACACAGTAGTGAAACAGATAAACTATAGCAAAAATATGGAAAGATATAAGTAATAGAATATTTAAATGGAAAAAGTTCAAAAGAATATAGGAAACATACTCTTTATATAAAGTTAAAAATGACTAAAATTTAGAAATGTGTATGAAAGTAAATTCCCTCCCAAATAATCTATACATTCATTGCAATTCCAATGGAAATGTCAACACATGTTTTTTGGTTTTTTTTTTTTTGGCTGGGGGTACAGAGGGACTTGATACTACCATACATCTGGAAAAGTAAATACACGAATAAAAGGCCAAATACCTTTTAAAAGGAAGAACTAAATTAGAGAGAATTTCCTGTGTCAGTAAGAGAAAAACATTAAAATCTATAATCATTAAAACACTGTGACACTGATATAGAAATAGATCAGTAGAGATCAACGAGACATCCAGGACTTGAACTCAGACCCGGAACAAGTAAACTTAATAAACATTTGTAGAACTCTCCACTTCAAATACACAAAACATACATTACCACCTCACACCTATTCCAAAAGTGATTACATAATTGGAAGTAAATCACTCCTCAGTAATCGCATAGCATTTCATAGGTTTAAATGAAATATTGGTTGGCTGCTTGTTTGTTATTTTCTTCCCTTATTCCTTCCTGTCTACATCATTAAGTATAATTATTGGTATAAAAGAGGTTTTCAATACCCATTACTAAACTGCATTCTAGCCTGGGCAAGAAAGCAATACTCCCATTCTCTCTCTCTCTTTCTCTTCCTTTATCTTCCTTTTCTTCATTCTTTTTTTCTTTCTTTCTTTCTTCCTTTTTTTTAAAAAAAAAAAAAGAAAAAAAAAGAAATAGATCAGTAGAACAGAAAAAGACATATAGACATTTAGCTGATGATAAAGGGTACCTTTTACATCACTGTGGAAAGAAGTGACCACTCAAATAAAAGCATTGAGACAACTGGCTATACGGTTGAAAAAAAATTTAATTTCACATAACCAAAAATAAATTCCAGACAAAGACATAAACTGAAGTTCTAAAAGACCTTTCTGGCTTTCACAAAAGCCAGAAATTACAATAGAAAAGAGAGACAGTTTAAACAATAAAAAATTAAAAGCTTCAAATAGCAAAAGACAGGCTGAAAAAATCTGCAAGGCTATTTAACAGCATCTATCAAAATATGAAATGCAAATTATCTTTTGATTCTATTTCTAGAAAGCAATCCTACAGAAATACTAGCACAAGCAAATGAACAAATATATATGTATAAAGGTGCTTAACTCAAAGTTGACAATTCCAAGAAACAAAAACACTCCAAGTATTCAAAAGAAGGAGAACAGATAAATCTACAGTGGAATAAGATGCAGCCTTTAAAGATAACAAGTATAGATATGATGAAATAAAAATATGTCTTCAATATATGCCTTTATTGTGAAATATGACACTCTATAGAGAATATAAATGTAGAGTTTAATGAATTGTAATAATGCCATAGCAAGAATTAGAACATTGTCGGCAACAAATAATTCCCCATATACTCCATCCTGATCCCAATTCCCTCCACTCTATAGATAACCACTATAGCTTTTTCTGGGGTAAACATTCCTTGCTTTTATTTAGTTTTAGCACTGAAATGTGCATATCTCAACATATGGTTTCTTTCTCCTTTTCCTGAATTTTATATAAATAGTATAAGATGCATTTTTGAGTTTGATTTACTCAATATTATATTTTAAAGATTAATGTTGCTGTGTGTCACTGTAGTTTGTTCATTTTACTGTTGTATTCTACTACATGATGATGTTACTTTTTAAAAACTAATTTTACTGATTTTTTTCCCAGGTTTTTTCCATTTTGGGGCCATAATGGATGCTTGTTTATTCTTGTACATGCACCCTCATGTACATAAGCATGTATATATGTTATATAAGCATGTATTTATGTTAGGTTAACATTAATTTATTAGATAATGCTAAAGCAATGTAGGAGTTCCCAATGCTCCATATGCTTGACAACTTTAATATCATCAGATTTTAAATTTCAGTCAATTTGGAGATAATGTGGGGGTATCATGTTGTAGTTTTAACTTGGGATTCCTTGATAAGGCTGAGCACCTCTTTACATGTATACAGCCATTTGGTTATATTCTTTTGTGAAGTGACTATTAAGTCTCTGCCCATTTTTCGTAGGGCTTTGTCTTATTAATTTGTCGGAATGCTTAAAATATTCTGGTATAATGTCTTTGTTGGTTTATGTAGCTTGACTTTTTCACTTTCAGTAGTGCCTTTTGATGAACAAAAGTTACTAATATTAGTAAACATTATCACATTTTTCTTCTTCATAATTAGTGTTTTTTCTATTTAACAATTACTTCTCTATCCTAAGGTAATGAATATGCTACAATATATTGTAAAAATGGTAATATTATTATTTGGTATTTTATATGTAAGTCTACAATTTAGATGGAATTAATTTTTATATAAATTGTTAAGAAATAATCCACTTCCACTTTATTTTTCCATATAGATCTCCAGTTGAGCCAGGATCATTTATTGAAAAGACCTTAATTTCCCCACCACTCTGTAGTGTCAATTTTATCATAAGTAAAATGTACATATATGTACAGGTCTGTTTCTGGACTCTTTATTCTGTTCCACTGGTCTATTTCTAACACTAATACCATTTTGTCTCAACTAATCTAGTTTTATGAAAAACCTTAATAGCTGACAGAGCAAGTACTCCTAATTTATGTTTCTTCAAAAGTTTTTGGCTATCCTAATAGATACAAATATATAGATGGCTAGAGAGACAGAAAGAAAGACAGACAGACAGGGTCTTGGTCTGTCACTCAGGCTGGAGTACAGGGGTGTGATCACAGCTCACTGTAATCTAGAATTCCTGGCTCCAGTGATCCTCCTGCTTCAGTCTCCTGAGTAGCTGGGACCACAGGCATGTGCCATCACACTCAGCTAATTTTCAAATATTTTGTACAGATGGGGTCTCATCATGTTGCCCAGGCTTCATATGATTTTTTACACTGGAATTGCACTGAATCTATAAAGGAATTCAGGGAAAAAGCTAACACCATACAAACCAGTTTTCCAACTCCAGAAACATGTTATGCATCTATTTTCGATTATTCTTAGATGTCTTCTAATAAAGCTTTATAGTTTACTTTTAAGATGTCTTACACATCTTTTAAAAGATTTACTCCTAGGTTATTGACATTTTATTACTGTAAATAATATGTTTAAAAATTCCCTTTCAGCTTATTGTTGATCTATAGAAATGCAATTAGGTTTAGTTTATGGATTTTGTTATCTACAAACTTGCTAAACTCAATGCCTTTAAAGATTTTACTAGAATTTCCAAACAATCATATCACTTGTAACTTTTCTAATTTTCCAATCCTTATGTATTTTCTTGCCTTACTGTATTGATTAAGACCTCTAATACAATGTGGAACAGCAAGGATAATAATGGACATCCTAGCCTTGGTCCTCATCTAAAAGGGAAAGCTTTTCACCATTATGTATATTTGTTGAGGGATTTTTGTAGATACCACTAATCAGAGCAAAGAAGTTCTTTTCTATTCTTGTTTTGCTAAGAGTTCTTATGAATAGTTGTTAAATTTTATCAAATGTCATTTTTGCTCAATTGAGATGATTTAAAAAATTTTCTCCTTTAGTTTAAACATTAATGGTAAACTATTCAAACTTTCTAATATTAAATCTACTTTGCATTTGTGTTATAAACTTAACTTTAGTCATAATGTATTATTCCATTAGCTAATATTTTGTTTAGGATTTCTGCAACTATATTAATGAGTAATACTCCATATAACTGTCCTTATAGAAGTAGCTGATGTGTGTACAATCTTTTACTGAAAAAATTTTGTGATTTGAAAATGTATCTTCCTTCTTTATTTTTTTATTTTTTTAACAGGGTTTCATTTATCACCCAAGCTGGAGTGCAATCTTGGCTCACACTGTAGCCTTGACCTCCTGGGATCCAGTGATCCACCCACCTCAGCCTCCTGAGTAGCTGGGACTACAGGCGTGAGCCACCACACCCTTGTATAATTCTCTACCCTCAGGGCCTGGAATCTGTAATATGATGGAATAACCACTCCATTGATTAGGTTATATTATATGGCCAGGGTAATGGTATAGTCACTATCATGATTACAGAGTGGGGCATTGCTATAAAAATACCTTAAAATGTGGAAGAAGTTTTGGAATTGGGTAACTAGTAGGAGCTGGAAGAATGTGGAGAATTCAGAAGAAGACAGGAAGATTAGGAAAAATTTGGAACTCCCCAGAGACCAGTTAAAGGGTTGTAACCAAAATACTGATAGTGATATAAACAGTGAAGAACAGGCTGAAGAGGATGGAAATGAGGAACTTACTGGCTACTGAAGCAAAAGTCACTTTTGTTACGCATTAGCAAAGAACCTGGTGGCTTCTGCTTCTGCCCTAGGGATCTATGGAACTTTGAACTTGAGCATGATGATGTAGTATATCTAGCAGAGGAAATTTCTTTTTTTTTTTTTTTTTTTTTTTTTTTTTTATTGCATTTTAGGTTTTGGGGTACATGTGAATAACATGCAAGGTTGTTGCACAGGTGCACACCTGGCAGTATGATTTGCTGCCTCCCTCCCCTTCACCTATATCTGGCATTTCTCCCCATGTCTAGCAGAGGAAATTTCTAAGCACCAAAACAATCAAGACATGGCCTGGTTGCTTCTACAACCTACGCTCATATGCGTGAGCAAAGACATGAGGTAAAACTGGAACCTATATTTAAAGGGGAAACAGAGAGTAAAAGCTTGAAAATTTGCAGCCTGGACATGTGACAGAAAAGAAAAGCCCATTTTCAGGGGAAGAATTCAAACAGGTTGTGGAAATGTACACAAGTAAAAAGAAGCCAAATACTCATAGCCAAGACACTAGGGAAAAGGCCTTGAAGGCATTTCTGAGACCTTGATAGCAGCCCCTCCCATCACTGTGAGTCTAAGAGGAAAGAATGGTTCTGTGGGCAAGGTCCAGGGCCTGCTGCCCATTGCAGCATCAGGACACTGCTCTCTCTGTCCCAGCTGTTTAACTCCATCCATGGCTCAAAGGGACCCACGTACAACTCAGGCTGCTGCTTCAGAGAGTGCAAGCCGAGAGCCTTAACAATGTGGTGTGAAGCCTGTGGGTACACAGACTGTAAGAGCTGAGGGTTGGGAGCCTCCACTTACATTTCAGAGAACGTATGGAAAAGCCTGGATGTCCAGGCAGAAAGAAGCCTAATGCAGGGGCAGAGCCCTCATGGAGAACTTCTCCTAGGGCAGTGCAGAGGACAAATGTGGGGTTGGAGCCCCCACACAAAATTCCCACTGGGGCACTGCCTAGTAGAGCTATGAGAAGACGGCCACCATCCTCCAGACTCTGGAATGGTGAAGCCACCAACAGCTTGCACCCTGCACCTGGAAAAACCACAAGGACTCAACAACAGCCCGTGAGAACAGTGCAGGGGCTGACCCCTAAAAGGCCACAGGAGCAGACTGCCCAAGGCCTTGGGAGCCCACCTCTCACATCAGTGTGTCCAAGATGTAGGAAATGGAATCAAAGGAGACTATTTTGGAGCTTTAAGATTTAATTCTTCTGTTTGCCCTGAGAACACTTGCTGGCAGAGCCTGCAGTTTCAGCATCTACCCCAAGATAACTTTGCTATGAAACATCTCATTTTTATCATTAATTTTGAATCGCTCTAGTATATCAACTTTGAAAACAAAAGACATCATTCTATTTATAATACTCTGTTTTTAGTAGTGGTATTTCCACTTAGAAAATACAGTAATTCTTGATTGCTAAAAATGTCAAATCCTAGAAAATGCAGCATTTCTATGTATGATGTTAACATCACTCTGGAATAGTTGTTGGCCAAAGATTCATTTGATGAATCCAATTTTTCTGAAATAGACAATTCTGATGATTCAGATGATTCTGATGTTAGTTCTACTTAGAAATAACTCCAAGAACAGTTTTTATATTTTGTTTTCACATTGAAAATCAGTCAGATTCGCTTCAGCCTCAAGAGCATGTTTATGTAAAATTAAAGGAACGTTGGCAGAGACCTGCACTTTTTGTTTTCTAAATGGGAAAAGGGTTAATGGCTGCCCTGCTGGGTTTCAGACTTGTAGGGTTTCAGACTGTAGCCCTTTCTTTTGGCCAATTTCTCCCTTTTGGAATGGGACAATTTATCCAATGCCTATACTTTCATTGTATCTTGGAAGTAACTAACTTGTGTTTGATTTTACAGGCTCATAGGCAAAAGGAACTAGACTTGTCTAAGATGAGACTTTGGGCTTTGGACTTTTGAGTTAATACTGGAAAGAGTTAAGACTTTGAAGATTGTTGGGAAGGCATGACTGTATTTTGAAATGTGAGAAGAACATGAGATTTGGGAAGGGCTAGGGGTGGAATGATATGGTTTGGATCTGTGTCCCTGCCCAAACCTCATGTTGAATTATGATCCCCAGGAGGATGCGGTGGCTCATGCCTGTAATCCCAGCACTTTGGGAGGCCAAGACTGGCAGATCACGAGGTCAGGAGAGCAACACCATCCTGGGTAACACGGTGGAACCCCGTCTCTACTAAAAACAAAAAATTAGCCAGGCGTGGTGGCATGCATCTGTAGTCCCAGCTACTCGGGAGGCTGAGGCAGGAGAACTGCTTAAACCCGGGAGGCGAAGGTTGCAGTGAGCCAAGATCACACCATTGCACTCCAGCCTGGTGACAGAATGAGACTCCATCTCAAAAAAAAAAAAAAAAAATCCTCGATGTGGGAGGTGGAGCCTGGTTGTAGGTGACTGGATCATGAGGGGCAGTTTCTCATGGTCTCATGGTTTAACACCATGCCCCCTTGGTCCTGTCATCAGGATAGTGAGTTCTCATGAGATCCGGTTGTTTAAAAGTGTGTAGCACCTTCATTCCCCAAGTCTTGCTCCTGCCTACATGTAAGAAGCCCCTGATCTCATTTTGCCTTCTGCCATGAGTAAAAGCTCCCTGAGGCTTCCCCAGAAGCAGATGCTGTCATGCTTCCTGTATAGCCTGCAGAACCATGAGCCAATTCAATATCTTTTCTTTACAAATTACCCAGTCTCAGGTATTTCTTTTTAGCAATATGAGAGTGAACTAATAAAGTCAACCAGAGTAAGATTATCTCACTGGCTTTGAAGAATTAAGCTGCAATGTAGTCAGAGGGCCATGGGAATGGGACATAACAGTGGTCTCTAGAAGCTGGGAGTGACTCCTTGCCAACAGCAAGCCAAAAAACAGGGATCTCAGTCCTACCACTGCAAAGAACTGAATTCTGCTGACAACCTGAACGTTTGAAAGAGGACTGTGAGCTCCAGATGAGAGTGCGGTCTGGCTGATATGTCTGTTTTGGCCTTGTAATACCCAGAGCAGAAAACCAGCTACAGTCTGCCTAGATTTCTGACGTATAGAGAAACTGAAATAGGCTGGGAGCAGTGGCTCATACCTGAAATCCCAGGACTTTGGGAGGTCAAGGCGGGTGGATTGCCTGAATTCAGGAGTTTGAGACCAAGATGAGCAACAATGGCGAAACCCTGTCTCTACAAAAAATATAAATATATACAAAAATGTTAGCCAGGTATGGTGACACACAGTTGTAGACCCAGCTGCTCAGGTGGCTGAGATGGGAGGATTGCTTGAGCCCAGGAGGCTGAGGCTGCAGTGAGCTGTGATCATGCCACTGCATTCCAGCTTGGGTAACAAAGTGAGACCCTGTCTTAGCAGAGAGAGAGAGACAGAGAGAGAGAGAGAAAAGAGAGAGAGAGAGAGAGAGAGAGAGAAAAGGGGGAGGTGAGCACACGGAGATGGAAAATGAATGCTGTTTTAACTTGCTAAGTTTGTGGTAACTTTTTACATAGCAACAAATAAATAATATGCTAACATTAAAACATCAAGTTTGAGTAAAACAGGTGATATTAAAGAACTAGTGAAGAAGACTGCTATACAAGAATCCAGAAATAAAACTAAACACACGTGTTTTAATGGTTCAGAACAGGAAGAACAGCATGGGTGACAGAGCTTAATCTGAGAAGGTAAAGAGTATGTCATGTTTGTAGTTTTGTAAGGACAAAGAAGGATATTAACATTTATTAGGCATCTTCCATTTGTTGTATTGGGTATTTTCACATTTCACAGTGATGAAAAAGCTGTTATTTTTCTTCCACTATAACAAGGAATCACACATCCTTTTTAAGTCCAGATACATATTTTTAAAGCAAAATTATATTAAAACCAAAAATATAGAAAATTCTTACTAAATTTGTATCATCAACTCTTTAGTAACTATATATAAAAGTTAATGTGTTGAGTACATATATATATCTTTTTACATATATTACTACTATAAAATATTTTCAATTAAGGTATGACTAGATTAGTGTTTTTATACAGCAAGCTCAGAGTTTTAGAAAGTCTTCTAATTCTATCATTTACATAATGAAATTTTATTTTGAGGACACATATACAAGCCTGGTTTCCCAAATGCTTTCCTCATCTAACCTGTTCAATGACCCCAAATGTAAAGTCCTTGATGGCACACAGAGACTGGAGAACTTTCTCTTTTTCCTTCTTTTTTTGTGAGATGGAGTCTCACTCTGTTGCCAGACTGGAGTGCAGTGATGCAATCTCAGCTCACTGCAACCTCTGCCTCACGGGTTCAAGTGATTTCCTTGTTTCAGCCTCCTGAGTAGCTGGGACTACAGGAGGCTGAGGCAAGGGGCGCACCACCACACCCAGCTAATTTTAATTTTTTACTTTTTTAAGTAGAGATGGGGCTTCACTATGTTGGCCAGGACAGTCTCAATCTCCTAACCTCGTGATCCACCCGCCTCGGCCTCCCAAAGTGCTGGGATTACAGGTGTCAGCCACCGTGCCTAGCCAAACTGGAAAACTTACAATATGAAAATAAACCTGGCATCCTGTTCACACAAAAAGGACTGTGTAAACAAAAGGACTTTTAAAGAACATCACTTCCATCAATATGGAAGTTGCCTAGAGTTTTTTGTCTTTGTTTTGTTTCTTTGCAAAACAGAGAGCTTATAGTCGGAATATTTTTCTTGAACTTTTTACTGAAGCATAACTTTACATGCAGAAAAATGTACGTGTTGGGTATGGTAGCTCATGCCTGTAATACTAGCTCTTTGGGAGGCCAAGATGGAAGGATTGCTTGAGGCTAGGAATTTAAGACCAGTTTGGGCAAGATAGCAAGACCCCATCTCTATAAAAAAATAATTTTAAACATTAGCCAGGCATAGTCGTGTGTACCTATAGTCCCAGCTACTCAGAAGGCTGAGAGGTGGCAGGATTATTTGAGTCAAGGAGTCTGAGGTTACAGCGAGCTACGATCAGTTGGGCCACTGCACTACAACCTGGATGACAGAGCAAGACCCTACCTCAAGAGAAAAAGAAAAAGAAAGAAAAGAGAAAAGTGTACAAATAACATATGCACAGGTCAGTAAGTTTTCACGAATGGAATCCATCATAGTACCCAGCATCTGAATCAGAAAAAGACACCACCACAGAACATTACCAGCAGCCAGAGGCCTCTCTTATACATCCTTTGCAGTTACTACCCCCATAAGGATAATCACTATCATGATTTTCATCATTGTAGATCAGTCTGAACTCTATATAAATGGAATCACTCAGTAAGTATTCTTTTGAGATTTTTCATGCTCAACATACATTTGGGAGGTTCATGCATTCTATCACATGAAGCAATGGTTTGTTCTTTTTTGTTGCTGTATAGAATTTCATTTTATAAGCAAACCACAACTTATTCATTCTGCTGATGAACATTTGGGAAGTTTCCAATTTTTAGCTGTTAAATATAGTGCTGTTATAAGCATTTTTGTACAGGTATTCTGATGAACCTAGGTATACATTTCTGTTGGGTACATAAGTAGGAGAGTAACTACCGGGTCACTGAGCATTGTTCAGCTTTAGGAGATACTGCCAACTAGTTCTTCAAAATAATTGTACAGGTCAATATGGTATGAAAATTATTATTGTTCCAGATACTTATCAACATTTGGTATTTTCTTTTTTTTTCACTTTAGACATTTTGATGATTGTGTGATCCTATTTTGGTTTAAATTTGCATTTCCCTGATGACTAACAATAGCTGTGTACCTTGTCATATACTAAATGGTCATCTGGATTGCCTCTTTTGTAAAATGAGCATTCCAGTCTTGCTTTTTTCTCCCTGATGAGTAGGAGTCTGTTATATATTATGATCAAATGTTAAAATTTAAAAATTTCTTTTTTCAGACTATCAGAGAAAATGTAACATAAGCAACATCTGAACTAAATCTGAAAAGCCTTAAAACAGTTTCTGTTCTCCCATAACACAGGTTTGATGGGGGAAAGAGAAACAAAAAGTCTACCTTTAAATATTTAATTCAGGACCAAAGTAAAATGAAAATAGGTTTAAAATTCTGACACTGGGAGAAACCCACTGGGAAGCTGTCACAAATCACAGCACTTTACAGCAATAGTCACACCCTTCAAGTTCACTATTTCTTGAAAATTAAATTTTCATTGTCAAAAACATTTTGCAGTTTGTTCTGCAAAGATAGATTCTGAGAAAAACAGGTAAATAATTGATTGGATATTCCTTTTAAAAAAGACCAGCTGAGGCCGGGTGAGGTGGTTTTCGCCTATAATCCCAGCACTTTGGGAGGCCGATGCAGGCGGATCGCAAGGTCAGGAAGTTGAGACCAGCCTGCCCAACGTGAAACCCCATCCCTACTAAAAAAAAAAAATACAAAAATTAACCAGGTGTGGTGGCAGGCATCTGTAATCCCAGGTACTCAGAAGCCTGAGGCAGGAGAATCGCTTGAACCAGGAGCAAAGGTTGCAGTGAGCAGAGATCAAGCTGCTGTATTCCAGCCTGGGTGACAGAGTGAGACTCTGTCTCAAAAAAATAATAAAAATTAAAAAAATAATAAATAAAGACCAGCTGAAAGCCTGGCTTCTGGTTTTAAATACCCTTCCATTAAAAAAACCAAACGAAACCAAAATAAAGCAGTGTCATCAAGTGTTGACCTAAACAGATTTACTGAGGCACTGGGGACAAACAGCTATACCTCC
The DNA here is from genome assembly GCF_030222135.1 of Aotus nancymaae. Taxonomy (NCBI): domain Eukaryota; kingdom Metazoa; phylum Chordata; class Mammalia; order Primates; family Aotidae; genus Aotus; species Aotus nancymaae. The sequence continues at coordinate 10,745,536 of NW_026988523.1, read as the reverse complement.
ACTAGACTTCTACCTTTTGTATTACAATAAATGTCCTCTGCCTAGTATATTTAGATCTTGTATAAGCTAAAAAATGTTTCCAAGAGAGACTAGTTTTCATTCCTTTTAATGATATCAGTAACTCCCAGGGTTTCTTCTTTATAGTACATTTTTGTTTAATAAAAATGGTCTATACCATTTCTCAGAGATGAGAAGAGAATGGTAAGGGCTTTAATTAATTTTAAAAAGCCATTTTAAAAACTTAACTTTAAAAGTTGATCATCAAACATTTTCCAAGTGCGGTTTTTATAGGGGAAGGAAATAAATAAAACTAAACATACTAAAAGCATATTTCAAAATTTTAGCAATTATACCCAGGCAAGTAAATGATGCTGTTCATAAAATAGCATGTTTATTGTTTCAGGAAATTACACTGACATTTCACTAGACTTTAGGTGGAGGAAAAATGCTTCAAGGAAAATACCAGGATGTATATAGCAATTTCTTTTCTTTTCTTTTTTTTCAAGATACAAGGTTTTGCTCTGTCACCTAGGCTGGAGCGCAGTGATATGACCATAGCTCTCTGCAGCCTTGATTCCTGAGCTCAAGCAATTCTCTCACCCCAGCCTTCTGAGTAGCTGGGGCTACAGGTGCATGCCACAACGCCTGGCTGATTTTTAAATTTTCTGTAGAGAGGAGGTCTCACTATGTTGCCAGAGCTGGCCTCAAGCAATCCTCCTGACTCAGCCTCCCAAAGTGTTGAGATTACAGGTGTGAGCCACCTGACCTGGCTGAAGTAGCAAATTATATGAAAGATAATATACTTTAATTAATAAAAAATCTCCTTAAATTTCAGTTGTACAATAGAGATTTTAAAAAAAAGCAGGCCAAATACTGTGTGATACAATTCCTCTACCACATGCTGAAAGCTTTTAAATAATCTATTTCCCCTTTGTTTGAGTGACTAGTTTCCCATACTTTGAGAAAACGCTGATAAGAAATATTCTATAACCATACTTGGCAAACTCTTAGAAATGAGCTATCGGTACACAGGAGATGATGGTCCTTCCCTGTTAATAGACTTATCACATCTTCCCTTGTCCTTTGACTGAACAAACTCAATTCTATATACTCATGCAAGCTAGATTTTTCGTGGTTCTTCTTGCACTCATTTTGACAAATCACTTCTCTTTTTTATTTCATTTCACTTATTTACCAGAAACTTCGTATTTCAGGTATTCCTGGAAGGAAGAGCGATTGAAGTAGGGACCCAGACATCTTACCTTCTCCTATCTGACTCAAGAGGCACACACAATCCATTTGAAGTATTTTAGTAAAAAGTTACAAACCAGAATCTTAAAAATGGAAAGAATACCCAGTTTTACTAATCTTCATATAAACTAAAAGTAGTATTTATGAATAGTTATACAACAGTGCTGTTATAACATTTTTCAAGGTACTCTGTAATCTCTGGAATTGGATTCAGGACATCAGTCAGCAACCTGTCCAACAGGCTGGCTATCCTAGGCAACACTTAATCCTGAAAGACACCTGCTTTCTTCCAGCAGCTCAAGTTGCTTACTTTCCAAGATCTGACATTAGAAAGAGCGAGCAGAACCAGATACCTTTTCTTCTTCAAAGAACAGGGCTGCACAAACCTAAACTAATTTTTCAAGGTGCTTTTCAGCAACTCATTTACTCAAAAAATACTGCAAACTTGAGAATGACAAAAATGTGGAGTTCTATAGAGTCATATTATTAACAGGATCATATTGTTAACAGGATCTCCTCATTGGTTTCCTCTTCATGTGCCTGAGTTAATAGTACTTACAATTCAGCTTAATGACACAGTTTGAGTAGGGGCAAGAAGGGTACCAGAGAGGACAAAGGCCTTCATCTGAATTTTAATCACTGACTCAGTAAGTCTCTCTTACTTGTCAAGTATGTACAAAGAAAGTATTCTGAGTGACAATGCTTAAGGCTTCCAAACACAAGCTGAGATCATACCCAGAATTAAATGTGGAATTTTGATAGATGGAATTCCCATCAGCACTTAAAAATAACCACAGCTAAAAGAGAATTCATATCGCTGAATCATGACTCATTTTCTTGAATCATTGTTCACTAGGAACAACAGGACAAAAATTTTTGCTTCTGTTTCTGCACATAAGAATTACATATTTTAAGAAAACTTATGCAACTCAAATGTAAGAATCCAGTGAATCTTATTTCACAATACAATAGTCACCTGCTTCTCACTAAAACTGATATACAGGGAAGTGAAAACAAGAACAACAATGAACAACCACTTGGGAGCATGAAAGAACAGAAGAGAACAAAAAGTGTAACAAACACTTTTCCTCTTTAGAGACTGCTGAAGGTCAAGACGGGAGCAGAAGGGGAAACACAAGCATGTTGTCTATATAAAATGATTCTCAGAGTCTTGGGTGGATAACTGGGTAACTTTCATGAGTAAAGAATTAATTTGACAGCTCAGAACAATTTACATGTCCAGCTTCAAGTCCCTGGCCCTGGCCCCTATCTTTTGCCTTCATTTTTGTTTGAAGATACTTCATTCTTGGGATTTAACTGGGATAAATAACACAGAATTATGCCCAAGATAGAAAGAAATTGCAACGACAAAGAGAGCAGCTCCTTTGAATGAGTCAAAAGTTTTGATCAACTACAGCCAAATCTTTTTCAGAAAATGTTGTTGCTATATAGCGGAGCTCTTTACCTTCTTTGAAAATTTAATACACAAACCAATGTTTACATATAGATTGTTCACGGGAAAAAAATTTTAAAACAGTATCAAGGAGAAAACCATGAATAGTGAAAATAGGTCTGCCTTCAAGAAATCACTGGTCAAAAGAAAATTATTTCACATACATATGAGAGTTTCTTTTTCATGTCACTCATTTCACTCTACCCACTCTGTTCCCAGTTAAAATTTGTCTTTATTTAAGGTGATGGGTATCCCAAGTATACTGATTAGATCTTTACAAATTGTATAAGCATATTAAATTATCACATGAACCCCATAACTATACACATGTATTATACATCAATAAAAACTTGTTTAAAAATAAAATTTATCTTTAGCCACAAAGTGGGCACCTTTTTATTGTCTTTTTCTAACACAGAAAGAATGAACCTGCATAATCTGACATTTGTTTTCAGAAGAAAAAAAGAAGTGTGCTTCTTTTGAGTATTTTTCTCTTTGTAGTGCATGGTAGTGAGTTTTACAATGATTAGCTTGGTTAATAAAATAGTTTCTTTTAACTTAGCAAAATACCAGCAATAGATTAATGACTTCTGATTATTTCTGGCATCAGGAAACATACTCAGGCCAAAGGCCCATTTTACTCTCTCATTCTTTCTATCATATAATATACACACACAACATAATATACATAGATATATCATGGCAGTCCTTTCACATGTTCAAAGCAGGATAAAAGCTGAGAGAAGAATCTACACTTTGTGTAATACTGTTAAGTTGGTCAGAGCATTATGCCCTCATTCTCACAGCCATCAGTCCTCTTAAAAACAGTGTGCTTCAATAATGGATTCTCCAGTAAGACAAACAGTCTCTTCTTTCCCAGTGGGTGGAGAATTCACTTTGTAATTTGGTTTCCGATATAGCTGAGAGGAGTAATGAAACTATTCCTTACAACTTACTGCCCATCCCACGCAGACTTGTAAATCAGTGCTGCACTTACACAGACCCAGCCAAAAACTGGAATGAGCAGGTCAGGCTTTAATACAAAAGGACAACATCCCTTTACTGTGCTTATGGCCAAATCAAGCTAACTTGTTCCCAGGAGCTGTAAAGAGCCATAACAGATTCTGTTGACAGTGGCTATCTTTACTATTTAGCTCACTAGAATAGTGTGGTCTCTCATCCCCACAATAGTCTCCAGAAAAATGGAAAGGGCAGCAACCTTTTTTAGGAACTAAATGAAAATGTATGAAGACATGTTCACTGTCTGTTGTGGCTCTCAAGATCCTTCACTTAAATTATCCTCTAACACATAATTCACAAGGTGAAGTGACAGAGGTCCTTATAACAAAGCAGAGAGAAACAGAACTGGACCTTGGATAAGAAAGCAATTGGTCAAAATAGCTAGATAATTAAAAAAAAGTTACCTCATATTTTTCTTTGAGTAAATGTAAGAAAGGCAGCGAATATAATTTGCTTTCAGTAAAATAGCTATGTTACAAAAATAGATATTTGCATACAGAAAAAAGTTTACTAACATATTTAGACAGAAAACTGATAAGTTCTAAAGTCTTTTAAAAGTTAAAATCAATTTGAAAGAGTTTTGTAATTCAGAATATGCCACAGCCATGTAATTCTTTACATAAAAGCAGCATAGAAACTATAATCATTTTCCTTCACTGAAAGCCATTTTTTCCTCTTAATAAATATTTTGTTATATATTTTTGGTTTTGGTCAAGAGCATGTATCAATAGTGATTTGATGACATCCATTCCTCAATATCTCCTCCCCATATGATTTAAATCTAGGTTTATGATGGACATGGTCTATTTAGGCAATAATTCATCGTAGTTGGGGCTAGCAGATGTAGATAAGATATAACCCTAAATATAATTGGTTCTATGAAAAACATGTTAAACAGAGAATAAGGAGATCTAGGTTTTCACTTCAGTTCTGTTCCTAATTCTGACCTTGGGCAAGTACCTTAGACCACAGAATTTTCATTGAAAATGAAGAGACTAGACTAGATCATCTCCAAGTCTCTTTCAGATTTAACTTTCAGTAAGTCAATAAATTTTCTTACTTGTCATCTTGGCAGAGGATATTAAAAGCTTACCCTGGGCAAAAGTAACAAGCAAAGTTCTCATTTGAATGCTCTTACTGTTATCTATGGATCAAACCTGTTGAACTTTTGAACGACACAGATTGATTATATGTTACTGAGATTCAAGCAAGGCTGTTAACATCTTGTTGATGGTCAATATACTCGGTCTCACTCAGAGAGAAATGAGCTTTACCTATTTCCAGGTACCTTTATATTTCATAAAGAATTTCAGGAAAGATCCAGAATAAGGATCCATTTCACATTATTGACAGAACAAGTAAATGCTGCAGCGTTAATAATTTTGCTATGGTCATTATTCTTTTAATTAATCTGAGTTTCTCAGATGGTTATTCTTGTGCTGGATTTTCTACTGGAATGCTAACAGATAGCTTCCACAAAGTATTTCTGTGAACTCACAGTAATAAAAACCAACCTATTTTTTTAAAGCCAATAATCATAAAGGTAAATAGTCATTGTATTTGCGTAATTTTTTAAAAAAACACATTCCCCTTAAATACATGACTTTTCATTTCAGTCTCAGACTCTAGGAACTCTTACCTGGGGTCTGCATCCTGCGAAGTTTCTGGGAGTGCTAACATGATCTTTCCACCAAGCCAGTCAGAAACTCAAAACACTTTGTATACTGTACTCGCCTGTGCTCGCTTTCCTGCTCTCTCCCTTTTTGCTCTCACTCCGTGCCTCAGACGGTTTGGAATGCAGAAAAGCAAGAGCCAATGCCAGTTAAACTCAATCCTGGCCCCAACCCCACCCCACCCCCAATCCCGTTCTTTTGCTATAGAGTACTAAACAATAGCCACCCTTCCTTACTCACTCACTCGGCTTTCTTCCACAGCACTGGGTGCAGGCAGTCTACTTCAGGAGAAGCAATGTGATTTACACCAAGCTAAGTAATTCATTTTTTTCTATCACAAAGGATGGGAGGGCGGATGTGTGCATCTGTGCACTTTAAGAAGTGATTCTGTCATAAGCAGTCTAAAATAAAACTAAGTTCAGAGATTCTTATTTTGAAAGTTACTATGTTGAATTTAAATATAAACTCTTCAGAGTATAAAAACCAGGTAAATCTTACAGCTGATGCAGAGATAGAAGTCTGTTAGCACATATACATTACTATCAAACTACTTTATTAAACAGATCAATTTAACTTACCATAATGGAAAAGTCTAAAATTTAGAAAAAGAACAAAGTTTTTATTTCCCGAAAACCCTTTATTCAGGTCTTAAGCCTGAACTCCATTTCTTAAAAATTATTTTAAAAAATATTTAATACTTTACTCATACAGAAATGCCTTGTATTATGCAGACTCTATGTTATATAGTCTGTAGCTGTGTTGAGGGTAGTGTTGACTACTAAGGGCAAAGTTTTAAAATGAAAAGTCCATCTACTGTTAGGCAAGTCCCATGAAGTTAGGAAGTTATTAGACTCCTGGAAGTTGATGCTTGCTTTTCCCCCTCATTTTTTTTAACTTACTGACAGATAAAAATCTGCTTTGCTGTAATCAAGAGATTTCATATTGAGATTAAATCTAAGAACTTCATTTTAAAAATAAAGAATAATCAAAACAATTTTATATATTGAGTGACTTTGCAAAACTAATTTTCTACTAGATGCAATGAAATTATAGATGGCATTACTGTTCTCAGTCATCACTTTATTTTGTTTTAAAATCAGTCATATTTCTAGGGTTTTATTTATATATTGTCCCCATAAAAAGGCAGATCAACTATGCAATTTTCATTACCAATATGATGACCTAACACATTATGCAGGTGCTCAGTTGCTGAGGTTAGCAGGTCAGAACTGATCAATGAAAAAATTCATAGTGGACTCCACCTGCCACTTTAAAGCAGTGGAACAGAAGAGAAATGAAAACAACACAGTATTAATCTATCATCTACCTTTTAACAAATAGCTGATGGAAACACATACACTGTATCTATCATCTATCTACCCATTTATATTTACATATATATGTATTATATATCTTACATATTAGATACATATTATACACATTAAGATGAGGAACACATAATCATCTAGTATAAAAAATAGCTAAATCATTGTGATAAGTTCCAAGAAGGACAAGAACAGGGTGCTATGTTTGTGTATAATATGAGGATCATGGTTTAATAAGTTGGTAACTAAGTATTGGAATTGATTGATGATGTTATTTATGTTTGAATTATAAGGTTATGGAATCCCAGTGCTGGAAGAGATCTTTAAAATCATCTAGTCCAACAACTCATTCACTGCTTGAATTTTTCTTATTATTCATTTGTTCAATGCTGGTATTTGACTATTTTTTGACTTAAAAACACAGCATTTTTATGTAGTTCAACCTAATACAAACATTTATTAAGTTTAGTGCTGGGTAAGGACCACATAAGATGGATTAGTCAAGACAACCCCACCCAACTCTTTATACAGGGGAGAAATGTAAAACCAAATAATTATAACATAGTGATTATTTGTAGAAATAAAATGGCTAAAGTGGCCTCACCTATCCAAAATGAACAGGCTTGGTGCTGAGTTGAGTGGTCAAATTGTGTGATCTAATGCATTAGTTCAAAACTCCATCAAACTCCAAGAGGCTATTCCTAGCCAATAAGCCAATTCACTGCATAGACATGAATTTCAGCCACTTTCTAGCTTGAGCTCATGGCTAAATAGTGCAGCATTTACTTGTGCTTCTCCGGCTTCTTGGAGAACTCACTCATGCTGCAGGAGAAGATTAAAATTTTATCAGTCACTTCAGTCTCTCTCCCAAAAGCTACGTTTCCTTGGCCATGGCACCACAGCACATGGCTTTAGGTTCATAGACATTGAAGGTTAAGTAGAAATTACTCTGAGAAGCAACTTCTACTGACCACGATCCCATCTGTAGAAGTAGGTCCTAACTGGGTAAATGATGAAAGGACTATCTTTCCTTGCATTTAATTCTATTGGCTTCAGTAAGTTACTTGAAACTGCACAAGATGGAGATGAATTCCTTAATGTTCTTATTTCAGCACATAACATACACAGTGCTAGGCTCTGGTGTCAGAAAATAGATATCCTATGGCCCCTGTCCTTAAGTTATGCTAAAGTCCTCCTAAGTCTAAACATTTTAAAAAGGTTTGACGACTGAAATATATTCATCCATCCATCCACCATTTGTTAAGTACTGACTAATGTCAGGCATTTTCCTAAACTCTGGGGATAAGTGGGAAATAAGACAAAGTCCCTGCTGCCAACCTACCCTTACCATGTACATATTATTGGAACAATATACTGAATTTTCAAAAGGACATTCCACTTATGCGCTTTTTTCATTTGTTTCAGCAACTGGAGAGAGCTGTATCACTCAGAATCTGAGTGGTGGCAGAGACTATACCTGCCTTGTTCGCTGCTGTATCTGCAACGCTAAGTATACTGTCTGCCATATAGTAAGTGCTTACTAAGTATCTGTTGAATAAATAAATGGTCTGAAAACAGGGATAAGTGAACTCCTGGAAGCTACATCTATGATAGTTTCAAAATTCAATATCAACAAATATTGTGTTTCTAAAAGGCTGTGAGATTTTTCTTTCCTATTTATGAATCAACCAATACTATACTTCCTGAATTTTGAAGAATGCAGATAATGTATTTTCCCCCCCATCCCATAAAAAAGTAATATTATGGGATTCTGACTTTGGTACAGGTATACAATTCAATATGCTAGCCATTAAGAAATCCTGAAACCATAAACGCATGATCTTTTTGAAAATCAATGGGCACAAAAATAAGCTAGCGGTATATAATTAAAAATTACATCCAGGTGCGGTGGGTCAGGCCTGTAATCCCAGGACTTTGGGAGGCCGAGGCAGGTGGATCACCTGAGGTGAGGAGATTAAAACCAGCCTGGCCAACACAGTGAAACCCGTCTCTACTAAAAATAGAAAAATTAGCCAGGCGTGCTGGGGGTGGGGGGCACCTGTAATCTCAGTTACTTGGGAGGGTGAGGCAGGAGAATTGCTTGAACCTGGGAGAAGGAGGTTGCAGTGAGCCAAGACTGCACTATTGCATTCCAGTGTGACAAGAGCAAAACTCCATCTTAAAAACACAAAAAACAAAAAACTTGCATATCAATTTTATTCCTTATCAAATAAATTAATGAACAAGCTACGCTGTTAATACCTATATTCTCCTCTTCCAAGCAGAAAACACATCTCAAAGCAAACTAACTCTGGTTACACCAAGCTGTTAGTGTGTTTCCTCTTCTGAACACCAGATGATCATAAACTCAGCTTCTTCTAATCATAAACAGTGTCTTTTCAGGTTTTCCCATAAACAAGATTGGCATTCTGATATATGGGTCTTCCCACTGCATTCTTTTTAGAATTCATATTTAAAAAGGAAACCATTGTTTATAATTTGAATGACAAACACCAAAGTCACCCACTTATTCAGAAATGCCATTAAAATTTTATTTAATTTCATTTTTATAAAGACGGGATGCCAGCACAATACACAGACACACATAACATACACACTTCTGCTCTCTGATAAAGAAGCATTAATTCATATAGTTAGCAAAGTACTTACAAGTGTTTAGAAAGGGCCATGTCAAACAAGTAGCAATTATGATAGCCACAAAATATTTTTAAAACTTCTGGTTAAGCATTAGAGTTTTACTTTGCTCTTTCCACTAAGATGACTTAGTAAACTGCATTTTTTTTTTTTTCTGGAATGGCAATTGGCTAGGAGGAAGTATTATAGGGAGTAGGCAAAATCAAATATCAGTCTCCTGATATTGAGTTGAGAAACTCAGGCTTTCAGGTGAATAAGACCACAGGTCAAAGAAAAATAAGCAAAATCCAAATGGGAAAATACAAGGAAATCCTTTCCTACTTTTACTTCATCATATGAAAAAGATTATACTACAAGAACAAAAGCAACACTTCTATTTCTACAAAAATTCATTAATAAACAATGAAAAGCAACTAAAAGTATTTTGAGATAGTGTTGGATATTACTGGATACTACCTCTTAATGTGCTCATAGAGCCAAGGACATGCCTGTGATATTGGAATTCCTCACTTAAAAACGGAATTTAAACAAACTCATTTTCTTCAGTGGTTTTAAATATATATTTATATATTTATTTATATACACATACATATATTTATATATATATATACACATACATAATTTTATATATATACATAAACACACACACACATACTTATCTATTAGGCTTACGGATTTCCTATTAAGCTAATGTGCTGTCACAACTAACACAGAGGTCCATTTTTCTCATATAATGCAGATAACACTCAGTTTCAGTAGAAATAACGGTCATTAGGCATTTGTTTTTGCCTTCGTTTTAAAGAACATTTGCAACTATGAGCTACTGTTTTTATAAAATCTATTTAGAAAAACCATAGATTTTATGGTACAATCACTCTTTGGCATACCACTGATACAAAAACATATATATGTACTATGTAATTCAAAATACTACTGCAGGTAGTTGACGTCATTCAATTTCCATTATTTCCTTACAACTAACAGAAGCACACCAAAATCCAGTAGAACTCTAAAGGATTGTCAACAAGCATTTAAAAAAAGAAAAGAAGAAAAAGAAAAATTCTAACAGTAATTTCCTACGGAAACAGAGTTCTAAAATATACAACCTAAGAAGCAAATTATATTATTTTGCCTATTTTACAGATGAGAAAATGGAGACACAGGTTAAGTGAGTAACTTGCCCAAAGTCACAAAGTAGTAGAGCCAGAATTCATGCTTTAGCTGGCTCCTGGATTGCTTTCCCTTAACCACTATGGCACACTAAACTACTCCAAATTTATCTTTAATTGTCATTTTGGGGATTTTTTTTTCCTTTTCATAGCTTTCTATACTTTCCAATTTTTTTATAATATAATTAATTTTATAAAGGAGCTTGCACATTGTTCCAAATTAGGTTTATCAGAAACTATTGCTCGTTTCTTCAGTGTGTATTAATCCAGATGCAACAATGTACATATTTCTTGGAACAACACATTGAATTTTCAAAAGAACATTCCGCTTATGTGCTTTCTCATTTGTTTCAGCAACTGGAGAGAGCTGTATCACTCAGAATCTGAGAGGCAGCTCCCGACTTGAAAATGATCACTCTGTGTGATGTGTGAGCAGTTTCCAAACATCTGTGTCCTAGGATATGGACGGGCCAGGGGAGAGGGAGATCAGTGTGTGAGTGTATGTGTGTTTTAAGAGAGAAGGGAATAGACTGAGTAAGGAAAGGAGAAGAAACATATCCTCAGTATCAGTAGTCTATCCCCAAGTTTTGTGTTGTTTGGAATAAATCAAATTCAAGAGAAAACGAAGGGCCCCTTTTCCTCAGTTCAATGGCTACTTATTTTCCTCCTCCATTTTTTAACATATTTAATATTAAATAGGCCAATGAATTTAATCAGACCCTATCTTTTATATAAAGAAATAAAGTAGAAAAACCAGTATTACAAATATATACAGTGCTTGGTTTGTAGATATGCCATATTGATTTTCTGCAGAATATTATCCTTTAGCCATACCTTTGAAACTTACGGTCTGATTATTTTTTAAAAAGAAAATAAATGCCCCAAAGGAAAATTTAAGTTCTTAAGCAAAATAAATAAATAAAATAATAATAATCCATGGTACTTCTACTTACTGCTTCTGAACCATTACAATAGTGACAGTGACAAAAATAAGACTCTTAATTATTTTCTAGGCTCCAAAAGGACAATCTTGTTCTATTTTATGATGCTGGTTATATTACATTTTTATTTCAAATATTGTATTTTAAAATATATTGCCGTTTTTTTTTTTTGAGACAGAGTCTTGCTCTGTTGTCAGGCTGGAGTGCAGGGGTGTGATCTTGGCTTACTGCAACCTCTGCCTCACAGGTTCAAGCAATTCTCCTGCCTCAGCGTCCCAAGTAGCTGGGACTATAGGCATGCTCTGCCATGCCCAGCTAATTTTTGTATTATTAGTAGAGATGAGGTTTCACCATGTTGACCAGGATGGTCTCGATCTCTTGACCTCGTGATCCGCCCGCCTCGGCCTCCCAAAGTGCTGGGATTACAGGCGTGAGCCACAGTGCCTGGCCTGTCAATATTTTTTAGAAGGATTATTTTTTAAAGTTCCTATGTAATGACATGTATTTTTTTATCTTTTAAAAGTTGCAGCCGGGCGCAGTGGCTCACGCCTGTAATTCCAGCACTTTGGGAGGAAGAGGTGGTCAGATCACTTGAAGTCAGTAGTTTAGACCAGCCTGGCCAACATTGTGAAACTCCAACTCCACCAAAACTACAAAAATTACCTAGGAGTGGCAGTGCATGCTTATAATCCCAGCTACTACTTGGGAGGCTGAGGCAGGAGAATGGCTTGAAGCCAGGAGGTGGAGGTTGCAGTGAGCTGAGATAGCGTCATTGCACTCTGGCCTGGGTGACAAGAGCAAACTCCGTCTCAAAAAAAAAAAGTTACAACGGATATATATAAATGAATTATCTTTTACCAAGTGTAAAACATTGTGGACATGAAAAATAAACCCATAAATAATCATTTTTAGTTTTTGAAAATGTCATTAAATAAGAAAAATAACTTTCAAGAGGTTAAAACTTCCCTTTAAATTACTGCACATGCAGTAAAAAATTACTATTATTAAAAAAATTCAACACCGTAAGAAATGAATTAGATATTATACCCAGAAAAGACAAAAGCAATGTTATAAAAGGCATGGAATTACACAAGGTCTTTAATCAATTCATGATCAATTCCAAAACAATGATCCCACAAAGAAAACATAATGTAGTTCAGCAGCACAAATACTACATTCAAAGACAGATTTACCATTGCTTTAAAAACAAGCTAAGTTTTTCTGTCTACCACAAGGGTTAACATATTTTCTCTTGGTAGTAAAATATGTTATCTAAATGTACTACTGCTGAAACTACAGACAAAAATTTACTACTAATGAAAAACTTAAAAATCCTCTAGGAGAACTTTGTTTCAGTGAGTAAAAAAGTAATTCTCAGAAAAGATAAACATTCTGGTTTTGAATATAGTCAAGAATTATGATTATATACTATTCTGTAACCTATCTTCAACAGTAATTACTATCAACAGGTAAGTGTGCCCCACAGGTAAAGTAAACTTGGGTTTTTGAACTCATTTAAAACTAAATAATGTATCTGACATGCTGATCTTAACTTATTTATGCTGGAAGTTGCAATTTCTTTTGCAAAAAATCAGACTTTGGTGATGACCTTGAGCAATAGGATATAAATAACTCCCACAAACTTACCATTCCAATAATGTAACACTAGGCATAAATGAGTTAAAATGTCATATTGACTAAAAAACAAAAATAGGTGAAAAATAGCTTCATCTCAGTAAAGTCTAATATTTGAGTGATATTTTATGGATGAAAAAAATTGAGAGAATAAAAAGAGATTAATAAATCTGATAAGGAAACATTCATTAGTGACTAAAGGCAAATTCACACAACCACTATGACATTTCTCAAGGCCACAGAGAGAAATTAGATAGGGATATCTTTGTCTAAGAATTGGAGATAACTTTTTCTCCCTCATATAAGGAAATAAGTGGTTGCCATCTGATTGGTAATGTGACAGGCCACAACACTGATTTTGAGAATAGAGTTTTTTTTTTTTTGAGTCAGAGTCTTGCTTTTATTGCCCAGGCTGGAGTTCAGAGGCACAATCTCGGCTCACTGCAACCTCCACCTCCTGGGTTCAAGCCATTTTCCTACCTCCGGCTCCTGAGTAGCTGGGATTACAGGTGCCTGCCACCATGCCCAGCTAATTTTTTTTCTGTTTTTAGTAGAGACGGGGTTTCACTTTGTTGGCCAGGCTGGTCTTGAACTCCTGACCTCAGGTGATCTGTCTACCTTGGCCTCCCAAAGTGCTGGGATTACAGGCGTAAGCCACTATGCCCGGTCAAGAATATAGGTTTTCGGTAGAGAAAATCTAGGCTTGAATTAAAAAATTTATTCATGCATTCACTCATTCATTCAATTATTAATGGGCTATGATTTAGCCTATACCATCATGTATTGCATAATTAAAATCACCATCCACAAAACATTTAAAATTTACTAAAATTTTTATGATGCATGTTTTAAATTTTATGTCATATCTATACATATAAACATGAAGTTAACAAGAATATAATCAATTGAAAAATGCTGAAAGTATATTGTACATTCTTCTTTGACATTTAATTGAACTCAATATTTATTGATTGCTAAATGCCAAAAATGTTTTTTGTATAGAAATTCTTTAAATGATGCATGAAGTTACATGTCTAGTAAATAGAATTTCACTCATCACAGTTTGTCCTATGACTACTAATAGCAACAAAACCCCCATATAGTCTCTTTTAATATTTTTAAATGGATGACTACACATTTTTTCCTCCACTAAGTAAGTAAAAGAGACAACATGACAAATAAATTTATTTTAATAAGGGAATAGGGAATTCAACCACTGACAATGTCATAGGACATGGGAGTATAGAACTCTGCCTCTTAGCCAGGTATGGTGGTGTGCACCTGTGCTGCCAGCTACTCGGGAGGCTGAGGCAGGTGAACTACTTGAGCATAGGAGATTGCAGCTGCAGTTTGCAGCACTGTATTCTGGCCTAAGTGACAGAGCAAAATCCTGTCTCAAATCAATCAGTCAATCGGTCAATCAATCAATCAATCAATCAGAACTCTGCCTCTTTTGCTCACCACTTCTAAGGTACTACATTAGCAGATAGAAGAGCACAGTGGTTAAGAGGACTGACTTTAGGGCCAAATTCCTAGGTTCAAATACCAGCTATGTCATTTACTACTTATGGTTTCTTGGACAAGCACTGTCTCAGTTTCATTAAGTGCTGGCAAACAAACAAAGAGGCATAATTACAGTACCCACCTTATAGGGTTATGTGAATAAATATTTGCAAAGTGCTTAGAACCGTACTTGGCACAAACCACTACATAAATATTTGTTAAGTAAAATAAAATAAAAACAGTATTCTGGGAGAGGGGCGCTGTTATTAAATGACAAACATATTCATTGTATAGAAATTCTATAAATGAAGATGAAAGGTGAATAAAAGGAAAATGAGAGAAATTTTTTTCACTCCTCATTTGACATGGTATTCTTTCCCTCCTTACCTCTTTACAGATTTCTCTATTCACTAGGACCCACAAGCTATTATTGATCAGATTCTCTGAAATCTTTTTCTTTTCCTTCCGTTTACAGAAATGTTTAATTCTTTTACTAGGGAACACTTTTAATCTGTTATTTAATGGCCCAGAGTACAGCCCACTGCAACTCCAATTATATGAAAAAGTCTACAACTTTGTCAAAAAGAACTCCATTTTACCAAGAGTAAGGTTCAGTCTTGTTCGGTCCACAAAGAATATGTATTAGAAATAAGATGCTACATACTCTACGTTGTAATAATAGATTCCTTGGTAAAAAAAAAAAAAAATGCAGACATCATAAATCACCCAAGGAGAGATGTAAATAGAATATATTTGTGAAATAATTTCTCAGGTATGCAGGACAGTAGCTTGCAGATATATACTGCAAGCAGAAACACTAAGACAAAATAATACATTACTTATATTACTCATATTATGGTCTATCATTAGCCTAATCTTCTGAATTTATCCAATCAAACAACTTTGAGAAAAGATTTGTGCAGGGCTTACTAGTCATCTGATAACACTGCTATAACACAGTGGAACTGTAACAAACTAGTGCCTTATCTTGAGCATTCAATAATATTTATCCTTCCCCTACCCTCACTAATGACTCTGATTAAAGCAATTTAGTCAATAATATAATCAACCAAAATTTACTGAATGTAAATATTAATGTATAATACTAATATACACCACAGCCTTGCATCATTTTACCCTAGTTTGGACTGGATGCTCACTCAGTCAGCTACATAGCACCATCTAGAGGCTTCCTTTTACCAAGATTCTGGGGATAACTTTTGTCTTTCTCTTGTCCCCTTTTTAAGAGACAGGGTGTCTCTCTGTCACCTATGCTGGAGCACAGTGGTGCAGGCTGAAGCAATCCTCCTGAGTAGCTGCGACTTCAGTCTTGTCCTTTAGTAAGAGTACACTTGACAGATACATTAGCTTGGAATATAATCTCAGTTTAGACATCATGTTCACTTGGAATTTTAAGGGTACTGCTCCAAGGTCTCAGGCTCTAATATCACTATCAAGAAGTCAGATGCTGCTCTTACTCAAATCCTTTATAGAGTAATTTTTGTTTCTGCTTTAAATCCCTGAAAACTTTTCAGAAGGGTCTCTCCCATTGCAGATGTTCTGAAATTTCCTGAAGATGTGCCTTCAAGTGGGTCTATATTTATTAACCATACTAAGCACTTCACAGGCCTATTAAACTGAAAATTCAATGAACCAAATGTCAGTTCTGGGACATTTTCTTTCAGATCTTCACCAAATGTTCCTTAATCAGTGAGGCTATTTCTGATGATCTCATATAAAAATAACATTCCTTTGCTCCCTTCTCCACTCACAGCACTCCCTACATCCTTTACCTTACCTCATTTTTTCTCCATTGCATGTCACCATGGGGTATATTGTAAAGGTGTTTGCTTTGCCAGTCTAGTCCCACCAGAATGTAAGTTCCCTGAAGGCAGGGGCTTTTGTCTATACTGTTGGCTATTTTTGAATGCTTTGTTCAACAGGCCAGAACAGTGTGTGGTGCATAATAGGAATTTTAAAAAATGTATTTGAGGAATGAAAGGCTATACTCCCTAGGTTAGGCAATTTACTAAGTTAATTACTCTGCAGGGCTCTGAATCAGGGAACAAATATCGTTGGGGAGAGGAAGAAAAATGAGACAAGGTCTCACAGCTGCCTGTTAGTATTTATTAGGCATTCATAACCAGAAATACCCTATTGGTAATTGTGTTAGTATTTATAAGGCACTCATAACCAGAAATAACCTATCGGTAAAGCATTAGGGAAATACCATGATAAGGTGAATTAAAAGTCATACAGACCTGGGTTTAAATTCTGGTTCTGCCACTTATTTGGCATCAGTATTCTTGCCTACAAAGTAAGAGTACTAATAATACTTGTTTCACTGGACTACTGCCAGGAATACATGAGATAACATACATCCGGAATTTAGCATTGTCACTGTTTTATCATAATTATGTCTACCTAGTTACATCACTTATTGTTTCTTCACATGCATAACTATTCTTTATTTTTATTCTAAAAACATAAAGAGATTAATTTGAGGTGGCAATCGGTGATACTAAGAAATAAGAATTACAGAATGAGTAAGATCTAGCATTTGATAGCACAACAAAGTAACTACAGTCAGCAATAATTTGTTGTACATTTTAGAATCACTGAAGGAGTAAAATTGGAATGTTCATAACATAAAGAAATAATGAATGCTTGAGGTGACAGATACCACTTACCCTGATGTGACTATTATACATTATATGTCTGTATCAAAATATCTCATGTGCCCCATAAATATATATACCTACTACTACATACTCATACAAATTAAGTATTTTTAAAAAAGAAATAGGAATAAGAGACTCACAAAAGTAGCTGATTCATGGTACTACGTACTAAAAATGCGATAGGAGATGAGATTGTTTGTATAGCAGAAAAAATAAACAGATGTATCGGTTCCCTAGTCCTGCCATAAAAAACTACCACCAACAGAGTAACTTAAAACAATGGAAATTTATTCTCTCATAATTTTCTGGGAGTCAGAAGTCCAAAATCAAGGCATAGGCGAAGCCACTATTCCTTGGAAGTCTGCAGAGGAAAAGACTTGCTTGCCTCTTCCAGTTTCTAGTGGCTCCAGGCATTCCCTGGCTTGTGTCTGCCTTATTCCAATCATTGGCTCTGTCTTCACAAGGCCTTCTCCTCCATGTCTATGTCTTTTCCTCTTCTGTCTCTTACGAGGACATTTGTTATTGGATTAGGGCCCACCTAGATATCCAGAATGTTCTTATCTTGAGATTTTAAATTTAATTATATCTACAAAGACCTTTTCTCTAAATAAGGTCACTCTCAGGACTTGCCATTTCTATACTGTTTTTCGAGGAACAAGAACCAGCAAGGATGTCTTTCTGCCAGTTATGGTGTCTGATTCAACAAAGAACTGTAGCCAGGCACGGTGGCTCATGTCTGTAATCCTAGAACTCTGGAAGGCTAAAGTGGGTGGATTGCTTGAGCCAGGAATTTGAGAACAGCCTGGCCAATGTGGTGAAACACTGTCTCTACAAAAAAAAATACAAAAAATTATCTGGGTGTGGTGGGTGTGCCTACAGTCCCAGCTACTCAGGAGGTTGAAGTGGGAGGTTCACTTGAGCTTAAGAGGTTGAGGCTGCAGTGAGTCAAGGTCATGCCACTGCACTCCAGCCTAGGTGACAGAGTAAGACCCTTTCTCAAAATATAAATAAAAAAAAAAAATAAAATAAACAGCTTTTTATTAATTATATTCTCCCTGGTAAGTTAATAATTTTCCAATATCTAAGATTCTAACTTAAAAATATTTTCTAGCTTGAAGAATGTTACTTATAATCTAAATTAATACTAGGAAATACTATAGTTTTAAAAAGTTACTTAAGCGGACCTCCAAAGCAGCAACTAAATTTGGATATATACACATACTGAAATTTTTTAAAGAGTTTGGCAATTTTTAATTTTATTCAAAATAGAAAAGAAATGCTAAATTAAAATGAGATTGTTCTATTTACCTGGACAATATTAGTACATGAAACTTGTCCTTTAGTAAGAGCCTTTCAATATTTATATGGCAGCATGGTTTAAACCCTAGGGATAATGCTATTTTTGATTGTCTCCAGAAAGAACGAATCATCACCTAAAACGTGATCATAACATCGGTAAAATAGGAGAAACAAGGGGTTGTAGAAAGAAAAACAAAGTTAATTAGATATTCTTTTCTGAGACATAAACTTTTAGTACAATAACCAATTCTGAAATAGCAGGAGCATTATCAATAACATGGAAATAGTATATAATAAATTTTGAAAGTTAAATATATACTAAAAGTGATGTCTCAGAGTCTAACAACATTTCTTTTGAAAATCCACTTATTATTCTTACTTATTAGCAATAATTAGAAGGGAAGTAGATTTCTGCTAATTAAATTTTGAACTTATTCTTTTATTCCCTAATGGGAACTGATACCACATACCTTTGCCTGATCTGTGATTCATTCTTTCTAATGTGAAAAACACATAAGCCAGCCTTTTACGTGGGTACATGAGATTCTGCAAAATTAATTTTTCTTGGGAAAGTTAAAAATTATTATTTATTTATTAATTCATTTATTTTTAAAGGCAGGATCTTGCTTGCTCTGTCACCCATGTCGGAGTGCAGCAGCACAATCATAGCTAGTGTCGACTATATAATCATAGCTATATGTTGAATCAAACTCCTGGGCTCAAGTGATCCTCCTGCCTCTGCCTCCCAAGTAGCTGGGACTGCAGGCACACACCACCATGCCTGGCTAGTTTTTTTATTTTTTGTAGAGAGTGGGTCTCATTACGTTGCCCAGGCTGATCTTGAACACCTGACCTCAAGCAATCCTTCTGCCTTGGCCTCCTAAAGTACTGGGATTACAGTCATGAGCCATGGTACTCAGCTAATTCTAACTTATTAACTTGAGTAACACATTTAGTTATAAAAGCTCATCTTTTACTGTATTTTACTGTATCTCTTTTCTAAACTATATCACTTATGTCAAAACTTATTAAAAGAGGCCAAGTTTTCTCCTTTCTCCTATCTGGCATACAGTTTCTTTCAGGGAGCCTATCTACCACTGTGAAACTTTCTAGCTTTTAGTGGCTACTTCAAGGCTATTTCTAGTCAACTGTTATATGCACTCCTAATGATATTCTGCTTTTAAATGTATTTTTTTCCTCCACTTAAGGCACATCCAATGTATTATCTCATTAGCTCTATCCCTAGCTCATCTGGTTCCTAATACATATATCTGAATGAATACTTCTTTTATAATTCCTACCTTCAAAAATTATAAAATATTTGTTTAAATACCTTTTTGACTCTTTGGTGGCACTAATCGGATTAAAAGTGAGAAAGAAACCTAAAGGCCTTTAAGTGGAAAAAAATGAACTGATATCTTTCTTCTATTATCAGTTCTCTTTTTAATTCAGCCACTTTTACTTCCTTCTCATCCTGTGAATTTATGTTCTAGGCACTCTTTTCTATCTTGAATTTTTCCTATGTTATTCTCTACTCTTCAGAGTTAGAACATGTCAAACACAGACAAAATAGGAATGTTATAAGGAGAATTTTTAAAAAATGAAATGAATGGAGGTTTCCTGTTGTGCTATATTAAAAATCAATTGAGGGCCGGGCATGGTGGCTCAAGCCTGTAATCCCAGCGCTTTGGGAGGCCGAGGCGGGCAGATCACAAGGTCAAGAGATCTAGACCATCCTGGTCAACATGGTGAAACCCCGTCTCTACTAAAAATACAAAAACTAGCTGGGCGTGGTGGTGTGTGCCTGTAGTCCCAACTACTCGGGAGGCTGAGGCAGGAGAATTGCCTGAGCCCAGGAGGCGGAGGTTGCAGTGAGCTGAGATGGCGCCACTGCACTCCAGCCTGGTGACAAAGTGAGAGTCTGTCTCACCAAAAAAATAAAATAAAATAAAATAAAAATAACCAATATGATCAAATGAACACAACAGCTTAATGAGAAACTAGGGAGCATTCTTGGTTAAGCACTGCTACTATAGAGACTAGCTGGCAGGTGGGTGCCAAGAGGGGGTATAACAAAACAAATACTTCATCCCTCGAGGCAGCTACAGTCTGTTTTCCACACAAAATTAAACCAGATTTTCCACCAATCTGATTTATAAATCCTTCTGCTTGAAATATAAACTTAAAAGGTTTTGATGAACAGCGTAGCCAGTCTTGGGCTACCAAAAAAGAGAGCACATGCACATGTGCAACTAAATATTTAGCTAATTTTGATCAATTTATCTGAATTATTTATTTTTCCTTTCAGAAAAGGTTCTGGGTAGTCAAGGGCCTAGGACAAGTCTCCAAAATATATTTGAAGATGCATTATAAACAAGCCCACCCCCATCCTTCTACCTTCATTACATAACAGACTGGTGAATTATGACTATACTTAAGAAGACGGGAAGTGGCAAGTGAAAATGGAGAAAAACTAATAAACAAAGTCACAAGATACAGAGATAGAATGCTTTCGGAGATGTCATACCTCAGATTTCTTTTTTTTTTTTTCTCTAGAGATTGGGTCTTGCTCTGTTACCCAGACTGGAGTGCAGTGGTACGATCTGTAACCTTGAACTCCTGGACCAAAGCAATCCTCCCACCTTAGCCTCCCAAGTAGCAGGGATTACAGAAGTGAGCTACTACGCCCAGCTTCAAATTTCTTTAATAGGTTGACTTAAACCTGTCCAAGCAAGATGAGAAGCATAATACCTACTCTATTATCTTATTGGTTCCATGATTTTATGAGTCAGAGCAAACTGAACTTCGCCTCAAATAAATGTTTATGTTATTGTACCTCCATTCTTCTTTTGAATCACAATAAAAATCTCACCTGACAAAGAAGCTGAGGTTCAAGGTTAATTATGAGAGGATATGGAATTTGAATCCAGGTTAAGACAATTTCAAAGCTGGTGCCATTTCCACTACCCAGCACTGTCACTGGTAAAGGTATCCTTCCAGACAGAATGTGTTCTAGTTACGGGTACCCATTTTCTTTCCTTAAACAGTAAACCCTCTATCTGTGAAATAACTGCTAAATCTTCTTGTGTGGTTTTTATATACTAATTAATCTCTTAATAACTTAATGCATGCTTTTGCTATAAATAACCTAATATTCATTTTGTGAAATACAGCAAAAAGAACAAAATGGTCATTTCCTTTCATTAAGATAATTTCTCTTTCCATTCTCTATAGATATAAGAAAATATTTAATAAATGTGATTTACTAGTAATAAAATCTTAAAAATAAACACAAATATCTTACTAACACAACTATGGTTATGATATCAACCAACAGCACAGAGTTCACATCTGACATTCACAACCATGCACACTTGATACTGTGACTTGTTAACTTGGACAATGGCATTTACCAACTTTGTATTTATCAAAACCAACAGTTGTGACTATACTGCTTATAGCCCTGTGGCTATGCAATGATATTTAGTAATTCTCTAATTTCATTACTAAACGATTTTCTCTAAAGTGGGTATGGTTTTCCCTTCAGGATAAAAAAATACTATCCACATCTAAGATTATTTTTCACTTTGACATGCTTCACCTGAAAGAGTCAAGAAAGAGTTTCTCTAATGCATTTTAGATGTCTCTTACCAGTCATTTGCTCAACTACCAGTCACTCACACAGCCTGCAATTATGCACAAAACAACCTGCTATGGTGATAACAAGGTGAGTAAGAAAAAAATCCTACCATCTAAGAGGTTCCAATCTAGTAAAGATGACACATACCAGCAACTTACTGAAAACATAAGGACATACATCCGAATATTAGAAGTACAAAAAGTACTGTTTATCACAGATAAAAATGCTAATGAATTCTGATTAGTGAATAAAGAAAAAGATTGCCAAGAGGTGATATCTAATTGGGTCCTTAGGATAAATGGGATTTCTACATATGGAAGGTGGAAATGAAGATGGAAGTATAGAGAAAGATATTCCAGGTTTTTGCCTTATGTGAACAAAAGCCCATGTTTATAAGAATGCCTAGGGAATCTGAAGCAGTCTTGCATAACCAGAACCTAGAATACATACCTGTCGTAGGTTTAAAAAAAAAAAAAAAGAGCTAAATCTGGGGTCAGAATATATAGGACCTTTAGTGCCACTGCAAATTTGAACCTCATCTTACAGATAATGGAGATCCAGTAAAAGTGTTTAAACAAGGGAAGTAGTATGATTCAATTAGTGATCAAAGATAATGCCAAATAAGCAGTGAAATGAGTTAATACAGAGGGATAAAAATGGAAACAGGAAGAGATAGATGAGTAGCTATTAACATATTTAGGTAGAAACAAAAGAGCAGTGTAAAGTTAGAATGACTAGAAGGATGGTGGTCATATTAACAGAAGCAGCCATCACATGAGAACATGTTGTTGGGGAGGGAAGGAACAAAGAAGGGAAACTAATCAAAGATAATGGCTTCAGTTTTGAACATTCTAGTACAGCTGTTCAGATGACAGATTGTGAATTACGGTCTGGAACTGAGAAGAGAAGTAGAAGTCAAAAATAGAGATTTAAAAGGTGTTGCCACAGGGATGACATTTGAAAACATGAATAAAAGTGAAGTCAACTACAGAGAAAGGACAAAGAAAAAGAAGGGTAAGGGTAAGACCTTTAGATATCTCCATTTAAAAAGTGGGAAGTACTTTAAAAAGTACAGTGAGGCAGAACATAAGCAATAGAGGAAAAAATGTCACAGAAGTCAAGAAAGAGAAGTTTTAAAGGGAAGTCAATCACTGAAAGCCATCAAGAGAGTTAGAAGGTGATGAGGACTAAAGTTATGAAACTTGGCCAGATCTGGTGGCTTGTACCTGTATTCTCAGCAGTTTGGGAGGCCGAAGTGGGAACATCACTTGAGGTGAGGCGTTTGAGACCAGCCTGGGCAACAGAGTGAGACCCCATCTCCACAAAAAAGTTAATTAAAAAAAGTATCTGGCTGTGGTGACACATGCCTGTGGTCCCAGCTACTTGGGAGGCTGAGGTGGGGGAGGATCACCTGAGCCCAGCAGGTCAAGGCTGCAGTAAGCTATGATCATGTCATGTGCCACTGTACTCTAGCCTAGCCACAAAGCAAGACCCCAACTAAAAAAAAAAGAAAAAGAAAAAAGAAATGAAAGTTCTGAAACTTATCAAATCTCTGGTACTTGGGGGTTATTTCAGTGGCAGATAAAACCAGATTTCAGGGTACTTTAAAAAATTATTGAGGCCAGGTACAGTGGCTCACACCTGTTATTCCAGCACTTTGGGAGGCTGAGGCAGGTGGATCACCTGAGGTCAGGAGTTCGAGACCAGCTTGGTCAACATGGTGAAATCCTGTTACTCTACTAAAAATACAAAAATTAGCCAGGTGTGGTGGTACATGCCTGTAATGCCATCTACTGGGAGGCTGAGACAGGAGAATTGCCTGAACCCGGGAGGTAAGAGATTGCAGTGAGCCAAGATAGAGCCACTGCACTCCAGCCTGTGTGACAGAGAAGAGACTGTCTCAAAAAAAAAAAAAAAGAAAAAGAAAAGAAATAAAAAAGTATTGGGCACATATAAACCACTTTTTAGAAAAGGTTGGTAAAAAATGGAGATAGCCACTAAAGTGTCAAAACTTTCGGTCAGTGCTAAACACCAGCTGATATACTGAAAACTTAGAATGTGCTTGTTACTGGGGAAGGATGTTAACCAAATCTGAATGACAGCATAACTGGGAATAACTCAAGTGTGCTGTTTTGGTTTTAACTTAGTTTCTAAATTGAGTAAATTTTATGAATAGTCATAAAAATAAAGTGAGGAAGCTGTTTTTAGTTATAAAAGTGTCTATGATGCCTATCACTTCAAATCAAATAGAATGTTACAACTAGTACTGAACAAGCACAGATACTTGCTTTACTTCACAGAGAAACACTAAAAATATGGAACCGCAGTTAAAAAAAACAATATTGTGAACATAATAAAGAATAATTTCCCCAACATTTGGGGAAGGAAATAAAGAAAATCTTAACATAAGGCCAAATAATAGAACGTTAGAAAGTAGTCTGAATTCATAAAATAACAGTTTGAAATATAAAACTTGTCCAATAACCCTGCAGTTCATATTTTATTTATTTTATTTTCATGCAGATCACTGGCAAATCTGTAACCTAAAGTACTTTAAGAGCTGAAAGAGAATTATTTTGTTAGCCTAATATTTGGTAGGCTCACCACTAATACTACTTGGAAAATTGTGAAATAAAATGACTTACAGAGAATTTTTCTTACTTTTTTCTAAATTCTAACTTTATGACATTGCAAGAAACAGTAAAAATATTCCTACCTTAGGTATAAAAATTGCATTTTTGGATCTTCTCATGTGAGCAAAGGCTGCTATGAGTCTACAAGAGACCTATGTGGAAATCTTACATATTTTACTATCATGGTCTATGGGTTTTGAATTCATTGGCAGAAATACAAACAATCAAAATGATACATTAAATCACAGGCACAGCATTTATGATTGCAGAAAACTTGTTCCTTAGCATTACTTCAGCTGAATTTTTATTTAACAAAGAGGCAAAGACAAGAAAATACCTTTTTTTGAAAACATTCCTGAAGCATCCAATAGAGGCTATTTCTATTGTCTATTAGATTATAATAATTTAACTTAAAAATGTCAAGAAGTTTTTAGTATTGTTTTGTCAGATTCAATTTATCTTCCTTACTTTAGATAAGGAAAAACTAAGCTGTTTTAATGGCTAACTTAATGTCTTATTACAAGTGTCTGTAGAATGAGAAGAGACTTTGCTAATTTTAAAAACAGTATATTTTAGTAGTGTGAAACCCACCTGCTGTCATCAGTGTAACATACCCTTCCATTTAATTCCCTAAAATCTAGGGATTTAACACCCTTAATTGGTTGGGTGTGGTGGTATGCACCTGCATTACAGCTGCCTGGGACGCTAAGATGGGAAGATTGCTTGAGCCCAGGAGTTTGAGGCTGCAGCGAGCTGTGATCATGCCACTGCACTCCAGCCTGGGTGACAGAATGAGACCCTGTCTTAAAAAAGAAAAAAACTATATATATATATGCACATGGTTTAGAGTCAACTGGTTCTACAGCTTGTTAAAACAAACAGCAATCCCTAGCCCTCCTCTTTTAACATATTTCCTTCTGCAGAAGCAACCACTTTTATCTCTCTTAGCCAATTGTTTTGGTAGTTAATCAAATATTGAATAATATGGCTTTATTGATATTTAAAAATTTTTCTATTTTAGACATTATCTATTGACTTTCTACTACGAAATATGAGAATCTGAATCCTTCCTCCTCCATCACTACCCCAGTAGGTGCATACGTACTCCTATTCCCTCACCCTCCCTATAAAGTTACATAGTAATTTTCATAAGGGCAAACAACAGTATGACTACGTATGTTATTTAGACTCCAGTCACAGAGTAATATCTATGTAGACTGTAGCATAGTGGTCAGGAGCATGGATCTTGAAGGCATACTTTCAGGGTTTAAATCCTATCTTTGTCACTTACTGGCTGTCTAGCTATTTAGGCAAGTTACTTCACCTCTCTATGCCTCAGTTTCCTTATCCACAAAATACTCACTGTAACATTATCTACCTCCTGGGTTTACAAGGATTAAAAAGTTCATATATGTAAAGAGCCCAATGTGTTAAAAAGTGCTAGACATAGAATAGAAGTGTTCTCTATGTCCTGAACTACTTTTTTGTTTCTCTTATAGTGTTCTCTTGTATTATTCATTTGCTTAGATATCTATGTGCTTATTGTTAATTCAACCACAAATGCACTTCCTATTCTTTCAATTGATTGACTTAGTTTATCAATTTTGTGTTCTTGGAAAGTCTTGCTACAGCCTTATCAGCTGCTCCAGTCTGAACTGGCTGTCTTTATTCTACATCTTGTACAGAGCTATTAAACTTGGTTCTCTCTATAGCATTCTACTACAAGTTCCCTTTTTCTCTCTCCTGTGCTGGAACTCCTGTCCTCATTTTTAGTAAAACATCCTTCATTAGCTTCAAGAAAAACGATGTGTAGGCGGTAATCTTTTTTAAGTCTTGCATGTCTGAAAATGTCTTTATGCTATCCTCATACTTGACTAATGGTTTAAAGCTAAATATACAACTCTGGGCTGAAAAAAAATTCCTTCAGAATTTTGAGGGCATTCCCCATCATTCTTTAGCTTCTGATATTGCTTATAGGAAGTCCAGAGCCTTTCTGATCTTTTGTATGCAATTCAATTTCCTTTTTTTTTTTTGCAGGTTTATAAGATTGTCTCTTTGTCACCAGAGACGATTTGAAATTTCACGGGCTGGATGAGCGTGGTGACTCACGCTTGTAATTCCAGCACTTTGGGAGGCCGAGGCGGGCAGATCACAAGATTAAGAGATCAAGGCCCTTCTGGCCAACATGGTGAAACTTGTCTCTACTAAAATACAAAAACTGGCTCGGCATGGGTGGTGCATGCCTGTAGTCCCAGCTATTTGGGAGGCTGAGCAGGAGAATTACTTGAACCTGGGAG
Organism: Aotus nancymaae; assembly: GCF_030222135.1. NCBI lineage: Eukaryota > Metazoa > Chordata > Mammalia > Primates > Aotidae > Aotus > Aotus nancymaae. The sequence goes on along the minus strand of NW_026988523.1, from coordinate 10,718,361 downwards.
GCGGAGGTCGCTGTGAGCTGAGATCGTGCTATTGCACTCCAGCCCGGCGACAGAGTGAGACTGTCTCAAAATAAAATAAAATAAAATAAAATTTCATGAAATGTGCCTTGTCATGGGAACTCAGTGAGCCCTTTCAATCTGGAAACACATATGTTTCAGTGGTGGGAAATTTCCTTAAATTATTTTGCCAGGGTTTTGCTCCCTTTCTTTTCCTTTTTTTGGAATTATTGTTTTGATATTCAACTTCCTAGACTGGTCCTCTCATTATTTTATCTTTTTTCTTTCTCTGCTTTCTGAGATATTTTCTCAATTCCATTTTCCAACACTTCTATTGAGTTTTATATTGCAATTTTTTGACAAAAGCTCAACTCTGTAAAACATTCTGTTCTTGTTTCATGTATGTAATATCCTATCTTTCTGAGGATACTAATCATTTTTAAAAAGTTTTCTGTTCTCTGCCTAGTCTCTATAACTCCAAGTTATTTTTTTCCTTTTTTCTTTCTCGTGTGTGTGTGTGTGTGTGTGTGTGTGTGTGTGTTTTAGTCTCTCTCTTTCAGGTTTTTCTTGGGAAAGTTGGTATCCTTAGATCTTTCTTCTCGGGCTAAATACCCCAAAGGGTATTCTTCTAATCCCTTGACTGTAAGGTAAAGGCAAGTGAGAGGAGAAAGGTGAAGGAGTCTCATCATTCTGTGTGCACATATTCATTTAATTCCCTCATATATGGTAAAATGCCCTGTTCTCAATTTTGCCTAGTATCTCCCAATCGAAAGATTCTTGGGCTTTTTTTTTCCTGCAAAGAGTACACTTGGAGTCTTATACCAAGGTGGAGGTACAGGTAGGAAGAAAAGTTGTTCACTGGAATGGGGAAGAAGAGGAGACCTGGGGATGTACTACAACATGTGTCTGGCTCAATTCCTGAGCTGAAGATTCTGTGGTAAAGATCAGGTTCATTTTTAGCTTTCTTCATAGCCAGATTAAGATTTGGCTTTCTTAAGTGAGCTATGTCTTTTGCCACACTCTATCTGCTTTTCAGCTTTCAATTTGTGTTTGTGTGTGTCTATGGCTGTTTTCTTCTTTCTCATTCTCCTTGAAGGATCATGTCTTTAAAATAAAATACCTTTGCTAGTTTAGTACAGTTTCTGGAGGAGTATAATTAGATGCTTGTGTTCAATCTGCCATTCATCTCCTCCAGATGTCCAGGTTGAATCTAAAAATCATTCCTACTTCCCATCTGATTCTCCAACCACCACAGTGGTTTGCTAAGACTAACATGGCCTTAGGGCTGATTAAGATGAACCTATAGCATGGGTATCACATTTTAGAATACTCTATTCTGGGCTTCTCGGGCACCAATTTCCAGAGAACATGACTGTATAAACTGGGAACAGCAACTGTGACAATAGCCTATACAAATGACTTGCACAAATTAGAAAAGGAATCCCTTATTGAAGAAATTTACTGCCATCTACTGGAAATTTTATGAAATAACTACAAATCAACCATAACAAGTGACAGGTAAACCTAGGAATTAATTGGGTAACAGATAATTTGCGCAACCATAAGAGGCAGCACTGCCTTGGAGCCACCTTCACAGAAGTAAACAAAGCTCCACTGTGCTAGAATATGGAAGAGAAAAGATCAAATTAGTAATCCCAACTTCAAATTACAGCAGGAATTGTGGTCTAGCACTTCAACTTGGAATTGATAACTAATCTCCCAAATGAAAAAAAGTTACTGCTAATCAAAATCTAGCTCATAAAACATAAAAATTGATTTTAGTAGGTTAGCTGGAGAACTTAAGTACTCGTTTTTATTTTATTCATATCAGTTTTGAGACCCAAACAACGACTTCCAAAAGAAAATTAGAAAAGTGTTCAAATGTAAATGAAGTTTTTGCATTTAATTGGCTAATAATGCAAGCTTCTTTCTAATGGGCAAACCTGACTATATCAGATTAGTAGAAAGGTCAGTTCTGTTATAATGTTTGCTTTGAAAACTTTAATGTTCCACCACAATTGATTTATTTTAGGGAACAATTTGCACATATCACAAAATTTGTGATTGCTTATGCACAATTTCATCTGTAATAAACACTAAATGAACAAAGAAAACTCTATTCATCAAGCCATGTTCATCTAAACTCATAAAGTTAGAACTGATGCTAATTTAATCTAATATACAAAATGCTCATATTCATATACATCTCAAACAGCTACCAGCTGCCTAAGTTCACTGCATGAGTGTTATCAGCCACACTCAAACATGTCTGTTGTAACAACATTCTATCTGATTTTAAATAACCCTCCTTCTATCAATTCACAATAAAACTTACAAACTAGTCTGTTGCCCACCACCACAAGAAAACTTTAAGATTTTTTCAAGGTAAAGCGCTATATTCATTACAGTAGTTGAAACCTAGTTTTACCATCTTTTTGTGTGTCACTGAGCACGTTTTTGAGAGTAGTGCCCCTAACCACTTTGTCTCATTTGCATAGGATAGTGATTTTTAGGACTCTGTATGTCACATTATAACAGAACTGACTGTAGCTGGCTATTTTATCCCATAATTAAGCCAATTCTTCCACAATATTATCATCAGTATTACCACATACATATTCCTGAATCTTATTTTAAAGAATAAATATATATTTACTCATGGTTTTTAAGAAAACCCAAAACTACTCAACCAAAACCTTGAGGAACATTTTTCCAGGGTTTTCTACCTTAACTATTCAAAATGATTTTGATAATTCTTGAACTCATTTGAGCTCTCCTCAAATTACTTGCATATCACTGCAATTATTAATGTGGAATACAAATATAAAGCCGAGATATTATGCAGCTGTTTTAATGTGAGCTTTCTTATAGACAATAGTCAAATAATCTTATTTTGTAGGAGAGGAATAAGACATGACATTTTAAGGAAATTTCAAAGAAAATCAATGGCTGCCATTATCCATTGAGCTCCAACTTTCACAGCTAGAAATACTAGGATATTATTATTATTATTTTTTTGGAGATGGAGTTTCACTCTTGTTACCCAGGCTGGAGTGCAATGGCGTGATCTCGGCTCACCGCAACCTCCGCCTCCTGGGTTCAGGCAATTCTCCTGCCTCAGCCTCCTGAGTAGCTGGGATCACAGGCACGCGCCACCATGCCCAGCTAATTTTTTGTATTTTTAGTAGAGAACGGAGTTTCACCATGTTGACCAGGATGGTCTCGATCTCTTGACCTCGTGATCCACCCGCCTCGGCCTCCCAAAGTGCTGGGATTACAGGCATGAGCCACCACGCCCGGCCCAGATATTATTTTTCATAAAGATTTTGATCACTTACATGTATTAATGTATTATCATAAAGTTCAAGGTCTCCTGTTGATTAAGTAAATACATACATTAATAGCCAATCTAAATATTGACTACTGCCATACACAGGCATTATTTATCAGCATTTTTACTCTATTTTAAAAAGGGAATGATATATCTCTTATATTAAATCTTCATTACTCACATATCCCATCTATCAATGCTATTACCATCCAGTAATTTTACAGAAGATTCTAGCATCTGGAAACTATTTCATAAATTATCTAGATATTTCTAACAATATCTTGGGAATAAAAAAGGAGTCCTCACTAGTTTACAAATAGAGAAAGTTAGAACTAACGCTAATTGAATTTAATAGAAAGGGCCAGGATTAAAACCAAGGTTTCCCAGCCTAAGCAACATAGTGAGACCCTGTGTCTACAATAAATTAAAAAAAAAAAAAATGCCAGGCATGGTGGTAAGTGCCTATACTACCAGCTGCTTGGCAGGTGGAGGTGGGAGAATCAGTTGAGCCCGGGAAGTTGAGGCTGCAGTAAGTCATGATTACACCACGCCACTGTAATGTAGCCTGGGCAACAGAATGAGACCCTGTCTCAAATAAACAAAAAAGCTGTTTGATTAATATCTTTTATTAATTTTGATCAAAAGCTTTATCCTTTATAATATTTTTATAAATACCCTAGAGAACATATTCTAGTTTAATATTAATTTCCTTCAAAGTTTCCTCAAGTTTTTAGTTGCTCAGAGGTCAATAAACTTAGGAAAAGATGGTATACAGTAAAAGGTTGGCTTTTCCTCAGAGTTTTCCAACTTAATTTCCTTTCTTGGTCTTCATGTATATGTATAAACAAAAAAATTTTAGATAGTTAGCTTTGACTCTAAAAGACTTTTGATATATTCTTTCCCAAGGCTTGCTAGAATATATCAGAGGCATATTATGTTACATTATAATTTTAAATATATTTACCAAATGTTTACGGGTTTTTGAGGACTCTAGGATAATAAAACAAATTTACTATCACAGGCACAGTTTTTATAAAAACCCAGACATTCTGTAAGTAAGACCATGGGATAACTTTAAGATTTTATCATAAAATACTAAAACAGAAGCATGAGATCTCTGCAGCCTTGAGATACTAGATATTTAGTTTTGAATTTACCCGTTCATCACTTTCTGTTTGAGAACTAAGAAAGCCTTGGACTTATGAATGTTTGGCATTTTCTAATTAAACCAGCTTTATGATCATGTATATGAGGTTACATGCAAACAAGTATTCTTGCTCATTTTAGGCTCATACTCGACTTCTTTCTTGTTGCTATGTGTGCAATTTGTTTGTTGCCAAGTACTTGAAGTTTACCCATTTAGGCATGAAAACATGAACTTTACTGGAATGTCAAAGAAATACAACAAAAAGACTGGAGAGAGTTCCCAATTTACCTTGTGCTATCCACCGGTCAAGCAGTAAGCAATATGAAGTAGCAGGGATAAATTTTCTTCCATAAATGCACAGTTCACAAAAATGTCCACTTTTTAGCTTTCCCCTTTCCCCTTTCTCAGAGTTCTTGCAACATATTTTGATAGCTTTTTTTTTTTTTTAAGTTGAATTTGTAAGTTACATTGACATTGAAAATGAATATTTACTAATTCTAGTTCACGTGGTCAATTAATATGCCTTCCAGTATTATTTGTATACAAAGAACCCTACTAATCAAGAAATAATTTCCTTTTGAAAATTGAGCAAGTCATGCTTTGAATGGTTTGAATTTAGAGAATCTTTTGATGACTAAATTAAAATATGGATATTGTTACTAGGGGAAAATAGTTTTTTCCTAGGTTTTCTAAACCTTTAAGTAGGTACTTTAGACATGATGCTCATGTGCCTTAAGAAAACATCTCATTTCAGTGGAAAAAAATTTGATGAAACAAAATCTATGTCAATTTTAGTATCCCTGGTAACCTGTAAACTCCAGAATGCAATAGTCTAACACTTGTCAGTAAGAAGCAAATTCTGTGCTTAAGCACTCCCTTCTTCCTCCCCATACACATTTGTCTCAACTTGCTTATTTGGAAACAAAATTTTTATCTTTCCTCTTTAGTTCTTCCTTTGCTAGTGCTTCCTCATCTTTCTAACCTCTAAATGTTGTCCCAGGGCTTAGTCTTTGCATTTCTTCTGGCATACATTCTCCTAGGAATGTCACTAAATCTCAGGGCTTTAAATACCATCTATTTGATAAGGCTTGCAATTTGTATCTCCAGTCTGTACCTCTCCCTTTATCTCTAAATTCATATATCTGACAAATTTCTACTTGTATGTCTAATAATACCCTCAAACTTAATGTGTCCAAAAATTGAGCTGCTGGTCAATCACACTTTCAAACTAGTTTCTCTCACAGTCATCCCCACTTTAAAAAATAGTAACTCCATTCCTCTAGCTGTTTTAGCCAACATTTTTGACTCTTCTCTTTCTCACTTTCCACATCCAATCCATTAAGAAAATTCTGATGGCTCTATTTTCAAATATATCTAGAATCTGGTTACTTCTCAGCTGGTCCACAATTAGCATTCTGACCCAAGTTGGTCGTGTATAGATTATTGCAATTGCATAATTGGTTTCTGAACTCCCATTCTTCCATTGCTTCTCTCAATATGGATGCCAGTGGCTTCATATCTTACAGAGTAAAAGACAAAGCCCTTTGATGACCTATAACCTTCATGATCTGGTCATCCAAGAGCTCAATGAGGCCACTTCCTACTACCCCAACCTTGTTCATTCTACTCCAGCCTCACTGGCATCTATGTTGTTCTTTAAAGACTCCAAACATAATCTCACTTTATACTAACTGTTTCCCCTGGGTGGGACGCCTCACTCCCAGATATCCACATACCCTACTCCTACACTTTTTGTCAGATCTGTAGTCAAATGTCAATGAGACCTTCTTTAATCACCTTAGCTAAAATTTAATTCCTTGACACTTCCTACCCCCATTCCCAACTTTATTTATCTCTCTGTACTTAAACACCATTCTAGCATAGTATATATTATACTTATTACTACTGCTTATTGTCCACTGTTTCTCCATAGGATGTAGGATCTGTGAAAGAAGAGATTTTTGTCTATTTTTTTTCACTGTTAATCCTGAGTACCTAGAGCAGTAACTGACACATAGTTGAATCTCAGTTACTATTGGCTGCATAAAGGAACAGCTTTTTGAAAAATAAAACATCTGGCAGGGAGCAGTGGCTTACACCTGTAATCCCAGCACTTTGGGAGGCCAAGGTGGGCAGATCATGAGGTCAAGAGATTAAGGCCATCCTGACCAATATGGTAAAACCCTGTGTCTCTACTAAAAATACAAAAATTAGCTGGGCATTGTGGCATGCACCTGTAGTCCCAGCTACTAGTGATGCTGAGGCAGGAGAATTGCTTGAACCCAGGAGGCAGAGGTTGCAGTAAGCTGAGATGGTGACACTGCACTCCAGCCTGGCGACAGAGCAAGACTCTGTCTCAAAAATAAATAAATAAATAAAATAAAATATCAATAAAAGCCATACAATGTAATCTAAGACAATAATAAGATGTTCTGTGGACAGCTATCAATAAATTTACTTTGGCCAGGTTTGGTGGCTCATGCCTGTAATCCCAGCACTTTGGGAGCCCGAGGCAGGCAGATCACCTGAGGTCAGCAGTTCAAGACCAGCCTGGCCAACACGGTGAAATCTCGTCTCTACTAAAAATACGAAAATTAGCTGGCCATGGTGGTGCACGCCTGTAATCCCAGCTACTTGGGAGGCTGAGGCAGGCGAATTGCTTCAACCTTGAGGCAGAGATTGCAGTAAGCCGAGATCACACCATTGCACTCCAGCCAGGTGAGAGAGCAAAACTCTGTCTCAAAAAAATTAAAATAAAATAAATTTGCTTTGTTATAAATACAATGTGCATATTCTGTTTGGGGAAAGTAGATGTAGGGAATTCAACAAGTAAAAATCCAGTATTTTTCTTGAAATCATCTAAAAACAATACTCCAAACAGACACTATAAGCTATAAATGCAAAATGCCTCTCTCTTGCCTTATTTATACTATTAATCAATCATTATTTCATTAATAATTGATTTAAAAGGGGAAAAACTTTAGTAGAAGAATGTTTTTATGTGGTAGGGAAAATAAAAAATAGATTTTTAGGTATATTGGAGAAATCACCTGCTTGAAACTTAGAGCCTCATAAAAGTCCTCTTCTCCTCCAACCTGGGATGGATGAAATTCTGGTTAGTCATTAAACCTCCCACAGAAATAAGGTAGGAAGCATCTAGTCTTAGGATTGCATCTTTTCAAGTAGGTGTATCCTGATGTGATTATTTCTTGGTGACCCTGTTAGCATTGTATCTATCAAATTCAGAGGGAGAAGAAATAGAGGGGACTGGTTAGTAGACTGCTTTAAGTTTTAAGACTTAAAGTAGGCTAGTAGCAATCACTGTGTTTACTACTACTGTCACTATATGACTGATCAACTTAGTTGATACTTTGTTCTTCATTTTCCTTTTTTTCATCTTCTCTCCTTTCATTCATTTTATTCTCTTGTTCAATCATTTAGTCACTCAAATATCTGTAGTGTCTATCATTCTGTCAACCACTTCATAGGTAAACTTTATTTATTTTTATTTTTTCATGTTTGTGGGTACATATTAGGTATATATTTATGGGGTACATTAGATATTTTGGTACAGGCATACAATATATAATATTCACATCATGGAGAATCCATCCCCTCAAGCATTTATCCTTTGTGTTACAAACAACCCAATTATATTCAGTTATTTTTAAATGTGCAATTATATTATTATTGATTATTGTCCCTCTGTTGTGCTATCAAATACTAGGTCTTATTCATTCTTTCTATTTTTTGTACCCATTACCCATCCCCACCATCACCCCCACTGCTCTCCACTCTTGCCAGCCTATGCTTCTATACTCCCTTTTTTTTTTTCTTTTAGAGATGGGGTTTCTCCATGTTGGTCAGGCTGGTCTCTAACTCCCAACCTCAGGTGATCCACCTGCCTCGGCCTCCCAAAGTGCTGGGATTACAGGTGTGAGCCACCACGCCTGGCCCATCCTTCTATTCTCTACCTCCATTACTTCAATTGTTTTGATTTTTAGATCCCACAAATAAGTGAGAACAAACATGCCATGTTTGTTTTTCTATGCCTGGCTTATTTCACTTAATGATCTCCAGTTCCATCCTTATTGTGGCAAATAATTGAATCTCATTATTTTTTATGGCTGAATAGGATTCCATTAAGTATACATACTACACTTTCTTTATCCATTCATCTGTTGAGGATAGTTAGGTTACTCCAAATCTTGACTATTGTGAACAATGCTGCAATAAACATGGGGATGCAGATATCTCTTCAATATACTGACTTCCTTTCTTTTGGGTATATAGTATATATACTATACCCAGCAGGATTGCTGGATCACATGGTAGCTGTATTTTTAGTTTTTTGAGGAACCTCCAAACTGTTCTCCATAGTGGTTATACTAATTTAGATTCCCACCAACAGTGTACGAGGGTTCCCTTTTCTTCACATATTCACCAGTGTGTGTTATTGCCTGACTTTTGTATAAAAGCCATTTTAACTGGAGTAAAAGGCTATCTTACTGTATTATGTTGATGCAAAAGTAACTGTGGTTTTGCCATTACTTTTCAATGGCAAAAACTGCAATTACTTTTTAGTTTGATTTGCACTTCTCTGATGATCAGTGATGTTGAGCACCTATTCATATGCCATCTTCATTTGTCTGTCTTCATTTGAGAAATGTCTATTCAAATATTTTGCCCACTTTTAAATTTAAGAAATTAGATTTTTTTCTCACGTTATTATTTGACCTCCTTATATACTCTGGTTATTAATCTCTTGTCAGATAATTAGTTTGCAAATATTTTCTCCCATTCTGTGGGATGTCTCTTTACTTTGTTGACTGTGCAGAAGCTTTTTAACTTGATGTGATCTCATTTGTGCATTTTTTGCTTTGGTATTACACAAGAAATTTTGGCCCAGACCAATGTCCTAGAGTCCCCCCATTTTTTTTTCTTTTTTCTTTTTTTTTTTTTTGGTAATAGTTTCATAGTTTGCGGTCTTAGAGTAAAGTTTTTAATCCATTTTGACTGGATTTTTTGTAAGGTGAGAGACAGGGGTCAAGTTTCATTTTTCTGCATATAAATATCCAGTTTTCCCAGCACCATTTATTAGAGAGATTGTGTTTTCCTTAATGTATGTTCTTGGCACCTTTGTTGAAAATGAGTTCACTGTAGGTGTGTGGATTTGTTTCTGGGTTCTCTATTCTGTTCCATTGGTCTATGTGTCTGTTTTTGTACCTGTGCCATGCTATTTTGGTTACTATAGCTCTGTACTGTAATTTGAACTCAGGTAATGTGATTCCTCCAGTTTTGTTCCTTTTGCTCAGAATGACTTTGACTATTCTGGGTCTTTTGTGATTCCATATAAATTTTAGGATTGTTTTTTCTATTTATGTGAAGAATGTCATCAGTATTTTGATAGGAATTGCACTGAATTTGTTGACTGTTTTGGGCACTATGGACATTATAACAATATTAATTCTTCCAACCCATGAACATGAAATATCTTTCCATTTTTTGCCATCCTCTTCAATATCTTTCATCAGTATTTTATAGTTTTCATTGTAGAGATGCTCACTTCTTTGGTTAATTCCTAGTTACTTAATTTTACTTGTGGCTCCTGTAAATGAGATTACTTTTTACATTTCTTTTTTCATATTGTTCACTGTTAACACATAGAAATGCTACTGATTTTTGTATGCTGATTTTGTATCCTGCAACTTTACTGAATTTGTTTACCAGTCCTAATAGTTTTTTGGTGGAGTCTTTAGGTTTTTGCAAATAGAAGATCATATCATCTGCAAACAAGGATAAACTGGCTTCTTCCTTTCTAATTTGGATGTCCTTTATTTCTTTGTCTTGTCTGACTGCTTTAGCTAGGACTTCCAGTACTATAACGAGTAAGAGTGGTAAAAGTGCATATCCTTGTTATGTTCCAGATGTAAGAGGAAAGGCTTTCAGTTTTTTCACAGGCAAACTTTTAAAAAGAACTGTCTCCAATTGCTGTTTTGATTTCCTTACTTGTAACACGATCTTCTCAACCCATTTCAGGGTTGTGCTGCCATATACCATTAAAACTGCAGTTCCTAAACTTACCAAATACCTTAATGTCACTAAATCTAATGTGTGGTTTTTGTTTTGTTTCATTTTTGAGACAAGGTGTCACTCCATCACCTAGGCTGGAGTGCAGTGACATGATCTCAGCTCACTGTAGCCTCAACCTCCCAGGTTCAAGCGATCCTCTCACCTCAGCCTTCAGAGTAGCTGAGACTACAGACATGTGCCATGAAGCCTAGCTAATTTTATTTTTTGGGCGGGGGGGGATGGAGTCTTGCTCTGTTGCCCAGGCTGCAGTGCACAGGCACAATCTTGGCTCACTGCAACCTCCGCCTTCTAGGTTCAAGTGATTCTCCTGTCTCAGCCTCCCTAGTAGAATAGCTGGGATTACAGGCATGTGCCACCATGCCAGGCTAATTTTTTGTATTTTTAGTAGAGACGGGGTTTCACTGTGTTAGCCAGTGTGTTGTCGATCTCCTGACCTTGTGATCCACCCACCTTGCCCTCCCAAAGTGCTGGGATTACAGGCGTTGAGGCACCACGCCTGGCTAATTTTTTTATTTTGTAGAGACAGGGTCTCACTATGTTGCCTAGGCTGGTCTCATACTTCTAGATTTAACTGATCCTCCTGCTTCAGCCTCCCAAAGTGCTAAGATTACAGGTGTGAGCCATCACACCTGGTCTAATGATTTTTGTTAGTCCTCATCTTAGTTGCCCTTTTGGTAGCACACAACAGAGTTGACTATATAGTTCTTAATCATCCTTACTATGTACTTTGTAATAGCATAGACCACTTACATGACAGCACAATTTAGCTTGTTTTTCTTCTTTATATTTTAATTTTCTTTAAGCATAACACACATATGCTCAATGAATTATCACAAAGTGACCTCACCTGTGTAATTCCTACTCAAGTCAATAAATAGAACACTGCTGGCACTCCAGAACTCACCTCTATATTTCTCCCAATCACTATTCATGCCTCCTCCCCAAAAGTAACCACCATCCTAATATGTAACACTATAGATTAGTTTTAACTGTTCTGGAGCTTCACATAAATGGAATAACATAGCATGTACTATTTTGTGTCTGTTCTTCAGTGAACTCTTTGATAAAATATCTGTTTAAGCCTCTTGTTCATTTTCTACTGGGAAGCACTTATATATACTAGATAAAAGCCCTTTGTTCATTACAGGTGTTGCGAATATGTTATTCTACTCTGTGGTTTGCCTTTTCACTCTCTTAATGATGTATACGCAACCCAACACAAATTCTTTATTTGTTATTTTTAAGCTCATCAGCTATTATTAGTGTTAGTGCATTTTGTGTGTGGCCCAAGACAATTCTTCATCTGATGTGGCCCAGGGAAGCCAAAAGATTGGACATCCCTGGCTTAAGAAATCTTTCTTTATCCAAGATCATGAGAATATCCTACATTATTTCTAGAAGTTTTATTGTATTACTACCTCTCTTGTTCAGATCTTGGAATTGATTTTGTGTATGGTAATAAGGTAGTGGTCAATTCCTCCTCATCCCCACACTTCTCCAAAAAGATATCTTACTGACTCAGCACCAATGACTGAAAAGATCATCTTTTCCCTTACTGCCCTGCAAGGGCACCCTTTGTCACACCAAATGTCCTTATATATATGGGATCACTTCAGGACTTTCCATTCTATTTCACGATTTACTTATTCTTCCACCAACACATTATTGTATCTTTTTTTTTTTTTTAGATGGAGTCTCACTCTGTCACCAGGCTGGAGTGCAGTGGCCGGTTCTCGGCTCACTTCAACCTCTGCCCCCCGGGTTCAAGTGATTCTCCTGCCTTAGCTTCCTGAGTAGGTGGGACCACAAGTGCATGCCACCCACCATGACTGGCTAATTTTTTGTATTTTTAGTAGAGACGGGGTTTCGCCATATTGGCCAGGGTGGTCTCGAACTCCTGACCTTGTGATTCACCCGCCTGAGCCTCCCAAAGTTATACTTTTTAAACAGATCTTGATACTAGTGGATTAAGTCTTCTCACCTTGTTTTCCTCTACTTTGGCTACACTTGGTCTGTGGCATTTTGAGATGAATTTTAGAATCAATTTGCCAATTTGTAGACGTGTACGTGGTGGTAAGGTTGGGCGACAGAAATTTTGAAATTTATTGAAATTTTGATCTTAAAGAGAACTGACATTATATTAAGTCTTCTAAATCATCATCATGGTATACAACCATCTATTTATTTAAATCATTTTTTTTCTTTTATACTTTAAAGTTCTCTATGTAGAAGTCCTTCACATCTCTTATTAGATCTTTTTCTCTAGGAATTTGTTATCGTGATGCTATAATAAACAGGATATTTAAATTATTTGTTTCCTGTTTATTGCTAGTATATAGAAATACAATCAATCTTTGTACACTAACTTATATTTTAGTTTCTATGTGTATTCATCCTATCTTACTATCTAAAAAAATGTTCTAAGAGCAGAAATCTTATATTTCTTTTCATTCTTAGCAACTGGCATAGAATGTTACATATACAGCAATTATTCAATGAAATACTTGACAGCAGAAATTTTGGCTAAAGACAAATCACTTGGAGATAACAACAGGAAAACAGAACAATTATCTAATTCAAGATGAGACTGGTATGTAAGGAAGAATGGCTCCAGAAGTAGTGTTTTTCCACATAATATTTATGAGGATAGCTTTTAGTGCAAATTTAGGACATTCGCTCTGAAAATGATTATGGACTGTCATGAGTCAGGATGGCTACCAGACTTGCTAAGCACAAAAGATAAGGATTGGCTCTAGAGTAGACATTTTTGTCACCTTATGTTTGTCTTTGGGCCCCGTACGTTGAACACTGTAGATATTTAACAATTTCCTATATAGTTCTCTCTTCCATAACATTGTAATAATTATTGAGACTATAGTTGTACTTCCTCAAAATCCATTGACTTTTATGGGTCAAAGTTTGAAGGGTGAAAGATTCCTGGAGAATTGGTAAAGATAACAGTCAGGTCGGATGCAGTGGCTCACGCTTGTAATCCCAGCAGTTTGGGAGGCTGAGGCAGGTGGATCACGAGGCCAGAAGTTCGAGACCAGCCTGGCCAATGTGGTGAAATCCAGTCTCTACTAAACATACAAAAATTAGCCAGGCAAGGTGGTGCATGTCTGTAGTCCCAGCTACTTGGGAGGCTGAGGCAGGAGAATTGCTTGAACTCAGGAGGTGGAGGCTATAGTGAGCCAAGATGGCGCCACTGCACTGCACTCCAGCCTGGGCAACAGAGCAAGACTCGGTTTCAAAAAAAAAAAAAGACAATAGTCAACACGTCATTGCAATTGAAAGAAGGTGACTCTAAGCTAGTTTAACTTACATAGAAGTTGGATGTAAAATATAAACAGTCTATAAAATGGTTACACCCAGACAGGTTTTTAGTAGAATTTAGGACCACACCTAAGCTGGTTTCAACAAAACATGTTAAAGAAGTACAGTGGAAATAAGATGAGAGAAAAATCTCACTTCTCTAAGGTGACTCCTTGGAAAGAAGTATGTGCTAACTCAACTAGTTTCTAGGAAAGCAACAACTATTACAGAATAAAAAGAAAAATAACAGATTTAAATTCTGACCAAAAGGATTCAAATTCTGACCAAAAGTTTGGGGTTCCACTTAGAAATGAAGAAAAAGGCAACCTCTTCCAAAATCCCTAACCAAACCCTGATTTTAGAAAATATAACCAAAATTACAGAATTATCCATATTGATCACCATAGAGAAATAAATGATTCCATCTACTTATCAAATGTCAAAAGTCTATGGGTCACTAAGCAAATAATAACACAACAATGTAAAGCACCAAACCAATTCCTGCTTTTCAAATTCCTTCATTATTCTATTTAATCTTAATTATGTTCTTTTAAAATTACCTGACCCGTCTGATTATTTAAATATCAATTATTAAAAATAAAAACATTTAACAGAATACATTTGGTAGGGAATGGAGAAAGAGGTAGCTGCTTTCATATTGACATTAACTCTGAGTATATAATAATGGAAGTAAGGTTTCTTTAGTAACCTTACTGGAAAAATGGAAGTAGGGTTTCTCCCTTCTGTCACCTATTCCAACCATAGTCCAGCATATTACTTTTGTGAGACATGCAAAATTAACTTAGCTAAATTAGCCTGATCTGATATCACACTGTACAAGACAACACCAGTAGCTACCTGAAGAAGATATATCTAAACCCCTAAACACTAAGTTCCAACACATACTGGATCTCTTATGAACCTCAGTGCTTCAACAAGATGACCAAATACTCTCTCAAAATCTACAGATAAGCAATAAAACCAGATGCAACACATTATCCCATCTGCCTAGGACTAAACAGCAACCTTACTAGTACTCACCTGAAGTCTATCTCTTTAAAACAACTTTGCTGTCAGTCGGTTATAAAGAACAGAACTCTCTAACGACCTCTAACTCTCAATGTGCCATTGATTTCAACGCATTTACTTAACAGGAAATGCAGGATGTTTTGTTTTACTCAGTAACAAGTCCATAAATGACAGGATAAAAGCTAGGAATTTATTTCCTTTTCGTAGTAGCTTACCCAGTTTAGTGGTGCCCTCTGGTGGGTACTCAGGAAACTGACCCTCGGAAGGGACACTGACAGTTCTCCTCAGGCATCGCCCTTTGGTGGAATCTGTCTGCTGCTCCTGTCCCCCTTCCACAGGTATCTAGTTAACCAAAAGAAAAATATGAAATTTATCAGTGAACTGACCATAACTAACTTCTGACTGAATAATGGTTTTAATCAATGAAGACAGAAGTGTGTAACAAAGAGTAAGGCAGGAGAAATATAGATATAAAGTATATACAATGGTAAGGTATTACCAACTCCTTTACAGGAAGCTTTCCTTTAAAAAGAAAACTGAAACATCAGGAAAGGTGAGTATGCAAATTACACAAAGTATGTACAAATCATAACCAGGTGTGTACTTGCTCCTGGAAACAAAACACTCACACAAATAAAAGGTTCTTCTATATCAGAAACTGGTTCACAAGCTCCAATTTTGTTCAGTGTTAAATAAAATAAATGGAAATAAAAGTTGACCAGAAAGATTTAGCTTCAAAATTCTCTTAAAAGATTTTATTAAATAAAAATTTTCTTCATCCAAATTTTCTTCAATTTTAGAACTGAGAACTTAGACATAGTTAATAAATCACATTTTCAGTGGAAACTTGTATAGTTACCATTTTCTTCCAAAGGTCAGACTGTTTTTATAATCCTAAAAAGCATTTTTTCTGACGTAATTTCAGAAACATATCAACTGGTTATTTGCATATGTGGAATGAGAACTATGAATAGTGAAAAAAAATATCTAATGCCAATAACCACTTTAAAACTTACAAAGCAGGTTATCATTGTAGAGTAATGGGATGGCTTGAAGTTGTGGTTTTGGTTTTTTTTTTTTCCTAGTAATGCTAAGTATTCAGTAATGAGATTTTACTAGTAACTTTTATCAGAATTAAGAACTGTGTGACATCCTAGAGCAGGGCGTGGTGGCTCATGCCTGTAATCCCAGCACTTCGGGAAGCTGAGGCAGGCAGATCACAAGGTCAGGAATTCGAGACCAGTCTGGCCAACATGGTGAAACCCCATTTCTACTAAAAATACAAAAATTAGCCAGGCATGGAGCTACTTGGGAGGCTGAGGCAGAAGAATGGCTTGAACCTGGGAGGTGGAGGTTGTGGTGAGACGAGATCACACCACTGCACTCCAGCCTGGGTAATAAGAGCAAAACTCCAACTTAAAAAAAAAAAAAAAATTAAAAAAAGATTGTAACATCCTAGTTTGAGAAAGTAATTAATCATAATTCCTAATTTATTATGATTCCAATACTGCTTTCAATAAATTTCGGTAATAAAACACTGAGTTCTTATACGTGCAAGTTTAATGAATTTATATGTGTGACATTTTGAGGGAGGCATTATCTCCTTTTTTTTTTTTTAATCTTTTTTTTAGAGATGGGGTCTCGATATGTTGCCCAGGATGGAGTGCAGTGGCTATTCACAGGTGCAATCCCACTACTGGTGAGCATAGGAGTTTCGACCTTCTCTGTTTCCAACCTGGGCGGGTTCACCCCTACTTAGGCAACCTGGTGGTCACTCACTCCTGGGAGGCCACCATACTGATGCTGAACTTAGTGCAGACAATCGATTAGCATAACGCACTACAGCCCAGAATTCCTCGGCTCAAGCAAACCTCCCACCTCAGCTTCCCGAGTAGCTGGAACTACAGGCATGCACTACCGCACCTGGCTATTATGTCCTTTTAAGAGATGGGAAATGAATGATTTATTTCTCCAAATAATTATAATGGACACGTATCACATCAATTGATCCAGCAAAACTGGGACAGATACAGGCTTAAGTGTACATGCCTTCTGCTTTGCTTCAGTAATCCAACTCCTATGACTCAGGTCAAGGAGATGATGGCAAGGAAAACTCTCTGTTACTGAGAATCCAAGAAGCAAATTCCTAACGCCTCCATAAGCACTTAAAATTTTCATACTCCTTATAGAACCCGCAATTCTCCCATTTCCTCATTACCATAACTATGGTTACTCTTTGCACACTGAGAAACTGAAAGCCAGAATTAAGAAATGTAAATTACAAAATTAAGTCAAGGCCAAACAATAGCATCAATAAAGACATGAACTCTTCCAAAAGTACTCGGTAATATAAAACGTCACAAACAGTAATCTAAGTCATCTGTCCCTTTCAGGATGGAAATTTTATTATCTCTACCTAAATAATTAAAAGAGTATCACCGATAGGTTTAAATGACTATCTCCTATTA
Organism: Aotus nancymaae; assembly: GCF_030222135.1. NCBI lineage: Eukaryota > Metazoa > Chordata > Mammalia > Primates > Aotidae > Aotus > Aotus nancymaae. The sequence goes on along the minus strand of NW_026988523.1, from coordinate 10,700,984 downwards.
AAAAAGGCAAAACATATCCTGTATCTGCCTTATAAGTGGGAAGAATGAGAGTAAATTTGGAAAAAATAGTCTAGTTCTTTGAAGAAATAGTTGAATCTAAATAAATAAACTATTGATAATAGTTCTAAAAATGCCTATTATCTTAAATAATAAAGGCCTAAACCATGCAGAAAAAAAGCAGGAGTTTTTTATGGTGTTTTAGGAGGAAATATTTTTTCTATGCAAATTTATAAAGGTCATATCCAGGAAAATGTAAGAATGGCCTCTATGAGGACATATTTTATCTCTACAATATCAAAGGAGAGAATAAATACAATATAGCAAATTTCTTATTTGGGCCTAAAATTCACTCAATTTTCTCCAAGCTTTAATGTAGACTCTTTAATTCCCAATATTTAAGCTTAAAATAGGATCAAAGGTTGTATTCAAAGTATCACTTTGAAAGATTAGGCCATTTTACTTCTCATCTAGGATACAGGGAACATGATGTAACTTTTATTCTAAACTTCGTTTTCTTAAGAATATTTTACTTTCTTTCTTTCTTCTTTTTTTTTTTTTTGAAACGGAGTCTTGCTCTTGTTACTCAGGCTGGAGTGCAATGGTGTGATCTTGGCTCACTCCAACCTCTGCTTCCCAAGTTCAAGTGATTCTCCTGCTTCAGCCTCCCAAGTAGCTGGGATTACAGGCACACACCACCATGCCCAACTAATTTTTTTCTATTTTTAGTAGAGACGGGGTTTCACAATGTTGGCCAGGCTGGTCTCAAACTCCTGACCTCAGGTGATCCACCCTGAGCCACACTACAGATTGCTTCTTAGCTAAAATATTAAAAAGATATTGATCTACTCCTTTAAAATTGGATGGAGCCTATTTCAAGTACTTTCAAATGACCCAAGCTGAAATGCGCAAATCTTAGCATATAGCTAAGATAATCAGTTATACCCAAGCAATTTTCTTCATTCTGATTGTCCTAATTTAGTTTACTAGTTCATATTTACTTGTTTATACTGAATTGCTTGTAAAAATTATGTATCTTCCAAGTTCTATAATATGAGAGTAAATTTTCTTTTTTCTTCTTCTTTGGCCATGTAGCCTTATAATGGGGCTTCTTCTCTTCTTCTTTTGCCTCAATTAAAAAAAAAATTGTCCGAGTGCAGTGGTTCACGCCTGTAATCCCAGCACTTTGGGAGGCCGAGACGGGTGGTGGATCACCTTAGGTCAGGAGTTAGAGACCAGCCTGAGCAACATGGTAAAACCCCACCTCTACTAAATACAAAACATCAGCTGGGCGTGGTGATGTATGCCTGTAATCCTAGCTACTTGGAAGGCTGAAGCAGGAGAATCACTTGAACCCGGGAGGTGGAGGTTGCAGTGAGCGCTGAGATTGCACCATTGCACTTCAGCCTGGGCAAGAAGAGTAAAACTGTCTCAAAAAAAAAAAAAAAAATTCAAGGCGCAGTGGGGCTCCCATCTGAAATCTCAGCACTTTGAGAGGCCGAGGTGGGAGAATCTCGAGGCTAGAAGTTCAAGACCCTGTGCAATATAGTAAGATGCCCATCTCTAAAAAAATTAAAAACAAAAATTAGCCAACTGTAGTGGCGTGTACTGGTAGTCCCAGCTACTTGGAAGGCGGAAGCAGAAGGATCACTTAAGCACAGGAATCCAAGGCTGCTGTGAGCTATGAACACATCACTGTACTCCAGCCTGGGTGACAGAGTGAGACCCTGTCTCTCAAAAACAAACAAACAAACGAAACCAAGCACTTCAACTTCATTCCATTTTAGACAAAGAAAGTAAAAAAGGAGTAAATGACATCTCAGGTATCTAAGATATATTAATAACAAAGCCAAACTAGATCTCTGGTTCCTTGTCCTCTCTGTTAATTCCAAACCATCCATGAAAATAGAAAAGCAATATGGCACATATTTTATTTATATATATACATACATACACACACAAACACACACAATTTCATTTTCTGTAAAATTGCCTTTCATATTATTTAGAATCATATGAAAATTAATTTTTATTTCAATCTGAACTCATACAGATTAGAAAGTCAAGTACAGGAAATCAAGATTATGCTAACTAGCATTAGAAAGCTCTTCCTTTTTCTTTTCCTAAAGAATGCTAAAAAGGTGCTCAGGACTACTATATGCTTAAGAGGATTTTTCAGTACCTTAAAGAAAAAAAACATTCCTCAACTTTCTTATCTCCTTAAGGCACTGGTTCTCAAAATACATGGTCTAGGTACCAGCAGCAACAGCATAACCCAGGAACTTGTTAGAAAACCACATTCTCAGTACCGCCCACCCACCCCCACCTACTGCATCAGAAACTCAGGGTAGAGCTCGGCAATCTGTGTTTTAGCAAGCCTCCAATTGATTCTGATGCTCACTAAGGTGGCTTAAGGTGTTGTTTTCTCTCTTTCCTATTATGGGTAAGCATCTAGAAGTGTCACGTATGAAAGATATTCTCAACCTTGGCTGCAACTTATAATCATCTATGGGAGCTTTAAAAAATACCAATGCTGTTCTCACTCGTAAGTGGGAGGTGAACAATGAGAACACATGGACACAGGGAGGAGAACAATACACACCAGGGCCTATTGCCGGGTAGGGGGTGAGGGGAGGGAATTTAGAGGATGGATAATAGGTGCAGCAAACCATCATGGCACCTGTATACCTATGTAACAACCTGCACATTCTGCACATGTTATCTTTTTTCTTAGGAGAAAAAAAAAATAACAATGCTTAGACCACTCCTAGACATTCTAGACATGCGAAGTAGAGAACCACTGATCTATACTCTGTATCAATTCTAATTATTCACTTATTAGTCCTTGGCCACCAGTACTACGTGTGAAGGTATAAATAAATCATTTGGCCTTAGTGAACCTCAATTTCCACATTTTTGAGGTATGATCTTTTGATTTCTCAGCTGTATTCCTGGAGTGGTCAGGTTTTAAACAGGTTTCTCACTGGCAGGATCAGATCTCTGTCATTGCTCAGCATGACCACTAGTATCTCTATTCTGTTTTCAATACTTCAGTTTCTCTCTGGAAAACTTATGTAGTCTTTCCCTGGATATGTGTATTCCAGCTCTTGGCCAAAGACTCTCTGGTATCCTAACCAGCAAATTCTAGCCCTTTCAGATGCAAAATTCTGTTCTGTGCCTCCTCGGCTCAGTGAGTCCACTGTATTCTGCCTGGCCTGGCCTCCAGATTACAGCACCACAGTCGGGAAATAGTATGCAGCAGACACCTGGGCAATGGTGACCACCGCAGTGGCTGCCTATTGTCCAATCACTGAAAAGAGTTGCATTTACATGCTTTCTCTCTGTATATATTTGATGAGGGGATGGTATCCTATTTTTTTGTTGTACAGTGGGAGGGCCAGTCTTGTACCATTCTGTCATAGCTGGTACCAAAAGCCTCTATTTATCTCTTAACCAAACTCCTGCAACAGTTTCTTCACTGGTATCTCCCTGGGACATTCTGCCCCTTAAAGCTATCCTTTACAAAGTTATCATAATAGTTCCAAAATGCAAATATGGTCATGTCATTCTGAGGTTTAAAGCCCTTCAGCAGTTCTTTGCCTCTGGCAGTGGTTTTCAAAGGAGTGGTGGTGTGTTTGTGTATGTAAGTATGTGGGGTTGGGGGAAGTATCTTTGCTCCAACCTGAACACAATTCTCAGTGTATCTGTTGTGCAGGGCTTCTGCATAAGCTTTTCTACAAAGAAAGTATCCTTCTGCTTTAAAAAGGGTTTAAAAACTACTATCATATAAAGTAAAAGCTCCCTAATATAGTAAACCAGATCTTCCACAATCTGGCCACTGTCTTTGTCTTTGTGTTCAGTTTTAGACTTCACTCTAGAAATACCAAATTGCTTGCAGTTCTTTAACACATTCCCTATTTTGTAGTTCAGTGCCATGGCTTAGTTTGTTCTCTCATCCTGAAATGTTTTTCCTCATTTTCTTTTCTGTTCTACATCTGCAAGGTAAATGCTTATTCATCCTGAGGCTTAGCTTAGGCATTGTCTTTTCCAGGAATCTTCCTCCTCTACCAGTCCTCTAAGGGAAGGTTAAGGTACACTTCCATTTAGTTCCTCCAGTAACACATCTTTTTCTGTCATTATACTTATTGTGTTAAATTATAATTATTCATTTATGCAACTAATTCCATGTAAGTTAACAGTTTGTACTTTACCAGTAAATCCCCAAACCTTAAAATAGTTCACAAATGAATGAATGATAGGCAGAGATGGGGGCCATTTTAGGCAAAGGAAAAAGCATAACATCAGCCAAGAAGATGGTAAGTATAAGACTTTTTTGTTTTGTTTTGGAACAGGGAGTAGGCCAATTTAGCTAGAGCCTCTTAAGAGTGAGAAAACGGATAAAACACCAAAACATATTATGAACATGTTGAGAGGGCTGGAATAGCAGACAATGCATGGGGAGCACTGAAAAGCCACTCAGACTTTTAGATCTGAGGAATGGCAGTTTCCTAATTGTTCTGTCTCTTTTCTGTGTCTTGTTCTTCCAATTCATCCTAAAGATTAATATTTATAACACCTAACTTTGATCAAATTGCTTCTTTTATTAAGCTTTCCTTTGGTAATTCCCATTGCCAGTGGCATCTTAATGACATACTTAGGCCAAGTTTCCTTATAATAAATGGATTTCTTTCTCTTTTTCTATCCAGTTTACCTTATTCTATCCAGTTTACTTGTGTTATCAAATGTCACTTTAAAATTGTTTTATTTTTACCACTAAACTTGCTGTGGGCGAGAGAGAGGAAAGATCTATCTTGTTATTTGTACTTCTAGCATAGTGAATAACATATAAGGGCATATTATATATCTATTGAATAACTTAAAAGTGGTTCTGAATGAAGTATGCCACAGGTAGCTTACCCCAGAATAAATAATAGTTAATTTTTAGCTATTTGCATGAAGACTAATATTTTCATATTTTCATCAACATATGAGTGTAAACACTATCTTTCAAAAGAAAAATGTTTAAATATTTAAACACTGCCTTTCAAAAGACAAGTGTTTAAAATATTTAAAAAGTGTCATTGTAAATGCCTTGCTGCTTAAACACTAGCATCCAGCCTTAAACATTCCAAATATAGAAAGTAGAATTTGCATTAAGAAAAATGGAGTCAAATGTACCCTGCCTAATAGACTGTTATTGCCAAAAGAAATAAACAAAAATTCAGCTCTCTTCTGTATTTTTATAATGGGGCTGTACCTCAGAGGGGTTCATGTTTGTCTTCTCTACCATTTCCCCGACTCCTTAATCTCACGTTTACTTGGTCTCATCTCTTGCAAGCAAAATGGAAGTCAAATGGCCTCTTGTGCCCTCTTTGAACTGGATTGGTATCAAGCCAGCTGGGGCCTTTCCTGTCACTCAGGCAAGGAAATATATATTTCATAGCACATAAGCAATGCCTATTTGGCACAATTTGCATGAAGCAGTTTACTGAACCAGTAAGTCATTTCTCAAGGTGACATCTCCAGCAAGCTTCCCTTTCAGCATTCTGCCCCAATCTACCCTTCTACAACATTCCCAGATTGGTAATTGGTATATTTAACACTCTTCCCATATATACTCCTCCAACAGACTTTTCCCCAGTTCTGACAAGAAACATGCAAGAGTTAAGAGAAAGCATTAAAAGATCCCACACACTGACTTCATATATGAGTGATACTAGACTAATATAATCCTCCCACATTCTAGCAGTGCCTGGCTAAGGATTCAGTTTAAATCCTTAGAGAATCCTTCTAATTCATCTTTTTAATACAGCAATAAACACCCTCATGATGACTTGATTAATGTTTAAAACCACCTTTTTAGAGAATTTTAGCAGGAAATTTCTTAACTCATTTCAAGAAATTGTAAATTATTCATTGCCAAATTCCGAGGATAAGAGTTACATTCTTTTTTTTTTTTTGAGTTGGAGTCTCACCTTGTTGCCCACGCTGGAGTGCAATGGTGGGATCTCAGCTCACTAAAACCTCTGCCTCCCAGGTTCAAACCATTCTTCTGTCTCAGCCTCCCGAGTAGCTGGGATTACAGGCACCTGCCACCATGCCCACCTAATTTTTGTATTTTTAGCAGAGATGTGGTTTCACCATGTTGGCCAGGCTGGTCTTGAACTCCTGACCTTGTGATCCACCTGCCTCAGACTCCCAAAGTGTCGGGATTACAGGAGTGAGCCACTGCACCAGAGCCACATTCTTTATAATTCTTAAGTGTGGGTGAAAAGTAGAAGGGTGACAGCATCTTCTGGTCCTTACACAAGAAATGGATTTATAATCTTTTCATATCATAAAATTAATAGAAAGTTAAACTTATTCAAGTAGCAAGTAAATCAATGGCTTCACATTTTTTTTCCTGGAGATTTAATTTAATTTTCCCAATTTTGTAATGGCAGAACATAAACACCTGAGGGCATTAAACTGTTTTCGTAAACTGTTTTGTAAATTTATCCCTTCATTATTCTTCACCTGGTCTACTGCAATAATCTTCTAACTCATCTATTTGCTTCTAATCCCTTTCATCCATTTTCCATATAATCAACAGAGTTACTTCTCTAAGAAGCAAATCTGATGATGTCATTACCTTGCTAAATACCCTTTCCTTGGTCCAGATCATTTCCAGAATAAAATCCAAATTCCTCATCATAGCCTTTAAGGTTCTTCATTATCTAGTTCTTGCTAGTTATCACTTTTCATCTTGCAAACTATGTTAACTCTGAATATTTTGCAATTTACCAAAGACATATATGTTTCTTGACTTTGTATCCTTATATATATATGGATATATGTATGCCCAAGCATAAATTTCTCTGTAAAACACTTTTTTGGCATTTTCCACTCCATACTGTAATCCATCCTAGGCCATACCTCAGTTAATCTTTCTCTTATGGATATATTACAACTAAAAAATAAACTTATTGAGGCAAACTTTGTATTACATAAAATTTACTGTTTTAAAGTGAATAATTGGGTGGCATTTAGTACATTCACAATGTTGTGCAATTACCACCTCTATCTAATTCCAAATGGTTTTATTTTACCTCAGCGTGTCTCAACAAAACTGCATATTTGTGACCACAATACTAAACATAATGATAGGTGCTCAGTAATTAGAGATGGAATCATGTATTCAACTGTAGAAAAGCACCTCATCAATTATTTTTCTCCTCTTTTTATTAGTTTTAGAAAAATAAAGAATTAAGTTGTATGTTCTGGGTAGATATATCATAGAAAGAAAAGATAGATGATCTCTTCTCTTCAACTTATATTAAGGAAATGGACATTCAGAAATAAAAGTTTATAATTTGGCTCTTGCAACACTCATTCAACAAATATTTATTGACAGTTACCTATGTTTCTGGAACTGTTCTAAGCACTGGCAGATACATCCTAGAACAAAACAGACAAAATCTTTGCTCCAAAGCTTATATTCCAGAAGGAGAGACCATGAACATAATAAATAAATTATATAGCATTTTAGCAGCTGGCAAATGCTACAGAAAAAAATATTAGAGCCAGGTAATTAGATCAGAAGTTTTGGATAGTGATGTGGGGAGAAGTAGCAATTTAAAATAGGTTAGTTAGGGTTGGCTTTACTAAGTATGTGGTATGTAAGCAAAGAGATAAAGGAGGTGAGAAAGTGAGCCGTGAAATATTAGAGGGAAGAATATTCCATGCAGAAGAAAAAGCCAATACTAAGGCCTTAGGAAGGAACATGCTTGATTGTTTTCATGGAATAGTGACAAAACCAGTGTATCTGGAAAGGAGCAAGTTAGGAAGTTTTGGGCCTTTGAAATTTGGAAGGATGGAGTTGCTATTAATGGAGATAGGATAACCTCTGGTAAGTTATGGAGTGAAGATTAGGGCTGAAGTGTGGGGCATGCTGGAAATGACTTACATAGCCAAGTAGAGATGTGTAATGCACAGATGGATATATGTGTCTAGAGAAGAAAGATGGCCTGGTACAGTGGCTCATGCCTGTAATCCCAGCACTTTGGGAGGCTGAGGTGGGAGGATCACTTGAGCCCAAGAGTTAGAGATCAGCTTGGGTAACATAGTGAGACTCCATCTCTTTAAGAGAGAAACAGTGATGTGGAGTTTTAAGATATAAAATTGGGAATCATCAGCATTAGGGGACATGTTTAGAGCCTCAAGACTAGATGAGATCCCTAAGGAAGTCAAGTCCCAGGACTGAACTCTGTGGTACCTTCCATGTTAAGATTTGGAGAAAAGAAAAGAAATCTGTAAAGATGACTCAAAAGGAACTTCAGAGAAGCAGAAAAAAATAAAAAGAGCACAGTGTCATGGAAGCCAAGTAAGAAAAGTTATTTTAGGGGAAGAAATGAGCAATCAACTGCATTAAATACCATTAGCAAATTAAGATGAGAACTGAGGCTGGGCACAGTGGCTCATGCCTGTAATCCCAGTACTCTGGGAGGCCGAGGTGGGTGGATCACGAGGGCAGGAGTTCAAGACCAGCCTGGCCAATATGGTCTCTACTAAAAATACAAAAATTAGCCAGGCGTGGTGGCAGGTGCCTGTAATCCCAGCTACTCAGGAGGCTGAGGCAGAAAATTGCTTGAACCAGAGAGGTGGAGGTTACAGTGAGCCAAGATTGTGCCACTGCACTCTAGCCTGGGTGACAGAGCAAGACTCTGTCTCCAAAAAAAAAAAAAAAAAATCAAAAACAAAAACAAAAACAAAAAAAAGGGATGAGAACTGAGAACTGACTACTGAATTTAGCAATGTGAAGGTCACTAGTGAGCAAACACAATTCTGGCAGTGATGTGGGCAAGAGTCTGACTGGAATAGATTTAAGAGAGAATAGGAATTAAAGACAATGAGCATAGATGTTTTGAGAATTTTTTCTATAAAGAAGAGAAGAGAAAGAGGTGGTGGCTGGAGGTACAGTGAGGTTAATACAGTATTTATTGTTTTCAGATTAGAAAAAGAGCCAGGCGCGGTGTCTCATGCCTATAATCCCAACATTTGGGAGGCTGAGATGGGTGGATCACCTGAGGTCAGGAGTTTGAGACCAGCCTGGCCAACATGGTGAAAGCCCACCTTTACTAAAAATACAAAAATTAGCTGGGTGTGGTGGCACATGTCTGTAACCCCAGCTACTCAGGAGGCTGAGGCAAAAGAATTGCTTGAACCCAGGAGGTGGAGGTTGCAGTGAGCCGAGATCACACCATTGCACTCCAGCCTGGGAGACAGCAAAATTCTGCTTAAAAAAAAAGAGAGAGAGAGAAAATAGCATGCTGATGGGAATGACATGGTAAAGAGCAAAAAACTAAAATGTTTTTAAAAAAAAGTAGGGGAGAATTGCTAGTGATATATCCTTGAACAGGCTAGAAATAATGGAATGAACACAAGCAGAAAGGCTGACCATAGTGGACAGTTCAACCACAGTTAAAAAAGTAAAATCGTCCAGGCACGGTGACTCATGCCTGTAATCCATCCAGCACTTTGGGAGGCTGAGGCAGGCGGATCATCTGAGGTCAGGAGTTTGAGACCAGCCTGGCCCACATGGTGAAACCCTATCTCTACTAAAAACACAAAAAAATTAGCTGGGCTTGGTGGCGGGTGCCTGTAATCCCAGTTACTCAGGAGGCTGAGGCAGGAGAGTTCTTTGAACCCAGGAGGTGGAGGCTGCAGTGAGCTGAGATGGCACCACTGCCTGGGTGACAAGAGCAAAACTCCATCTCAAAAAAAAAAGAAAAAGAAAAAGAAATATCAGAGTAGAAGGCAACAGTTACTGTTAGGCAGATACAGTAATGTAGTATGCAGAAGTTCTCTTGTGAATTCTTTAATTTTCTCAGTGAAGTAATAAGTAAAACAATCAGCTTTAATTGGGAATAATAAAGAAGAGACTGGCAGTGTGAGGAGATAGGAGAAGGTATGAAAAACATCATCTTAGAAATCATTCTGGACTGTGCTACTCAAAGTGTAGTTCAAGCTCCTGTGTTGTTCTGCAAATTGTGACTAGTCCACAAAAAACTAAATAGTATAGAAACTGAGAAGTAGCACACTTGGTGTGATCAGTGGGTTTGTACAGCCTACTTTCCACGAATATATATATTTTTTGTCATTCTATTCCTTCTTTTCCTACGTTATGATTATGCTGAGCATACTTACTGAATTGTGATTTAATGTCTATTAAGCCCAATAAAAATGTGGTCTTAATATATTTTTAAAATTTTTAATTATTATTTATTTCAAAAGGTTTTTGAGGTAACAGGTGGTGCCTGGTTACACAGATAAGTTTTTTAGTGGTGATTTCTGAGGTTTTGATGCACCCATCACCTGAGCAGTGTACACTGTACCCAACGTGTAGTCTTTTATCCCTTACCTCCCTCCCACCCTTTCCCATGAGTCCCCAAAGTCCGTTTTATCATTCTTATTCCTTTGCATCCTCAGCTCAGCTCCCACTTATGAGTGAGAACATACTCCATTTCTAAGTTACTTCACTTAGAATAATGGTCTCCAGTTTCATACAGTTTGCTTCAAATGCCATTATTTCATTTCTTTTTATGGCTGAGTAGTATTTCACAGTATATACATATACTATATTTTCTTTATCTACCTCTTGATTGATGGGCATTTGGGCTGGTTCCACATTTCTGCAAGTGTGAATGTGCTGCTGTAAACATGTGTGTGCTAGTATCCTTTTTATACAATGACTTCTTTTCATCTGGGTAGATACCCAGAAGTGGGATTGCATTTTTATGTTTTTCTTTTTAATTTTTTTTCTTAACAATCCACTTTATTGTATTTTATTGACCATGACAAGGTGCGTGGAGGGAAAACTGGTACTTAACCACATACAGAATGTGAAGCACTAGTCCAGGAGAGTGGGACAGTAACTGAAGCGGGAAAATGTTTTGTGATTGCCAAGCAGCATTATGGGCTCACATGAGGTTTCCAGCCAATCGTTTAACACCAGTCAGCATGGTGTGTGTAATTTTCTCTAGATACATTATGCCGCAAGGATGAGATAAAGAGAAAGATTCACTTGAGCTATCACTTTGCCAAGTATGTATGATGAAGCAAGAGAAGGGCAAGGAAACAGTATGCAAAGGAGTGATGAGAATGACCATGGAACTCAGACTGGATGAAGAGGAGAGAGAGGATTTATAAAAGGCAGAAAAGGTGACAAGATCAATGGGTAATAGGTCCCAGAAAGTTGAAGGATCATTGAAATAAGAAATGAGCTAGAAAGATAGAAGGTATTAGTCAAACAGTAATATGCACACAATTGTGAATACGAAGAAGTTGCAGCAATAAGGTAGGATCCTTAAAGAAGGCGTTCAAGGAATTGAGAGCCAGTGTGTTACAAAAGAAAAGTATCTCTATGGATATTAAAATCATAAAAAATTAAAACTGGAGTATTCTTAGAGATAATGACCCAGGGGATAGAATCAACAAAAAATGACGAGGAAGGTTAAAAGATGACTATAGGCCGGGTGTGGTGGCTCATGCCTGCAATCCTAGCACTTTGGAAAGCGGAGGTGGGTGGATCACATTGGAGATCAGGCTGGCCAACATTGTGAAACCGTGTCTCTACTAAAAATACAAAAAATTAGCTGGGCGTGGTGGCAGGCATCTGTAATCCCAGCTACTTGGGAGGCTGAAGCAGGAGAATCACCTGAACTTGGGAGGCGGAGGTTGCAGTGAGCCAAGATTGCACCATTGCACTCCAGCCTGAGCAACAAGAGTGAGACTCTGTCTCAAAAAAAAAAAAGTGACTACAATGTGAGATTCAGAATTTGGACATTTTAGGGAAAACAAGGGAGAATAGACAGCAGCCCTGAAAGAGGAAGACACCTATCCTAGATATCCTAGACATTATGGTAGGAGAACTGCAGGGGAAAAACAGCCATTCACTGACAAAACTTCAGGGAAGACAGTATCCTCAGGGAAGATCTTGGTTCTTGTAAGATTAACAAATTAAGGGACCCCTACAGAGAAGAGGTAGAAGAAACAGCTGGTTTTGCTGATGATGAACCTGGAATTGCAGTGGACATAGTGAAAGGGTTACAAGAGGTCTTGGGGAAGGACAAGTGGAAGACGGTGTCGGAAAAGAGAATACACAGAGCCATGGGGAGAGTACATGCAGCATAGGGGATGAGGGTTCCCCAGGTGTTTAGGGTTACTCGTGATGACTGGCATAAAAATGGATAAAGTACAAAAGGTAGTGATTTAGAAAATTATTTATCATGGACAGTTATTTTAAGAGACAAAAGGTGGCCCAAATGCAGGTTACTCAATTGATTATAACTGAGGAACTGTACCTTGGTTCTGGAAAAGGCATGCTTCTTAACTTTCTGCTATCTATACTTAAAGCTATTTCATCTCTTACAGTAGTAAACTGAATAAAATGTAGGTAAGGGCAAAAAGATGGCAAATGATCTGTTTATATTACTCCTTTTTGTTTTGTTTGGTTTGTTTTGTTTTGTTTGAGACAGAGTCTTGCTCTGTCACCAGGCTGGAGTGCAGTGGCGTGATCTTGGCTCACTGCAACCTCCGCCTCCTGGATTCAAGCGATTCCCCTGTCTCAGCCTGCGAGTAGCTGGAACTGCAGGCTCGCACCACCACGCCCAGCTAATTTTTTGTATTTTAGTAGAGACAGGGTTTCATCACGTTGGCCAGGACGGTCTTGATCTCCTGACCTAGTGATCCGCCCGTCTCGGCCTCCCAAAGTGCTGGGATTACAGGCATGAGCCACCGTGCCTGACCTATATTACTCCTGATTAATAGTTCTGAGAAAAGACTGCTGACAGTACGTTGGTTAAAATAAATATTTTGAATAGTTTGAATAAAGAGAAATGTTCTATATTAATGTTCACTTTACCAATTTTTATTATGTATCTACTTAATATGAACATAGCAACATATACAACTTGTTCTAGAAAAGTCTGACCTTTATTCAGTTATTTTAATAAAATTAAATTTAAGAATATTAAAATACTGGAAAAGGGTTATGGGTAGGGAGATGATAAATGTAAAAGATATTTTCAATGGCTAGAGAAAAAGAATAAGCAAGTTCTTCATAGAGGCATATTAACAAGGCTCTTGAAAGTAAGCAATGCTTATTAAAATACAAGAAACAGACATTGTTTTATTGGTATTATCCTTACCATATTAAAAAATGCTGATGGATAAGAGAAGGGACAGGGAAGGAAGAAGGAGCAAGAGAAGAGAAAGGCGAGGTAGGGGTTCACAGATGAGGATTAAGAAATGTGCTTCCTGTTCTTTGCTTCTTTTGAACTCACCTCTGGAAGGTGATTTACTGAATAAATATTCTACCTACATCTTTCTAGTTATTTACATAGTTTTGGCAATTATCTTTCTCCTTCATTGAATGAGCTCTTCTCCTTCCCTCTCATTATTCCTCTTCTTTGTCAAGATTATATTTACTTGGCTGGGCGCGGTGGCTCATGCCTGTAATCCTAGCACTTTGGGAGGCCAAGGCAGGCGGATCATGAGGTCAGGAGTTTGAGAACAGCCTGACCAATGGTGAAACCCCGTCTCCACTAAAAATACAAAAATTAGCTGGGCATGATGCCACATGCCTGTAATCCCAGCTACTCAGGTGGCTGAGGCAGGAGAATTGCTTGAACCCAGGAGGCGGAAGTTGCAGTGAGCCAAGATCGTGCCATTGCACTCCAGCCTGGGCGACAGAGTGAGATTCTGTCTCAAAAAAAAAAAAGATTATATTCACTTTTTTCTTATATGATAGAAATTGGGAACTGTGATGCTTTTATGGAGTAGTTTTATCATAACCAAAGCAGAATATCAATTATCTGATTAATCACCAATAAGCAAATAAATGAGCTAGATGTGGAAGGATTTATAAACTGTAACAGTTCAAGGAATAAAATAGTAAGGACGTGGTAAGTTTAAGAGGTTTTTAATTTAGAAGAATAGAAAGTACATCTAGAACTGGACATCTGTCCTGGTTACATTCTGTCTACCTTGCCAGATATTTTCTAATCTTTGTCCTTCTTGACCTTGTTATGTGTTTTAGGAAGCTGACCTCTACAGAATACACCAAAAAGCAACGTTTTTCTGCCTTCGAGTTAGAGTTGGCCAATAGGTGACACTGGCAAGAAATCAGAAGGGCAGAAGAAAAAATGTGGGGTGTTTATTCTGTCTTACTTCCTCCCTGCTGGCCATTTTTGTTTGGGAGAGGCTGTGTTCTTTTGTGTATAACTACAGCAACTGTCAAGCAGCTCTCTCATGCAACTACAGTTCTCTAGGTTCCAGAAACACTGCTTTCTTCCCTTGCTCTGGAAGCCTAGGGTGATAACTAGGCTTTCTGCGATTGCTAGCTTGTGGGTGCTTCCTCACTCTGATAGGTCCTTTATGCTGCCCACACATCTGCAAATAGTCCCTTCATTAAACCTCTTTCAATTAATCCAATTAATGGCATTTGTTTTTGCTACGAAGTAGAAACTTACAATTTCCAATGGCCCCTTCTAGACCATTTTCAGGGCCAGGCCTATACAATCCAACCCCTTCCCATTCCAAACTCCTCAGTTTAACTCAACATCTCTTTCACCGTTTCTTAGTGAAAATCCAGCCCTATCTTGTGGAAACCCACTTCTTCATGAAAATAACATATCTTTACAACATTAGCAGCCTTTTAGACTTATATATATATCATTCATCAAGCCTTTATTTTTATAATATAACTTACCAAATGGAAACAAAAACTAGGTAATCTCAGGAATTTACTCAGAAGAGGAAAGTAACTTTCCTGAATAATATCCATCTCACCTCCTTCTCCTTGTTGAGCAATACCAACTGGCTGTCTGTGAGGATGCAATACTTCCGCTCCCATGTTGTCTCTGTGTAGGGTGACTGACCACAAGACAGACGATGGGTGGGTGGCCCTTTCACATCTGCATGACAAAAGGGAAAAACAAAAGTGACAAATCATTATCTTGCTTAGTAAACCAGTACTTCAAATGTAAAATTCTTCAAAATCAAATAAAGAGGTGAGCCTTAACATGAATCTCAGTGGTAAATTTAAAACTTCCTCTTAAGAAAATAAAAACTGTTATAAACAGAATAAGGAAAAAATAGCCCTAGAATCTTCAGAGAGGAGGGCTGAAACACTCTGGGAAGAATTGTTAGTGCAAAGTTTGCACAGTAATTACCACTGTACATACACTATAATAATGGGAGGTTGCTTCAGAGCTTAATTCAAAACACAGAGTCGGAGTGACTCAGACAGCTTCCCTAGTCTTTAGGAGAAAGATGATGTTACATGTACACTTTGAGAACACTGTTCACCCAGAACACTGAGAGTAAAGTTTTTGGCAGACTAGACCTTCCAAATGGCTTTGCACTCATAAGAATTGAAAATGTTTGGCCGGGTGCAGTGGCTCAAGCCTGTAATCCCAGCACTTTGGGAGGCCGAGGCGGGTGGATCACGAGGTCGAGAGATCGAGACCATCCTGGTCAACATTGTGAAACCCCGTCTCTACTAATACAAAAAAATTAGCTGGGCACGGTGGCGCGTGCCTGTAATCCCAGCTACTCAGGAGGCTAAGGCAGGAGAATTGCCTGAACCCAGGAGGCGGAGGTTGCGGTGAGCCGAGATCGCGCCATTGCACTCCAGCCTGGGTAACAAGAGCGAGACTCCGTCTCAAAAAAAAAAAAAAAAAAAAAGAATTGAAAATGTTTAAACAACAGCATCACATTACCACTAGAGGCCAGCAAGATCTTAAAAACATAGAAAACGATTTTCTTAAGGAAAGATCTAAATATATTACCATGATGCTACTTAAAGATGGAGGTACCCAATATTTAAGCAAAATGTCTCAGCAATTCCCAATTGTCTCATTTCCTTATAAAATACCAAGTGGATACTAACATCTTTGTCATTTAAAAAATTTTTTTTAATATAAAAAGTTTACTCATTTCAGCTGTTGGAACTGGGTGCGTATTTTAATGTGTAAGTACACATTAGATCCATTAAATAAGGCTTTTATGACAGCTCGATATATTAAAAGTTCTTCAGGCATGAAGAACTAATTCTTCTTGGGAATATATTACAGAGACTACTTAAAATGCATTATTACTACTTATTATGCTAGAGGAAAAACTCAAATTGGAAAGATTAGAAATCCAACATCCATGAGGGCAGGGGAGCTTTAAATCATAAAAAAGCACATTATATCTATTATATGATTATTTTTCATTATCATTGTTTTCTGCAAAATTTTTGTCTTTTGTCACAGGATGATAGATATATTAGTGGCATTGGCTTGACTTCAAGGAAAGCCAAATTATTTCCTGGGTGTCTTATACTATAAACAACCAAATATGCATAATTATAGCTGGAGTTCTGTTGAAAGTTAGCAACAGGTTGGGTGTGGTGGCTCATGCCTGCAGTCCTAGTACTCTGGGAAGCCAAGGCAGGTGGATCATTGGAGGTCAGGAGTTCAAGATCAGCCTGGCCAACATGGTGAAACCCTGTCTCTATTAAAATATAAAACTTAGCCAGACATGATAGTGGCTGTCTGTAATCCCAGCTACTCGGGAGGCTGAGATGGGAGAATCGCCTGAACCCGAGAGATGGTGGTTGCAGTGAGCTGAGACTGCATCACTGCATTTCAGCCTCAGCAGCTTAGCGAGACTCAAAAAACAAGAAAGAAGAAAGAAAGAAAGAAAGAAAGAAAGAAAGAAAGTAAGTAAGTTAACAGCAAATCAGTTGCTGTATGTCTCTCTTTGTAGAACTACTGCAGGTCTCTCTTTATACATCCCTTCAGGTATTCAATATTATCTTCATTGTTTCTTCTGGCTTAACTTCCTGTTCTATCTGAGGCTATCGAAACTAACTACTCTACATGTTGGGGAGTTTATCAACTCTTCCCAAAAATAATTCAAGGTTCAAGAACCAACAATGGTATTAGGGCTTGGTTAGACATGTTATTAATTCTTAGAAGTTCACTGTTTTGTCTTTTCTCCCCTTATTTTCTGTTTCTATCTCCTCTGCACTGTGCACAGCATTACATGCTACATCTGTAGCATCTCCATTCCACACCAACCTTCACTCCTCCACCCTCAACCCTCCCCTTATAGTTTAAGCATCTTAAATTATTTTATGTTAGAACTGCATCTTCAGTTCTTCCAAAGTTTTCTTTTGACTTCAAAATCTCAAAATTATCATAAAAAAAGCTTTAATGAAAATCTGAATCCTTTTGTACACATATAGGATATTCTTGTCTATACTTAAAAGCTATGTCAAAACTGATTTTCTTCACATGATTTGGACAAAAATATTGGTTACATTTTTACCACATGTAGTCCTATTTTTAGAGTCAAATACCAAGATGACTTCAACAGAAAGGGATGCACCTACTGAGGGACTGTGTTAAGAAAAAAAATTTATCTTCCCGGGTCCACAAGGGGTGTGGTTTTGCCTGGAAACTGGGACCAATTTAACCCAAGATCTTTAAAGAAGAAGCTGGCCCTAAGGCCAGAACAGAGTCTAGAATCATTACTAAATCTAGTAACATTGGCGTTCTATAACGGAGACCAGGAAGAACAGGCTAAAAGGAACAGGAGGGACCAGAGAAAAGCTGCAGCCCTAGTCATGGCCTTCAGGCAAGCAGACCCAAGGGACTCAGAAGAGAGAAAGGCTTGGGTTAGTCACCAGTCTGGCAGAGCTTGCTATCACTGCGGCCTACCAGGACACTTTAAGAGAAATTGTCCCCAGAGGAACAGACCACCTCCTCGTCCTTGCCCACTGTGCAAAGGGGATCACTGCAAGGCACACCAGGGGAAGAAGGTTCCCAGGGTCTGAGGCAGCTAACCAGATGACTCAACAGCAGGATCAAGGGTACCCAGAGCAAGCGCCAGCACAAGCCATCACCCTCACCAAGCCCCAGGTAAAGCTAACCAAAAAGGGCCAGGAGGTCGATCTCCTCCTGGACACTGGCACAGCCTTCTCAGTTTTGCTTTCCTGTGCTGGATGGTTGTCCTCCAAGTCTGTAACTGTCCAAGAAGTCCTAGGGCAAGCAGTCTCCTGATATTTCTCCCAGCCCCTAAGCTGTAACTTGGGAGATATACTCTTTTCCCATGCCTTCCCCATCATGCCAGAAAGTCCCACTCCCTTACTAGGGTGGGAGGACCTGTTAGCCAGAGCAGGAACCATTAGCTATATGAACATTGTCAGGGAGGAAATCCCTCTCTGCTGCCCATTATTTAAAGAAGGAATTAATCCCGAGGTTTGGGCAATGGAGGAACAATTTGGGTGAGCAGAGAATGCCTGCTCAATTCAAATAAGGCTAAAGGATCCCACCTCTTTTCCTTACCAAAGATAGTACCCCTTAAGACCAGAAGCCAAAAAGGGGCTACAGGATACTGTAAGGAACTTAAAAGCTCAGGATCTAGTAAAGTCCTATAACAGCCCTTGTAATACTTCAATTTTAGGAGTACAAAAACCTAATGGACAATGGAGGCTAGTGCAAGATCTCAGGCTTATTAATCAGCTGTATTCCCTTTATACTCAGCTGTACACAAACCATATACCCTGCTCTCTCAAATACCAGGAGAGGCACAATGGCTTACAGTTCTGGACTTTAAAGATGCCTTTTTCTGTGTTCCATTACATCCTGACTCCCAGTTTCTGTTCGCCTTTGAAGACCTTTGGACCAGAATTCTCAGCTCACCTGGACAGTGTTACCCTAGGGCTTCTGAGATAGCCCCCACCTGTTTGGCCAGGCTTTAGCTCAGGACCTTAGTCATTTTTCACAACCAGGTATCCTGGTTCTTCTATACATGGATGACTTACTTTTAACTGCTAACTTAGAAACCCAGCGTCAGCAGGCCACTCAGGACCTCCTAAACTTTCTAGCCACCTGTGGATATAAGGTTTCCAAATAAGAAGCCCAACTTTATAGGCTAGAGGTAAAATACCTAGGGCATCTCTTATCTAAGGGCATTTGGGTCCTTGATGGAGAACGTCTCCGACCCATACTAGCCTTACCCCATCCAAAGAGCTTAAAATAGTTGCAGGGATTCTTAGGAATAACTGGTTTCTGCTGATTGTGGATTCCCAGATATGGTGAAATAGCCAAACCCCTATACACTCTGATTAAGGAAACCCAAAAGGCTGACAGCCATCTAACACAATGGGACCCTATAGCTGAGGCAGCCTTTCAGACCCTAAAGCAGGCACTACTGCAGGCTCTAACTCTAAGCCTTCCTACAGGGAACAACTTCTCCCTATATGTTATGGAAAAGTCAGGAGTGGCACTAGGGTTCTCACCCAGACTTGGGAGCTCACGCTCAACTGGTAGCATACCTAAGTAAGGAAACTGATGCAGTAGCAAAAGCCTGGCCACACTGCTTGGCGTCATAGCCATGGTGGCCAGACTGATCTCAGAAGCTGTTAAAATAGTGCAAGGGAAAGATCTAACTTAATGGACTTCACATGATGTAGGTGGAATTCTGGCCTCTAAAGGAGGCTATGGTTGTCTGACAACCGCTTACTCAAACATCAGGCTTTAAGGCTTGAAGGGCCTATACTTGAGCTGTGCACATGCACAGCCCTCAATCCAGCTACTTTTCTTCCTGAGGAAGGGGAAAACAAGGAACATGACGGTCAGCAGGTTATAGCCTAGACCTATGCAGCTCGAGAGGATCTCTTAGAAACTCCTCTAGCCAATTCTGATCTTAACCTATACACTGACGGAAGTTCATTCACGGAAAATGGAGTTTGAAAGGCAGGATATGCAGTAGTCAGTGATTAAACAGTGCTTGAAAGTAATTTCCTTCCTCCTGGAACTAGTGCCCAGCTGGCAGAACTAGTAGCCCTCACTCGAGCTCTCAAATTAGGAAAAGGGAAGAGAATAAACACATACACAGAGTCCAAATATGCTCACCTGGTTCTGCATGCCCATGCTGCCATATGGAAGGAAAGAGAATTCCTAACCTCAGCAGAAACTCCTATTAAACATCATAAGGAAATTTTAGACTTATTACAAGCTGTCCGAGAATCCAAAGAAGTAGGAGTCTTACACTGCCGAGGTCACCAGAAAAGAGATGAGAAGGAAGCGGAGGGCAATCACCAAGCTGATTTAGAGGCAAAACGGGCAGCTAGACAAGAATTTATAGAAGGAACTTTAGTATGAGAAAACCCTCTACAGGGAACTAGACCTCAATACTCATCAAAGGAGGTAGAGTGGGCAATCTCCCAGGGACATAATCTTCCTTCAGGATGGCTAGGTATTGAGGAGGGAAGAGTACTCCTACCTGCTGCCAGCCGATGGAAAGTACTCAAAACCCTACATCAAACCTTCCATATGGGTATAGAGAATACATATCAAATGGCCAAATTCATATTTACAGAAAAAAGTCTCTTCAAGGCTGTCCAACAAATAGTCAAAGGATGTGAAATATGCCTAAAAAATAATCCTTTGGCACGTCGCAAAGCTCCTCCTGGGGAACAGCAAACCAGTCATTACCCAGGTGAGGATTGGCAAATGGACTTTACTCATATGCCTGTCTCAGGGACATCAACATCTGTTAGTATGTATATAGATACCTACACAAAGTGGGTTGAGGCTTCCCCCTGTAGAAGAGAAAAAGCCCAAGAAGTAATGAAAGTCCTAATTAATGAAATAACCCCTAGATTTGGACTCCCTCGCTATCTTCAAAGCGATAACAGCCCTGCCTTCAAAGCTGCAGTGACTCAAGGAATTTCCAAAGCGTTAGGAATACTGTATCATCTACACTGTGCTTGGAAGCCTCAGTCCTCAGGGAAAGTGGAAAAGAATGAAATTCTTAAGAGACACATAAAGAAACTGGCACAGGAAATCCACCTCCCATGGCCTTCTCTATTACCAATAGCACTCTTAAGGGCTCAAAACTCTCCTCAGAAAATAGGACTCAGCTCCTATGAGATGCTTTATGGACAGCCCTTTCTTACTAATGATCTTATATTAGATAAGGAAACAGCAGATCTAATAAAAGATTAAACCTCCTTGGCTAAGTACCAACAGGCTCTTAGTACCGCACCTGAAGGACAACCTATGGAAAAAAGGGAAAGTTTGGTGCTTGTTAAGTCTCTACCCTCAGAGTCTCCCTCTCTAGGCCCATCTTGGGAAGGATCATTTTTGGTTATTCTGTCTACCCCAATGGCAGTTAAGGTGGTAGGAACTGACTCGTGGATTCACCACACTCGGCTGAAGCCTTGGACGCCTCCTGAAGAAAATCATAGGCCCTCCACTCCACAGTCTGAAGTTCCAGGAGATGGTCCTTCATACACCTGTGAGCCGTTAGAGGATCTACGTTTGCTCTTCTGACGAGATCCCCAGGAAAGAAAGTACTCATGAGTCTAACTTACATCCTGGCATTAACAGGACTATCACTCCTAGCTTTACTATTTGTGATTGGACTCTATGTGGTTGCCCCTAAGGATCAGCCTAATAGCTCTCCTCCTCTCCTTCCTAGTGCCCCCCCAATAACGATTTACACTGACTCTGAGGTGCAGAGTCTTCTCTTGCCAAGGCCGTGTCACACTCAAACTCCAATTACTCCTTTCATGGGGTGGGGAGGGAGGAATAATAGGAGAACTTGGTACTGGCATTGGAAAAGTTACTACCTCTACTCAGTTTTACTATAAGCTATCTCAGGAGTTAAATGATAACACAGAAAAGGTTGCTAATTCTCTCTGCAAAGACGGCTCACTCTGCAAAAACAGCTTAACTCTTTAGTTGCTGTAGCTCTTCAAAACAAAGGGCCCTGAATCTGCTAACAGCAGAGAGAGAAGAAACTTATCTCTCTTTAGGAAAAGAAAGCTGCTACTTTATAAACCAATCAGGTATTGTCTTAAAGTTAAAGAACTCAAAGACTGAGTCAAATACAGGGACCTTCAAGAAACAGAATCATGGAGCTTAACAACTGGCTGTCCTGGCTCTACCCTCTCCTAGGCCCGTTTATAACCATTCTATTATTGCTGGCCTTCGGGCCTCTCATCTTTAACCTTTTTGTCAAATTTGTTTCTTTTAGAATTAAAGCCATAAGGCCATAAATGGTCCTGCAAATGGAACCCTGGATATCCTTGGCTCATGAGTTTTATCATGGACCTCTGGATCAACCTGCACCCTTGGAAGTCTCCCCTCTGGAGGAAACCTCAACTTCCGGGCCCCTTCTATGCTCCACTTCAGCAGGAAATAGTTAAAGAGTGATCAACGCCTGTGTCCCAACAGCAGCTGAACTTTCCTGTTCAGAGGGGGCACTGAGGAACTGTGTTAAGGAAAAAAACTTATCTCCCCGGATCCATGAGGGGCATGATTTTGCCTCCATCTGGGAACCAGAGGGGTTTCAAATGTAAAGTTCTTTCTCTGACTTTCCCGCGTGTGGGCTAGGTAGAGAAATCCAGGTGGGTTTCTTTGTTCAAAAAGCCAGCTGAAAGCTCTCGGAGGAGGGGGCTCTGCTGGGGACCAAGTAGCCAATCCAGTATCAAAGTCAAAGATCAATCACTCCAGCAGAAGATTGAAAGAACTCTCATTGGATGAGAACATGAATGGGGTAGGAATAACTCCTGGGTTAAAATCCTGCTGCTCCTTACCTATAGGGATTCCTTCCTTGGATCCCCTCCAACAGCAGCATGGGCTCTCTCTCTCTTTCTCTCTTTCTTTCTTTCTCTCTCTCTGTCTCTCTGTCTCTCTCTCTCTCTGCCTAATAAATTGCTCTCTGCTAAACTCTTTGGGTCCACAATATTTATTTGAACGGTAAGCTCACTGTGCCTCTCCTGGGCCCCTTTCTCCATTCTTGGGGTAAGAGAGGCCAAGGACTCAGAATCAGAATGGAGAGGGAACTGAGTACACATCCCTGCCCCGATTACACTACTTTATGTAGAAACATGAATCGTTTTGTGGTCTAAACAATTAGAAACTTTGACAAAATTAGACAATTTATGGTCATTCAAATAACTAACTTTATTATATAAGTTAGCCATGGGTGACTGAAACTGTCCACTGTAAACTTTATTGTAAATTAATTTTAGCAAGAAGACACCGATAAACCCTGTCCATAAAAATTATACACAGGATATTGTATTAATAGCATAACCTAGGTTTCCTGACGAATTATAAATCTGTATCAACACTGAATTTAAGAAAATCTAAATTCTCTTTTCTGTGAGATCCTAATTAATTGTCTTAAAGCCTCACTGTCTAATTTCTCCCTTTGTCTAAACTGAACCTTTTTCTAATTTCTTCATGCTATTGTGAAAATAAGATGTCTCAAAAAACATTCTGAAACCCTGAACCACCCCTTTCTTGTGCTAAAGATGAGATGAAATAGAAAGCAATGAAACAGAGAGCAATACTTCTGTATTTAAAAAAAACTCAGTCTGTCTAAACAGAGGGATTTTTTAGCCATCCTATAGATTTTATAGCTTATTTTTCTAATGCCCACTTTTTGGTCATTTTATAAGAATGTATATCGGGGGAAAAAGATGAAAAAAGTGATAGTCTCTGTTTTTTTTTTTTTTTTTTGAGATGGAGTTTCACTTTTGTTACCCAGGCTGGAGTGCAATGGCGCAATCTCAGCTCACCGCAACCTCCGCCTCCTGGGTTCAAGAATTCTCCTGCCTCAGCCTCCCAAGTAGCTGGGACTATAGGCGTGTGCCACCATGCCCAGCTAATTTTTGTATTTTTAGTAGAGACCGGGTTTCACCATGTTGACCAGGATGGTCTCGATCTCCTGACCTCGTGATCCACCCGCCCTGGCCTCCTAAAGTGCTGGGATTACAGGCGTGAGCCACCGGGCCTGGCCGTCTCTGTTCTTCTTAGCACTTCTCTATTATCTAAAAAGCATTTTAAGTAATAAAATGAGATTTTTAAAAATAACCTATATTTAACTTATATAGGTTAAATTATATCATGTCCTCATTTCCATGGCTAAATGAAGGTTTAAAAGCATATAAGCAAGGCCTGCAAACTGAGACTATATGCATTACCAAGACAAGCTCAAATTTTTGGCCTATTTCACTTGCCAATCCCATTGATCTTTATTTTTTGCTCTAGTGACTTATTTTTAATTTCTGACTTGCAATTATTTTTAATATCTAAAATTCACTAGAGAAAAGAATAACTTAGACTCACAAAGAAGAATCTTAATAGCAAAACTAGAAACAATTTTGGATTTGCTCTGTCCATTCCTATGAGGATACTAAGGATAGTAAATGCTGGCCTCGTTACAAAAATTAAATAATTTTAGAAACATTAAAAAGAATCAGAGGTAAGTCAATGGATCTCTTTGTAAATACTTCTTTAAAACTGGGTATTATTCTGTAGACCAGCAGTTCTTCAATTTCTTGATTGCAGGACTCCTTTAGACTCTAAAATTACTGAGGACTTCAAAGAGTTTTTGTTTATATGGGTTGTATCAATATTTACTGTATTAGATATTAAAACTGAGAAATTTTAAAAATATGACTTCATTTAACAATAACATTCTTATTGCATGTTAACATAGGTAACACACTTGAAATGTAATCATCTTAAAAAAATTGAAAGAGTGACTCTTTTATATTTTTGCAAATCTCTTTAAAGTCTGGCTGAATAGAACACAGCTAGATTTTTATATCTGTTTCTACATTCAATTTATTGCTTAGTGTTTTTCTGGTTGATGTTTGTAAAGAGAATTTGGACTCACAAATACGTAGTTGGAAAAGAAGAGTTGTTTTAATGATATTTTCAAATAATTATGGATATTTTTCTTTAATACTCTACCAAAACCTGACAAGCAGTTGTTTTTCAAAAGTTAGTATACAATGTGTAATCTGAAACCAAATCAATAAACCTTTCATATTGTGTTACATCAAAAACCACTGGTCCACCTTGTTCTTTGAGTGGATCTTTCACCTCATCTATGAGTTTATAAACATCACGCACTGATCACTTAAAAAATACTGGTTTACTCAGATTTGCAGATCTTCCAAATATTGACACTTTTCATTGTATAATATAAAATAAAGTCACATTCATCAATCTTCAGAAAAGTTTTGATCTCATCAGAAAAGACTTCAAGTATTCCTGGGAAGTTGCCAAGCTCAAAACTGCAGATGCAAATTTTCTAACATTCTAGTTTTTGCTTTTAGTCATAAATTTTATCATTAGCAAGAAATACTCTTGGTTGTTTCCCCCAAGTGACAGGTTTATGTCTTTCTTTTTCCAGAAAATGCCTGCCGTATAACCAAGACTGAATAACCATAATTAGTCTTATAGTTCTATTATAAAAAATAGTTTTAAACTATCAGACGAGGGGGTACTGGGAATCTAGCATTCCACAGACCACATGCTAAAAACCACTGCTTAGACAATAGAAAGTCAATGAGAGATTCTAAGAAAATCTGGCAATACTAGTTTATAACAAGATGAAGAAAGTGGTCTTAACAACAGGTGGAAGACTGATGTAATGGCTTGGTTCAGGTATGGTCAGGGTCTGAAACAGATCAATTGCAGTGAAAATGGTAAGAAAGAGATCACGTGAGCCACATTTTGAAATAGGAATCAACAGGACAGGTAACTTTCTAGTTGTTTGTGGTGGACAAATAACACAAAAGAGATGAGAGAATAAGAGCTGCTAATAAAAATGCAAATTGGTAAAAGTTAATAAAGCAGGTTATGTAACTGTAATGTATAACAGGGAAGTCCAATACAGATGGTTTTCAAAAAAGGAGGAAAGATAACGTAAAAGGGAAGCTTATTTGAAGTATTCAATGCAATCTATTATTTCCAAATAATTTCAAAACAGTATTCAAAATACTAAGTCATTTGTCCTACCAGTAAATCTAAAAAGCAAACTCTGGGCCCCTTCAAATGCTAATATAAATTCAGTAACTGTAAATGCTAATATAAATTTAGTAACTACTTGGCAGGGAAACAACAACAATAACATAGACTGCTCAAGTGTTAACCCTTCCCTGTAATGAGAGAAAGGAGCATCATAGCATGACACATTACTTGACAAAGATGACGAACTGAATGATATAATAGAGCTGGAAATTTCATTACAGGAACATCACACACACACACACACACACACACACTCTCACGCACGCACACCCCAGATAAGCAACTTATCTCTTCCAGACTTAGGAAAAGTGCCTCAAAAATTTCATAGCAGGAGAGTAATTAAAAGGATCTGAGAGAGAGCAGAAATATGAATAAGGGAAAAAGGACAATATGTGGCCCAAATACAAAGAATGTGAAAGAAAAAAATTGCTGTGGGAAATTTTCTTTTTTTATCTTACAGTTCTTTAGAAGTTAATCTGAGTTGCTTTTGAATCACATTGTTTACTAGTCGCATGTTTTTTAAAATTCTGATATGATAGGTTAAATGCAATTGGTAAAATCATGAACCTATTGAGAGAGGAGAAAGGAAGAAACTGGTAGGCAGGCAGTTAGGGTGGGTCCTTGGTTGAATTCTTTCAAACCAAAGAACAGCCTGCCTGAAAAATCAGGCTGTAGGCACAGATTAGGGAACTTGCACAAGGGGGCTTGCCTAAGATATGCTCACAGCCACACAGATAAAACAGGCTATACAGATGACTTGCCCAGACATGGCCACAATGGAAAATTCCATCCCCTAACACATGTACAGTAAGGGGAACAAAGCAACAGGAAGTAACTGAAGCTAAGGGCCCGCATTTGCACTAGTGGGACAGGGTGGAGGTACCAAAACTTGCACCTTATATAAATGAGACACCTGGCCCTCATCAGTTTCTTGTTGAACTGTAAAAATGGCAACCCTCTCTGGGCCCACTCTATTCGGCAGACAGCATTCATTCTTTCACTTATTAAACTTTGCTCCAACTTCACCCTTTGAGTCTTAATTCTCAAATAAGCTCCTTAATTCTCCGGGTGATGCCTCACAATGAGAGACTGCTACATTGTGTCTCATTGGTGAGACTGTAACGCTATTAATATTTACTGCCTTCCAGAGAAAGTTTTATAAAAGGAATCTCTATTAGTGACAATCTTCCCAGTTAACACAAACTCTAATGTTTCATTGAATCTCAGGAGCCTTTCATCTATCTTAATACCACCCTAAAAAAAGAAATAACACCACAGTTTTGGAAAATCTACCTAAATACAGAAGGTCTTAATACACTAAAAGAGAAACACATTCCCAACAGATTATTGGGATAAACTGCAGAAGCCTAAACTGTTTTGGAAGGACAAATCTGTATTTTTCTGTATCTATACATACGTTTTTATTCCCACACCAGAGCTAACCTGGCTTAGAAATAGCAAATTCTTCACAACTCTGAAATTTCAATGACCAGATTTGTTCTGGTTTTGAACTCAAACTCAAAATACAAGTATTACTTTATAAAGGCTAAGAATTAAAGTGATCACTTTATTACAGAAGCAAAAACATTTGGCCAGTCATGGTGGCTCACACCTATAATCCCAGCACTTTGGGAAGCCAAGGTGAATGGATCACTTGAGCTCAGGAGTTTTAGGCCAGCCTGGGCAACACAGTGAGACCTCGTCGCTACAAAAAATACAAAAATTAGCCAGGTATGGTGGTGCGTGCCTGTAGTCCCAGCTACTTGGGAGGCTGAGGTGGGAGGATCACATTCCTCTTTTCATCAACATGTTTACAACAGTTTTAACAGACATTCATGGTTAATATATTAATAGGTAAATTAACAAGCTATATTTTTTAAAGGCAGTTCTTTATTTTTTTAATGAACAATAAAATCCTTGCCCCTGACATGCAGATTTAAAAATATGGCATATACATGGCTATCTTCTACAGACAATTTCTGAAATGGTAGAAGAAATAATGTTAAAGTTGCTATGTGGAGATGATTCTTAACAACGTCAATAACTGTTAACAGGCTGGGCACATGCCTGCAATCCCAGTACTTTGGGAGGCTAAGGCAGGAGATTCACTTGAGCCCAGGAGGTCAAAAGTAGGCCATGATCATACCACTGTACTCTGCCTGGGCAACAGAATGAGACTTTATCTCAAAAAAAAAAAAAAAAAATTATTAAAAAAAAATTGCAGGCCAAGTGCAGTGGCTCCTGCCTGTAATCCCAGCACTTTGGGAGCCTGAGATGGGCAGATCACCTGAGGTTGGGAGTTCAATACCAGCCTAACCAACATGAAGAAACCCTGTCCTACTAAAAACACAAAATTAGCCGGGCATGACAGCGCATCCCTGTAATCCCAGCTACTCAGGAGGCTGAGGCAGGAGAATCGCTTGAACCCAGGAGGAGGAGGTTGACGTGAGCCAAGATCATGCCATTGCACTCCAGCCTCGGCAACAAAAGCGAAACTCCGTCTCAAAAAAACAAAAAAAATTGTAATGTGGTTGAGGACCAGTCCACAATATACTGCAGATATATAATCAAATTATTTTATAAATGTAGTAGTGTTGTCTGCTTAAGACCTAGTGTAGTTGCCATCAACTAAGTCACTCTCTTTTATTCTTAAAAGTACAAAAGGAAAGGAAAATCCAGTCAGGTCACTTAAAGTAAAGTTTAATTTAACTTATTTTACCCCTTCATTACTTTCCCACCTTCTATATTCTGTCAAAATGTCAGAAAATAACATTTCCAGAAAAACAAAAAATTTTTTTAGTCTGATAACCACCCAACACATAGTACCTGTGAACTTTGTTTTGTCCTGATACACAATCCACATTTGGGATGGCAAATTATATCACAGTTCATACAAATCAATGGCCTCAGTAGATTTAAACATGACCACACTCGTACCTTGATGAAAAATATGGATACTAAGTAATGTCATTCAATATGTTTATGGCACGTGATTGGGCCACCACAGCTCAGCATGAAGGTTCTAACTCTGCTCTATCACAGGTTAGACTAAAGGAAATTGTACCACAGTTCAGCATGAAGACTCTAACTCTGCTCTATCACAGGTCAGAGTGAGTTACCTGGTAAAGAAAAAAAAAAAAGTAATAAATTCCTTGAAGGCATGACTTATTTACGGCAGACAACTTGGTATTTGATAAAGGTAGCAATTCTCTTTTTAGAAGAGCTCGTTTTAGTTTGGTGCCATTACTTATTTTAAGAAGAAGGTAAGGATGGGAAACAATTCCTATAATGGTTCTACCTTGCTTCTCCCTTCCACATCACTACTACAGTTTGCACTGGCCCAATCACGTGCCATGAAATGCAAGCAAAACAGATCATATAGTTTTCTTCCACTTCTTAAATATGTATTAGAAGAAAAAAGTCCTGCTGGGATACCAGGGTGTGCCTCTACAGTCCCAGCTACTTGGGAGCTGAGGTAACTTGAGTCCAGAAGATCGAAGCTGTAGGGTACATGACTGTGCTCTCAATATCCATTGCACTCAAGCCTGGGAAATATAGCTCAACCCAGTCTCTTAAAAGAAGAGATAAGTCCCTTATTTTCTACAATGAGCCAAGTCTGCTTAAGCAACTATATGGCCTAGGTAACTGAATAAAGTGTTATGAATAGCGCCAACAGTAAGATGACAAATTGCAGTCCATCACAGCCTGTTCTTCAATCTCAAATGATGAGTCATATCTATAGTTTAGACTAATCCTCTTAAACAGAAAACTGTAAAATATTCAAAATAAAATAACTCACATATATTAATCCTCTGAAGGAAGTAAAAGCCTGTTTATAATTTTTCCTTTTTTTTTTTTTTTGAGACAAAGTCTCACTTTTGTCCCCCAGGCTGAAGTGCAATGGAGCGATCTCAGCTCACTGCAACCTCTGCCTCCCGGGTTCAAGCAATTCTCCTGCCTCAGCCTCCCAAGTAGCTGGGATTACAGGCGCCTGCCACCACGCCTAGATAATTTTTGTATTTTTAGTAGAGACGGGATTTCACCGTGTTGGCCAGGCTGGTCTCAAACTCCTGACCTCTGGTGATCGGCCCATCTTGGCTTCCTAAAGTGCTAGGATTCTAGGCGTGAGCCACCACGCCCAGTCTATAATTTTTTCTTAAATAAATATGATAATTTAAGAAAAGCGTAGCCAGGCGCGGTTGGCTCATGCCTGTAATCCCAGCTCTTTGGAAGGCTGAGGTGGGCGGAGTATGAGGTCAGGAGTTTGAGACAAGCCTGACCAACATAGAAAAACCCCATCTCCACTAAAAATACAAAATTAGCCAGGCATGGTGGCATATGCCTGTAATCCCAGCTACTCAAGAGGCTGAGGGAGGAGAATCACTAGAACCCAGGAGGTAGAGGTTGCAGTGAGCCAAGATTGTGCCATTGCACTCCAGCCTGGGCAACAAAGAGCAAAACTCCATCTTAAAAGAGAAAAAAAAAAAAAAAATAGTACAAAAATCCACCAAGTGTGGTGGCTTGTGCCTGTAGTCCCAGCTACTCAGGAGGCTGTGGCAGGAGGATTGCTTGAGTCTGGGAGGTCAAGGCTGTGGTGAGCTATGATTGTGTTACTGTATTCCAGCCTGGGTGAGAGATCACAATCCTGTCTCAAAAAGAAAAAAAAAGAGAAAAGCCTAAGAAAAAAACTAGTCTGGCACTTAGAATATGAGCAAAGTATTATATTACTAAGTGACCAAAACTCAAGATCCTTTTCATGTCTCGTGTTTCTGTTACTGAGAGAAAAATGAACTACCCTAAGACTTCATCTCAAACACCATTTAATGCACATTCCTTTTGTTATATTTAGTATCTCTCCCTATATTAATATATTAATATATCCTGATGCAAGCTTGCCTCTTTTTGAATTGAATCTTGTCACTTTCCTTTAGAGGCAGCTGCTGTGGGAAAACAATTAGAGTTTTTAAAAAATACGATTATTAGTGGAGATGGTGAAAAAGAGTGAAAAGTTTACCACTATTGAGAAATTAATGTTTGAGCTTTTAGCAATTGGTTACACAACCAATGTTGTGACATCATCTCTCTACCTAACAAAGCAGAAGGCAGGCTACATTAGAAATAAAAGTTGTCAAGAGTATGGCAGTATTAAAAATCTTTAATAGCTCTAACTCTATTTATAGTATCAAGTGCAATAGAATCCAGAGCTACATATGCATCTTTTCTGAATTGGGACCCATTTGAATCACAAATCACTGAGCTTACAGTGAAAACTATCAAGGTGATAATACAGGCATCTCTAAAGAATTTTATTCGCCACTCACTAGGAATTAGACAACCCAATTCAATGAGTACAACTTAGCTGACTCATATTAGAAGTGAAAAACCTTTCTTTTCATGAAAAACCACTGACCTCAAGTGAGTGGTAGGAAATAAACACCTATAATACAAGGCTATAAAGCAGTAAGAAGAAGCATTTGGTTTTTCTCTTTAATACGGCCAAGACAAATAGAAAAACATCCCTCTTATCCAAATCTAATCCATTCCTAAAAATGCACTGACAAATTTTCTTGTAACAGTAACCTACATTCTATGATTTTAAATAGAAAAAGAACATTTAGTTCAAACCCATTTAAAACTCCAAATTAATTTCCCCAAATATTTATTCTTAAACCCCTATATGTAATCCATCAGAAAGTTCTAAATTAAAAATGCCAATACAAAATTGTTTAATATTTGGTGAACCTGTTAGTGGGTATGTTTATGCATAGTATACACATCAGACACAAGTTACATTCCCTTTGACACTACAAACCCATACTGTAAGGTAAATAAACAATAATCTGTTAAAGATATATAATTAATGCAAATAAGACAATAAAAAATTAAACAAATTGCAAGGCTTTTGTTTCTAAAACTAACACTGTTATCAAAATTTTCTTTATAAAAGTCATATGCACAGTACAAGAGGACATATACATGGCCAAGTTTATACCTTTTGTCTTAGTCTTTATCATGTATCTTTTCTTCAGAGTAAGAGTTTTTCTAATTTCCCAGGCTTACCTACTTTTCGCAGCCTTTTCCATTATCTTAGAAGATACTAAGATTGCATAAGACCCTTAACATAATCATGAAACACAATCCTATTGGGAAAATAGCTGATACAGGACAGTAAGTCTACTTATATTCTCCAGCCACGTTTGTGTGCCACTTATGTTTCTGGCCACAATATACATGCAGGTTTTCTTCAGTAATATTTTAATGTGGATAGTCACAGCAAATATTAGGACTTTTTTTTAAAGACAGAGTCTCGCTTTGTCGCCCAGGCTGGAGTGCAGTGGCATGATCTCAGCTCATGGCAACCTCTATCTCCCAGGTTAAAGCAATTCTCCTGCCCCAGCCTCCCAAGTAGTTAGGACTACAGGTGTGTGCCACCACACTCAGCTAATTTTTGTATTTTTGGTAAAGGCAGGGTTTCACCATGCTGGTCAGGCTGGTCTCGACCTCCTGACCTCAAGTGATCCACCCGCCTCAGCCTCCCAAAGTGCTAGGATTACAGGCATGAGTCACCATGCCCAGCCAAATATTTGGATTTTAATTGAGAAAAGAAAATATAGTTCAAGTCCATCTTGAACTAAAGTGAGAATTTATATCAAGGAAGATATTCATATTACAGAAACTAAAAAGAGTGAACATAAGGAAGAAATGATTTATGAGTATCAGGTAGAAAAAGAAATAAAAATAAACACCAACTGGAAAAGAAATGAATAGAAAGGGAAAGAGGGGTCCTTTAATGCAGAGTTGAAAGATATCTTAGAGATCAATAAATCACACTTCCTTAATTCATAAATGAGGCTGAGAATTATACAATTATCTGCTCAAAGTGGCACACCTAACATAGTTATTTTAGAATTCAGTTGTTCTGATACATAGTCTAGGCTTTTTTTCTAGCATAGCAACAAAGCTTCTCCTTTATTTTTAAAGTCAGTATTTGTTTACTGTATGTAAAGCACTGTACTCAAGCCTGGAGATGTAACAATAAGCAAGACTGATCTAGTCACTGGACTCAAGGAAAATCAGCTTAATGGGGTCAAATACTGTACAGTCGACATATGACTAATTTAAAATAATTCTAACAAACACTATAAAGAAGCAGTATAGGGTGCTGTGGGAACATTTAACAAGCATTAGACTTAGGTTTGGGCATTATTACAGCTGGAAGAATGGTAGGTGGTAAAGGGAAATGTAAGTATTAGCATTTCAGACAAATGAACCACAGACCGAAAGCCCTTGAGGAAGACAGTGGTCCTACTCCAACAATCTGAAAGGGGGTCCTTGTGCCTGAAGCATTTTCGGGGAGCAAGGAATTAGTACAGAGATAGGACGCTAGTGAAAAGTTTGGGGCAAGATCATGCAGAGCCCTGTAAACCAGGTTAAGGAGGTTGATTTTTATGCTATGAACAATGGGAAGCTTCCGAAGAATTTTAAACAGAGGAATGACACCACTGGTTTGCATTTTTGTCAAAAGGTAAACAGGGGTTTCATTTACTGAGATTAGGAATTGTGAAAGAAGAACAAGTTTGAGGAATAAGCTCAGAAATTCAGTCTGGGTCACATTTAGTCAGGTAAAGGCAAGCCAAACGCTAGATCCATCTAAGGCCAAGATCTTTAACCCAGCCTACAGAAAAAACTGGAATTGCTCCAAGAGCTCCATAATGTCTTATTCAAATTTCATTTTAAGAAATATATGGCAGCTACTAGGTTAAAACAGTAGATTGAACATATATAATTTCACTTCCACTTAAACTCCAGTAAATTTTTATATTGAGAGACAGAGACATGAACCTACAAAAGTAGTGAGAACAGAAATAGAGAAAAAGTAAATAAAAATTTAAAAGCTAGAAAAAATATGTACAAGTGGTAACTGACTTAGCAGGCCTGAGTAACAGAATCCTAGGTTAAGAATGAGAAAAGCTGGCTGGGCGCTGGGGCTCACACTTGTAATCCCAGCACTTTGGGAGGCCGAGGCAGGTGGATCACCTATGTCAGAAGTTCGAGACCAGTGTGACCAACATGGAGAAACCCTCTCTCTCTAAAAATAAAAAAAAAAAATTAGCTGGTGTGGTGGTGGATGCCTGTAATCCCAGCTACTTGGGAGGCTGAGGCAGGAGAATAGCCTGAACCCAGGAGGTGGAGGTTGCAGTGAGCCAAGATGGCACCACTGCACTCTAGCCTAGGCGACAAACAAACAAACAAACAAAGAAACAAACAAACAAACAAACAAGAAACATCTCAAACAAACAAACAAAGAATGAGAAAAGCTAAGAACCAACCTAATTTAAACCACAGCATGCTTCAAAGGTTCAGGGATAGGCCAGTGCTAGGTAGCTGTCAATGGAGAAGAGGGGTAGTCTAAAATCTGTTT
Organism: Aotus nancymaae; assembly: GCF_030222135.1. Taxonomy (NCBI): domain Eukaryota; kingdom Metazoa; phylum Chordata; class Mammalia; order Primates; family Aotidae; genus Aotus; species Aotus nancymaae. The sequence goes on along the minus strand of NW_026988523.1, from coordinate 10,666,691 downwards.
AAGAGGCAGGGTACCAAGATACTCTCGCCCACCTACTATATAAGTAAATGTCCCTTCCCAACCCAGGTAAAAGAATGGAGGTTTGCTCTCTTGTAAGGGTAAAATAAATGTTTGACAAACAATTGTCACAGTTGAGGAAAGCCTACTCTAAACATATAAGACATACGTGCTTGCCCCAAAGTTCTCTTCAACTCCCATTTTACTCTCAAAACTAGACTTTTATGCTCCAGCAGACAATTTAGAAGAACACTCTGGGCATCAGACTATCCCAAGAGAAAAGAACTAAAGATACTAACAAAAGGGCTCCCCCGACAAATAGCAGGTCCAAGTCACCTTATAGTAAAGCCTTTAAAATGAGGAAGGTCCATCTCCACACTTAGATCCTCCAGTAAACTTTCCCTTCTCCTATTTTTAATCTGAAGCAGACCAACAAGAATTCCAAGAAACCAAAATAAAGCTTCTGGCAGAAGAATATAGAGATTGAAAAAAAAAAAAAAGGACACAGAAAAAGGCAAGTTGAAGGAGACACAAAGAATACAGGAAAAAAACAAAAAATTGTTATCCTCAAAGAGATAAATACAGGAAAAAAATGGCATCCAGGAAATAAAAATTAGATACTTTTTAATAAAAAGCAACACTTAACAGAGCTCAAAAGATATTCTGTATATTAAAAATATAATAGCAGAAATGAAAAAATTCAATAATAAAATTAAAAGATAAAATTCAGAAAATAGATCAAAAAGACAAAAAGATGGAAAAGAAAAAGGTAAACCAAGAAACCAATCTAGGAGGGTCAAAATAAAAATAACAGACAAGAAAAAAAATTAAGAAATTATTTGTGAAATTTCTCAGTACTAAATGACGTGAGTTTCCAGATTGAAACCCATTGAGTGTCCTGCAAAACTGATGAAAACAAATGCCCACCAAAACATATCAGTAAGAAAAAACCAGTTATGTACAAAACATCAGGAATAAGAATAGATGTGGACTCTCAAAAGCAACATAGGAATCTGGAAGACAATGGAGAAATGAGTTCAACATTCTGACAGAAAAGAATTTCTAACCTGGATTATTATTCACTTAGCCAAACTAACATCCAAGTGTGAGAATAAAGGTAATTTATATAATCAAGGCCTCAAAAATTTTGCCTATCACTAACTGCTAATCAGGAAAAATGGCCTACCAGAGTGTTACAGGAAAGGGTCCTAGTCCAGACCCTAAGAAAGAGTTCTTAGATCTCATGCAATAAAGAATTCAAGGCGAGTCCACAGTACAAAGTGAAAGCAAGTTTATTAAGAAAGTAAAGAAATAAAAGAACAACTACTCTGGTCGAGCGTGATGGCTCATACCTGTAATCCCAGGATTTTGGGAGGCAGAGGTGGGCAGATCACGAGATCAGGAGTTTGAGACCAACCTGACCAACAGGGAGTACCCAGTCTCTACTAAAAATACAAAATTAGCCAGGCGTGGTACTGTATGCCTGTAATTTCAGCTACTCAGGAGGCTGAGACAGAAGTGCTTAAACCCAGGAGGCGGAGGTAGAGATGAGCCAAGATCACATCATTGCACTTCAGCCTGGGTAACAAGAGCAAAACTCGAGAGAGCTCGAGAGAGAGAGAGAGAGAGAGAGAGAGAGAGAGAGAGAGAACGGAATAAAAGAATGACTACTCCGGCTGGGCGTGGTGGCTGACACCTGTAATCCCAGCAGTTTGGGAGGCTGAGGTGGGTAGATCACGAGGTCAAGAATTCGAGACCAGCCTGGCCAACATAGTGAAACTCCGTCTCTCCTAAAAATACAAAATTAGCCGAGCGTGGTGGCACATGCTTGTAATCCCAGCTACTCGGGAGGCTGAAGCAGGAGAATTGTGTGAACCCGGGAGGCGGATATTGCGATGAGCTGAGATCGCACCATGCACTCCAGCCTTGGCAACAGAGTGAGACTCGGTCTCAAAAAAAAAAGAAGATGGCACAGAGGAAATAGCATGGTATGACAGCCTTCAGTAAGCCAGTCTCTTTAGTCACACTGCTGCAGAGGGGACTGGTGGCTAGTTATCAACCTTTTATTCTTACTTATTGTCATATTGAGATATTACTTCTTTCTCTCCTGTACTGGAGCACCTGTTTTTTAACTATGCTTTTCGTTTTGTTGGATTACTTTCTATTATGAACTGAATGTGTCTCCCCAAAGTATTTTACATTGAAGCCTTATCTCTGAGTGTACTGTATGTGGACAAAGGACCTGTGAGGAAAATAAAGATTAAATGAGGCAATAAGGGTGGGACCTTAATTTAATAGAGCTGGTGCCTTTATAAAGGGGAGAGACTCCAGAGTTCTCTCTTCCTCATGTGAGGACACAGTGAAAAGGTGGCCATCTGTAAGCCAAGAAAGAGCCCTCATCAGGAACTGAATTGGCCAGTACCTTGATCTTGGACTTCCCATCCTACAGAACTATGTGCATATAAATTTGTGTTGTTTAAGTCACACAGTCCACAATATTTTGTTAAGGCAGCCTGAGGAGACTAAGACATTCCCCTGTTTTGAAGGAGATCCTCTTGTCAGAGTGTGAACAAGAGCAACTCCATCTTACATAGGAGGTGGGTTCGATGAAGCTGAAACCTACCAGGCTGCATTCCCAGATGGTTAAGGCATTGCACGTCACAGGATGAGATCAGGTCAGCACAAAATATAGGTCATAAAGACCTTGCTGATGAAACAAGTTACAGTAAGAGAGAAAGCATACCACAACCAAACTGGTGACGAGAGTGACCTCTGGTCGTTCTCACTGCTACACTCTTACCAGCATCATGACAGTTTATAAATGCCATGGCAATGTCAACAAGTTACCCTATATGGTCTACAAAGGGGAGGCATGAATAATCCCCCCCTTGTTTAGCATATCATCAAGAAACAACCACAAAAATGGGCAACCAGAAGCTCTTGGGGCTATTCAGGCTTAGCCTGGACAAAAGAGCAAGCAATCTCTCTCTCTCTTTTGTAGGGTCTCACTCTATGGCCAAGGCTTGCCTCAAATTCCTGGCCTCATGCAATTCTCCTGCCTCCACCCTCCCAAGTTGCTAGGATTACAGGTGTGAACCACTATGCCTGGCCTAGACCTTGTCCTTTTAAAAAAAACAAAAGAAAAAAAATAACTACTGGAGGATATGCTTGAACAAAGCAAGGAAGTAAATAAGAAGATTCAGGCAACCAGGAATACAACTTATGAGAAAGGCAAAAGGAATTCTAAGAATGACAGCAAGAGAAACTCCTAAAATGAGAGCTATTCAGGAAATAAGCCTAAAGGTAAGAATAGGTGGGTTCCATGAGGAAAGTTTCCAAGAAAAAAGAACACAAAGCAAAATAACACTAGATCTGATAGGATGCCTGATATTATCAACCTTGAATAAAAATGTGCTGCAATACTACAGAAAGGTATGAGAAATGTAAGTAATAAGAAGAAACCTAAACACGAAAAAAGGGCAATTATAAATTTCAAAAAAAAAAAAAAAAAAAGGAAGAAAAAATAATAATGATATTCAACCACACTTAGCATAGGCATAATAATATAAACATTGAATATTGATAAAAACCAACCAACTAACCACAAAAAACTATGGTGAGGAAGTTGGAATGGTTTTATATGATAGCAAAATCCTCATCCGCCATAATAGAAAATCAATCAAAAGGTTTCAGTCAAAAGACATATACAAGAACACACATGGCAGCACTATTCATAATAGTCAAAAGCTAGAAACAATCCAAAATAAAAACCAACAGTCAAATGGGTAAGTTTTGGTAATTCATAAAATAAAATGTTATATACCAGGGAGAATGAAAGAAATATAACTACAGAAAACAGTATGTTTGACTCTCACAAATATACTGTTAAGCAAAAAAACACATAAAAGATATAATTTTGTTTAAATAAACATCAAAATTGGGTAAACCTAATCTATAATATTAAAAGTAAGTTTAGTGGGCCAGACATGGTGGCTCATGCCTGCAATCCCAAGCACTCTGGGGGGCCAAGGCGGGCGGATCAAGAGGTCAAGAGTTCGAGACCAACATGGCCAACATAGCGAAACCCCGTCTCTACTAAAAATACAAAAATTAGCTGGGCATGGTGGCAGGCGTCTGTAGTCCCAGCTACTCAGAAGGCTGAGGCAGAAGAGTCACTTTAACCCAGGAGGAGGAGGTTGCAGTGACCAAGATTGCACCACTGCACTCCAGCATAGGTCACAAAGGGAGACTCTATCTCAAAAAAAAAAAAAAAAAAAAAGTCAGTTTAGTAGTCACTATTTGGAGGTGCACTGTCTGATAAAGGGGGTAAGTTGGCTTCTGCAATGGTAATAATGTTCTGTTTTTTAAGCAGGGTTTACATTACAGATATGCCCCTTTATGCAAATTCATCAAGCCATACATCAAGCTCTACAATTTATGTACTTCGTCTACATTATCCTTTCATTAAAAGTTTACTTGAAAAACATTGGACAAATTATTCAACTTAATTAAACTTCAATTTCCTCATCTATGAATAGGGACTATAAAAATACCTAACCTCTTAGGGAGTTTTTTGAGGTTCAAATGAAATAATGCACATCCAGTGCTTAACAAAGTGCTTTGCACATACTAGGCATACAATATTGTTTTTTTCTATTATTAATTATTTGGGCATTGAAAAGGAGGGAAACTGTAATCCCAGCTACTTAGGAGGCTGAGGCAGGAGAATCGCTTGAACCCAGGGAGCGAAGGTTGCAGTGAGCCAACATCACACCATTGCACTCCAGCCTGGGTGACAGAGTGAAACTGGCAAAAAAGAAGAAAAGAAAAAAAGAAAGGAAACACAACAACATGACTATATAATTCCATTTGAACAAACCCAAATGTGATTTATATGAAAACACTAATTTAGCTGTGTAGTCAGATAACTAGATTCAAATCTTCCATGTATTATACATAATTTTGGGCAAATGTGATATTCTAATAGAAGAAATTTATATTTGGTCTTTGTCCCAGGTTCCTTGCACAGAACTGCTAAAACCTTTAGAATTTCCAGAGTATTGAGTTGGAGAAGCATCTTTTGTTATTCACAGTAAGTCCCTTTCAAGCTTACTTAAGTTTATACAAATGAGTTGAGTCTTAGTGTCCCCTAAACAGGAGCTGGTTGCCAGAGGAACCAACTGTGTGATTAGAGAATTGGAACTTTCAGATCTAACCCTGACCCACATGGAAGAAATGAGGCTGGAGATGGAGCTAATCACCAATGACCAATGATTTAATCAGTCATACCTATGTAATAGAGTTCCATAAAAACTCTAAACAGTGGGATTCAGAGAGCTACCATGTTGGTGAATACATCCACATGTCAAGATGCTGGTGTACCCTAAAACTCCACGGGACAGAAGCATCTGCTTTGGGAACCTTCCAGACCTTGCCCTATATACTTCCTCATCTGGCTATTCATTTGTGTCCTCTATAATATCCTTTTGGTAAACTGATAATAGTAAGTACTGTATACTGTTTCCCTGAGTTCTGAGAGCCATTATAGCAATTTATCAAATCTGAGAGGGGTTTGTGGGAACCTCTGATTTTCTAAATTATAAAAGAGGATAACATTGCAGTTTTGTGCATGAGGGTTTAGAGAGAATTTTAGAAATGGATTAAAAGTAGAAGGTAATTTCAAACAAAGAATATTTGAAACTGTTTAAGTCTACCTTGGTTTCATGTATGCATATGTGAATACATGAGTTATTTAAAATATGAAGGTAAATAGTCAAAGAAACCTCTGAAAGGGTTGAAAATGGATGCCTCTGTGGAGCAGAAACTAGCTGAAGCAATGGGTAGAAATAGGGAAGGTAAATTATCTTTTTCATTTCAATCCCTGCAGAACTGACTTTTTAATGATATACATCCACTGCTTTGACTTAAAGAATCAGAAAAGAAATGCTAGGTATAAGGTTTTTAATCTTTCCCTTTTAAATATCTAATCAGCATCTGAAATATTAGGTTCAAACTTAGACTTCTGCATAACTGTACAATTTTTACTTCTCCCATAAGAAAAGTAATAGAGTACCTGAATATACCGGAAATAAGGTAATACTAACCCAAAATACCATGGCACACGCTGACCTCTGCTAGAATTCCTATATGGAGTTGCTTAACATAACTCAATACAGATTTTCAGCAGATAAAATTGTTTTCAAAGATCTTTGAGGCCCTGTATGGTAGCACATGGCCTGTAATCCCAAGTATTCAGGAGGCAGACGGGGGAGGATCATTTGAGCCCAGGAATTCAAATCCAGCCTGGGCAATACAGTAAGACCCTGTCTCAATTTTTTTTTTTTTAATGATCTTAGAGAAGAGTTACCAAACTACAAATATTTGGCAAAGGGAGGCTCAAAGTCAAAGTGGAGCCCTGGCAAGACCCATGTCCTCAACTTAGGTTATTTGATTAAATGAGGTAACATACCAAAAAGAGTTGAGAGCAATTTCTGAAACACAGAAAAGTACTCAATAAATGTTACCTCTGATTATTATCATTCTTGAAGAGCATGAAGGTCAAGTGGTTAAGAGCACAGACTTTGGAGTCAGACTGCCTGAAAAGGAATTCCTGTCCGACAGATCACTTGCCAGCTGTGTGACTCTAGTCAAGATACTTAATTTCTTAGAGCTCGTTTCTTCATCTTTAAAATGGAATCATTTGATTTCTACTTTGTAGGAATGTGGTGAAGATAAATGAGAAATATCAAGCATTACAAACAATGCTTGGCATGCTGTAAAGCCCTCAATAAATAATAGCACTTATTATTATTTTAACTTCACATATCTGAAACAATAAGTTCATTTGTTACTACTGAAAATTTTCAGATGCTAAAAATATTGTAATGAAATATGATAGAAAAAACTGATTTAAACTGTGAATGATCTTTAGGATTATATGATGAATGTAAATAAACCTTTCCTTGGAAATATTCTGGGGAAAAAAATACTGCACAGTTTTGCTCTAACAAAAACATGCTTCCATCTGATACCATCGGACAGACTCTGGTATTATCACTGTGCCAAAAATCTACACATTATTCTTGATATAAACTTTACAAAGAAAGAGACAACAAATCCAGAGCCTTTTGGCTACAAAATCAGTAACAAGCAGAAATGAAATATAAAGGCAGAAACACATTTGTTTAGGTCTATTTGTTCAGCTTAATGTACACCATTTAGGTGTACCAATTCCCTCTCAGATTTAAAAAAAATGAGTGGGGGATAAGGGGGAATGAGAAGAGAGAAAAAAATATTTTTAATGTCACTGTTTTATTCTAATCAATTAGTTCAAACACTCCCAGCTCTATAAGTCTCTTACCACTCACAGTTGATTGCTAAACTTGAAAGGAATAATCGATCTTCATCTATTTCTCTATAGATTTCAACTGGTACAAAAATGTGTATATACTTCTCAAATGCAATCACAAGAATAGAAAACAATGATAAATCGTATGGGTGACATCTTTTGCTTTTTTTAAAAAAGTTGAATCCAAACTCAAAAGATTTAAAGAAGGAAATAAAGTTGTCACTCTTTCTTAAAATTAAAGCCTGAGAAAACACACACATACACATACACACACACACACAAATTAAGTCTTAAATCCTGTGGGCATTCTGTTGCTTTTCCAAAACTATCTGAACTCCTCTGTAGGTCCACAAACAAGACGTTCATTGTGTGGATCTGTAAATTGTATGACGTCATTGCAACACAAGCACCAATTGGTATTATAAACAGTTTGTGTTTCCAAGGGTACTAGGAACGTTAAACACCCTGCATTAATGCAAAGTCCAAGAGCACGACCTTCCTGAGAATACCAGCAGCCTGCCTACTTTCTTTCTTTTTAGTCACTGTTTCCAACAGAGAAAGGATACTGATTTTGCTCCTAATAATTCCTCCAAATAATATAGTTGGAACATTCTTCAATCATTCAATTATTCATCTTTATATTCTTAATATAATGACACCAAAAAAACAGGATTAAGAATTTACATAGCCCTAGCAGGGCCCTAATAGAGAGACTCTCAAAAGGCTATGCTGGAGTCCTTTAAGAAAACTTCATAATATAAATTTTTTTAATGTAAGGCACATAAACACTTCTAATTTATCCTTACAGTTATGTTCCTCTGTGTTATGGAGTACTCTGTTAGTAACACAGAGAAATAATTTCTTCTTTGTGTGGATTTCCTAGAAAAGTTACATTTCTTTACTTACTATTCGCCTCGAACTCACATATAAAAATTCACTATACAAACTTGTTTATGCTAGCTGGAGTAACTACTGCAACATAAAAACACGGACTGAGTATGAGATGATTATGATTACATTATTGTTAAAAGTCAAAAAGGTTGTATGTCTTTATAAAGGTATCTAAAAAAAGATGATATGTAGAGCTAAATTGTTATAAAAGGTCTGTAGCTAAGCTCTTCTCTAGTATCTATCCAGAGGTAGGCCTAAATATTTATATTATGTTCACATCAAATTTATTTGTGGAATGTGTTTTCCATGAGTTACACATCTTCTTGACGTTTTGGACAATTCCAGAGTTCTTATTTTTCTATTTAGAAAATAATTTTTTTTTTGAGACACAGTCTCACTCTGTCGCTAGGCTGGAGTACAGTGGCATGATCTTGGCTCAATGCAACCTCCACCTCAGCCTCCCGAGTAGCTGGGACTATAGGCACGTGCCACCACACCCAGCTAATTTTTGTATTTTAGTAGAGATGGGGTTTGACCATGTTGGCCATGATGGTCTAGATCTCTTGACCTTGTGATCCGCCCGCCTCAGTCTCCCAAAGTGCTGGGATTATGGGTGTGAGTCACTTCCCAGTCTTAGGAGATAAATGTTTTAAGCAAGTATTTCTCAAAACAGAGATTGGAAACCGACAAGAAAAACAGGCAGAATTCACAGAGACTAAAATTAAAGAGATCCAAAGAGCTGTTTAATAATGATGGCAGCAGCCAGGAGCTCAAAGCTGTATGAATAGAATGACCTCCACACCTTCTGGCTTCTCTCCTTATTGCATCTCACATTCAGACTTATAATGCCAAGATTATAGAACAACAAAAATTTCTATTTAGCATTCATATTTCATCAATTTATAAAACATTAAATATTAGTCTAATTATAATAACAAGAACAAACAGTCAAGTTTAGGAACAAATCACTGATTTATAAGCTTACAACTGATGAGTGCGGAAGTGGGCATATTGGAGAGCAGTCCTCCAGCCCCAAATGTTCAATGTACCATGAGCATCAGTCAGTAGGTTTCACAGAAGGAGTGGAGAAATTTGGGAGAATGAATCATGTCAGTTAATCCAACAAGTCTTTTATAAAATACTCTTGATATTTTAGTGAAGTTGGTTATTTAGGATATAGAGTTTGACTTAGGGAAATAAGATAATGGGAAACATTTTACCTGTAAGTGAATTTGTTTTTTCTTATTTGGAAGACTTTTTTAAAAACTTTGTATGAATGATTTACCTGATTTTAAAAGCCCATAACAAAAGTCATATTGTTAAGCTTAACATGAATTTAAATTAAATATACTGAAATACCATTTTAATCATCTTAATTAAGAATAAGATGAAGAAAAAAATCATCAAGTATTTTGCCAATCTAAAAAGAAAAAGCAACCTCTCCGTTAAATCTATTTTCTAAAGAATAATTGACCTTTATACATCTTTCTTTGGTTCATTGTCATATCGTTTTTCATCTTCGGGGTTAAATTTCTACCTGATAACGCTTTTATGTCGCAGTTTGACATAATCTGATTTATACTGAGCAGAAGTCTTAATAAGAAGTCTACAATTGTTGACAAAAGTCAAGACTGTAGGGAAAAATAAAACTAGAAACACACACGAGATAAAAGGTGTCAGACTTTCTTGAATCTTCTGGTTTGCTAAAATTATTATCAAATATATTTTTAAAAGAAAATTTACATTTATTACAAGGGCAAAACAAACCTCACATTTCAAGTAATTTGTAAGATCATTAAGTCTAAAATAAAAGATTATTTTTCAGTAATTCAAACTGTTAAGGTTGTTTATGGCTATATTCTATACTCTGAAGTCTAAATCATTATATTTAGACTTCAGAGTATAGAATATAGCCATAAACAACCTTAACAGTTTATGGCTATAAAAACAAAATAAACATCATTTGTGATATCAAAACATGCAAGGGGGAGTGACTCATCCCTGTAATCTCAGCACTTTGAGAGGCCAAGAAGGAAGGATGACTTGGGCCCAGTAGTTCAAGACCCACCTGGGCAATCAAGTACGATTCTGTCTCAACAAAAAATCAAAATATTAGCTGAGCATGGGGGCACACATCTGTAGTCCAAGCTACTAGGGATGCTGAGGCAGGCCAGGAGGCCAATGCTACAGTGAGCTGTCTTCACACCACTGCACTCCCAGTCTGAGTGACAGAGAAAAACCTGGCCTCTAAAAACAAAACAAAACAAAACAAAACATGTAGTTTACCTAGGAAGACAGACATCTTTTAATAACAGCTTTATGAAGACAGAACTCACACAGCACATATTTATCCACTTAAAGTGTACAATTCAATAGTTTGTACAATATTCACAGATATGTGCAATCAATATAGATGATTTTAGAACATTCTGGTCACCTCAAAAAGAAGTTATTGCCCTTTAGCATCCATCCTACCATCCCCCTCAGCCCTAAGAAACTACTAATCTGCTTCCCGTCTCTATATATTTCCCTAATCTGGATATTTTATATGAAAGGAATCATATAATATGTGTGGTGTTTCACTTAGCATTATAATCAAGATTCATCCATGTTTAGAAAGTGTTAGTACTATATTCTTTTTAGGGCTGATTATTATTCCATTGTATAGATATACTACATTTTGTTTATACATTCATCAGTTGATGAACATTTGGGTTGTTTCCACCTTTTGGCACTTTTGAATAATGCGGCTATAAACATTCATGTATGAGTTTTTATGAGGACATATGTTTTCATTTCTCTTGATTATATATCTTGGAGTGGAATTGCTGAGTCATTTAGTAATGCTATTTTAATCATTTGAAGAACTGGCAGGCAGTCTTTCAAAGCAGCTACATGATTTTATGTTAGCAATGTGGAAGGGTTAAAATTTCTCCATATACATGTCAATACTTGCTATTATCTGACTTTTCGATTCTAGATATCCTAATAGCATGATGTAGTATCTCACTGTTGTACTGATTTGTATTTCCCTAGTGATTAATGATGCTGAGCATGTTTTCATGTGCTTACTGGCTATTTGCATATCGTCCTTAGGGAACTATTTATTGAGATCCTTTGCCTATTTTTAAAATTGGCTTGTCTTTCTATTATTTTTATTTATTTATTTATTTATTTATTTATTTATTTATTTATTTATTTAGAGACAGAGTCTCGCTTTGTTGCCAGGCGCCAGGCTGGAGTGCAGTGGTGCGATCTCAGCTCACTGCAACCTCCGCCTCCCAGGTTCAAGCAATCTTCCTGCCTCAGCCTCCTGAGTAGCTGGGACTACAGGTGCACGCCACCACAACCAGATAAATTTCTTTTGTATTTTTAGTAAAGATGGGGTTTGACCATGTTGGCCATGATGGCTTCGATCTCTTGACCTCGTGATCCGCCTGCCTCAGCCTCTCAAAGTGCTGGGATTACAGGCGTGAGCCACTGTGCCCGGCCTGGCTTGTCTTTTTATTATTGAGATATAAGAGTTTTTTATACGTTGTGGATACAAGTCCCAAATTAGGTATTTAATTTGCAAATATTTTCTTCTATTCTGTGGTTATGTCCTTTTACTGTCTTGATGGTATCCGTTGGTTTTAAATATTGATGAAGTCCAATTACTTATTTTTTCTTTTGTTCTTCATGCTTTTGATGCCAATTCTAGAAATACTTTGCTAATCCAAGGTCATGAAGATTTACCTATATATTAATTCTTGTTTTTCTTTTTTGAGACACAGTCTCACTCTGTTGCCCACATTGGAGTGCAGTGGCATGCTTATGGCTCATTGCAGCCTCAACTCACAGGCTCAGGTGATTCTCCCACCTCAGCCCCCTGAGTACTTGGGACTACAAGCACACGCTACCATACCTGACTAATTTTTTCTATTTTTGGTAGAAGTGGGGTTTAGCCATGTTGCCCAGGCTGATCTTGAACCCCTGGGCTCAAGTAGGTGGGAAGCCACCTGCCTTGGCTTCCCAAAGTGCTGGGATTATTATTATAGTTTTACCTCTTATGATGAATGGTCTTGGTAACCTTGTCAAAAATCAATTTGTTTTATCAGAGACTTGGTTTTATTTCTATCTGTACACACACACACACACACATCCCTGAGCCAGTACCACACTGTCTTGATTCTTGATTACTGCTACTTTGTAGTAAGTTGTGATAATGAGAAGTGTCTTTTTGTCTCCTAGGATTGCTGTGGCTATTCTGGGTTGCAGGCAATTCAATATAAATTTTAGAATCAGTTTGTCAAAACGTCAGCTGGGATTCTGACAGGGATTGTATTGAATCTGTGGATCATTTTTTGAGTACTATTGCCATCTTAACAACACTAAGTTTTCTAATCAATGAACATGGGGTATTTTCCATTTATTTATATCTTCTTTAATTTCTTTCAATAGTGTTTTGTGGTTTTCAAAGGTTTTGCACGTCTTTTATTAAACTCCTAAATATCTTATTCTTTTCGATGTTTTGTGAATAAAACTGTCTTGATTTCATTTTTGAATTATTCATTACAAGTATATAAAAATACCACCGATTTTTCTATATATTAATTTTGTATCCCATAATCAAGCTGAAGTCATATATTTACTGTATATTTTAGTGACTTTCTTAGGATACTACATACATATGAATGTGTCACTTGCAAACAGAGATCGTTTTACTGTTGGTTTACAATCTGGATGCCTTTTCTTTCTTTCTGTAGCCTAACTGCCCTGGTTAGAATTTCCAAGAAGATGTTGTAGTGAGAGCAAACATCCATATCATTTTCATATTAGGGGGAAAGTATCTAATGTTTCCTCATTAACTGTGATATTAGCTGTGGATGTTTGCTGATGGCCTTTATCAGGCTGAGAAAGTTCCCATTTATTTGTTGAGTGTTTTTTTTTTTTTTAAATCATGAAAGGTGTTGACTATCATCAAATGTTCTTCCTGTGTTTATTAGAAGGATCATGTTTTTGTCCTTTATTCTGTTAATATAATCTATTACCCTCATTGATTTTCTTATGTTCACATAACCTAGCATTCCTAGGATACATACCACTTGGTCATAGTTTATAATACTGACATGTTGCTGGGTTCAATTTGCTAGTATTTTATTGAGGATGTCCCTCTATTTTTAGTAAGAGGATTCCTTTGTTGTTATTGTTTAGTCTATTTTCTCTGATGTTAGCATAGCCACTTCAGCCTTCTTGTTTTCGCTCCTTGTATGATATATCTTTTTCCATCCTCTTACTTACAGCTGATTTGTATTTCTTAAAGTGTGTCTCCTGTAGAAAACATATAGTTGATTCCTTTTTTTTTTTTTTTACACAAATGCTTCTGTATTTTGTTTCAGGAGATTCCTATTTTTAATCCTATCTCACAAGTGCTTCTTTTTTATTGGATTGTTTCATTCACATTTCATGTTATTTTTGACATAACTGGATTTATATCTACTTTTTTACCCTTTGTTTTCTATTTATCTCTTGTTTTTATTGTTGGTGTTCCTCTATTTTTCTTTTACTGTTTTCTTTTGCATTAAGTGAATATTTTCTAATAAATTTAAATTCAATTATTTTTCACTTTATAAAAAGTTATTGTTTCCTAGTTTCTCTAGAGCTTAGTATACATATCTCAACAGAATCATCTTCAGATTTATACTAATTTAATTCCAGTGAGATATAGAAATGTTACTCCCATACAGCTCTATTCTTTTTCCACTTTTTGTGGTATTATACATATTACATGTATTAATATTATTGGGTTTATAATATTATAAACATGTAATATGTTATACATATATTACATGTATTAATATTATAAACCCAATATTAATACATTTCTATAATTACTTTATAATTATTGCTTTAGTCCAACAGAGCTTTATTCCCACCTATGACTTTTGTGCTGTAATTGGAAAATATACTACAAATATATTACGTTCCTGTATGTTATGAGTCCAACAATAATAATATAAATGTTATTTTATACAATTGCTTTTAAATCAATTACAAAAAGAAAGGAAAAAATAAGCATTTATATATCCTTTAAATTACATAATTAGCTTTAGTGGAGCTCTTTTTTTTTTCATTTGGATTTGAATGACTGTCTGGAGTTATTTGCTTTCAGCCTGAAGATCTTTAGTATTTCCTCTAAGGCAAGTCTGCTGGTGACAATTGGTCTCAGTTTTTGTTTCTCTGGAAATATCTTTATATCATTCTGATTTTGCTTATATCTCAACAAAGATAGCTTTGTTAGAGATAAGATTTTTGGTTCACAGTTTTTTTTAAAGAGTGTTTTGAATATTGTCTTCTGGCCTCCATGTTTCTTTCCCACAGAGAAGGTGTTAATCTCACTGAAGCTTCCTTGTAAATAATAAGTGGTATTTTGGTAGCTGATTTCACGATTTTCTCCTTGTACTTGGCTTTCAGTATTTTTACCATTATGTGTTTGTGAATTTCTTTGTGTTTATCCCACTTGGAGTTCACTGAGCTTTCTGGCTGTGAAGCTTATTGTTTTTCAATAAATTTGGGGAGTTTTCTGCTACTGCTTCTTTGAATATTTTTCTGCTTCTTTATCTTTCTCTTCTCCTTCTGTACTCTCGAGAAGAAAGCATTCCAACAAGGAGCTGAGAAAAGAGGGAGCCTTGTGTTCTTGGCTTGGTTGCCAAGATTTGACTGCAATAGTCTCAGTGAGCTCAGTAGTGGGAGATCAGGACAAGTTTCAAGTATCACAGGCTCTTGCTTTTTCTTAGCATATTTGTGTAAGTTCTCTTCAACTTTTGTAGGTTTTTCTTTATTTATTGTATGCCTTTATGATCATTTCCAAAAACATTAAATAATTGTTTTCATTATGTTTCAATAATTTCACTGAGAAATACATCAGCAGATATCCTCAGACTGCTATACCAAAAGATGATCTAATCCAGACATTAGTTTTTAAAGACCCTGTGCACGTAATTACAGTTATGATACATGAAATGTATAAAATATAATGAGTATATAATATGGGGAGACTTAACCTAGTTTTGGAGATCAGGGAACATTTCTCTAAGAGAGTGATATTTGAATTGAGCTCTGAAGGATAAATAGACAAAGCCTATAAGAATAAAACAAGCAGGAAGAAGGAGCAGCAAAAGATCTCAGACAGAGACAACAGCAGTTGACTAGGTGAAAAGGAGCATGGCACATTCTGGGAACTGAAAGTAGTCCTGTCATTGAAGCAGAAATATGAAGGAGAAGAATGACTCCAAGTAAAGCTGGAGAGGTAGAGGCCAGAGTATGTTATAAATTTTAAGCCTAATTTCAAGAAGAATGAACCATCAATGTATAGTTTTGAACAGAAGAGTTACAGAGTCGGATTTGTCTCTTTGAAAGATCTTTCTGGCTATACGTAGACAACTGACTTGTCAAATATGTCAAATATAGGGACACTTTTGCTTAGAAGCTGTCATAGGTTGAATTGTACGCTCCCCCAAAAGTGTGTTAAAGTTATGGCCCTTGGTATCTGTGATTGTGATTCTATTTGGAAATAAGGTTAACTGCAGACATAATCAAGTTAAGGTAAAGTCATACTGGAGTACGGTGGATCTGAAATCTAATGACCCAAAATCATCATAATAAAAGAAAAATTTGGAGTCACAGAAGAGACACACAAAGAAGGCAGCCACATGACATTGGACACAGAAATTGAGGTGATCAAGCTAAAAGCCAAGGAAAACCATAGATTGTCAGCAACCACCAGAAGAAGTAAGAAGAAAGGCAAGGAACAGATTTTCGTGCAAAGCCTTCACAAAGAACCAACCCTGCTGACACCTAGATTTTAAGCTTCTACCCTCCTGAACTTAGAGAAATACATTTTTATTGCTTTAAGCTACCTCTTTGTGGCAATTAATTACAGTCCTAGAAAATGAGAACAGAGGCTATTATGGTAATCCAGGCAAGGATTACCAATTACTGGTAGACTGAGACCAGTATAGTGGGAGGAGAGATAAACAAAGGTTATAATAGAGAAATAGTTAAGCGGCAAAAAGGACATGAATTGCTGATGAACTAGATTTAGTGACAGAAAGGGAAAGCAAAGTGTTAAAGATGGCCATCTGATTTCTGGATTATCCAATCAGATGGCAGATTTTGAAAACAGGATTTTCTTGCATCAGACCTTTTTCTAACTATCATTATAAACTTTTTCCCTTTAATTCATATTTAAAGATTCCTCCTTGAGCTTTACAGGCCCAAAACTATATTCTGATCTTAATGATTTCATTTCTATTTCATTTCTCTTTCTTGAGTAGCATTTTAGGAGTCTGAAATTGAAATGAAAAGATAAAGAACTAGACTGCCAATCCCAAAATAAATTATTTTCTCATCTCCATACAACTATAAACATTAAAATAGGGACTGTTTACATTTTACTTAAATATTAATGTTTATACTGCCATATTGCTGGGATAGATACTCTTCCTATTCCAACATTTCTTCCTACTATCAATGAATAGTGAGATTTCAGAGTGAGTATACTATTTTAATATTCATATTTACCCCTGGTTTTTTATTATTTAAATGAAAAATGCAAAATTTATAGGTTTAGAATATATTTTTTCACATAATTTTAAAATATTGAACTAAACTCCTCAGAATTAATTTAAAATAAAACTCACATAGGCTCAATCATAATCTCAAAGTGGATTATGAGGAAAATAGAACAAAAAGTTCCCCCACCCCCAGATAAATTTCCAGTTTATAAAATTTTTCAAGCACTTTACTCTCTTAAATAACATAATTTTTCAATGTTTTTGGACCTCAACCAGAAATCGATTTGGCAAATCTGAAACCTTTATGTGTATGTCTTTTCTGATTTGACCATCTGACACTCTGAGCCTTATATATAAACATTTAGTTAACATAGCTAATTGAAAATAGTCAACATCTTATATAACATTCTATTTCAACTACTGACTATAATTGCAACCAACTTTGAAAAGATTAATTCATTAATGCAGATGAAAGAATAGTCATGTTTTTACTTTCCCTACTAGGCTGATAAGCATCTGAAGAAAAAGACTGTTTTACTTTTATAATGTGCCATGTACACAGTAGCCACTTCATCAATAATTATTGAACTGAATTAATTAACATACAATTCTACTCTGGCAGAAGCACAACCTACATGATCTTTCAAGGTACTTTCTAGCCCATGTTTTATCACTGTAATTAATCAACCATTCCTTGTCCCCATTTTCATCCTTTTTCTTTCCTTTAAAAAGTACCAAAGCCCATTTTAATTAAAACTATGTAGAAAAACGAGGAATTATGTTCAGTCATTACTTATAATTTATACATACTTATTTTTACATATAGTTTTAGTATACTGTGACAAGTATCTAAATTTCTTAAGTGATGACAAAAACACAAAAAGGAGTGTTCTAACAGAAGCATCAGTACTCCTACATTGCACATATATAGTAATTTTGGATTGCTAGTTAAGCAGATTTTAAAAAATTGTATACATGTTGAATGAGCAAGTTAAAGTCAATGCAGAGATAAATAAAGTTATAAGCTTACGTAGTACCTTTCTCCCACAGATCTCAAAGCATTTTCCAACATTTTCTTTACCATCTTCCATGAAATAGGCAGATGGCAAGATTCTCCTAGCTTTAGATGGCTAGATTTAGACACAAAAAGGTTAAGCAGCTTCCCAAAGAGTCCAAGTGAGTCAGGAACAAAACAGAAATAGAACCCTAAATTTCTGATTTTTAGTTTCATACGAAAACTATTAGACCACACTTAAGTCTTATTTTTTCTCTGACCTCAGAATTTTAAAGAATAATAACAAAAGTTATCAGTAGCAGCAAACATGGCACTTATTAAATGCTAGCCCTTGAGTGTACTAAGAGCTTTACACCCTCATTTAAGCCTCACAGTACCCCTGTGGCTTTATTTTACTCATCTGTAAAATAAGTACATTTGATTAGAAGATTTTATGGTCTTTCAATTTCAAAATAGCATGACTAAGCAAATACAGTGTAAGGACACAAATATGTAAGAAGGTGTTTGCTTATAAGTGTTCACTGCAGTCCCTGTAGTTGTAACGTTTTATAAAGAAGTAAGGTTTTCTGGATCTGGCAAGATGGCCGAATAGAAACAGTTCTAGTCTCAGCTCCCAGCGAGACTAACACAGACGGTAGGTGATTTCTGCATTTCCAACTGAGTGGCGCCTGGAACCTCAGTGAAACAAAACTGTTCACTCCCCTGCAAAGGGGGCTGAAGCCAGGGAGCCAAGGGGTCTTGATCAGCGGGTCCCACTCCCATGGAACCTAGCAAGCTAAGAACCGCTGGCTTCAAATTCTTGTTGCCCAGACAGCAGTCTGAA
This sequence comes from Aotus nancymaae, assembly GCF_030222135.1. Taxonomy (NCBI): domain Eukaryota; kingdom Metazoa; phylum Chordata; class Mammalia; order Primates; family Aotidae; genus Aotus; species Aotus nancymaae. Next base: position 10,648,062 of record NW_026988523.1, on the reverse strand, counting down.
GTCGACCTGCGACAACAGAACTTGGTGAGGGGTGGGACATCCACCATTACTGAGGCTTGAGTAGGCAGTTTTCCCCTGACAGCGCTAAGGAGGCCTGGAAGTTCAGACTGGGCAGACCTCAACATAGAGCAGCAAAGTTACTGTGGCCAGACTGCCTTCTAGATTCTTCTTCACTGGGCAGGGCATCTCTGAAAGAAAGACAGCAGCCCCAGTCAGAGGCTTATAGATAAAACTCCCATCTCCCTGGGACAGATGACCTGGGGGAAAAGGTGGCTGTGGGTGCAGCTTCAGCAGACTTAAACATCACTGCCTGCCAGTTCTGAAGACAGCAGTGGATCCTGACAAAGAGGGTTTTCCCAGCACAGTATTTAAGCTCTGCTAAGGGACAGACAGCCTCTTTAAGTAGGTCCCTGACCCCTGTGCCTCCTGACTAGGAGTCACCTCACAAAAGGGGTTGACAGACTCGTCATACAGAAGAGTTTCAGCTGGCATAAGGCTGGTGCTCCTCTGGGACAAAATTTCCAGAGAAAGGAGCAGGCAGTAATTTTTGCTGTTCTGCAGGCTCCACTGGTGATACCCAGTCAAACAGAGTCTGGAGTGGACCTCCAGCAAACTGCAGCAGACCTGCAGAAGAGGGGCCTGTTAGAAGAAAAACTAACAAACAGAAAGCAGTAACATCAACATCAACAGAAAGGACACCGCACAGAAAACCCATCCAAAGGTCATCAGCCTCAAAGATCAAAGGTAGGTAAATCCTTGAAGATGAAGAAAGACCAGCGCAAAAATGCTGAAAATTCCAAAAACCAGAATGCCTCTTCTCCAAATGATTGCAACTTCTCTCCAGCAAGGGCACAAAACTGGACAGAGAATGAGTTTGACAAACTGACAGAAGTAGGCTTCAGAAGGTAGATAATAACAAACTCCTCTGAGCTAAAGGAGCATGTTCTAACTCAATGCAAGGAAGCTAAGAACCTTGACAAAAGGCTACTGGAACTGTTAACTAGAACAACCAGTTTAGAGGAGAATATAAATGACCTGATGGAGCTGAAAAGCACAGCACAAGAACTTCGTGAAATATACACAAGTATCAACAGCCAAATTGATCAAGCAGAAGAAAGGATATCAGAGATTGAAGATCAACTAAATGAAATAAGACGTGAAGGCAAGATTAGAGAAAAAAGAATGAAAAGGAATGAACAATGCCTCCAAGAAATATGGGACTACGTGAAAAGACTAAATCTGATTGACTAGGATCCCTGAAAGTGACATAGAGAATGGAACCAAGTTGGAAAACACACTTCAGGATATTATCCAGGAGAAATTCCCCAACCTGGCAAAACAGGCCAACATTCAAATTCAGGAAATACAGAGAACATCACTAAGATACTCCTCGAGAAGAGCAACCCCAAGACACATAATTGTCATATTCTCCAAGGTTGAAATGAAGGAAAAAATGTAAGGCAGAGAGAAAGGTAAGGTTACCTACAAGAGGAAGCCCATCAGACTAACTGTGGATCTCTCTGCGGAAACCCTAAAAGCCAGAAGAGAGTGGGGACCGATAACATTTTTAAAGAAAAGAATTTTCAAGCCAGAATTTCATATCCAGCCAAACTAAGCTTCATAAGCAAAGGAGAAATAAAATCCTTTACAGACAAGCAAATGCTGAGGGATTTTGTCACCACCAGGCCTGCCTTACAAGAGCTCCTGAAGCACAAAACATGAAAAGAAAAACCCAAATATAAAGACCAACAATACTGTAAAGAAACTGCATTAACTAATGTGCAAAATAACAGCTAGCATCATGATGACAGGATCAAATTCACATATAACAATATTAACCTTAAATGTAAATGGGCTAAATGCCCAATTAAAAGACACAGACTGGCAAACTAGATAAAGAGTCAACATCCATCAATGTGCTGTATTAAGGAGACCCATCTCATTGCAATGACATGCATAGGCTCAAAATAAAGGGATGGAGGAAGATTTGCCAAGCAAATGGAAAGAAAAAAAAGGCAGGGGTTGCAATCCTAGTCTCTGAAAAAACAGAGTTTAAACCAACAAAGATCAAAAAAGACAAAGAAGGACATTACATAATGGTAAAGGGATGAATGCAATAAGAAGAGCTAACTATCCTAAATATGTATGCACCCAATATAAGAGCACCCAGATTCATAAAGCAAGTTCTTAGAGACCTACAAAGAGACTTAGACTCCTACACAATAATAGTGGGAGACTTTAACACCCAATGTCAATATTAGGCACATCAACGAGACAGAAAATTAACCAGGATATTCAGGATTTGAACTCAGCTCTGGACCAAGCAGACTTAATAGACATCTATAGACCTCTCTACCCCAAATCAATAGAAAATACATTCTTCTCAGCATCACATAGCACTTAATCTAAAACTGACTACATAATTGGAGGTAAAACACTACTCAGTAAACGCAAAAGAACAGAAATCATAGCAGCCTCTCAGACCATGATGTAATCAAATTAGAACTCAGGATTAAAACACTCACTCAAAATCCCACAACTACATGGAAACTGAACAACCTGCTCCTGAATGACTACTGGGTGAATAAGAAAATTAAGGCAGAAATAACGAAGTTCTTTGAAACCAATGAGAACAAAGACACAATGTACCAGAATCTCTGGTATACAGCTAAAGCAGTGTTTAGACGGAAATTTATAGCACTAAATGCCCACATCAGAAAGTGGGAAAGATCTAAATTCAAAAATGATCACATCAGAGAGCAGAAAAGATCTAAATTCAAAAGCCAACAAAGACAAGAAATAACTAAGATTAGAGTTGAACTGAAGGAGATAAAGACACAAAAAAACACTTCAAAAAAATCAGTGAACCCAGGAGCTGGTTTTTTGAAAATATTAACAAAATAGATGGATCACTAGCCAGACTAATAAGGAAAGAGAAAGGAATCAAATAAGATACAATAAAAATGATAAAGGGGATATCACCACTGATTCCACAGAAATACAAACTACCATCAGAGAATACTATAAACGCCTCTACGCAAATAAACTAGAAAATCTAGAAGAAATGGATAAATTCCTGGACACATACACCCTCCTAAGACTAAACCAGGAAGAAGTCGAATCCCTAAATAGACCAATAACAAGTTCTGAAATTGAGGCAGTAATTAATAGTCTACTACCAAAAAAAGCAAAGGACCAGATGGATTCACAGCCAAATTCTACCAGAAGTACAAAGAGGAGCTGGTACCATTCCTTCTGAAACTATTCCAAATAATAGAAAAAAAGAGGGACTTCTCCCTAACCCATTTTATGAGGCTAGCATTATCTTGATTCCAACACCTGGCAGAGACACAACAAAAAAAGAAAGTTTCAGGCCAATATCCTTAATGAACATTGATGTGAAAATCCTCAATAAAATACTAGCAAAGTGAATCTAGCAGCACATTGAAAAGCTCCACCATGACCAAGTCAGCTTCATCCCTGGGATGCAAGTCTGGTTCAACATATACAAATCAATAAATGTAATCCATCACATAAACAGAACCAATGACAAAAAAACACGTTTATCTCAATAGATGCAGAAAAGATCTTCAATAAAATTCAATACCCCTTTATGCTAAAAACTCTCAATAAACTAGGTTTTGATGGAACAGATCTCAAAATAATAAGAGCAATTTGTGACAAACTCATAGCCAATATCATACTGAATGGGCAAAAGCTGGAAGCATTCCCTTTGAAAACTGGCACAAGACAAGAATGCCCTCTCTCACCACTCCTATTCGACATAGTATTGGAAGTTCTGGCCAGAGCAATCAGGCAAGAGAAAGAAATAAAGGGTATTCAAATAGGAAGAGAGGAAGTCAAATTGTCTCTGTTTGTAGACCACATGACTGTATATTTAGAAAACCCCATCATCTTGGCTGGGCATTGTGGCTTATGCCTGTAATCCCAGGACTCTGGGAGGCCAAAGCAGGCAGATCACAAGGTCAGGCAATTGAGACCATCCTGGCTAACATAGTGAAACCCCATCTCTACTAAAAATACAAAAAATTAGCCAGGCATGGTGGCACATGCCTGTAGTCCCAGCTACTCAGGAGGCTGAGGCAGGAGAATCGCTTGAACCCAGGAGGTGGAGGTTGCAGTGAGCTGAGATCATGTCACTGCACTCCAGCCTGGGTGACAGAGCAAGACTCCATCTCAAAAAACAAAAACAAAAAAAAGAAAACCCCATCCTTTCAGCTCCAAAACTCCTTAAGCTGATAAACAACTTGAGCAAAGTCTCAGGATACAAAATCAATGTGCAAAAATCACAAGTATTCCTATACACCAATAATAGACAAGTAAAGAGCCAAATCATGAAGGAACTCCCATTCACAACTGCTACAAAGAAAATAAAATACCTAGGAATAAAACTTATAAGGCACGTGAAGGACCTCTTCAAGAAGGACTACAAACCATTGCTCAAGGAAATAAGAGAGGACACAAACAAAAGGGAAAACATTCCATGCTCAAGGACAGGAAGAATCAGTATCGTGAAAATGGCCATAACTCTGGCTGCAGTGGTTCATGTCTGTAATCCCAGCACTTTGGGATGCTGAGGGGGGGTGGGTCACCTGAGGTCAGGAGTTCAAGACCAGCCTGACCAACATGGTGAAGCCTCGTCTCTTCTAAAAATACAAAAAATTAGCCAGGTGTGGTGGTGGGCACCTGTAATCCAAGCTACTCGGGAGGCTGAGGCAGGAGAATCACTTGAACTCAGGAGGTGGAGATTGCAGTGAGCCAAGATTGTGCCACTGCACTCCAGTCTAGGAGACAAGAGCAAAACTCTCTCTCAGAAAAAAGAAAATGGCCACACTGCCCAAACTAATTTATAACCCATCAAGCTAATTTACTCCCATCAAGCTACCACTGACTTTCTACATAGAACTAGAAAAAACTACTTTAAATTTTATTTTATATGGAACCAAAAAAGAGCCTTCTATAGTCAAGACAACCCTAAGCAAAAAGAACAAAGCTGGAGGCATCACACTACCTGACTTCAAACTATACTACAAGGCTACAGTAACCAAACAGCATGGTACCGCTACCAAAACAGATATATAGACCAATGGAATACAACAGAGGCCTCAGAAATAACACACACACCTAAAACCATCTGATCTTTGACAAACCTGACAAAAACAAGCAAGTGGGAAAGGAGTCCTTATTTAATAAATGGTGCTGGGAAAACTGGCTAGCCATATGCAGAAAACAGAAACTGGACCCTTTCCTTACACCTTACACAAAATTAACTCAAGATGGATTTAAGACTTAAACATAAAACCTAAAACCATAAAAACCCTAGAAGAAAACCTAGGCAATACCATTCAGGACATAGGCATGGCCAAAGACTCCATGACTAAAACACCAAAAGCAATTGCAACGAAAGACAAAATTGACAAATGGGATCTAATTAAACTAAAGAGCTTCTGAACAGCAAAAGAAACTATCATCAGAGTGAACAGGCAACCTACAGAATGGGAGAAAAATTTTGCAATCTATCCATCTGGCAAAGGTCTAATAGACAGAATCTACAATGAACTTAAACAAATTTACAAGAAAGAAACAACCCCATCAAAAAGTGGGTGAAGGATATGAACAAACACTTCTCAAAAGAAAACATTTATGTGGCCAATAAACATATGAAAAAAAGCTCATCACTGGTCATTAGAGAAATGCAAATCAAAACCACAATCGATACAATCTCACACCAGTTAGAAAGGTGATCATTAAGTCTGGAAACAACAGATGCTGGCAAAGATGCAGAGAAACAGGAATGCTTTTACACTGTTGGTGGAAGTGTAAATTAGTTCAGCCACTGCGGAAGACACTGTGGTGATTCCTCAAGGATCTAGAACCAGAAATACCATTTGACCCAGCAATCCCATTTCTGGGTATATACTCAAAGGATTATAAATCATTCTGCTATAAAGACGCATGCACACATGTTTATTGCAGAACTATTTACAATAGCAAAGACTTGGAACCAACCCAAATGCCCAACAATGATACACTGGATAAAGAAAACGTGGCACATACACATCATGGAATGCTATGCAGCCATAAAAAGGATGAGTTCATGCCCTTTGCAGGGACACGGATGAAGCTGGAAACCATCATTCTCAGCAAACTAACATGGGAACAGAAACCAAACACTGTATGTTCTCACTCATAAATGGGAATTGAACAATAACACATGGACACAGGAAGGGGATCATCACACACTGGGGCCTGTCAGGGGATGGGGGGAGAGGGGAAGGAGAGTATCAGGACTAATGCATTTGGGGCTTAAAACCTAGATGTCAGGTTGATAGGTGCAGCAAACCACCATGGCATGTGTATGCCTATGTAACAAACCTGCACATTCAGCATATATATCCTATAACTTAAAGTAAAATAAAAATTTAAAAAAAATAAAAGTTTACCAAGTACAAAAATATTCCCTAGTAAACTGACCCCTTATAAAACTCAATCCCCACTTGAATCCTATCCATCCCTGAACCTTTTTTATCATTGTTGAATACTGTATAAGTGCAACTGACTGAAGGGTCAAATTGCTAATCCTGCAAAAAGATAAAATTTCACAAAGCCGATGACAGTGATGTTGGAAAAGTGCTCAGATCCCATGTAAAAAGCACAAATAAGTGAGGAATAGAAGAGTTATACCATTTAACAACTGCAGATATTTCACATGGATGATGACAAGCTAGGTACTCTAAATGAAAATGATATGAATTACAGAAGATTAAGAAAAAGTCTTGGGCCAGAAAAGATGGTGCAGACTCGTTTCTCCCGACTGCTCCTCACTAAATATGACAAAATTTTGAAATAATAAAAAAGACATTCATAGAAGAACTCTGCAAAAGAAAAATAGCTGATTTGCTAGGGGCCCTAGGACAGGAGGACCAATATAGTGGCAGGACATATGAGGACTCTGCCTCCCAGTCCATTAAAAGAAGGTAACCCAGGTCTGACCTCAAACCTAGGAAGAGAAAATAGCCTACCAGGGGCTATTTATTTTGTTGACAATTATTTTTGACAACAACAGGCAAGCCCAGCATCACTAGTAAGGGGTAATGATTGGGAGACCAACAGACAATAAGCAGCCAGGGAAAGCATTCTTCTTCCCCTCCAGAACTTAGACTCTCCTTCCCCAGTGAGACAATCGGGTAGCCAGGTGGATACCAGAAAGAGGGATGCACCACAACCAGGGCTGAGGCTGGGAAGTGTTCCTCATTTTCACAGGCTGGGAGTTCCTGCCAAAATGGCCCAGGCCTAGAAGCCTCATTTTCCCCCTTGGGCCAGAGATTTCATTTCCTTCTCCCTCCTACAGGCACCAGATGGCCTATCCTGGGGAAGCTCATTCCCTGCTTTGGGCAGCACCAGCAGGGACCAGTAGGAACTCCAGATAAACTAGCAGATGAAAATAGTACTGCAAAAGCTCTGAAAACTAAATTGTCATTGGAACCACAGCTCACTACTGTAGGCTTGGAGCTGCATGCTAAACTTGAGTAGAGCAACTCCCTGCTAAAATAAAAGATTTAAATAAAACCCAGAGTTCCCTTGCATAATAACCAAAATGTTCAAGATTCAATATATTTTTTTAGAAATCAACACACCAAAAGCCAGGAAAATCTCAACTTCAATAAAAAAAGACAATCAACTGAGAAAAATTAGATGTTAAAGTTATCTGAGAAGTTACATTGGATGTCATAAAATGCTTCATAATCAATTAGAAATTATCTTGAAACAAATTAAGAAAATAGAAAACCTAATAAAAGAAATAGAAGTTATAAAAAAGAACCATATGGAAATTATAGAACTAAAAAAAAAACAAAAAACCCGTAACAGAAATAAAACACTAATGGGAATGGCTTAATAGTAGAATAGATATAACAGAAGTCAGAATTAATAAATAATCTTAAAGAAAGATCAATAGAATTTAAAGAATATGAAGAGCAGAGAAAAAACAGAATAAACTTAATTTAAAAAGAACAAAGCTTCAGAAACTTGTCAGATCATATCAAAAGATCCAACATTCTGGCTGGGTGCAGTGGCTCGTACCAGTAATCCTAGCACTTTGGGAGGCCAAGGTGAGAGGAATACTTGAGTCCAGGAACTTGAGACCAGCGTGGGCAACATAATGAGACCCCATCTCTATAAAAAAATACAAAAATTAGCTGGGCATGGCTGTGCACGCCTGTGGTCCCAGCTACTCAGGAGGCTGAGGTGTTGGGATCTCTTGAGCCTGGGAAGTCAAGACTGCAGTTAGCTTTGATGGCACCACTGCATTCCAGCCTGGGTGGCAGAGTGAGGTCCTATCTCAAACATAAATAAATAAGATCCAACATTTGTATCATCAGAGATCTAGGAGAGAAGAAAGAAAGTAGAGCTAAAAGAGTATTCAAAGCAATAATGATGAAACCCTCCCAAATTTGGCAAAAGACGTAAACCTACAGATTCAAGAAGATAATTGGGCCAGACACGGTGGCTCATAACTGTAATCCCATCCCAGCACTTTAGGAGGCCGAGGGGGAAGACTGCTTGAGGCCAGGAGATTGCAACCAGCCTGGGCAACAAAGTGGGAGGAGAGAGAGAAGAGAGAGAGGGGAGAGAGAGGAGAGAGGGGGAGCGGGGGACAGACACACAGAGAGTTAGTTGGAAAGAGACACAGATAGCCACAGCCTCTGCATATACTTCCTTGCATGCATATGTGTATGTGTTTATGGAAGGGGGAGAAATTCATCTGTACTATCACTTCCTGCATTTAACAGCCAAATGAAGAATAAGTTTGTTCAAGATAATGCATTGATAAGCTGGTATGCCATCTACTATCCTTTGCACACCTTTCTGAGTGCAATACTTTGGTCATCCATTTGAGAGAGAGGAAGGTGAAGTATTACGTAAATCTTATTTAATCCTGATGCTCATGATCAAGGCTCAATGTATTCTAGTTAAATTAAAGATGGATAGAGATATCAGATCTGCAGAGGATTCAAGTCTGATTCTCAGACTGACTCTCCATTTCCAAATCCACAGCTGCCTTAAAAGACGAGAAAAGAGCTTACCTATGGAAATTTAATATGGTCCCCTACATATAAAGTATTTCTCCTTACACATAAAGTGAACTTATTACTTTCTCCACAATATACTATCAACACATGGGAAATGTACTGAAAATTACAAAGAACCAAAAGAAACATATAGTACTTTCATTATTTATTTCCTAACACAGCTTGGAGATCTTTCCGTATGTGTACATAGCCGGTACTTCATTCTTTCATACAGTGACTCAGCATTCTGTGTACTTAACTCAAGTATATGAATCATAATAATATTCATTTAAGGTATATAAGTTTTAATTATACAGCATACCACAGGGAAGCATACCACAGGGAATATCAAAACCTAAATATTCATGTGTATTCATTAATTCCTCCTATTTTTTCATTTTATTTGTAAATCATTTTCCTCAAAATTCCACCTCATACTTTATGTTCTGCAGTCTTATTTAAAAACCATACTGGACAATTAGAACAATGTGACAGTAGGATACACCAGAAGGCTTAGTTTCTAATCAATAAAAAAGTCATGAATAAAAATATGAATATGTATAAAATAATAAGTAAAAAAAAAACCTTAAAAACAAAGTCTTCTAATGATTTTCTTAAAAAACATTGTAATAAAATAATTATCCAGACAAAGTAAAATGTGAAGTGAAGGATATCAATTTGCAGTCACACAATTTTGTTCAGGAAAAATACTCCAAAAAGTTGTTTAACAATTAGCTTAATAACTTTAATAACTAGTACATAGTTACAATTATAATTTAAATTTTGTTTAAAATACCAAAAAGTTTATTTTCATAAATTTTCATTTTTTTTAAGATAAATTCCCAATATCCTCTCCAGCAACACATATATACATTACTTACTATGAAATTTTCACACTTGCTTTAAATAATTTAAAGTGGTCTTTTTCCAATGCCATTTGCTCTTGGATAAAACATTTCTTTATACTCTCGTATTTGAAATAAAGTCTAATGCTAAGAAAGAAAACTGGATAAAAATAAAGAAATGAACCTATGGTGTTTAAATGAACATTCTTTATTGGTAAAGAAATACAATAACTTCTGAAGTGACAGAGTTTACAAGAAAGTATTAAGTTCCTTTTGGCTGAACAAAATGTACATCTAGAATTCCATGAAGAGAATAGAAAAGCATTATTCAGAGAAACACTGCCTACATCTAGGGACTACTAGCAATATCTGAGGTTATCACTAAAAGTCCAATAAATTAAAATAACAGGCTAGAGAGTATTAATAAGCCAGCTACTCCATAAATTCCACTAGCAACTGACCTTGTTCACTGTGGACAACATATGTTCATAAAACACTGTGCTTGAAAAGCAATGCCCTAATGTTACATCGCAGGACAAAATGCAATTATAAAAGTTTATATTAAACACAAAATAATCAAATATAAAAATTTGTGTAAAGGCAAATATTTTGTTTTATTATAGACTAAGGGATAGCAAGGCATCTCAATTTTAAAAAATTATAAAATGAAATTTTAAAATAAAAAATGCCATTCATCTGTTTTTAGTAAGCTAGGAAAATACCTTTATAACCTTATTTTAGGTGCAGAACACTTCCATCCAGCTCAAGGACCAGTCATATTACAAAAGGGCTTACTTTTAAGAACCGTGGTTTAGGATGCCATCAAGAGGACAGCGGTAAATAAAACTTAAATACTAGAGTATCAGTGCCTAGTGTATTCACATACTAGAATCATCACACAATCTTAAACATATCCCTTACTCTGAGATTCTGGCATGTACTATTGTGATATGAATGGTCTCCATTAGGTAGAGCTCTCAAAAGTCCCTTGGATAGAGAGTAATGTCTAACCACTTTGAATTAAAAATGTTTATTATAAGTTGGTTAAAATACCACAGTACTACTTGGAAACAGTAATCATGCCTTTCTCAAAGAAAGATTTATTAAAGAATAGAATCAATAAGTGCCAGTGACAACTATCATTATTTTACATATATTGTGAGTGATTTATTGCATATTATTGTGAGTTGTATAAAATCTTCACTAGTATTTACAGTACATCTACAGTATGTAAAGCACTGCACTAAACATATAACAGGCATGAACTCTGCCTTTCCTTTTTAAAAAGTTTGGATCTGGGAATAAAACCCACAAATGCTGACAGTAACTCTTATGTTCTAACCACCAGATACCACTTTACTTCAGAACAACAAACCACATACATAGCATTAAAAATACTCTTTAGTTTGACGAAGGTTATGGTTATATACTATGCTAAATTATCATTGAATCAGTATCCCTTAAGCTGCAAACTATTTTGACATTTTGGTGACAAAAATCTAAAAACATGGATAGAAAAAAGTTTCTCTCTTTTTTTTTTCAAGGGAGTTTTGCTCTTGTTGCCTAGGCTGGAGTGCAATGGCACGACCTCAGCTCACCGCAACCTCTGCCTTCCAGATTCAAGCGATTCTCCTGCCTCAGTCTCCCAAGTAGCTGAAAGGTGAGTAAGTAATCATCATCAAATCCAGAAATTAAGGGAAAAATTTTTTTAAGAAATTTCAGTGAAAATTCCACATGAGAATGACGGGAAAAATACCTGTGGTTTACTGATTCATGCTCAGTCACTAAGAACCTGTGTACCCATAAGGATACAGTTTCATAATCATAGATTCAGAGTCATTACTCATCCTACTCTTCTCTTTGTTTCCTCACAAAGACAAACTGGCCTTGAGCGTGAGAAATCAACTAAAAACTTGCCTGAGGCAGATAAAAATATGACAATCATCCTGGAAATGCAGATAAATCATACTGTTCACTGTAATCAAACTACCAGTCGAAAACTCTAGATCACATTGAGCTATATTTATATTTTGAGCAGAGGTGTGGGAAATTACTAACTACAGAAGGTATTTGACTAAGATTAAATATTTATTTCTATATATAGAGCGAGAGATTGCTAAGAGGTACTTGATGTAATGAAAACGTATGTGTGTAAATACAGGAATATTTTACTGAATGAATACATGGATATAAAACAATAATAAAATAGCAACACCATTACATGTTTAGATAACAAATGAAAAATTAATGCAACTTAAGGTCACAAAACACCAAATCATTATTCTGGAAGCAGAATACACTGTTTTTAAAATGTACGAGTAAATACCCAAGAGATGAAAACATATGTTCATGTAAAAATTTGTTCATGAATGTTCATAGTAGCATAATTCAAAACAGCACAAAAGTGGATACAATCCAAATGTCCACCAAATGATGAATGTATAAATAAAATACAGTATATCCATACAATAGAATGTCAGTGATAAAGAAAGTACTGCTGCTACAACATGGATGAGCCATGAAATCATTATGCTAAGTAAAAGAAGCTAGACACAAAAGGCCATATATCGTATAATTCCATGTATATAGCATCTATCAGCAAATCTATAAAGTATATTACTGGTTTCCTAGGTCTGATGGATGGAATCTTTAAGGGTAAACAGGGAATGCCTGCAAATAGGTACTTGGTGTGATAAAAATGTTCTAAAATTGCAGTGTGGTTGTACAGCTTCATAAAAATACTAAAATAACTAAACTGTACAAAAGAAAAAATATTATGATTCCACTTATATGAGGTACCTAGGAGTCAAATTCATGGAGACAGAAAATAGAATGATGGGCCGGGCGCGGTGGCTCAAGCCTGTAATCCCAGCACTTTGGGAGGCCGAGGCGGGTGGATCACGAGGTCAGGAGATCGAGACCATCCTGGTCAACATGGTGAAACCCCGTCTCTACTAAAAATACAAAAAAAAAATTAGCTGGGCACGGTGGTGCGTGCCTGTAATCCCAGCTACTCAGGAGGCTGAGGCAGGAGAATTGCCTGAACCCAGGAGGCGGAGGTTGCGGTGAGCCGAGATAGCACCATTGCACTCCAGCCTGGGTAACAAGAGCGAAACTCCGTCTCAAAAAAAAAAAAAAAGAAAAGAAAAAAAAAAAAAAGAAAATAGAATGATGGTTACCAGGGCCTAGAGTGAGGTGAGAATGGGGAGTTAGTGTTTAATGGGTACAGAGTTTCAGTATGGGAAGATAAAATAGTCTGGAGATGGATGATGGTGATGGCTGAACAACAATATGAATCTACTTATAGCCACTGAACTGTACACTTAAAAATGGTTAAAGTGGTAAATTTTGTGGTATGTGCATGCTATCACAATAAAAAAAGTAAAAATAATTGAAATGTATATATTAAGATGAACTGTATGCTATATAAATTGCATCTCAAAAAAGCTGTTAAATAAAAATAAATAAGGTATATGTGTATATACACGTAAAAGTAAGAATATTAAACTTGCCACCACAATTGGTAAACTCCAAGTCTATACTTGTAAACCAGTGGCTCTGCTAAGAGACACTGGTTAGACTGGAATAAGATATCCAGATATGTTAAGGCCGGGATGCTAGTCTCAACATTCTCATTACTCTCCCACTATATCCCTAGCCTGTGTGATTGATTTCACCCACTCCTGTGGCTTCAACGTCCACGTGCTGATGGCTTCCAAATGTATATCCTCATATGGGAACTAACCTCTGCTGCTAAACTCCTACCCATTTATTCGTCAATACTGCTTGGAGAGATGCTCCCAAGTTCCTGAAAACCTCTCAAACATCATGTTCTCAAAGTGGACCCCCAGATGGAGGAGTGTAGAGTCATAGAGATCTGGGACCCACCACTTACTAGCTGCGTAGTCTTAGGGAAGTAACTGAAACTTTCTGAGGCTCTAATTCCTTACTTTTAAAATGAGAATAATAACTACCTCACAGGATATCTGGATGATTAAACCAGGTAGAATGTATTTAGAGTACCCAGGGAGACTGGGCACAGTGACTCAGGCCTATAATCCCAGCACTTTGGGAGGCTGAGGCGGGTGGATCACTGAGATCGGGAGTTCGAGGCCAGCCTGCCCAACATAGTGAAACCCTCTCTCTACTAAAAATACAAATATTAGATAGGTGGCGGGCACCTGTAGTCCCAGCTACTTGGGAGGCTGAGGCAGGAAAATCACTTTAACCCGGGAGGTGGAGATTGCGGTGAGCCGAGATGGCATCACTGCCCTCCAGCCTGGGCAACAGAGCAATACTCCATCTCAAAAAAATAAAAAAATAAAGTACCCAGGGGTTGAAACATCAAGTATATAGAAATTTCTAACCACATGTTCACACCTTTCCCCTTTGAACTTCCTTAGCTAAAGGTATCACTGTTTTTAGAATCTATAAACTTTCATATTTTCATTGATTTGTATTTTACTTTCTGCATTATTCTTCAAATTCTGTCAATCTACCTCAGAAACATCTTTTTATTTGAGTCTCTACCCTCATTTACCATTAACATTGATTGAATTTAGGCTTTATGTCTCGTTTAAACTTTGGCATAATTTAATCTTTCTATCATCAGCCCATTATCCATGCTAACATAAAATTACCTTCCTAAAAACAAAACTTTTCTCCTACTTTAAAACCTCCATTACTTTTGAAACCCAAAAACTTTAGCTTGGTACTCCACACAAAACTTCAAACACTGACCCTCCGCTTTCCTTTCCAGCTACATCCACCCACACTTACCTCATACTGTATGTTTCTTACTTTGTGAATTTCTCACCAACCCTAGATGGACTCCTGGCCTTCACACTGTTCTCTCCGCCTCGAATACTTCTACTCTCTGGCAGACTCTTACTAATCCAAATCTATTTCAAATGACATCTCATCAAGAACTATTATTTATCTCTTTACATATCTGCTTTTTTACCATGTTGTAAATTCCTGGAGTGTGGAAAACGGGTTTTACTCATTTCTGCATCATCACCGTGTACTTGGTGTAGACGAAAAGGAGAAGGGAGTCCAATAAGGAAGGGAAGATCCAGATCCAGTTACATAAAGAAATTAGTGTCCAATATAAAATATCACAGGTCAATTTTTGCTCCTAAGTAAAAGCCAGAGAAGCCTTGTGTTTTGTTTAAGTCATACCTTAAAGTTTTAAACAGTGAAATACACTACCAATCATAATGTTTAAAGCAAACCCTTTATGTAATTTGTTTTGTTTTGCTTTTTAAGACTTTACTGGAAAACAATGAGGAACTGAAAATCGAGGAATTACTAATCTTTATAGGCTTGAGGAGCAAAGAAATAACCCAGTTGCAACATAGATCAAAAAATAATACTTGGTTGACTAGTAAAATTTGGGGGTGATTATTAGACATTCTACAGGTTTTTAGTGGCTAGTCTAAGCCATTAAAATACAGGAAACTGAGTTTAACTGCAAATTCTAAAGCTGAGACAGGTACAAGGTTATAGTATCATATCTCGAAGAGGACCACCATAGTATACACTTATGAAGAGATAAATTCTATTGTAAGTTAGGGGTAGCTTAGCACTCAAGATTATTAAGCATAACCTAAAAAAACAGCAACTACATAGCTGATTTGACAATTAGCTACCAAGACCACACCGGGTCAGATCCTTTGCACCTAATATATGAACAAAAGATACTATCTTCTGGTTATCTGACACTTTGGTAATCAATGGCTTTCCAATTCCAATATCTGGAAAATGGGCATCAAAAATATACTGCAGGCAGGAGAAAATAGGATAAGACCCAAATAATCTTTTTAGGAAAATTAACTAGGATATTTTAGATAAATAAATAAATTGGCTAGGAAACTTTATTCCTTAAGATACTACTCTTGCCCATAAATTTACTTCTTCATTTGCTAATTCAGTGAATCCAACTTAAATTACTTTGCCTTAGATAAGAATATAAAACTAGTCAGTTATTTTGTAGTCTTCTGCTTGTGGGAAATGAGGGATGAAGAAAGGCTCACAACTGCAGAAGTTTAGAAAACCACTCACATAGACACTAGGCCAGAAAGAATTTACTGCCAAAAGAGAAAAGGAGACCTCTGCACAGGCAGTTGATCCAGTCTTTATAATAAAAAGTACATTTCAGTCTTAAGAGCTTGATCCCACCTCAAACACACACACACACACACACACACACACACACACACACACGAAGCACCATTTAGGAAATAGCCAGAGTAACTGTTTTATGTTATGCGACTGGTAGAAACACTACGCGCTGTTTTTTAGTTATTGGAACAGACATTCCTTGAAATAGCACCTTAAACTTAAACTCTGTATATGCTTCCACATACGTATTATTCTATGCCTGGAAGGATAAAATAGTAGAAAACAATATAGGACATTTTGTATTTCTTTAAGTAGACCATATATGCGTAAAAAGCAGGGCCACCTCACAGCACCTCACACATAGTAGCAGTCAAATTAGCTTGGTATATTTGCTAAAAACTGAAAGCGAACTACAAAAGTCCAAAAATTATCACAAACTCAAAAATTTTAGGTATAGCTTCTTTTATCAAATGCACACATGTTAACCATTAAGTGAAAGTGATGATAAGATTTTAAACTCTTAATTTCCTTTGACTTTCTTTTACTTTGATCACCTTATGATCACCTGCCAAGGAAACAGATATACAAACATCCAAGAAACTGAAACAACCAAGTCTTTCCAACATTTTAATGGAATGTAAATAGAGGCACATCAAGGAGGAAGATTTTCCTCTAGGTAATTATCTATTTGCCAAGAGTAATAAGAAAATACATATGTTTAATAGTATCATCAAAATTCACTGAGCAAAGGAACATCTAGGGAGGACAGGTTTATAAGAAATACTGAATTTATGGCATACATTAATTTGGAAAATTATTTAAATTTTCACTGAAATGATCTCAACATTCTTCAACTTTATTTTAAAATAAATTAAATTCTATTTCAATAACAAAATTCTTCAACAATTCTCACAGTTTTAGAAAGGATTTAAACCTTTGCTGATATGTTCAATCTCCTAATAATGAGAGGCTGAAATTTTCTTAATGGTAAGAGCTTGTCAAAAAAAAGATTTAAATTGCTCATGAAGATACTACCAAGTTTCCAGTATTAAGGTTTTTAAAAAACATAGGCCCCAAGTCATAACCAAAATCATTCACCAGATAAGGTCAACCATTTTTAAGGTACTATCATTTAAAAAATTAAGCATTGTGGGCTTTTTGGCTTTAATAATGCTATAATCAATATAAAATATATTTTAAAATTTTAAAAAGTCCCAAATGAGAGTTTTTAAAATTTGACAATCCCATTATCTGAAATGAATCAAATACAAGTTTCTG
The DNA here is from genome assembly GCF_030222135.1 of Aotus nancymaae. Lineage (NCBI taxonomy): Eukaryota > Metazoa > Chordata > Mammalia > Primates > Aotidae > Aotus > Aotus nancymaae. Next base: position 10,630,724 of record NW_026988523.1, on the reverse strand, counting down.
TTTTGTCATCTAAACAAATATTCAAGGTGTGCATGTTTGGCTTCCATATTCAAAGCAAATATTTTTATGATATAAGCAAATTAAAATCCCAACTTTTTAAGAGCTATCAGTATAATTCTGCTATATAGTTCTCACTGATAACGTTTGTTAATTTAAAAATGTTTATGAAGAGATAATAGTAGAGATACGTTTTAAATTCTCAACTGTCATGAAAAATTGAGTATTTTTCCCTCCAAATTGCGCTTAACTTGGAAAGGTAGATCAGTGGAGACAAACGAGCATTAAAAATAATTTTTTCACATGGGCCCCAAAATTGAATTCAAGAATTAACATCATAAAAAATTCTTTCATTAACCAAATCCATTCATGTGTTGCTATTACTATAAGTCATTAAAAGGTTTCTGAAGCAGTGATTATCACTTTTTAAAAATTATGCTAATTAAATTTGTTTTATAATGACAAAATGAAATGCTTCACCAGATTATAAAACAAATAATTAAAGTTTCAACGGTAACTAAATCTGAGCCATCCCTCTTTTCCCTTTATTCATTTCAATATACCTTCTCTTACTGGCTCACTGGTTGATTCTCCTTTTAGACTCAGCATCCTGGAGAAGCCATTGGAAAGAGTAGAGAAAATGCCACGGATGAAATATCCCTGCTGCTCAGACTCCACTGACCCAAGTGAAGTTGGCCACAGTCTAACAAATCGGATACTGCAGCGGGATTCTGGTTCTGAAACAGATCTGGTGAATGGTGCTCGGAGTGACCGGGTGTTGACCAGGTGCGGCTTCTCTGTTGATGTTCCAAGGACATCATTAGCAGAGGAGGAAGCACTGTTACTAACCATCTTTGGCAGCATGACCTTTTGTTGTTGTCGTTCAACCAGGTCTTCTTCATTACTCTGCAATCTCTCCCTTTTGTTCCCTTTCCACCTAAAACTCGGATGTGTCCGCCACCGATAAGCACCCAGTGGCTTTCCTAGACTGGAAACAGCAGATTCATTTTTCTTCCTCTTGCTTTTCACTGGACCACACCACGGATAACTCTTTAAACTTGTTCCTATCTCTGAATCTGCATAAATAGGCTCTGACAAAGATCTTCGATAGCTTGGAGGACAAGGTGATGTTTGTTTCTTAAAGATGCTCATCTTCCCCGATTCCAGTTTTTAACTGCCTCTCTAAACTTTAAGATTCCTCTACTCTGCAGTCTTTGCAGTTGAACCGCACATGTCTGTGCAGTCCAAAACATTTGACTGCTTAAGCAGCTTTCTTTGTGTGGCTTTGAACCACAGCAGATGTTGCTGCTTAAGAGCTGGTGTCATGTTATTACCCCGTTTTCCCAGATCTCAAAACCTTCAGCAGCACCCAAAAACCTCTTGCCTGAAGAAAATCATCATCAGACTAGCGAGAAAGTACAGATTTTCAAAATATCATCTCATTTCCTGGAGTTGGTTACATTTCTGTAATAGGCTTTCCAGAAATGATTTTTTTAAGTGAAATAAAAGCAACAACAACCCACAAACACCTTTACGGACAAGTAGTAGTTAAGTGACCACCATGCAACTGATAGCAGGTTAAAAACAGATTGTGAAGAAAATCAAATTACTCAAGCTGATAAGAAGAAAAAAAATCTTGCCTAGTCTTGCAGTGACAGTTCTTAAGAGTTTTGATGGTCTGCATTTCAGAAGTATAACTTTAAGCAAATCAATGCTATTTATATTACATCTCTCAAAGTTAATATTGTTTTTCAACCAATAGGTAAAGTCATATTCTGTTTTATTCAAGCTGACACTGTAAGATGAGGAAAAAAGCCAAAAGAAAGCCAACACCATTTTTAGTCTACATATATTATACTATGAAGAATTTAAAAAGCATAAATAGGGAGAAAAAGAACAGAGGCAGAGGGTATTTGCTAAAAACTATAGCAAAGAGGAAAATCTTGAGGCAAGATGTTGTGGCAACTGGAACATAGGAACATACATACTTATAAAATTTCTGGAAGAGGAAAGTTTGCTATGTAAATCTAATTGGGATAAGTTGGCTGGAAAAATATTCCCTATCTGTTTAACCAAAGAAATTCCTTTATTCCTCTTTGTGCTCCTTACAACTTTAAAAAAGAGCTGACTACTTAAAATTTTTTAAAGCAAGTACCTTATATTGAACCAAGATCATGAATGCCAAGTTTTTGGCTGGTTAAGTTCTTTTCAACTGTCTGCTCATAAACCCCTGAAAATAGGGGTTTCAAATGGAAAGCCTGACAGACTTCAGACTACCAATAAAAGATATAACAGGGCAGTCAAAGTCACTCTGCAAGTTGTTTTAAAAATGATTTCATCTGGCAAACTAAAAAAACTATCCACTTATTTGTAGAATGTTTTACAATGAAAAACAGTTCTCACACCAAGTCTTTTTCTTATATGGTAGAAATAGTAATAAAAAAAAAATACCTATTCCTTTAAACATATTGCAATGTTCTATTTATCACTATTATCATCAACCAATAACTGCATTTTGATTTGTTTATACAGTCTCTAAATTTACATCTTTATATATTAAGGAAATGAAGTATTTCGCTTTCTCAAAAACATATCAAATTAGAGAATCTTACAATCTTATATTTTCCTCTTACTTAAAAGAAAATCCAGAAATGTGAATTTGCACAAGGAAAGAAGTTCTAATCTCTATTTATGGCACATCATATCATTCACAAAAAATAATCTGTGAGGAGAAAAAAAGACCTAAATGTAGAATATCAAACTGTAAAGCTTGATTAAAAAAAAACAACAACTGTGAGTGAATATTTTTGTGACCTGAGGTTGGGCAAAGATTTCTTAGGACACAGAAAGCAAAACCATGGACAGGAAAATAGTAATAAGTATGATTTCATAAATTTAACAACTTCTATTCAATAGAAGACATCATTAAGAAAATCAACATGCAAGCCACGAAATAAGAAAAGATATTCACAATACGAACACTTCAAATAATTTATACCAGAATATTCAAAGAACTTCTACAATTTACTAGTAAATAGAAAAAACAATTTTTTTTTTTTTTTTTTTTTTTTTGAGACGGAGTTTCGCTCTTGATACCCAGGCTGGAGTGCAATGGCGCGATCTCGGCTCACCGCAATCTCCGCTTCCTGGGTTCAGGCAATTCTCCTGCCTCAGCTTCCTGAGTAGCTGGGATTACAGGCACGCGCCACCATGCCCAGCTAATTTTTTGTATTAGTAGAGACGGGGTTTCACCATGTTGACCAGGATGGTCTCGATCTCTTGACCTCGTGATCCACCCGCCTCGGCCTCCCAAAGTGCTGGGATTACAGGCTTGAGCCACCGCGCCCGGCCTAACAATTTTTTTAAAAGTCGATAAGAGTTGAACACTCTTCACACGCCAAAACTATATTAATGGCCAATAAGCATATGAAAAAAGTATTAATCTTGTTATAGTAGGTATCTAGTCAGACATGAACAGGGCAGGAGAGGGCCCACCCCACCAGGAATGTCAGGCAACCACAGGGTGATGATCAGGCAGTTAACCCTCTCTCTAAAATAACTGGTTGCAGCCAGCGCCAGGGAAAGGCAGTTTACCAATAGATAGAAACACCTGAAACTGGTGATCAACAGCTTCCCGATAAAATCTCAGGAGGTGGGTGAATGAGCTCAAGCATGCACACTAAAAGGCAAAATGGCAGCGTTTAACTTCAATGGGTAAAAGGAAGAATGCCTCAGGTGAGCATGTGTTTAATGTCAGTAAACACACTGCGCATGCTCACTTCCCAAGCGCTAGCAGGCTGCTGTGCATAAAGCCAGCCTCCCTCAAAGGAAGAATCAAGGGGAAAGAGACACAAGATCCCGGAAGTATGCCAACATATAAAACCCTAAGTCCATGATCAAATGGGACACTTGCCCTCCAAGATGCCCATCTGACCCTCTTCCAAGTGTACTTTACTTTCTTTTCATCGTTACTCTAAAGCTTTTTAATAAACTCACTCCTGCTCTAAAACTTGCCTTGGTCTCCTCTTCTGCCTTATGCCCCTCAAATTATTTCTTCTGAGAAGGTAAGAATTAAGATTGCTGCAGACCTGTACAGATGCACCGCCAGTAATTCAGATATCCACCACTGATAACAATCTCATTAGTAACTGGGGAAATGCAAATTACAGCCATAATATCACTCACATCCACAAGAATGACTAATGCTTAAAAGGCTGATAAAACCAGATGCTGGTGAGGATGCAGAGTAACCAAAACTCTCATGATTGGTAATGGGAGCACAAAGGGTACAATCTCTATGGAATATGTTTGCAGTTGTTTTTAAAAAGTTAAGCATACATCTACCCTATGAACCAGCAATTCCACTTACAGGTATTTACTCAAGAGAAATTAAAAATATAAACACTTGTACCTAAATGTTCACAGCAGGTTTACTTATAATAGTCATAAAATGAAACAACCCAAATGTACATCACAAAAGAATGGATAAATAAGCTGTGGTATTTTCATACAATGGAATACTACTCATTCACAAAACAGTGAGGATGCATCTCACAGATATTGAGCCAAAAAAGACACCAGACACAAAAGAGTATACATTGTATGATTCTACTCATACGAAGTTCTAAACCAAACAAAACTAAACTATAATAGAAAAAAAAAATCAGAAAAGCAGTTCTCAGTGGTAGATGGCATTATTATTAACCAGAAAAAAGAATCAGGAAGCTTTTGGTGATGGAAACTTTCTAAGCTTTGATAGGGATCTGGATTATGAGAGTTTACATATTTTCAAAACTCATCCAAATGGTCCCTTTAGGTTTACCATTTTGTTATAATTAAATTTTACCTTGAAAACTATAAACACTGAATTCTATCTAGTTAGCAGATTTGCTTATCCAGTGTTATAGATTAGCAAGTCAGAAACCACTTTCTGTGTATTACTGGCTTGAGGAAAGGAGTAAATACATTGAAGAGAATGAATGAATCAATCAATCAGTGAGCAAGCGACTAAATAGCAGTATTGGAACAAACTTACATTACGTGTCTCCTGATATGATAAACAGTGAGGAATACAACATTTGTGTGTCATTCCTGCAAAAAATGCATAGCTTACATCTATTTATGAGCCATCAGACAATCCTCTCCCCTCCCAAAAAATTCTAGAAATAGCCATCCTCCTTGCTTCAAAAACATCAGAATCAGGACAAAGAAAGATCATGGAATTGCTTCAGTTTAAAAGAGACTAAAGACAATTTAAAACAATGCATGACTTTGCTCAAAATTATCTCTGATTATTAATGAAGGCCTAACATAATTTATGTTAGTTATTTCTCCAAGCTTTATCTTTAATCTGACTTTAAAACAATAACTTGACACTTCATTTTCTGAATTCTCTCAAATATATATATAATGAATTTAGGAATTTTAAAGAAAATATTCACAGAATGTATAATCTCTTAGAAACTATACTAGAACCACTGGATTACTACTATAATTAAGAATTAAGAATTCTACTATACAAGTTGGCTGCTGATTGAAATGTCGGAACAAGAACATTTCTGCCACCTCCAAGAGTAACTAATTACTTTTACATTTTTTAAATAATAATATTTAAAGCACAGCTTTAAGAATCATTGTTTGCTATGTCAAAATGATATTTAAATTCTCTGAATAAATATGCAACTACTTAAATTCACAGAGAGTCATATTTCAGATAGTTAGTGATCACCTATCAGGCACCATATTAGGACTAGAGGAACAACAACCACCAGACACTGTCCCTGCCTTTTGGAACTTTCCATTATCAGGAAAGGATTACATTAGGAAGGGGAAAATGTAAGGTGTTAGGGAAGTGTATAGCAAAGGGATTTTTATGAAGTATAAAGCATAAAGGATGGAACCAATGTTTTTTGAGAGTCTCATGATCTACAGTCAATTCTGCCATAATACAACATGAATTTCTTAAAAATCTCTGCACTAAGCAATATAGCACACTAAAACCACAGGGCTTATGGGGAAGATGGAGTTAGGGGATTAACAGTCAGAAACTTTACAATGACATGTAAGACAAGACGCTAATAAAAACTGTAGCACTATCTTGAATGGCTGACAAACACATAAATAGGGTGTTGCTGATTTTTGTTTTGTTTTGTTTTGTTTTGTTTTACCGGAAGTTTGCTTGTGAAAGTAGGCATCGGAATGGTTGCAGCTTTTGATTTTTTCTAAGGTGGTAGAAGGAGGGTTACCTTAAATTGCAAGTACAGGTGTTAACACCACAGGTGGGCAGGTGTGGCTTGTAACATGTGGAGAACTTAGGCAGCTGGTAGTTGTTTGAGATGTATGCATTTTGAGTATTCCTGTGTGGCTTGCTTCAGCTAGATACAGTTGTTTTGGTTTTTGAGACAGAGCCTTGCTCTGTCCCCCAGGCTGGAGTGCACTGGCAGGATCTCAGCTCACTACAACCTCTACCTCCTGGGTTCAAGCGATTCTCCTGCCTCAGCCTCCTGATAGCTGGGATTACAGGCATGCACCACCACACCTGGCTAATTTTTGCGTTTTTGTAGAGATAGGGTTTCACCATGTTGGCCAGGCTGGTCTCAAACTCCTGGCCTCCCAAAATGCTGAGATCACAGGTGTGAGCCATTGTGCCCGGCCCTGAATAGTTTTCTGTATTCAGTTAGTGATTCTCACAGACAAATGGCATATAAGTCAACACAAAATTCACACAGATCTGTGTTTTCAAAGCAAGCATTACAGCACAACCAACTGTATTTTCTCTTCTCTTTCACATAGCTGGTGTGATAAAAACCAGGTAAAAATCAACAAAAGACCCTACCATTACAAGTCACAATAAAAACAGGGAAAATGGCTCTTATCCTTAGTAAATTCAGTTCTTTAGTTCAAACATTTGTACATTTTTCTTTTCTTCCTCCTCTCTTAATCAGAAAAACAAGAAACAGATTCTAACTCAGATGTGAGCACAAAGAAACAGGCCCCCAAAAAACAATGCAACACAGCTGCTTCCAGACCAGTGCTTCTCACATTATAATGTGTAAATGAATTACCGGGAGATCATATTAAGATGTAGATTTCAGCCGGGTGCGGTGGCTCACGCCTGTAATCCAAGCACTTTGGAGGCCAAGGTGGGCGGATCACCTGAGGTCGGCAGTTCAAGACCAGCCTGACCAACATTGTGAAATCCCATCTTAAAAAAAAAAAAAAAAAGATGTAGATTTCAATTTACTACTTGTGGAGTAGGGCCTGAGAGTCTACATTTCTATGCTCCTAGGTGATAACTATGTTACTGGTCCATGGACCAAATTGTGAATAACAGGCTATAGACATATATTAAACTAAAAGAACTGAAGTTCTCAAGGCTCTTCTATAATTCCGTCAAGTTCACCAAAAGAGAAAACTGTATCAAGATTTCAGGACAAAATGAGAACATTTGCCTGAAATGTTCTGTGAGATTGTAGAGACCTATGCAGTGCTCATGACAGTGTGCTAAGAAAGAATCAAAGATGTAGTAATCCCAGCCAAACCTCCTTGAAGACAAGGATAATCTATAGCATATAAATAAAGCACAATAAAAAAGTCCAACAATCTTCTGCACTTACATTCTTATCAGTGAGCATATACATATACAATGTTATACACACACACACATGTGCACACACACACATCTGTAAAGTACAAAATGGAAGGAAAAAAGGCAAATACTAATGACCATCAATAGAAAAGTGACTAAATAAATCATAGTACATACACATACATACATACAAAAAGAAACATACATATATTTATACATGCTACAAAGACACACTCGCTTTTGTAACAGTGATTACTTGTGGGGAGTACAGCTGAGAAATCACCTTAGACCTTTAGTTTTAATTTTTAACCATGACTATATACTACATTCATAATAATGACAAGAAAAAAATATAAGAGATAAATTTATATGGAAAGGAATCCAAGAGACAAAATATAAAAACAAAACATACCATAAAAAGTAGACCATGATATCCTACTTTTATTAAAAATAATAATTAATATATCAGTATTTACATGGTGGAATCATATGCATCAAGAGAAAATGTGTTCTTATTTTCTTTTAGGGTAGAATTTCATTTTTTATACTATTAATTTCTATCATATATGAAATTTTATAAGTATGTGTTTTCATTCCTTTTGAAAGCAGAAAAATTAAATAAAAATATATATATTTAAAATCTACCCACAGCAAGAACAAAAGCCTAACACTAATCTACAGAATCAGAATTACAGAACAGAGAACTGGACAAGTCATCACAGACCAACTTCACTAAGTCTATCATATTATAAATAATCCATCAAAGCCAGACAAAAGAGCCTTATCCCTTACAAGTTAACAGCAAAAAAAGAAAAAGACAGGTATATCCTAATTTTCAGTTCAGGATTCCATCCATGACCTGCTTAAATTAGCATATTCTAAACTATGATCCATAGAACATAATTGAGAAATTCAGGCTTAAAGAGCATAGTTGTGGCACTAAATCTTAGATATTCTAGTGTGAATATCTAAGATATTCACATTTACTAGCTATCTCAAGTTCTAGTGTGAACATAACATCCAAGTTATAGCCTAGTGGGTAAAACAGGCATTGATTAATAATTTCCATAGTATCACAAGTGCTTAGCAAATTGTAAGCACACAATAAATATTTGTTGAATTAATTAATAAAAAGAGAGATCTAAAATAAAAGTACTGAACTTCAGACTAGTAATGAGAAAGTCAGTAAGCACCTATCTAGTTTAATATTATCTCTGATACCATGAAGAGCACATCAAATTACAGATCATGGGTGAGGAAGCAGTTAAATGCACTACAGGGAGTCATTTTCCCTATACCAAGTAATTTTTTGTTTCTTAAAGGATATGGACAGAATATTGAAAGAGGAAAAAAGAATTATGTAAAATAGGAAGAGGATAAGGAGAAGGCAAGAAATACTACCAAGATTGTTAGAGCCATTTTCTTCCCAGAAATGCCAATTTTGTAGATCTGTACAAACTATTATCTGGCCTGTTCAAGTTTTTTATAATTATTATCTTTAACACTAGCATCACAATTTAGGGAAAATTTTAAAGCATAAAGAGATATCTACAAACTCTTAACAAGCCTTATATGTTCTTTAATTAATATATACTTAGAAAATATTCTCATAACCTGAAATAAGTATCAACATTGGACATCTGATAAATAATCAAGCAACTGGTTCTAAGATAGACATAGCTAAGCACCAAAAACTGTGGATTCCAGAGAGAGATTAGGAGTATTTTCTTATTATAAGATACATGCACTATCTGTAAAATGATATAGTGTTACTTGAAAGTGGACTTGAATTAATTGTAAATGTATACTGCAAACTCAAAGGCAATTTAAAAAGTTTCAAAAAAAAGATAACTGACATGCTAAGAAACAAAAGAAAATGGAGTGAAACAAAATGCTCAATTAAAACCAGAAAAGATAGAAAAAAAGTGGAACACATAAGAAAAAAAGAACAAAGGCAATGAATAAAAATAGGAAGTAATATGGCAGATATTAATAATCCAAATATATCAATAATCACTTTTACACATCAATAATCTAAATCCACTTAAAAACAGAGATTGTCAGAGTAAATCACAAAACAAAACCTAACTATATGTTATCTACAAGAAACACATTTTAAATATAAAGACACATATAGATTAAAAGTAAATGGAGAAAGCTATATCATGCTAACACAAATCAAAAGCTGGAGTAACTATATTAATTTTAGCACAGCAGACTACAGAGAAAGAAAAGTTATCAAGGGTAAAGAAAAGATAAAGGAGTCAATTCTCCAAGAAAACATAGCAATCCTTAATGTGTATGCACTTAACAACAGAGCATCAAGAGATAGGAAGCAAAAATTAGGAGATGCAACGAGAAATATATGAATCCACTGTTATAGTTGGAAATTTTAACAGCCCTCTTAACAGAAATGGACAGATTCAGTGGGCAGAAAAACCAATGAGAATATAGTTGACCTCAACAGCACCATTAATTTACTGGATATATCTGACATCTATAGACTACTTTATTCAACAACAGCAGAACACACATTCTTCTCAAGCTCACATGGAACATTCATCAAGATAGGCCACATTCTACGTCATAAAACACACCTTAACAAATTTAAAATAGAAATCATACAATGTCTGCTCTCAGACTACACCAAAATTAAACTAGAAATCAACAACATAAAGAAAGCTGATAAATCCTCAAACACATAAAGATAAAGCAACATACTTTCAAGTAACATGTTATCAAAGAAATCTCAAGAGAAATTTAAATATATTTCAATCTAAGTAAAAATGATGATACAATATCAAAATTTGTGGGGTGGAGTGAAAACTGTACTTATAGGGAAGTCTGTAACACTGAAATACATGTCTTAAAAAACAAGGTCTAAAATCAATAATTTAAGCCTTCTACCTTAGGACACTAGAAAAAAAAAGCAAATTAAATACAAAGTAAGCAGAACAAATAAAATTAGAAGAGAAATCAATGAAATCAACTAAAAATGGGCAAAAATCTGAACAGCCTCCTAACCAAACAAGACATACAAATGGTAAACAAGCATATGAAAAGATGTTCCACAAAGTATTTCATCAGGGAATCAATCACAAGTTAAAACAATGACATACCATTACATACCTATTAAAATGGCAACAATCCTAAACTCTAAAAACACCAAATGCTGGCAAGGATGTGAAACAACAGGAACTCACATGCACTGCTGGTGGGAACACAAAAATGGTATAGCTACATTAAAAGATGATTTGGTAGTTTCTTTAAAAACTAAACATACTCTTAACGTACAATCCAGCAATCGTACTCTTTGGTGTTTATCCAAATGAGTTGAAAGCTTATGTCCACACAAAAACCTCCACATAAATGTTTATAGCAACTTTATTCATAATTGCCAAAACTTGGAAGGAACCAAGATGTCTTTCAGTAGATGAATGGCTAAATAAACCTTGGTACATCCAGACTACTGAATATTATTCAGTGCTAAAAAGAAATGAGCCATCGAGCTATGAAAAGACATGGAAGAACCTTAAATACATATTACTAAGTGAAAGAAGCCAATCTGAAAAGGCTACATACTGTATGATTCCAACTACAGGCATATCTTATTTTTTTTGCACTTTGCAGATATTGCGTTTTTTATAAAATTAAGGTTTGTGGCAACCCTGTGTCAATCAAGTCTCTTGGCACCATTTTCCAGCAGCATATGCTCACTTTGTATCTCTGTATCACCTGTGGTAACTCTCATATTACTTCAAATTTTTCCATTATTATTATATTATGGTAATCTGTGATAATCTTTGATGTTACTACTGTAATTGTTTGGCGGCACAACAGACCTATATAAGATAGCAAACATAACCAATAAACCCTTATGTGTTCTGACTGCTCCATGAACTGGCTGTTCTCTGTCTCTTTGTTCCTCCTTGGGCCTCCCTATTTGCTGAGACATGACAATGTGGAAATTAGGATAATTAATAATCCTATGTGTTAGTCTATTTGGTGTCACTATAAAGGAATACCTCAGGTTGAGTAATTTATTTAAAAAACAGGTCTGTTCAGCTCACAGTTCTGCAGCCTATACAGGCATGGCACAGCATCTGCTCTGCCTCTGGTGAGAGCCTTGGGAAGCTTATAATCACGGTGGAAGGCAAAGGGGGAGCAGGCATATTACACGGTGACAGAGGGCAATAGAGAGGAGGGGACTTGCCATACTCTTTTAAACCACCAGATCTCATGTGAATTCAGAGCAAGAACTCACTCATTACTGACAGGAGGGTATGAAGCCATACTTGCCCCTATTAGCCAAATGCCTCCCACTAGGCCTCACCTCCAACATTGGAGGTCACATTTTAACACAAGATTTGGAGGGGATGAAACATCCAAACCGTATCATCCTACAATAGCATCTAAGTGTTCAGGTGAAAGGAAGAGTCACATATCTTACTTTAAATCAAAAGCTAGAAATGATTAAGCTTAGTGAGGAAGGCAAGTCAAAAGCCAAGACACGTCTCTTAAAACAAACAGCCAGGATGTGAATTCTTTTTCTTTTCTTTTTTTTTTTCTTGACACAGAGTCTTACTCTGTCACTTAGGCTAGAGTGCTATGGCATGATCACAGCTCACTGCAGCAATGATCCTCTCATTGCAGCCTCCTGAGTAGCTGGGACTACATGTGTGCACCACCAAGCCTGGCTAATTTTTCTATTTTTTGTAGAAATAGGGTTTGTTGCCCAGGCTGGTCTTGAACCCAGAGCTCAAGAGAACCACCTGCCTCTGCTTCCCAAAGTGCTGGGATTACAGGTGTGAGCCATCACGCCTGGCCTGAAAAATTCTTGAAGGAAATTAAAAATGGTACTTTCCAGGGATCACATGAAAGATAAAAAAGCAAAACAAGGAAGTTTGAGTGGTCTGAATAGAAGATCAAACCAGCTATATTTACTTAAACCAAAGCTTAATCCAGAGCAAGGCCCTAACTCTCTTCAATTCTATGTAGGTTGAGAGAAGTAAAGAAGCTACAGGAGAAAAGTCTGAAGCTAGGAGAAGTTGATTTATGAGGTTTAAAGAAAGAAGTCATCTCCAGAACATAGAAGTGCAAGGTGAAGCAGCAAGTGCCAATGCAGAAGCTGTACCAAGTTATTCATAAGATCTAGCTAAGACCATTGATGAACACTAAGAACACTGATGAACATTGTACACTAAAGAACAGATTTTCAACATAGCTGAAACAGCCTGCTATTGGAAGCAAATGCCATCTAGGACTTTTCATAGCTAGAGAAGTCAGTGCCTGGCTTAAAAGCTTCAAAGGACAGGCTAACTCTGCTGTTAAGGGCTAACATAGCTGGTGACTTTAGTTGGAAGCCAGTGCTCATTACCTATTCCAAAAAATCTTGGGGCCTGTACAGATTATGCTAAATCTACTCTGCCTGTGCTGTATCAATAAAATAACAATGCCTGGATGACAGCACATCTGTTTAAGTATGGCATACTGATTTTGCTGTTGTTGTTGTTTTGAGACAGAGTCTCACTCTTGTCACTCAGGCTGTAGTGCAGTGGCATGATCTCGGCTCACTGCAACCTCTGCCTCCCAAATTCAAGCAATTTTCCTGCCTCAGCCTCCCAAATAGCTGGGATTACAGGAGTACACTACCACGCCTGCTAATTCTGTATTTTTAGTAGAGATGGAGTTTCACCACGTTGGCCAGGCTGGCCTCTAACTCTTGATATCAGGTGACCCACCCGCCTTGGCCTCCCAAAGTGCCGGGCTTACAGGTGGGAGCCATCACACCCGACCACAAACTGAATAATTTAAGCCCCACTGGTGAGACCTACTGCTCAAAAAAAAAGATTCATTTCAAAATATTATTGCTCATTGTCAATGCACTTAGTTTGTATGTGTGTGTGTATATATATATGTGTGTGTGTGTATGTACATATATATGTATCAGTTGAGTGATTTAATGTAAGTTAACTGTTACACATGAGACACTGAACTTACACATGAGATAACATTTGAAGAAAAAGTTCCATAGCTAAGACAAAGTTTGAAAACATCTGTACTACAGCAATAGCAAAGTTCCCCTTACTGTTGGAAGCAAATGCCATCTAGGACTTTTCACAGCTAGAGAAGTCAGTGCCTGGCTTAAAAGCTTCAAAGGACAGGCTAACTCTGCTGTTAAGGGCTAATATAGCTGGTGACTTTAGTGTAAGTCACCCAAACTGTATTTTTATTTTCTATTTATACCTAGTAAGGTTATCTGGTCTCCAGGCAGATAGCATATTAAATGGCACTTATTAACTGTTTGTGTCACAAAAGTCCCGAACATGGAGTTGCTGGTCATAGGGTAGGCATGTGTTTTAATTTTAGTGAATATGGCCAGGTACAGTGGCTCATGCCCATAATCCCAGCACTCTGGGAGGATGAGGCAGGAGGACTGCTTGTGCCCAGGAGTTTGAGATCGGCCTGGGCAACATAGTGAGACCTCATCTCTATAGCAAACGTAAGAAAAAGAAATTGAACTGGGCATGGTAACACGTGCCTGTAGTCCCAGCTACTCAGGAGGCTGAGGTGGCAGGCTTGAGCCAGGGAGGTCAAAGCTGTGGTGAGCTGAGATCACACCACTGCACTCCAGCCTGGGCAACAAAATGAGACCCTGTTTCCTAAAAAAACAGGGTTTTCCTAAAAAAACAGTCCAAAGTGGTTGTACCTAGTTGGGAATACAATTAAACCATCTTGGAGACAGACTACTTTGTACTTTCAAAGGTCAGGAAAGTACACACAGCTTTTCTCAGAAAATCAATCCATTGTCTGGTGATTATGCCTAAATATGATTCTTTATTGACTGAATATAGTGGGCACCAATGAGACTCAAATACCTTTAATGTTATGATATGATATTTAAAGACTTAGACAGAAGTCTGCATCACCTCACTTGTTTTGTATTATTATACTACCGCCTCTTATCAACTCCTTCCTGTTAGTTGGCATGATCATTAAAAGATAACAAAGCTCACATATGAGGACCACACAAACAGCAATTTGAAAATGCTATCTTTGTATCTGTTTCAGTTATTTATGCCTGTTATAGTTCCTTACATTTTGTGTTTGAGAATTCTTTGTAATTAATTCCTTAAACACATATTAATGCATACTACCTTGTAACAGAATGAACTAGCTGAACTTTTATTCTGCCATATTTTGGCAACTTTTACAATTTTTCAGGGTCACTTTCACTTTAGATAATCTTTCCCAAAGTGTAGATAATTTCTGCATCTACTAGAATCCTAGAAGTATAGAAAAGAAGGGACCTCATATACTGTATGCTGTACCTCTTCATTTTATAGTTTATTTGAATATTAAGTGGGATAGAACAAAAAAAATACTGCTCAAGCCATAGCATTCATTCAGTGACTTCAACCAAAAGTTTTTAAAGCATTTACTGTATTATCAAAGTCATGCTAAGGATTGGGGATAAATAACAATGCATCCTATATTCCCTCAATGACTTCAGTTTAGTTAGGGAAAACAGACATGGACACAAATAACTGTTATGATGGGTTGGTTAGTGCAAAAATATAAATACATACAGAATTCAATGAGGACAAAATGGAAACCATAGTCTACTCTGTGAAGAATGAGAGAATGGGAAAGAAAGTAAATGAAGAAAGCGCTATTGAAGAAAAAAAACTCAATTTTCCTAGGTTTTACAGGACGAGGGTGTTTTAGATTAAGGGGATAGAGTTTGAGGGTAGAAGAAAAGCATTCCTAGCAAAGAGAACAGCATGGGCAAACATGTGAAGACATCAGACAGCATGATTCACTTCAGGTACTGATAAAGAGTCCAGAGTATGGGGCAAGAGGCAATGGGAGACAACACTGTAGAGGCACATCAAGAGGAATAGTGAGTTTCTTCCTTACTGAAGAATTTGGACTTCATGTTATAAATAATGAGGAGCTACTGAAAAAGTTTAAGTAGGCTAGTAATGTGATCACATTTGTGGTTTTTTTTTTAGAAGGCTCTTTCTGGCAATGAGCAGGAAATTAGATTGGAAAGGGATACGGATCAAAGTAGGGAGGTGAGCTAGGATACAATCAGAAGTGAAATGATCAGTACCTGAGCTAAGAGAGTGGAGTCAGTGAGCTGGCTTCAAGAGGCGTCACATATGAAACAACTAACCAGATGGTGAGGAAGTTCTTGGCTGACACAATAATCCAGAGAAGTGAGCCTGGTATCAGAGGCAGTTCTTGCTTGCAGGCTTTTGTTATCTAGAAAAAGTCCTCAGAAACTGAGCTGTGTCTTTAATAGGCATAAGGAGCTAAAAATAAAAGTCAGAAACCAGGCTTGACAGGGTTCAAACCCCAGATGACTAATCCCTGTCCCTTTAGCCCATGTTGGACTGGGACTCTAAACAGCTACACCATAGGACTATAGGTCAACCATAAGTAAATCAGATTTGTAAAGAGGTTAGCTTCAAGTATTCTAGGTATTTCATCAAAAATCTCTAGTCCCGAAACTGAATTATGGCTGTTCTACATTACTAGAGCCCCTGGTGTCTGGACAGAGAAAACAAAAATTTTACTAAAAGAAATGCATTATCCTAAGCCCAAAGTAACTTCTAGATATAAATTTTCAAATACGTCCACTGGTCTTTATCTAAACCTTCAGGCCAAATGTGTTTCAGAATTCAGAAGATTTTAGATTTTAGAAAGGTAATATGGCACATACACCATAATACTATGTTATATCACCAATGCAATGTCTTACAGCACCTGTTATCAGTCTGAAGTACACTGTAACAACATTCCCACAAAGCAGGATAAGACTAAACAGCTCTGTGTCACTCCATAGCAGGTCTGGCCAACAAATGTGTCACAAAAAAAAACTTTTAAGTTATTTGAATTTTTTGATTTTGAAATTGTAGATAAGGGACTATAATTCTGTATAATGTTCAGCACACAATCAAAGATAAGGAAGTCCTCAAGAATAAAAGAAATCATAAGCACTAACAAGTAAAATCAACAGGCAACAAAAATATATTAACAGAAACATTAACAGAAATATCACGTGTTTGAATTACAAGGCCAAGTCAATATAATTAGATGCTTACAATATATAAAACAGTAAAATCTAAGCTTGAAAGTTTTGCAGAAAACTAAAAATTTATAAAGTGTCAAAGTAGATAAGAAAAAGAATTGAATACAAATCTTAGAACTAAGAAAAACCATTAGATAGTGCTAAAGAGAGAATAAGGTCAGAGGAAACTATACAGAACAAAGCATGAAGAGACAAAAACATGAAAAATATAAAAATAGGAGAGTAAAGAGACGTAACAGGGAGAAAATTTAACATGTTAACTTGAACTACCAAAAGAAAAGGAGAGAAAGAATGGGGAAGAGACGTTATTTGAAAAGACAATGACTATTATTTTTCCACAAATAATATCCACAGTTTCAAGAAGCCCAAAAAATTCAAATAGAAACAAATAAAAAGAAATCCAGAAAATGCAGATGAAGTAGGAAAGAGAAAGAAGGCCCATAAAACAGGCAGAAATTAGAAAAACATATATACACAGATCAGTCTAGGAGGTCTGATATCTGATTAATAGGAGTCCCAGAAAAAGAGAATGGAAAAATGGATGGATGTTATCATATGAGAGAGAGAAAAAGAGAGGAAAGGAGACATAAACAGATGAATTATCCAGAAATGAAATATAAGTCTTTAGACTAAAAGCCCATCAGCCAATGAATTAAAAATGACCCAATCAGTCATGACATCATCATGCTATTTCAAAACATGGGAAATAAAGACATGAGCTTAAAACTTCAAAGGAGAGGTGAATATTAAGGTCACCTCTATGTGGAAAGAAAAAAAATGAGAAAACACTGACTACTTGGGAATTACACTGCATACCTCTAATATATTGAAAGCCTATTATACCAAAATTATGTGCAAGGATTCAGAAATTTTTATTCCAGTGCACTATTTCTTAGGAAGCTACTTGATGATATGCCTCAGCAAAATGAAAATTAATTCAAGAAAGAGAAAGAAATGAGATCCAGAACAAAAGTATTCAATCCATAAAAGCAGTTATGCAAAGTCTTATGGTTAAGTCACATAGCAGGTGTGGAGAGCAACCAAGGGAGACAAAAGATAACGAACACAAAGCTGCAGAATATCTCCAAAAACAGCAAAATGTGTGTGGGGTGGGATAACTTAACATAAAATATATAAAGGCACTTGATATCATGGCATACTTGAAAAAATGAGAATATGAAAGACAATACAAAAACTTAAAAATTTAAGGAAAAATTGAATAACACGCACCAGAAAAGAAATATAACCGAAGTACCATACAATCATGTACAAAAAAAAACCTTTTTTTCCCTGATTTGACTAAAAAGTGTACTATAGCTATTTGGCGAATGCCATAATGGAACTGTGTGGTACAAGAGTTCTGATGTTTTTTATCATGACAGAAAACAGATAATATCTAAAATGAGTAAGTTAAAAAAGTAGAAGATATTATCATGTTACTTATGTATGTGGCCGGGTGGGCAGAGGACTGTTGCTTTTTATTATAAGCTGTATGATATAAGTTATTAACCATGTGCATTTTTGAGTCTGATTAAATTTGTTTTAACAATAAAAAGGAATCATCCAAAATTGCTCCACTCAATACTTCAGCCTATTTCTTTCTAGCATATTTGCCCCTCAGTATTCATGGGGAATCAGTTCCAGGATTCTCTTCCATATCAAAATATGAGGATGCTCAAGTCTTTTACATAAAATGTTGTAGTATTTGCACATAACCTATATCTGTGCACCTCTATTTTTTAAATCATCTCCAGACTACTTATAATATCTAACACAATAGAAATGCTACATCAATAGTTATTATACTATATTTTATATTTGTGCTATTTTTATTATTAATTTTTCTAATATCTTCAATCTGTGGTTTGTTGAACCTCCAGATCTGGGACCTGAGGATATGGAGGACCAACTGTATTTATCTTTTCCCAAATGTGTGTATATATATATATATTTAGATTTATGATCAGAATATTTTTCTTTTTACATAACATCAGTATTTCCAAGCATCATTAAAATGCTTCAAAATCATTACTTTTTTTTTTTTTTGAGACAGGGTCTCACTCTGTCACCCAGTGCAGCCTCAAACTCTTGAGCTCAAGCAATCCTCCTGCCTCAGCTTCTCAAGTAGCTGGGACTACAGGCATTCACCACCATGCCCAGCTAATATGTGTTTTTGAAAATTATTTTTAGGAGAGACATGGTCTCACTATGTAGTCCAGGCTGGTCTCAAACTCCTGAGCTTAAGCAATCCTCCTGCCTTGGCCTCCCAAGGTGCTAGGACTACAGGAATGAGTCACCACGTCTGGCTCAGATCATTACTTTTAATGTCTGAATTACAGTACATTGAAGTACCATAATTTATTTAGCCATTCCTTTGTTGATGAACTTTTTTAAGTTACTCCAAGATTTTCATTTGTTTGCTTTGTTTTTACTGTTAGAAGTAACATTATAAAAAATTTTAATATAGATCTTTGTCAAATCTTTACTTTTCTCAGGTATACTGTTATAATTACTGGTTCAAGGGACATAAAAAAAGTTATGGGTTTCACTAAAGAGTAGTGACTAGGATGGATAAATTGATAAAGAAGAGAGTGATGAACTATAAAGAACAAGGACTTTGTAGCCAGGAAACTTTCTATGTCCAGTATTAGTTCTATTCCTTATTAGTCATGCAACTATACTTTGGCTTGTCACTTAACCCTCTTCCTCATCTAGATGATGAAAATACTTTTCTCACAGAGTTGTTATAAACACTGATTGAGATAACATAGCAAGTGTCAAGTGTCACACATATTATCAATAATCCTTAGCTGAGAGTTTTAACTAGTAGAAAAGGAAAGGTTGACTAGTCATACAAGACAGAAAGGATCAGTTTAGCAAGATCTGGTAGTGGATGTGAGGGTGGAAGAAATACTAGAAATGAATATACTTTAGTCATTTGGTTTCCCAAATGGGGTATTTGCGTAAGAACAAACCAGAATGCTACTCCTCTTTCTTCTCTGGCTTTCTTCACCGCTATCATTCCTGAAACTTTCTTCTCCAGCTGGCTTTTCTGGGTAGAAAAGAGTTCAGCGAGGACAGAGTAAATAGAGCAAGAGAAATACACCGAAAAGAATTATCTATTTAAGAGAAGGGCAAAGGATTAAAGCTAAGGAAAGAAGCTGAAGAAGAACAGTCAGAAAATAGGAGTGTCAGGATAACAATGTCAAGAAAACCAGAGGAAAAAAGAGTTTGAAGAAGAGGATGGTCCACAATGCCAGACAGAAGTCAATAATGTTGTAGAGTTAAAAGCTGCCATTAGATTTATCAGCTAGGAAATGTGTAATTTCAATAAAATGCTAAGTATGGATGGCAGGTTCCTATAGGCTAAGAAGTGGTTGGTGAGGGCATATAAGTCTAAAGTGATCTAATGTAAGGTAGCAGAGGTGTGAACATAGGAGTCTTTTTAGAAAATAATTGTTAACAAGGTTGGTGACACATGACTCTTCTTTTGGCTTTTAGTTAAAGCACTCAAGAAAAAGTCACTTTATAAAAATTTCTCTAAGATCTGGTATAGCCTGTTAATTTATACAAGTATGTATTTTTCTATAAACAATTTTCTGGGCTGGGCATGGTGGCATACGCCTGTAATCACAGCACTTTGGGAGGCCGACGTGGGTGAATCACCTGAGGTCAGGTGTTCAAGACCACACTGGCCAACATGGTGAAACCCTGTCTCTACCAAAAATACAAAAATTAGCTGGGCGTGGTGGCTTACACCTGTAATCCTAGCTACTTGGGAGGCTGAGGCATAAGAATTGCTTGAACCCTGGAGGTGAAGGTTGCATTAAGCCAAGATCATGCCACTGAACTCCAGCCTGGGTGACAGAGCAAGACTCCATCTGACAGTATATGAATGACAGCAAACATACTCGACTTACTGTTTAAGTAAACAGCAGATGATATTTTCAACTAGTAATTCTAATAATTATTTTCTCTTTTTTATGATGGATATATGGTAGATCCTAGTTATGGTCAAGGAATGAATTTGGAAGTCTTTACATGTTCCTTCATTTTCTGGAAGAAAGCACATGCTAAATCACAATTGAAACCTTTAACTTTATAAGCATTGTGTACATAATTGAAAAAAACCCATGAAACAATTTCACACATTGCTTTTATTCTCTCTGTACAGAATATAGGATGGATTTACTCAAATGTTAAAGTCAAGGTGTTTCAGAATTCAATGTTTTGCTTTTTAATTTATGTAAAATTTCAATATTTGGCTTAAGAACCATCTCTTACTTTCAATTATTTAATTCTATCATCGACATCAGCAAGTAGCTTTGTTTTGGTTATCACTTTTAAAATATAAAATACTCCAGTTTGTATAACCGCCTAAGAAGGGTATGGCATACTACGTATCCTTAAGAAATAGAGTCAAATTATAAAAGATGCAGAGAGAAATAGTGTTAGTATAAGGCTTCACTTACTTAGTGTCTGGCTTCCTCTCATTAGCCTCCTGGTGTGTATTAACCATCAGTATTAACCAGTGCAAGTATTAACCCTGGTCAACTTGAACCCATATGCATCTCCTGAGATCATAATCTTCAAATAAAGATAATAGGTCATAATGACGCCTAACATAATACAACTAAACTTTGTACAACAGGAGATGTACCAATCCCCAACTCAAATGCTATTACATAAAGTTAACAACACTTAAATGCTGATAAAATGAAGATGTTTTCTTAGTACAAGTGTATACGCACACAAACACGTTTTTAGCAAAAGGAGAAAATATTCATGACAATTATGGTCCTCATTTCTGCATCTGGCCACATGATTGTAGCTGGTATTAATGACCTTCTTCTACTACCAATTCTGTATTCCTTTTGCCTAGAGCAAGCACTTCAGTAGGTCATTTTGTTTTGTTTTGTTTTTTCTCCCGGTGGAGTGACCCAAACCTCCAAACCTTCATTCCTGAAGAGTCTGGGCCATTTGTAGTCTTGCCTGGATTGGGCTGTTGTAGTTTCCTACTGACCTTAATCACAGAATATGGTAATACTAAGAGACACCCCAAGGGATCTCCTGTATTCCACACATACTCTTCCTTACCTCCATTGTGGAGACGGATTTCATCTTGATAGTTTAGTCAATCACCTCAGTCAACATGTAACTTCCTTCTTAGCCTGTTGACCTAAAGGTAGGAGGAGCCCAAAGTGTACAGGTGGCAATCTTAACTTCCAGTTTAATGGAATTGTTGTTGTGTCTCCTGGTGGCAGTGTTCTTCTCTCTGAAACTGAGACCTCTAGGCCAGCAGAACATAATGTGGGAATAGGAAGCAAAAATTCTGCTAGTGGATCACTAGGGGTGATGGTGAATGGTGCCACTTCCATTTTCACCCTTGATTCCTGGACCCATGAATCCTGGCTATGGAAGAAACAGTACCATTTACTGGATGCTGATTCAGAGCATACACAGCCTTCTGGAGAACTTTGCCCCAGCCCTGCAAAGTATTCTCACTTAGATGGCATAATTGTGACTTCAAAAGGCCATTCCACCATGTTTATCAATCCAGCTGCTTCAAGATGATGGGGAACATGGTAAGACCAGTGAGTTCCATGAGCATGAGCCCACTGCCACACTTCTTTAGCCATAAAGTAAACGCCTTGGTCAGAGGCAATGCTGTGTGGAATACCATGACGGTGGATAAGGCATTCCTTGAGTCCATGGATGATGGATGATAGTCTTGGCAGAAGCATTATGTGCAGTATAGGCAAGCCCATATCCAGAGTAAGTGTCTATTCCAGTGAGGACAAACCTCTGCTCTTTCCATGATGGAAGAGGTCCAATATAATCAACTTGTCACCAAGTAGTTGGCTGATCACCCAGAGGAATGGTGCCATTTCGAGAGCTCAGTGTTGGTCTCTGCTGCTAGCAAATTGGATACTCAGCAGTGGCCATAGCCAGGCTGGCCTCGGTGAGTGGAAGTCCATGTTGCTGAGCCCATGCATAACTTCCATCCCTGCCACCATCCACACTTTGTTCATGGGGCTTTGGGCGATGACACAGGTGGCTGGGGAAAGAGGCTGAGTGATGTGCACAAAACGAGTCATCCCATCGGCTTGATTAAAATCCTCCCCTGCTGAGGTCACCCTTTGGTGAGCACTCACAAGGGATACAAATATCTTCACAGTTTTTGACCACTCAGAGAGGCCCATTCACATACCTTGTCCCCAGATTTCTTTGTCACCAATTTTCCAATCATGCTTCTTCGAAGTCCCTGACCATCTGGCCAAACTACTGGCTACAGCCCATCAATCAGTATATAATCGCATATCTGGCCATTTCTCCTTTCATGGAAAGTGCACAACCAGGGGCAGTGCGTGAAGTTCTGCCCACTGGGAAGATATTCCTTCACCGCTGTCCTTCAGAGATGTCCTAGAAAGGGGCTGTAGCGCTGCAGCAGTCCACTTTTGGGTGGTGTCTGCGTATTGTGCAGAACCATATGTGAACCAGGCCCTAGTCTTTTCTTCCTCTGTCAACTAATCATAGGGAACAGCCCATCAGTGGCCATCAGTGCAGGCTCAGGAGGAGAAGGCAGGGTTGCAGGAGTAAAGACCATGGGCATTTGTACCAATTCCTAATGCACTTACTTGTGCCTTCAGGACCTGCCTGAGCCCAATCACATATGTACCACTTCCACTTGATAATGGAATGCTGCTGTGCATGACCCACTTTATGGCTGGATGGGTCAGAAGGCACCCAGTTCATGATAGGCAGTTCAGGTCACATGATGACTTGATGACCCATAGTCAAATGTTCACTTTTCACCAAAGCCCAGTAACAGGCCAAGAGCTATGTCTCAAAAGGAGAGTAGTTATCTGCAGAAGATGGCAGGGTCTTGCTCCAAAATTCTAGAGGTCTCCACTGTGATTCACCTAGGGGGGCCTTCCAAAGGCTCCAAACAGCATCCCTACCTGCCACTGACACCTCAAGCACCATTGAATCTGCTGGGTCATATGGCCCAAGTGGCAGAGAAGCTTGCACAGCAGCATGGACCTGTTGCAGAGTCTTCTCCTGTTCTGGACCCCACTCAAAACTGGCAGCCTTTCAGGTCACTTGATAAATGGGCCAGAGTAACACACCCAAATAAGGAATGTGTCACCTCCAAGATCCTAACAGGCGCACTAGGCATTATGTCTCTTTCTTGGTTCTAAGGAAGGGCCAAATGCAGCAACTTATCCTTCACCTTAGTAAGAATATCTTGACAAGCCCCACACCACTGGACACTTAAAAATTTTACTGAGGTAGAAGGTCCCTGAATTTTAGTCAGATTTATTTCCCATCTTCTGCCATGCAAATTTCTCACCAATAAGTCCAGTGGTTTGCTGCTTCTCACTCATCAATGTAACGGACCAGTGTAATATCTTGTGGAAGGGAAAATCAATCAAGGTCTCTCCGAACAAGATTATGAAACAAAGCCAGAGAGTTGATATATCACTGAAGTAGGACAGTAAAGTTATACTGCTGGCCTTGCTAGCTAAAGGCAAATTGCTTCTGGTGGGTCTTATGGACAGAAATGGAGAAAAAGGCATTTGTCAAACCAATGGCTGCATACCAGGTACCAGGAGATGTGCTAATTTGCTAAGCCATGAAACCACATCTGGTACAGCAGCTGCAACCAGAGTCAGCACTTGGTTAAGATTACAATAACCCACTATCATTCTCCAAGATTCATCTGTCTTCTGTACTGGCCAGATGTAGGAGATTGGTCAGGGTGGTGGGAGAAATTATAGGAAAGATGCAAACCTTCTTGGAAGGCCGGGAGGTTTTGCAAAGCCGGGAAAAATGAGCTAAAGGTGGCTATTCTTACTCTGAGGCAAAGAGTTAGGAGTAGGTATAAGTGAATGTAGAATGCAGGGGAGTTTATCGAAATAGCTTGTTTACTCATGTTATCCTAAAACTGACCTTTGATCATCCACACACAGGACTGCCCTCTGCTAGGGGGGTTGACAATGTTAATTATCCACAAATGGTGTTTGCTCCAGGCCTTTGTCATTAAATCTGTACTAAATAAATAGAAGCGTCTATGGCTTACAGGAGCCTCACTTTCTCGTCAACCATGCTAAGCTGTGCAGTCCCCTAGATGCACTCACAGGCAAAATACCTGTGTCTGTGTTCTCCGTTCATCCATCGCTCAGTGAGAGTCTGCGGGACAGACTCAGCAGCTGCTGCCCCCACATAAGGAACGCTGCAATGGATTGTGACAGAACCCTCAAAAATGAAGGTGAAGAGACTACATAGTCAGTAAGTTAGTAAGTCACTGGTGTCCACTTGGGATTTCCAAGTTCAACGGAATTGTTCAGGCTAGGGTTTCATCATGGGACAATAGTTATCAGCATAACACAAACAGTACATAAAAGTATTTAAACAGCTGCTTAAAGCTAGCAAAGCCTCAGTTTCACAGGCTCAATTAAGGAACCTAATGCAAAATTTTGTTTCCCATAACCCGTGATTCCTGGAAAAAGGTACGTTAGACATAGAGCTCTGGGAACAACTAGGGAGAAATCTTCAATAATATTATGCACAAAGGCATTGGGTCCCAGTAACATCTTTAATGTTATGGGCCTTGGTTAGGACTGCTTTGGCCTCGCTCTACACAGAAGAGCCTAAAAAGGGAAGGGAAGAGGAACCGTCACCTACCTTACTGTCTTCTTCTCCCTCAGCCTCTCCATTACTGAGCAAAAGTGCCAAAGAGGAAATGGAGGTTTCCCCTGAGACCCCTACTCCAATAAATTAGAAAAAAGACAAAGGAGACACTACAGCTATGGGACCCTGTCATAGGCAAGCAGCATTAGAAGGGGAGTTCTTGGCTTGTCTGGTAATGCAAGATCAACAAGGCAATCAGGTATATGAATCCATTTTTTTTATAGTTATAAAGAGATAAGAAAAAGCATTAGAGAAAGTGGAGCCACTAGCCCATTTACAAAAGGATTAATTGAGGCCATAGTAAACAACTACCATATGGCCCCTTTCTAATAATGGCCACTGCTGTTATTTCTCCCCTACTCCTAACGTGGTTCTCTCAAAATCCTATTTGTTTAGAACAGTAGCCTTTAAAGGGAGAGAAATTACAAGCTCATGAATTAGCTGAGGAGCAATTAAGAGCCAGTCATATAGAACCATCAAACATCAAACAACCTTTGGAATTCGCCCATTTTCATCATTCTGGAAAGGTCTGACAAACAGAGACTTCTGCATGACTTACAGGCTATTAATGCTAATCTGCAGCCTATGGGGCCTCTTCAACTGGGGCTCCCTTCTCCCGCAGAGATTCCTTGAAATTGGCCTATAGTCATTGTTGACTTAAAAGACTGCTTTTATACCATTCCCCTTGCAGAACAGGACAAATAAAAATTTGCATTTACAATACCAGCTATCAATAATGAAAAGCCAGCTTGTCAATTTCATTGGAAGTTACTTCCTTAAGGAATGCTGAACAGTCCTAACATGTGTCAATATCATGTAAATCAGGCTTCGCTCTCCAGTAGAAAACAATTTCCTAATTGCAAGATTATTCATTTTATGGATGATATTTTATTAGCAGCCCCAATGGAGCAAGTACTTTTAAGTTTGTATGCCTCTGTCCACAAGAATACAGTTAAGAGGTTTAATCATAGCACCTGAAAAAAGTACAAATGGTCTCTCCTTGGAAATATCTTGGATATATACTAACTTCTCAATCAGTAAGACCCCAGAAGGTTAAATTAAATAATAGCAACTTACGTACCTTAAATGATTATCAAAAATTACTGGGTGATATGAACTGGCTTTGCCCCACCTTAGGCATAACTACTAATAAGTTGTAAAACCTGTTTTCTATCTTAAAAGGCAATACAGGCCTAGATTCTCCCAGGTATTTAACCCTCTGCAGCAGAAAAGGAAATTGAGGAAACAGAACAAGCTATTTCTCAGAGACAACTAGATCGCATAGACCCACTATATTCAAGTCCAGTTGTCTGTTTTTCCTACTAAACATTTCCCAACAGGATTAATAGGACAGATAGCCCCAGGGCTATGCTTCCTAGAATGGGTTTTTTGCTCACATACCAGGACTAAAACACTATCTCCCTATGTCCAGCTAGTCCGTAAAGTCATACGGGCTTCAGACAATGCTGTCTGTTGCTAGGTTATGACCCTGATACCCTAAGAATTCCTTTCAGTAAAGAGCAATTGGAAGCAGTCTTGCCCCTATCTCTAGATCTTCAGATAGCATTCTCTGATTATGTAGACCATATAGAGCATGGCCTTCCTGCTGACAAACTACTTCAGTTCTTATCTGGTACTCCTGTAGTTTGGCCTACAAAAGTAATTCACTCCCCCACAACTAATGCTTTAACGCTTTTTACTCATGGCTCTGGTAAAAACGGGAAAGCAGCTATTTGGTGGGAACTGTATAATTCTCTCACTTGTTCTGGATTTACTAACACTCAGAGAGCTGAGGTTGGAGCCTTAATATTGGGCCTGGAAACCTTTTCAGCTCAGCCCATCAATATTGTTAGTGACTCTGCTTACTTTGCTTATTTACTGCAGAACCTTGACACAGCCCTCATTAAGTCCACCCTGGAGCCCACCCTATGTGCCCTTTTTGATGCACAATGCATCAAACGATACCATGGCATGGCTAGGACCCAAGCTGGTACCAGAAATGAAGGAAATGACCCTCAGGACCTGCAGTCATGGATGATGTGGCTTCCTCAGATGACACAAGCCCGAGACATTACCTGAAGAATGCTGAAGCAACTGCTAGATCTATGAACACAACCTATTTTTATCACAAATATTCGAGCCCACATCTCACTGCCTGGCCCACTGGCTTATAGCAATGATCAAGCAGACATGCAGGTTATGACATCACTGCCTGACCAAGCCACCCAATTGCATCAATTTTTCCACCAAACTGGAGAAACTTAACTAAACAATTTCAAGTTACCCAAAGACTAGCTAAACAAATTATCCTGCAATGCTCAGATTGCCAGCTCACAGGCACATCCCCTCCTTCAAAAGGTGTTAACCTTAGAGAACTAGAACCTAATCAGTTATGACAAACCAATGTTATACACATCCTTGAATTTGGAAAACTAAGATATGTACATGTATCCATTGATACCAATTCTCACCTAATTAGCGTACATGCTCTTCCTGGAGAGTCTGCCTGATATGTTATTAAACATCTTCTTTAAACTTTTGCGTTTATAAGGCAACTCACAAAAATTAAAACTCATAATGGTTTGGCTTATGCCAGCTCACAATTTCAACAATTTTGTCACACATGGAACATCCAACATTCCACAGGCATCCCGTATAATCTTCAAGGACAGGCCATAGTAGAACATGCCCACTCCACTCTTAAAACTATGCTTAGAAAACAAGAAAGGGGAAATATAAGTAAGGAACCTGCAACACTACTAGCACAAGCCTTATTTACCCTTAATTTCTTAAATTTAAATGACAAATTTCAATCCGCTATAGAAAAGCACTTTGCTAAAACCTCTCAAGACGTAAAACCTGCAGTTTTATGGAAAGATGTGAATAGTAATGCATGTGCTAACATGGGGAAGAGGATATGCTTGTGTTCACACCCCCCCAGGCCCTCTTTGGATTCCAGCACAATGCATCAAACCATAACATGGCGAGGCTAGGACCCAACTCAATACCAGAAATGAAGGAAATGACCCTCAGGACCTACAGTCATGGATGATGTGGCTTCCTTGGATGACACAAGCCTCGGACATTACCTGAAGAATGCTAAAGAAGACAACTCTGGAGGCTGAGTGAATTCTGCTTCAAACACAAACACCATTCACTCCAGATAATTTGTTCCTTTTTTATTCTCTCACATTGCCTGCTACCTGTACCTACTACACTCTGTTGAGCCCATCTTCTAAATCTGCCTTTTTTTCTGCCCTGTAATTGGGCAGACACACCCTTTCCAGCTAACAACGTGACTGCTTGGCTAGGAGGGACTGAGATACCCCAGGTGGGGTTTTTCATTAATGACACACATTAGACTAAGGCATCGAATAACACTACATGTCACTCCTTGATTGCAAAAGAATGTTACTGATTATACTCATGTTTGTCTTATGTTATTTATTAATTCTAGGATGCAAAGCTGGAGCACAAGTTATAACTGCTACACCTGACAAAACTTGCTGCACACATCTGTACCTTCAATCAACAAAACCTGGTGCAAAAACCAGAAAAGCTGGAGATGTAGAAGATCGGTCAGGGTGATGGGAGAAATTATAAGAAAGATACAAACCTTCTTGGAAGGCCAGGAGGTTTTGCAAAGCTTCAGGGAAGAATGAGCTGAAGGCAACTGTTCATACCCTGAGGCAAAGGGTGAGGAGTAAGTACAAGGGAATGCAGGAGAGTTTATCGGAATAGCTTGTTTACTCACATTGTCCTAAAACTGACCTTTGATCATCCATGTGCAGGACTGCTCTCTACTCAGGGAGTCAACAATGTTACTTACCCACAAATGGCATTTGCTTCAGGCCTTTGTCATTAAATCTGTACTAAATAAATGCCACTGTCTATGGCTCATCAGGGCCGCACTTTCTCATCGGCGGTGCTAAGCCATGCAGTCTCCTAGCCGTGCTCACAGGCAAAGTATCTGTGTCTGCATACTCCATTCATCTGTTGGTTGGCCAGAGAGTCTGTGGGACAGATTCGGCAGCCAAATAGAAAAGATGAACAGGGATGTGGTGGGAATCACCACCCGTGTCTTTCAAGTTCTTAACAGTGGCACTAATCTCCGCAATCCCTCCAGGGATGTGATATCATTTTTGATTTACTATTTTTCTAGGTAGAGGCAGCTCTAATGGATTCCATTTGGCCTTTCCCACCATAATATCCCTGACCCTACCAGTTATGGAGCCAATGTGGGGGTTCAGCCAGCTGCTAAGTATGTCTATGCCAATTATGCATTCTGGCACTGGGGAAATGACCACAGGATGAATCCAGGGACCCACTGAACTCACTGAAAGTCAGACCTGATCTAAAAGTCCATTAATTACTTGACCTCCATAAGCCACTACTTTAACTGGAGTACCACAAAGACATTTTGGGTCCCCTGGAATCAATGTCAGCTCAGAGTCAGTGTCCAGTAGTCCCTGAATTTTCTGATCATTTACCTTTCTCCAAGGCACAGTTACCCTGGTAAAAAGCCAGAGGTCTCCTTGGGGAAGGAAGAAGAAATATTAACATCATACATTGTTGGTATTGTAGAGGGTTCATCAAGGGGACCTTGCCTCCCCTTCATTCAAGGGGTTCTGGGTCTGTAAACTAGCTCAAGTCTGGAAATTGAAGAGCCATGACTCAAAATTAGTCTTTTGTCCACTTGACTTGGAAGATTTCTGCTTATATAAATTAAGTAGAAATGCAGTAGGCTTCCTATCAATTGCACTTCTAGAAACACCATGATTAATTAGCCAATGCCAGAGTGCTACACCAGTCAAACTATTCCGATTGCTGCTTTGCCTCTGTTGTCCATTATGGTAGGTATGCCCACCTTGCCTTTGACGGCTGAGTGCCGTCACTTGGCTCCCGCCACCTCAGAATCCAATTATTACCATTGCATTTAAATTTTGTACTTGAGCAACTGCAGCTCCCATAGTTACATGTGGCATACAGTGAAAAGCAATTCCTACGGAGCTCTTCAAAGATGCAGGTGCTGCCCTCACAAATCCATTTCACAAAGCATTGGTCAAGGGTATACCTTCTGGACCCTTCCAGTTGGGATGAGTAGGTCTAAAGTGACTAATCCACTCCAGTATCCCAATCTCCCTAAGCCCTTAGATCCCTTCATCTACATTAAACCAAGGAAGATTAGGCATTTCCAGCTCACTCACAGTGGGCTATCTTTCAATCCATATTTCAGCTAACCAAGCAAATAAACTATTAGAACCTTTTATCCCAAACTCCCCAAGCTGCAACATTAAATGCAGAATCCATACTTAGTGGGCCCAAATCAATAAATTCAGCCTGATCCAACTCTATGTTCCTTCCACCATAATCCCACACCCTTAATATCCATTCCCATGCCTGTTCCCCAGATTTCTGCTTATATAAATTAGAGAACTCAAGCAGTCATTTATGAGCATAGCACAACTCCTCGTGGGTCACACTCTGAACCTCACCTCTAGGAGCCTGCTGGGACTTTAGTCTAGTTATAGGTCTAGAAGCAAATAGGGGTTTTGGGGGTGGGTCCTGAGGAGAATAAACATTGTCTTGCCTGGCACTGGCCTCAGGGGAGGCCATCAATGTTGCCTCAGGCAATGTAGGGTTTATCTCCTCAGACAAAGGTGGAAAGGATGATGGCAGCATGGGTTGGCAAGAAGATGTTACCACTACTGGGGATGAGGATGCTATTTCTTCTGGTAAAAAGAGTTCTGGTAATTGGAGTTTACAAGCTTAGTGTCCCAGTTTCGTCAGGGTCCTCCCACACATCCCCATTCTAAGTTGCAGGGTCCCATTCTTTTCCAGTTAATGCCCTCACTTGAACAGTAATGCCTTCACTTTCCAGTTAATGCCCTCACTTGAACCTGGTAGGCAGAGGCAGTGCATGCACCTTTTGTTCCACTCACTTAAGAGCTGTGTCTGTTTTTCCACAATATCAACTCTTTCTCTATAGGAGATAAGACTCTCACTCAGGGCAATCTTAGCAGATTTGAGGCTCAGTATCTGCTTCTGAAGCCAGGATTTAGAAGCCCTGAGTTCATCATTTTCTTTCATCACTTTGTCCAGTTAGGAGAAACCTACCAACTTCATTATGTTCCTTGGTTCTCCACATATGGTCAAAAGTATTATGTACAGAGTCACTAAACTCCTTGCCTTTCACAAGTGGCGCATCAAGAATGCCAAATGCATTTATTGCATAAGTCTCTAAATGGTTTACGCCAAGGACAATCAGTGTCCTCCATATTATTAGGAGTCCTTAGCATTTTCAGGTCTACCACATTAAGCAGCAATCTCCAGAAACCCCAAAACCAACAAAAGAACTCCATCCTTAATATTCTGTTCCTCTAGAACCACTCTTGGTACCAAAATTTGTATTAGGGTTCTCTAGAGGGACAAAACTAATAGGACAGATGTATAAATAAACGGGAGTTTATTAAGGAGTATTAACTTATACAATCACAAGGTCCACAACAGGTTGTCTGCAAGCTGAGCAGCAAGGAAGCCAGTCCAAGCCCCAAAACTCAAGAACCTGGAGCCCAATGTTTGAGGGCAGGAAGCATCCAGCACAGGAGAAAGATACAGGCTGGGAGGCTAAGCCAGTCTAATCTCTCCACATTCTTCTGCCTGCTTTTTACTCTGGCCAAGTTGGCAGCTGATAAGATTGTGCCCACCCAGACTGAGGGTTGGTCTGCCTCTCCCAGTCCACTGACTCAAATGTTAATCTCCTTTGTTAACATCCTCACAGACACACCCAGAAACAATACTTTGCATCCTTCAACCCTATCAAGTTGATACTATTAACATGGTGGTTGTAGCTAAAATTTTTGTCTCCAAAAAAAATCACAGAAGAGTGGTTGTCACGGAACATACATATTGACATGTGTACATATTCAATGTTGTATGTAGCTGTACTTCATTTTACGACTGTAAAATATATTCCAATTTGAATTTATCAGCATTTAATCAGTCTACTGATAATGGACATTTGAGTTATCTCCAATTTTTCAGGATTATGAACAATGTTCCTGTGAACTTTGTTATATGTGTCTCTTGGTACACATATTTAAGAATTTCTCTAGGATAAATAGGCAGAAATAAAACTGCTGAGTCTTAGGCTATGAGCATGTTTAACTTTTTTTTTTTTTTTTTGAGACAGAGTCTTGCTCTGTTGCCCAGGCTGGAGTGCAGTGGTGCAATCTCAACTCACTGTAAACTCCCTTTCCCAGGTTCAAACAATTCTACTGCCTCAGCCTCCTTAGAAGCTGGGATTACAGGTATGCACCATTACACCGGGATTTTTTTTTTTTTGAGATGGAGTCTTGCTCTGTCACCCAGGCTGGGATGCAATGGCACAGTCTCAGCTCACTGCAACCTCCGCCTCCCAGGTTGAAGCAATTCTCCTGCCTCAGCCTCCCGAGTAGCTGGGATTACAGACATGCAACACCAAGCCCAGCTAATTTTTGTATTTTTAGTAGAGATGAAGTTTCACTATGTTGGTCAGCCTGGTCTCGAACTCTTGACCTCGTGATCTGCCTGCCTCAGCCTTCCAAAGTGCTGGGATTACAGGCATGAGCCACCACGCCTGACCACACCTGGCTAATTTTTGTATTTTAGTAGAGACAAGGTTTCACCATGTTGGTCAGGCTGGTCTTGAACTCCTGATGTCAAGTGATCTGCCCACCTTGACCTCCCAAAGTTCTGGGACTACAGGTATGAGCCACTGCACCTGGCTGAGAATATTTAATAAGTAATGTCAAGGTATTTTTCAAAGGGCTTGTACCAATTTACAGTCCCATGAGATAAAAATGAATTCCTATAGCTCTGCATATCCTTCATCAGTAATGTCAACATTTTTTAATGTGTACTCATCAGATGGTATATGAGGGCACTTCTTTGTGGTTTAAAGTTGCATTTTCCTGATTACTAATGAAATTTAACATCTTTTGTTGTAGTTACTAGTAAACTGTGTTTCCTCTCTTATGAGGTCTCACTTGAAGTCCTTTACAGTCATCCCTCAGTATCTGTGAGGAACCAGTTCCAGGATCTGCACACCCACATACCAGAATCCAAGGATACTTAAGTCTCTTTTATATGATGGTGTAGTATTTGCATACAGCCCATGCACATCCCCCCATATACTTTAAATCATCTGTAGGTTACTTATAGTACCTAATACAATGCTTTCATATCATTTTACTGTCATGGATTCAAAGTAGTACTCAGCATGCAACAAATTCAAATTTTGCTTTTTGGAACTCTCTGAAATTTTTTCTCCTAATATTTTCAATCCATGGTTGGTTGACTCCAAGGATGTGAAACCCATGGATACAGAAGGCTGACGACATTCATTTTCGACTGATTGGTTTGCCTTTCTCTTATTAACTCATAAGAGTTATTTATTGTGAATGTTAATCTTTTGTTTTACATGTTGCAAATATCTTCTCACTTCGTACCTTGACTTTTCCTTTTTTTATAGTATTAGTTACTTTAACTATTTATCTATTTTTTTTAATTAATGAGAAGAAGCACCCGAAGGAGAGGGTAGACCTTTTGAGAACTTAAGATCCTACCTTATTTCTTAAATTTAATAACTGTAACATTCTACATCTGTTCTTCTTTCATTTATTTTTTCATTTGCTAGGATTATATTATATTCTCAAATATTTATGAGACGTCTTTGGTCTTGGGATAGATTTATATCTTTACTATGATATGGAATCTAAAGATTTCCACAAGTCTCCAGAATAGTATGAGTAATATATATGAATAGTATGGATAGAGGGATGACTGTCAATAATTGTTATCCTTTTATGATTACAATAACAGCTTTGAGGCAGTGGATTCAGTGTCCTTAATTCAGAACCCATCATAATTAGCTTAATTTTTTTACAGTGTCACCCTTTCAACATATCTATATAGAAAATGTGTAATTTGATGACTAATTTTGTTTAGTTTTGATGTCATAAAAAACGATCCATCTTCTGCAGCAGTATTTGTGAGAGGGAAAATATCAAGTATGCTAAAGGAAAATAATATCTACCATACATCGAATACTATAGAGTGATCTCATGTTTATTATTTTTAATTCTCACAGCACTCTATGAGGTAGGTTTTATAAATGAAGAAAATCAAGCTTTTTCTTCATTTATATTCTTATATACTTCATTCTATCGTGTGGCTTTGGGAGCTACACAGTAAGTACCAGAGCAATAGTTATTAAATGGTAGAGCAATATTTAATGAGAGGTAGAGCAACAATTCAAACACAAGCCTATTATCTTACACTAATTTATACTGCACAGTAATGAAAAGATCACTTACAATTAGCTATTCAAAAGCGGTTAATTAAATAGGAAATATTTAATAAACTCCTACCATGGAAAAAATACCATATTGACTGCTGGCAAATTAGAAGTAATCTGGATTGTATGATAGAATATAACCTTTAAAATCAGGAAAATATTAAGTCTTACTGGTCCCACCCACATCTGTCTAGTTGTCTGCCTTTGAGCAAGTGATTTAATACTTCTTAGCCTCACTTTACTCAAATAAAAATGAAACTACAGTGGAAATGCACTGTGTATATTTATCTCTGCTGAGTGGAATAGAAGCAAGAATTGAATTAGGTTTTAACATAAATGAGGAAAGCAAACATTAGATACATTCAAAATTATCCTTCAAAATTCTTAAATCATTCAAACTACAGTTTCAAAGATACCATCTCTTACTGGATCCTATACAACTATTTTTATTTTTCCATCATTTGAACATGGCAAGTTGAACAAAAATGGTTAGGCATGTTATACCAAAACTATCTACATTTAAAATCATTCTTTACATCAGGTGCAGAGAGGTTTAGTTGTTCATTGGAGCAGAATCTTTTCTTTGCTTGGTGACTGCAAAAGCAGTGCAGCAGTTGGAAAAGTGGCCTAAGACTTCAGCGCTGGGTAAAAGAAGATGGCCCAAACCAAGTAGGCTGTTCGTAAATCCACTGGTGAGGAAGCCTCCCGCAAACAACTAGCTGCCAGGAAGAGCAGCCCCCTCTACCGATGGTCAAAAAACAAAACAACCGCCCACCACCAGCACCACCCCCCGAAAAAACAACAACAACAACACACACGCGGGGGCGCGCGCGCGCGCACACACACACACACACACACACACACACACACACACACCCCATAAAATGCGTCACTACAGGCCCAGGACCTTGGTGCTTGGAGAAATTCATCACTACCAGAAATTGACCAAGCTTCTCCTGTACTTCCACAGGCAAGTGAGGCATAGCTGGTTAATTTGTTGTAAGACATTAATCTGTGTGCTATCCACGCTAAGAGAGTCACTATGATACCCAAAGGCATCCAGTTAGTTTGCTGGATATGGGGAGAGAGAGTTTAAGTAAAGGTATCTTTTATGGAACTTTGTAGTAAATGCTATAAAATACTTCAATTTGTGACATTTTTTTAGAAATGACTTATAATATGCCACATTTATACTTAAGTCATTCTGTATTTCACTCAAGATAAATGTGAAAAGTGACTGTTCACAGACCTCAGTAATGACAGCACTATTGCTCAGGAATGATAACTTGCTAACATGCAGAAGGGATGGATGATATTTCTTGCTTCTCATGATGTAGGTTTTTGTATGTTAATGAGCTGTTGGGTAGATATTAAGACACTAAAATTGACAAATAAATGTGTACAGGTCATTTGGCAATAAAATTAGTTACGACTTGATCCAGGGGTTTAACAATTGGGTCTCAGTCTGACCATACATCACTGTGACAGAACGTGGGCTTTTTCAAGGGTAAAGATATGTCTTAACCACAGTGTAACTTCCAGTTTCCTAAAACAAAAAAAGTAAAGTTGGTTATCTACAGAATACACCATGTGCATTTGTAATAACTATTTTATGTATTATAGTGTCAACATTTTAAAATTAAATGTTTTCTATTTACCCAAAAAAAAATCCTTTGTGTCAAGTACTTGTGGTAAATTATGTCTAAGTTTTCATGCATTATGAGAAAATCTAAGTGCTTAGGTACAAGGAAAAAAAGAATAACTCCTTTCCAAACAGGATACTTACATCTAGGTAGGGAAATAATATATTAACTAGCTGTGCTAGCTGCTAAGAAAGAATGGGGAGAAGGAAAAGAAGGAAAGAAAGAAAATTTTTTTAGAAATGAAGTTTAAAGAATTTCCAAATAGAATTAAATTTTACAAAGCATCATGTCATAAAATCATGTCCTCAGTTTTTCAACAGTGCTCATTTAATTTTTATTATTTTCAATATAAAAATTCATTATATTATGAACAAAAGTAATTAATTTTACTGTTGTAAGGTTTTCCCAACAAATAATCTTCCAATCAGAAAAAGGAGGGGAGGGTAAAAAAGGAAGTGTGTGTTATATATTGTGGTCTTTAACATTCAATAACCTGACTCGCGTTTATCCTATGAACCATATTTAAAGAGCATTATGCTGCTAGGAGATAGAGATAAAATACACTAGAAGATTATCAGTCAATGTTTGTGAAGGAAAATCAACAGATTTAATTGTCACATGAATCCACACTGATTTATTTGTCATGGTAGAACAATCTGAAAATTTTGGGATGAGTTCCCTCAAATGTGATCCAGATTTAAACATATTGTTTCCACTGCTTCCTGTTTGGCTATGTAAAAATTTGACCCTATTAGAAGCCTTTGCTTTAAAAAAAAAAAAAAAAATTCCCTGATTCTCCAATTGTGACTGTGACTCAGTCTGGCTGTATCTATCTGCCTTCTGCCAGGGATCAGCTTCTCTGTGGGAACTGGAAATGTGCACATACCCAAGAAGTAATGCAAGATCTCAACTTCCCCCAGGGGCAGTGCCAACACTTTAGGACTTCAGACTTCTGTACTTCCTTCTCCTAAACCAGTGCCCTGGAGGTGGAATGCAAAGGAAATAGTTGAGCAGCCTCATAGGGGGAAGTACTGCAAAACATAAATATTCATTTGC
This sequence comes from Aotus nancymaae, assembly GCF_030222135.1. NCBI lineage: Eukaryota > Metazoa > Chordata > Mammalia > Primates > Aotidae > Aotus > Aotus nancymaae. The sequence goes on along the minus strand of NW_026988523.1, from coordinate 10,593,312 downwards.
CTACTTAGATACACATCAAAGACTGAAGAAGACTGTAGGCTGCTAAATTCCTTACCATCTTCTTCCCTTTTAGACCCGTTTCTACCTTTAGAAGCTAAATGTGTCCATTTATTGAGGAGTTGACTAAGCTAGCTCAACATCATATACACATGTGTCTGTATACACATATGCACTAATGGTTTCATTACTTAAAGAAAATAACTGTACTTCAGTTATATAGACGTATCGTCTACAACAGCTGTCCTAACCATATCCATAGATTGCCTCAGAAGAAACAAAGATTTGAAAAGCATTCAGTATTTGAACACTTTTAATTTTAAAATAATTTATTAACATTTTTAAAAGTTCTTCATTCATGCTTCTATTACACTTTCTACCTAATGCATTTTACTTTGTCTTTTAGTTAATTTTATGTATTTCTCTTTTTTATGTATTTCTCCAAGGTGCCTAAGAGAATAGATAATAGACTGTCATCAAATATATATTGAAATATAACTGGTATAAAATACCAAATATTTATAGTTGGAGGGGCAGGAAAAAGAAAAAAGCGCAGAGTACCATAAAACTCAGGGGGTATTAGTTTTCAACTCCCTTCCCTATCCCCACCACCTATTCCCTCACTGCTAAAAATTATTTAAATCAGTATTGCTACCAAGTTCTCTTAGGGTGTTTTGAGTTTTTATTTAGGTCCATATGCTCCTTCACCTCCACAGTCTATGTTATACAGTTATGAAATGTATGCATGTGTTCAGCTGTCTATCAAGGGTTATTTTTATAATAATTAGATTCACATAAGTCTAACTTTTGAGACTGAGAAACTGTCTTTTCTTTCTGCAAAATGAAGTTTTCCATTATCCATTATGTTTGTTATTAAAGCCTCAGGATTTTGCTACAGTTCATTCTTTTTTTCATTCATTAAATAGACATTTATTTATTGTCTGTGTGCCACAAACCTTTCTAAGCCTTAAAGACTATTTTTACATTTTCTTTAAATGAAACAAATGAATTGATATAATAGTTGCTATACTTGAGGCCCTTTGGGGATACAGCAAGAGAAAAGGCTAGGAATTTCCTTGACTTTCCCAAGTCAGCTTGGGAAAGTCAAGGAAAGCTTTAAAGTTAGACAGCATTTGAGAGTAAGCAGAAATCTGTACTTAGCAAAAATTAATGTGTAAACAGCAGAAAAAGAAACATTATTTCTTATAATTTCTACTGAAATCTGTGCTACCCAAAGTTTGGCTCAAAGGCTTCTGATGATCCACAAGCTGTCACCAGACTATGTTAAGATGGATACAAAAATTGAGGATAAGTATTTAGAAACCTTTATTGTAATTTGACAGTAACATTATGTCTGTTGAATCTAATTTTTAAAATTATGGTTTGTTTTTGTATATGTTTTTATTTCATTTATCTAGTTATTCATTTATTTTGTGTGTGTGTGGTTTTTTTTTTTTTGAGACAGAGTCTCGCTCTGTCGCCAAGCTGGAGGGCAGTGGTGCAATCTTGACTCACTGCAACCTCTGCCTCCCAGGTTCAAGCGATTCTCCTGCCTCACACATGCCCAGCTAATTTTTGTATTTTTAGTAGAGATGAGGTTAACAAAATTATTGGCTTACAACATACTGAAATTTTTTAAAAGCACATACAGTTTGAGAAATGCTATTAACTGCATCTAATTCTGCCTGTAACTCTAACGATGTTCCCACTTTTAAGCTTCTTTTGAGTTCTAGAGTGTACGCTAAAAGACACTAAGAGGTTTTTCCACTGACTTCAGAAGAACCTTATATCATTTGGATGATTTTAATTAAGGATCATGCTAACAATTCAGCTAGGCTGACCAAAAGCATCCTAAGTATCTCAATGGAGTGAGCAGTAGCTGGTTCACATTCTGTGGCACATATTATCAAAAGAAAAAGCAACTAGATGGTGACTGACAGAATACTATTCTATTTAATTCTCCTAATACCTGAAGCCATTAATCCTTACTATTCTTTTGAGAAACAGGCCTTACATCTCTTTGGTATCATCTCTATTTAAAGAACTGAAGTGAATTCTTATAAAAATAAGAGTTTAATTCATATACAAATTCAACTAAGGATAGGTCTTCACCACCCAAAAACCTATGCTCTAAAATGGACAACTCACAGTGACTGTATATTCCTGCTATATATGGGGATCTTTGAAACTACAATGAAGTTTAATATGCATAAGATCACACATATGAGAAGCATACCAATTTGGAAAAGAAACCTTCAAGTCAGAGTCTTTCACGAAAATCATTAGATCATGGACTCCTTGTTCTTTACTTTGCACATAGTTTATTCTAGCTAGATTGATTCCTTCCTGTCAATCTTCTCAGTAACAGCTTTCTTTTTAGATTTCAATAAATCAGGTTACCAACACAATTCATAAAATATAAAAAGATTTGGTAGGAATTACAAAACATAAATTAGAACTTAATGAACATATTTAGGTAATCTCAAAAGTGTTAAACCACAAACAAATATTTTAGATACTACCCTGTTTGTGAGGCCTTATACATTTTGTTACCTCTTTTCCTAATTGTTCACAGTATTCTTTTGGTTTTATAAAATTAAGTAACTTCAGTTCTCTTAGTGCCTATTTTTGAGATATTGGAAAATACAGACATATATGTAAGAAAACCAGGTAGTCAGCCAATGGTGAGATGAAAAAGAAAAGAAACAGGCCAGACTCACTTCTTTTGTGACCCATCTTTTAAGGAAAAAGAAATACACAGTATATACCTGTGTTTCTCAAACTTTTTTAAGACCAGATAATTCTTTCTGTGGAAGGTAGGGTAGGGGCCTGAAGGAAAGCTGTCATGTGAACTCTAGGATGTTTATTTAGCAGCATCCCTGGCATCTACCCACTAGATGTCAGTAGCACACCCTTGCCCCCTTGACATGACACTCAACAATGTCTACAGATACTGCCCCCCCCCAGTTGAGAACCACTGGTTCACAGCATGAAGTAATAGTTTCAATTTTGTTTTCCCAACATGTACCATCAGTTAAAAAAAAAAAAAATTGCATGCATCTCTATCTAGGTGTATTTATAAATTACATTCATGAACTGCTGTAAAGATACATTGTAAAAGATAGAAACATAAATTTAAACACAATGAAATAAAAATATATAAATAGATGTGCTACTACTTTTATCCTGAACCCCAGAGAATTATCTTTGTACTCACAGGAGTGTATACACCATACTTTTGAGAAAACTGGTATAGATTATTTTCAGATTCGATTATTTTATTAGCTCAGTTACTGTTATTTACAGTGAGACTTTGAGATCACTGGGTTGTATAGAACATATTCATGCCAATTATAGATATAATCGCTGCAATATACAATGTAACAGAAATGCTGTGACTTTTACTCAAAAGTGAATAACTCTAAAGCTTTCAGAAAAATGTATTAGTTAAATTTTTGGTACTACTGAAAAGTATACTAATAAGACCAATGACTCAGTATGAATTATCTGGTTTACTTTGGTGTTTCTTTCTTCTGTATCTGGTACTTGTATTCAAAATAGAATAGACAGATGTCAGCATTCTACCACAAAGTCCTACAACCCTATTTAGAAATGGACCCAACTAATGTAGCAAGAATTGCTTATTATATCCTCATATGACAATCAATTTTGATTAAAAATATTTGTGGAATACATACCAAGGAATATAAGAACTGTAATTATGGCTATTGCTGAAGGTCTCTTACTTATGCCATAATGATTAGCCATAAAATAGTTGTTTAGGAGAATATTATCAATCATTCATATAATAACTCATGGTTGATAATAATGTAGCTGGTATCTGTATCATCACTCCAGATTTTACACAGGTAACATAAATCAACATTTGAAGTGAACCACAATAATTGCTATGGTTATCTGCCTTTATCTTGGATGCTTCTAACTACCATATGGGTCTCAATTTTATAACTGGCACCAGTGAATATGGCTCCATATTAAGTGAACTCAGTGGTCCCATCTGAGAAATAGTATTCATAGCCTTTTAGAGGGTATAAAATTTAGAACTTAGGTACTTTTAGGGGTTCCTGTGGTTCATCATCCTCAAGCAAAACAATTTAAACAAATACACAGGTATCTGTAAATAACGAAAAGTATAATTTGCCTTCTAAATAGTAACACTCATTCAATAAATGTTGAATTAGAATCATAGAATGTAAGCTTAAGAATCAAAGAATCCTAAGAATTTTACTATTTCTAGGTTTTATTTGAACATGCTTTTGACAGGAAATACTTTAAATAATCTGTAAGGTAAAATTACTTTAGTGGTAGACTTTTTGGTGATGTAATTAGTATTGTACTAAAAATGAAACTACCATCATCTGTTTCCTACTATGACCAAGTGACTGATACTGAACTTGGCTTCCTCCTATAAACATCTAGAAAACCAGACAAATACATGGAACAACTTTTTTCCAGTTACTAGACAAGAGAGAGCACAGGATTGTGATCCCTAAGAAAAGAAAAACGTATCAAAAAATTCCATAATAATCCCAGATTTTAAGCAGGCGGCATGTTCTAAAAACTGGGACAAGGAGAGGGAGCACAGGCAGAATACAACTGTCTCACTGAATTTGAGAGGACAGAAATGGGAGTTCAGGGAGGCTGAAACTGGTAGAATTTTTAGCGTAGAATACCAAAGGAAAAGGAGTTACAAAGAGAAAATTATCCAGAAATCTACATAGACATCCCCTTGAGTTATTGGTTGAATATTAAAGTGCATGTGAGTAGGATTAAACTTCATGACTGTAGGCAAAGAAAACTGCTAGGGAAATACAAGCTGAAAACTTCCATAACTCACTCAGGGTTGGAGGTCATTCGGGATCCTTCAAGTCAAAGAGGAAGAGACTTTGTTGAATACCCAGAGCATTGTATAGCTATCTCCCAAAAGGTTACACATTGATATTAATAGTAAATTAGCCCTAGGGAAAAAAGCGTAGTTTGGGGCCAGGTGCTGTGGCTCAAATCTGTAATTCTAGTGCTTTCAGAGGCCAAGGTGGGAGGACTCCTTGAGGCCAGGAGTTCAAGGTTACAGTGAAGCTATGATCATACTTCTGCAGAGTGAGACTCTGCCTCTTAGAAAAAGAAAAGTAACCACCCCCACCCCCCTGGACTCCATCGTCCTCACCTGTCCCTCTTGTACCTTTAGCCTCGCCCCACCTCCTGGATCTTCCCCTAAGTACACCTGAAAAAGCTCACTTCTCTCGCATCATAAACAAACACTCTCTCACCTACAAAACAGAAAAAAGAAAAAGGAAAGTAAAAAGAGTACTTTAGATCCACCCTAATAAAGCTTTCAATCAAGCCTCAAAACTAGCCAGCTGATTCTCAAGAAGTTTAAACCCAGTCATAATTAAAGAAAGAAAAAATAAACCAAACCATCAACAATGTAAAAATTGTTACACATGTAACATTTTTTCTGGTTGTGGTTCACAAAAATACAGTATCTAACATGAAAGATTTACTTGATGAATAGAATAGCACATTAAATAAAACAAAAGAAAATATCAGTGAACAAGAACACAGAGCAATCTAAAATACACCAATTGAAAAACAGAGAGTGGGAGAAAAGGGCTGAAAACAGTGGCCAATGACCTATGGAGGTTATCAAGTAATCCCTGGTGGAAAAAATACAAAGTGAGGAGAAACAAATACAGTTGAAGAAATAAGCTGGATGCAATGGATCACATCTATAATCCCAAAAGGAGGACTGCTTTAGGCCAAGAGTTCAAGATCAATCTGGGCAACACAGAGAAGCTTGTCTCTACAAAAAATAAAAATAAAAAATTGGTAAGGCATGGTGGCACATGCTTGTAGTCCTCAGAAGTTGAGGCAGGAGGATCACTTGAGCCCAGGAGTTGGAAGCTGAAGTGAGCTATGATTGTACCACTGTCACCTAGCATGGGTGACAGAGAAAGACCCTGCCTACCCAACCCACCAAAAAAAAGAAAGAAAGGAAAAAGAAAGAAGGCTGAAACGTTTTTGAAATTTGAACTAAAAATCCACAAAACCAACAACAAATCCCATGCAGGATAAAACCAAGAAAACCACATCAAGACACATAATAATTAAATTACTGAAAATTGGTTATAAAGAAAATAATAATAAAAACAGCCAGAGGAGGATAATTATTACATCCAGGGGAACAAATAGGAGAATGACTGCTGATTACTACTCATCGGAAAGAATCAAGCCTCAAGATAATGGAATAAGACTTTAAATGTACAGAAAGAAAAGAAATGAAATTCTGTTTCTTATGTGATATGAAACCTGAGCAGCAGCAGAATTATATTTCAGTGGTTTCTTCTCCCCAGCTTCAATTAATGTCTTTGGCTATTTGTATACAGAAGTAATTGTGTGTGTGTGTGTGTGTGTGTGTGTGTTTAATAAAGTACCTTTCAGGATTATTATAGTATTTTTGTGCTTAAACATTTTAGATACTACTAGCTGAGAGGCTAATTAAAAATTATGGTTGGAGTAGCAATAATGCCTTTTCTTCTTTCTCAGAATTTTTTTTTTTTTGAGACTCAGTCCATCGCCCAGGCTAGAATGCAGTGCTACAGTCTCAGCTCACTGAAACCTCCATCTCCTGAGCTCAGTGATTCTCTCACCTCAGCCTCCCGAGTAGCTGGGACTATAGGCACGCCATCATGCTCGGCTAATTTCTGTCTTTTTTTTTTTTTTTGTAGAAACACAGTTTCACCATATTTCCCAAGCTGGTTTTGAATTCCTGGACTCAAGGGATCCACCTGCCTCAGACTCCCAAAGTGCAGGTATTACAGGAATGAGCCACCATGTCCAGCCTCTCAGTATCATTTTTTAGTACCAGATTAATTTTGCAAGAATTGCAAAGATAAATAATTATTTCTGAAATTAATAATGTATTGTCTTCTGTGTGTCCTGCTACTTGGCTCAACTTTACGTCTTATGAAAGAGGCTAAATATCATTACGACAACTCAAAACATTTCAGTAAAATACATGACCTTTATGTGACTGGTTATAAACATATGGAAAGACTTTTTAATTCTGGCACCTTATGTATGTCAAAGCTACATATAACATCAGGATTATACTGCAGATTAGAGAATCTGGATTAATAAGTATCTCATAATCAAACTCTAAAACATTTCAGTGAATGACCTTTCATTCTAGATGTCCTCTGGAACTAGCTTCCTCTCCCTTTGTTATTTATAACAAGCAATTCTGTAAATGTTGAATGTACAATGGCATATTTGGCTTTCTTTTTTACTTCCAGAAAATTGTGGCTATTTTCTATTTCATATGAATAAGAGATTATTATTTATTATCTACATTAGCTACTTTGTTGGGCTGTTTTGTGTGCAGTATGGTCATTAGTTGAAGTTGTAAGAATGAAGGTGATAATAGATGATCAGTTGCAGGAAGCTTGTCCAAACACAATTCTCTTTAAGATGTGGTAGCCATGATTAACATTTCTATTTGCTGTGTGTCCTCTTGAAAGTGACAAAAACACAGCAGATTGATGCCTATTTTGATAAAACTTTTTTCTTCCGCCTCCAAATGGTCTATATCAGTTGCTCTCAATTTTCAGTCTTAAAGCTCCTTTCTTCCTCCCCCGACTTTGCTCACAACCTCTCCTTTCTCTTACCCTCTCTGTCTCTTCTAGCTCTTTCTTTCCTTCTCAAGTTGAAGAGGTAAACTCTTTGCTACTGTTATCCAGCAAAGAAAAGCAGTATTGCAGAAAAAGCACAATCTTTAGAATTAGACTGATATGAGTGTGAATTCTGGCATTATCAAAGAAAATTTACTTCATTTTTATGTGTCTCAGTCAGTGGTGTTTCAGAACTGGATCACAATGGCTGGACAACCAATTGTGCCCATCTTTTCTTCCCAAATCCCCTTCATGGATTTCATTTTGGTAGCTTGAAATCAGCCATAATAGGAATATTTACACCACAGAAATCAGCAAATGCTACAAATCAGAACTTTTTCCCCAAAGAACCAGTTTTTACAACACTCACCAACACATCATCGGCTTCAGTTTCCACCTCTCTCAAATAGGGCTAATAACACCAACCCTGCAATATGTTGTAAGGACTTCAAATAATATCAGTAAAACACCTAGCAAAATTCTAGTCATATGAATGGCACTTAGTATGTGGCAAAACGTTATAGTACTACAAACAAAGTCTGGCTATATGAAAGTACAGCATAAATAATAAGTAATAAAATCAATCATGTTAAAGCATAATAAAGCAGTTGAACTTTATTTTAGTAGAGTTGCTGGGTCCTTTAGGATTTCTAAATGGGAAGAAACAATACAGCATTCCATATACTGTTCCTCAACTAATGAGAACAATTTATTTTATTTTATTTATTTATTTTTTTGCATCTTCTCCTATTTTGCAGGTTCCTTTTTAATTATGATCTCTTGTGTTCAGATTGTTAGCCACTACTACATATCCCATATATACAAACTGTTTGAGTACTAGTAGCTGGCATGAATTCAGAAAGCCACAAGACCCGTGGAAAAAAGCACTGTAAAGGAGAAATCATACATATAGGTAACTTAGTAATATAATTTAGTGATATATGTTTGAGGCTTTTAAGTCTTCAGAAATTTGAGCAACATCCCTCAACTATAATTTATGTGTAATAAATTGACTTGCAGTATCTCACACAAAAAAGATTACCTGGAGGGTTCCAAAGTGCTCAGAGGAAAAAAATATTGATGAATCTGTCTAGAAATATATTATTTTTCCTCCTTTCACTAAGTAATGATTTGAACAATGTTTTTTTTACCTTGGTCCCCAAAAATGAATGTGAGCTCTTCATTTTAGATTATTATCATGTTGCTAACATCACATAAATAAAATAAATTATTTAAGTAATTTTTAAATTTTTACATTGTTTTAAGTTGGTACACACATTTCCCACTTAGACCCTCATATCCTCTGATGCTGATTTATTATTCCTGTTGAATTTTTTCTATGGTGATCTCATGTCTAAATGTTAGGACTATTGTTAAGAAGCACTCCAACTGCATTTTTATTAATGACACAAGTCTTAGGATAATTGACAATCCTAAAGCCAATTCAATAAGCAACACTCAATACAAAATTTGAAAACTATAATCATAAAAGAGAAATAACCCCTACAATGGAGATTCCACTGAATAGTCTGAAACTTTATCAAGAGGGGAAATGCTTTTCTAGTCTAAAACATAATTGTGACGTAGGACATTATCCATTATTAATTACAAAAACTATTTACAGAACATTTCAGAATTATCATGTTCTGTAGTCATTGAAGTTAGGTATTTATACTATATAGTTGGAGGCCTGCCTCTTGCCTACCTCTCTGGAATCTCACACTGCCTAGGCTCCTTACTTTCCTGGCTCAGCATTATCCCCTTCCTTCAGTTTTTCCAACACACTATCCTTCCTCATTCCACGGGGACCTTCCCATGCTATTCCCTCAGCCTGGAATGTTCTTCCAGTGCTCTCTCTACTTTAATCACAACTCAAAGATGAATCCTCACAGAAGTCTGCCTGTATTTCTCAGTGAAGGTATTGTTGCTTTTTAACATATTTGTTCTATTAGAAGCATGTTCCTTTCCTTTACGGTACTTACCAGTTTATATTTATGCATTTGTCTGTTTAAACTTTATGCTCCTTGAGAACAAGAACCTTGTCATCCCTGCTTACCATTATTACTTCAGCAAGTAGCACAGTCTCTGGCACACAGTAGGTGAATATTTAATAAATTAGATAGATAAATAGATAGATAGATTACTACAAATTAAGCTATAATATATATTATATATATAAGCATAATTGCTGAATCCCAAGTAACACTGATCTAGATAACTTAAGATCATACTGAAACCTGTAGCTACCATTCAAAAGTATTAACCTCAAAGTACATAATTCAGGCCTTATGTTTTTTTCAAATAGCATGGAAATTTTAATTCTCAGGCAGTATCATACACTGAACTCATGGTACTGTTCTCACAACTATTCATGTTACCCACTGTTCCTTTAAAGAACTAATGAAAATATTCAGCTGAAGAATATTCTGGAACTAGCAAAATTTAGACTAATTTTCCCTATAAAGGCCTACACTGGTAAAATCCCTGAAACAGAATTTTGAAATTGCACCTGATAGCTAGGCATGGTGCTCATGCCTGTAATCCCAGCACTTTGGGAGGCTTAGGTGGAAGGACAGTTTGAGGCCAATAGTTCAAGATCAGCCTGGGCAACACAGCAAAACCCTGTCTCCACAAAATAATAAAAAAAGAATTAGCCAGGTATGGTGGCATGTGCCTGTAGTCCCAGCCACTCAGGAGGCTATGGGGGGAGGATCACTTGAGCCTGGGAGTTTGAGGCTACATGAGCTATGATCACGCCAATGTACTCTAGCCTAGATGACTGAGGGAGGGAGTCTGTCTCTCTCTCTCTCCAGACCCAGCTTTCTCAAAAAAAAATATATATATAACAAATATGGCTTAATAATACACAGTTACTAACTCAGATACTCATCTAGTTATGTCTGTCTGAAGAAAGTACTAAGAAGATTCTCAGGCTGTGTCTAAGCTCAGTGAGAGAGAACTATGAGAATGGGAGAAAATATTTGCAAGTTATGCATCTAACAAACAACTAATATCCATTATCTACAAACAACTCAAATCGGCAAGAAAAAAAACAAATAATCCCATCAAAAAGAAAGAAAATGACAGGAACAGACATTTCTCAAAAGAAGATATACAAACAGCCAAGAAACATGAAAAAATGCTCAACATCACTAATCATCAAGGAAATGCAATTTAAAAACATAAGGAGATACCACCTTATTCCTGCAAGAATGGTCATAAAAAGACAAAAAAACAATAGATGTTGGCATGGATGTGGGGAAAGGGGAATGCTTATACACTGGTGGTTGTGCACCACTAATGTAGTGGTACAATCTCTGGAAAATAGTATGTAGATTTCTAAAGAACTAAAAATAGATCTGCCATTCCAACCAGCAATCTCATTAGCTGAGTATCTACCCAAAGGAAAGGAAGTCATTATATCAAAAAGATACTTGCGCATGTATGTTTACTGTAGCATAATTCACAATTACAAAGATACGGAACTAACCTAAGTGCCCAACAACCAATGAGCAAATAAAGAAAATGTGGTATATATATATACCATGTAATACTACTCAGCCATTTAAAAGAAAACAACAAAATAATGTCTTTTGCAGCAACTTGGATGAAACTGTATGACATTATTCTAAGTGAAGTTGACTTAGGGATGGAAAACCAAATACCATATGTTCTCTCTTATAACTGGGACCTAAACAATGGATACACAATGGCATTCACAGTGATATAACGGACTCTGGAAACTCAGAAGTGGGAGGTTGGGAGTGGGGTGAGAGACAAAAAAAAAAACCTACATATTGGGTATAGTGTCTACCACTTGGGTGATGGGTGCATTAAAATCTCAGACTTTACCACTACACAATTTATCTATGTACCCCAAAACCATTTGTACCCTAAAAGCTATTCAGTTGAAATTAAACATCATTTTTTCCTATTTTATTAAGGAGAAAACTAAAACAGTTAAGATGATTTTGTTACTCCAATGGCAATAGTCAACTCAGTGACATTAGCTCTAAAATCCAGGACTTTCTTATCCCAATAATGAGCCATGTACTATATGATTCTATCTCATCTTAGTACATTACAGTAACACTTGTCCAAAAGCTTCTTGCACCCTAGGAAAGCAACACATAGCAATCACAATTTGACAATAACTTACACCAATTTGAAAACAGGTAGCTCAGAAGCTGCAATCTGGCAAGGATGATTATTTTTTAAAGCAAGCTCAGGAAAGAGCTGAATTTAGCACATGGAGGAACTAGCTATTGCCTTCAATTGTCCTTGGAAAGTAAATGCCAAAGTCAAAGGGTTTGTGCATGAACACTCTACACTGTTTAAATCCAGAGGCAGAAGCAGGAAATTAATTAGCCTCTCATTTGTTATCTATGGCCTTCCTGACTGACCTAATAATAACTCATCTCCAACATTTAGAGAATTTGGTCTAGAAACAGTTTAAACTTCATCTAACCTATGGAACTCATTTTATCAGGTACCAGCCTAATAAGAAAAGTACCCATTAACTCTTTTTCCTCCACAATATTCTTGCTTGGAAGCATATGTTAGGCCATGATTTGATTACATGTGTTAGAAAAGTATAGCATTTGTCTCCACCAAAATTGATGAAAACTTTTCAAATTTTCCAGCTTAATAGAGTGGAAACTGTATTACCATGCAAACTTTAATCTTGGACAGTAAATAAAAAGGAAAAGGACAACTATTGAAAGAATTCTGAAAACAACTCTCAAATAATTAGGATACAGAAAGCCGTAAGATGAGGGACACAGATACAGTATTCTAAAGAGACTACTAGGAAAAGAACTATAAGACCTAAATTAAGCATTTAGAGAAAGGTCTAAGAATATTGCTGACATTTTCCAAGGACAGAAAAAGATTATGTGCTAATACATTTTTCATATCAGATGAAATTATTAGGGGACAAAGGTTCTTCTTGAAAACTTTTTAGATAAGTAATAAGCAAAAGGAAGAGGCTGCATTAACTAAGTAAAATCTATCTTAATGTAACTGCCTCACTTAAAAGTAATTTTCATAGAGTATGAATTACAGTCCTAAGTATGGAAATAACTGGAAGTGGGGAGGGGGGAGTTAAGGAGAAAAGTCTTGATTACAATATAAATTTTTTTGAGAAAAAAAAAAAGATTGTTTTTCATAACTGATATCCTGGAAAGCTTTACCCAACCATTAAAATTCCTCTCTTGTCATGTGAAAGGATAAAGACCCAATGACAATATGTCATGTGGAAGGATAAAGACCCAATGACAATAAGTTAGCTTTCCTTCTGCATTTTAATGCCACAGTTTCAAAAGATCTACATTTTTCAAAAATAGATTTCAGGATTTTAATCCTTACTTCTGGGAAAAATGAAAGTAGTAGTGGTAAAGGTAAGGCTACTCTAATCTTGGTCAATTTTAGGGTGTCCCACTAAGGTTCACAGAAAAAGAACAGGCTCCTTCCACACCTGTTAGACTCCATCATGACCTGACACTCCTTTACAAATCTATTGAAAATCATCTTCCCAAAAAGATGTACCCAAAAGCATATATATGAAATGTGTAATTTCAGGGAATATCCAAACACCAAATTAGGACCTTTGCCCTAAAAAAGAACAACAGGTTTATATGCTTTCCACCAAGACAAATGCTATATTTAGATGTACATTACAATGTGATAGTGGCCTGTTATGTTTCATTTATTCTATGCATTCTTTGATAAAGGTCATTATCTCAGGAAACATGAAAACCAAGAATAGGACACACTGCCTTACTGGAGACACAGTGGACTGTTAGGACTATTTTCCCATTGATCATTCCTCCAGGGCAGTGGTTCAAAATAGGGGCTATGCACCCCCTAGGTGGCACTTTGGAATTTGTGTCTGAGTGTCTGATTACTACAGTAACTAGATGTTGCTTTGGAAATGCAGAGTTCCCTCCTCCCCACAACTCTGGGGAGGAAGGGATAGCGAAAGGGACGCATACGTTAGAACAGAATGCATGGATATTCCCACAAACTAAAAAACATCCTACCACACATGCATGTAGGTGAAAACCCATTTATAATTATCTAAGCCTGAAACTGAAATCCATTCTACACATAAATATATTTTTACACAATTTAAAAATACACTGACTTTCTAGAAATGCAATTACCAGGTAAATAGATGAAGACTGTATTTTGTTTTGTTAGCAATTTTACCAAGGTTCTTGACCTTTTTGAAAAATCATGTTACCAATGACAACACTACTTGTGGTATCTGAGCTGCCAATCAAAGATACCTTTATTAATCTGCATTTGAAAATACTGCAATTATAATAATTTTACATATAGGTGCAATGACTACTTCATTATGGCTCCTAGTGTATATGCTTAAACATTTACATACTGAAATACAAATTATTTTATTCTAAATTATTTTCCTTATTATTTCTCATTTATATTACTTAGGTATTACTGCATAATTACTTTTGACTTATGTTCAGGTGGTTTTCACTTATATCAATTTTACTTCAGGCAAAAGAGAGCATCACAAAACGTTTGCTACAAGTGGGCAACAGGTCTGATAGGATTGAGAACCAGTAATCTAGGGATAATAATATTAAATTTAAATGAAAAGCCTGTCAAACATCTTTACAAACAGAATATTAAATGGTAGCTTGTGGGATTAATTTGTAGAGTATTTTTATCTACCTCATTATGCTAGAGGCTGGGATTACGGCCAGCTTCTCTACTGAGACCACCACCACTTCACATTATTTAGGCCACTGTCAGAAGCAGCCATTCCCCTCGCATTAACCTTTGACAAACTATTATCTGGGCCAATTTGTAGATATAATTGATTTTGTGAAACTGGATGTAAAAAAGATGGCATGGTAAAATGGTATGAAGGACTTACAAACTCATGAAATAGACATATCTTTCATCTTCTGTTAATTTTTCATTGACAATCTCTCCAAACAGGTAACAGTCAGTAACAGTTTCAAACTTAGTTAGGCCTTGCCCTGGTCCAAGGTTTGAAAAGGACTATCATGAATGAATGAATGGAAGGAAAGGAACAACAGAGAGAAAAAAACAGGAAAAGGAAACGTTGGTAAGGCAACATATGAAATAGAGCATAAAAAAAGCTCTCCAAGAACATATCAAGTTTATATACTCCTAAACTTCTTAATAATTCCAAAAATATTAGCCATAATAAATCCTTTTGAAAATACTTGAATGACAGACCCAAGTAAGAGGGCAAATTTATAAAGATGGTAACTCATGGTATATTCCTGTAAGAGACTGTGAAACAAACAGCAATGAAAACTTGGGAAGGTTACTACTCCCAGCAATTCTGTCTTAAATCTCTCTCCTTCAACCTCATCCCTTAGGCCAAAGCTTCATAAAACATCTCCAAATAGGCTACCCCATTAAAATAGCTTATAATAAGTACTGGATAAAGAACTTTGCCACAGAAACTGTTTATAACCTATTCTCTATAGCAGGAATATGATCCACACCAACCTGTTCACCCCAACTATACAAGTAAAATATTGTCTGAATAGACTCACTTTCAAAATGATTAGTCCTTTTTTTCCCTCAAAACTACTAACTACTAGGGTTTGAAAAATATGGATTTCCCAATATTTTAAACACTTGACTCAAGTATCAATTATTTTCATTCTTTTGTGGAGAAAGCTACTCTGAACATATATGAGAGTCTGCAGTTAGCATTTACTATGATTACAGGAACCGGTTACTGGTTAAATTGCCTGAACTACTGGTGCCTCTTTCTGAAAACAAAACTAGTACCCTTGTGAGAATAAGAGTGACCAGGTATAATGTGCTGAGAGATCAGATTACTCTTCTTTTCAATTCATGTTTTAAGCAATAGAAATTACTTTTGGATGGCACAGACATAGTATGGATAAAAAATATTCCATACATTCTGTGGAATTTTCCATGGAAAACCAATGTGGAATGGTATATAAATTTACTGACTGCTGATTAATAATTATTAATTCACTTATGGACATAAAGACAAGCAAACTTACACTCAATTAAGAGCATATGCCAAGAAATTTAGATGAAATGAATTTGCTGCCCCATTCAAACCAGCTGAGACAAAGCTTTATAAAAAATAAGTGAGAAATGACAAAGGAAGACATGAAATCATGGACAATTCAAATCAACAAAACTAAAAAACAAAAAACTGATAACTTTAAACAAAAGCATCTGGGCTGGTATGTATGTGCTTCATGTGTGTGACCACATGCATTTATGTTTAATTGCAAAGAATTTCTGATGAATAAATGTTAAAACCTGAAGAACTGAAAGAGTTATAGATAAGAACTCATGGATATATAATATATATAAAAAGACCATAAAATATGAATAAATAGAATGTCCTTCAAAGAAAAAGCACAAATAAAACTATTTTAAGAAATGAACAAAGAACCAACTCCAAGTAAAAGAAAAACCACCAAAGAATTCCTCTTGAAAAGTATGCTATAAAAAGGAGAAAACATTTAAATAGTTATACATATGAATAATATTAAAAATAGTTTAATCTCTCCAAAAATTTTGTTTCCATTTACATATTCCCTTGCCTGTTTATATATTTTATTACAATGAAAGAATAAACTATGACTTGGCTCTTCCCACATTAGCAACATTCTCTATTATGCTACTACCAAAATATATATATGCACTATATCTTTACATACTTCTTCCAGGAAAAGACTACAAAATTTCTCTATCTCAATTTAGCTACTTTCTGGGACAATTTGCTGTATCTTTATAAATATGAAAATAGGGAGAGGAAACTCTTTCATCTACTTCATAAATGTTTAGTCCTCCAGGCAACAATGTATTTCCTATAAAATGCAGGTCAAGAATCCACTTTCAAATGTCTTGAATCTTTTTTTAGCAACCAAGTAACAGAGAGGATTGCCTATTTTCAAATTATCCTATTAAGAAATAAGGAACAATTTAAATCAAACAAGAAAAGATAAATCTAAAATAAATGAGAATGGGGAGGATGGAAAAGGAAATAGTCATACACTGAAGAAATGGAGTGGAAATAAATGTATTCATAATCATTTAGCCAAACTGTTAATGTTTTAAATCTTCCCATTCTTCCATGATGTGTATTTCTTTAAAGTATAAAGTGGAATGTTAAGAAGGCAGCTCTCTGGCAAGTGTAAACACTCTAACAATTTTTACAAGTTGCTTTGTGGTAAGGCCCATCCATCCAACTCCACTCTTGTTTTAAAACTGTACTGTCACATAATTAAATACCATAGCCTTCATTTTAAAGGCTCTAAGTAGAATTGCAACTGTAGTCTACATTCAGAACTCAGTATATGATTACATACTCTGAAGGATAATTTCAATAATAAACAGAATAGCTGGGAAAGGTACAAACTTGAAAACTGTGAAGAAGAAGACTCTTCAATTAATAAATGTGACACAAGCAGGACCAATAAGACTTCTGTATATCTCTTGGCTTGTACCTTCTTAAAGGGTAATGATCTATTGGACTTATTTAATAGTCAGCATCCTTATATACCCAAAGGCAAGCAATTAGTATCAATTGTAATGATTAAAAAGAATATCTTTTAAAAATAAACTCATCTGAGTAAATGAACCCACTTGAAAAGTCAACCAGATATATTGTATATATCTCATCTAAAACATATATAAAAATATATGAATACTTCATAAAAATAAAATTTTCTAATAAGAAGTGTCACCAAAGATCCGTTGGGGTTTTGCTAAACTGAGTGAATACAACTTGTCAATCATAGAGGGAAGAAAGCGCAACCACCACAATTAAATAAGACTTGGAAATATTCAAATATAAAGACTATATATTAGGAGTATTTTTTTCCTACATTAGCTAAGGAGATAGTCATAAAAATGTCAGAAAATTGACAAATGATGCATTTTTAAAGGACAAGCAGGCAACTGTGCATAGAACGTTAAAAATAGTTTCATAATTAAAGATACCTTTTATTTCTCTCACACACAATAAATACTATCTCAATAAAAGATGAAAACTAAAGTTAATTTCATTGATCTTTCTTCATTGTCTCAGAAATCTTAAATGTTGCATAAAAAGTTTTGCAGTTAAAAAATGAATATATCTATAGAACTACAATTAACTGGAACCTAATCAAGTATGTTCAAAAACATATTAAAATTAGAGTTTGGTATATACATAGGAGCTACAAAACACTTGGTGACAAATTCTAAAATTCTACACAGTAAAGAACAGGAATAAGAGTACCTATAAAGAGTTCATTCTGTGTGATTTACAACCCACCTCTCAAGTGATGGTGCAGACAGCCCAACTGGCTGCTGTGAGATGGAACACAAGCCTGTAAGCAAAAATCTCACAAACACACAGCCCAGTGTGCATTTCAACTAGCCTATAAAGCTAGCAGTGCTGTTGCTGAGATTCTGCAGGCCACATAAAGATGGAACATACCACAATTCCAAATTTTAAAATGAGACTTTGGGTCGAGAGAATATCATACTCAAAATAGGAATGCCTTCACAGATTACCAGTAAAAACTTCTGATTACAAACTTCAACCTTTATACAGTACTTTACAAAAAACAATCCTCTAGAAATTAACCTAAAGGTACAAAATGGAAAAAAAAAAGATTTAGAATGGTAATATTTCTGATAACTTTTTTCTTCTTGGGGATGTATCTATGTATCTATATCTACATAAAATATATGCAGTATTTTGCAATCATAAAATACTGTATTTTCTTGTCTACAGTTTTCTTTTTTTTGATCTAAAATAAGACTAAATCTTAGCTATTTGTGTGTTATCTTCAATTTCAACTTTAATAAATGTTTGTTAAAACTGGGGAGAGTATTTAAAAGTATATAGGATTTTATAAAGACTAGAACATATGCAGGTGGGTGCTAAAGGAATTTTCTGCCTGTTTTGCCAGAAGCAGGATGCCATCTGCTTGTGCCATGAATCAAGCTAACCCTCAGCGGTTTCTGAAGTCGAGAGGAAAATCTGGTTGTTAGTTAACACTGAAAACACACTCTAATCCAAGATGAACCTGTTATTTTTGTAAATGCTCTTAGATATAGTTAAAACCTTGTATTCCCCTTTAAAGGCAGTGATGTTTTATCCTTTCCTCATGCAACAACAGTTGATCCTTGAGCAACACAGATTTTAATCACATGGGTCCACATACATGTGAATTTCTTTCAATAAATGTATTGGGAAATTTTTGGAGATATGTGACAATTTGAAAAAACTTACAGGCAAACCATGTAACCCAGAAATTAAAAAAACGAAAAAGGTACGTCATCAATGGATAAAATATATGTAAATATTAGTCTATTTGTATGTTAATCATTTATGTTATCAGTAAGGCTTCTGGTCAATTGTAGGCTATTAGTAGTTATGTTTTGGAAGAGTCAAAAGTTATATGCAAATTTTTGACTGGAAGGCAGGGAGCATTACAGACATCCCAATATCCATTTTGTTCAAGGATCAGCTGTACTTTAAAAAAAATCAAATTAATGCAAATCCCTGATTTCTAAATAGTATTCTCTACTAGGTAACTGAAATTTTATTATTTTGATTCATTATCTGAAAAGTAAACACAGCTTTTGTATTTAAAACTATTTCTACCTTCTATATAGTACAGATAACAACAAATAAGACAAGTAAAAAGCACAGTAAAATCATTTGATATGAAGAAGTTTCACAGTAATCAATTAGAAATCATGATTCTCTCATTCTGTTATTGCTTTATCTATCTCTCTAATTTAAACTTCAAGTCCATAGTCATTATGTGCTATGTTTAAATAGTATGACACAAAAAACTAATGGTTTATGAACATTCTAACTTACTGTACATATTAGTAAAGCATAAAGAAAACTCTAAAAATGGAAAACATCTTGCCAGATCTTGTTATGGGAGGAAAGTCTCACTGGATTTATCAATTAGGAAACTTTTTGTTTGTTTGAATATTTTGAGTAATAACCTTCTTCAGACTAGGGGCTAGAAAAAACTTTAATACAACTCTGCGAAAATCCATGTAAATGACTGCAAGTTAACTTAAAAATGACTCCTAATAATTGATTTTTTTAATTAATTCAGCAATTTTCCTTTTGAATATGCATAACAACACGGGACTTTTAAAACTATATAGAGCTTTTAGTCACATCCTAATCACATCAGGCATCTACTAGATTTTAGTTCCATGAGGATATTTATCATTTCATAGAAAACTCCGACCTGAAAATTGTTGCCACTTGGATGGCGTGCCTCAAATTTTTGTAAATAAAATAATCATATTAATATTGTGTTACACAGCTATTATTTTCACATTTTGCAACACTGAGATTGATCACAAACACACAATCCATTAAAATTCCTCTGATCTCCCTTGTTCATAGCACAAGGAACAGGTCTTGTTTTACTTCCGAGAAGCTGTAAACAATTTGGCTTTGGTGAGATAAGGGAACACTTACGGGGAAACTGGGTTTCTTGAAACCAGCAGTGGAGGTGAGTAAAGTAGGTTTGGTGAGTATGTGCACATATGTACAAAAATGAAGGGAAAATCCAGCTTACAAACGTATTTCCCTCTATCTACTCAACTATGACTAAAGCCTTTAAAGTACACTACCAATATTAGGTTTATGTTGGTCATGGTTAAAAGACAGTGAGCAAGGCAACTTTGGATGGAAGACATTAACTTTCTCTGGACCTCAGCTTCTTTACCTATAAAATTAGCAGTAAGGTCTACTTTAGCTTGTAAAGTTCCTTTCAATTCTGAAACTCAAACATTCATTGAATATCAATTTTTAGAAACATAAAGATGAATAAAACATAGTTCTGGCTCTAAAAGTTGACTCAATAAAAAACTCAATGACCATGTCCACTGTTTCTAAATAAAACATACTGTGTTTGCATTTGTGTGTATGTGTGTACATGTATGTGTACAGTCATCCCTTAGCATCCTAGGGGGATCAGTTCCAGGACTTCCTTTGGATACCCAAATCCACAAACGCTCAAGTCTCTGACCTAAAATGGCATAGAATTTGCTTATAACCTATGCATATCCTCTTTCATACTTCAAGTCATCTCTGGATCACTTATAATATCTAACACAATGTAAATGTTATGTAATAGTTACATCATTTAGGGAATAATGACAAGAAAAAAGTCTGTAGTGTTGAGTATAGAGGGAACTTCTTTTCTGAATATTTGCTCTTTGGTTGGTTGAATCCACAGATGCAGAACTCACAGAGACAGAGGACTAACTGTATATATACATATATATGTAACTACTGACATATATATGTAACTGTAGATACACACATATATGTATGCATACACATGCACCTACAGTTGTACTTTGATATCTGTAGGGGATTGGCTCCAGGATCTCTCTCAGATACCAAAATCCATGTGCTCAAGACCCTTATATAAAATGGCTCGGTATTTGCATATAGCTTACATCTTCCTGAATACTTTAAGTTATCTTTAGATTACTTATAACTAGTAAAATATAAATGCAATGTAAATAGTTATATTTTTATTTGTATTATTTTTTAGTATTATATCTTTTTTTATTAATATTTTCCAATCCATAGTTGGTTGAATCCACAGACTCGGAATCTGCAGCAGATACAGAGGGCCCACCACACACACACACACACACACACACACACACACACACACACACGCGCGTTTGAAGAACAAAGCATGTGTTCCGAAAAACTTAAAACTGTGGTCTCATAAAATGGAAAAAATCAGTGAAAACTGACAACACATCACTCCACCAAAATAGGTAGTTTATCAACTACATCACCACCCAAGAAAGCTTTTAATGCCATGCTCAATACTCAGCAATACGTATTTCTGTCTCCTTCTAAAACAGAGAAAAAAATCCTGTATGCACAGAAGAAAATGACATCCACAAATTTACCGATAAGTTTATTTTCAGGAAACCATTTAGAACAAGGAAGGGGAAATACAGTTTAAAACACACACATACACAAATACAAATAATGCTAATTATCATTGTAATTCTTGCTGAGATGCTTAAAAATTAAATATACTTCCCCTGAAGATTTTCCATTTGGAATTAACCAGCTTTTTCAATAATAGGAACTAGAAAGGACATTAATCTGTCTGATTGCTGGCATAACGATTGCAAAAATGGAAATAACATGTTATAATTGAAGTCCTGAACTCAGAAAAGTACTGCATTTTTGACCAAACCTGAGAAATAAATATTGATAGTCAATAATTAGTATTGGGAATCCTAGAGCTAATTTCTATGTCTATCAGTTGCCCTACCTTCCTTTTATACAATTTTTAAAAACTCTTTATTTTCAAACAGTTTTAGACACATAAAAAAGTTGAAAGAATTGTATAAAGAATTCCTGTATACCCTTCATCCCGATTCCTCAAAGTTTACATTTTGCCATATATGCTTTCTTATTTTCCCTTTTTTTAAACAAGAACAGAAAAAAGAATGAAATAGGAATAAACAAAACAAGTGAAAGACTTGTATCCTGAAAACTACTAAACATTGCAAGAAAAATGTAAATAAACGGAAAGACATTGCCATTCATGGATTCCTAGATTTAATGTTGCTACAAAGGCAATACTCTCTAAATTGATTTACAGATTGAACAAAATCTCTATTAACATCTCAGATGGTTTTTTTTAATGCAGAAATTGATAAGCTCATATGGGATTACAAGGAATCTCCAAGTAGCTAAAACTTAGAAAAATAAAAACAAAGTTGGAGTACTCATTTTCCCAATTGCAAAACTTACTACGAAGTTACAATAATTAACATTATATGGTACAAACATAGGATAGA
Source organism: Aotus nancymaae (assembly GCF_030222135.1). NCBI lineage: Eukaryota > Metazoa > Chordata > Mammalia > Primates > Aotidae > Aotus > Aotus nancymaae. The sequence continues at coordinate 10,570,756 of NW_026988523.1, read as the reverse complement.
CATACAGATCATAAAAATAAAAGTAAACCCATACGTTTGTGAGCAATCGATTTTGACACAGGGACCAAGACAAATTTGGGAATAGACATTTCGACAAATGATTTTGGGTTAACAGGATATCCACGTGCAGAAGTATAAAGTTAGACCCTACGTCACATCATATACAAAAACTGACTAATCACAGGATCAAAGACCTAAACATATGTACTAAAACTAAAGAACTTTTAGAAGAAAACATAAGCAATAATCTGTTTGACCTTGGAGTAGGCAGTTGTTTACTGGCTATGACACAAAAAAAGTACACATAAAAAAAGAAAAACTGGACTTCAGAAAAATTTAAAATATATCCTTCAAAAGTTATCATCAATAAAGTATAAAGACAGACTGGGCACGGTGGCTCACACCTGTAATCCCAGCATTTTGGGAGGCTGAGGCGGGAGGATCACAAGGTCAGGAGTTCAAGACTAGCCTGGCCAACACTGTGAAACCCTATCTCTACTAAAAATACAAAATTTAGCCAGGCATGGTATGCACCTGTAATCCCAGCTACTTGGGACGCTGAGGCAGAAGAACAGCTTGAACCCAGGAGGCAGAGGTTGCAGTGAGCCAAGATCACACAACTGTACTCCAGCCTGGGTGACAAGAGTGAGACTCTTGTCTCAAAAAAAAAAAAAAAAAAAAAGTGCAAAGACAAACTGCAAAAGGGAGGAAATGTTTTTCAAATCATGTATCTGATAAGGTTCTAGAATCAAGAATATATAAAGAAATCTCAGCTGGGCACGGTGGCTCATGCCTGTAATCCCAGCACCTCGGGAGGCTGATGTGGGTGGATCACCTGAGGTCAGGAGTTCGAGACCAGTCTGGCCAACATGGTGAAACCCTGTCTCTACTAAAAATATGAAAATTAGCCAGGCATGGTGGCTCATGCTTGTAATCCCAGCTACTTGGGAGGCTGAGGCAAGAGGATCGCTTGAACCCGGGAAGTGGAGGTTGTGGTGAGCTGAGATCGTGCCACTGCACTCCAGAGAGCAAGACTTGGTTTCAAAATATGCATATATATACATATATATATACACAAATAAATCTTGTAAATCAACAATCAAAAGACAAATAATCCAATTTAAGTATGGCAAAGAATCTGAACAGACATTTCTTCGAAGAAGACACACAGTATCTCAAACACATGAAAAGAAACTCAACACTACTAGTCACGAAGGAAATACAAAATCCAAACCACAAAGAGATGCCACTTCACACCCACTAGGATGGCTATTATAAAAAGATGGTAAGAAGTGTTGACAAGGATGTGGAAAAAGTGGAATCCTTATTCATTGCTGGTAGGAACATAAAATGGTGCATTCGGCAGCTACTTAAAATGTTAAGCCCAGAGTTACCATATGACCCAGACATTTCACTCCTATGCATATACCCAAGAAAACTGAAAATGTGTCAACAACAAACTTGTTCACAAATGTTTATATCAGTATTATTTATAATAGTCAAATGTAGGAAAAACCCAAATGTCCATCAACTGATTAATGTGGTATATTCAAATAATGACTGGAATGATATTCAGCCAGAAAATGAAATAATGTAGTATTGATACATGCTATAACATGGATTTGAAAATATTATGTTAAGTGAAAGAAGCCAGTCATAAAGGTTACAGTGTAAGATTCTATTTATGTGAAAAGTACAGAATAGGCAACTCCATAAAAACAGAAAGTAAATTTTAGTGGTTGCCAGGGCCTGGGGAAGGGAAATGAACAATGACAATGCGTAAAGGGTTTCCCTTCGGGGTAATCCAAGTTCTGGAACTAGACGGTAGTGATTGTTGCACAAGGTATTATACAAAACACCAAAAACTACTTATTTGTACATTTAAAAAAATTTACTGGATTTAACTATAGCCTTTTTAATTATTTGAGGAAAAAACGTGTTGAAAATTCTGTGGGTAAAAAGAGAAAGAAAAAATAACAAGACAGACACTTAGGGGAATCCTCATCTATGTGGAATAAAGAGGAAGAAGAGGCTAGAGAAGCAATCAGAGAGAAAATGGAGTGTGTAAAATCAAATAGAAAGCTATTAGGGTCAGCAGTGTCAAATTCTTTCAGAAAATCATTCTGAGTGACGAACATGCTTAAGACAAGTCTCGCCCAGTTTAAATTCACTCTCTTAAAAAGAAACCTGCTTACGACTCCAACCCCCTTCTCTGCTTAGCAGCCAATCCTGGACATTACTGAAAGTAATTAAGCTATGTTTCTTTCACAGTGTTCTGTAAGTCAGGCTTTCACTATCTGTCTGATCTTTTCTTCATTTGACAGGAATAATAAAGATTGACTCAATAGAATATTTATTTATTTGTTTGTTTGTTTGTTTAGGGCTGGAGTTTCGTTCTTGTCACCCAGGCTGGAGTTCAGTGGCGCGATCTCAGCTCACTGCAGCCTCCACCTGCTGGGTTCAAGCAATTCTCCTGCCTCAGCCTTGCAAGTAGCTGGGATTACGGATGCCTACCACCACACTTGGCTAATTTTTGTATTTTTAGTAGAGACGGGGTTTTGCCATGTTGGCCAGGTTGCTCTCAAACTCCTGACCTCAGGTGGTCCACCCACCTCAGCCTCCCAAAGTGCTGGGTTTATAGGCGTGAGCCACCATGCCCGATGACTCAATAGATTTAATACAAATAGGATCCCCTGATTGCCAACCTGATCTTAATCTCATTTTATGAGTTTAATTATTAAAAGAAAATCCACTCTCTTGATCAAATAAAGTAATAATTTTACTTTATTGTTTATATTAAGTAATGATGTTTCTTTTTCCTTCTGTACTAGTTCTATTGTAGTTTTTAAAACTACAGAATAATTTTCCTACAAGCTAATTGGAAATTTAAGAGTTCTGATCATTTTGATTTTTGCTACAGCTACACTCATCCACAGTAGTATTTTACGGAATATAAGTAGAAGAGCAAAAACAAAAACAAAAGTTTCTTGCTTTTCAATAATAGTCTAATAAGTGAGACTATTTTAGAAAAAAACAAGTGGATGTATAAATCAGTTTGTTTTCAAACACTTTCCTTGTATCATTTTGTTTTATGTTATTTTCTAGGGCATCAGAAACGGCTATGCTGTAAGCGACTGGACAGCCAAGAGAGAAAGCCTTGGCACTACTCTGAAATAAGATATGTCAGGTCTACCCTTCTATATTGTGTGACTGGCCTAGTTAGAGGAGATATATTCATGATAGTAAAGAGGTACAGTATCAGTATGGATGCTACAGTGTCATCACCTCATTAGCAATGTTTCTTGTGTCAATGATATGCATGCTAAATAAAAAAGACTAACATATGAAAGATAAAGAATTCAAAAATAAAACCAAGCTAAGCAGTATAATACTAATTTGCACAATTAAATCTGAAAGACCAAACAGCACAGGCTTACACATTCACTTTTAAAACTATTTCATTTTATAAAAATAATTCCTAAATTAGGTTTTTTGTTATTTATATTCCAAAACTCAAGTTATATTTTACCTTATTAGTTCCAAAGTGAGTAAAACCTCTATAAGACTGTATTTTGAGCTCACAGGGTAAATATTATCCAGTAATTTGGATTTAAGGCTGAGCATCTAGAAGTCATCAAGAAACATTTTTATCACAATACTTTAATATTTGCATAAATTATTTTTGTCTCATGCCCTATAGCTTCAGAAACCAGAATGATTGACACCTATTAAAAGAAACTTACAAGGCACATATTTTTCTCCTAAGAAGAAGCATCAAATAAATTTTGAGAAGTCCATTTACATATTTCAACAAAGAACAACTTAGTGATTTAAATTATAAGAGGAAAGAACATGAGGGATCAAAATAATAGGTGCTTCTAATATTTTAAGAAAATAGCCATAATACTAATGATTCTTCCATTAGCTTTGTCTACAATAAGAATCACTATCATTTATGGAGTACTCACTAGATGCTACATATAAATTGTCTCATTTAATCCTCAAAAATAGTATTTTCCCTATTCTACATTTCAGGCAAATAAGATTTGGTCAACTACTTTGTTGAAGGACACACAAGGTATGAGGCAGAACAGGATTTTGAACCCAAGTTGGTCTAATTCCAAAGCCTATTCCTTTACTATACTATGATGCTCATCCTCTGTTCTTTTTTTTTTTTGAGACAAAGTCTCACTCTGTTGCCAGGCTGGAGTACAGCAGCATGATCTCGGCTCACTGCAATCTCTGCCTCCCGGATTCAAGTGATTCTCCTGCCTCAGCCTCCCGAGTAGCTCGGACTACAGGCACGCACCACCAGGCCCAGCTGATTTTTATATTTTTAGTAGAGACTGGGTATCACCATGTTGGCCAAGATGGTCTCAATCTCTTGACCTAATGATCTGCCCGCCTCGGCCTCCCAAAGTGCTGGGATTACAGGCGTGAGCCACAGCACCTGGTCTCCTCTGCTCTTTTAAAGCAAGGATACAAACTCAAAAATGCCAAATGAGGCCTTGCAATTGAAATAAAATATATGCTGTGAGTTAAATAAGTAGAGAATAAAGTGGTTTTGCAATCAAGTATATACCTGCCTACCTAACCTGGTCTCTTGATATATATTGTACAAACATAACAAAGCAGCCAAACAAAATATGTCCACTGGCCACTAATCTGCTGGACTCATTTTTTAAAATCACCCACTGATAATCACTAGAAAATGAAGAGCAATAATAATAAGAATTTTTTTTTTTTTTTTGAGACGGAGTTTCGCTCTTGTTACCCAGGCTGGAGTGCAATGGCGCGATCTCGGCTCACCGCAACCTCCGCCTCCCGGGTTCAGGCAATTCTCCTGCCTCAGCCTCCTGAGTAGCTGGGATCACAGGCACGCGCCACCATGCCCAGCTAATTTTTGTATTTTTAGTAGAGACTGGGTATCACCATGTTGACCAGGATGGTCTTGATCTCTTGACCTCATGATCCACCCGCCTCGGCCTCCCAAAGTGCAGAAGGTATTTTTTTAATGTCATTTTCACATGAGATGTGTAAGGTTGAAACCAGTTACCAATGAGCAAGTAAATAAAACACTGATTTTTTTTATGGTAACTTTACTTTTGCCCCGTATATACAAAGTAGCAATAATAAACTCTGTAGAAAAGTATCATTTAATATTGACTGTTTTCTACTTAGCATTTTCAAAGGTACACTTGAAGGCTGAATGTATACAAGTCTAAAAACAGACTTCTTACCTAACAGACTTACATGCACTAATGGTGGTTATGTACTTAAGGAGTTAAAAGATAAACTCAAATCCCTAATTATAGCTCTGAGAGCATTATCAATTACCTGAACATCACCCCTACTCTAAACCAGCAACCCAGGGAGCAGCAGATAACCCTCACAGGCACCCCAACTCCCTGTAGCCTTGGGAATTAGAATCAAGTATTTCTCCTTCCTACAGCCTACAGTCCTCCTACTGACCAATTCCCCACTCCCTACAAAGACAAAAACTAGGTGGTAAAATAGCAAGCAGAGGGGTCACAGAAAAGGAAGAACATGGGGAAACTCTGAGTAGAGGGACACCACTGTTAAACAAATTCCAAGCTCTGGCTGTGCAGTGGTCCACAGAAGCATTTGGCAATCTAGGATTCCTGGGAAGCTCCTCCCATAAGGCAAGGCACAGTGAAAATACTTAAGACCATTGCTAGACCAAGTGCCTGCTCTAAAAAATACTGTCAGTGGTCTAGGGCAGAAGTGCCAAAATGCAATAGATAAAAATTATCAAGCCTCAGAAAACAGAATACGGAAGATTCAGTTCCACATGCAGAAGAGAGTTCAGGAAGTCAATATATAACATTCAAAAACATTATTTTTATGACAGTCAAGGCCCACCAAATGTGTACTATCACTAGATATAAACAAAAGAGGTTATCCATAACGTCAGGTATTGTAAGAAGAAATTATACACATAAGTAGGTATTTAGGCTAAATAAAACTGGTGATTTATAGATTAATACATTATTGATCTGGGCACTCAGAAAATGACACTGCCAAGGATTTTATACATAACCACATTTTCAACATCATATTTTCTTCTATTTTAATGAGTATTATGTACCTAAATACATCACTGTATCAGGCTTTTAACACTGATCTTATTGTGTTTTTTTTTAAAAAGAGTATTTATTAGAAAGTTTAATAATATTTTATGTCTTTAGCTCATTTTCTCTGTTCTCTATCTACTCAACAGGTCACGTTAATGCCTGCCATCTAAAAATCCATCACTATATTATTGAGTGGTTCAAAAAGAAGTATATACTTTAGTTGAAGTTTATGACTCATATACTTTCATGTATATTTTCTTTCAAATAAAAAATTATGCATCTGAGTACAGCTGACATCCTGACACAGAAAATAATGCATCTCCCCTAATCTCACCCACAACTTACTGTTATAACCACCAAAGTGCCACATTAATGCTCATATCATATTCTAAGTTTATTGTTTATAAAGAATCCATTAAACCAACACATTACTCATATGTATTCTAGAAGTACCTGATAAAATGAGAAGGGGAAAAGGGTAGAAATTACACAATTAATGCTTACTTAGAGAAAAATTTTATAACATATAAAGTGAAAAATAAATTCAAATAAATGAGAGAGAATTCTAAAAATGATTAACTTAAATCACCATTGTTACTAAATCAATAGCTTGATTTCTTTGCATTCGGGTATAAGCTTTCAGCAGCAAATACTGAATAATATGGTAGCTCAATTCATCTTTAATCTGCTTCAAATTGAATCATATTTAAACTTCCAGTTAGAAATTCTTGAGCAGTGAGTTTCTATTACTGCATAGCAATTACGAGCTCCCAGCTATGCAGTAAATATTACCTGAACAGAACTTCTTAAAATACCCTTTACAATTAAATACCTAGTAATCATTAAACAAAGCAAGAAATATAAGATTTGGGGTTGCGGGGGAGAGCAACCAAACATTGTTTTACAAGAGGTTTCTGGAAACTATAAACTCAAATGGCAGATTACTAATTATTGGGAAGGAGATGGGATCTTGGTTCTAAGAATCTCTGTAACAACTTGGATATAGATGTAATAGAGCCTAACTAAATTGTTCTTTGCAAAGACAGAGGTATAGTATTCTCAACAAAGTCCTGTAGAGTACACCAAGTCAGTTGACAGTCATCTGTGGTAAAGTCATTGATGGGAGCTTTCAGTAGAACTAAAGGAGAAAGTCCAAAATACTCGGCATATTCTCTAAAGAAAAGGGGAAAAAAAACTGGCAAGAGGACAGTGATCCAGCAAGATCTGTCTCCTACATCACAAAAGACGTAGGAGGCTGCTTTAGAACTGACTAAAAAAGTTCCCTGGAAGACAGTAACAGATTCATTTTTAAGGCAACATAAATTATAACAGTAAGATGTCACTATCATACCTCTAAATTTATTTTTCTTCTGGTTTATAATGTACTGAGTGAGCTATGTCCTTTATGGGTTAAAAAAAATATTTCTAAAAATGTCTTAAATTTGTAAAATAAAGGGCAAGTTTATCAGGGGAAATGCACATAAATTATAATTTTAAAATTTTATTAGAAGACAAAGAGCATGCAACTTGAGGATACTCAGAATTGAGTAATCTAAATCAGAATGTCCAAGAATTTCAGAATATTTTCTAATGACCTTTGGGGCAATAGAAGAGTTCAGAATCAAAATCATATTTCCTGGTACTATATTTAGATTATATACCCAAACTCTCCTTAATTAATAATTATGAATCTATTATATCAATGTCTGATATCCCAATAAAAAGAGACAAGCATATACTATGTGCTTCCTGATAGAAGTACACGATAACTTAAGATGTGCTCTTGCATGTTTATCCAGAGAAGATATAAGGATGGCCAATATGCACATGTAAAGATGTTCTTCTTAATTAGTCATCAGGGAAACACAAATTAAAACAACAATGTAATATCATTTTTCACTCAATAGAATGGTTATAATAAAAAAAAGTAAGACATTAAAAAATGTTGTCAAGAATGTGGAGAAAGTGAAGCCTTCATACATTGCTGATAGGAGTGTAAAACAGTCCAATCACTTTGGAAAATAGTTCGGCAGATCCTTAAAAATTAATCATAGGCCAGGCAGTGTGGCTCACTGCTGTAATCCCAGCACTTTCGGAAGCCAAGCCTGGAGAATTGCTTGAGCCCAGGAGTTCAACACCAGCCTGGGCAACACAAGGAGACCCCCTTCTCCACAAAAAGTTTAAAAATTAGCTAAATGTAAATGTGGTGATGCAGGGTTGTAGTCCCAGCTACTTGGAAGGCTGAGATGGGAGGATCACAGGAACCCAGGAGTTCAAGACTGCAGTAAGCCATGATGGTGCCACTGTACTCTAGCCTGGAGTAAAAGAGCAAGAACCCATCTCTTTAAAAAAAAAAAAAAGTTTATCAGGCTGGCCAGGTGGCCCACGCCTATAACCCCAACACTTTTGGAGGCCGAGGTGGGCAGATCACCTGAGGTCAGGAGTTCAAGACCAGCCTGGCCAGTATGTGAAACCCTGTCTCCACTAAAAATACAAAAACTTAGCCAGGAATGGTGGCGGGCACCTGTGATCCCAGCTACTCAGGAGGCTGAGGCAGGAGAATCTCTTGTACTCAGAAGGCGGAGCTTGCAGGGAGCCCAGATGGCGCCATTGCACTCCAGCCTGGGCAACAAGAGCAAAACTCCATCTCGGAAAAAAAAAAGTTAATTATAGAATTACATTATCTAGCAATTCCATCCCTTGACGTCTACATACACAAGAAAAATAAAAACTTGTGTCTGCACAAAAATTTGTAAACCAAAGTTTACAGTAGCATTATTCTTAGCCAAAAAAGTATATTAACTGGTGAAAGGCCAAACAAAATATGGTGTATTCATACAACAGAATACTATGCAGCAATAAGAAAGAACCAATCATTGATACATGCTACGACATGGATGAACCTCAAAAACATGCTCAGTCAAAGAAGCCAGGTGCAACAGAACACATATTATATGATTCCATTTATATTAAGTATCCCCAAAAAAGCCAATTTATAAAGACAGAAGTAGATTAGTGGTTGTCTAGGTCTGGGGATGAAAATAAGGACTTACTATAAATAGGCACAAAGCTTATTTTTAGAGTAATAAAAATGTTCTGTGGAATTAAACTGTTGTAATAGTTATAAAACTGTAACTGTACATAGTTCACTTAAAACCAGTGTATTTTATATCAAATATTATATACATTTCACCTCAATAAAGCTAATTTTTTAAAAAGTCATCTTACCAAAAAATGTCTAAATCAGATTAAGCTTGTGGATCTAACTACAAAGATACAGAACATGCAGGGGAGTAACATGAACATATTAATGATACCACGGGGATGCAATCAGCAAAATATAGACTGAGAAACTGTACAAGATAATCAACCCTGTTTCTTTGACAAAACATTGTAAAAAGGAGGTTTCAAGAGAGAGGGAATCTATAAATTAAGAGAGATCTAGAAATATAACAACTACTGAAGTATATGATAGTTATCTGTATCACATTCAAATATACTAAACTCTAAGACTATAGGGGAAATACTTATTGGATATTAGATTGTTTTTTCTTTTTTGAGATGGAGTCTCACTCTGTCACCAGCCAAGCTGGAGTGCAGCAGCGCAATCTCGGCTCACTGCAACCTGCGAATTCCTGGTTCAAGCGATTCTCCTGCCTCAGCCTCCCAAGTTGCTGGGATTACAGGCATGAGCCACCCAGCTAATTTTTTTTTTTTTTAAGTACAGATGGGGTTTCACCATGTTGGCCAGGATGGTCTCGATCTCCTGACTTTGTGATCCACCTGCGTTGGCCTCCCAAAGTGCTAGGATTACAGGTATAAGTCACTGTATCTGGCCAAGATATTAGATTATTTTTAAGAAATGATAATAAATTTGGAGGGATAGGATAATAATGTTGTGCTTAGTCCTTATCTTTTAGAGATATATACGCAATTATTTACCAAAATAATGTCTGGGATATGCTTCAAAATAATCTGAAAGTGTGTGACTAGAAAGTAAACAGGTTCAAACGAAACAAGACCATGAGTTGATCACTGTTGAAGATGAGTAATGGTTACATGGGACTCATTAAACTATTTTCTCCATTTCTGCATATGTATAAAATCTTCCACCAAAAAAGTTTTTTTTAAAAAAAGAGATATATAACTCCAACACTTAAAGCTTTAAAAACGACAATCATTTCTTAATCTCAAGGTCTCGCTGAGTCAGGAATTGGGTAATTCAGCTAGTCAATTCTGACTTGGGGTATCTCATGTGGTTACAATCAGATGTCAGCCTAGGCTACATTCAACTTAAAGCTTGACTGAGTATGGCATAATTTCCTAGATGCTCACTCACATGACTGGCAAGTTGGTGCTAGCTGCTGGCTGGTGTACAGTTTTTTTTCCCCTCTGACACCAAATACATGGTTTCTTTTCTGACCCCAGTTCTCCAATTCTCCAACACCAACTGGGTGTCTAGCAATTCAATTTAATTTTGATACTACTCAGGGTTAGCACAGATCCTACAGGTTAAGAGCTCACCCCACAAGACTACCCCCTATCCCCTCTTTCAGGCACCAGTCAAGTCCTGGAGGGGTCACCCATACTCCTCACTGACCAGCTATAAATCAGGGGTCCCCACAACAACCTCTTCATGTTCAATAATTTGCTAGAAAAACTCACCAACACTGTACTTACATTTACAGTTTATTCAAAGAGATACAACCCAAGAACAATCAAATGAAAGAGATGCATAGGACAAGGTAAGATGGGGAAGAGGGACACACAGTTCCCATGCCCTCTCCATGTGAACCAACCTCCCAGTACCTCCATGTGTTCAATCCAGAAGTTCACCCAACATTGCTGTTTAAGGAAGAGCTCCTATAGGACTCAATCTCCAGCCTCTACTTCCCCAGAGGTTGGTGAGTGAAACTGAAAATTTCCACCCTCTAATCACATGGTCTGTCTAGTGACCAGCCACATACTAAGGCAATTCAGTGGCTCCACTCTAAGTCACCTCACCAGCATAAATTTATGTGTAATCAAAAAAGACTTCTTATGACTAACAAAACACTCTCCTAACACTCAGGAAATTCCATGAGTCCGAGGAACTCTGTGCCATGAACAGAGACAAAGACCAACTATAAAATTTTATTATACCTCAGCCAGGATATTAAGTTCCTCTCTAGGTAAGCCTTTCCAAAGGACTATATAGACATCCTCTGGGTACAGTGGAACAGCTGGCTTCCTCCAGAAAGAACAATCCAAGTACCAAGGCAGAATTTTGTAATTCTTCCATGAACTAGTCTCAGAAGTCACAAATCATCACCATCTACTGTATTCTATATTGCTGACACAGAGTCAACCAGCCATAATTCAGTGTGTAAGGGGACTATACTAGCATGTAAACACCAGGAGGCTTGGATCATTGGAGGCCATTTTGGAGGCTGGCTACCACAATATACAACCGATTCTAGTTATTAGCAATAGTTATGTTCTACAATGTTATTGCAAACACTAAATTAGCAAATAGTGAACCACTTACTGAATATGGGAAATACAAGGTTAGGTTCCTGTAGGCCTCTGGCCACAACATTTTCATCAACTGATCAATACATAATTTGGTTTTATGTGTGTTTCTGTTTAAAGTATCTTATTTTATTTTTTGAGACAGAGTCTCACTCTGTTGCCCAGGCTCAAGTGCAAAGGTACGATCTCAGCTCACTTCAACTTCCATTTACTGGGTTCAAGCAATTCTCCTGCCTCAGCCTCCTGAGTAGCTGGGACCACAGGTGCGTGCTACCACACCCGGCTAATTTTTGTAGAGACAGGGTTTCACTATATATTGGCCAGGCTGGTCTCGAACTCCTGACCTCAAGAGATCTACCCTCCTTGGCCTCCCAAAGTGCTGGGATTATAGGCATTGAGCCACCATGCCTGGCCACTAAATTACCTTATTTTATATTGCTGATTCATCAACACTGAACTCAAGGTCAACAGTCTAAATAAAGCTTATTCAGCACACATATTTTCTTCAGAAGGTACAGCATAGCCTTCTTGCACTTACAAACACTAAACAAAACTTCAGCACTTCATATGGTACCATTTAAACAGCCATATCATGAAGAAAACGCACAAAAAAAGTGAAAAAATCACGGCACTAAATAGCAAAAAGGATGCTAATTTACAGTATGAGAGCTGAAATAAGAAAGCAGAGTGCTACTTTTGTTCCCATCTCATCTGAGAAGATGAATGACAAGTGACTCAAATTTTTTGCTGCTCTGCAAGTAGCCACAAAAACAACACAAGTATTGATTTGGGAATTAAAAATAAAACTTGACAAGTAGGTGAATCTGCAAACACAGAATCCATGAATAATGATGAATAATGAAGATCCAGTGAATATACAGACAATTCCACAGAAGCAATAGGTTTTAGAAGTGTTCAATATTTTTATATTGTAATACTTGAATTAAATCCCTAAAGTCCACATCAATATAACAGCAGGTAACATTTTATCTTCTATGGAGAAAATAACCAGTAAATTCTTATTTTGGTTTAAAAAACACCTAACAGGCCAAGAGTGCAGTGACTCACGCTTGTAATCCCAAAAATTGGGAGGCCGAGGTGGGAGGATCACCTGAGATCAGGAGTTTGAGACCAGCCTGGCCAACATGGTGGAACCCCGTCTCTACTAAAAATACAAAAATTAGCTGGGCATGGTGGCACATGTCTGTAATCCCAGCTAGCTGGGAGGCTGAGGCAGAATCACTTGAACTTGGGAGGCAGAGGTAGCGGTGGACCAAGATCACACCATTGCACTCCAGCCTGGGCAACAAAGTAAGACTCTGTCTCAAACAAACAAACAAATAATAAATAAATAAATCACCTAACAGTTAAGTCCAATATACTGCAATTTCTTAATTTAATCTGTCAACAATATAAGGCTTTTAATTTTTAAAAACATTACAGAAAATCTATTAAAAGATGAAAAGTTTCATAATCAAGCTTACCTAATTAACTGACAAGGAACTAATTTACAATTCTAGCTCTCCTAAAATAGAATGGTACCTTTAAAAATGGGAAAAAGTAGAAGTTGAACCACCTAAAGCAGAAACCAATACTAACAGAACCTGGAATATTTATATACTGGGGTTTGTGGTAGTTTCTAAATCTGGTCCAGTAAAAATCATTCCTAGTCTAATTGTTTCCATTAATTAATGAAGGAGGATCAATGGTCAAACAACAATCAGAGTGATCCTATTTGCATGTTAAATTTATTCTTAATTACAACAGAAAATTATTCAGACTACATTATTTGATCAAATCTGCCTTCCATCTAGAAAGGTGGTAGAAGGAAAGGTGATGGGAAAGATTTAAACAGAATACAGGAGAGTTTTGATTTCATACAAAGAAGAAAGAACATTCTTGACTACTTTCTTCCCATTTAGCTTACAGAGAAGATATGGACTCTCTGATACTCAAAATTTGGCAAAAGGGTAAATTAAAAATTAATGCATAATATGGAAAAAGACAAAGACAACAACTACTTACTTAAATTACAAGATGACAAGCAGAAAGAAAGAATACAATGATTAAAGAGGTACTGGCAAAAATATTGAGGTTAAGAAAAAAATAAATTAAAACCATAACAATTTTAGAGTATTTTATATTGACAATATGTACAACAACCAGAAACAAAAAAATCTACCTTATGTTATGTTTTACTTAATCAGATTTTGGCATAGTCCTTAAGATAACAGATTAAAATTCCTACAAATGCTTAGTATATGCCTTTGTATATAAATACATGCACATCAAAATCTAAGAACATAAACTCTTCCTATATTATTTATAAGTTTAGAATCTTGAAAGGCTTCATAATTTTTATATCATTAATACCCGAATTAGTGAATGATGTGCAGACAGTTTATGTCCTAGAATAATCTAACTCAACAAGGATATTTTTACATGGGTTTAGATCATTCATATGGCACAATCACTATCCTCCTTAATAAAATACTTTTATCATCTATACTTAAAAGAAGGAAAGAAAGGAGGGAGGGAAGAGGAAAAGAGAGGAAGAAAGAGAGAGAATGAGAACAAGAACCCAGCTGTCATAGTCCTGTTTGTTTTCCATATCAGAAAAAAAGAAGACGGATGGGAAAATAAAGTAAAATGTAATATAGTTTATAAAATTACAAAGAGAATCTCCAAGATTACTTAAATAAACTCACATATTTACATATTAATATTCATATAATTGTACAGAAACAACTTTGAGTAGCCATGGACAACTCTCCAAATTTCTAAATTCTAATTCAGCTAACAGTAAAGGGGTTGAGCAAGGTATCTCATGTCTATAATTCTAACACTTTGGGAGGCTGAGATGGGTGTATTGCTTGAGCTCGGTAGTTTGAGACCAGCCTGGGCAACATGGCAATCCATCTACACAAAAAATACAAAGTAGCCAGGCATGCTGGTGTACACCTGTAGTCCCAGTTGCTTGGGTGGCTGAGGACAGAGGATCACCCGAGCCCAGGAGGTTGAAGCTGCAGTGGGCCAAGATTGCACCAGTGCACTCTAGCCTGGCTGACAAAGTGAGACCCTATCTCATAGATAGATAGATAGGTAGGTAGGTAGGTAGATTAGGCTGGGCGTGCCGGCTCACGCCTGTAATCCTGGCACTTTGGGAAGCCGAGGAAGGTGGATCATCTGAGATCAAGAATTCAAGACCAGCCTGACCAATATGGTGAAACCCCATCTCTACTAAAAATATACAAAAAATTAGCTGGATGTGGTGGCATGCCCCTGTAATCCTAGATACTTAGGAGGCTGAGGCAGGAGAATCGCTTGAACCTGGGAATTGTAGGCTGCAGTGAGCCTAGATCGTGCCATTGCACTCCAGCCTGGGAAACAAGAGCGAAACTCTGTCTCAAAAGAAAAAAAAAGAAAAGAAAAGAAAAAAGAAATAGATAAACCACATTATACTTTCAATAAAATCACTGTGCTTAAGTTCATCACTTAAGAGATGCTAACTAAATGGCTTTCCTCCAGGCAATTTATGGTATATACATACAACTTGCCCCAGAGGGGTCAAAACTGAAAGTCGAAGCACTTTACCAAGACTTACCCTTTTCTATCACTTTATGAATACTTTACTCATGGTTTTAAGCCTCCTTTAAAAAAAAGTGAAAAAAGAAAATAAATGAACACTGGAGAAATGCCAGTTACTCCAGTGTAGATGCTTATAGTCAACTAACAACTCAATCATTTTATTTTATTTATTTATTTTGAGATGGAGTTTCACTCTGCTGCCCAGGCTGGACTGCAGTGGTGTAACCTCGGCTCACTGCAACCTTCACCTCCCCGGTTCAAGTGATTCTTCTGCCTCTGCCTTCCAAGTAGCTGGGATTACAGGCATGCATCACCATGCCTGGCTAATTTTTTGTATTTTTAGTAGAGACAGGGTTTCACCAGTTGGCCAGCCTGGTCTCGAACTACTGACTTCAGGTGATACACCTGCCTCAGCCTCCCAAAGTGCTGAGATTACAGGTGTGAGTCACCAAGCTCAGCCCAATCACTCAAACATTTTATAGTAAAGCTGGAAATTGAAATCCGCATAACTTCAAGAAGAAGTTGCTCAGTAAGGTGAACTTTCTCCTGTTGCACATATGTATACAACCTAGTTACATTACTATTACTGCAGGCATCTCAGACAACCAAGGAAAGATCATCTTGCCTTGCATAATCCCATTTATTTGCCAAAGGGAGCCTCTATACTCATATATATTTTAGTGGTTTATTCAGATTAACTTACCACTTTACTGTTTATATAAACTAGCTTTTTTTTTTTTTTTTTTTTTGAGATGGCATCTCACTCTGTAGCCCAAGCTGAGTGCAGTGGTATGATCTTGGCTCACTGCAACCTCCACCTTCGGGGCTCAATCAATTCTTATGCCTCAGTCTCCTGAGTAGCTGGGACTACAGGCGTGTGCCACCATGCCTGGCTAATTTTTTGTATTTTTAGTGGAGGCAGGGTTTCTCCATGTTGCCCAGGGTGGTCTCAAACTCCCTGACCTCAGGCAATCCGCCCACCTCAGCCTCCCAAAGTGCCGGGATTACAGGCATAAGCCACTGTGCCTGGCCATAAACTAGCTTTAAATGGGCAGAATAGAAGATAGAGATGAAGACAATTAAAATATTCAATCCTCTGAATATAAAAGTTCAAAATAAAATGACTGAGTTGTTTACCACAAGTATCTACGTTGACAAAACCAATTTTAAAAAAGATTTAATTACAGCATAATTTGTAACTTCACAAATTATTCCAGTTGTATGAAATAAATAAACCAATCTTAAGATAGAAACAGCCAAAGGCTACTGCTAAAAGGAAACATTTTATGCCATTAAGTAACTTTGGCATTTACACCAAGCCTTTATATAGACATCTCCACTCACAAGTTAGCCTGACATACACCTGCTGAGAGCAAGTTGGTGTTGAAAAGGTTACTGCCATCCAACAGTGAAAATTAATAGCTTTATAATAGTTGAGGAAATAAAGGTATGGCACAACAGTCTTGTAGGAAATATAATTTGCTACCAAAAAAAGCGTAGACAACGTCCATTCGTAACATTCCCTTCCCATGGACACCTACATGTTAATTCATTATTCAAATGCCAAAGACAGCAGCAGGCACACATATCAGCCAATAAGTCACCATTATTAAAGCTGCATAAACATTTCTTCAATCATCTAAGAATAATAGGATGAGACAAGAAGATGTTTTCCAAGTATCTAGTGACAAAACCTGTAACAGCTTTGAGAACAACATGATTACATGCAAAAATGGCCACAACTAGTATTTTTTGGGCATCTCATGAAATAATTTGTATATCCCAAATTTAATTCTTTTTGAACGTAAGAAAACAAAGAATGCAATCTGGCTGTAAGTGGTAAGCATTATATAGCTAAATAAAGCCTGCAAGGCCTGCAATGCTTCACCTACATCAGTTTGCAAAGGATAAAGTCAAAATCCTCTTAGGATTTTGAGTATACAGAGCTTGAGTATAACAAATAAATAAGGATGACCATTCCTCTCTGTTATAAAAAAAAAAAATCAAAGTATAATCTGTATTATTTTCCAGTAGTATTTTTTTAAAGCCCTCTGAATACAAGTCCATGGCAATTGTCTGTTTTTTCCAATAGGAATTTATAAGACATCTTGCTAATGGAAAATGTACTGAAAATTTAGACTAATCAATAAAATTTGCAGAATTACCTATCATATCTCAGTAGAAACAAAAACTATTATTTCCCTCACTATAGAAGAGAATGCTATTTTCCTATCCAATATATACTCTCCCTTCCTTCCTCAGTGATGGATCCCCAATTTTATTTGGAGTAGCAATTAATCTACGTAAGTTTCCCAGTTTCCCTTATAGCTAGGTATGATCATGTGTGTGAGTTTTGGCTAATGGGTGCAAATGTATGGGACTTTCTGGGAAAAGTAGCTGATAGGTAGTTGGCTTATCTGAAGGGTGGAGTCATTGGTCCATTTCCTCTTTGCAGCTACCTAAGGATACTGACGCAATGGCAGAAGGTCCTGTAGGCACGGCTGTCCATAAGGTCAACTGGCCATGCCAGAAGATGACAGGAATGAGAAAACTTGTCCCTAATAGCTACCTGCTCCTACCTGTCTCCAGTCCTCTTTTATAAACTTCTGTTGTTTAAGTCACTTTTATTTTTGAGTTTTAGGCTGTCAAACTTAAAACTAATATACTTTTTTTTTTTTTTAACATAATCCTGCTCAGAGTGAGGGAAAAAAGGCAAGCCTTTTCAAACATAATTTTCTCTACCAGCCAGCTATTATGGCAAGGGAAAAAAGAAAGCAATCTTGATAAATATCTACCAAAATTAATTTTAAGAGAAACATTCTGCTTCCTTATTAGCCCTTATTTTCTAAGATACTAGAAAATAGGTTACTATAAAAAGTGGTGGTCTACCGGCTGAAAAAAAACAAACCAAAATCCTCTTTTTTACATTTTTTAGTTTTCTGGTATATTTTTGAAGATTTTACAATCCAAAATGAGTCAAATGCCTGTTTGTTTTTTGAAAAAACAATGGACTTGTAATCTGATACATGTTTCTAAACTTAAGGATTACAGAGAATGTCACTATCCGTTTGTAAAAAAACTCATTCTGGAAAATACCTTTCCCTTTTGTTTGTCATAAAATAACTTTCCATAGAGCTTTTTAGTAATTTTGACATGAAAAACAACAGCATTCATTTATTTCCCACTTCAAAATCAATGGCCCAGAACTTAAAACATATTTTTACAAAGACGTTAAAACTTACCACATCAGGTTATAACAAAAGGATACTAAATAACAATAGTTTTAACCTAACGCCTGTTGTATGAGTATGCAACTATTCTAGCTGACAGCTCTGAAAAAGCACTAAATTTTTCTGGTCATCTAAAATGCTAACTGGTCATCTAACTGCTGTTATGTATAAATCCATGAGCAAATTTCCTAGAATTATTTAAAAAAAGATTAAAGCACATTTCTTCTCAAAACTCAATAATGATTATTTAAACTGATAATCATTAACTAGATTATTCCCCTAAAGTCACATTACACCATTTATAAACGATCGTTTACTCACTGGTCATTTAATATTTCCTTTACCCCATTCCCAAAAAGGGATGTCAAAATCTTTAAACAACCTAAAAAAGTCAAAAAAGCAAATATTAATTAATTCACTGCTTCTCAAATATTTAGAGATTACCTACTAAGTGTCAAGCACAGTGATGACACACACTATTAGGCAACAGACAGAAATTCTTCTTTCATAAAGCTTTCAAAGTGGTAATTTTGACATGAAAAACACAGCATTCATTTATTTCCCACTTCAAAACCAATGGCCCAGAACTTAAACTTACTACATCCGGTAATAACAGAAGGATACTAAATACTAAAAATTAAAAAATGCATTTTTTAAAATCAATACAGAATGTGAAGAGCTGTAAATGAAACAGAACAACATGATTTTCAAAAGGGGGAAATTGTAATATATGTTGAACTCATTCCACAGAATGTTTTATTGGCCCACAAAGTGTCTTAAAAATCAAGATTAGCCAAAGGGGTGGAAGAAAAATACAGGGCTGGTGTCAGAGAAGCTGTGAGAAGAGAGGAAGTGATCAACTTTCTCCCTGCACAGAACCTATCTGTGCAAAGAGGTTAAGTAGGAGGACAGAAAGAGTCCATTGGGCTCAGCAACATGGAGTTCATAGTGACTTTGTCAAGAGCATTTTAGAGCATTAGTTAGATTGGAATCGGCAAATGAGAGAGAGAGGGAAATAGACTAAACACACAGACAACTCTTGAGACACTCAACAGTGACAAGAATAATAATGAGAAATTGAAAAGGAATTATTCTTGGTAATATGTAATAATGATACTATAACATCACCTATGATGTAACACCTATGACACAACCACCTATAAAGGAAATTTCATTTCTTTCATTTCATCATAGGTTAGTGATAGGTGTTTTTGGTTTTGCTTTAGATACTTGACTGCCTCCATTTCTGGTTTCCCTTTGTCTTTTGAAAATTTATTTTTAATTGCGTAATATATGAATGTATTCTACTTGTCAAAAAAATGCCAAACAACAGAGATAAAGAAAAATTATCCTTTAACCACCCCCACTTCCCAATCCCAATTGCATCAGAGGGTTTACACTTACCAATCTGATATGTATCTTTTTCTATACATTTGCATACACTGATGCATATGTAGTAGTATATATTTGGTTCTTTGGATATAATTTGTTTACATAAATGTTAACATATTCTATCAATTATTCTGCAATTTGCTTTAGTTCCCCTAAAGTTTCTTGGGAATCTTTCCATATAAATGCATATAGATCTAGACTGGCAAGTTAATTTAATGATTTGGATTTTTTTTTAATCTGCTTCCAAAAACTGCAGCAAAGGCCAGAATGAAAAACACCCTTTTAAAAAATCTGTCTTCCATGCATTCTCAATGAAGGTAATATCACTCACAATAGGGCAAATATTGGTTCTTCAGGAATGCAAAAATTTTAGCTATGAAAATGGCTTATGGCCCTCCAAAGGGCCACAGCACATAAATATACATTATATCTATGATATTAAAATTTAATGGTGGGTGATATGGTTTGAATATGTGTTCTCTCCAAATATCACGTTGAAATGTGGTCTCCAGTGTTGGAGGTGGGGCCTGGTCAGAGGTGTTTGGATCACAGGGGTAGATCCTCATGAATGGCTTGGCACCATTCCCTTGGTGATAAGTGAGCTCTTGCTCTGAGTTCACACAAGACCTGGTTGTTTAAAAAGTATGTAGTGCCTTTCCCATTCTCTCTTGCTCCTACTCTGGCCATGTGATATGTCTGCTGCCCTTTCGCCTTCTGCTTCCTGAGGCCCTCACCAGCATCTGATGCTGGTGCCATGCTTGTATAGCCTGCAGAACCATAAGCCAATTAAACTTCTTTTCTTCATTAACAGTCTCAGGTATTTCTTTATAGCAATGTAAGAATGACCTAATACAGTGGAGGTCTAAAGGATTTCTTAGGATTTTGCTTTTCAAGTAAAACATGTGATGAGTTCACAAATTTAAAATGACGAAAAACTGGAAGCAAACAAGATGTCTTTTAACAGGTAAATGTATCAACTGTGGTACATCCAATACAATGGAGCATTATTCAGTGATTTTTTAAAATGAGCTCTCAAGCCACAAAAAGTCATGGAGGAACCTTCTAATTGTGTATTGCTAAACGAAAAAAGCGGTTTGAATTGGCTGATACTGTATGACTCCAACCATATGACATTCTGGAAAAGGCAAAACTATAGAGACAGTAAATATATTCGTGATTGACAGGGTTTCAGCAGGAGGAGAGAATGGATGAAGAGGAGAAACAGGGTATTTTTTAGGGCAGTTAGCTATCCTGTATAATACTGTAATGGTAGAGATATGTCATTAGGCATTTGTCAAAACCCATACAACTTTATAATACAAAGAGAGAAACCTAATGTAAATTGTTAATATATCAATATTGGTTCATCAACTGTAATGAATGTACCACACTAAGATAGAAGAAACTGTGTGTGCTTGGGAGAGAGTGGCATATGGGAACTCTGTACTTTCTGCACAACTTTTCTGTAAACCTTAAACTGCTCTAAAAGATAAAGTCTATTTTAAAAAACAAAAAGGGTCCTTGGAGGAGCAATAATGAAAAAAAGACTGAGAAACACTGCTCTAGTCTGAAAAGGTAAGTTTTAAACTTCTAATCTGCTTTCACAGGTTTTAGAATAATGTAGAACTGGGTTCAAATTCTGATATTTACCAATAAGGTGACAAGTTCTTTCACCTCTTAGCATTAAAAAGTAGAGAAAAGAATAAGACCAACTTTTAAAAGGGTATTTGTAAGAAGAAAAACATTATGTATAGCAAAGTAAATAAAAGTACACATATAAAGTGCTCTGGTTTCACAAAGAGGAGCTGCATAAAAGGTACCCTGACTTTTTATTATGAAATATTAAAATTTGTGTACATTTCATTCCCATAAAAGGTAATAAGAGTGTTTAGATAATTTTATCACTAATTTACTACAAAGGAAATCACCTTGGAAAATTCACATTAAAAAAATTATGATAACTGACAATTTTATACAATAATTATAGCATGACATAGAGTTCATGTGGTACAGTACCAATAAATAAATAAATAAATAAATAATTTCCCTACAGTTTCTTCACCTCTCTTAGGTAACTTTCCAACTTGGTAAAACTAAAAAATATTTTGTCAAAAACTCTGTGCCATATTGGGAATCAAATTAAAGAATATGGAGTAATGGTAAGGAATAACTTTTAAAAATTCAAAAACACTGTTCTCACCCTGAAATTTTCTACTTTTAAGTCAGAAACAGTATATATACATTATATATATATATATACATATACAGTATATATACTTAAAAGTAGAAAATTTCTACTTTTAAGTCAGAAACAGTATATATACACATATATGTGTATATATACCGTTTCTAAAGTAGAAAATTTATATATATATAGAAAATTATATATATATGTATACATATATATATCTCAAGAAAGAGGTCAGTAAAAAGTTTATAGCTATAATCAGATAATAAACAATTATAACACTAATCTATTAGATTTAGTGTAGATCATCTGAAAATCACAATTAGAACAAAAACTGAAATGCTCCATTTTTCACAAATATGGTCCTCTCAGAAAAAATGTTCCCTTATTCCCATGAGACAAAGACATCTAAACAGAAAGTGTATACCTCTAGAGATTAACAATTCTTCCAAAAAGTTGAGATCCACTAGATATTTTTATTAAAATTCACTCCCTAAATTAATACCAGAAATACGTACAGCAGAAACTTACATCCTTTTAAATACAGAAGACATTCTGCTTTTACCACCCTCAATCACCTCTTCTACCTAGTAATCTTCTCTACTTTGTATTTATTATATATCTATAACAAGGAATTTACCTTTCTTTTTAAAAATGTCCAATAAAAAATGCTTTTTAGTTCACAGATAAAAGGTATTATATAATCTTAAAATTATAAACAAATCAGCCAATCACTATTCTATTTCTAACAGATATTAAAAATAGCTAACACATATAGCGTTTACTAGGTGGCAGGAACTGTTCTAAGTACCTTATATATATTAACTGATTTGATCCTCACAAAAGTCCTTTGAGGTATGTACTATCATCAACTCTATTAGGATGACCAGATGCAGTGATCCTACTAAAAGGTATAAATTAAGAATTTTCATATAACTTCATGTCCATTGTCATGTGACTGATAGTAAACTACAGCAATCACAAACATGTATCCTGATTTCAGAGCCCTTAAATGTCAAAAAAAAAATTTTTTTGCAGCTCAGAATCAAATTAAATAGGGCATTTTCACATCATTTTAGAGATGAGAGAAATGAGAAATAGAGATTATACAGTTCGCTCAAGGTTATATGGTTCATACATGTAATCTCTCTGTTATGAAGAGAGATCAACACAATGATGTCTATGATGTCTTAGTGTGTATGATAAAATCAGTTCTAATTCATGAAACCATTCTAAAAAAGTATTTTATGTAAAACTTTTACATTTGAGATATATTCATACGTGGCATAAAAGAATCACCATTATAACAACATACAAAAGTATATGATATCATTCATCTGACTATTCCAGGGAACTTAAGGAGAATCAGCTCATGACTTTAGCATGGTTATCAATTTTTATTCTTTTTTATAAAGGTGACCAAAAGATCTTCAGATTCCAAACAATTCTCTCCCTGTGCAGTCAAATAAAGACATCCATCACCATTTTTCTATTTCCATAATAATCTTAATTAACTCAAGTATCTAAAAATAGAATATTTTTCTTCCTCTTCCTTCTGCATAGCTAACAGAAGGTAGAAAATGCACGTGGCACTTCTCCCGACAGCTTCTGGAAAGCACTGAGCAGGACAGAAGTGAGAGCGCTCTGTTTCCACAATGCCTTTGGCAATCTAGAACACCTGCCCCCTAAATCACCCTCACTGGATTAAGAACAATCTCTATAAAATATGAAGCAGAAATGGTGAGTAAAAACAGTATCAATTTTAGATACTTCATATATTCTTCCATAGTTAAATTATTTGGTATACATTTAACCAAATCATCTGAGTCACAATCATGATTTCTTTGACCACAAACAAATCATTTCACAAAATCTTTAATTCTACTTTTTGTTGACTATTTGAAAGCATCAGTAAGCATCTGGGGCTTTCTTCCTAAAACCACTGAAAAATTTTTCATTCTGTGAAATGAAATTCCAAAACTTTTAAAAAGTGATTTAAAAGTTAACAGTAGCTAATAAATTAGTGCTCAATATTATGCCCTACTATATACCTCAGATGACAGAAGCATAGGCAATAGACTTCTCTTAGCACCAACAGAAAAAAGGGGACTGGGACTGTATGTGCCTTAGAGTGTTCCAGAAAATCTGCTTCACCAACAGCAAAAACTATGCCACACTCCACAGAAAAATAACAGAGGGAGACAATAAAACTAACTTCAAATGCTCAATCCCTGACTTCCTTAAAAATGCAATAGTTGGGAGAAAAAGGACAGAGGAAAATGTAACTTCAATTCTGGGAACAGAAGCAAAACCGAGAAGAGAAAGTTCTATTTCAGTCTCTGCAGTTATTTTTAAATTTCTTGCTGAGAAAAGATCATAGATCTACATGGATCTCCTCTATCCAAGTTTATTCTCCAGCTTTTGAAAAAAGAATAAAATCTTGAAACCAAGTAATAAACATTAGATTCTAAGACTCTGAATAATAAGAGAAAGATAAACTTCTCCACAGAAGTTAACTGCAGCTTACTGTCTCAAAATTTGGGAAACCAGAATTATAGCCCTTGTGGATTTAAACTCTCCAATGGTTTCAACTACATTAAAAATTAAATACAAATAAATGTTTATCACAACCTCAAAGGCCCTTAAGATCTGGCTCCTAGCTACCTCTCCAATCTTATCCCCCCTACATCTAATTAAAGGACAAAACCCTTCAATTAGTTCTTAAAACTGTCAAGCTTTTCTTCTTCTAAAGCTTTGCACATATTATTCTCACTGCAGGGATAGGACTAGACTTTTATGTATCATTTCAAATATATCTTGTTAGGGACACCTTTCCTTTCCTTTTTTTTTTTTTTTGAGACAGACTCTCACTTTGTCACCCAGGCTGGAGTACAGTGGCGTGATCTCGGCTCACTGCAACCTCCCCATCACAGGTTCAAGGAATTCTTCTGCCTAAGCCTCCTGAGTAGCTGAGATTACTGGCAACTGCCACGACAATTTTTGTATTTTTTTGGTAGAAACAGGGTTTCACCATGTTGGCTAGGCTGGTCGCGAACTTCTGACCTCCAGTGATCCTTCCACCTCTGCCTCCCAAAATGCTGAGATTACAGGTGTGAGCCACTGTGCCTGGCCAAATCCTTTAAGGGAAAAAAAGAGTATCTAAGAAACACTGGGCAACCCTTCACATAATTTTAATCTTCACAATAAACCTTAGATAGATACTATTCTTCTAGATGAGTAAACAGATTTGGAGATTAAGCAGCTGGTCCATGGTCCCACAGGTAAAGCAAAGATTCAAGCTCAAATTTGTCTAATTCCAAGCCTACATACAATCTTTCTGCTATATTATATTGCCTCTCTGTTTAAAAGAAAACTATCTCACCAGAAGGAAATGCTTAATTAAATATAGAGCTACAAAAGAACAGTGGTTTACATAAAAATCAATAAACTGAAAGTCTGGATAATTTCATATTCACTATCTGTATTTCTTTCATATTGTCAATCCTAGCTAATTAGGATCATGCTAGATTTAAAAAACAATGACATTTATTCTCCAGACCCAAAGAGTTCATATGGTTGATATGGTTTGTCTCTGTGTCTCCACCCAAATCTCATCTTGAATTGTACTCCCATAATTCCCACATGTTGTAGGAGGGACCTGGTGGGAGTAATTGAATCATGGGGGTGGTTTCCCCATATTGTTTTCATAGTAGTGAATAAGTCTCATGAGATCTGATGGTTTTATCAGGGTTTCCGCTTTTGCATCCTCCTCATTCTTTCCTTTGCCTGCTGCCATCAAAGTAAGACTGGACTTGCTCCTCCTTGCCTTCTGCCATGATTGTGAGACCTTCCCCAGCCACATGGAGCTCTAAGTCCAATTAAACATCTTTCTTTTGTAAAGTGCCCAGTCTCAGGTATGTCTTTATCAGCAGCCTGAAAACAGACTAATACAATAGTATATGTAAAATGCTATTTCCTGTCTATATTTTATATAATTGCTACAATAGGTAATTCAAGTAGTTAAATTATAGAATTTCTCAGTTTACCCTTATGAATTCAGCTAACACATATGCAGAAACAGGACTTATTTTTAATATAGAGATAAGATTTTTAACATTCTCCAATTAAGGTTAATACATTAGGATAATATTTAGGCCAAATTAATTTGAAAAAGCCATTCACAAGTATTCTGGAAATACAAGGGAACTCCAAAAAGGTTGTGGAAAATGGAATTAGAAAATGAAAATAGCCAGGCACAGGTGGCTCACACCTGTAATCCCAGCACTTTGGGAGGCCGAGGCAGGTGGATCACAGGTCAGGAGTATGAGACCTGACCAACAAGACCGTCTCTACTGAAAATATAAAAATTAGCCAGGCATGGTGGCAGGTGCCTGTAATCCCAGCTACTCAGAAGGCTGAGGCAGGAGAACACCTTGAACCCAGGAGGCAGAGGTTGCAGTGAGCCAAGATCATGCCACTGCACTCCAGCCTGGGCAACAGAGTGAGACTCTGTCACAAAAAAAAAATAAAAGATGATGCAAATAAAAAGTATAAAGTTTATTTCTCAACATAAGCTCCATCAAGGTCAAGACACCTGTAGGCAATGATAACAGGCATCTAGTCCATCCCTAAAGAACTGACGGTCCTGCATTAACCATGTCAATGCAGTCTTTTTTACATTATTAACTGAAGAAAAATGGATGCCCTTTACAGATATTTTAAGATTATGAAAAAAAGAAGTCAGAAGGAGCCAAATCAGGACTCCAGGGTGGATGCCCAATAAATGTGCATCAAAACTATCCCAAAATTGACCTTGTTTGATGAGAAGAATGAGTAAGAGCACTGTCATGGTGGCAAAGGACTCTCTGGTGAAGATTTCCTGGGCATTTTTCTGCTCATGCTTTAGCTCATTTTTCTGCTCATGCTTTAACTTTCTTAAAATACTCTTATAATAAGCAGATGTTGGCAACCATTGACCCTCCAGAAAATCAACAAGCAAAATTCCTTGAGTATCCCAAAAAACTGTTGCCATGATCTTTGTTCTTGATCAGTCTGCTTCTGCTCTGACTTCCACCTCTTGGTAGCCAGTGATTTGACTGTCCTTTGTCTTCAGGATATACTGGCAAAACCATGTTCATTTCTTGTTACAATTCTTCAAAGAAATCCTTCAGAATCTTGATCCCACCTGTTTGAGATTTCCAGTGAAAGCTCTGCTCTTGTCTGCAACTGATCTGGGAGCAAGAGTTTTGGCACCCATTGAAGAGAGTCAGAATTGTGTAAAATGAATCAGTTGAAATGTCTATGGTGTTGGCTATTGTTTTTGCTGCCAATTGATGTCGATGGTCTGCCCCTACAACAGCCTGCACCCTCAACATCATCTAGTCCTTTTTTTTTTTTTTCTTTCAGACAGAGTCTCGCTTTGTCACCCAGGATGAACGCTTTGTCACCCAGGATGAAGTGCGGTGGCATGATCACGGCTTACTACAGCCTCCACCTCCCGGGTTCAAGCAATCCTCCCACCTCAGCCTCTCAAGTAGCTGAGACTACTCACTCTAGGCCATGTTCTGAGGTTATTCAAACAGCTCTGTAGAGAGGTCCACATGATTAACAACTAAGGCTTCCTGTCAACAGCCATTAATAGGAAGTAAACTCTCCTGACAAGAGCCATACAAATGGGCCAATCTCCCACTCCGAAGAGGCCTTCAGATGACTTCAGCCTAGCCAACATCTTGCCTACAATGTTATGAGAATCCCTGAGCCAGCATAACTCTGCTAACTGGCTCCTACATTTCTGATGCACAAAACTATGTGAAGTAATAGATAAATGTTCCTTGTTTTAAGCTCCTATGTTTTGGGGTAGTTTGTTATACAGCAATAGATAAAAAATTAAAGAATCTCTCAATTATTAACTTTCTCAAATTATTTGTATGAATATCTACAACTTTTTTCCTTTCCTAATATCAATTAGAATCTTGAGGAGCAAAGCAGCTATTAATCAGAAAAGATATCTCCACATGATCCTGTCACACCTCTCCCTGATTTGACAGTCACTCATAAAGAACATAATTAGCTGAAAAGAAATGTGGTGCCCTTTGGATGTTAAGTACAGTAAGAAAGAGAGGCACTGACAGACTTAAAGAGCACTCCAGATCTCCTATTACTTACTGGTTTGACTTATTTAAACCTCAGGAGGATTCCCTCAACTCTTTTACATTCGCCCTGTGGAAAGGCTTTATTGGGAGCAGGGCAAGAGCCCTAACCAGAATTTTTATGAAAACTTTATACCCTAAAGTACCTAATGACATATCAGACAAATTTTCAAAACTTTGTTAGATAGTGAGCTATAAAGCAACTTACATTACTCCCCTGCCACCACACATTCCCCAACCCCTTACTATAAAACAAAGTAATTTTTTTAAAAAAGTAACAGGGAGCAGAATGTTTTCTGGTGGCATTTAAGATTAAGAAAGTTAAATAACATCCTTGCATACATACCGCATTCAAGTCTGTCCTGCTATTCATAGAGCTGACACAGTGTCACCAAAGTGATCATGGAAAGGCAGATGACAGGTTTTTAGTTTCGTGCCACGATAGTATTTATAACAAAAAGGCAGGGGAGCAAAACGCATAAGAGTAAAGCTAATGCCTCAGGCAAGTTTACTAAAGGGTTGGAAGTGAGGAGAGGAAGAAAGGTATGCAGTAGAAGGATGACAAAGGACAAATCACTGAGCTCTAAAACATACCAAACTACTCTTAATTCATGGATTTCACTTCCCTGCCTCAAGCTCTTTTAAAAGTATCATTTAAAATTTCTGAATTGTAGGCTGGGCACAGTGGCTCACACACCTGTTATCCCAGCACTTTGGGAGGCCAAGGCAGGTGAATCACCTGAGGTCAGGAATTCAAGACCAGCCTGGCCAACATGGTGAAACCCTGTCTCTACAGAAATTACAAAAATTAGCTGATGTGGCGGTGCATGCCTGTAATCCCAGTTACTTGGGAGGATGAGGCAGGAGAATAGCTTGATTCCAGGAGTCGGAGCTTGCAGTGAGCTGAGATCACACCACTGTACTCCAGCCTGGGCAACAGTGCAAGACTCTGTCTCAAAAAAAAAAAAAAAAAAAAAAATCTGAATTGTAAAAAGTGAATCAAAGCAACAAAAATGACATACAAATCAGTTATGGTACACATCCTCTAACCCTTAAAAAAAATCCATATTGCTATTCAAATTCTACTTCCTCAACTTTAAAAGTTACCATTCATAACTGCAAATCCACAATTACTTTTGCACCAATCTAATAACTGCCTTGTATAACTATAGGTAAATTACTAGGTGATTTATATTCTCCTCATATATGACCCTATTCACTTTTAGATTAAAAACTACACTAACAAGCTTGCTTATATGATCTTCAAGGCCACAGAGGATCAGAAAGAAATAAGACAACAGATAACAGGTATGTTACACTGACAGTAGTAAATTACTTTTTTTTAAGAAAAAAGAGGCCAGTCACAGTGGCTCACACCTATAATCCCAGCACTTTGGGAGGCCAAGGCAAGAGGATCATTTGAGCCCAAGAGTTTGAGACCAGCCATGGCAACATAGTGAGACTGTCTCTGCAAAACAAAAATTAAATTTTTTTTAAATTAGCCAGGTATAGTGGTGTACGCTTGCAGTCCCAGCTACTCAGGAGGCTGAGGTGGGAGGATCACTTGAGCCCAGGAGTTTGAGGCTATACTCCAGTGTGGGTGACAGAGCAAGACTCTTAAGAATAGAAGAGGGAAGAATAGGGGAAAGGGAGGGAAGAGAAAGAGAGAAGGGAAGAGGGGAGGGGAGGGAAAGGGAAGGAAGGAAGAAAAGAGTCCTGACAATGAGGAAGGAAACAAAAATTATAAAACATGGCTATAAAGACTCAAAATATAATAGCCTAATTGGAATTTTAGT
Source organism: Aotus nancymaae (assembly GCF_030222135.1). Lineage (NCBI taxonomy): Eukaryota > Metazoa > Chordata > Mammalia > Primates > Aotidae > Aotus > Aotus nancymaae. The sequence continues at coordinate 10,540,807 of NW_026988523.1, read as the reverse complement.
TTGGGGATAAACAGTTGCACCATGTTCAAAACTATTGAGGGCACTCACATATCATGTAATCATTATTTTTAGAAACATGTCAAGGTAATACAGTATAATATTTAAGAGTTCAAGGCTCTGTAGTTGGACTGCCCAGAATTCACAGTAACAGGCAGCTACTCACAATTCATGTGATCTCAAGAAAATTAACATCATTTTGCTTCCTTGGGGATAACTCACCTACTCCTCAGTCTAACATTTAACTTGTGCGTGATGAGGAAATAAGATAATTTATATAGAATGTTCAGCTAAGTGTCAAGTTTTTTGGAAAAACCACCATCATCTTGCAAGAGTTACTAAAAGAATGTTAAATTAAGTTTGGTGTATACTTTCCAAGAGAGAATAAAATTAATTGAAATATATCCTAGCTGGGCACAGTAGTTCACACCTGTAATCTCAGCATTGTAGGAAGCCGAGGCAGGAGGACTTCTTGAAACCAGGAGTTTGAGACCAGCCTTGGCAACAAAGAAGGACCCTGTCTCTACAAAAAGAAAAAAAAAAAACAAGATTAGCCAGCCATGGTAGTACACAGCTACAGTGCCAACTACTCAGGAGGTTGAGGTGGGAGAATCACCTGGGCCTGGGAGTTCAAGCCTGCAGTGAGCTATGACTGTGCTACTGCAATCCAGTCTGGGCCACAGAGTGAAACCATGTCTATACCTAAAAAAATAAATATTTCCATCTAAGAGTCTTGCCATTAAAAGGGTCTTAGCACTTACTGGGTTTTACTCTAATTGTTTGGAATTTTCAAATATGAATTCATCTTTTAACCTAACAATAACAAATGTTATTGTTTAAGTGAAAGGAATATATGAAGACCAGGATTAATATTTGAGTATATCTGCCAAACAAGGTGAAGAAAAAACAAATCTTTGGTCTAGAGGTTTGTTTATTCTGTTTCCCCCTAAAGTTAGCATCTAAAGACCAGGACTAAATCAAAGATACTAGACTTGACATACAGCTTGTTTACATTTCCGTATGATAGACTACGCAAGTCAATATAAACCGTGGTCAAGATTGCATTCAATAACTAACTTGTACACCATATATAATAAGTAAAAGAATAAAGTCTCTCCCCCACACAGAGGTGATGTAACTGAGATTATGTAAGATTTTCTAGGGGGAAGAAAGTGCTCTTTCAAACGTCAGATGTCAAAACAAATAGAGTAGGCCAGGGGAATATTTCAGAGCAACTTAACAAAAAACAGAAAGAAACTTAACTGAACATTTTTCTTTTAACCTTCATCCTCCAAAAGTCCGAAGTCATATGACTTGCCAATTGTCAATCACATATTACATTTCTTTGTGTTGAAATCTGGGTAGAAGTCAATGACCACAGGCCCAGAATGACAATGAAATAAAGATACAGGAATTGGCTTTTTCAAAAATCAAGTTTAATATGAGGCATTATTTTAAATGCACTATACAGCAATTGTTTTACAAATTGCCCTGCTGAATTTGAATATGATATGGAAAAGACCTGTTCTGTATTTGAAATGAAGATATTCCTTAATTATGCAAATGTCCCTATATCATAAAAAGGGAAGGTCTGTAATACTACCACTTACGTTAATTCCAAAATATGAATCTGGCCAATGAGTCTTGGTATTTTAATTATTCTAATTTCATGAGGTGTCAAAAAGAAAAAAACACGTTTCCATGTGCATAGATGTATCAAACATTCATTCTTCAACAAAGAGGCCAAGACCACTCAATGAAGAAAGAAAATCTAACAATAATGCCAGGATAATTAGATACCCAGATGTTAAAAAATGAACTTATGGGGTCTTACCTCATAATCGTATACAAAAATTAACCTAAAATGGATCAGAGATCTAAATTTTCAAACTAAAACTATGAAATTTCTTAAAAAAAAAAAAAAACACCACAGGAGAACATGTTCACAACCTCAGATTAAGCTGGGTTCTCAGATATGATACCAAAACCATGACTTATAAAAGAAAAACTTGACAAACTGAACTTCACCAAAATTTTAAACTTCTACATTCCAAAAGACATCAAGAAATAAAAAGATAAGCGACAGACTAAAAGAAAACATATTAAAATCACCTATCTTTATAAAGATCTTTTATTCAGAATATATAAAGAATTCATACAACTCATCAAGCAGATAGCCCAATTTTAAAGTGGGCAAAACATATGAAGTGACACTTCACTAAAGAAGATACACAAATATCTAGTAAGCATATAACAAGGTGTTAAACATCATTAGCAATCAGGAAAAATGCAAGTTAAAACCACAATGAAATGCCACTTTACATACATTAGGATGGCTATTAGAAAATGAAAAAAGTAACAGAAAAATAAGTGTTGGGAGGATATGGAGAAATCAGAGCCCTTATACAATACTGGTGGAAATGCAGAATAGTACAGCTGCTATGGAAAACAATCTGGCATCTCCTCAAAAGGTTAAACATAGAGTGACTATATGACCGCCTCCCCCATTCCAGTGCTAGGTATATGCCAAAGAGAACTGAAACCTATATACCTTAACATATAAAACATATGTATGTTCATACTGTATAAAACATATGTTAACATAAAAACCTGTACATGAATGTTTATAGTAGCATTATTCATAATAGCCAAACAACTCAAATGTCCATCTGAGTGAATAAACAAAGTACTGAATATCTATACAACAGAATCTTATTCAGCCAAAAAAAAAAAAAGAATGAAGTACTAATTCATGTTAAAATATGGATGAACCTTGAAACCATTATGGCGAAAGAACCCAGTCACAAAAAGCCACACAGTTTACAATTCTATGTATTGAAATGTCCAGAAATGGCACATTTAGGGGAATCAGGAAGCAGATCAGTGGTTGCCTAGGGTTGGGAGTAGGCATTAACTGCAGAGTCAAAGGAATTTGTGGAAATAATGGAAATGTTCTAAAACTGGATTGAAGTGATGGCTATACAACTTTATAAATTTACTAAAAATCAGTGAATTGTACAACTAAAGTGAGTGAATTTTATAATACATAAATTACACCTCAAGAACGTTGCTTAACAAAAAAAGATGTACAGAGTATTATGTTTCAAATAACAACAAAAATCATTCCCTTATCTGTTGTAACATTATCTATTTTAAATTCCTGAGTAACTCATTTAATCCTCACAACAAATTAACAAGTAGAATTCTATTATTAATTTCATATCTCTAAGCAGGGAACTGAGACATAGAGATTAAGTAATATGTTATTTGGCTGTTAAATGGGATGACCAGAATTAGAACTCCTATTTATCTGATTTCAAATAATAAAAATTGATAGGCACTTCATTTATTTACAAAATGCGAAAGTATTTTCTCTAGGGATCAATTTTTTAAATTCTGAGGTTTTAAAGTAAATAAATTCTTTAGACACCAAAAGATCACAAATATTTGAGTAGTGATGTAGCAAGAACACATTATTGAAGTCAGAAGAACTGGGTTGATGAACCATAGGTGAAAATGAGAGAACTAAACTACAGTATCTTTAAAGGCCCTTTCAAATTTTGTTCCACAAAATGAAATGTCTTCCAAAGAAAATTGAGAAAATTTTCACCACTGGTTCTCCATAGCTTTAGTAATTTAGTCACTAGAGCAATCATTTCCTCTCTCTTAATTTTTTATATTTAGAGGTAACGCTCTTTATCTGGCTCTCTCTTTTTCTACTAGTCATTTACAGTAAACTTCTACTCTTTAAAAACAAATTAACAATGACAAAATTCAACTGAAATGATGTACAATTCTCCTGATCAGAGAAAGAGGGGGAAATATATCTATGGGCTATGGAAGTATATGTATGAAAAGTCTAGATTCTAGAATAAGTTTGGAGAAAACAAAAACAAATATATTAAAGGTGATCTTTTAAAAATCACCACTAGAGGAATACATCTCCAGCCTAAAACTAAAGAAGTTATAAAATGTAATGTTCACTTCATTTCCTTTGTAAGCCCTGAGTTTTCTTTCTATCAGGTAATTCTCTCAAATACAAGGTTTCAAAAAAGATAGGCTCTTCCCAGATAATTATCCCTGAAATTTTAAAAATCAGAGAAAACACTATCAATGATAAAGGAATGACGTATTATGATTACTTACTATAAAAAATGGCAAAGAAAGAGTTAATGCTCTTCTTGCTATTCTCACAGGAAAAAAGGGAATTACAATTACCATTTCCTTGTGCCTTTAAACACTTCTATTTCAGAATAGAAAATATTTTTTCCTGCTGCCTAATTTTTAACAGGCTATTTATTTCTCTAAAACTCAAGAATAATTCAAAGCCAAGAGAAAACATTGAACTTAATATATTATCATTAAGTACTAGATAATAACAAATATTAGAAGGAATGCTACTTAAAAACCAGGAATAACCTTTGGTAAGTCGCTATCTTCAAGCCACTGTGACACATTCGACACATTCTGGAAATATTAAAATTAATCATTATAGGTTGAGTCAACTCAACCTATAGTTTGTGGGTCACAATATGATTGAGGCAAAAGAAGCTACAAAATGAAGGACAAAGAATTAGACAGCAATCCTACCTTAAGTATCTCAGAAAGAAAGACAGTATTAATCTAGCTGCTCTAAGTGGGTGTTTGGTTCCCCTGTGCTGAAGGCCAGGCCTCAAACCACTGACTGAGTCAGTTTTACTCAGAGAAGTCATGAGGCAGCAGACTGGACATGACAGCATGCTAGGTAATGAATGACACACCCTGTTTCTGAGCACAAACCTGAAGTATTAGAACAATGTTAATAAAAGTCATTTACAGGAATTGAATGAATGTCCCTGCTCCCTTCTTATCGTCCCACTCCCCATCAACTCCCATGGAATATGAAGAACAACTTCCAAACAGTAGTGCAAGTAGGAATCTGAAAAAGGCAGCTAGGTTGTAAAATGTACTCACTCTTCAGCTTTCCCACATTTTTATTTAAATAGATTACAGAAATAAGTGAGAGAATTTTAATAAACTATTCAATATAACTACCTGTGCATGATTAAAAGTGTTTTTTAAAAGATAATGACTGAAAGAATGGTGTTTCTTTAAATCTTACTCATGTAGAGTGCAAATGCACAGTGCACAGCCCATCCCAGCTGCTCAGTATTATGCAACAATATGGCCAGAGTGTAGAATCCTGATCATGCCAGTCAGGACTGCCTTGCTGTGCCAACCTAGTCAAATAAATAGATGAATATTTCTACTTACAGCATTTATTTACTGTCTACAACCTTAAAACATATACATTATATATCTTTACATGTGTTTGAGACTTGTCATCACAACTAGACAACAGGCTATTTGAGGGCGGGAACCATGTCTTCTGCCTTCTGGTATTAAGTATAGGCTAATAACACAGGTTCCAGAGCCATATCACCAGGTTTCAAATCCAAACTCTGCCACCAACTTTGTGTCCTTGGCCAAGATACTTATCCTCCCTATGTCTCAGTTTTCTTATTTGCAAAATAGAGGTAACAGCATATGACTGCTGTAAAAATTATACAAATAATAAGTTCCAAGTACCTAAAAAGTGTCTGGCACATAGTAAACATTATAAAATATCAGTTATTATAACTATCTGTATCCCCACAACGCCCAGCACCAACCTCTGATCCTTAGGTAGGTGTCCAAGTATCTGCCAACTGGCCAAAACTATGTACAACTGTATCAGCAATATAATTTCTCTGTCACCAAATAATTTATGAAAAATGAATTCTGCTATTCTAGAATATCTTCTTTAATTCTTCAAGATGTTTCATGCAAATGTAACATTCTAAAATGTAGGATTACATATCCCTACTTTTCAATCTAGTTGAAAAGGAACTGAAAGATAACAAAACAAATTCTTCACCTGTTTGTTCTGCATTTGTTTGACAGTCCCAGCTACTAAGTGTGAGAAAGCAGGAAGCCTTGTCAATATAATCTTAAGCTGCTTAGAATATCACATCGATTATCAGAATACAGGAAAGTATACTGTTATTCTTCTGAAAAATAATTAAGCTCTTAATTTCAATAGCAAAAAATAAAATACCGTGATTGTAAGCTTTTTGAGGCCCTCACCAGAAGCAGATGCTGGTACTGCATATCCTGTACAGCCTGAAGAATGCTGGGACAATTAAACTTTTCTTTATAAACTACTCAGCCTCAGGTATTCCTTTATACCCATGTAAAATGGACTGATATAGTAAGCATACATTCTATGTTGCATATGAACAGATGCCATTCCAATGTCCTAGAAAATAATTGTGAAACAAATTTTAAATAAGTAGTAAAATATATTCTCAACAATCACCACCAGTCAGATACTTCAATTTCTCCTAAAATATAAAGCAAAAATGATCTGAAATGTAAAACATTTACTAAACATATGCCACAGGAATTGGCCAAAATGCTGCATATTTGTTAGAGGAAATAAGACTGAAGGAAGCATTTTGAGTAACCAGAACTTCCTTAACATACTTTTTCTAATTGATGTTTGGGCATTAATTCTCCCAGGATATTTCTATGACTGCCAATTTGTGAGAACCTAAAAAGGATAGGAGATAATTTCTCAAAGTCTGAGATAGAACATTTTCAAACCCAAGTTTTTTACCTCACTATAACACTTCTTTGATGCTGAATTAATAGAAAAAAAAAAGCTCATGGAGAAAGCTGAAATATTTCCACATTTTAAAAGTTAACCCATTTTAATAAAGCTGACTAAAAAAGTATTGTTTCTTTTAAAAAACCAAACCAACTGATAGAGGCTGGTCAAAAAATTAGAGTCTCTCCCAAAAGGAAGGCAGGGCAATTCCAAAAGATAGGCTGTTGTCTCATACTATATAAATCTAATAGGTATCATACATAAAATACAAATAACATTTTCTTATTAAAAAATCTTACTAAAGCTGTTGAAAGAAAACTTATGTTTAATCAAAATATCTTTGCAAAATAAACATCCTAATAAAAGAGTAACCTAACGGTAAAAAACCACAATTTACTACGCTACTTGTTTATGAAAATATTTGCCTCTTGTCCACTAAACTCTTATCTATAGAGAATATGGACTGCAAACTAAATTATATTTTAGAAAATATTTTTCTAAGTCAGAGTTTCTCAACCTAGGTACTCTTAATATTTAGGACAGGGTAAGTCTTTGTTATGAGGGGCACCATGCACTGTAGAACCTTTAGCAGTACTCTGGCCTCCACCCACAGGATACCAGTGGTTTCCCTCCCCCAACCCCAGTTGAGACAACAAAAAAGGTCTGCAGACTCTGTCAAATATCCCCTGGAGGGCAAAATCCCCTTAGTTCGAGAACTACCACTCTAAGGATTAAACAGCTTTGACAGAACTTCAAACTCTCTCCTATTCTCTCTACGTAAAATTTAATAAAAATTAGCTACCGCTTCTTCCACTGATTTTCCAATTTCATGCCCAAAGCCCTTGAGTTCCTAGGAAATGCCTCAGGAACACCTATGAGGTGTGTAAGGTCTACTTTCATTTTCTGGAGTTCTAGGTATTTCCTTTGGGTGGGGGAGAAGTTTGGAAATCCTGACATAGATAAGTATGTCACTAATAGTGTATTTTGGGCCAGACAAGATGGCTCACGCCTGTAATACCAATACTTTGGAAGGCCGAAGCAAGAGGATCACTTGAGCTCAGGAGTTCAAGACCAGACTAGGCAACATGACAAAACCCCACCTCTATAACAAATACAAAAATTAGCAGGGCATCATGGCATGCACCTGTAGTCCCATCTACTCAGAAGGCTGAGGCAGGAGGATCAATTGAGCCCAAGAGGTTAAGGCTACAGTGAGCCATGATCGCACCACTGAATTCCAGCCTGGGTGACAGAATAAGCAACAACAAAAATATTACATTTTATACAACATTGAATTTAAACCTCACATTTTTTTCTGTCCTTTCTCTTTATTTTTTAATTCAGAACCAATTTCAGAAAACATCTGGAAGAGCTATAGGAGGACAGGACAGTAAAATGGGACCACAAGGCAAGTTTGAACATGTAGCTTATCTATATTTCCTTAGCTCAACGGGAAATGTAAATGTGTTTTTAGAAACATTATAGTACTTTCTACTCTGATTAAACAAAAATTAGATGTTCAAAGCCCTGAATTATAAAATTCAAAGCCAAGTTTCCTCCTCAGGAGAAACTAATAAATGAAATTAATGCTGTAATTATGTGCTAGCTTTGTTTTAAACCTCTGAATTCATTCAATTCATAAACTGAAAATGGATACTCTTGCTCTCCCCTGCCTTCAAAGATCTCATAATTTAATCATCTTAAACAGAAAAGCAATATGTATAACATGTTGAAGGTTCTAAGTCAGGAGATCTCAACTTTTAATGTACATCCAAATTACCTGGTTGCTTGTTAAATACAATTTGTAGACAATTCCCAGATATTCTGATTGGTGAGAGATGGGGGAAAAAAGAGTCTGAGGATACAAATTTTTAACAAGCATTCCAGGTGATTTTTAAATAGATGATCTGAAAGACTCATAAACACTGGTTAATATGCTGAATTTGGCACACACATTATATAGTATTATGAAATTCTAGCCTTTTCTATCTGTATACTATACCATACTTGGTATTACCACTAGTCTCTGGTCAACTCATCTAAGATCTAAAAATAAATTGTAAATACTATACAATTAAAATCATCCAGAGTAGTGTGTGAGCAAAAAAATGGAAAGTAAATATTACAGATTCATTTTATGATGAATAGCTAGGCTATAAAATTTGACAAATACAAACCATTAATCTTTCCCTTGTGGAAAAAAACATTTATCCCAGCTATAATTTTATATATTACAAGGTATTCCAGAAAAACAAAAACTTTACTGCTTATGAAAATTCTAGCTCCCTGATAAAGGTTTTCATGCACCACAAACATATTTGGCTCTAACAAACAGTAAGTACAGTCAGTTCATGAATCAGTCTTTTTTTTTTTTCCTGGACACACATTAAATTGATGTGCTAGGATGCAAACAGATAAATGACTTCTTGTGTCATTTCTGAAATCCAGTCCTTATTACTGCATTCCTACTATAGTCTGAACACCTGAAAATACTTCAGCAAAGGGCCATGTCAATTTCATCTTCCCCATTTCTAATCCAAACACAGTCAAAGCAGACAGCATCATTTTCTTTTTGACTTAATGTGTATCCCCAAACACTCAATTTTTTCCACTCCAATGTTGGCTTTATAAGACACATAAACAATCCCATTCTTGTCATATTTTTTCTTATACCAGACAAAAGTCAGACCAGTGACAAAGCATACTGATGATTTTACATTTCACCTAACATTCCAAACTGATTTTAATGCACATTTCATGAATCTCAGGCCGGTGGCACATTCAGTCATTGATTATTTCAGCAGTAACAACAAGAGTCAGCTCCATGGATTCCATGCTCCTTTGAAAAGACTCAGCATGTCCTTTGTTTTCAAGATACAGAATACCACAAATAAAAACGAGGCATTCTAACAATGACTTGGTCCTAGAGACAGGCTGAACTCTTAAAGAGCCTCCAAAAAAAGCCAGAAAAGAGTTATCAGGAAGACTAAAACCAAAAATGAGGTGATATCAGTGAAAAATGGCAAAGGAAAAAAGTGGATAGATTTTTGTTTATACAAGAGTAACATGAAAGAAACACACAGAGGTTCAGGGTTGGGGGAAAAGAGTGTAATAACAAACAGACCAGGCATGGTGGCTCATGCCTATAATCCCAGCACTTCGGAAGGTCAGGAAATTAAAGACTAGCCTGGCCAACATGGCAAAACCCCAGTTCTACTAAAAATACAAAACTTAGCCAGGCGTGGTGGTGCGCACCTGTAATCCTAGCTACTCAGGAGGCTGAGGCAGGAGAACCACTTGAACCCAGGAGACGGAGGCTGCAGTGAGCCAAGATTGCACCACTGCACTCCAGCCTGGGCAACAGAGCAAGACTCCAAGTCCTCCCGTCCCACGCCAAAAAAGAAAACAAAAAAGATGAAGAGAAAGCAAAAATACTTGATTTCTATTAGAAGAGAGGTAGAGAAGTCAAACACTGGATTAGTCTCTAACTGAGCAAATCACAAACTGTTTTAGCCTCAGTTTCTTCATCTATACATAAACCTTGTATATTTCACAAAGTTGCTATGAGGAACATTGAGGAAAATGTATATCATGCACATCCAAATAATACATAAATACAAGTTTCTAATATCTTAGTGAACAAAATACATGTTTAAAGGAAACTTTAAGATAAAACTGGAACAAGAGGTAAGAAAATTTATTCAAGAAACCTCTGAAGGTGATCTTATAAAAAGAAAATGTGCCAATTTTCATAAAGCAGTTGGGGTAGATTTCAGAAGCTTGAAACCACTAAGTCTGATGATACCTGGAAAAACTTGAAAATGTATTATGAAAAAGAGGAAAAGGAAATTACTGAGCCCCTGCAATGGATTCTCTAAAACAGGGGTCCCCAAACTCTGGTTCCTGTTAGGAACTGGGCCACACAGGAGGGGATGGCCAGCAGGCAAGCAAGTAGGAGCGAAGCTTCATCTGTATTTACAGCTGTTCCCCATCACTCACATTACCACTTGAGCTCCACCTCCTGTCAGATCAGCAGCAGCATTAGATTCTCATAGGAGCACCAACCCTAATGTGAACTGCACATGCAAAAAATCTAGGTTGTGTGCCCTTTATGAGAATCTAATGCCTGATGATCTGAGGTGGAGCTGAGGTAGTGAGGCTAGCACTGGGGAGTGGCTACAAATACAGGTTAACATTAGCAGAGACATTTGACTGCACAGAGACCATAATAAATCAACTGCTTGCAGACTCATATCAAAACCCTATCAGTGAATGGCAAGTGACAATTAAGCTGCATCTTTGAGTTGATGTACTTCAATTGCACAGCTGCATCTGGTGGCAGGCTTTAAGTCAGAATCCAACACTTATTTTAGCCTGCGTGTGGCCCGTCATTATTTTATTTACCACTTCCATCCACACCTCTTTCCTGCAGTGTGCACTTGTCTCAGTCACAGTTTTGGTAAGCCTAACCATAGCCAAAATGAGTAAAAAATAAACATTACTGGAGAGCTTCTTTGAAAATGGGAAAAGACCCAATGGTGAAACAGCAGGAGACTCTAAGACTGCCAACAAAAAGAAATCTGCACTTAAAAGAAAATACCAAGAGTCCTACTTACATTACGAGTTCACTGCAACAGGTGACTCACATTCTCCAAGCCACTTTGTATATTTGGTGACTAGCTATCAAATGAAGCCATGAAACCTTCAAAACTGCTTTGCCATCTGGAGACCAAGTGCCCTGCATTAAAAGACAAGCTTTTGGAGTTTTTCAAAAGAAAAAAATGTGACTATCAAGTACAGATGCAATTATTGAAGGTCACCACTTCATCAAATGTGTCTGCACTGAGAGCATCATTCTTAGTAGCTAATGGCATTGCTAAAGCTGAGAAACTCTTTACTACTGACGAAGAGTTGATCCTGTCTGCTGCTAAGGACAATTGTGTCTGCTGCTAAGGACAATTGTTGTGAACTTTTAGGAGAGGCTGCAGTTCAAAGGGTGGCACGTGTTCCTCTTTTGGCTAGCACCATAACTAGACGAACTGATAAAATAGCAGAAGATATTGAGGCACAACTGTTAGAGAGGATTAATGAGTCACCATGGTACACAATCCAGATTGACAAGGCTACTGATGTTGACAACAAGGCAACAGTGCTTATTTTTGCTATATGTTTTTCAGGAGGATATGCATGGAAATGTTATGTGCACTTCTGTTGCCAACCAACACCACAGCTGCAGAACTATTCAAGTCTTTGAATGATTACGTATCAGGAAAACCAAACTGGTCATTTTGTGTTGGTATATGCAAGGATGGAGTGGCTGCAATAACTGGACAGCTTTCTGGTTTCACTACTTGGGTCAAAGAGGTCACTTCTGAATGTTGAGTCTATGCACTGTGTCATCCATAGAGAAATGCTGGCTAGCTGAAAAATGCTACCTGAACTTAACTTTTGCAGGACGTGATTAAAATTATGAACCACATTAAAGTACATGCCCTTATCACATATGTTCATGCAGCTCTATGAGGAGATGGATGCAGAACACATGTGTCTTCTCTTATACACAGAAGTGAGATGGCTTTCTAAAGGTAGATCCTTGGCCAGAGTTTTTGACTTACGAGAGCTGCTCCAGAGATATCTCTTAGAAAAACAGTCACCAGTGGCAGCATATTTCAGTAACACACAATGGGTCACAAAACTTGCTCACCTGGCCGGGCACAGTGGCTCATGCCTGTAATCCCAGCACTTTGGGAGGCCGAGATGGGTGGATCACCGGAGGTCAGGAATTCAAGATCAGCCTGGCCAACATGGTGAAAGCTCATCTCTGCTAAAAACACAAAAATTAGCTGGGCGTGGTGGCAGGTACCTGTAATCCCAGTTACTTGGGAGGCTGAGACAGAAGAATCACTTGAACCGGGAGGCGGAGGTTGCAGTGAGCTGAGATGGCACCATTGCACTGCAGCCTGGGCAACAAGAGCAAAACTCCATCTCAAAAAAAAAAAAAAAAAAACTTGCTCACTTGTGTGATATATTCTACCTGCTCAACAAACTCAATCTGTCATTTCGGGAGAGAATGACAACTGTGTTCAAGTCAGCAGATAAAATGGCTACATTCAACGCCAAACTGGAATTATGGGGGCAATGAGTGAACATTGGGATTTCTGAAATGTTTCAAACATTAGCAGAGATTTTGAAAGCAACTAAGCTAGGGCCTTCTTTCTCTCAGTTGGTGCATGATCACCTATCTCAACTTTCAAAAGAATGTAAGCATTACCTCCCAACCACAAAAGACCCCTAAACTGGGAAGGAATAGATCCACAACCCATTTATGAATAAGCCAGGTGAACTGATTTTGCCCATGCTAGAATAGGATCAACTGCTTGAGACAGCAAATGACGGTGGCCTTAAAAGTATGTTTGAGACAACTTCAAATTTCCATTCCTCTTGATTAAAAACAAGGCAGAACATTCTGAGATTGTCACAAAAGCTCTGAAAAGCCTGGTTCCATTTCCAACTTCCTATCTTTGTGAAGCAGGGTTTTCTGCAGTGACAGCAACCAAAACCAGATTACGGACTAGACAGAACACACATAACACACTTTATGTGTCAGTGTCTCCCCTCACCCCCAGATGAGACTGTCTAGTTGCAGGACAACAAGCTCAGGGCTTCCACTGATTTTACATTGTGGTGAGTTGTATAATTATTTCATTATATATTACAATGTAATAACAACAGAAATAAAGTACACAATAAATATAATGATCTTAAATTGTCCCCATCCCTCCCCTCCCCATCCATGGATGGGAGGTTTCTTCCATGAAACCAGTCCCTGGTGCCAAAAAGATTGGGAACCACTGCTAAAACAAGTTAAAAGAACATGAAAGAATATATATATATTTTTTTGAGGAGTCTTGCTCCTATCACCTAGGCTGGAGTACAATGGCACAAGCTCAGCTAACTGCAATCTCCACCTCCCAGGTTCAAGCAAGTCTCCTGCCTCAACCTCCCAAGTAGCTGGCATTATAGGCACCTGTCACCATGTCCAGCTAATTTTTTGTATTTAGTAGAAATGGGATTTCACCAGGTTGGCCAGACTGGTCTCGAATTCCTGACTTCAGCTGATCCACCCACCTTGGCAGTGCTGGGATTACAGGTGTGAGCCACCACGCTTGGTCAAGAATATTATTATATTCCATCTTGGTCTATTTGGGCTACTATAACAAAATACCTTAGACTGCATAATTTACAAATAATAGAAATTTATTTCTCATATTTCTCGAGGCCTGGAAGTCCAATATCAAGGCCCCAGTCGATTCAGTGTCTGGTGAAGGTTCGCTTTCTGCTTCATGGTACCTCTTGCTGCATTCTCACATGGCAGAAAAATCCAAACAGCTAGCTCCCTTGCACCCCTTTTATAAGGCACTAATCCCATTCATAAGGATTAAGTCACCCTCATGACTTAATTACCTCCTAAAGGCCCCACTTCTTAATACTATCACATTGGTGATTAACTTTAAACATATGAATTTGGGAGGAACACTAGCATTCAGACCACAACATATTCCAAATCCTAATTGTGCTTTATTTGTAAGATCACACTATTTCCTTCATTCAAAGTACATTTTAAACATAAGTGAATCTATTTCAAAATGCATCTTTACTAGTTACTTCAAAGACAAATTAAAAATCTGTTTTAAAGTCAAATATTAAAACATCATAAAATGGTTAAGGTCGAGTTCATTTCAGAAACTGAACCTGATTCAGATGCTAGCCCCAAAAGCTACTCAGGTTAAATCATTTAAAAAAATTACTATTTACACAGTATCAATTACTTTATTACTCAAATGCTTCCAGCTAACTCTATTAGAGAAAGTATAGGGAATATTTCGATTTTTGTAAACACAAAATAGCCTCATTCCAACATCTTAATAAGTGTTCTTCAATATATGGCATAAATCTGTAAATTAAGAACAATACCTTTCTTACCCATCTAACAGGTCTGTTATGAAAACAATGAGATATATTATGTATGAATGTTTTGAGCAGTTATTAGGCCCTATAAAAGTGTTGGGCATTAAGTTTATGTTTAGCTCTTCATTTTCAGACTGGTAAATCAAAAATTCAAAAATTAACTATCTATTTTAAGAAACTTTGAGCAAACATTCGTATTTAACTGAAGTAGTTCCCCCCCCTTTTTTTTTAAGAAAAGGTGATGTTTAATAATGGTTAATGATCTAAATAATGGAATCGTAAGAAATCTTCCTACCATTATACCACTCAAGTGATTGTTCTTATTTATAGACACCTCAACGTCCATAAGAGTTCTGATTTACTGAACTGGGTATACTCTTTCATGGACTACCAACCTCCATAAGGCTATAGCATGTGTTCATTAAAGAAACCATTACTTTTAGTTGTGAACTATTAAAATGAATAAAGCTCCCTTTCAATTAGCAGTTTCTACTACAATAAAGAAAATAAAACATATATATGAATAAGAATACAACAAGTTAGATAACAATAAAAAGCTCCATAATAGAAATGTAAACAAAGTTTAACAGAAATTCAGAAAAGGCATAGGTTATTTCTAGCCATGAGGGAACAGCAAGCAAAGAGATGTCAAGAAAGACTTCAAGGAAGTTCTATTTGTGTTGGCTACTAACAGATGAATAGGATTTTAAAACATCCTTAAATAAAATACATATTCCCCTGGAAGAAAAATGCTTCCAGTTTAGGGAAAAAAAAAACTCTCAATAAATAGTACCAACATCCCTCTAGTTTTCATTCACCATTAAACCAAAAGTTACCCTTCACACATCTCTCTATCTCTTCCCATATCTGCCTGCCCCCATATCCATTCCTCACCAAGTCTTATTAACTTCCAAAATATTTTTGAATTCTGTCCACTTCTCTTTTCTCTACCATCTCCCTAGCCCAAATTACCACCACGTTTTACCCAGTCTACAGAGTAGCCTTCTGGCTGATCTCCCTGTTCCACAAGAATCTCTTTTCTACACCACAACCAGAGTGGTCTTTTTGAAAACAAAGACACTAGGCATCACCTTCCAGACCCAAATCTTTGGCATGGCTATTTCTCTAGCCTTATATTATCCCATGTAACCTCTTACCATCTGTGTTCCAGCCTCTATTCAGAGTTCCTCAAACTTGCCATGCTGGCTAACACCAGAACCTCTGCACATGCTATCCTCTTCATCTGGAACACTCACCCACTACTAACTCACACTAGCTAGTCAACTCCTATTCACCCTTTTGGTCTTAGTACAAATGACACTTCCTCAAGAAGGTCTTCCCTATTCTCCCACACTAAATTAGATCTCCCACACAAATAAATAAAATTGATAAACCAGACTGATTGGAGAAAAACAGCGAAGACATAAACTAACAATATCAGGAATGAAAGAGGTAACATCATTAAGGATTCTAAAGACATTAAAAAGATGAGAAAACATTATGAACAATTTTAATACATTTGACAACCTAGACAAAATGGACACATTCCTTCAAAAACACAAACAATAAAAATAGGAGGAAACAACTTTAATAGAGGAGATCTATATTTTTTAACAAACAAAAAACAAAATAACCTAAGGCTAACATCATACTTAAATGGCAAATGACTGAATGCCTTTTACCTGCAATCAGGCTGATAGCAAGGATGTCTACTTTCACCACTTCTATTAAACATTACACTGGAAGTTCTAGCCAATGTCATCAAGCAAGAAATAAGAGACATCCTGATTTCGAAAAAAAGAAGCAATCTTTGTTTGCAGACAACATGATCCTCCATTTAGAAAAGTCAATGGAGGGCCGGGCGCAGTGGCTCATGCCTGTAATCCTAGCACTGTGGGAGGCTGAGGCGGGTGGATCACAAGGTCAGTAGTTCAAGACCAGACTGGCCAACATGGTGAAACCCCGTCTCTACTAAAAAATACAAAAATTAGCTGGGTGTAGTGGCTCATGCCTGTAATCCCAGCTACTTGGGAGGCTGAGGTAGAATTACTTGGTTGCAGGGTACAAGATAAAAATGTAAAAATCTATTGTATGCCTCTATACTAACAACAAATAATTGGAAATTAACATTTTTAAACCATACATTTACAATATTATCAAAAATTATGAAATACTTAAGGGTAAATCCAACAAAAGATGTACTGAAATCTTTGTACTAAGAAATCAAAGACAAACCACATGGAGAAATGTATTGTGCTCCCAGAATGAATGACAGTATTATTAAGATAGTAAGTCTCCCCAAAATTATCTATAGATTTAACACAATCCTAATCAAAATCTTGCAGGCTTTTTTTCTGTAAAATTGACAAAGTGATTCTAAAATTCCCAGCCAGGTATGGTGGCTCACAGCTATAATCCCAACACGTTTGGAGGGCAAGATGGGGGTATCACTTGAAGCCAGTAGTTTCAGACCAGCCTGGGCAATACAGCAAGATTCTGTCTCTAAACATACACACACACACACACACTCTCACGGGCATGCACACACACATACACACATACAAAATCAGCCTGGTATGGTGGTGCATGCCTGCAGTCCTCGCTACTCAGGAGTCTGAGGTGGGAAGATTGCTTGAGCTCAGGAGTTCAAAGCTACAGTGAGTTATGATCACACCACGGAGCTCCAGCCTGGGTGCAGAACAAGACATATGAGAATGCAAATGATCTAGAGTAGTCAAAGTAACTTTGAAAAAAAAGTCAGGATTGTATTTCTCACCTCAATTTATTATTAATCTATAGTAATCAAAATAGTATGCTTGTAAGTCAAGACAGAAAACAGACCAATGGAACAGAATAGTCCAGATATAAACCCACATATATATTTCATTTTCAACAAAGACACCAGGACGCCTGAACGCTGAAAGGACAGTCTTTTCAACAAATGGTGCTGCAACAATTAGATATCCATTAAAAAAAGAATTTCAATCCTTATTCTGTACCATACACAAAAAATACAATCAAAATGGATCATAGAACAAAAATTATAAAACTTTTAAAGAAAAAATGAGAAGAAATCTTTGTGAAATTGGGCTAGACAATGTACTTCTGCTTAAATAAAATAGCAAAAGTACAATGCACGAAAGCAAAAGAAAAATATGGATAAATCAACCTAATCAAAATTAAGAATTTTAATTCTCTGAAAGGTATTTTTAAGAGAATAAGACCAGCCACAAAATGAGAAAAAATAATTACATATCTAACAAATGACATATCCAAAATATATGAGGAATTCATATAATAAATTAGACAAAATCAATTTAAAAATAGACAAAAGAAGCCAGGTGCAGTGGCTCACTCTTGTAATTTCAGCACTTTGGGAGGCTGAGGCAGGTGGATCACCTGAGGTCAGGAGTTCAAGACCAGCCTGATCAATATGGTGACATCCCATCTCTACAAAAATACAAAAATTAGCCGGACATGTTGGTGGGTGCCTGTAATCCCAGCTACTCAGGAGGCTGAGGCAGGAGAATCGCTTGAACCCGGGAGGCGGAGGTGGCAGTGAGCTGAGATCATGACATAGCACTCTAGTCTGGGTGACAGAGCGAGACTCCATCTCAAAATAAAATAGACAAAAGATTGAACATTTTACTAAAGATACATGAATATCCAATAAGCATATGAAAAGATGCTCAACATCGTCAGTCATTAGGGAAATGCAAATTGAAACCACAATCGCTATCACTGCACACCTCTTGAAATGGCTAAAATTAAATATTGATGAGGATGTGGAAATGGAACTTACACACACTACTGGTAGGAAAACGTGGAAATGGAACCTACATACGCTGCTGGTAGGGGAAATGTGATAATGGAATCTGGCACACACTGCTAGTGGGAAAATGGTACAACAACTTAGGAAATCAATTTAGCAGTGTCTTAAAATATTAAAAAAGGCCAGGTGTGCTGGCTCATGCGTGTAATCCCAGCACTTTGAGAGGCTGAGGCAGGAGGATCCCTTGAGCCCAGGAGTTTGAGATCAGCCTGGGCAACATGGCAAAATCCTGTCTCTACAAAAAAAATTAGCAAGATGTGATGGTGTGTGCAAGGACTAGTACACAAATGTTCACAAAAACTTTATCTGTCATAGTCAAAAAATAAAAATAACCCAAATGTTTATCAAAAGGTGAACTGGCAAATAATTGTAGAATATCAATGGGATACTATAAGCAATACAAAGGAATTAACTATTGATACATGCATTAAATGGATGAATCTCAAAATATGCCGAACAAAGCCAAACAAAAGATTAGTATATATCATACGATTCCGTTTAGAGCTGGCCTTCCATAAATTCCACATCCATGGACTGAACCAACTGCAAATCAAAAATATTCAGTTAAAAAAAATACAACTATAAAAAATGCAGAATACAAATTTTAAAAAACAATACAGTATTGCCAGGTACAGTGGCTCAATCCTGTAATCCCAGCAAATCCCAAATTTGGGAGGCTGAGACAGATGGATTGCCTGAGCTCAGGAGTTGGAGACCAGCCTGGGCAACATGGTGAAAAATTAGCCAGGCATGGTAGTGTGTTCCTGCTTTAGTCCCAGCTACTCAGGAGGCTGAGGAATGAGAATAGCTTGAACCTGGAAGGTGGAGGTGGTAGTGAGGCAGGATCACGCCACTGCACTCACCTGGGCAACAGAGCAAGACTGTCTCAAAAAATATATATATGTAGTATAAAAACTATTCACATAGGATTTCCATTGTATTAGATATTTTATGTAATCTAGGGATGGTTTAAAGTATTGAGAGGATAAGCCTATGCTATATGAAAATAGTATGCCATTTTATTGATGGAACTTGAGCATCTGAGGATTTTGGTATCTGTTAGAATCCTGGAACCAATCCCCTGGTAAATACTGAGGGATGAATGTACATAAAATTCTTGAAAATCCAAACTAATCTATTAAAGACAGAAAGCAGATTAGTAGTTGTCTAGTGTTAGGCTGGAGAACGGGGGAAATTACAAAGGGATGCAAAGAAACTTTTTAGATAAAATAAGTTATTTTTTTTTTAGATAAAACAAGTGATTTCCTTGATTGTGGTAATGGTTTCATGGTTACTTACTTATTTCAAACACATCAAATTACACTTTAAAGATGTGTAGTTTGTTCTATCAATTATGCTACCGAAATCTGGTTGGTTGGTTGTTTTAGAGATGGTATCTTGCTCTGTAGCTCAGGCTAAAGTGCAGAAGCATGATCACAGTTCACTGTAGACTTGAACTCCTGGGCTCAAGCAATCCTCCTGCTTCAGCCTCCCAAGTAGCTAGTACTACAAGTGCAGGCCATAAAACCTGGCTAATATTTTTATTTTTTTTAGAGACAGGTTCTCACTATGTTGCCCAGGCCGGTTTCCAACTCTTGGCCTCAAGAGATTCTCCTGCCTTAGCCTCCCAATATACTAGGATTACAGACGTGAACCAACCATTCCTAGCCTAAATCTGGTTTCTAAAAGATATATGAATTGGTTAGAATGAAATACTATGACTCACTTCCCATTGCTGAATTGGCCAAAACAGAAACACAGATTTTTAAGAACTCCAACCTATTCGTAAGAAATGAAGTTAAATTTCAAAACTGATTCACAGTTTTGTGTGTATGAATCATGCTTTAAGTTTCTAAGTCCTTGAAATATAAACCCTGGGATATAAATTATGAATTACAAAGCATATTTTCTGTAAGTATAGTCAGGCTCAAGAGGAACCTAGAGAAAGAGAACTAGGCTCACTAAGAGCCCACAGTGTTCCCGAGCTTTGAGAAAAGAACATGTGAAGGTAAGTACAGGAGCATGCACCTATAATCCCAGCTACCTCGGAGGCTGAGGCAGGAGAATTGCTTGACCTCAGGAGTTTAAGAACGGGCTGGGCAACATAACAAGACCCTCATCTAGGAAAAAAAAAATTGCGAATTCTATCAATGTCCTAAAATACCTCCTGGAGGGCCAACCTCTGAACAATGTTTTGTCTAACCTCGTTGAGTGAAAGTGAATTCTCTTTCCTAGAATTACTAATATTAAAGTAGAAGCCACTTGAATAAATCCTGGAGTAAATAAAGCTATGTCCTAGATGAATACAATTCATCATCCTTAAGATTGTGTAGTTAACTATCAGTAGTCTCACTGGCTTGATCAAACATAAGTAATAGGCCTAGAAAAGCATGCTTTTATAGAAAAGAAAAAAGTTCATATTTTATATTACTGCTAAAAATACATGGGTTTTAGAGAGCTAACAGACTTTGTTTAACCTTTTTTAAACATAGAACTATTCAAATGGCTCACCCACATAGAGTTTCTTTATTTACAGTTCATAAAACTTGTACTACTTGATGAAGACGTTCTGTAAAATCATGAGGTTCAGCCGGGAGCAGTGGCTCACGCCTGTAATTCCAGCACTTTGGGAGGCTGAAGTGGGCAGATCACAAGGTCAGGAGTCGAGACCAGCCTGACCAAGATGGTGAAACCCTGTGAAAATACAAAAATTAGGCGTGGTGGCACGTGCCTGTAATCCCAGCTACTCTGGAGGCTGAGGGAGGAGAATCACTTGAACCTGGGAGGGGGAGGCTGCAGTGAGCTGAGATTGTGCCATTGCACTCCAGCCTGGGCAAGGGAGCGATACTCCATCTCAAAAAAATAAATAAATAAATAAAATAAAATAAAATAAAATCATGACATTCAAAGCATATCAAGCATAATAAATGTCATTATTTTATAGTCATGGTACTAGTATAAAAAACTCATAGGTGAACTACAGGATTGGGATACAAATGAACAAACATCATATTGGATACTTTTTATAATAACTATTTGTGTTTCTTATTTGTAAGAAGTCAAATTATATAGTGGTTAAGAGCACAGATTTGAGAGGAATTTCCTAGATTCAAATCCCACATCAGCCACTTGCTTTCTGTATAATGTTGGACAAGTTCCTCTACATCTTTAGGCCTTCAATTCCTCATCTATAAAATGAGAAAAAAATAGTATTTACCTGATAGGGTAGATATAAAGATTAAATAAGTTAGCAGGCATAAAGCACTTAGAACTGTGCCAGGCTCACAGTAAACAATTGTTTTCTCATTATCATCATTATCATCATGCTCATGACTGCTATAGTTATAAGAGTTAAGATTAATATGTAAAATAATTAACACCATCAGTGACAATCTAAAAAATACAAATACATCTACTGAGAATTCATGCAAAAAAAGGACTTGAATAGACATTTCTCCAAAGATATACAAATGGCCAATAACCAATAAAAAGATGCTCAGTATCATTAATCATTATGGAACTACAAATAAAAACCACAATGGGATATCACTTCACACCTACTAGGATGGTTAAATCAAAAATGACTAATAAATGTTGGCAAGGAAGTAGAGTAATTGGAACCCTTGTGCATTGCTGGTAAGGATGTAAAAGGGTACATACAGCTGCTGTACCAAAACAGTTTGGCAGTTTCTCAAAAGGCTAAACATAGAACAACCATACACCCAGCATTTCCACCCCTAGGTATATAAGAATGGAAAGCAGAGACACAAACAGTTATTTGTATACCAAAGCTCACAGCAGCATTATTCAAAACAGACAAAATATGGAAACAACCCAAATGTCCATCAACAGATAAATGGATAAAAAGGGTAGTTTATACGTAGTTTATACATACAATGGAATATTTACTTAGCCATGAAAAATGAAATTTTGATATATGTTACAAGAATGGACCTCAAAGCCATTATGCTTAGGAAATAAGTCAGACACGGGCGGAAAAATGTATGATTTCATCTATATGAGTTACCTAGAATAGGCAAATTCATGGAGACAGAAAGAATAGAGGTTACCAGCTGTTAAAAAGAGAGGAAAGGGAGAGTCACTGTTTAATGGGAAATTTTAAGATCATGAAAACGTTTGGGGTATAGGTAGTAGTGATGGTTACATAACATTGTGAATGTATTTAACGTCAATAAATTGTACACTTATGAAAGGTTAAAATGAAAGTTTGCTATGTTTACCATAATAAAAAAAAGAACACAAAATAATTTATTGGTTACTCGATCTAGCATGCTCACTTTTATTCCTGCAGTTCACCGAAGAACTCACATTGGTCTCAAAGAGGCAGAGAAGATAGGATAAGACAGACTGTAAAATTATAAGATAACTTAGAAAAGCACAAAAATGCTTGTGATATATTTTAACATAAATATGTTAAATTTAAAACAGTAACTGAACTTCAATAATAGAAACAGGGTAATCTTTCAAAAATAACTACTGGATTGGGACTCAAACAGTAATGATCTCACTTCACCAAGAGTCTTTAGGAATCACTAACTTTTTCACAATTGATAAAATGGAGAAATGACAGCACGTTTAATAAGTTTGCTGGGAGGAAAAAAAGCAAAGTACTTCAAGATTGTAGGGAAAAAGCAACTGTGTAAAAACATATCATTTCATACAATACACTCACAGGTAAACAGAATAATATTACTGGATATATACGGAGAAAATCATTACTTCTAGTCAAGCTACAGGAAAAGAAAGATGATCAGCTAATATATATTACAAAACCAAGCCTCTCTCAAGGTGACACTGGCATGACAATCTCGGTATAGACCAAAACTACAACCTAAAAGGCAAATAACTGCAAATGTTCTCTTAACTTATTTTGGTCGAAGTTGCAAAAGAATGACTGAAGACTTTCTGACCTGAACAAAACAAGAAGAAATGTGACTATATCTGGAGTGTCTATTTTAATAGGAATCAACATAAGATTCTGCTCTCTCTTAACCATGTTATCAAACTAGATTCAAAAACAGGAATATAACTTTTAATTTCTATAAAAGGAAAACTATTACGAGGTCTTTATGAAACTAGAAAACATTAAAAGCAAAGTCATTGTTTTAGACATTACAACATCTCTTTTGTTAGTTGGTAGCTACTGTACTGACCATCTTATTCAAGGTCCATACAATGATACCGAGTAATCACCAACCACTTGGACAAAGAGCAGCCATTTCAAAATAGGAAAATGCAATAGAAAGGCCTTGGGTTTCTTCACTCAGAGGAATTCTTGAAATTTACAAATACACATAAAGTTGTACACAGTCAAGCCTAAAAGAACCATGGAGGGAAATCTGTAATTGTGGATACACTATACTTCAGCACAAACTGGAACATGAAAATATAGATTACAGTCAGGCAAAGAGATGTTTTATGCTGTCAGTTACTACCCTGGAGATAGTATAAATGCTATCCTTTCTGGAAAATTATTACATAAAATATTAAAGTAAAAAATTTCATTGTAATAACTGAAAAACAAAACAATTAAGAATAATCTTCACCTTTTCAGTGTATCCCTCAGAGCAAAAGAGTTACAGATTAACTCCTAACAATAATGTTGTCATCTACAGTGATTTCATGTTTCCATGAACTAACTTAGTAAAATACTTTAAAACTACAATTGATTTTTACTGAGTTCAAAAAGAAAATGTGGCTGGGTGCAGCAGCTCATGCCTATAAATAATCACAGCAACTTGGGAGGCTGAGGCAGAGGATTCCTTGAGCTCAGGAGTTTGAAACCAGCCTGGGCAACACAGTGAGATCTCATCTCTACAAAAAGTAAACAAATAATTAGCTGGGTGCAGTGCTGCACACCTGAAGTACCACCTACTTGGTAAGAGGTGGGAGGATCCCTTGAGCCTGGGAGATCCAGGCTACAGTGAGCCAAGATAGCACCACTGGATTCCAGCTGAGTGACAGAACAAGACACTGTCTCAAATAAAACAAAGAACCCAAAAAAACAAAAAGAGAATGGGTCTAGTAATTTCAGACACTTCAAAAACTGACAAAAATATTGCCATACTTTTCCATTATATCATATCCTTCATATGTCTTCATTATTTCATACTTATTTATGGAGCAAGATATTTGCAAATCATATCCTGCCAAATTTAACTTAAACAAAATTTTCTACAAATCTCCAGAGTACTAACTGGATAAAGGATTATTTTTTCATTTCATTTTCAAACTACTCTTAAGTCATTGTTAAAAGTTAAAACAGTTTGTTCTTTTTCTAAGTTTGTTCCTTTCTGGCCTAGCAAGACAAGCTTATGCTTATGTTACATGCTAAACAGCTAACTGGTAAAAGAAACTCTGGTTAGCTTTGTTAATGGTCTATATAAAATATGATTTTTTTCCAGAGTCTAATTCCTATTCCTGCCATTGTTTTTTTCTGAAGAAAAGATTTTAAATTACTTTAGTCATTAACATGAGTTCTTGTTGCCATTACTTGGATTTGGCTTTGTTTAACATTATGATAAACTTGCCTCAGAACAGACCTAAATTAATCCCATGCTATAAAACTGAGTCATTAACACAGTATTATATAAGACATACAACTCAATCACTCAACCAGGTAAAACTAAATGAAACTATATTCAAATCATGTTCAAAAGAAATTTCACAAATGTCAACTCCTTCTAACTAAGATAAAAGTTACCAACTGTGTGCTTCTTGGAATACCTAAAACATGTGTCTGCCTCAAGTTATTTCAGTTGGAGAGTCTGACATAATATAAATAAGACCATGGTCATGGATTTGACCTTTAGCAGACCAATTGCTTTGAGTCTATACTCCCGCCCTTCCCTCATTCACTTGGAAATATGCCATTAATCAAAAGGCATGCCATTTGAACAACTAAGTTTCTGAAGACAGTCTTAAAGGCATAAGGACTCAGGGCATTTACTATGTGCTACGCAATATTTAAGGTATTATACAAAATTTATGTAAAAAGATTTTAATACATTTAATACATTGAAAGTAGCAACAAAGCAGAACTTAAAATTATGACCCAAATTTCACATACTAGAGGCAGGAATTACTTTCCAGGAAGGTTTTACCAATTTGGCTCTAAGTCTCAGGCCTTTAAAAACATTTCATACTCTTCTAGGAAGTCAGCGTAAGGAAACATTCAGAAATTTGGTTCAAAGACTTGTGCACAAACACAAATCAGTAAAGTGTTAACATTTTTGAAAAATGTTAACATCTAAAATAGAATAATGGCTAAATAACATAAGTCATTAAAAATTACATTTTCATAAAGTCTCAATAATAAAGCTGTGTGATACTGGCACATGAATATAAACAGACCAATAGAACAGAATAGAAAATAATCTTGAAATAAAGCAAATATAAATGGCAATCTTGTATAGAATAAAGAAATCTTCTTAAAAAGTGGGAAAAAGTTGGATTCTTCAACAAATGATGGTAGGACAACTAGAAAGCCATCTTTTAAAAAATGAAATTGGATCCATATCTCATATTTAATACCAGACTGGATCAAGATTTGAATGTAAAAAATAAAACCAAAGAAATACTAGATAAACCATGAGAGAACAACTGCAGAATAGGAAAGCCCATTCTTTTTTTTGTCCCCCAAGGGTACTTATACAGTACCTTAGGGCATATACAGGGGGAAAAGAATGGGCTTTCCTGTTCTGTCTGAGGTTATAAAATAAAGGTCCAGAGAATTCCCAGGAAAGATCATTCTAACTCTGACATAAAACCAAAAAGCAATAAAGGAAAAAACCTGATACATTCAATGGTATAAGAATCATTTCTTCATAGGGGTGGAGGGAATACCATAAGAAAAATGAAAAGACAAATGAAAATACTGGCAACTGTTGCAGATAAAGGGTTCTTTAATTAAATACTAAAGAGTTCCCTAGTATGCTTTGCTTAATATACTAAGTTCCTACATATCATTAAGAAAAAGATCCAAGAACCCAATGAAAATGGGCAAAAGGTATGTACAGTTCACAGAAAAGGTTGTATTTAAAAGCCTCTTAAAATGAAAAGATGTTCAATCACACTTAATGTAAGAGGCATAAACAAATTAAAATTAAATTAATTTTTTTACCTTTTTTTACGTTTCGAATTGTCTAATTCAAAATTTCTTGATAATTCACTGTGTGTGGGGAGACAGGCACTCTCATATATTGCCAGTGAAGTGCAGATAGGTAGGGCAATTTGGCAATATCTTTCAAAATTACAAATATACATACCTTTGACCTAGCAATTCTATGAATTTTTCTTACAGATATACTCATACACAAGCAAAATGGCTTATACTCAAGATTATTCATTGTGGACTCACTTGCACTAGCAAAACGTAGGGAATAATTAAATTAGTTATGATTAATTTGGGCATTATGCAGCTATAAAAAGAATGAGGGACCTCCTTACAAAATGAAAGGAAAATATAGCTGAGGTACAGTAATAAGTGAGGGGCAGAGGGGAAAGGAGGAAGAAGGAGTCTCAAAGCACAGATAAAAATCAATCCTGGCCGGGCGCGGTGGCTCACGTCTATAATCCCAGCACTTTGGGAGGCCGAGGCGGGTGGATCACGAGGTCAAGAGATCGAGACCATCCTGGTCAACAAGGTGAAACCCCATCTCTATTAAAAATACAAAAAATTAGCTGGCCATGGTGGCGTGTGCCTGTAATCCCAGCTACTCAGGAGGCTGAGGCAGGAGAATTGCCTGAACCCAGGAGGCAGAGGTTGCGGTGAGCCGAGATCGCGCCATTGCACTCCAGCCTGGGTAACAAGAGCGAAACTCCGTCTCAAAAAAAAAAAAAAAAAAAAACAATCCTAATGGGCTATCATATGTGTAAAAATAGAGAAAAATGCATATATGCAGTAAAAACCTTTGTTACCACTTCAGATATAAATCAATTTACTGGCTGGAGATCCCCAAAACTCATGGCCAACTTCATTTGCAGGTTTGTTCTGGTCATTTCACTAACCTCACAGAAATATAACCCTGAATTTTTTGTAAACTAGATTTCTCAGACCCCACTTATGGCAGGATTTTTACATATTTATCTATCTATACATTTGCTTCTATGCACATGGAATAGGTATGGAAAGATACATAACAATTTCAAGTATTTATTGATTGGGAAGAAGGACAATCCCTGCCAGACGGCAAGTTGTAGGGGCAAGGAGGAAGGGTGACAGAGATCTCATGGAATATCTTTTTATACTCATTGAATTTTGGAACAAAGGAAGATATTACCTATTTTTTAAAATAAGTTAATAAAAATATATTTGAAAAAATTGTTAGTTTTTAATAACATGAGAAAATATACCTAAGAGAAAAAAGTAGGATGTAAAATATATTCAGCATGATACCAAATATGTATTAATACAAAAAAATCTGTATGCAAAAAAGACTGGACTAAAACACAATAAAATATTAAAAGAATTGTTATCTCAGCCAGGGGTGGTAGCACACTCCTTTAGTCCCAGCTATTCAAGAGGATGAGGTGGAAGGATCCTTTGACCCCAAGCAATGGAGATAATGTGAGCTATGACTGCAACACTGCACTCCAACCTGGGCAACAGAATGAGACTCTGTCTCTAAAACATAATAATAATTTTTAAAAAATAATAGTTATCACTAAGAGGTGGAATTACAAATGATTTTAATTTTGGCTTTTCCTAAAATTCTAATTCTTCATGTTAAGCACAAATTATATTCACAATCAGAAAAAGGTTATTAATTTTTAATGATAGGAATCAGAGGTTAGAAATTCAAGTGGAAGGTATAAAGTTATTAGGTATTATTCAGGGTTCTAAGCATCATACATGATATTCAAATTTCCTTCAGACATCACTTCCAATCACAGCACCAAAAAAACATACGGATAAAGAGCTTAGGAACACATATGAAAAAAATCTCATCTGTCCTCTGGTCTACCTTTTAGGGATTATTATGAAATTATTCTCATCCTCCTACTTTATGGATGTTTTGTCCATTTTTGTTTTCTGTTACCTAGGTAATGGTACCTCCAGCATTTCTCTTAAAAGACTGTGAAACTAACAATCTGGTATTTCTCACTGTCGAGTTTTCCTGACCTTCAGCTTTGAGAGGCCATCTCCCCAAGGGAAAGCAGTAAGTTCTAGAAGCTAAATCAGGAGGCTAAGGAATCTGAGGTTAAGAGTTCCAATCCCGACCAACTGTAGAATTTGTCTCCAATTTGGTGAATAAGCTAAACTTCCTGAGCCAGTTGCTTTAATGAGAAAACCTAAAGGACTGCTTTGAAAACTATCAAAAACTATGACTTTAAGGTTTCATTTTAACTTTTCAGACTATTCTTCTGAATTTTGTTTTCTTATCTATGTTGAATATTTTCCCCTCACTAAATTTTCACTCTCCCAATCGATAATCTGTAAGTATTACCAATCCCTTAGACTCAGGGATGGAAGTAATGGGTACTTTTAGAAAGTCTGCTACAAGTAAGACAATGTGAACAGAACTTGAGCCTCGTTGAAGACAATTTATGGAGGGGTAAAAATAAAATCAGGATCTAAATCGAACCCTTATGAACAGAGCCAACAAAGACAATTATTTGATATTACTAACACCTGGTAAGGGATGGTAACATTCAGACTTCTCATATCTGAACCCAGCTGTAGAGGTAAGGAAAATGATAACTTCTGTATTATAGTCCAGTAAATGAAATCTGGTATATACCTTCAAGGGTTCAATTTTTATTTCTTTTGTTTATACTCAGTAACACCACTGTAGTGGGCCTCAAGACTTCTCTTTTCCCTTCTATTTGTGTATCACATTACCTCCTGATGGCTGCCCTCTCATTATAAAATAAATTACATGAAATTTGCAAAAGGGTTTTCTACTTACTATCCTTAAAAAGCACTTGACAGGCCGGGAACGGTGGCTCACACCTGTAATTCCAGCACTTTGGGAGGCCGAGGTGGGCAGATCACAAGGTCAAGAGATGGAGAAGATCCTGACCAACATAGTGAAACCAGTCTCTACTAAAAATACAAAAATTAGCTGGGCGTGGTGGTGTGCGCCTGTAGTCCTAGCTACTTGGGAGGCTGAAGCAGGAGAATTACTTGAACCCAGGAGGCAGAAGTTGCAGTAAGCCAAGATGGCACCACTGCTCTCCAGCCTAGCAACAGAGCAATACTCTGTCTCAAAAAAAGAAGTACTTGACAGCCTTTGAGAAGAAAGGTGTTTTTACAAACATCAGATGGCAATTATTTGATTAATCAGCCTCCCAAAGTGCTGGGATTACAGGCATAAGCCACCACGCCCGGCCCAGCTTGTCAAGTACTTTTTAAGGCTAGTAAATAGAAAGAGTGAAGCAATTTCAGTAGCTTCACTCAAAGCACACTTAGCAAACTTCAAACTCCTCCTCCTGGTTAACAAGACCAAACAACTCTAGTTAGTTAAAAGTTTTTCCAATAGGGAGAGACAAGGGAGCAAACAGCCGAAGTTTTTCTGAATTAACTGTAATTAGTTGAATGCTTTTTTGTGGTTCACCTACCTAAAAGGTGATCAAATCACTTTGTGCTACTGAAGAGAGCAACTGCAAAGAACAATTACCTAAACCCTCTATTGCAACTTACGGCATCCTTCCTTCCAATGAAACAAAGGATCAGAAACCACTACCTTGCCATCATTTCCTTAGTAATCTTGGTAAAGTCTACCATGTATGTGAATCTCTTTTGTTTTTCTTAGCAAACCACAGAAATTTCATTTAATGTAGTAGGACACAACTGTACATCTTTTTT
The DNA here is from genome assembly GCF_030222135.1 of Aotus nancymaae. Lineage (NCBI taxonomy): Eukaryota > Metazoa > Chordata > Mammalia > Primates > Aotidae > Aotus > Aotus nancymaae. Next base: position 10,510,552 of record NW_026988523.1, on the reverse strand, counting down.
TTTTTTTTGAGACTGAGTCCCATTCTGTTGCCCAGGCTAGAGGCACAATCTCAACTAGCTGCAACCTCTGCCTCCCGGGTTCAAGCAATTCTTGTGCCTCAGTATCCCGAGTAGCTGGGAGTATAGGCATGTACCACTAAGCCCTGCTAATTTTTTTTTTTTTTTTTGTATTTTCAGTAGCGATAAAGTTTCACCATATTGGCCAGGCTGGTCTCAAACTCCTGACCTCAGATGATCCTCCCACCTTGGCCTCCTAAAGTGCTGGAATTATGGGCATGAGCCACCTCAACATGTGTTCAGGCTGGGCGTGGTGGCTCACATCTATAATCCCAGCACTTTGGAACGCAAGGCTGGTAGATCACTTCAGGTCAAGAGTTCAAGACCAGCTTAGCCAACATGGTAAAACACCGTCGCTACTGCAAACACAAAAATCAGCTGGGCACAGTGGCAGGCACCTGTAATCCCAGCTACTTGGCAGGCTAAGGCAGGAGAATTGCTTGAACCCAGGAGGCGGAGGTTTCAGGGAGCTGGATTGTGTCACTGTACTCCAGCCTGGGAGACAGAGCAATATTCCATCTCAAAAAAAAAAAAAGTGTTCAGCAAATGTTATTATCTGAAAAAGATAAAGGTGATCCATACAAACTATTCTCAAACAGGGGTGTTCTAGAACTTCGTATTATTTATGTCCAAAGATGTGTATAGATCCTCAATTTCATATCTGTAATTCCTAAATCAAAAAAGCTCTGAAAAGCAAAAGTTTTTTTTTTTTTTTTTTTTGAGATGGAGTTTCGCTCTTGTTACCCAGGCTGGAGTGCAATGGCGCGATCTTGGCTCACCGCAACCTCTGCCTCCTGGGTTCAGGCAATTCTCCTGCCTCAGCCTCCTGAGTAGCTGGGATTATAGGCATGCGCCACTATGCCCAGCTAATTTTTTGTATTAGTAGAGACGGGGTTTCACCATGTTGACCAGGATGGTCTCGATATCTTGACCTCGTGATCCACCCACCTTGGCCTCCCAAAGTGCTGGGATTACAGGCTTGAGCCACCGCGCCCGGCCAGCAAAAGATTTTATTTAATTTTTCTGGCAGTAAATTCTGACCTGCACTGACATAAGGCTATTTATAATCTTTATGCCACTTGGTATGAATATTCTTTTTTTTTTTGAAACAGAGTCTCACTCTGTTGCCCAGGCTGGAGTATAATGGCATAATCTCGGCTCACTGCAATCTCTGCCTCCTGGGTTCAAGCAAGTCTCCTGCCTCAGCTTCCCAAGTAGCTGGGACTACAGGTGCATCCTACTATGCCCGGCTAGGCTATTTTTTTGTACTTTTAGTAGAAACGGGGTTTTACCATGTTGGCCAGACTGGTCTCAAACTCTTGACCTCAAGTGATCCACCCGCCTCAGCCTCCCAAAGTGCTGGGATTACAAGCGTGAGCCACCACTGCCAGCCTATTTATTTGTTTAACTGCAGAAATATTAGCATGACGGTCTAGTCCAAATGGTTTTGGAAAAGAGATTGTGGTTGCATAATTCTATTCCTCAAAAATATTTTCATTGTTTGAAAATCAAATAGCAATAAACCAACATGATAAAGGGTAGAAAAATACTAAGATGTTATAAATCAAACTATCATCTATGAACATTAATAGAGCACACAATTTAAATAAGACATACAAATTTTCTCTCAAAAGAAGAAAAAAGGAGGCTATTTAAAATAAACAGTATTTGCCTAGGCATTCTTAGAAGTTCTCTCTGATTTCAGTGAAAAACTGTCTACTCTTAACGTGTTTTAAATGTATTTGGAAATCACTGGAAACTAGTATGTCAGCATTCAAAGCCTATGCTATATCCTAAATATTGAACTCAAGCTTAAGATTCCAAAAATTTCTAAAATATGACTACTCAGGTGTAAAGATTAAATTAACAGTACCTGAAAAAGTTAAAATACGAAGTACCATGAACATGTTTGGGGATGTATTTTATACACATTCACTGATTTTCTTCTAGCAATCAATTAGCTAAGTGCACAAAGGTTTTTGTCTGATTGAACAACTTCATGCATCTACACATTATTACAAAACAGGGTGCATACTTAAGACATGTAAGAATGAGTAATTCACTAAGAATATTCACAGTTACAGTTAATTACATTAAGAACATCCTGTAGAAGGCCAGTGAGTTAGTCATTTCTAGTTCATACTGGACCCAAATAAAACAACTTCCTGGACTTGTTACTAGTTTCAACATTTTAAATAAACTTAAAGACATACCCTCTAGAAATGTAATTTTTAAAAATCTCATCCTTTGTCTTAATTGGTGAGGCATAAGCAGTATCATATAACACAGCCAGATAAGATTCTTGCCTCGTCAAACCATATTCAGTTCATGAATATGAACTTTTATGAATTCTTACCAAATTCCCACTGCCACATTTCTGGAATTATAATGAAATATGATTAATTCCCTTTTTCTTTTGTTTGATTAAACAGTACTAGCATTTAGAAATTTTCCATCAGGTCTCTATGTTATCAATAAACAATAACCTGTATACAAGCTTAATGGTAATAAGGTTGATGCTATTCATTTTATTAACAGAATATTTTACCTAATTCATTCTGATAATATCAAGAGTTAAAAGTACAAGATTTCTTGTTGATCCCTTTCTTGTGCTGATTATATGTCCCTTCTAACTCTCCAAGAGCATATCTGAGCACATACTTGCAGGCCTGTCACACTGATGCGTGCAGAGCTCCACGGCAGGCAGTCCTAGAGACTGGGATCTTAAATTTCTTCCAAAGTAGTATCCATCCATTCATGGTAAAGTATTTAATTTTAATGTTCTCATTGTTTACCAGAAAGCACAGACAGTGAGGCTGGATTTGCCACTCCCGTTTCCTTTCACTATGCTGCTGAGCTTTTTCAGCCAATTGACTTGGCTTTCAGGCTATAAATATCTGAAAAATGTTCTGCATTTGATGCTCTTGGATTCTGTATCCATATTTAGCTGTTTGTGGCATGCCTTTGTTTAAGCTACTCTACCACCCATACAATCAGTCAGGTTGAGATCTGAATGGTCAAAGGACAAACGGATCAACATTCAACAGACATTGACTTACTATGAGCAAGGTACCAATCTGGCAGACAAGTTGACAATGAAAGGGGTGGCAAGACAGGTACACAAAATAAACAAGGCTCCCCGATGTCAAAACTTTTATAGTCTTGACAACACATGGGCACAACTTATATATAATACTGGAATAAAACAAATGAAACATTTTACAACTAAAAGAAAATGAAGATTAGGAAAGACAGCATAAATATTTTCTCTCAGCCATGTGCATTAGTTTGTGCTCTAAATATAGATCCACCTATTATAAAGCCCTCAACATATTCCAGAAAAGTTTTCCAAGTCATGGCAATACACAAAACTCTGAGTATATGTATTATGACAATATATACATATATACATACGTACACAATATATATGTATTATCAACCAAGGAGCCAAACGTGTCAACAACAAACTCAAAATAGTGCCCAGTCTTCAAATTTTGTGAGGCAAACAAATAAAATACTGTTTCTAAAAGTTCCCCTTTAAGATACTCTTTAGGGGGTTACTTCTGTTGTTTGTTCCCATTATGATTTCAAACAAAAGTATATTGCAGGAGATGTAAACTGCACTTAACATAGCTCCTTATTACCCTATCTTTAGAACCCACATGGCTATTTTAGGTTAGGTCTCAAAAGTGAATGAGCTAGACCTAAGAACATCCCCATACTCACCTTCCTATCTTGTGAAAACATTCCAAATAAATAAACGTCTGCCTTCAATATACCTTCTTTCAAAACTCAGCTCGCTGACCTTTTGATAAAACTGCTCCCCAGAATCCCCTGACAATCATGATTTAAATGCATTAACTTAAGGGTTTGGTTAGTACCTGGCCCCAAGAGCCAAGATAAAAGACTGTAGGCCAACCTGTGGGTAAAATAATGGACTAAGCCACAGAATCAGACAACTTTAAAGCTAAAAGGGACCACAGATACCAATTACTCCAGATTCCACTTTTATGCAGAAACCTAAAGACCATGAGTTAAAACCACTTGCCAAGAGTTAGACAACCAGTTTGTGGCAAAGCCAGAATGAAAACCAGGTTCTCCATCCCCAGTTGTATACTTTAGGTTTCTAGTTGTATACTCTAGATTCCCAATTTGTAGATTTCCCTAAAACATGTTAGACTACATTCATCAAAGTCTCTTTAAATTGTGAGAAAAACCTAGATGATCCAAGACAATGAAGGTTTTGAACACACAGACAAGAAACAAGAAAAACAAAATTAGTATATTCTCAAAATTGTTTTTCTACATTCTATTATTTTTATTTCAAAGTTTTTACTTCAAAATTTTTAAACATACACCCTGTTCATACAATAGGCAACTTAAAACTAGCTAAGGACATAGCCAAAAGTCATTCCAATAGTTCTGAAATATTTACATCAAACTAAAGACAACAAAGTAGTATCCAGGATGAGCTGCCTCAGAGGAAGGAAAGTAGCAATACTAAACAACAAATAAAAACAACTTTTGCTTAACTGATAGAGAAAAAAAAAGGTTGCAAGGCAGTGGAAAGTCTGCAGCTGGTCACAGAAACGCATGCAGAAATGCACACACATATACATACCACGCATGCATTTCTGTGATGCATGATATGAAGTCTTGAAATCAACTGAACTACGCAGAAAGAAAACTTCTAAGTCATGGTGACTCTTGAACAATAAACATATACCCTGTTCAGAAGGACAAAAGAAAAAAAAAACACAACGTACTTGATCTCTCTCTCTCTCCCCCTCTCTCTTTCTCTCTCTCTCTCTCACACACACACATAATATACAATATGTATTTCACAAATCAAGCCCTAGGAATGGACTACAAAACATGTATTTATAGACTTTTATGTCCTTACAAACAAAGAACAATAGTTAACACTAGGTCCAGAGAACCCAGAGAGTTTTGAACACTGAAATACCAAATTATCATATATTCTTAGAATAGCATGGCCCTATTTCTAACATCACAGAAAAAAACAGTATGCCAAAGAAGCGTGTAAGGAGAGGAAGATGACAGAATGGGAAAACGTTGTAACTACAATGCACTCTAATTCCTAGGCACTTTCGGATTCTCATCAACCTTTGTTATAAATGACCAGCTAAGTGGGATTAGCAGGCAGGCAGAAAATCAGGCACCAAAGTTATTAATCTAATTTGCTAAGAACAAACTGGGTGACCTTGTGTCGTCCCAGTCCTTTAAGTCTTCCGGTAAGTAGAGTAACATCAAGAAACACCCAGCAAAATACAAAGTAGTACATAAATAAATCCTTAAGAACTGGTTATAAGAAGAATTGTTGGATTTTTATGATTAAAAAGGCCCATAGTGATGATTTAATCCAATCCACTCACTTTACAGATGAATCAACAGGCCAAAAATGTGACTTCGATCTACCCCAAATCACACAGCCATTTAGTGGTAGAACTGAGGCAAGAACTTAGATCTCTGGACTCCTAGTTCTATGATCTTTCTAACAGGAAAAAAAAAAAATGTACTTGATCACTACAGGCTTAGATGCACATGCCCGCAGGATAACATCTTAACATTGTGTTTGATCCCAGGTGCTTCAAATTTGCCATCTTATACTCAGCCACATTACTAATGTCTTTTGTAGTCACGTGAGTTAGGCGATAAACATCTTGCCATTTCAATATTTTGGAAAGCCACGGCTCAGTCCTGAATGCAGGCTATAAATCCTTAAGCTATGAGTTTTCAAAACCACCATGGTTTTAGTGCTGCCACAAGGCTCACCCTAATAGAATCTCATCATTCAGTTTTAATTAAAGAGGTGGTTACCAGGAATGCAGAAAGGGAAAGTTTTAGTGTGTTCATCACTTTTAACCTGCTGAGTGGCAACCCAGTCACTTTACAACGAGACTCAGAAACAATAGTGCAATCTGAAACAATCCACATCCTTTGGAATAAGTGGTTGCTTTTAGAGAGAGTGAGGTTCAGAAAGAGGTTATAGATTAGTCTGCTCCCACCAAATACATAGTTTGGATTTTTTTTTTCATTCATTAGCTTATCCTCTGCTTTTTCATAATATCTTGGTTTCCAGTCTTGCCTCACTCAACAAGAGAAAGACGAAAACCCATTCACTTAGTTTCATGGTGTTTTCCATCATATCTTCCTTAAGACTGATTGCCTGGCAGTTCTCTTGAAGTAATCGCCTAAGAATTATGTCTTAGATAGCCCAACTCCCGCATTAAACTTAACTGCAGGTGTCTGAGGAGGTCCAAAGACCATACTGAGTTACATCACTGCACAAATGGTAGTCTGAAGAAACTTGTCAGAAATGCACACCCAGAACAAAAATGGATGTGGGAAACTGACCCAGCACGGAGAAGGACTGGGAACGAGCCTGAGACTTACGGAATGAATTTCAACCCAAGCAAAAATAGGAAACACCAGCCTCTAAGACGGCCTGCGGTCCTTACCGTACACCCGGACCCAGCTCTGCTGCTGGCACACGGACTCCAGAAGGATCCGATCCAACATGCCACCGGCCACGGCTCCACTGACTGGGACAACCGCGTCCAGTTCCTCCGGGGGCAGCGGCGAGTCGGACTCCAGCGCCGGGAACATCTCCGGCCAGGACAGCGCCTCCGCGGCTCCTCCGGACGACAGAGAGAGCTCCATGGTGCCCCGGGGGGGACGAGGCGGCGGCAGCGGGGCGGGCGGGTGCGCGGGTCCGCGCCCTGCCTGCGGGAAGGGGAAGAGGAGAGCGCGCAGCGAAGGCAGGGACCCGAGCGGCAGCCGGCGCGGACGCCTCTCACCTCCTTCCCCGTCGCCCACTGCCCGAGGCTCAGGCGCTGCAGCCCACCTGAAGCCAGCGGGCGGGACCCAGGCCGGGAGGAGGATCCAGCGTGACCTCGACCAGGGGTGGGTCCGGGCTCAGGTGTGTGTGGGTCCCTCCCGGGAGAGAAAGCACAAGAATTCAGGAGGTAAGGCTGGCCCTCCCGCCCCCTCGGAGCCGCCTTCTTCAGCCCCGCCGGCGTCTCTCGCGGTCCGACCAGGCTCGGGCTGGGGATGGAGCCGGGCCGGGCAGGGCTGGGCTTGGGGGCGTCGCCGCCAGGGGCCGCCCCCTCTGACCGGCTCCCGCTGCCGCCGCCGCCGCCTCAGAAGCTCCGAGTGCCCGTTCCCTCAGCCTAAGGAAGGGTAGGGGGCGGTGGCCCAGGGTTCTAGCCCGCCAGTCCTCGGCCCCCACTTCTGGAATGAGCCGGCCCGCCCCCTAACTCTCAGGCCACCTCACGGGCCGCAGCTCTGGCTCTGGCTCTGGCTCCAGCTCCGGCTCCTGCTCCGGCTCCGCGGCGGATTCCACAAGCCCGGCAGCCGCGGCGGTGGCGGCGGCAGGCGGCATCCCAGGGTGATAGGCTGAAGCAATCGAGGACCGAGAGCCCGGCCGCGTGTGCACTCGAGTAACGAAGCGGGGGAGGGACTGCGCCGAAGACAGGAAAAGTCGGACACCGAATTATTCATCCGGCCTGTCCCGCCTACTTTCCAAATACCCTCCCCGGGAGCGCCGGGTATTGAGCGGTCCCGGTGTCTGTTGCTCAAAGTAAAGACCGTTTGAGAAGGCGGGGAGGAAAAGGGGTGCGGGAAATTTAAACAGAAAAGAAAGTAGCTTCCCTTAGTTATCACACCTTTCCTGTTTGTTTCTTTCTTTATGGGCCAATGTTTCTTATTGGACGAAGAGATAGAAGAAGCTGCTTTATCTTACAGTCACCCAAGGGGGAACGCCTTTTTCCTTCCCAGAGTGGAGTGGCAGTGGGTCTGGGATTGTGGGATATGCACAGGGTCCGCCCTCCGCGCCCTGTCCGCGCTGAAGCTGGACTTGTCATTGGTTTACAACAGCATGGTGAAGAAGTATGGTGTGGATGGATAGACGGGCCTCTCAGGCACATGAAATGCTCAAAAGCCTAGTATTAACCAAACATGTTTCTCTGTTTTGTCTTTGATCTTTGTGCAATGTATTGGCTTTTTTCCTTTAATGATGTCACTTGCATTTTATTTTTGGTTTATTTGCAGACTGTCTCCCTCCTTGGCCGTGGCTTTACTTTTATGTCCACCCAAGGCGAGATTCACCAGTTTAGATTTAAGAAATTACTGACAAGATAACAATAATAATTTCAAAGTTGAAGAATAGTAATTTAAACCGTGCCTTGGACTTCGTAGATCTCCCACAATGTTTCTTGAATGTGGCTACCTAATGTGGAACAAGATTTTTTGTAATTACATGTTGCTATTTTTAATACCTTTAGTGGCGGGGGGTTGGGGGGTGCTTCTTGTAGTCTTTCCCCCCACCTCCCTACTTTGCACAGAGACTGGTCTGCAAGGGGACCTGTTAGTTTTCTGGTTTTGTGGTGTCCTGGTATATTGTTTGGGAGTTAATGAGGATGTATTTTGTGAGTTTCTCCAAACTCTTATTTAGAGTAATAGTATTTCAAAGCAAGAAGTTTTTAGAGATAACCTTATTCTGCCTGTTGTTTAACAGGTGAGGAAACTGAGGAAAACCCAGGTTACCTGGAAAATCAACCACAATTACAGATAGTTCCACAATGACTCAACGAATATTACTTCAACTTTGTTCCCTCAAGCACCTTTTGTGATTAAGCTTGTTGATCTGTGGCATGATGGTTTATTGGAATGGTCATTTTTAATATCTAGGACCCTGCTTGCTTGCTTACTAGACTGGCTGCAAAGTCAGTCTTCCACGTGTAAACAATAGTGTGTGCTTTAGTGCATAAGAGATGATGAAGCTAGGAGATTGCAGGGCTCAGCACTGAGCAGACCTAGAGCATTTTTATTTATACTAAATTAAAGCCATGTTAACATAAGTTAGAGAGAAAGCGAATATGGCATCAGATATGCAAAGCTGAATATCTCTTTACTAGTCAATGTATAAGGAATTTATTTACCCAAGCAATTATCTTAAAAACAGCATTACAAGTGGTGGGCGAAACATTTCCAGAATTTATTTACACATTTGCTCCCTCAGTGACATTCATTCTTGAGCTCAAGAAAAGGCCTCTGCCAACCCCCAGTAATCCTGCTTTTTTTTTTTCTTTAAGTTCTGGGATACATGTGCAAAACGTGCAGGTTTGTTACATAGATAGACATGTGCCATGGTGGTTTGCTGCACTCATCAACCCGTCGTCTAGGTTTTAAGCCCCACATACATTAGGTTTGTCCTAAAGTTCTCCCTCCCCTTTCCCCCCACCCCTCAACAGGCCCCAGCGTGTGATGTTCCCTCCCTGTGTTCACGTGTTCTCATTGTTTAACTCCCACTTACGAGTGAGAACGTGTGGTGTTTGGTTTTCTGTTCCTGTGTTAGTTTGCTGAGAATGATGGCTTCCAGCTTCATCCATGTCCCTGCAAAGGACATGAACTCATTATTTTTATGGCTGCATAGTATTCCATGGTGTATATGTGCCGCATTTTCTTTATCCAGTCTATCATCAATGGGCATTTGGGTTGGTTCCAAGTCTTTGCCATTATAAATAGTGCTGCAGTAAACATGTGTACATGTGTCTTTATAGTAGAATGATTTATAATCCTTTGGGTATTATTTTGGTATTATAATCCCAAAAATGAGATTGCTCGGTCAAATGGTATTTCTGGTTCTAGATATTTAAGGAATCACTACACTGTCTTCCACAGTGGTTGAACTAATTTACACTCCCACTAGCATTCCTATTTCTCCACAGCCTCAGCAGAATCTGTTGTTTCCTGACTTTTTAATAATCTCCATTCTCACTGGCATGAGATGGTGTCTCATTGTGGTTTTGATTTGCACTTGTCTAATGACCAATGTTGATGAGATTTTTTTCATATGTTTGTTGGCTGCATAAATGCCTTCTTTTGAGAAGTTCATATCCTTCGCCCACTTTTTGATGGGATTTTTTTTGTCTTGTAAATTTGTCTAAATTCCTTGTAGATTCTGGATATTAGAACTTTGTCAGATGGGTAGATTACAAAAACTTGCTCCCATTCTGTAGGTTGCCTGTTCACTCTGATGATAGTTTCTTTTGCTGTGCAGAAGCTCTTTAGTTTGATTAGATCCCATTTGTCAATTCTGGCTTTTGTTGCAACTACTTTTGGTATTTTAGTGATGAAGTCTTTGCCCATGCCTGTGTTCTGAATGGTATTGCCTAGGTTTTCTTCTAAGGTTTTTATGGTTTGGGGTTTTACATTTAAGTCTTTAATCCATCTTGAATAATCCTACTTTTTTTTAATCTAAACCCTCAAATACTGGTCCCTGCTTCACCACCCTATCCTGACCCCAGACTAGCAGCAGGTCATTATCTAATTGCCTAAGTAATAGTATATCTGGAATTTATTTAATGTTCATAACTTAAAAATAAAATACTTTCACAGGCCAGGCATGGTAGCTCACACATATAATCCTAGTGTTTTTGGAGGCTGAGACAGGAGGATCACTTGAGCCCCAGGAGTTTGTGACCAGCCTGGACAACATAGTAAGACCCCCCCCACCATCTCTACCAAAAATAGAAAAAAATTAGCTAGGCATGGTGGCACATACCTGTAGTCTCTGTTACTCAGGGCACTGAGGCAGGAGAATCACTTGGACCCAGGAGTTTGAGACTACAGTGAACCATAATTGCATCACTGTATTCCAGCCTGGGCAACAGCATGAGACCCTATCTCAAAAAAAAAAAAAAAAAAAAAAAAAAAAGAAAAGAAAAGAAAGAAGGAAAATACTTTCACAACCTAAACAATAATTCTGTGAGATAAGTAGAACCAGTATTTTTAAATCACCATTTAGAAAATTTTTAAAAATTTAAGCATAGAATTTTATTAAGCAACCTACCCAAACATGGCTATTTAGTAGACTGAGATTAAAATTCACCTCTTCTAATTTTTAATTTCATTAATGGATCTGGATTGCTGAAGAGTATTTTTCTTTGGTGGGTAGAGCTGTTCTGGCATTTGTGGAACCTAGATATTTCATGGTTTTTGCAAATTATGTGTAAGAAAAATTTTAAAGAAAAAAAGTTGTAAACCAATTGGCATTGCTGGGAGGCAGTTAATACTACCTGAACTTATACCAATGGTATCTCCCCGGTGTAAACCCAGATTTTAATGTGAAGATAAATCCTTGACTGATGAAGTCTTAGTTAACACTGTGGTTTGCAAACAATTCTTTATGTGTGAACTGCAAGAAAGCTAAAGTCTCACTCCCCTGCCTGCCTTCTCCCCTCTTTCCTCCAGGTTCTATAGCTTAGAACACTAAGCTCCCACAGGTGATCTACATATTTACTATCATTGGAATTCATAACATCAAGAATCAAACCCAAGTCTCCAGACAAGTGGAAACTAAAAATTGGGTAACTATGGAGGAGAAGAAATAATAATTTTCCTAGGTCTAAAAAACAAATGCTGGCATGAGTCTGAGATTTCTAAAAGACAGAAAGAGGCCTTTGGTTCTAAATACACATTGCCAATAATAAAGAGAAGTATACATTACCAATAATCAATAATAAGGAGAGATGAGAGTTTGGGATCTTGGATGTCACAACCTGAGGACCAAGTATGTGTCCAGTTTTCTTATTCACTCACTTGTTAACACACACACACATACACATACACACACACACAAGGTTCCCTCTTCACAAATGCTATTAACTATTTTCTTTCCCTTTTTTTTTCTCTTAAGGCAGGGTCTTGCTCTGTTGATCAGGCTGGAGTACAGTGGCGTGATCTTGGCTCATTGCAACCTCCACCTCCCAGGCTCAAGCAATTTTCTCATCTCAGCCTCCCAAGTAGCTGGGACTACAGGTGTGCACCACCACACCTGGCTAATTGTGCATTTTTTATAGAGATGGGGTTGCCTCATGTTGCCCAGTCTGGTCTTGAACTCCTGGGCTCAAGTGATCCACCTTCCTTGACTTCCCAAAATGCTGGGATTACAGGAGTGAGCCACCAAGCCCAGCCGGCTATTTTCTTATAGCCAGTCCCTTCTAGACTATGTAGGCACCACCTCTAAGCAGCTAATCCTTAAAACAGTAATGCAATTTTTAAACTGTGGATCGCCAGCTCCTCCCTTTCAGTATTCCTTCTCCCTTTAGACACATTCATGCACTCTCCCGATTATATTCTATAACACTGACTACGCCCAGTCTATCATAAGGAAGAATTCAGACATTTCCCAAGATTCTGCCATCTGTCTTCCTCTCACCTCACTCCCTAATTCCCTGGTGATCTACCCACTTCTGTGATTTCAGCTGTCACTTGGATAATATTGACTTTGAGAAACTCATCTCCAGCCTTATCCACAGTACTAAGGTCCTATCAGGAGTTTGTAAATGTTGAACACCTCCACCAAGAATATATTTCCTGGACTTCCGACTCAATGAATGGGAAGTGACGTCTTCATGTTTTCCTTACCCCTTGCCCAAACACCCTTGCCTTCTTCAATTGCCTTTTTAAGTTAGTAAAACTACTGGGTTCTGCCTCAAACTTGCTTATACATGGAGTTACCTCTGAGTCCTCGCCACCCTCCTAGCTTGCATAAATCCAAGCCCTGCTTTGCATTTGTATTGACACCATCCTGGCTCAGACCTAGTTAGCTTTCAGCAGGATTATTGCATTAGCTTGTTAGCTGTCCTTCCCCTGACACCTTTCTACCTCCAGTACTTCCTGCTTTCTGTTGTAGGTGAATTATTCTACAGCACAGTTCAGACAAAACCATATCCAAGCTCAAAAAAAAAAAAAAAAAAAAAGCTCCTTGTTGCCTGCTAAGTAAAATATATGCTTTACAGAGCTTAAAAGGACCTTCCAAATGTGGTCCCTAACCACTGTCACTGCCCTCACTCATTGCATGTGCTCAGCCAACCCCATAGCCTCTCTGTTCTGCAAATACATCCAGCACTTTCCTTGCCCCTTGCCTCTGCTTAATTGTTTCTTCCACCTGGAGTGAGACGTTCAAGGATCCCCATCAAATACCACTGTCCTCCTCCTTCAAGTCATTCCCTATTCTCCAAGATGGCAATTAACTCAATCTCCTCTGAGTTCTGGTAGCATTTCTTTCTATCTGTCTTCCAGAACCAATCGCAGTATATATTATGGTATAGTCCTTTGTATAACTCTTACTATCTGCTGTTAGGTTATAAGCACCTTGAGGACAGAAACTTTATTTTATTCATGTTTATCACCCACAGTGTCTTTCATAAATTAACCCTCAATGAAACCAGAAGCCAAGAAACAAGAAATTATGCTAAAGGCAAAAAGGAAAGCTTGGGTTTGTTCATAGATGTTTGGGGCTGCAATAGATACTAAAATGTTCGTTTAATGAGTCCAATCATACAACTCTCATTTTCTCTCCTGCCCCTCTGCATTTTAAAAATAAACATTCCTAGGCCCAGGAAAATTACATGACTGGGGTCACAAAACTAATGACAGAGGAAGGAATAGAATTCACATCTCCTGAATCTCAATTCATTAGCCCCATCAAAAGATCTATTCCTTTCCATCCTTTTCTGTCCTTTAAATGGATATTTTTCTTGTTATTAAAGGTTTTCTCAGCAAAGTAATTTTATTCTTTTACATATTATTTAAGCTTAAAGCATTTGTGCTATATTCCTGGCACCACATATAATTTTAGCAAAATTATACTTATTTTTTTAACCAAAGGACCAAACAGAGACATCAGAGAAACATCTGGTCTGATTCATCAGGGTAGCAGCAACATTTCTATTTATACATGAGCACAGCCCTATCTTTGTAGCTCTCAGCTGTTCCTCATTGCTCAGTATGTTCCCCTTTTCAACCTTGTCTGTCCCTCATCACGATAGCATCCTGCATCCTGAGTCTTAAGCAGAATCTAATGCAATCATAGAAAATTGTATTTTTTACTCCCTAGAAGGAGTCTGTCTTTAAAAGGAAATATTTCTCTACTTTCACAGTCTCTTTGTTCAGGAGTATAGGACAGCAAGCCTCAAGTGGTTGGGTGGCTGCCGTTCATTCTACAGCATTCTGGGTAGAAAGAAGTTAGATAGAAACCAAAACTGTGGCATGAGTCAAGTTTGGAAGCAGGTAAGGTAGAAAGGAAGTGAATAATCTAATGGGGAAACTGAGGTTAATGAGGAGAATTTAAGGAGCACTGATTCTCTTCACAGCAATTAGAAACTGCATGATCTTAGGGAGTTATCAGGACCAAGGAAAGGCTTAGGAACCTTCTTGGGTTTTGTGAGTACCCTTTTACATCTGGCCCACGTCCTCTAAGAGAAGGTCACTGTTTGTACTTACCAATGACAATATTGTTTGGAAAAACAGTGGAACAGGCCAGAGACAAACAGACATATACCAGTCACTTCTTGGAAAAACTCCTCCAAAATCATTACTTCACTTCAGCATTCAACTACAGGAATGCAAAAAAAGTAAAAATACTCATATAGAATCACAATGGCCCCTGACATTAGGGTCTAATTAAAACCTTAGTGGTCCTAAGCACTGAAAATAGTAAGGTGCCTCACCTCACCTAAAAATGTTTTTTGCAAAGTGTTAAGAAGAGCAACAAAGTTTTGATTTCTTTTTTCAGTGATAACCACTACAGAATTTGTTTCACAAAAGGCAAATATCAAACACTTAAAAGTTTTGTATATGTTTTTGTGTATTCCTACTTTGCCAGTGCCCTAAACACCATATCTGTTGAGTAATCCAGCTCTTCTTGGAATATCCCAAGCCAACCATATATTAACAAACACTATCTATGAAGAGGGTAATCTTTAGCAAATTAATTTCTGTGTTTTTCTATTAACTATAGAGACACCAAGTTAGGTAACCCTAGCCAAAGACAATGGTCACTTCCTTAGCTTGGTTGTTCTAATGAGTCCTCAAAACATATAATTAAAAAATCAGAACCAACTGATTCTAAAGAAGAGATTTTAAAAAATTATTCCACTGTCCTCCTATTACTCTGAGAGAAATATTGTAATTGGTTGGTATGTGGAGGCTACAAAATCATTTTCATTTTTTTCCTCTCATATCTTAAAGATGTCAAGACATTGGTTATAATAGCTAAAGCCTATTTAAGAGTTGTAGATAAAGACAAAAAATATCCAAAATATATCTTTTGTAAGCTGTCATCTAAATATGGATGAAGACGGTCTTATTTGCTCCTGAAATCTCTCCCCAGTGTTGATCATGGTTAATCATTAGTGTTGAGAAAAAAGAAACCTGGAAAGTTTTTTTTGGTCATTTTTCCATTAGTTTATAACAAGAAATTGTTAGCAAGATAACGAGGGAGGAGCTGGAAGGTTAGAAGCAAGTAGTCAGAAAGTGGGATATCAGAATCTAAGATTGCTAAGGTGTAATGTCTGAGTGATGACAGGATGCAAAATGTGGTTCTGAGTGGTGGATGACTAAAGTAGATTGGAGGAGAAGGTTGGAAGGGTTAAGACGGTACAAAAATTAGAAAGCTAAGTTAGTGAACAGTTGTTAACACCAACTCCTAGGATAGTACTAGGAGGTGGGATAAAGAGAAAAACTGAGTTAAGTCCCCAAATTTTTGGAGAATGAAGGAAACCAACCAGGAGGTTGGTTAGTGGCAAAGAGAAAGAGAGGGTAGAGAGAACACTTAAAAAAAGAATGAGCATTTACCTGAGAGTTAAAGAGTGGTGGTCTGGAAGTAGCAATGAACAGTCAGCCAGATGCTAACCCCTGCATCCCAACTCCCTCTACAGCACAGCAGAACAAAGTGTATGGGAGGATGAACAGCCTCAACTAGAGGACGTTGCCAGGCAAATCCTAGCCTTGAAGTGGGTCCCTCAATTCAAGACAAGTGAAGAGTACACTTCCAAGAAAAAATATTAAGAATGTAGAATATCTTATTTATAATGGAATAATGGTTCCAAGTGGCTCAGTGCGAAGGATGATTAAAGGGTTTGTAGTGATAGCCACAAGACGTGAGAAAGAGGTTTTTCATAGTGACAGGCAGATATGAGAAAGTACTGAACCATTCGTTAAGGGGATGAAGGCAATAGAGAGCACAGGTGACTTAGAAGCATTGTCCATTCAGTTAATGACTGGAGATTAGAGGAATGAGGGAGAGATGGGCTTCAAATATTATACTTTGGCTCACTGTGAAGCCTGTCACAAAGTTTTTAGAAAGGCCACAAGGACCTTGTTCTGATCAAAGCTATCTATGTTTGGAGCTGAAGCAATAAGCCTAGTGAGGACAGGGCTCTCTCAAGGTTTGTGGCTCAACAGAAGGGTTGTTTTTCCATTTCATGCGAACCCTACTCTGTAGATCCCTTCATTTTATTTCAGTCAATCAGCCTTTCCTAGACTATCTTTCCATGCTCTGCCTGGGACTAATGATTGATCATCTCAAATACACTAGTCCCAGGCCAGGAGTAGTGGCTCATGCCTGTAATCCCAGCACTTTGGGACACTGATGCCGGTTGATCATTTGAGTTCAAGAGTTTGAGCCAAGCCTGGCCAACATGGTAAAACCCGTCTCTACTAAAAATACAAAAATTAGCCAGGCATGGTACACACGCCTGTAATCCCAGCTATTTTGGAAGCTGAGGCATGAAAATTGCTTGAGCTGGAAGGTGCAGGTTGCAGTAAGCTGAGATTGCACCACTTCACTCCAGCCTGGGTGATAGAGCAAGAGCCTGTCTTAAAATGAAATAAAATAAAATAAAAAAACTAGTCCCTTCTGTTCCCTTGCACACACCATCACCCACCACTTCCACCCCCCCACCCCCCCACCCCCCTACTGTATCAACTCTAGATCAGACTCACAGTCTGTTTTTTCTGCTCCTCCTTTGTTTTAGTCTGTTCTCACGCTGCTATAAAGATACTACCTGGCTGGGTGCAGTGGCTCACACCTGTAATGCCAGCACTTTGGGAGGCTGAGGTGGGTGATCACAGGGTCAAGAGATCAAGAAGAGATGGAGACCATGCTGGCCAACATGGTGAAACCCTGTCTCTACTAAAAATACAAAAATTAGCTGTGTGTGGTGGCATGTTCCTCTAGTCCCAGCTACTCAGGAGGCTGAGGCAGGACAATTGCTTGAATCCAGGAGGTGGAGGTTGCAGTGAGCCAAGATCATGCCACTGCACTCCTGCCTGGTAACAGAGTAAGACTCTGTCTCAAAAAAAAAAAAAAAAAAAAAAGATTACCTGAGACTGGATAATTTATAAAGAAAAGAGGTTTAATTGACATATAGTTCCACATGCCTAGGGAGGCCTCAGGAGATGTACAATCATGGCAAAAGGTGAAGGGGAAGCAAGGCATATCTTACATGATGGTAGGAGAGAGAGAGAGTGAAGAGGAAACTACGACTTTTAAACCATCAGATCTTGTGAGAACTCCCTCACTATCACAAGAACAGCATGGGGGAAACTACCCCCAAGATCCAATCACCTCCTACCAGGTCCCTCCCTCAACAAGTGGAGATTACAATTTGAGATGAGATTTGGGTGGGGACACAGAGCCAAACCATATCATCCTTCTCAGACAGTTGAGGCCTGGAGAAAACCCCATAACCTGGAGTCTTCTGCTGCTACAGATTCAGGCTCGACTGGGACCTTACAGACTCCACCAACCCCTTAGCTTGTCTTTAATCACTTCCGTCTCCCATTCTGCTCAGTGAATATACCTAATCTTTGTCTTCCCTCCTCAAGACCTGGTCAACTCCAAACTCTCATTCTCAAGAAATGTTTCCACCTCCTATTTCAAGGAGAAAAAATGAGGGCAATAGGTAAGATCTCCTTCAACATCCCCATCCCTCTAGTCTTTTCTTTCAGGCTCAGGGAATGAGAGGCCCCTCCTCTTTTTCAAAGGCCAGACACTCCCACTTCTTTTAGGGGTTAAGCAATTATTTTCTCTTTTTCCTTCAACGACACCCTCAACACTGACTCCTTTCAATTCATGTGTTCATCTCTCCCATCTAATCAAAAAGTTGGCTGGGCACAGTGGCTCACACCTGTAATCCCAGCACTTTGAGAGGCCAAGGTGGGTGGATCACTTGAGGTCAGGAGTTCAAGACCAGCCTGGCCAACATGGTGAAACCCTGTCTCTAATAAAAATACAAAAATGGCTGGGCATGGTGACAGGTGCCTGTAATCCCAGCTACTCAGGGAGACTGAGGCAGGAGAATTGCTTGAACCATCTCTACTAAAAATACAAAAATGGCTGGGCATGGTGACAGGTGCCTATAATCCCAGCTACTCAGGGAGACTGAGGCAGGAGAATTGTTTGAACCATCTCTACTAAAAATACAAAAATGGCTGGGCATGGTGACAGGTGCCTGTAATCCCAGCTACTCAAGGAGGCTGAGGCAGGAAATCACTTGAACCTGGGGGTTGGAGGTTGCAGTAAGCCAAGATCATGCCACTGCACTCCAGCCTCGGTGACAGAGTAAGACTCTGTCTCAAAAAACAGAACAAAACAAAACAAAAAAGCTACTGACTAATGAAGTGCACTAATGTCTACAACTTTCTTTGAAATGCATGTAATGTTGCCTAGACTGGAGTGCAGTGGCTCAATCATTGCCCACTACAACCTTGAACTCCTGGGCTCAAGTGATCCTCCCACTTCAGCCTCTTAAGTAGCTGGGACTACAGGTGTGTACCACCATGCCTGGCTATTTTTAATTTTTTGTATAGATGGAGCCTTACTATGTTGACTAGGCTGGTCCCAGACTTCTGGCCTCAAGTAATCCTCCTGCCTTGGCCTCTCAAAGTGCTGAGATTACAGGCGTGGGCCACTGTGCCTGGCCAATTTACATTCTTTGATAATTATTTTACATTGCATTTTTCTCTTTTCCTTATTGATTTATAAAAGTTTTCCCCATGTATATTCTGTACTCTAATCTTTAGTCAGCTTTTTGAATTGCAAACATTTTCTCCTGGTCTTATCTTTTAATATTGTTTATGGTTTTTTTCTCACATGGAAATTAATTTTAGGCTGGGTGCAGTGGTTCATGCCTGTAATCCCAGCACTGTGGAAGGCCAAGGCAGGTGGGCTGATTGCTTGAGGCCAGGAGTTCCAGACCAGCCTGGGCAACATGGCAAAACCCTGTCGCTATTTAAAATACAAAAAAAACCCTGGCTGCGGTGGCGCATGTCTGTAGTCCCAGCTACTTGGGAGGCTGAGGCTGGAGGATTGCTTAAGTCCAGGAGTACCGGGCTGTAGTGCGTTATGCCAAAGTGGGTGTCCCCACTAAGTTCGGCATCAATATGGTGACCTCGCGGAACCACCAGGTTGCCTAAGGAGGGGTGAACCAGCCCAGGTCGGAAACAGAGCAGGTCGAAACTCCCGTGCTGATCAGTAGTGGGATCGCGCCTGTGAGTAGCCACTGCACTCCAGCCTGAGCAACATGGCGAGATCTCGTCTCTTAATATTAAAAAAAAAAAAAATCCAAAAGAATACAAAAAAAGTTAGCCTGGAATGGTGGCAAGGGCCTTTAGTCCCACCTACTAGGGAGGCTGAGGTGGAAGGCTGGCTTTAGCCTGGAAAGCGGAGGTTATAGTAAGAAAGATCGCGCCACTGCACTCCAGCCTGGGCAACAAGGTGAAGAGTGACCCTGTCTCAAAAGAAGGAAGGAAGAAAGGAAGGTAGGAAGGGGGGAAGAGAGGAAAGGAGGAAAAAAGAAGGGAGGGGGAAGGGAGGGATGGAAGAATATTCTAGTTTATCATCTTTATGTTCATCTATGGTTTAAGTTTTTCATGCCTTAAAATCACCTTCCCTACTCCAAAGTTATAAATGTATTCTCCTCTACCATATTCTAAAAGCTTTATTATCCTGCCTTTCACATTGAAGAGTTTAATTCACCTGATATTTATTTATGTATATAGTGAGAAATAAAGATCTAAGTTTTCCCTATATGGATAATTAATTGACCTAGCTCCACTTACTGAATAGTCCGGCTATTTCCCGCTGCTTCGTATGTTCTATTACCAAGCTCTCCTATGTGTTGCTCTCTGTTCCACTGAATTTTATATTTATTTATGCTCTAATATCATACTGTCTTAATTTCTCCCCATTCTTATTTTCCTTTTTCAAATTTGTTTTGCCTATTCTTGGCCCTGAACTCTCGGATGGGCATTTTGTAATCAACTTTCAAATTCCACAAAGCACCCATTGAGATTCTGATTGTAAAATGTTAAATTAGGGAGAATTGCCTGGTTATAATATTGAGTTTCCCTCCAAGAACATGACATACCTCTTCTATTTTTTATTCATCAAGAAAGTCTCATAATTTTTTTCCATGTAAGTCTTAGACATATTTTGTTAAATCTGTTTCTGGGCACATGTTGGATTTTTTTTGTGACAGCAATTTAGGTATTATCATATTTTCTAATTGGTTGTTGCTGATATGGAAAAACACTATAGATTTTTTTTTGTTTTTGAAACGTAGTCTTGCTGCGACACCCAGGCTGGAGTGCAATGGCACAGTCTCAGCTCACTGCAACTTCTGCCTCCCAGGTTCAAGTGATTCTTCTGCCTCAGCCTCCCAAGTAGCTGGGACTACATGCACGTACCACTACACTGGCTGATTTTTGTATTTTTAGTAAAGATGGGGCCTCACCATATTGGCCAGGCTGGTCTTGAACTCCTGACCTCAAGTGATCCACCTGCCTTGGTCTCCCAAAGTGCTGGGATTACAGGCGTGAGCCACCACACCTGGCCGCATTCTTTATTTTAATATACCACTCTCCTCCTTTTCTTATACATCTCTGATCATTCCTTTTCTACCTTCCTTTTGGGCTCATCTTCTCCCTGGACTCCTCCTTGACTATCACTCTACAGATGTTCCCTAAGTGCTCTCAGGCATCTTCAATGTTTCAACTACCATCTGTACAGAGATGAATTCCAGTGCTGTGCTTCCAGACCTCTCCCCTCAGTTCTAGCATTTTCTGGCTTATTCTGGCTGTCCCAAAGGCACCCAGAACTTCACATATTTAGAATGAAATTCATCGTCTTCTCCATTAAAAAATGTTTTACCTCCTGTTGACACAGTCTTAGCTCATGACCCTGTTATCCATACTTTTCATCTGAGAGAGAGTCCTTTGATAGTGTGTCTCCTTCATCTTGCCAGTCTAATTGGTTACCATGACCTGAGAGTTTAACGTCCTAAACATTGCTTGACCTGTTCCTACTTCTCCATCTTCACTATCCACACCTCAGATAGGCCTCTCTTCATCTTTCACTTGGTCTAGAACAAAAATTTGCTAACACATTTCCTTTGTTTTGTCTACCTTAAATACAGGTATAACCACAGGTGCAACTACAACGCCCTTCTAACTGTTCCCTCTATAAACACTGAAATAATTTATTTAAAACTCTACTCTTGCCATGCCACTTTTCTGCCTCAAAACCCATTAGCCTTTCCATGTCACAGACAAGACAGTCTATGCTTTTTACAGATGATATTCAGAGTCACCATCATCTAGTTTTTACCCTTTTCTCTAGCACATTTATAACTGTTTCCAGCAAATCAAAACTTATAGTTTCCTATGTAGTCTGCATTTTTCCCCTTCCATGTCTTTGCCTATACTGTTCCTTCTGGAAGCCACATCTCTGCTTCTATTTCCCTCTCCTACCCCTAACCTCAATCTAGTTTCCTTCCCATCTCTGTCTTGACTGATTATTCCCATCCTTAAAGATCCAACTCAGCTGTCAGCTTATTTAAAAAAGCCACCCCTGGGTGGGCACAGTGGCTCACATCTGTAATCCCAGTGCTTTGGGAGGACGAGGCAGGAGGATCACTTGAGCCCAAGACTTCAGGGATACAGTGAGCTATGATTGCACCACTTCATTTCAGCCTGGATTTCAGCCTGGGCAACAGAGTGAGACCCTGTCTCAAGGCAAAAAAAAAAAAAGCCACTCCTAACTCTGATCCCTTCTAAAGCCTTCACTAAGTGCCTCTCTCTTCTTTTACATTTTGCACTTCCTACATTGTATCATAAGTATTTGCTTTTGTATCCCCACTGAACTATGAACTCATCGAGAGAAACAACTGGATTGTTTCATATTCAAAGTTCCAGAACCAGCAGAGTATTTGGCACAGAGTATTTGTTGAATTCAGTGAATAAGTGATTTAGTTGAATTGAATATGCTCTTTGCAGAAAACTTTTGGTTTTTCTATTATTATTTAAAATTTAGTTTTCACTAGTCTGCTCTTACTACATAGATTTGATAAATTTAATTTTTATTGCTCTGACTATCCAACTCTAAAAATAATTTTAAAAACCCAGTGATCTATCACTGTGGACAGCATGGTCTATGTTGGAGTATGGAACCACAGGAGAAAACAGAAACAAATAAAACAGGATAGAATGATCAAAGGAGAGGATCAAAATTGAAACACACGCTACCTATTGTTTTAGTCATTTGGGGCTGCTGTGACAAAGCACCACAGACTGGATGGCTTATACAAGATGAAATGCATTTCTCACAGTTTGGGAGGCTAGAAGTCCTAGATCAGCGTGCTGGCAAGGTTGCATTCTGGTGAGGGTCCTCTTCTGGATTGCAGACTGCTGTCTTCTCATTGAATCTTCACAAGGCAGAAAGAGGGCAAGAGAGCTCTGGGGTTCTTTCCATAGGGGCACTAATTCCACTCATTAGGGCACCACCCTCATGACCTAATTAACTCCCAAAGACACTACCGTCTAATACCATCGCATTGGGGGATAGAATTTCAACATACGGATTTGTCAGTGGGACGACACAGACATTGTCTGTTGCACCTATTATCCCTAACTAGAGTTTTCACTAATACTAGGGTGAGGAGTGATTATTATTTATCAGCAGAACCCTATTGCCAATGGCTCTTAGATTATTTGTGAAGTCAAATACCACCTTGCAGTTTAATAAACTCACCTGGAAACTTCATCCCATGTCTTATTGGAAGTCGATGCTCTCCCAAATTCCCTGAGATTTTTCCAGGCTCCCCATTCTCTTGGTACCTCTGGGTTTGATTTCTGGCTTCTGCTAAATTACCATTCTTCACTCTGCAGTATCTTGCAGCTGTTCCTTTATGTTCTTTTGGCACTGACCCAAGGATGGGTGACAGCTCCTCCTCCTTGATTTCCCATCCCAAATTCATGAGAGGCAGCTGTGTGTGGTAGACTGCTCCTGGCAATTCAAAGATAATGTTTGCCATATAGGGAGGCTACATGGCAAATATGCAGTACTCTTTAGCAGCCAATTTAAAACTGAAAACTTGATTTCCTTGTTCTATTTCCACCAACCCAAATGTAAGCTTCCTGACATTTTGCTCAGCCTCCTCTCCCACTCTGCCTCCTCCTGTACCTTCTCTCTTCTTCCCGTATCTCCCAGTAATTGTTTATGCAGAATGATTTTGTAATTTTTTTTCTACTCTTGGCTCTACAGAATATGATTTTGTGATCTTTTGGTTGTTTTTTTTTCTCAGCCCATACAGAGCCTCACCTAGCATCTCTTAGGCATCTCTCAAGATATTATTCTAAATAAAGACAAATCCTTACCTAAAAAGAACTCATGTACCAGTTTACAAAATCATAATTTCTACTATTTAATACATTCAACCTAGATCATTTTAATCCATGTGATTATTTCTTCTTATCTAAATATTTTGTTTTGTCATAAGATCTTAACACTTTGAGTCCAGGCACAGTGGCATATGCTCGTAATCTTCGCACTTGGGGAAGCCAAGGCGGGAGAATTGCTTAGACCCAGGAATTTGAGACTAGCCTGTGCAACATGTTGAGACTCTTGTCTCTACAAAAATAAAAATAAAAATAAACTGGGCATGGTGGTACATGCCTGTAGTCCTAGCTACTTGGGAGGCTGAGGCAGGAGGATTGCTTGAGCCCAGGAGGTTGAGGCTGCAGTGAGCTATGATCAAGCTACTGCACTCCAGCCTGTGTGACAGAGCAAGACTCCACCTCTAAACAAAACAAAACACTTTTAGTTATAGCTAATGATTGGTGCCTGAACCAGGTGATACTAAGCAACATGGATTGTCACCCCAGTGTTCAGGTTGGAACAATCAAAGTAGTAGTTTTTAAGAATTATGTCTGAACTAGGCCTGAAGTATTCTCAACTTATTCCCTTTAAATACATGTATTTATACATGTATATGTGGCCAGTCTGAATGGAATGCTTCTGAACAACAGCAAATATTGATGATGCCTGAACTTTTATAATCCCAGAGATCCCCTTCCTCTTTTGTAAATACCTGAGTTCATTCATTCCGGCAAATATTTGTTAGGGGCCTACTGTGAGTCGAGCACTACGGTAAACCCTGAGGACTAATGGAGAAGAAGAGTTGAACTCTCTGCTCTTGTGGAGCTTATATTCTAGGGAAAAACATGGTTGATAGGAAGGAAATCAAAAGTTACATACAGTGTTAAGTTCTATGAAGAAAGTCAACATGGTGAGTTAATAAAGAACAAGTAGTAGGTGGAGGGAGGTACTCCTGACAGGGTAGTTTGAGATATCTTCCTTGAGCCTTGCTTGATCTGAAAAAAAAAAAAAAAAAAAAAAAAAAAGGATGGGAGACCAGTTAAGAGGCTATTGCATATGCATTCATTGTGACCAAAAAAAAAAAAAGAAAAAGAGTCACACCTATAATCCCAGCACTTTGGGAGGCTGAGGCGGGTGAATCACGAGGTCAAGAGATCAAGACCATCCTGGTCAACAAGGTGAAACCCCGTCTCTACTAAAAATACAAAAATTAGCTGGGCATGGTGGCGCGTGCCTGTAGTCCCAGCTACTCAGGAGGCTGAGGCGGGAGAATTGCTTGAACCCAGGAGGCGGAGGTTGCGGTGAGCCAAGATCACGCCATTGCACTCCAGCCTGGGTAACAAGAGCGAAACTCCATCTCAAAAAAAGAAAAAAGAAAAAGAGGCTGTTGCAATAGTCTTGGAAAAAGATGATAGTGGCTTGGACTAGGGTTGTGGCATTTGAAAGAGAAGAAAGGAGATATAGTCAATATATATTTTGGAGGTAGACTCATGGTAATATTTGCTGGTGGATTATATATATGAGATGTGAAAAACCAAATCAGGGATAACTTCTATGTGTGTGGCTTGGGAGACTATATAGTTCATTTTGACTCTAAGATGAAGAATACCAGAAGAAGAACAGGTTTGAGTCAGTGTTCCATTATGGACCTATAAGTTTGAAATGTCCCTTGGACTTTGAAACAGAGATGCTGGTTTTATGAATCTGGAGTCCTGGGGAAAGGTTAGCGCTGTGATATGGTATGACTCTGTGTCCCCACCCATACTTCAACTTGTAGCTCCGGTTACTCTCATGTGTTGTGGGAGGGACCCAATGAGAGATGACTGAATCAGGGGGATGGTCTTTCCCATTCTGTTCTTGCAATAGTGAATGAATCTCAAGAGATCTGATGGTTTTAAAAAATGGGAGTTTCTCTGCACAAGCTCTCTCTCTTTGCTTGCTGCCATCTACGTAAGATATGACTTGCTCCTCCTTGCCTTCTGGCATGATTGTGAGGCCTCCCCAGCCTTGTGGAACTGTAAGTCCAACAAACCTCTTTCTTTTGTAAATTGCTCAGTCTCTGGTATGTTTTTATCAGCAGCGTGAAAATGGACTAATGCAGGCTGGAAATACATATTTGGAGTAGTCAGCACACAGATGCTATTTAAAGTCACAGAATTGAATGTGCTTTCTTAAGGAGAGAGGTATACTTAGAGAAGAAGGCCCAAGACTGAGCACGGAGGCACTCCAACATTTAGAGGTCAGGTAGAAAAAAAGGAGACAGAAAAGGACTGAGAAGGAGTGGACAGTGAGGCAGGATGAAGCCAAGAGAGTGTGGTGCCTTGAAAGTCAAGCAAGAGTTGGTCAGCAATCAAGTTAGGGACAGAGAGGCATGTCCACTATATATTGTATACCCAGAGCAAGAATCTCCCCAGTCTATAAGCATACTTAGCCTGAAAATACAGATTAGGAAGGGTTTATCTCATCAATCCTTTCAGGAAAGATTTTGCATCCTAATTGGGTGTCTGAAGAGGCATCAGATCGGGGCATGAGCATGTGTTACGGGTTTTTCCAGGCTTGTGATTGAACATGCAATGGTAGTCAGTGAACATGTGACTCTCTGCTGTCTCAGTGCCAACATAAGTGTGTTGGCTGATTGTTAGTAGATAATTCCAAAAGATCTTTGTGATGAGAACCAAGTGTAAAGACATGATTATAAAATTAGTATGGGAGTTTCACAATTTCCGTGGTGAAAGCAGGATTATCTTTGTTAAATTGTATCCAATTCTTTTTTGCAGAAGACATTGATCACTAGGAGTAAGGAATGGTACCTTTTTATCATTCTTTTGGGGTCCCTGTGGGTAAATCTAGCTCCCAGTTGAAAGTAGAGGCATTGGTGGTGGAAAGAAACACAACTTTTCATTTTTGCATTGCTATAAACAGTAATGACATTCTAGAAACCATTCCCGTTATGGCAACTCCTGTGCCAATGTAGGATATAGCCATTTTGATATACGCTGTTTTGTCATAGTCAGTTTGCTGACACACAGCTTTGGCATAGTCATTTTGATGCCAAGAACATCTTGATGTGACTGTTTTGATATGGGAACATTTTGACTCTGCCTAAAAACAAACCCCTAAACTTCTGCTTAGAAAAAAGCAATATTAAGTAATGTGTCTGAGAGATATCTTCATCCACTCCCTGAGCCCCTCTCACCCTTTAGCCCCCACCAACAGAAGCCAGATTGCAGAGGTAAACAGGGAGACCCTTGAAAGGAAAACAAATTACTATAGGTGAGGGGAGAGACTGGAACAGGGGACCCGACCTGGCAACACCACCTGAGGGAAAGGGAAGATGGTTCTAGTAAAGCCTAACTGTTTTCAAACCCATCCTGACACAGCTCCTTGAAGAAGTCATCCAACACATTCATAGGACACCGAAATGGGATCAAGGGGCTCTGCTGTAAGACAAACGCCACTCCCACTCAAGAGCTCACAGGAGCCGGGCATGACATTTCTCTGACAAGACATGTACCACTGAGTGAAGAACAGCACCATTGAGCAGAAAGGTTTAAAAAGCCACAGCACTGCACACCCAAACAGGAGGCAGCAGCGGCAGGCTGCCAAGTGACGGGGGAGCGTGGAGAAATCAGATGATTGAGTTTGGGGTTGATCTAAAGTTGACATTTTGTCATTCAGGTGTAACTAGACACTAGGGCGAGGAAAGTAAAGTGCTTCAGGCCCGTTGTCCCACTTATACCTCTCGGGATCTAAAGTGTCCTATCTTGTTGTCCCTAGTAGTTGAAAAGAGAATATAAATTGCCTTCCTCTAAAGTAAATCCTTTTCCTCTCTAATAATTCTCTCTTTAAGCAACAATAGAACTGAAACATTTACTCTGGGAAGCCAATTAAATCATTAATATGATTAATGGTATAATTTCTCTAGTACTAAGTATTCATATCACTTAAGATCATGAAATAAAATATTAAATATTTTCAAAAGGATGAATCTCTGTTTCTGTCATCATTATCTCTTTAAATATTTGAAATGTCATTTAATTGAATTTTTAAATGTTCATGGAGAGTATTGAATGATAGGTAATAGGCAAATCTATACAGTGCACATGATTTGTTTCATGGAAATATTAATTCCTCCTCTCTCCAAAGCCATTCACTTCATCTTCCACTGCAAGGATTTTCTGTTTTCTTTTCGCTTCAGTCTGTTCTAAATACTCTGATTTTAATTTAGGTCAGCAAATACATAGTAAATACTACCAGTCACTTTGCTAGGTACTACAGAAAAAGAAAAATATGAATAAGAAATATTTCCTGCCTTGAGGGACTATATTGAGGGAGATATATTTGACTTTTTACAAAATACAAAATAAACAGAGATATTACTGGCCGATTTTCTTATGCATTTAAATAGCATCTGATACACTTCAGGTGTGGTAAGCTAGCACAATCAAAATTATCTGGGACCGCAATGACTGGAGCAATTAAACCCTATTTGAAGGAGGAAAAGGAAAATGACATTTCACTCTAGGAGCCTACTCTGTGGTAAGCACTGTGCTAAATACTTTATGTAAATTACCTCATTTAGTCCTCCCAACAGCTCAGTTTTACAAAGGATGAAACAACAGCCCAGTAACATTAGGCAATTTTCCCAAGTCACACAGCTCATTTGGTATGAAGGGCCAAATTCAAACCTAGCAGAAGCCATACTCTTTTCAGTCACCTCAAGGAAGGTTAGTGGTATGGATTACAGTTGAGTTAAGAGGTCAATTGGCAGCTTCTGATTTAGACTGGACTCTAATGTTTGAAAGAAAGACTTAGGGTTATTAAAACTTTATGAACAGGAGTAAAACAAATAGTAGCCATAGTCAATCTAGAGCCACCACTGAGCGATTGGTGGGCACGTGATCACAGAGATCAAAATGGCAATTTGTACACATGAATAGTGTCCAAGTTGTTAGTGAAAGTAACAAAAAAGAGTAATAAAAACATGTTTACCTTTCAAAATGACTGCACCCATCCTTTAGCTTCTTGAATCTATAATAGAAAGTTACCTTTTATTCCAATGAGAAAAATTAATAATCATAATAACAACATCTATTGAATACTTACTAATGCTGGGCTTCATGCTAAATGCATCTGCCCTACATGCATATAGAATAGAGGTTGAGATCATGGATTGACAACAAGGTTCAGCAGGTTCAAATCTTGTTTTCACCACATGTTAGTTATTACCCTCCCCAAGTTACTCAACCTCTCTGGGCCTCAATTTCTTCATCTAAAAAGTGAGAATGTGATAAATAAATACCTGGTAAAAGTTAGTGATTATACAGGTGGAATATGTTTAGCTGCTCCCCCAACTGGAAAGGGAGTTTTCTTAGTACACTGGCCCATCATAAGTTCAGGCTTTCTTCTTTTAGGCTCTCTGCACGGTGGGGGTCATGCACATGGGGTAAGCAGGACCAAGCAAAGTCTCAGAGCATGGGGGCCATCACTCCTGCCGGAAGGTCTTTGTGTGATGACAAGATATCTGTTGTAGAAGAGACACCCTCCACTAATGCTAAACGTAAGTTGAGAGCCACAGGTGCCGAGCAACACTCAGGGAAGTCAGGCAGTCTGCTCCCACTTGTGCCTGGCTGCTCCAACAATACCCAGCATGATATCTGTGATAGCCAGCCTCTGAAATAATTCCCAATGATCACCATCTCCTAGTATTCTCTTTCTCATGCAAACCCCTTCCATATTGTACCAGGGATGATTACATAATAAGACAGAAGAGGCCAGGTACGGTGGCTCATGCCTGTAATCCCAGCTCTTTGGCAGGCAAAAGCGGGCAGATCATGAGGTCAGGAGATCAAGAGCATCCTGGGTAACATGGTGAAACCCTGTCTCTACTAAAAATACAAAAAAAAAAAAAAAAAAAAAAAAAATTAGCCAGGCATGTAGTCCCAGCTACTCAGGAGGCTGAGGCTGGAGAATTGCTTGAACCCAGGAGTTAGAGGTTGCAACAAGCCGAGATCGCACCACTGCACTCCAGCCTGGGTGACAGAGCGAGACTCTAAGGGAAAAAAAAAAAAAAGACAGCGGAATGTGGCAGAAGTAATGGTATGACATCTAAGAAGTAATAAAAGATACGGTTGCTTCCATCTTCGTCTCTTTTCTGTCTTCTCTCCTGGTCTTTCCTCTCCTCTCCTCTCTTTTAGATCACTCACTATGGGGAAAGCCAGCTACTATGTCTTGAACATCCGTATGGAGGCCCATGTGGTGAGAAACTGAAGCCTCCTGCTAACAGCCATGTAAGCGAACTTGAAGCAGGTCCTACAGTTCCAATCAAGCCTGTAGATGACTGCAAACAGCCAGTGGCTTGACTGCAACCTCATGAGAGACTCAGAGCTGCAAATACCCAGTCAAACCCCTTTCTGACTCCTGACCCCTGACACTGTGATATGATAAATGTTTGTTTTCTTTGACTACTAAGTTTTGGGGTAAATTGTTACAGAGCAATGACAACTAATAGAGTGCCCCCTTTGCTGAGCTGTCCCCTCATTCTTATGGGCTTGGTTTTGATGAAGTCTGGACTTCTCCCAGTGACTCAGACACATACACATACACACACACTTCTCTCAGCTTCTTTCTTTTCTCTCCGGAAAGGAGGGAGTCTTTTCTACTCTTCAGGGACCATCAGTTGTCTCACAGACAATTCATCCCTTGCTATTGGCTTAAAATATATCTCCTGACATCTTTTTCTTAATGGGTTCAGGGGTTCTTAAATTAGGAAGATTCCTTTTGCTTTTTATTTTCCCACCAGTTCCACTCCCACCTCTGCCCTATTTTACATCAAAGAATATACCACAAGGAACAGTTCCAGGAAGAAAATTAGTTAATAACTTAAAAGTTAATATATCAAAAATATTACACCAAATAATATCATCTCCTTTAATAACCCTATGAGGTAAGTGTTCTTATCATGCCCATTTTACAGGTAAAAAGTTACCTTGCTTTTGATCACATGGATGGTAGGTAGCCCAACAAGGATGGAACCCCCAGGGTGACTGCCTCCAGAGGCTGTGCTTTTAACTGTCAAGTAATTCTTTTTTTTTTTAGACGGAGTTTAGCTCTGTTGCCCAGGTTGGAGTGTAGTGGCACAATCTTGGCTCACTACCACCTCTGCCTTCTGGGTTCAAGCAATTCTCCTGACTCAGCCTCCTGAGTATCTGGGATTACAGGCACCTACCACCATGCTAGGCTAATTTTTGTATTTTTAGTAGAGAAGGGGTTTCACCATGTTGGCCAGGCTGGTCTCGAACTCCTGACCTTAGGTGGTCCACCCATCTTGGCCTCGCAAAGTGCTGGGATTATAGGCATGAGCCACCTCGCCCAGCCAACCATCAAGTAATTCTACCTCCTTATATTAGTTATACCAATGTAGTGACTTTGGAATCTAAAGAAAAGATGATATTTGTGGAGTCTGCATATTTACTGTAAATATATCACTTGTAATGAATCATTAATTAATGTTAATTTTAGGAAATGTTTTTTAGGCTGACATGTCTACATATGTTTCAAACTTATTTGTGGAGTAGCATATAGTACTTTCCCAGGCAAGCTTCTGTGTCTCATACAAAGCAGGGAATTTCTCTAAAAGTCTGTCACAGTGAAGGAAGTTCTCTGACTTTACTCCAGACCCAGCTGTGCCCCTTGTAACATGTTCCCTTTCTTTTTTCAAAGCAGCATTCTCTCATCTTCTCCACTCTTCAAAAATCTTCAATCATCCTTCCCACTCACAAACATCAATCATGTCCCCATCACTCTCAGCAAATGACTCAACACCCACTGATAGGGAAAATACAAGCCACCCGACAATAACCACTTTAACTTCCCACCACATGCTACAGCCTGGCTTCCCACCAGGCTATGGAAGTATTCCTCTTTTCTGCAGCTAAAGCCCCTGCCTGTTCTTTGGATCCCAAACTCTTAATTTCTCAGGAATCTTGCCCTATTGATTTCTCCCTCTCTCTTCCTTCTTCACCTTTCCCTCTCTTATAATATTATTTCAATATTTAAAATGCTCAAATCTCTGCTTAGAAAATGCAAAACAAACAAACAAAAGCCCTCCCATGGCCTCTGCTCTTTCTCTCTTCCCCTTTCCAGCCAGTTTTCAGGAATTGTCTACAGTTGGCATCACTACTTCCCTACCTCCCACTCACTCCTCACCCCACCACATTTCAGCTTATGCCATCAACACTTCTCTCAATCTGTTATCACCAAGGGCACCGATAAACTCCCTGTTGCAAAATCCCAGGGACACTGTTTACTCTGTTTATTTCTTCCCCTCTCAATGTTTGACACTACTGTTCACCATCTCTTGAGCTGTCTCTGCGTGGCTGGATTTTCTTTCTACCTCTCTGGCTGTGCTTTTTGTTATGTGCTCCTCTTCCACTTGCCATATTTTCCCCTTGGCGTTCCGTACTGTGGCATCTTCATTTCTCAGTCTACACACTTTCCCTGGATGAGATCATCTATTCTTTTGGCCTAAATTACCATCTATTTGCCTCTGACTCCCATATTTTATTCTGGCCTAGATATCCCTGGTAAGCTTTATGCCAAAAATATGTACATATCAACCTGTCTTCTGGACATTTCCACTTAGAAATCCTACAGCAGGGGTCCCAACCCCCGGGACTTGGACTGGTACTGGTCCATGACAAGTTAGGAACCGGGCTGCACAGCAGGAGGTGAGCAGCACCATAAGCCCCACCGTTACTGCCTGGGCTCTACCTTCTATCAGATTAGTAGGGAAATTAGATTCTCATAAGAACACCCACCCTATTGTGAACTGTGCATGCAAGGGTTGCATGCTCCCTGTGAGAATCTAATGTGTGATGATGTGAGGTGGAACAGTTTCATCCTGAAGCCATCCCTCCACCCCACCAACGAAACCGGTCCCTGGTGCCAAAAACGTTGGGGCTGTCCTACAGGAACTTCAAACTCAATTGCTTCAAATTCACCTGCTTTTGCCTCCCAACCTGCTCTTTCTCTTGGGTTTCCATACAACCAGTTGCCTAAGCCTAAAATGTGGGTGTCCTTCCTAAATTATTCTCCCTTGTATATGCCCTATTCCTTTTTTTTTTTTTAAATAGGGTCTCTCTTTCACTCAGGCTGGAATGCAGTGGCACAATCATAGCTCACTGCAGCCTTGACCTTCTGGGCTCAAACAATCCTCCCACCTGAGCCTCCAGAGAAGCTGGGACCATGAGTGTATGCCACTACCCTCAGCTAGCTTTCCATTATTATTATTTTTTTTAGGAGATGGGGCCTCTTGCTAAGTTGCCCCAGCTGGTCTGAAACTTCTGGCCTCAGGTGATCCTCCCACCTCAGCCTCCCAGAGTGCTGGGATTGCGGGTGTCAGCCACCACCCCATTTCTAACCAAGTTTGACAATTACATATCTTAAATATGCCTGGAATCCATCCACTCTTTCCTTGTGTACTACCACTGTCCAGACCAAGTCCCCATCTCCTCTAACCAGGATTACTACGGGCATCTCCTGACCGATCTTGCCTCCAGTCTTGTCAGTCTTGTTCTTCCCTAACTCATTCTCTATCCTGCAGCCAGGATGATCTTTTCTTGAGAAAGTTTCCTGCTTTGTCATCTAGGCTGAAGTGCAGTGGTGTGATCATGGCTTACTGCAGCCCTGACATCCCAGATTCAAACAATCCTCCCACCTCAGCCCCCAGGTAGCTGGGACCACGGGTGCACAACACCACACTTGGCTAATTTTTAACTTTCATTTTTTTGTAGAGACAGTATGTTGTTATATTGCCCAGGCTGGTCTTGAACACTTGGGCCCAAATGGTCCTCTTGCCTTGGCCTCCTAAAATGCTGGGATTACAAGAATGAGCCACTGCATTTGGCCCAGAATGATCTTTATAAGTGTAAATCCTTCCGAGTAGAGCTCTGATTTTTTGGTGTGGCATGTGTGGCCTCTCATGACCCGGACATCTCTTAACAAGCTTTCCTTTGTTCTCTTCCCACTGCAGTCTTCTATCCAGCCTTGATGAACTGATTCTAGATTTTCGGCTGCAAAGCTGCCTTAGTCTCAATAAGATAAAGTCTTGCTAACTCTTCCACTGGGTTACCTGCTCTTCTCTATCAATATGTTGTCTATGTTTCTACCTACCGTGGATGAAGTTAAAGTACTTTCTCAGATATGCTCTCGAGTCTCACACAAAGCAGGCAATTTGCCTAAAAATGTATGTCATGATGGTGGGTAGCTTGGGTCAATATATCTCTTAAATGTTCCCTGTTTTTCTACACCTGCTTCTATCATATTTCATATTTGTCTTCTCTGTTTAAGCCTCAAGGCATGTGAGGCCATGGCAATCAAGTACAGCAGGTCCTCAAATAATATTGTTTTGTTCAACATCATTCATTATAATGTTGATGAGAAAAATAATTGATTCTCAGACCAGGTTACTGTCTGTGTGGAGTCTGCACACTCTCCCATGTCTTCTTGAGTTTTTCTGGGTACTCCAGTTTCCTGCCACATCCCAAAGATGTGCATGTTAGGTGAACTGGCATGTCAAAATGGTCCCAGTGTGAGTGAACACAGGTGTGTGTATGACAGCACCCTGACATGGAATGGGGTCCTGTCCAGGGTGGATTTGACTTTGCCTCCTGAGCTGCTGCAACAGGCCCTGACCATCCACCAACCTTAGCTGGAATAAGCAGGTTGTAAAATGAATGGATACAAATTACTGCAAAAAACAAATATTCAGTCAGACGCAATGGCTCATGTCTGTAATCCCAGCACTTTGAAGAGCCAAGGCAGGAGGACTGCTTGAAGCTAGGAGTTAGAGACCAGCCTGGCTAACAAAGCAATACCTCATCTCTACAAAAATAAAAACTAAAAAAACCTAGCAAGGTGCCATGGTATGTGCCTGTAGTCCCAGCTACTTGGGAGGCTGAAGCGGAAGGATCACTTGAGCTCTGGAGTTCAAGGCTGCAGTGAGCATGAACATATATGATCATACCACTTCACTCCAGCCAGGGCAACAGAATGAGATCCCATCACTAAATAGATAAATAAATATTCCTAAAGTCAATGATAATCATACAAATCCATGATAATAAAGGAGGTGTTAGGAAAGTACTCAGTGAGCCCACCATATTCATTACTGTTTGTGTTTGACCTTTGTGGTGGAAGGAAATGCTCCTTATAATTTTAGCTTTGCAAACATTTATTCCTTGATTTAACCTACCACCAAAGTGACTACTGTCACTCACTGGTTAACCAAAAATTGAGTTAATAAGTATCTTACTTGTTTTTATCTCTCTTTCTTTAATGTCTATATAGTTCACATTTATTTCAATCTTTAATATTAGAAGTGTTTGGGGTCTTTAGTTAGAAGTTTGGTGAGGTTTGTGATCAGAAATGTGCTAAGGCACATTTGTATCAATTAGCCTACAGTAAAATTGGTTTTGGTATGTATCATTTTGCTGAAAGTTGCAGTTTCCAAGAACCCATCAGTGATGCTAAGAGAGGACTTACTGCACAATTGGTTAAGAATTGAGGCTCTAGAATAAGATTGCCTGGGTTCAAATACAAGATCTACAACATCCTGTTACCGTGATCTTAGACAACTTGCAAATTTGTGCCTCAGTTTTCTCATCTGCAAAATGGAGATTTTATTGATAACTATCTCACAGGCTTGTTGTGAGAATTCAATGAGAAAATCTAAGTAAAGCATTTAGAATGGTGCCTGGAATGTAGCAAATATTCAGTGAGTCTTGGCTGTTATTATTATTATTATTATTATTATTATTATTATTATTTTGAGGCAGGGTCTTGCTCTGTAGCTCAGGCTGGAGTGCAGTGGTGCAATCATGGCTTACTACAGCCTCGACCTCCTGGACTCAAGTGATCCTCTTGCTTCAGTCTCCTGAGTCACTGGGACTATAGGCATGCACCACTATGCCCAGCTCTCTCTTATTTCTTTTTTTTTTTTTGGTAAAGACAGGGTCTCCCTATGTTGCCCAGGCTGGTCTCAAATTCCTGGGCTCAAACTATCCTCCCACTCAGCCTCCCAATGTGCTGAGATTACAGGCTTGAGCCACCATGCCCAGCCTGCTGTTATTACTTCTAAAGTCAGATACTGCATCATTTATCTCCATACGGCTATTTACTCGTTATTTATAAAATGAATGTTTGTGTCTTAAACCAAAATTCTTAACATTAACCCAAAAGTGAATATTAAGCATCTT
The DNA here is from genome assembly GCF_030222135.1 of Aotus nancymaae. Lineage (NCBI taxonomy): Eukaryota > Metazoa > Chordata > Mammalia > Primates > Aotidae > Aotus > Aotus nancymaae. The sequence continues at coordinate 10,474,708 of NW_026988523.1, read as the reverse complement.
GCATAAAAATTACACCAACTTGGTTGCTGGTCACTTGGAGCTTTCTGAAAATGAGGTCATTCTATTTCTACCCAAGCACTCAGGGAATTGTATTCCCCTGAGGAAGGAGGTCTGAATCAAACAGGACACCTCAAGGTTCCTGAAGTCATCATGACTGAGTCTGAGGTAATGTCTTCTTTACATAATGTGACTGTTAAAAGCAAGTAAACATTAAGATAACTGTTTTAGCTTGTTTCCCAGTAATTTAAGATGACTGGGCCCTCAGTTCTCCCAGTGTCGCAGACACCTGCGATCTCACACATCCTGCCCCAGGAGAGGGCTGGGTTCTGCAGGTGCTTTCCTTTTCCAGAGTTACAGAAGCCAGGCCTTAGTTCAAGCTTCACAAGCCTGTGATTTAAAAGACAAGTTTTAATAATAAAAGTAGTGCCTTTAGATGCTTAGTTTGTTTGGTTGGGGGAGAGAAAGAAACAATAAAATTGTATAACAGTGTTGGATTTGTTTCCAAGGACACAATGTAAGAGGGAACTGAGGTGACTTAAGAGAAGTTTCAGAGTAGGAGGAAAAGCTGGCACAGTCATATTTATAGCATCAACCTGACACGTATGTATGTAAATAAACAAATGTGCATCCCACTCTTATTACTGCTTGTCTTCCTTACTGGCCTCCTTCCTCTTGTAGGAATAGACAGACACCGGGAAGGTATTTCTGTCTTCATAAAGAAAGACTGGCATCTAGGGAAATGACCTTGATAGACAACTGTAACACAGTATTAATCAGAGCAGTTTGCTCTTCATTGCGCCCCTTCCCAATATCCCAAAGCAACCCCAGAAGAGAGGCCAAAAAAAAAAAAAAAAAAGCACAAGTGCACACTTATTGGCCATCTAACAAGTGTGCAAATAAAGGTAAAATATTCTAACACGGTCTGAAAATGACCCAAGCCCTGCCTCCAAATAAAGTGATTTTTAAAGATTGGCTAAATCCTAATAGATTTCACAGGCAGTGCCTCTCCAGATGGTTTCTGTCTTGGTATCACAGAGCAAGGTGTTAAGGAAGATAAAGTCAGGGATTTAATCCACATATAACTAGACACCTTTGCTCTTTGTAAATAGTGACACAACCTTTACTCCTAGGATAGCTCTCTTGCAAAGAGCTGTGCTCCAGAGAGTCTGGGGCAGAAAGGGAAAATGAAAAATGAGTACCAGCCTATTGTCAATAATGGGAAAACAAAGGCCCAACTCACAATCACAGCCTATTGGCAATAAGATTGGCACATTACACTACTTTGTCCTAAACTCTCATTGGCCCTGAGCATTATTTTTTAGGTCAAGTGAATACTTGATTTCAAAGACCAGTATTCTAAACGTCGCCCAAATAAATGTCCTCAAATAGATGTTCCTGCCAGTGCAAAAAATATTTTCTGCGTGAAGGTTGAACACAGAAAGGGGAACCCCTTGTTGCTGCTTGCATAAGAGCCTCTGTGGACAATTTAGCTGCTGTTTTACAAGTCAAAGCTGGCCTTTCACAGGCAGCATTGGTGCCTCCATGTGAGACTGGAAAATTGAGCTGCTCTTTCTCTGCCTCTAGTGACCTGCTGAGTAATAAAGGTTTGTGGAGTTGCCTTGTTTCTTTCTCTTTTTTGTTGTTTTAAAATCAGAACTAAGCTGACAGTCTTCATGAGGAGGGTGGGAAGGCCAAGGGCAAGTTACAATCTACCTCCAGCTCCCCGGGGAAGGAAGGAAGAAGCTGAGAGGCTCATTCCTGTCAGCAGGTGTGAGTCAGACACACAGGGAGCAGCACGATTGAGTAAGAAGGTGCCATTTTGTCGTCAATGTTCCCACCACCACCGCACAGAAATAAATAGTTTGAGAAAATAATCCAGCATGAAAGAAAGATCTGGTTGGGAGTCAGACAGAATAGAAAGTCCCCATGGAACGCTGCTTCATTATGCAATCCTTCCTTTCACCAGGGGATTCCAACTTTTGGTGGAACCAATTTGACAAGCAAGGGCTGACAGCCTGAGAACCAGCAAAACTGGCCTCCAAAGTGATTAGTCACTTTGAAGCTCAGTCCTACCATTGAATTGTTAGTTGGTATAAGAAGGAGAACTCGGTTAGCCTCGAGTCTCAGTTTTTAAATCTGGAAACTGGGATCAGTAATCTTCACCAACGGATGAATGTTCCTAAGTAATGCCTGGGTTGGAGACACCATCATTCCCCTTTTTAACTATTCCCCCGAATCTTCCTGGAGACAGTCTTTTCTCTTCCTGTGTATTTTACATTGAAGATTTGCCCTTCCCTCTCTGCTCACTGTTGGAGGGATGGTGAATGGCTTGATGTTTAGATAGCCCACACTAGATTAGCTTCAAAGGAACCTCAGGACAGAATTGTCCCATAAATGGCTATGTGTGTTACCAATTTCATAATGGGAGAGACTGGAAATTAACCTGGAAGCTTTCTTCTATTATTTGTCATTTTTGTATGCTTCCATTTTAATTTTTTTTTTTTTCAGTCTGATCTTATTTATTTGTTACTCAAAAAATCTTATTTCTGACCGGATTCAGACTTAGAAGTAGAAGCTCGCAGAGACGAAAGTCTGCGTCTCTTCGCAGTTTGTTCCTGGCGCTTCTCTTTAGCCTCCTTCATTCTCTTGGCCAAAAGTTTAGCATATTCTGCAGCCTCTTCCTTGTTTTTCTTAGTATGCTGCATCTTCAGAGCAATACACCGCCGTCTGTGCTGCAGGACACGTGGAGTAACAAGACGCTGAATCTTGGGTGCTTTGGTCCTAGGTTTCTTACCTTCTTTGTTTAAGGGCTTTCTTACAACATACTGGCGGACATCATCTTCTTTAGAGAGATTGAAAAGTTTGCGGATTCTGCTAGCTCTTTTGGGCCCCAGGTGACGAGGCATGGTGGTATCAGTTAGTCCAGGAATATCCTTCTCTCCTTTTTTTACAATAACCAAGTTGAGAACGCTCAGATTAGCATCCACAATGCAACCACGAACTGATTTTCTCTTTCTTTCTCCAGTTCTCCTTGGTCTGTAACAGGAATGCCCCTTACTCAGTAGCAGGCGGACACGGCCATGGGTCAAGACACCCCGCTTCGTGGGGGAACCTTGTTTGTCGTTCCCACCACTGATTCGGATCACATAACCCTTCCATTCTTCACCCAGAGCGTCAGCAGCAACTTCTGTCGCCATACACTTCTCATAAAAAGTACGAAGTTTGCGTTCATCATCCACTTCAATGAGTTTCTGGCAGCCAGTGGCTGGGAAGGAGATGTTCAGCTTCATCTTGAAGCAGCTATCCATTTTAATTGTTTAGTAAGTTATGCAGTTCATTCAGAAGATATTTTGAAAGGAGGACCTAAAGAATTGTTCATCCCAGGAGTGGGAAAGTTATCTATAATTCCTTTCACTTGTTTCATTATAAAGTCCAGAATTTTAAACCCAGAACTCTAACAACTAATATTTTACAATTCAGTGGCTCTCCATGGAATATATATTTTTAGATCCCCACTCCAGACCTGCTAAAGAAGAATCTTTCGGGATCTTGTGCAAGTATAATTGTGAAGGTGTCCCATGTAATTCTGATGCACACGCTTGGATAAGAACCATAGATAAGTTACTTGGATCATATGCACCCCAGGTGACCCTGGTGCACCCTTCCCTTTCTCCGCTGATGCTTTTTCCTTCCTCTCGGTTGCTCAGGCCAAAAGCTTTGCAGTTGTCCTTGATTTAACTCTGACTCTTGCATTCCACATCTAACCTATCAGCAAATCTTGTTGGCTCTATTTTCAAAATATATCCAGAAAAAAAATATATGTTTATGTACCTAGGATTAATCAGTTTTGCTGATACACTGTCCCAGTCTGTTTTCTACAAGACAGCCAGCATGGTTCTGTTAAAATTTAAATGAAACCCCTTTGCTCCTTTGCTCAAAAATCTCCCATGGTTCCCTCTTTTGCTCAGAGTCAAAGGCAAAGACCTTACCATGGTGCACACGGCTCTGCTGAGCTGGAGTCTGTCGCCTCTCTGCACTCTCCTCCGATGCTCTCCTACTCCAGCCATAGCAGCCTCCTTATTGTTCTAGGCACATTCTCATCTCAGGTCCCTGCATTGGCTCTTCTCTGTTTTGGAAAAATTCTTCTCCACAGATGTCTACGTGGCGAACTCCATCACTTCACTCATTCATTCATTCATTTAGTAGAGACAAGATCTTGCTCTGTTACCAGACTGGTCTTGAACTCCTGGCCTCAAGTGATCCTCCCGCCTCTGTCTCCTGCGTAGCTGAGATTATAGGTGCAAGCCCACTGCACCCAGCTTTCCATCACTTCCATCGAGTCTTTGTTCAACTGTCACCTCAATGACCACCTAATGGTTACCCTGACCACGTTAATTGAATTGCAACCTGCCTCGTTCAGTGAAACTCTCCCAGTTGCCCTTATATTGATCTACGTTTTTCCCCCAAAGCACTTGTCAGCTTTTAGTATATTACATAACCTACTTATTATTCTTTATTTTATCTTCCTCATCTAGACTATAAGCCCCACAAGGGCAGGAATCTGTGTTTGTTTCATCCACTAATGTATCTGAAGCACCCAGAACAGTACCTATCTTGTGGTCAGTGCTCAATAAATATTTGTAGCATTTGATACATAAAGATTTTTAAATCCAGAAAGAGCAAACCAGGTAAGTGATACACCTTACAAAATGCTGCCTCAACATGCTTGCTCCTAATTGGGTTTGCTACTATGGAGACAATCATAGCTTATGTATTTTAAGACTTCTGTGGTGCTATATCTTCCAAATGCCATAAAATATGCTACTCCTGTTTTGGAAATCAAGAACTAAGAGTTGTTGAACTACTTTGACACGAACAACCCACAAGCAAATCTATATATTTGCTGGACATTTCACTTTAGCAGCACACCTGCATGTTTGGGGTGAAATTAAATAAGGTATCAGTCTTGTGACCTCCAGTGTCTACCAGGTCAGTGGCAGTTAAAAGTCAAATTGTCAGAGGGTCCTTTTCTGAAGTGAGTTAGGAACAGAAACTCAAATGCCAAAAAAGAGAGAGAGAAAGAGAGAGGGAGGGAGAGACAGATTATATTTCACATATCTATTTTTACGTTATAGGGCTTCATCACAATCTCCCCCTAAAATGGTTAACACAGAAGGACAGAGAGATCTCAGCAGCCCTCACTTACCCCTGGTAGAAAACACGGTCTCGGAAAGCCTTCCGCCTTCCCCCCTCACAGGACAATGCTCTTAATTAGCTTCACCATATTTCCCAGAGAACAAAAGCTCCCCACCCCTTACAGGAAAAGCTTTTGCAGGAGATATCTCACTGGGGAAGCGCCAGGCACACAACAGGGAGAGGAGAACATACAGGCTGTTCTGAGCTCTGCAAAGAGACACAAACTCTGGATTCTCTAGGGAGTCTCAGAGGTTAGCCCGGTACATTTTTTCTCCACGTGACAAGCATGTGCTTCACATACCCTGAGGTGGCCAACTTCAGAGGGCCCTTTTCCTCTTCTCTCCTTCAGTCACTAACTAGGGGGCTGGGGTTAGAAACTTTGGGGGTGGCAAAATAAACTGGAATAATCTTTAGAACTGAGTATCTGAGAAGCAGTAGGGGAAGAACAGGGAGTTTATTTCAGGTGACAGACATAGAGCAGGCCACTATTTTTTTTTTCCGACACTAATAATATTTCTGGAATGAGGATGTTTGAATCATATGTCTCTTCATACCACTGTGTGGGAAATCTCAGTTATGAGCCCGACAATCAAAGAGATGATTGTGCTTTTAAGACTTGGTAGAGGGGGCTTGCAGAGGCATCTAGAAGCATGCTGCGGGGAGGCTTGTGGGGGGCAATGTGATTACAAGCAAAAAGGGCCATTAAGGAAGAAAAAAGACTGCCTCACCTTGGCCTGTTTGGGGCCAGAGAAGATGGGGCTGAAAAGTGTTCTCTCAACAGTGTTGTCCGCCTGTTAAACGTGTTTTTTTAAAAACAGAGGAAAAAAAATCTTGTTTAAGCGCCTCTTCCTGAGTAAGTTCAGTCAGGAAAGGAAAATCCAAACGCTCAAATATTCTATTTTTGTGTCCAGAGGCTCCAGCCCCTGTTCACAGACTCTTCCTCACTCTGAAGAAAAGGAAACTGGGCGGGAGGCCTCCCTGTCACAGAGGCCGGAATTGAGGAACCTGTGTCACTCCGAGGCCTGTTCTCCATACACACGGCTTCCATTTTAGGAAATGAGGATATAATGCAAGCTGCTTTCAGATTGGCCTGAGGGTGGAGTTAGTGGTTTTAAAAAAAAAGAGTCTGTCTCAAAATTAATATGAAAAAAAAATTAGCCAGGCGCAGTGGCTGGGCACCTGTAGTCCCAGCTACTCGGGAGGCTGAGGCAGGAGAATTGCTTGAACCCGGGAGATGGAGGTTGCAGGGAGCTGAGATCGTGCCACTGCATTCCAGCCTGGGCGGCAGAGCTAAACTCTGTCTCAAAAAAAAAAAAAGTGCTCCTCTGACTATTCTCCAGGCAAGCAGCAAGCACAGAACTAGACTTTAATTAAATAGGGAGGTTTAAATGGCTGCATTTATATTCCTCTTCTTCTGGTCATTAAAGTGTACTGCCATCACCTGCTTCTCAGCTACCATGTAGATAAGGATGTGAGGCCTGATTAAGAGTTTTAATTTTGATGTGTGAGCAAAGTGAAAGCCATAAGTCAGTCATGGCAGTAATAAAACAGCAGTTTCCTAGGAAGATGAAGCCTCTCTTCGTATGTTCCATATTAATTTTGTGCACTGATCCGTATGTGTGTCTGTAGTTTCCCCTCTTCATTGCCTTTATTTATTTAGTTAATTTTTTAAAACTGACACATAATAATTGTGTATATTTATAGGACACATAGGAATGTTGCAATACATATCATGTATAGTCATCAGATCAGGATAATTAGCATCTCCATCAATTTAAATATGTATCACTTCTTTGTGTTGGGAACATTCGACAGGCACAGCCTTTAAACAGTGGTAAGTGCTAAGGGTGTCCAACCCAGGGAATGGGGTTTGGACCACTCTTCCTCTCAATCCAGTGTGGCTCTGCCTCCTTCTGCACTTTGCTAGAGATGGCCTTTTTCAAGGACTGTAAGGGATTCAAAGAAGGGCAGTCCAGCTTGTGACAGTCACATTTTTAAGTACCTGCTTCCTCTGCTATCTAGCATGGGAAGCAGACCTTAAAAACAGACCTCAGTTTGAAAAGGTTTCAAGGGAAGCTGGTGAATGGGGATGGAGGAAGGAAACCGGAAAGGTCCAATTAAAGGGAGACTGATTCCTATGGCTTTGCTTGTTTATTATTACTCCAAGGTAGCGCTAACCCTGACATAGACAGGTCCTCCTAAAATGCAGATCTCATTAGGGAACCACCATTCCCATGCTCTTAACCCTTCAGTGGATCTCCAGTGCCCAGAGGATGATGTCTAGGTAGCCCAGTTATGATTTACAAGGCTCCTTATGAGCTGGCCCCTATCTACCACGTGCTCTCCAGGCTGGTCAGCACACCCCCACTATCAGGGGGCCAGCCCTACTGCCTTTCTTTCAGTTCCTCAAATCACTCTGTTTCCTCTCTTCCCCAGCCTTCAAACATGCTCTTTCTCCCTCTGCTGCTTACTCATCCTTCTTTCCACTGGACATTTCTACCCCAGGGAAGCCTTCCTTTACCACCCTGGCTCTGGACCAGGCTTCCCTCCTGAGACCTCCCACAAACCTCCTGCTTTGCCTACCACGTGACACACTGCTCTGGAATATTGTCTTGCCGGCCTGTCTCTCCCACTGAACTGTAAACGCATGAGGGCAGCACTAAGTGTTTGCCTTGTCCGGCCTTGTATTCCCAGTGCCCAGCACATGGTAGTGCTCTGCAAGAATTTATTGAATAAATGGATACTGTGCCAATATGACAACTGAAAGCCCAGTGGTACTTCCTAGATTTGCATTTGACATGTTCATTTTAGTTAAGTCACTGCTGAGACACAGGAAGGGCCTTGAATTAGACATGTGTTGTAATTAGGCTGCCCTGACCTTCTCTTCTCCTTTTCACTTTATTCAAAGGCCCTCTTTCCTCCCCCCTTTTCCAGGATGCCTTCTCAGGGATCCTGGTTTGCAGTTATCCCAGTCGTCTGAGGGGTCACTCCCTGTTGGTGCATTTACTGACAAATGTCTGTGTTAGATTTTGTAATTTATTTATTTATTTTTTTACAATTTATTTGAAAATTACTATAAACTATAATTGCTTTTAAATGATTTTACAATTTTGTCTTATCTTTTCCACATTTTTCTTGATAGTAGGATGTTTTCTTTTATTAATCCTGTTGATACCTAATGCTTTTGTAGTACACAATCTGTGTTTAACAAACACGAGATAACTTAAAACCTAATTTTTCTTTAGAAATTGGATTTATTATAGTCCCATTGTGGAAATAAATACTAGACTTGTTTGGTGATGTGGCAACCGGACTAAGTTTCTTAAAGGAAACTGCGGTTCCAGGATGGGCTTGGAAGCTGTAACCCAGAACTATGTGGGTGCTGCAGCCCTGGTGGGTTGGCAGGAACAGGAAGCCTGCAGCCAGAAAAAAACATTGTTCCATGGTGCCCTCTAGTGAGCCAAGGCACCACTAGGTCAGAAGTCAGGGCCAGAGGCTCTTGAACTTCAGCAGGAAGCAGGATCATCCTGGGAGCCTGATAAAACTATAGAAGTCAGTGCTCCTCCTCAGAATGCCAAACCAGCGGGGACATCAAGCCCTTCAATCAGCATCTTCAGGGATCTGATGCACACAGTTCTCAGATCACACTTTGTGAAATGCTGACTAGGTGATGCTTATTAAAAAAAAAAAAAAAAGCTCTCCAGATATGTAATCTGAGAACACCCACACCCATTCTTCTGCTCCTAGGAATGGATCACTGACCTCTTGCTAACTACTCGAGAATGGATTTGGGTGAGAAAGACAAAGAGAGGTTGGGGGGGGACAGAGAGAGAGAGAGAGAGAGAGAGAGAGGAGAAGAAACAGGAATGTCTATATCTCTGATATGAGTCCAGTACACACACGAATATTCAGCAGTAAAAAATGAATGGACCACTGAGCGAATGTTTTAGGGAGGATTATTTATGTCACCCTCTTTTGATATCTATATCAATAAAGCACCAATGAAGGGCGCTGCTTTCCTTATTTTGTACCCTTCCTGACAACAAAGGTGGAGAGGTGCCTGGTTTCAATCAAGCACACAGTCTGTGGCCACCAGTATGTCAGGCTTTTAAAGTAGATCATCTCTAGAAGTCCCTGGAATCATAGAGTGAGGCATTCTTTGTACCACACAAACAGAGGGTAGGATTTGCCGGACAACTGGTTCAAGCACAGGCAACAGAGATAATTCACTTTCATGTGTCTGCATTTATTCTTTGTTAAAAACTCACTGGAAAGATAAATAAAGCAATGACTGCATCACTTTCTCAATCATAAAAAGGGCCAATTCATGGTCAGAAACCCAATAGATGGTGTTCATCAATGACAAAAAACAAACAAACAAACAAACAAACACTTCAAATCCCCACCAGTACCTTTCTTGATAATTTTATTTTATTATTTGTTTATTATTTATTTATTTATTTTAGATGGAGTCTTGCTCTGTTACTGAGGCTGGAGTGCAGTGGTGCAGTCTCAGCTCACTGAAGCATCCACCTCCCGGGTTCAAGCAATTCTTGTGCCTCAGCCTCCCGAATAGCTGGGATTATAGGCATGCACCACCACATCCAGCTAATTTTTGTATTTTTAGTAGGGATGGGATTTCACCATGTTGGTCAGGCTGGTCTCTAACTTCTGGCCTCGGGTGATCTGCCCTCCTCGACCTCCCAAAGTACTGGGATTACAGGGGGGAGCCATCGCATCCGGCCTCCCTCTTGATAATTTCAACTGAAGGCTGCTGCTTTAATAAGGGACTGTTCGCAAATTAAAATGTTGAATCTTGCGAGATGATGAATTACCCTGATGTGAAGTCTACTACTCAAGTCTAAGTCTTTTATGTACTTGCTCATGTATTAACTGTACCTAATGAATTCATTTAAATGGTAAAACTACATTTATTGAGTGTCTACTGTATGTCTGGACACTGTATTGGGCTCTGGAAGTATAAAGGAGGACGGGGTAAGGCTGACTGCCTATCATACAGGGGTCAGCGCCTAGAGGGGACATTATCTCTGATGCAGTGTGATGGGTACTCTACCAGAAATATGAACTCAGGGCTAGGATAGCACGGGAACAATTACCTCTCTCCATGGGAACCAGCTGAATAGAGAAATGCTATCACAGATACACTCTAATATTCTAATACTTGATGAATATTGGAATTTTTGTGGGGATTAATTAAAACCACATCATTCATTTTCAAATGTTTTAAGACAAAAGAGTTATCAAATCTCTGTTCTCACAAATAATGTTTTTTAAGCACCCCCATTCCCCGTGACTGTAGCTTTGAAACAAACTATGAGGTGCTGGGCTGATGCCATCTGATTTCAGTCTTGCTTATTTGCTTGTCCGGAAAACTTTAAGCATAGGCTCACGGAGCCCTTAATGAGAAAGCTCATTAAAAAGCCGTCTGAAATGGCGAAACAAATCACATGCACAACACAGCCTACTCTTTTCCTCTTCATTTCCTTCTTTCCCTCCCAGGCTGCAGCGTTATAAACGACAAGGTGAAGTGAATCATCAGGTCAAAAAAAGGCACTGCCGAACGGGTCTCTCAGTACCGCGTCGCTTTGATGACATTTCTCTTGCTTCACTGCAGCACTAAAATGTTGCCCAAACAGCAGGAGGGCCCTGCACACGTAATGATGGCCTTGGTTAAAGCCTTTGATTGTGTGTATTTGGGTGGAACTTCAACTTGTAATTGCTGAATGCACACACAGTCTGATTTCAGAGCCTCTCCCTAGAAGGCTTGTTTATTCCTGGTGAAGGCAAAGTCTCCTTCCTTCCAGGTGTATCTTTGACCACTTTATGAAGGTTTCTTCAGGAGTATTGCTTCTTCAGGATGGTAGAGATCATATTCAGGGCAGGTCCAGCTACAAGGCATCTTCTTAAACCACTCTCCACCCCTTGGTCTGTGAGGAAACCCGAGGGAAATTGGGAGTTTCAGGAGCTAGGATATGCTTCCTGCCTCCTGGCTTAACAGGAAGTGATGGTGACGACCGTCCACTGGGAGGAAGAGAGGGGAGGTGGGTGTTTTTTCTTTTTTTCTTTTTTTCTTTTTTTCTTTTATCCTGGGGTATGTGAAAGGAAGGCTACAAATGCCAAACAATCCTTCCACACCTGGTAGCTGGGGCAATGTTTGTGGGAAAAAGGAAATCCTCCCCTCCATCTTGCCCCTTAATTTATGGAATTCACTGGGCTCAAGGCACTTATAATTAAACACTTGCAACATTGCTTTTTTTCTCTGCTGAGGTAGAGAGACTACCACCTTTAAAGTCAGAAGAATGGGGTTCAGGCCCTGACTGTTTATCAATTGCTCTTGGTTTGACTCTTAGGAATTCACCAAACACCTCTAAATCTCAGTGTCTACCATGGGCCAGGTCCCTAGCCAGGCACTGAGAAGACAAAAATAGCAAAGTCATCGTCTTGACCCTGAAGTTTTTCATAATCTCCTGGGGAAGACAGACATACAAACAGTCACAGCACAATGTGATGTGAGCGTTACTGAAGCTAGAAAAGAGCCACTGTGAAATCAAGAGGCAGGGGAATGTGCATGTTTTCAAGGTGGGGCAGCAGAGGGAGAAGGTGAGAGGTAGTCGGACTGCTGCTAGAAAGGGTTTCGCAAATCAGAAGGCTGAGCAGGATTTTAAAGAAATCCTGTTCACTCGGAGAGCGGGAGAGACGGAAATATACAACACACAGACACACACACACAAGGGTGGTAGAAAAAACTCCGGTTGACAGCATTAAGGTCTGGTGGAGGAGAAGAACCTGAGGACAAGACCAAGAAGGAGCAGGCTGGGAAGCAGGAGGAGAAACAGCAGAGAACGGCTTCAAATGCTAAAGAAGCCAACTATGATAGGGACGGACCGGCATCCCTTGGACTGGGCATATGGGAAGTCACGACAATTTCGGGGCCTTTGGGGGCTGATCACAGTAGGACGAGTAAATGGAAGGGGAGCAATGGAGTTAACATGCATGTTCTTAATATTTGGTGGACTTGGCTATGAGGAAGAGATGATGGCTAGACAGGGGTAAGGAATGAAGGAAGCCTTTGGTTGTTTTTGTTGATGACTGAAACGCGGGCGTCGTGATATGCTACAGTGGAGAGGGAGGAGTTAACCTACAGGAGAGAGATGGGATTAAATGGGGTTAATTCTTACCTCACAGAGCCTTTCTGAGGATTAAATCAGATCCCCTTGGTGAACCCTTTCTCTAAAGAGATACACACACGTGAAGTATGATTATCCTGCTGTTGAAATGAAACCTCCATGCATCATCACAAGGCATCTGAGCTCACTTATCACCTGGCCGTTGAGATGGGCAAATCTCCCTCTCCATAGCCTTTTCGTGTGCTCTGCTTTCCTATTTCCTCTTGCCATCGCTTTAGACATTAGAGCCCAATAATTACTTGAGCTCTCCTTGACATTTCTTCCTGACAAACAATACAACTCACCAGTTCCCCTGGATCACAACAGGAAGCTGGGGGTTGATAAGTGAGAAGCGATTAAGGGAGAGGATGAGAGCCTCCTCATTGTTATTACGAAGTGCAACTAACATCCAGACCTCTGGGGAACTTTGCCTTGTCAGTTTATTAGCTTTTCATCAGAGAACCATAAAGACACAGGGACCGTGAAGCACACTGTCCCCTCATGGACACCTGCACCCCCTTTCCCATCTCGATTCCCGAACTGTAAGTCCCACCACGGCAGAGACTTTTGTCTGTTTTGTTAGCTGCTGTGTCCCCAGTACCTAGAACAGTGACTGGCAGATGGAGAGTGTCTAAAAAATATGAAGTAAGGGAATGATTCACCCATTCCTCCTTCAACTGATTCAATAAAAAATATGAGTGTATACTATGGACCAACCACCAAACGTCTCCTAGATAAACACGGTTAAATAATATTTGTTATCATTTAAATAATGCATATTCTGTGCCAGGGACTTTACATACATTAGTTCATATAATCACCATCATTTTATAAATACGGAAACTGAGACTCAGAAAGAAGTCACTTGGTTGAGGATATGTGGTTGGAGAGTGAAGCTGGAACTCCTGACTGCTGAAATTCCAAAACCTATGCTCTTTCTACACCAGCCTCATCCCTCGTCACTCTCCAGCTTGAACCGTAACTTCAATTGTAAATGACCACTTGCAATTCCTTGACCACGCCATGTTCTGTCGTGTGTACTCCTTTGCCTGGGACACATTTAGCTGAGTCCTCTTCATTCTTATTCTGTGAGGCTTTCCTGAAATGATGCTCTCTGGCTGGGGTAGGCTGACCTTCCTCTCCGCTCCCATATCCCTCTTGCAGCCCTTCATCACAGAACGTATCACAGGCATTTGAGATGTCTATTTATACGAACCTCACTCCACTCGGACAGTGAGAGGCTCAAGGGCAGGGACGGTGTTTTCATAACAAAAGCTGCTATTGATTGAGTGCTGCGATGAACGTGCTTATTTTGTTTAATTCTCACAACCACCACCTGAGGTGGGTGTTATTATGCCTCTGTTAAAGATGAGGAAATGGAGGCTCATTTAAGTAACTTTCGCATGGTCACAGTGAGTAAGTAGTTAACCCAGGAATTAAACACAGGTACATCTTATTTCAAAGCCCAAATTCTTTTCACTTCACTATGCTGTCCTCGGAATTATCTACAATGCTCCCAGCTTAGCTGTTGGGGGTGTAGATAAATAGATAAATACCACCTGAACATTGAGCTTAGCAAGCTACTACAGGTTGGTACAAAGTTCTTTGGGGGGACATATGGAAGGGAATAATTTGTTTCTTTTGGGGGTGGTGGGAGCTGGAAGAGCTTCATAAGGTTGCCAGAATGCTTGAAAATTTGTCAACTGAATTAACAATGATGGTTCAAGGTGGAAGACAGTCCCCTCCATCTAATCCTCATGGTTGGTTTTAAGAGGCACAGCAGACATTGCCCAGGTCACTGCTGCTTCCAAATTGGCCCATCTGGGTGCCAGGAATGTAGCCCAAATGCCTGCTGGTACCTGCTTAAGTGATGACTGGTAACCAGGCAACCCTGTCAGCACATTGTTTTATTCAAATCATATTTGTGAGTGAGTGGATATGAAAACAACTTTACATAATCACAGTTTTAATCTTGTGCAGTACACTTTACATTTAAATGAAATAAGTGTATTTTCAAGCTCATGGCTGTACTGAGTAGCGCAGTCACCCTAATTATGTGTTAGGTTCTGTTTCTGCTCTTGTCCCTTAACTACAGGCATCCCTGGAGGCTGCTTTCTCTATTCTCTCCTCTAGGGAATTAATCTATTTTCTAGGCTTGAATGAGTGTAAAATTCCTATAAAATGAGGCTTAAAACTGCAAGCAAAGCATTGCTTTAAAATATATTGCATAATACCTTCTTTGTGTGCTTTTGGGGGTGTTTGTCAGGGAAAGCACAGTAGGCAGCCGGATACTGTTGTAGAGGCTCTGGTGCCAGGCAATTAGGATGATTCTAAACTGCTCCATTTCCTAGCTATGTGGCCTTGGGCAAGTTACTTGACCTCCTTAAGCCTATATTCCTGATCTATAAAAGAGCAAAAATAATAGTATCCTAGTCATAGAACTATTGGGGGTCGATTAATGAAATCATGTAAAAGCACTTAGTGACTGGTTTGTCAGAAATAACCAGTAAGTGCTACTGCTTATTTACGTGCTCACTTATTTGCTTATTTTTATTAGAGGCAGGGTCTCCCTCTGTTGCCCAGGCTGGAGTGCAGGGGCACAATCATGGCTCACTGCAAGCTTGAACTCTTAGGCTCAAGCGATTCTTCCTCTTCAGCCTTTCTAGTAGAAGGGACTTCAGGCACATGCCACCATGTCTCATTTTTCTATTTTTTTAAAATAGATTTGGGGTCTCACTATGTTGTCCAGGCTGTTCTCAAACTTCTGGCCTCAAGTGGTCCTTCTGCCAAGGCCTCCCAAAGTGCTGGAATTATAGGTGTGAGTCACCACACCTAGCCGGTGCTACTTGTGATTATTATTATTCTCATGGTTAGCAGGATGAAAAAATTCGGGTGACAGTGATTTGAAGCCTATGAAGAGCTATGAAAATGTGAAATATTATCACTATTAAGAATACTGTTGAGGATTAAGATCCAAAGAGCATGGTATTAAGAGCAGCCTCTCCCCTAACCTCAGATTTTTTACTTGTAAATGAAGTAGTTTGATTAGAATATCTCGAAGACCCATTCCAGCTCCAAAATTCTATGATTCCATGACTTTTGGAGCAAATAACTTACGTAGAAATCTTACACATTTCCTGGAATAGAGTATGTCAATATGCATTATATATTAATGGCCAAAGTACATTTCTGAAGTTGATAAAAGTTAACCCCAACTGCAACAATCAGAAAGAGCCTTCTTAGGGGAATGCAGTGAAAAAGGAAACTACTCCTACCCACCTCAGGAATTTGGGGGGACATCATTGTGGCAGAAGAGAATTTATATCTAAAATGGCAATACTGAACTACTCATAAAGAAGATGAGATTATGTTCAGCATCTGTATACTTAGCTAAGGAAGTGGGTGCAATAACCCTTAAAATTGTCTGGATTCGTGGCTTTGGATAGTTGTGTTGTGGCTGGCAGCAACTCACACCTTCCTACCATTTGCTGAGAACCTGCAATGTTCCAGGAGTGGTGGTATGTTCTGAGGCTACTGAGACAGTCTATATTCTCAAGGGACTGACAATCTGCTGGTTAAATCATTCTGACTGTGGAGGATAATTTTATATTTTCCGCATAGTCCTGCATGGTGCTTACATTGTTTATATATTGTTTGTCTATTATTCTGTGAAAACATAGCTGTTTGTGTATTCAGCATTGGCTTGCTTCCCCACCCTCAGCCCTCCAGCAGCTTCTGGATGTTAAATATTATCTCTTCATGTGAGCTGTACCAGAAGGAAGAGTCATCTGTTACTCTTCTACTTCCTTAATGAGCCCTCAAGCTGGTTTGCAGGGCAGCTATCTATCCTTTCTTTCTTTTCTTCCAGAGGATAGATGTTTCAGATTTAGCTGCTGGGTCTGATTCTGTCCCAGGACTCAAATTTTATTCTTCTTGTCCCCTTTCCATCTTCCCTTTAAATAAAATAAAATAATCAGAAACAATCGCCAAAACTAGATAGCAGGGTGTGGTGGCAGCACTTTGATGGCTAGACCAAATATTTCTTTTGCTACTATAGCAACTACTATTAAATGTCTTGTCACATACCTTTGATTCTCTTTGGAAATGTGAAAGTTATTTTGCATATGTGTTTAAAATCACCTCAATTACCGAAAATACCTTCATCTGCCTCCAAGATTCTTCTTAATGGGGCTTTTACTATTTTTTTCAGATATTGTTATAAATGCAGAATGCAGTCTTGACTGATTTCTCCAAACTAGTTGATTTCTCTAAATATTCTTGTCCCAAATATTTTCATATTATTTCAGAAAGACAAGGATATTATGAAAATCATAATTTAGAAATTTTCCATAAAAATAATTAAAAATAAGTTTGATTCTTAAAGATACTTTTTGTATGTGGAAAATTGATAATGGATAACTCAGTGTTTATTGAACAATTCATTAAATAAACATGTATTAAATGCCTGTGTCAGGTATTGTGCAAAGTACTGAAAACATAAAGGAGATTAAATGATTGCTGCTTTCATGGAGCTTAATTAAGAGCTGCTTGCTTTATATCTTGTATACATACTTAATATTTTACAAAACACTTTCCATATGTAATAACTCATTTCATCCTCAGAACAATAAATCCTGGTTTCATACTTAATAAATGTGCACTTTCTTGTTGCTGTTTTTTTTTTTTTTTTTTTTTTTCAGACACGGTCTCACTCTGTCACCCAGTCTGGCGTGCAGTGGCACAATCCTGGCTCACTGCAACCTCCAGGTGATTCTCATGCCCCAGCCTCCCATGCAGCTGGAACTACAGACATGTGCTACCACATTTGGCTAAGTTTTTGTATTTTTGGTAGAGAGGGGGTCTCATTATGTTGCCCAGACTATTCTCAAACTCCTAGCCTCAAGCGATCCACTCACCTCAGCCTTTCAAAGTGCTGAGATTACAGATGTGAACCACTGTGCCCAGCCATTCACTGTTATTTGGCAACCAAAATGTTCACTTTGATGATAATGTTAGTATTTCTCCATTATTCCTGGTTTGATTTTATATGCCTAATGATTAACAGTTCACAAAGTGCTTTCATGTCTTATTGGAAACACAAGTTTTTTCATCTTCTCAGCTTCTAGTCATTGTTCTAGTCTTCCTCTTGTGGGAAGGGAGAGAGGACTCAAATGACTTCTCAAATTCCTTGTGAGTGCTATTAAAATAACAGTAAGCTCTACTGTATATCCAAGGTGAGGACCTTGCTCTTAGATTTCTTTCCTCCGGAGCCTTTAGGCCATAATTTCAGAAGTTCATTCTTACTTCATTTTTGCCTTTCATTTTCCCTTTATTCCATTTCTGATCATGCCTTCCAGGTCATGCTTTATCTGGGAATTCTGTTTCTGTCAAAAAATAGAAATAGTTTAGCAACTTAGGGATTATTCTGCCCAATGTGTTCACTTTACAGGGAGTTCACTGAGGCAGAGAGCCAACAAGTGTCAATGTCAAACCCACGCAAACAAGTGGTAGAGATAGACTTGAATATGAGATTACTTTTCTGCCAGATGTCTTTTAAAGGCATCAAGCTGTCTTTAAAAGTTACTGTCAAATGAAATATTCTCTCCAGGATAATGTGTGCTTCTCTTATATAGCTAGCCTATAAATATTTGGTTACTGTTGCAATAGAGATCTACCCAGTTTTATAGTATTTCACAGATTATATTGTATATTTTCAATTCTTCCAGAGTGTGCTTATTCACCTAGTGCAAATGGTCTGTGTTGGTCTGCGAATCAACAAACATTTATTGAGCATCTACTATGTGCCAAGCCTAATACAGGCACTGGGGACATGAGAACCAATGGCCTTCCACTCTCCCTGTGGTGGGCTTTAGCTTTATTTTATTTTATTTTATTTTGAGACAGAGTTTCGCTCTTGTTACCCAGGCTGGAGTGCAATGGCGCGATCTCGGCTCACCGCAACCTCCGTCTCCTGGGGTCAAGCAATTCTCCTGCCTCAGCCTCCCGAGTAGCTGGGACTACAGGCGTGCGCCACCATGCCCAGCTAATTTTTGTATTTTTAGTAGAGACGGGATTTCACCATGTTGACCAGGATGGTCTCGATCTCATGACCTTGTGATCCACCCGCCTCGGCCTCCCAAAGTGCTGGGATTATAGGCGTGAGCCACCGCGCCCGGCCTTTAGCTTGATTTTAATTGGAAGTATTCTTTGGATTTGTGTAGGCTCATTCAACATTGGATCGTTAATAACTAGTAAATGATCCTGTAAATGTGAGAAAATTAGTAACAAGAATTGAACTCTAACAAGGCGTTCACATGCTGACTTTAAAGGCTTTACCTGGCAGGGTGTGGTGGCTCACGCCTGTAATTCTAGCACTTCAGGAGGCTAAGGTGGGCAGATCGCTTGAGGCCAGGAGTTTGAGACCAGCATGGGCAACATGGTGAAACCCCGTCTCTATAAAAAATACAAAAGTTAGCCGGGCGTGGTGGCTCACACCTGTAATCCAAGCACTTTGGAGGCCATGGCGGGCGGATCACCAGAGGTCGGGAGTTCAAGACCAGCCTGACCAACATGGTGAAACCCCGTCTTAAAAAAAAAGAAAAAGAAGAAAAAAAAGACAAAAAGCCAGATGTGGTGGCGTGCGACTATAGTACCAGCTATACGGGAGGCTGAAGTGGGAGGATGGTTTGACCCTAAGTGGCTGGAAGTTGCAGTGAGCTGAGATAGTGCCACTGCACTCCAGCCTGAGTGACAGAGCGGGACCCTGTCTCAAAAATAAAACAAATAAATAAGTAAATAAATAAAATCAAGCCTTTACCTGTGCATTTAGGATTTTGCACTGCAAAGGACCCAAGAACCTTTATCTTATCTTTCTAATCTATAGAGAAGGTCTCTGTCGCCCAGGGTGGCGTGATCATAGCTCACCGCAGCCTCCAATTCCTACGATCGAGTGACCCTCCCGCCTCAGCCTCCTGAGTTGCTGAGACCACAGACGCGGGCCACCGCCTGCCATGGCCTCCCAAAGTGCTGAGATTACAGGCGTGAGCCACCCAGCCCCAAACTACTATTTAAATGTCGCCAAGTGTAGTTTAAAAAGTCTCCCAATTTTGAAGGAGGCAAGAGTTGAAAGAATTATTGGGTACTAGGCTCAGCACCTAAGTGACAGGACGATTCGTACCCCGAACCTCAGCATCACGCAATATACTCAGGTAACATCTGCACCTGTAGCCCCTCTAAAATAAAAGTTGAAATCTTAAAAAAAAAAACCAAGTCTCCCAAATTTGTTACAAAAAATGCCAACAAACGTTAATCTCGGGTAATCTAATTTCGTTTCCTAGTGTTTTCCTTTTTCTACTTCCAGCCGCTCCACCTCCAGAGACGCCCAATAGGGGGCTCGTGCGCTCGTTCTGGCTCTGCAGCGGGAGAAGCCGGGCGCCCTGGGCCGGAACTGCCCCGCCAGCGTTGGGTCTTGGCAGCCGGGGAGCGTAGCCCGGAGGCCTCGGAGGACGCCCTTCCGCTCTCCCGGGGCGGGGCGGCGCTGTCCGGCCCTTCCGGCCGCGCTCTGGCCACGCCCCCTCGCCCCTGGCTCGGCCCGGTCCTCGGCATGGCGGCGATTCTCTGCAGGCAGTGCCTTCCTCGGGCGTGGCTCTGCAGGTGCAACTCCGACTCCTCCCTGAGTCCCGCAAGCAGTCCCGGGGTGCCCTGGCGGGGCTGCCCCAGTGACGCGGCCCTCGTTCTGTGTTGCAGGAGAGCCTGGCAGGGCTGCGGCCGGCACTACCGCGCCGCAATTTGCGCAGAGTTGAAGAAGCCCCTGACCATTGAAGACGTGGCCCCCCGCCCCGTCGGGCCTCACGAGGTAGGGGGCTGGCTTATCCCCTTCTACCCTCCCCTTCTCCCCGCTACCACACACTCCCCTCAGGCTTCCTTCTTGAATCAAGTTCCCAGTTCCCAAACGAGAGGGCGACCGAGAGACTGGAGGGTAACTTCGTCCTAGGCTAGGAGGTTGAATCCCTTTCCAAGGTCCAAAGTGCCAAAGGAAGATTGTTTCCCCAAAACACGCCTATAGGCCTCTTTCTCAATGCTCAGAGCTGTTGCCCTAGAAACAGAATTCTGATTTGCACACGACTTTGTTGTGCAAGTTACTGGTTTAACACAGGTACATGGACTTCATCCTTTGCTTCGTTCCGTTAAGTGCCGGAATCCAATTATTTGGCCTCTGCCTCCCCCAAACCAGCCCGGTAACCCCCGTTTTTCCATGTGAACATATGCCTCTGGTGTACTGCAGAGATTTGGGATTGGATTCGTTTAGGGATGTGGGCAGCTGTTCTACTGAAATGTGGACGTCACTTTGGCCCTGCCTGTTGACCTCTCTGGTAACACTGTGCCATCTGGTGTGGAGATGAGAACCTCAGACAGCGTCAAACAGGCAGTGGGCCTCAGTGCTGGAGACCCCCAGGGAGAGGGAGAAAGGTGGCCATAGCCCTGAAGTGTCACTGGCATGGAGCCTGTGAGCTAACATAGATTATTTGGATGAGCACATGATGGCAGCCTATCTGCTTCCTGGATTCACATGCTGAACGACATTCATCCTCGAATCATCCTTAAATCTAGGTGGAGTGGCTTGAGAACACATGTGTGCCCCGTGTATTGTATTGGAGTTTTAATAAATGTGTCTTCATTATTATCTGGTTGATGTCTGTTTTCTCTGCTATACTTTAGCTTCATGAAGGCACAAACCTTGCCCATTTTGCCTCATGAGTGTATCCCAGCTCTTACTTCAGTACCTGGCATATCGTTGTCATTCAGTAACTATTTTGGTATAATTGAATGAACGTTGTCTCCATGGATGTGTAGTGTTCTGCTTTGCTGCTCTATTTCCTTTGCAGGTCAGAGTTGATGTCCATTTCTGTGGCGTTAACTTTGCTGATATTTTGGTCTGCCGTGGTCAATATCAGGAAAAGCCCCATCTTCCCTTCACACCGGGTAAGTATGGGGAGACCAAGAGACTGCTTGAGAAAAAGAAGATACAGGGTTTTCAGAACCATACCCTTGATCTCAGGCAGTGCTCTGTTGGTGTTTGCCTGCCATCAGTGATGGTTCAGTTGGATGTGTCCGTCTGACTGTGAATTAGGGTCACTAGATTGTGAGCCTCATGAGGGCAGATTCTACGCCTGTCTTGCTCAACATTATATCCCCCAGCTTAGCATTGTACGTGGCTCTTAGTAGTTGCTCAATAAATACTCTACGAATAAATGAACAAATGAATTTTCACCAAAATTCTGTTCACTAAAATTATCATTGGTCCTAGTCATTCCTTTTCCTTGCTTGATGTTGCCCCAATTTTGTTTCTTCACCGAAGGATCACAGACATTGGTTTGAAGCTAAAACTTGCAGCCTCACTCACACATTCCCAATAAAACCTAATACCAAAAGATCAGAGAGAAGAAAAGATTGTGGGTTTCTTGGCAGCCCACTCTCTGATTTTTGTTCCTAATCTACTTCTAGATCCAGACATGTGACCAAGTGACTGATTTTTGTTGTTGAAATTTATTTAAAGGGCTATAAGTATAGCTTAGTAAATATATAGCACATGCATATTTTATACAGATATATATTATTAAAGATATAGTGATTGTAAAATACTTACCGTGTTTTGGTCTCAGGGTGTTTGGTTGTGTCTCAACAGTTGGAACCGTTTCCTTCTGTTTGCATTTGCTGAAATGCTGGTTGCAGGGGAAGATGTCATACTCAATTGAGTTATTCCCCGGGCAGCTGAAGTAGGAACCATGATCATTAATTCAGAAATTTCAGAAGTGAAAGAGGAAAGGGCAGAAAGCACCAGTTCATCCAGTTGAGCCAAATACTGTCTGAATAAACACAATTCAATGTCCTTGAGGGCCCTGTAGTCAGCAGAAGAGACTTGAAAACAGATAAATATGATGATCGTCATCATTGGGTGCTACAGGAGGTAAGGTCCCAGTGATTAGGGTCAGAAGTACCTGGTACCTGTGATTCTCTGTGCTTTTGCACATTCTTGAACTTTTCATTTGTGTCATGGGAAGACTGGGACTGCTATAGCTTCCCGGGTTGTGATCATGAAATCTTATGTTTGTATAACACCCTTACCTCTCTACGTGCATATGGAGAGGAGGAGGGGCACCTAAACTCTCTCAGCTCCAAAAGCTGATGGATTGGCCTGTCAGTCTGTTTTCTCATCTCCATGGTGTTGTACTTTACAGATAACCTAATCTTTAAACAATATGTTTTTAGGATTGGAGTTTTCTGGGACAGTATTGGAGACAGGCACAGATGTCAGCACAGTTAAAGAGGTAAATTAGTTGAAGTCTAGGGAATCAATATATATGTAGCTATGAAAAATGTGCTAACTTTATTTGTAGCCAAAGGGTCTTGCTTCTACTGGTTTTTGCCTGCAGACACCAAAGGGAAACCTAAATAGAAAGGCAAGAAACCAATTCTGAATTGGGTAAAATAAGTCACTGGAAGTGCCTGGCTGCCTTAAACTTTTTATTATGAATAAAAGGCAACACCTCGGTCGTTAACCAAGAGGACAGAGAATTTGAGCCTCTTGTGAAATGAAGACTGGGCTTCTAATTCAAATCAACCTTTCCCTTACTCTGTCTCATCATCTCAAATGTTCTCACTCAAATTGGCTTGGCAACCTGGTGGTGGTACCGAGACAATCATTATTTTATTTACTAAACATTAACTCTGAATAGATAATTAAGACCAGTCTGTGTCTTATGGAGTCAGAGATGTGCATTTTTTTTTTTCTATTTTGATTAATTCAGGAAAAGGGAATGCAAGGTCATGTATTTGCACATATCCTTAATGGTATTTTTCCTTTAGGGAGATAGAGTTATTGGCATGAGAAACTTTAATTGTATGGCTGAAGAATGCATCACTGATCAGAAGGTATCCGTACCGCTCAAGATTAATGCTTGGAAATTTTTTTCTCCTTTGTTTTCTTTAATTTCCACCTATCCCTCATTCCAGTCTTCCCCTCTCCTTCTTTTTCTTTGTATTTATTTGGTCATGTCTTGTTTCTCAGTTAAGCACTTCATTTTTTTAAATGTTAAACTCCTCTTCATTAACATGACAACACTTTGCACAGAGCTTTGTTTGTGTTGAGTGTTTTAATGAAGAACAGCATTTTGCTTTCTGAGTCCCTGAGCTGGCTGTTCATTTGGACTGGGTAGTTTTAGTAGAAAAACTGGTTTTGGGCATTGAGCTGGATGTAATGGGCTTCTCCCCACACAAAGCTTATGAAAGACACACCCTGGGAATGGAGCCAGCCAGGGTAGTCTAGTATGGTTGTGCATGGTGTGAATGGTGCCCCCTGGCGATGAACAGTTCACAGTTGTTCTCCCCACCCCCTGCCCCACCGCCCTCTGCCATCTTTATTAAGGGAAAACTGACACATCATACCATTCATCCATCATAGTAGAGTGATCTGTGTTCCATTTTCTACCTGTTGGCTCCTTCCTGAGCCAGATGCCAGCCTTGGGGTTTTGAAGTCTGATGCCTTCGAGTTCTGAACTCTGCCACAGCTTGCTTAGTCTTGACTTCCACTGGGCTTGGTTATGGGCAAGTGTTTCCCTTTGCAAATCAGTCACTGAAACAAATCCTAATATTTACTGAGCAGCCTTTATGACTAGGTACATATGCTTAATCCACAAGTCACTGTTATCTCTTTTATAGAACCTGTGGCAGATCCCAGAAAAGGTCTCCTTACAAGAAGCTGCTGTCCTCCCTATATCCTATGGTACTGCGATTTTTGCTCTTGAGCATCGGGCCCATACACAGCCTGGGTAAGGACCGTGTAGATGACACCAGGCTAGAAAATACCCTTCTCTTGATATCAGAAGTGTCCAGCAAGGCCGTGCACCACCTCTTCCCTTCCCTTCCCTTCCTTTGGCCGAGGAAAGGCCAAAGGGAGGTAGCCACTTGAGACTGGGGTTTTGTGACTGTGAGGACATCCTTCTGTCTGAGAGGAAATGATAGACCATGAACTTGGCCAGTGTGAATTTGGAGAAATACCTCTCTTAAACGTGACCACTCTGGAGATCATCTCATAAAAAAGCATGAAAGTGTAGAGAGTTGGTTTATTCAAACCCATTTTACCCTGACTTTAATAGAGGCCCGTGGTATTTGTTCCTGTGAGGCCTTGTTGAGTATGTTAGGTAGGATATTTCAGAAGAAAAGGTGCTGACGTTTGACTCTTTACCTGGAGCATACATATTGCTTCTTGATGTTTTCAGAGAGCTGACTCAGAATTGCTTCAGAGAGGTGGGTTTGGTTGAGCAGTGGCCATTACATGATCATCACCTTCTAACATTGGGCAGTATCTAATAAGAGAAGGATTTTAAAATAGAATTTCTGGAGAATAAATTGGAATGGTAGCTCAAAGAAAGGGTTGCCACTGATATGAGGGATAGGCTACCTAGAGAGATTTAGGCATCTTTTTCCTGGGAAGTCTTCAAATCTGAACCAAATTAGCATGAATCTAGAAGTCACATCCATAAACCTACAGGGTGGAGAACAGATGTATATGAAGGTTTGAGTGAAATGATCTCTAACATTCTTGCTTTAAAATGTTGAAAATGTTTGTGAAATCATATTACTGGTTGACTTTTGAAGGTTTCTGAAGTAACATTCGTCTTTCTTTGGCACAGAGAAGTTGTTTTAGTGACAGCAGCGGCTGGAGCCACAGGCCTTGCAGTGATAGATGTGGCAACAAATGTTCTTCAGGCCAAGGTATTTGTATGTTAGAGTCTCCATTAAAAAAAAATCCTAACTCCAGTTTTCAAACATACATATATTTATTCCAACAACATATTCATTCATTGGTTAAAAATCATGTGCAAGGCACTGGGGATATAAAGTAACCCAGAGCAGGGTCTTGCCATCTATTTTCTTACAGACTAGGGAGGGGGCCTAGAAGCAAATCACTCCTCCTTCCAGTTACTAGGCCCTGGCAAGGTCTGACTCACTTCATGCCTTCTGCACATGCTATTTTCTCTACCTCTAATGCTCAGAGCCGTCGTTCAGATTTAAACTCAAACATCACTTTTTCAGAGAAGTATTCTCTGTCCCTCAGTCTAGGTGAGTCCCCTCTCCCTCCTCTGTACATATAATTTTATAGCACCCTCTACTTCTCTTTCATAATACAGAGCTCAGGGTGTGGTTACTTGTGTCATTATTGGGTTATTGTCTCCCTCTTACTGGACTGTAGTCCCCATAAAGGCAGTGACAGTGTCTCTTTGGTTCATCCCTGTAGTCCTGCACCTAGCATGGTGCCTAGAACACAGTAGGCCCTCAAGAACTATTTCACTATTTCTTAAATGAATGAATGAATGAATAATGGAAAAAGACTTAGGTCTCTTCAGAAGCATCTTTCTGAAGCTGTGAGTGTTGGAAAAGGGGGACTTCTTGGAGAAGGTGGACATTTAAACTGACTTAAAGAATGGGTGGCAATTGAATAGAGGAAGAAGGGAAGTGAAGGCCTTTTTTAGTGGTGGGAGGGCTTATTAGAAGACAGAGAAGTAGGAACTAGCATGGTACATTCAGAGAATTGCAAATAGCATCTCTGGAGCCAAGGACCTGGGTTGAAATGGTGGGAGGTGACTCTAGAGAGGAGGGCAGAGATAAGGTCATGAGGGGCCTTGCTTGGGCTGAAGAATTTGAACATTTATTGGAAGCTATTGGGAGCATTTGAGGATTTAAAGTAGGGAAGTGACATGATATTTTTGCATTTGGAAAAGTTCAATCCGGTAGCCATGGGGATGAGGGATAGGGGAAAGGTCAAGCATAGTCTGGAAGCAATAGGACAGGCTCTTGGAGCAATCCAAGCCAGGATTAGGATGGGATACCTGAACCAACAATGGAAGCAATGCATTGAGAGATACTGACATGGAAAAAAATAGATAATTTGGTACCTGGAGAGCATCCTGCTCTAGTCAAAAGAACAAGGCCTTTAAAGTTACCCTGACATAGGTTCAAATTCCAGCTCCGCCTCCAGCTTAATATCGTCAGTTTTCTCCCTTGTAAACGAATGCTTTCTCCGTGAAGTTGTTGTGGGAATATTGAGATTACACGTGCAATGCCTATTAGAGGGCAGGGCATGTCAGTTAGAATCACTTTAAAAAGAATCCTGTTATTATTAGACATTGAGTGGGAAGGAGCAAACTAAGTTAACTCGTGGAGTTGCCATCTATTGAGACTGAGAACACGGGCAGGAAGAGTGAGTTGGGTTTTGGCCGTGTTGAATGTGAGGTTCCTGTGGAGCATGCAGTTGGATATCCAGAAGGCAGCTAGGTATATATAGGTTTGGAGATAACTGGATTGGTCTGGAACTCCTTTAGGGGACATCTCTCCTTTCTCATATTAAGTTCCATTTGGGAAGGACATGTGAGTTCTGAAAGTAATCATAGATATCAGGAAGCTCCTCAAGTGATATCAACACATTTCACGTTAAAAGGATGAGCTTTTAGCTCCTGTTTGGGGAAGAAACTGTAATTGGCTTTATTGTCTAGAGCTATTGGTTATTTAACATTTCTAGGAAGATAAAATTATACAAATTGTTTTAAATAGTTATAAATTGTTATAAATAGTAGAGAGAAAAGCTCACTTTAATTAATATGTTAAAATTAATCTATGCTGTATTTTCTTTAACAGCAATAATGGTTTTAAACAAAAGCAAACAAAAATATAAATGTTACCATGCCACCTATGTGGAACAGGTCATTTTGATTACACCTTGAGTCTACAGCATTTCATATTGCTTCCAAAGTGCCTCCACAGCAATTATCTTACCCTTGATCCTGAAAAGCCCCCGGGAAATGGGTAGTGTAAGTGTTTATTATCCCTATTTCACAAATCAAGAAAGCGAGGCACCAAGAGAGAAAATGGTTCACTGCAGGTCTCATGGAGACCCAGTGAGAATCTTGGGATTCAATTCGGGTGCCTGACCCTAGAGCAGTGTCTGCCCACTGTGTCACTGTGTGCTAATAGCCCTCAGTGAACTGCAGCTATTTCAGGGTTCCACCAGGGAGCATTTGAGGGAAGCATTCAGTTTCAAATAGCTATGAGTCAGTTTGGAATCTTTCAAGGGCACCAGTGTTCTTGGAGTATTCCATTGCAAATTCACCTTGAGACTAAAGTGCTTGGGTTGGTGGGTGCTGCCCCATCATGAGGCACGTCTAGGCAATACTTGAGTGTTCGCAGCTTTTCTGAAGACTTCCAAACCCTAGACTTCCCCACAGTATGGCCCACCACCATCTATGCCATCTGTGTCTGGCCTTAGGTATGGTTTTCTCCTAGGCTGATGGAGTGGAAAAGCATGGGCTTTGGAGTAACGCAGCAGTGGGCTTGAATAGTTCTAACACCTGCTACCTGGACGACCCTGGTTGATTGCTCAACCTCTCTGAGTCTGTGTCCCTGCAGAATGGTAGTAATTATACTTCCTTGATAATGTTCTTATGAGGTTCAAATAGAATAAATGATTGCATATGTGTAACAATGGCTTCAATTTACCTAACACTTTGTTTTCCAAGTGCTTTATCTACAGTGTACCATTTAATTATTTTTCTTTTTTTTCTCTTGAGCTTGTGCCTGGAGATAGTTTTTAAAATGTCTTACTTTACTGATGAGGTAACTGAAACCTTGAGAAGCCAGCAAACAGAATGGAGGTTAAATACATGGACTCTGGAGGTGAATTACCTGGGTTTGGGCTCCAGCTCTGTCTCCCATTTTTTTTTTGTCTGAGACAGAATTTCGCTCTTGTTACCCAGGCTGGAGTGCAATGGCGCGATCTCAGTTCACCACAACCTCCACCTCCTGGGTTCAAGTAATTCTCCTGCCTCAGCCTCCCGAGTAGCTGGGACTACAGTCGTGTGCCACCATGCCCAGCTAATTTTTGTATTTTTAGTAGAGACGGGGTTTCACCATGTTGATCAGGATGGTCTCGATCTCTTGACTCCTAAAGTGCTGGCATTATAGGTGTGAGCCACCGCATCCGGCCTGTCTCCCATTTTTTGTCACCTTCCTTGGGTAACAAGTTACTTAACTTCTTTTGCCTCAGTTTCTTCATCTACAAAACCAGGATAATGATACTGTATATTTCATTGGGCTATTATAATTAAATGAGTTATTCATATATGTAAAACATTCAGAGTAGTAACTGGCAAATAGTAACAAAATGGATTAGTTCTTACTAAGTAATTTGCCTAGGGTAACATAACTAGTGAGTGGCAAAGCCAGGATTTGGACTAAGGTCTCTCTAACCTCAAGATTTTTCTATTGAATCATGTTTTACCCTCTGGGAAGTCATTCCTTACCCTCTAGATCTAGATTGGGTGCCTTTTGTTTACATTTCTGGACCCCTCTGTATTTCCCCCATCACTCTGCTGTATCTTGCTTTCTTAGCTCTAAAGCATCCATCTTGTATCCTTACTACTTAATTCATAGTAGGTGCCTCAATAAATGGTGGTTTTCATTTGTATCTGAGAAGACTTTCTGAGTGTCTCTCAAACCACCTTCTAGTTACCCCATTAGGGTTCCAGGATTTCTAGAAATGTGGACCTCATGGCCAGTAGGGCATGGAGGGGCCAGTAGGATGGTCTGTGTGTTGGACTTGATGTGTGGGCTCAAGGCCAACGCCAGGGCAGCAAAGTCACAGTGATTTCCTTGAGTAGCACTGTTTGGCTGGAGTTGGGGTAGGTGGGGTGCCCCTTTCTTGGGACACATTCTGGGTAATCAGATACCTTATGTTCTTGATGCAGGTAATAGCTGCTGCTGGAAGTGACGAGAAGTGCAAGCTGGTGCTGCAGAGGGGTGCGCAGTCCAGTGTGAACTACAATCAGGGCAGCCTGAAGGATGCAGTGAGGAACCTGGTGGGCGAGGGCGGGGTGAATGTGGCCATCGACATGGTGGGAGGAGACGTCTTCCTGGAGGCTCTCCGCAGGTGTGTGGGGTGGTCTGCCGAGAGTGAGCTCGAGCTGAAACCTTTCCTGATCTCTGCCTTCCTTCTGGCCTTGCTTCTCTCTCATCTTTGCTGTTCACTTCTCCTGTAGGCATCAGCATCAACGAGAACAGCTGAGTGGGTGGGTGAAAAGGAATAGAAGCAGAGAAAATCAGGAAATGCTTATATATAGCAAAAACAAAATACCCAACTGGAAAATATCCAAAAAATGACTGCAGACTCTCTAGTTGGCAATGCCAAATGCTTTAGAAATTATGCATGTGTTAAATTCAGCTATGCCAGCTCCCACTAACTACTTTATATCCATGTCTGTGGGCAATTCTTGCAGAGGGTATTGTTCAGATATTAGAATTACTGGGGTGGCAATTCCCCTTTTCCCATTTCACTGTGGACCAGCGTACAGGCTCTTCTGATCTTACTGCTTTCTAAAGCAGCCAGCAGTGTAGATACTTCCTTGACTTGTTTTATCTAAAAAATATAACTGGAGATTTAGTAGGAGTGTTGTATCACACCAGTTCTCATTCTGTTTTCAACCAAGGATTCTGGAGTAGACTCTGATAGCATTGGTTTCATTTCTCATGTCATCCTGGCAAGCGTAATTTTGTAGTTTATCTCAGTTTCAAGTAGGAGCAGCAGAAGCAGAGAGAGCAGCCGACCCACAAAAGGGATCCAGTTGGTTCTCTAGCCCCTGAGCTGAATGGCAGGCAGTCTATATGTTTGTTCATCACTGCACCGTGCCTGGTGCTGTGCTTAGAGAAAAAGCAAGGCGAGTGTGTAGTTCAAGTGGAATGCCAGGAGAGAGAGCTGGTAAAACTCTCCCATTTCTTGCCTTCCTCCTTGCCTTCTGGATAATTGTGTTTTAGCAATAGCTTCTCATTTCCCTTCTAAAGAATAAAAGCAAAAAGCAAAAACCAAACAAATATACACACATTTTATATCAAAGATGTTTGCAGAAGTTGTTTCTGTACCTCATTGCTCAATGGTACTGTAGGGGACTTTTCATACTGGGCTGCAGAATACTTGTGAATTTCTGTAGATTATTTAAAATTCTCTGAAGAGACACATGCATTAAAGGAATCCTAAATCCTAAAGTAAGTCTTTGTATGAGGCAAATGGTTCTTCCCTCATTAAAGTGTGTGTGTATATATATATATATATTTTTGCTGAGAAACCCAAAGTAATAAAGGATGGTTCACTCCTGCCAGTTTGCAAGGTCAAGAGGAGTTCCCAGCTGTGGATTTAATACATGTTGGTTTTTTTTTTTTTAATGGTGGTAAAACATGCCATAACCTAATATTTATCATTTTAATGATTTATAAGTGTGCAATGCACTGGTATTAAATACAGTCATAATGTTGCATAATCATCCCTAACAAAAACTCTGTACTTGTTAAACATTAACTGCCTCTTTCCCCTTCCCCAACCCCTGGTAAACTCTGCCCTTTCTTTCTCTGTGAAAATTAATGTACCTTGCTTTTTCTTTTCATTCTCCTATTTTTTTATTATGGTAAAAAACAATAACATAAAATTTTCCATCTTAACCATTTTCAAATGTATGGTTCAGTAGTGTTAATTATATGCACATTGTTGTGTGACAGATCTCAAGAACTTTTTCATCCTGTAAACCTGAAACTATAGCCATTAAACCACATCTCTCCTTTCCTCCTTTTTCTAAGCCCTTGGTAACCACCATTACACTTTCTTTTCCTATGACTTTGACTAATTTAGATACCTCCTGTAAGTGGAATCATACAGTATTTGTCTTTTTATGTTTGGCTTATTTCACTTAGCATAATGTTCTCAAGGATCATCCATGTTATCGCATGTGACGGGATTTCTTTCCTTTTTAAGCCTGAATAATATTTCATTATATGTATATATCACATTTTGCTTGTCAGTTATCTGTTGATGGACACTGGGTTGCTTCTACCTCTTGGCTATTGTGAATACTGCTGCTATGAATATGGGTATGCAAGTATCTCTTTGAGACCTTGCTTTCAGTTCTTTTAGTTATATATCAGAAGTGGAATTGCTAAACCTATTTTTAATTTTTTGAGGAACCTTCATACAGTTTTCTGTAGTAGTTGCACCATTTTATAATCCTGCCAACAGTGCTCAAGGGCTTAAATTTCCCTTGCCAACATTTTTCACTTACTATTTTATGAGACTAATGGGTGTGAATGTATGTTGCTTTTTTATAATTTCTTTTTCTTCTTCTCTGTCTCCTCAGCCTGGCATGGGAGGGCAGGATTGTGGTGGTGGGATTTGCTGGAGGAAACATTGCTTCTGTGCCAGCCAACCTTCTACTCCTGAAGAATGTCTCTGCCATGGGCCTGCACTATGGTCAATACAAAGTAACAAAGTTCCATGTCTTCTCCAAGAGCCTGTCTTCATTGCTTCAGTACTGCCAGCAAGGGCGCATACAACCATATGTCGGAATGGTTTTCAAGCTGGAGGAGGTGAGACGTACTTAAGGGATGTGATGCAGATGAGGCCAGGAAATACTTTGTGTCAAGCTGTTGGGCATAAATTTATCTCTGGATGCTATAAATCCTCCTTTTATAAAATAAGGTGAAAATGCAGCACAAACTAGTGGAATTGCACAGGAGTTGGGGCCACTGAATTTTTCCCAGTCTTCTGGGTTGTATGGCAGTAGACTCAGGCCCAGTGTGAATCTGAATCCCTAAAGGCCATGTGAAGCTGAAATTTGAGGGCTCTGTCTGCATCCCTGCTCTCTCAAATAGGGGAAAGTTACGGTACTTTAGAACATGATTTACACGTGTTGATATGAACTTTGAACTCTACAACATACAAGTCTAAGAAAGTGCTTGGTGTGACATTTGGTTTTAAAATATAGATGCTTTAAAGCACAACCAGATGATCTAAGTTGGGGTTCTGTGAGAAGAACACTAAATCATGCCTGGCATCATGAGACGGTAATTCATCCATTAGTCACTGTAGTTAATTTTGTTGGCTATTCACTCCCTTTTTTCTTTCCGCCCAATCTCATTAATGTGGCTTATACTTCCTCCAAAGTGTAACTGTAAGCATGCATATGCAATATAGTTGTAAATGTGAATCTGTTAGGCATTCACTGTGAAGTCTTTATTATTTTTTTGACTTAATTTGTTTTAATGTTCAAAAAACTGTCTTGGTAATTCCTGTCAGCCATAGATGGAGGTGATGTTTTGTTCAAATGCAGATTAGTGGAGTCCAAGCTGTCGGTGCCAGACTTCATGGCTAACCAGCCTTCCATGGTTGTTTCTTCCTGTGAGGAGACACATTCTTTTCAAACATGGCTTTTTTCTTTGTCTTTTTAGTATGTAAGTCAGGAAGATGGTGTTCAGTGGTGAAGAGAACCTAACTCGCCAGTAGAATACTGGTTGGATGCCAGTCACAGCTTCGTCCCTCCAGCCGTGTCATTTTGTGGAAGTCCCCTTGCTTTTCTAACTTCAGTTTCCACCTCTCTAAAATTAAGTGGAAGGATGTTATGAGTAGTTTTCAGACCGTGCTGCAGGAGCCACAGCAGGGATGTGGGGCTGGAGGCAGCAGGTGTAGATGTGAGCTGCTTGTTCCCTGGGACACCGTCGCTGCTGGAGTTTGAGTAGCTGCACATTTTAACTACTTTGTTCAAACTTTTAAGAAAAGGTCTTAAAAACTTGAAAACTTGAAAACCCCAAGTTCTGAGTCCCCGTCCATCCTGCGGCTTTTATCATGTGACTTCTAACTGGACATTTGCTTTACCTGAGGCAATACCCGTTGATAAGGGCTAAGGACAATCAGGTATACGGAAGTGGAAACAAGTGTCAGTTTGAACTGTCTCTTCTCCCTCAAGGTCTTTTAGGTGCTGTTGAGGCAGGAATGAAAGCCAGAGGTAGATTATCGTTTTAATTATCCCGGTTGAAGTTCTCTCTCTTCTGTAAACATGAATTGACTATGTAATTACTAACCACCGGTCAGCTTCCATTTGCCTTTCTCCTTTCCAGTGAGGGCTCAGCATGTGGGATTTATAGAGTTGTTCTCACTCTGCTGCCCTTGGTGTAATTGGGTGGCTCTTTAGGCCATGCTCCCTAAGACATTTCAAGCATCTCATTCATACACCATCCATTTACCGTTTCTTCTTTTTCTGTTTCTTTCACTATGCAAACCATTTAGAGGATTAATAATAGGAATGGCAGCTCATACACATTAGGTGCTTACTACGGGTCAAGAACTATGCTAAACACTTTACATGCATTATCTCCTTTAACCTTCACAACAACCCTTTGAGGTCTCAGCAACTTTATTACATTTTACAGATGAAAGAATCAGGACTTCTAGAGGCTAGGAGCCTTGCCCAGTGATAGGTAGGAAGTAAATCTAGTCTCGGTCCATCTGATGTCAGAATCTGGGCTTCTTATGACTGTGTCAAACTCTCTCCTCAAACAAGCCAAGAAGTCACTTCTGAGAAGCTTTATTTTATAGAATGAAGTTTATTTATTTATCATAGAATTAGCTGTGTGAAAGAACGATGTTATAGTTAAAATAACCAGTACTCTTATATTTTCCTGGGCAGTACCAGAATTTATATATTTTGTTCTTTGTTCTTTTGAAAATGAAGATGGTTAAATGGATATATAATTAATTTCATTGAACTTTAAAGCCTGGGTAAGAAAAATATGAAATGAGCAAATTAGTAAACATGTAAAGTGTTTAACATACTGGAAAAAGTTTTTTATCAGGACCTGTTTAGGTTTGGAAAATGACCACTGTACTGTATATAGAGAAAATACAAACTAAAAAGCACTAGTGAATCTGACTGGCTTGTATTTTCTCCTGAATATGTGTACTTGCAGATTTAACCTTAGTAGTTGATATCAATATGACCACAAACTTTGCACCGTAGATTTTTGAGTAGGCACAAGGTGTGAACTTACGTAGGACTCTGCTTCTCCTTTATTTACTTGTGATTACTTGTCCAGTGCCTGTCTTTCCCATAGAGCATAAACTCTGTGCAAGTAGGGTCATGTGCTATCTGCACCTCGATGTCTCCAGCTTCTGGCAGACACTCACATATCTATTGAATGACTGTGTATGAGTGTGGGGCTCTGGGCTCAGACCAGCAAAGTTCAGACGCTGTGGGCAAATTACACATCTTTGTGCCTTAGTTTTCTCATCTGTAACAGGAGCAGCAATATACCCTGCCTCCTAGGGTGATTATGAGGATTAAATAAGATGATACGTGTAAAAGCACTTAATGAATATAGTAACTTTTTAAAAGCATAAGATATTGCCATGTTAAAATATGGAGTTGAGCTTTTTCAGTTCCCCTCAACTGTAACATTTTTGCATTGATATCTCAGAGGGAAGGATTATAAGACAGTCTTTAGATTTTGAATGCTACTTAGAATTTATTATTTTCTGAAGGATTGTATCCATTCTGTGGTGGGTGGATAATGAATTGGTCCTGTGATCTGTCCAGAGGAGGGCATTATTTAGATGTGCAGTGTCTGTTTTCTGTATGGAGCGGTCCCCGAACATGTCAGCTTGACATGGTATTTAACCTCACAGATCTGAACTTATTTATTATTTAAAGGTCAGGTGAGATCATCATATGAACAGATGGATAGAAATTGTTAATGGATAGAAATTGTTTGCTTGAAATTTTCTCTGTGTATCTGTGGCATATTCTTAAAAATGAAACTACTCTTTTAATTTAGAAGGTCTATTAATTATAACCCATTGTTCTAGACCCAGTTTGTGAAACTCTCCATATCTGCTGGCCCCTCCTGCCCCAGGTCTTGGCCACTTATCACGCTTTTCCAGTGATGACTCCTGTAGCTGATCCTATGGTTCATACAGCCCAAACCACTATCCCTGGGATGCAGCTCCTAACATCGTTAATTGCCTCGTGCTTTCCTGGGTTGGGAGCTGATCCTAGAGGCAAGGGCTCTATTCTGCTCATCATACAGGAGCTTCTGCAGCTCTGGTGCAGAGGTTTGATCCAAATGGACCTGTTGAAGCCTCTGGCTTTCCCAGAAACTGTATGCAGGGGCTGGGCAATGCAGTCCAGAAGTATGGGTATTTCACTCCATTGAGCAAGTTTTTCATCAGGAGGAATGAAAGGAGATAAATCGTTTGCTTTTTCTCTTCCCTGTTGACTGTTTCATATGGCTCCCGCTTCTTTTTTTTTTTTTTTTCAGATGGAATTTTGCTCTCGTTGCCTAGGCTGGAGTGCAGTGGCGTGATCTCGGTCACTGCAACCTCTGCCTCCTGGGTTCGAGTGATTCTTCTGCCTCAGCCTGCCAAGTAGCAGGGATTACAGGCACCTGCCACCACACCAGGCTAATTTTGTATTTTTAGTAGAGATGGGGTTTCACTATGTTGGCCAGGCTGGTCTCAAACTCCTGACCTCAGGTGATCGACTCGCCTCGGCCTCCCAAAGTACTGGGACTACAGGCGTGAGCCACTGCACCCAGCATTTTTTTTTTTTTTGTGAACAATCATTGCTACTATCCAGTGGCTTCTCTATAGATGTCCCGTGAGAACAACAGCCAACTGCATGTCCCCCTGAAGCTACAACCAATTCAAAATCAGTAACACAGTGCCCTGTAGTTTCTCTCCTTCTTTCATTGATTTGCTTCACTTTTTCCTTTACTCTTGCCTCTCTGGGATTGCAACCCTTAGGGATGCATTAGGGCATAACTTTTGATTAGGTTCTATTTTCTAAGGGCCAGGCTGATGCTCAACTTCAAAAATTTATTTATTTTTATGTTTAGTACCACATTGCCTGACTTTTTAAAAAAAGTTAAGTTTGTTGAGATATAATTTACATATAATAAAATTCACCCTTTTTAGATGGACAGTTCTCTGAGTTTTGACAAACCTGTAGAGCATATAGCTACCCCACCACAGTCAAGATATAAGAACATTTCCGTCACCCCCAAAAGTTCCCTTGTGTGCCTTGTAATCAGTCTCCTTTTCCTTCTCCACAGCTACTGGTAGTCACTGACCTGTTGTCTTCCTGCATAATTTTTCTTTTCCAGAGTGTCGTGTAAATGAAATCA
Organism: Aotus nancymaae; assembly: GCF_030222135.1. Lineage (NCBI taxonomy): Eukaryota > Metazoa > Chordata > Mammalia > Primates > Aotidae > Aotus > Aotus nancymaae. The sequence goes on along the minus strand of NW_026988523.1, from coordinate 10,438,280 downwards.
TACAGTATGTAGCCTTTTGAGTTTGGTTTCTTTCTCTTTGTGTAATGCTTCTGAGGTGTACCATGTTGCTGTATGTGTCAGTAATCCATTCCTTCTTATTGCTGAGTAGTATTTCATTGTATGGATGTACCACAGTTGTAAAATTTTTCATTCGTCAGTATACAGACATTTGATTGTGTTCAGTTTTTGGTGATTATAAATTTATCTTCTATAAACATTCACGACAGGTGTAGACATATGATTTTATGTATTTTAGGACTGAAATTTCTGGGCTATATGCTAGATGTATGTTTAAAACAATTTGCACAGATTTTTTTTTTTTTCGAGACGGAGTTTCACTCTTTTTACCCAGGCTGGAGTGCAATGGTGCGATCTTGGTTCACTGCAACCTCCGCCTCCTGGGTTCAGGCAATTCTCCTGCCTCAGCCTCCTGAGTAGCTGGGATTATAGGCACGTGCCACCATGCCCAGCTAATTTTTTGTATTAGTAGAGACGGGGTTTCACCATGTTGACCAGGATGGTCTTGATCTCTTGACCTCATGATCCACCCGCCTCGGCCTCCCAAAGTGCTGGGATTACAGGCTTGAGCCACCACGCCTGGCACAGATGTTTAATTGATTTTACTTTTCTCCTCATTCTCCAGTGTTGCCCAGATAACATCATGAAGCAAGAATGATATGAGGCAAGGATTGAATTGTAACTGCTTCTGAATGATAATGTTAAAATAAATCTGTGCAGAATTCTAAAAATAACAGATGTTGATGCCCCTTCAAAAGTAGACAACTTCAACGATATCAGCAGCTCTTTCTCTATGCCTCAGTTATTCAATATCAATTCTGTTTCAGTCTCCATATCCTATGACTTTGAAGACAAGGCCACTGATACCACATTCCTACCAAAGCCTGTATCACACAGGTTTTCTATTTCTTTTGCTGTATTCTGGATTAGAAACTGGTGCTCTGGCATAAAAATGTGCCCAAAGTTGAGCTGTCTGTTTTAACATTTTGGGATTTTGCTTGTATTGGTTTGCTACTACATGTTTAGCTTTTAATCAGTTGGCAAACTATTTTCCACAGTGCTTGTGCCATCTTGCATTCCCTGTGTATGAGAGTTCCAGTCGCTCTGCATCTGCCAAAACTTAGTCTTGTCAGTTGTTTCCTTGAATGTTCGCCATTTCATTAGATTTGTAGAGGATCTAAGATTTAGATAAACTTAGATCAGTGATGTGATGAATATAATTAACCTTAACAACATACTGCTAGCCAAAAGTTTTTACCTTTTAAAAACAATCCCATTTCTGTAGGCTGGGGTTGAACCTCCTTAAAGCATAAGTCTCACAGGGCCTGTAAAACAATAGCACAATGAAAAAAACAGTATCTAGGTAACAACTAATATGATGAGTAGAACAGTACCTAACACCTCCTCAATGTTAACATCAAATGTAAATGGCCTAAATGTTCTACTTAAAAGATACAGAGTGGCAGAATGGATAAAGAGCCACCAACCAAATATTTGCTATCTTCAAGAGACTCTCCTAACACAAAAGGATTCATGTAAATTCAAAATAGAGGAGTGGAGAAAGAGGTTCCACACAAATGGAAACCTAAAGCAGGCAGGAGTAGCTGTTCTTATAGACAAAACAGACTTTAAAGCAGCAGCAGTTAAAAAAAAATACAAAGAAGGACATTATGTAATGACGAAAGGATCAGTCCAACAGTAAGTTATTATAATCCTGCATTTATATGCATCTAACACCGGAGCTTCCAGAGTTACAGAACAATTACTGCTAGACCTAAGAAATGAGATAGTAATATAATAATAGTGGGGGACTTCAGTACTTCACTCATAGCAGTAGACAGATTGTCAAGACAGAAAGTCAACAAACAATAGACTTAAACGATACCCTAGAACAAATAGACTTAACAGATATTTACAGAACATTGTACCCAACAACTGTAGTACTCTACATTCTTCTCATCAGCACATGGAATATTCTCCAAGATAAATCATATTTTAGATCACAAAACAAGTCTCAATAAATTTAAGAAAATCAAAATCATATCAAGTATCTTCTCAGACCACAGTGGAATAAAACTGGAAATCAACTTCAAAAGCATCCCTCAAAACTATACAAATACATGGAAATTAAATAATCTGCTCTTGAATGATTTTTTGGTTAACAATGAAATCAAGAAGGAAATTAAAAATTCTTTGAAATGAATAATACTGATGCAACTTATCAAAATCTCTGGGATACAGCAAAAGAAGTGCTATGAAGAAAGTTCATAGCATTAAATGCCTACATCAAAAAGCATAAAAGAAGAGGACAAATTGACAACCCAGTGTTACACTCAAGGAACAAGAGAAACAAGAACAAACTAAACCCAAACCCAGCAGAAGAAAAGAAATAAGAAAGATCAGAGCAGAGCAAAATGAAATTGAAACAACAACAACAAAATACAAAGATAAATGCAACAAAAGCTGGTTCTTTGAAAAGATAAACAAAGTTGGCAGACCATTAGCAAAATTACCCAAGGAAAGAAGAGAGAAAATCCAAATAAGCCCAAATAGAAATGAAACTGGAGATACTACAAATGATACTACAGAAATACAAAAGATCATTCAAGGCTACTGTGAACACTAGTACAAACTAGAAAATCTAGAGGAAATGGATAAATTCCTAGAAACATACAGTCCTCCTAGATTAAATCAGGAAGAAACAGAAACCATGAACAGACCAATAACAAGAAGAGAGATTGAATCAGTAATAAAAAAAATTGCCAACAAAAAAAAGGAGTCCAGGACCAGATAGATTCACAGCTGAATTCTGCCAGACATTCAAAGAAGGATTGGTACCAAGCCCAGTGAAACCGTTCCAAAAGATAAAGAGGAAATGGTCCATAAGTCATTCTATGAAGCCAGTATCACCCTAATACCCAAACCAAGAAAGGACATAACAAAAAAAGTAAACTACAGACCAATTTTCCTGGTGAATATAGAGCAAAAGTCCTTAATGAAATACTAGATAACCAAATCTAACAGCCCATCAAAACTATAGCACATCATGATCAAGTGGGTTTCATCCCAGGGATGCAGGGATGGTTTAACGTATGCAAGTCAATAAATGTGGTACATCACATAAAAAGAATTAAAAACAAAAACTATATGATCATTTCAATAGATGCAGAAAAAGCATTTGATAAAATCCAGCATCACTTTATGATAAAAACCTCAATAAAACAGGCATAGAAGGGACTTACCTCAAAGTAATAAAAGCCATATGTGACAAACCCACTGTCAACATCATACTGAATGGGGAAAAGTTGAAAGTATTCCTGTTGAGAACTGGCACAAGACAAGGATGCCCACTTTTAGTACTTCTATTTAACATAGTACAGGAAATCCTAGCCAGTGCAGTCAGGCAAGAGAAAGAAATAAAGGATATCCAAAATGGAAAAGAGGAAGCCAAATGGTTGCCATTTGCTGATGATATGATTGTATACCTAGAAAACCCTTAAGACTCATCCAAAAAGCTCCTAGATCTGAGAAACGAATTCAGTAAATTCTCAGAATACAAAATCATTGTACACAAGTCAGTTGCACTACTGTACACCAACAGTGACTAAGCTGAGAATCAAATCAAGAATTCAGTCCTTTTTATAATAGCTGCAAAACAAACAAACAAACAAAAAACTCCTCCAAAAACCCAAGGAATGTACTTAACCAAGGAGGTGAAAGATCTTTACAAAGAAAATTGCAAAACACTGTTGAAAGAAATCATAGATGACACAAGCAAATGGAAACATATCCCATGCTCATGGATGGGAACAATCAATATTATGAAAATGACCTCCTGCCCAAAGCAATCTACAGATTCAATGCAATTCCCATCAAAATATCATCATTCTTCACATACCTAGAAAAAAAATTCCTAAAATTCATATGAAACCAAAAAAATGCCCACATAGCCAAAGCAATACTAAGCAAAAAGAACTAATCTGGAGGCATCACATTACCCGACTTCAAATTATACTGCAAGGCCATAGTTGCCAAAACAGCATGCTACTGGTTTAGGCACATAGACCAATGGAACAGAATAGAGAACCTAGAAATAAAGCCCAATTCTTACAGTCAACCGATCTTCAACAAATCATACAAAAACATGAATTAGGGAAAGGAGACCCCATTTAGTAAATGATACTGGGAAAACTGGCAGGCCACATGTAGAAAAAACAAACTGGATCCCTATCTCTCATCTTATACAAAAATCAACTCAAGATGGATCAAAGACTTAAATCTAAGACCTGAAAAACTTCTAGAAGATAACATCAGAAAAACTCTTCTAGACATTGGCTTAGGCAAATAAATCATGACTAAGACCCCAAAAGCAAAAGCAAATGCAACAGAAAACGAAAAATAAATAGATGGGACCTAATTAAACTGGAAAGCTTCTGCACAGCAAAATAAATAATCACCAGAGTAAACAGACATCCCACAGAGTGGGAGAAAATATTTGCAAACTATGCATCTGACAAAGGACTAGTAACCAGAATCTACAAGAAACTCAAACAAATCCGCAACAAAGGAACAAATAATTCCATCAAAAGTGGGGGAAGGACATGAATAGACATTTCTCAAAAGGAGATATACAAACAGCCAACAAACATATGAAAAAATGTTCAACATCACTAATAATCAGGGAAATGCAAATTAAAATCAGAGATACCATGTTACTCCTGCAAGAATGGCCATAATTAAAAAGTTAAAAAACAACAGATGTTGGGGTGGATGTGGTGAAAAGGTAACACTTTTACACTGCTGGTGGGAATGTAAATTAGTACAACCACTATGGAAAACAGTATGGAGATTCCTTAAAGAACTAAAAGTAGAACTGTCGTTCAATCCAGCAGTCCCACTATTGGGTATCTACACAAAGGACGAGAAGTCATTATATGAAAAAGACATGCACATACATGTTTTTAGCTGCATAATTTGCAATTGCAAAGATACAGAACCCACCTAAGTGCCCATTAACCAGTGAGTGGATAAAGAAAATGTGGTATATTTACATCGTGGAATTCTCAGCCACAAAAAGAAATTTTAAAAATGCCTTTTGCAGCAACTCGATGAAGCTGGAGGTCATTATTCTAAGTGAAGTAACTCAGGAATGGAAAATCAAACATCGTATGCTCTCACTTATAAGTGGGAACTAAGCTATGAGGACTCAAAGGCATAAGAGTGACATTAATGAACTTTGGGGTCTTGAGGCAGAAGATTGCAGTGAGGATGGATAAAAGGCTACATATTGGGTACCAGGTATACTGCTGGGTGATCGGTACGCTAAAATCTCAGAAATCACCACTAAGTAACTTATCCATGCAACCCAAAACCACCTGTACTTCAAAAACTATTAGAAAAAAACCCAGTCCCACTCATCTCAGATATATTCATTAATTCATGATTTATTTTATTCATCAAACATTCACTGTATGTCAGTCAATAAAAAGTAAGATTTAGTCTTGCTCATAGTTTATTTTTTAGTTGGGAAGATCTCAAGGGAAGAGCCAGTTTCTAATGAATGCACACATCAATATGATATATTTAGAAAACTCTAAGTTACTTTGATTATTCCTGATTGAAGAACTAGTTAAAAATTCCAACAGCAGAAGCTTCATATCCTGAAACAAAAGCAATGTTCTTATCCTGCTCCAAATGCCAGGTTGCATTTCTCCAGAGACAAATTTAATTATGGCTTCATCCAACTGAAAGCAGAAAACCAGGGTGCTGGGAACAGCCTGTGTATCTATTATATCTAGGCATCAGTATTGTGCAGTCTTCCTCTCTGTAACACAGCCTGCAGAATCCAGGAGGAAAGTGTCCCTAGGCTATCTGAAGTAGCTATCAAAAGACTGGTCTAAAGCTGTACACTTTACTTTTCCATTTCTCACTCAGATCCTTATTACCTTGATTAAACTTCCAGTCCTTAAACACCACTGAGAGTCAGTCTGTTTTCCCAGCCTGGACAGAGACCACCAGGTAGAAAGGGACAGAGTCGGGTTATTTTTAGAAGCAGCTACAGTTACAACAGAAGTGGCAACTGGACATGGAGAGGTGACAGAATATCGCAAAAACAGAAGGTAAAATAATGGATGTTCAAAATTTTGAAATGCTCAAGTCATGGAACAAGAAGATTATGCTTTCCCCCAGTATTCTCTGTTATAGAAGTCACAGAAATATGTGACACATTCTAATAAAGATTCATATGCAACATGATTAAAATTAGCTTGAGCATTTGAGGGGACAGCTTTCTTTTTATGTTAACATTTATTTGCAGAAGATCCTTCATTCCCTTAGGATGCCAGGCAAAAACATATCACTAGCTTTAATAATATTTATTTTCTCAAGTATTTTCTATTGTTGGGTTATGACACATCTCTGGGAACAAGTGACTTCTAACTGACAGGGAGAGTGATGCAGCTGTGAGTCACCTGGAAATGACTGACAAGTGGGATGAGTGTTTCAAACATCTGTCTTAGACCTCTTCCACCTCCTTGTCAAGAGTCTAAATTTGCTTAGATGGGAAAGGTCTCTGTAAGGCACAGAGCTCTGAAAGATAGATGTTTTTGAAACCAGGGATTTCGTATGGCAGAGAGATTGCCATGATTGATTTGTTCCTGTACTTATTTTACTTTATTTTTTGTATTTTTTTTTTTTTTGGAGAATCTCAAATGGAAAGGGTTGATTAATCATAATCTTCATTTCAAAGCACATTTTCATTGTTGGATCATGGAAAGCTGATCTTTAGTTTTTATGTCGGTAATTTTATGAATGTCTGTATTTACTTATTCCCTTTATCCTCATTTCCCACTGCCTCTCCCCACTCTTTTTCCTTCCTTCTGAGCCAGTCTGTGATGAGTTTGACATGTATCTTTGGATTTACATTTCCTTGTAAAACAAATAGAGTTAATTTGTGTGTTAATTTCTTTTTAAGTTACATAAATTGTATTAGGCACTAGACCTTGTTCTGTTTCATAAACTCTCTCAGCACTGTCTTTTTAAGATCCATCTGTGTTGCTGTTCCTGTATCCAGTTCATTGCTTCCCACTGCTACATCGTGGTGCATGATGTGCATCCACCACAGTTACAGATTCATTCTCTACTGATGAACGTTGAGGTTGACTTGATTCCCTAATCAAGCCATAATAATCAGTACAGCAGTAAACAGCCTTATATGTGTAACCTTAGGGACTTCTGCAAAGGTCAGTGTGGGGTTATTTTCCCAGGCGTAGATTGTTGGGTCATAGGATGTATGCATACTGAATTTGACTGCCGATTACTCTCTAGAATGACTTGACCAGTTTGTGCGTCTATCGGCAGCACGTGAGAATTCTTGTCTATTTGCCATCCTGTTGGTATGTCCAACATTCAGATTTTTGCCAAACTGATAAGGCGTAAAGTGGCATTTTACTATTTTCATTTGAATTTTCCTGATTTCTAATACATTTAAGCATCTCTTTATATATTTGGTATCCATTCAGGTTTCCAGTGCTTTGAATTGCAATTTAAGCTCTTTGTGTAGTCTTCTATTTGGCTTCCTGTCTCTTTGGGTTTTGTTCTTGTTTATTTGAGATGAGGTCTTGCGCTGTCACCTAGGCTGGAGTGCAGTGATGTGATCATGGTTCACTGAAGCCTACATCTGGGCCTCAAGCAATCCTCCTAAGTTCAAGTGACTTCCTGCCTCAGCCTCCTGAGTAGCTGGGACTACAGGCATGTGCCACCATGCCTAGCTAATTTAAAAAAGTTTTTTAATAGAGATGGGGGTCTCCCTGTGATGCCCAGGCTGGCCTCCAACTCCTGGGCTCAAGTGATCCTCCCAACTTGGCCTCCTGAAGTGCTGGGATGACAGGTATGAATCATCATTCCTGGCCTTCCTGTCTTTTTCTTACTAAGTTGCAAACATTCCTTGTTGTATTCTGAAACGTTGATGTGCATACAAATCACCTGGGAATCTTGTTAAGATTCAGATTATGCTTCAATGAGGATAGGATGGGACTCAAGATCACGCATTTCTAATAAGCTCCTAGGTGATGCAGAAGCCTGGGGTTCTTGAACCACCCTTTTAGTAGCAAAGCTCTAGATGTTAGTTTGAGACTTTGCAAAATTCATCTTCCACATTTGTCATGCTACTATCACTTTTGTCTAGATTTAATTGCTTTTTGTCTAGATTTAATTGCTTCACAGCTCTAAAAAAATCCCCTGCGCTCTACATAGTCATCCTTACCCCCAGTCCCTCAATCCCTGGCAGCCACTGATCCTTTTACTTTCTCTACAGTTTTGCCTTTTCCTGAATTTATATGATTGGATTCAGACTGCATGTAGCCTTTTCACACTGGCTTCTTTCACTTAGAAATATGCACTTAAGGTTCCTCCATGTCTTTTCTTGGCTTGATGGATTATTTCTTCTTATCCCAGGATGATATTTCATTGTATGGATGTACCACAGGTTGTTTTTCCATTCACCTATTTAAGGATATCTTGGTTGTTTTCAAGTTTTGGCAATTGTCAGTAAAGCAGCTATAAACACTTATGTGCAGGCTTTTGTGTGGACATAAGTTTTTGGATCATTTGTGTAAATACCTAGGAGTGAAACTGCTGGATCGTATGGTGAGGATGTGTTTAGTTCTGCAAGAAACTGCCAAATTGTTTTCCAAAGCGACTGTACCATTTTGTATTCCCTCTAGCAGCAAATGGGAGTTTCTATTGCTCCACATCCTCACCAGCATTTGCTGTTAGTGTTTTGGATTTTAGCCATTCTGGCAGGTATGTAGTGGTATCTCATTATTGTTTTAATTTGCAGTTCCCTAGTGACATATGCTGTTGGGCATCTTTTTATATGCTTATTTGCCATCTGTATATCTTCTTTGGTGACGTGTCTGTTCAGATCTTTTACCTGCTTTTTATTGTTAAGTTTTAAGAATTATGTGTATATTTTAGATACAAATCATTTATCAGATATGTGTTTTGCAGAGATTTTTCTCCCCGACTGTGGCTTGTCTTCTTATTCTTTTAACAATGCCTTTTGCAGAGCATAAGTTTTTAACTTTAAGAAGACAACTTACCAATTTTTTTTTCATGGATTGTGCTTTTTTGGTGCTGTATCTAAAAACTCAGTTCTAAACCAAGGTGACCTAGATTTTCCCCCATATTTTCTTCTGGAAGTTTTATAGTTTTGCATTTTACATTTAAGGTCTATGATCCATTTTGAGGTGGTTTTTGTGAAGAGTATCAGGTCTGTATCTAGATTCATATTTTTGCATGTGGATATCCAGTTTTTCCGGCACCATTTGTTGAAAGACTATTCTGTCTCCATTGAATTGCTTTGCTCTCTTGTCAAAGATCAGTTGACTATATTTGTATGGATCTATTTTTGGACTCTCTGTTCTATTCCATTGATCTGTTTGTCTGTTCTTTCACCAATATGACAATGCCTTGATTACTGTAGCTGCTTTAAATATGTTTTGTAACCTTGTACTTCCTAAAAAAGATTCAAGATAGATTACAATTTCAGATACATAGGAAACAGGGCAATTTTAATAAAAAGACAAAAATTATTAAACATAAAAATATTGATTCTTCTGCCAGTGGCTCCATTCTTTCAAAAGCCAGAAAACGAAGAACTATTACAGTGGAGTATGGACAGGTCTAGGACTTTTTACCGTCTGGCATGTATTTGACAACACTGAGAATTACACATTTAGATAGAAATACTGAGCTTGGGTTATTCTTGAATGTTATCGTTTTCCTTTGCATTTGTGATAATTAGTTAGTGTTGCATAGTTAGTTGTATATAGTTCATTGGAGATACATCTTAATATGTTAGTTATTTTACTAACTGAACCAGCAACAAATGTTTGTTGAAATATTCATATATGCAAATCTGACTACATTCTTTTGCATTTCGTTTTAGGTCAATGATGCCTTCCTTCATGTGATACAGGGGAAATCCGTGGGCAAGGTGCTGCTCACTCTTAAATAAATCCTCACCTCAGCAGCAAAGTTAACATGTCCAGATCAAAACTCAACATCTTTCCCAGAAACCTGATTTCCCTTCTGTGTTTCCAAAGGTGTTACCACTTTCCTTACAATCCAGGTTTAAAATCTTGGAGTTACCTTTGATTCTGTTTACTAATTGCTCCTAATTAATATGGTTATATAATTTATTGTCCAAACTTGGACCTTTTTGAGAGTGAAAGGATGCCATTAGTCATTACATCAGGAAAACATACCCCAGCCAAACCAGAAGGTATGGTCAGCCTACTTGATGCTTTATGAAATGCATTATGAAATCACTATTGCCAAGTTCTGTCATTCCCACCTCTTAGATATCTCTCACATCCCTATCTTCTTTTCCATTCTATTTATGCCTCATCTGCTGTCACCAGTGACCTTCTAACTGCTTTTCCTACGTTTAAACTACTCTCACCACCTCCATCCTTGTGATGCATTATTGCCATGGTGATCTTCCCAAAGCATAACTCTTGACTATGTCCTATCTCAGAAAACCTACAGTGGCTCACCATTGCCTGATGGTGGAGTTCAGACTTTTTGAGCTAGCATTTCATTATGACCATGACTTTTCCCTGCACCACTTTTCAGCCTTATGGCCCACAGTTCCACTGGGCCTGAAGTATGTACTGAACTTTCCTGCCTCTCTTATTTTGCTCTGCTTGTGCAATTTTTTCTTCCCTCCATTTCTGTCAAACATAAACCTTCCTGACCTCTAACACCTACCCCTGTCATGTGCCTTTACCATCAGGCAAGGGGAAATCTCTTCTCTTCCTCTTGTACCTTCCTGTAGCTTCTCCCCTAGGAGTTGTCACATTTGGTCTTGAATCATAAGGAACAACGTGTGTAGTGGAATTAACACAGGCCTCCGAATCGAAGATGTAAGTTTAAATCCCAGCCTTGGAGGTGGTTACTTAAGGTCTCAGTGCCTTCATTTTTCTTCCTATATAAAGTGGATATTACAATATTTACCTCGCAGAGTCATTGGGAGCTATACATGCAGTGATTGGGTAAAGCACCTGGCACATGGCAGGCAATTAGCAAATTCTACTGCTTTCTCTTCTCTTTTCCCAGTGTATCGTAAGTTCCTTGAGGGCAGGCACCATGTATGATTTACCCTTGTACTTCCCACAGTAGTTCCCATAGTGAGTTACCCTTAGTAAATGCTCAGTAAGTTGAATTGAATTTAAATTACCTGTAAGTCTGGAATTGTGGGATTAAATTAAGAATATGTTGCTCTGGAAACACCGAAATGTCTATTGATGGATGAATGGATAAACAAAATGTGGTATACACATAATGGAATATGTTTCAGCCTTAAAAAGGAATGAAATTCTGACGTGCTACAGTATGATGAAGCTTGAAGACATTATATGTGAAATAAGCCAGACAGAAAAGGACATACTATGTGATTCCACTTATATGAAGTGCCTAGAGTAGTGAAATTCATAGAAACAGAAAGTACAGGTTGACATCCCAAACCTGAAATGGGAAACGCTCCAAAATCTGAAACTTTTTGAATGCCGACATGATGCTCCAAGAAGATGCTCATTGGAACCTTTCAGATTTTAGATTTTTGGATTTGGGTTGCTCAACTGGCATAATGCAAATATTCCAAACTCTGAAAAAATCTGAAGTCCAAAACACTTCTGATCTCAAGAGTTTTGGATAGGGCCAGGCATGGTGGCTCACGCCTGTAATCCCAGCACTTTAGGAGGCCGAGGCAGGCAGATTATCTGAGGTCAGGAGTTTGAGACCAACCTGGCCAACATCGTGAAACTCTGTCTCATTTAAAAAAAAAAAAGAATTTTTGTAAAACCCGTCTCTACTAAAAATACAAAAAATTAGCTGGGCATGGTGGCATATGCCTGTAGTCCCAGCTACTCAGGAGGCTGAGGCAGGAAAATTGCCTGAACCCAGGAGGTGGAGGTTGCGGTGAGCCGAGATTGCGCCATTGCACTCCAGCCTGGGTAACAAGAGCGAAACTCCGTCTCAAAAAAAAAAAAAAAGAATTTTAGATAAGGGATACTCAGTGTGCAACATATGGAATGGCAATTGCAAGCTGGGGAGGAGAGAATGGAGAGTTACTGTTTAATGATACAATGTTTCCGTTTAGGAAGATGGAAAGTTTTGGAGGTGTGTGGTGATGATGATTGTGCAACAATGGGAAGGTACTTAACACTGCTCAGCTGTACACTTAAAAATGGTAAAAATGATAAATTTTATGTATGTCTTACTTACAGCAATAAAAAATGTTAAAAAAAAATCATGTTATCCTCCTTTCTAAGTGAATCCATTCAGGGAAGAGAACAGGGAATGTGTGTAGCCTGCCTAGCTTAGGCTAAAGTCAGCTCCAGTCTCTGCCGACATCCTGGTTTGCTGGGAGAGGTCCTGTACTTTTGCTGGGTGCTAAACATTGTGCTCTATTCCTCCTACTGCATGAGTGATAATTCTCAAAAAGGAGGAGGTGGCATAGGGATAAAAACAGGCACCTGACACAACAGAGACATGTGGGTACTTCCACTTATTCTTGATGAAGTCTGCTTCCAATAAATGTGGTAAGAGGCTTTGTTTAGAAAAATATATATATTTTTGGAATAATAGAATGGTAAGATAGGGATTAACGTTTGAGGAAAGAATTTGAAACGGAGAAATTAGCAGAAGGAAGGGGGAGGAGAAAGATGTCAGGGAAATCACCCACGAGTGTGTTGTGGACCACGTGGTACTTCCACGAGGGCCAGCACACATGCTGCCGCCTCTTCCGTGTCAGAGGGGGTTAGTTTCAGCCTTCTGGGAGCTTCATGCCCTGTGATTCCATTTCATAATAGGCTTCCTCTCACCTCCCTTCCCCCAACCCCATTTCATCTTAATATGAGCTATTTTTATATTTAAATGAAAGTTGGTTTTCAAAAATATTAAGAAAGTAAACTTTGAGCCTTATTTTAGAGTTTTGTAACAGACTTTGGCATCACTGAAGACATGCTGGATAGATCGTGGGAGAGAAGACAAATTAGGATTGGGAAAAGTATATGAGCCCAGCCAGGAGCTGCCTTTTCCGCTGCTGAGAGCTGATCAGTAGGTGTCACAAGTAATAAAGATCTATTGTCCCCAGTTCACTAACATCAAAATGACTTAGATATAAAGAGGCAGTCATTTAGGAGAGTGAGTTTTTTTAGATTTAACAAGTTTTGGTTATAACCTCTAATGACCTGTTCTCTGCTTGCCTCTGTTCCTGTTTCATTGGAATGATTTGATTTGAAAGCATTTGACTCATATTTTAGTCATCGTTTGGTTGTTCTACCATCTGAGCCATTAGTTAGTCTGAAAAAAGAATCAATGCAGCTCCAAGTGACAGTATTTATTCTATATTCACAGACTTTTTTCCCAGCTCTTCCTCATAGGCTGCTGCTGGAGGAATCAGGCCCACACGCCCACCTGCCCTTTTTCAGAAACTGTGGGTCTCTCCACCTGCACAACCAAAGTGAGATTTTCTGCCATTATCTGTGGAATGATCCTATCTGTGCACCACCAGTATGTTTGTTCCTGCTCTTTCCTCTGTAACCTGTGTGAATTTAAAAAATGACCTTTTCTATTTGAGTTATGGTAAAGATAATAAGGGCTGTTATTTGAGAAGTGAGGGATAGCAAGGTACTTTCATGTACTCAATTGTATTTAATTTAAAGCAATTGTAGTAAACTAAGAAAAATTCATGCTATTATATTTTTTTCTAGTTTTCCTTCCAAGTTTATATAAAGGAATCAATGCCTTTTTTTTTTTTTTTTTTTTTGAGATGGAGTCTTGCTCTGTCACTCAGGCTGGAGTGCAGTGGCATGATCTTGGCTCACTGCAACCTCCACCTCCCGGGTTCAAGTGATTCTCATACCTCAGCCTCCCAAGTAGCAAGTGCCCTCTACTATGCGCAGCTAATGTTTATATTTTTAGTAGAGACAGGGTTTTCCCATGTTGGCCAGACTGGTCTTGAACTCCTGACCTCAAGTGATCTGCCCGCCTCTGCCTCCCAAAGTGTTGGGATTACAGGTGTGAGCCACCATGCCAGGACAGCAATGAATTTTTGAAATCTCTTTTGTTTATGAAAGTGATGTAAGACTTGATTAAACAAATTCTGGCATTTCCAATTGTTCTCTTCCATTTTGCTGCTTCATCAGAACTTACTGCTGGATTGAAGGTCTGGCTTGGAAATTAGCTTGTTTCTAGAACTGTATCCTTGTTGAGGATCATACAAAGTGGCTTTTCTCCCTTTTTTTCATTGTATTTAGAAATGGTCAGTTTCCTGAACTTTGGTGAACTGTATAATTATTTTAAAAATGGCATTATTTTAAAATGGCATTGTTAAACTAATTACAACAATACCATATGGTCACTGGAAAAAGTCAAACCACCCAGAAATTTATAAGTAGAAATTGTTATCCTATTTTTCCTCTTCCTTGTCTCATTTTCATTTTCCAGGGCAAGCACTTCAAGCAATTTGGTGTTAGTCTTGAGTCTTTCAAACCTTTTTAAATACAGCCTCCCACACCCCCCCAACAAACACAGAGGTTTTTTTTTTTTTTTTTTTTTTAATATATACACATACAAGTTTTAAAAATAGTATGCATATTGTTCTGTAATGTGCTGTTTTAAATTAATAATATAGACATTAGTATTAGTATATAGAGTTATCTCTTTTTAACAGCTGCTTAGTATTCCCTAATGAGGTATATGATATATAATCATTTCCTCATTAGTGGGCTTATTCACATAAGCATTTATCGATGTGCTTCTGTGTGAGCAAAAGTTTACAAATCTAGTGGGGAAGACAGACATTGATCAAATATATAAAATCATTCTAACTTGGTGCCATCTGAGGTCTAATGGAGGAATTCAACTCAGGAAGGTCAAGAAACTTCCTCGAGGAAAGACCCTTGAGCCTCTATCTGAAGATGGAAGCTCCTAGGAATTTAATCCTAGTGATTTAGAAGGGGAAGAAAGGTAATATTCCAGGACACTGTGGCTAGTGAAAGCTCAACGAATAAATGGAGCTGAAAGGAGGCTAGTGGGGCTGAAGCTTGAGAAATGAAGGCTACAGTTGTGAGATGAGGCTGGTGGTGGGAACCAGGTTAGGCAGGGATGTTCAGACAAGTTATGGGAGTTTTGACTTATGCTAAAAGCAAGGGGTACCACTGAAGTGTTGTAAGCAGAGGTGGGACAGGGGCAGCATGACCGGAATGGCCTTTTGGAATCTCTCCAGCTATGGTGGGGAGAAGGGAATAGAGAGGAACAGTTAAGAGTCCACTAAAGTCCAAATGAAGGATGATTGTATCCTAGACTAAGGTGGTGTGATGGGGAAGGAGAGAAATGAACAGAAGGGAGAGCAATGCAGGAGATGAAGGTCGAAGGACTTGATGTTAAATTGGATGTGGGGTATGGTGGGGAAGGAGAGGGAAATGTCAAGATGACTCTTAGCTCCCAGATGTTTGAGAAAAGGGACATCAGAATTGGGTTTTGGCAGTGGAGAGAAGCTATGATGGGGCAAAAGGTTACGTTTTGTAATTATTGAGATTTACAGGACATGTTAAATACCTGTCTGGGGCTCCAAAGAGAGGTGTGGCCTAGAGATGTAACTTTGGGAATCATTTGCATGGAGGTGATATTGATACCTGTGGTGTGGCTGAGATTATCCATGGAGAGTGTGTAGAGCCAGAAAAGAATAGGGTATAGACTAGGCTTGAACATGTTTCCTTTCAACAGAACCATGAATTATTTCATAACTGTGTTGTTTATCACCGAACGTCTTAGAAGGGGTAGTTTGTGGTTTAAAATAAGTGGCAAGTGAATATAAGGAAGGATGCAGTGCACAGCTGCAAAAGCACTATTCTCTTGATGAAGGGCCAGGGACTGGGGCTCTAATTCTAGCTCTTTGATCTTGGTCTAGTCACCTTTTTACTTTTTTCATGTGAAAAATAAGGATCACATGTTTTCTCTACCTTGCATGGTTCATGTGAGGGTCAAATGAGATAATGTATGTAAAAGTGCTTTGCAAGTTATTTTCATAATAGGTTATAAGATTGCCTTTTACCAGTGTATTTAAATTCATTTCAGAGTTCATTTCATTTTCTTGGAGCAAAAAAATGTATATTTTTTCAGCATAAGCTGGGCTGACATGGAGCGAAAGAACTGTTTGATTTTTAAAATGGTCTCTCAAATATTTTTACATTTTAGCTAAAGCTATTGTGCTCTTTTATGCAGAAGATTAGACGGAGTGATGGGAGCCCAGTGATCTGATGTACCTCAAAGAATTACAGAGCCAGACAAGGTCTAGAGAAGGACATATAAGTTGATCAAGAGGATAGAGAACATTCTTTGTGAGTGATAATAAAAGGATTAGCACTCTTCATTCTGGAAAGAAAGACACAGGCTGAGAGGGGAATATGATTGAGATTTATAGGATAATGAAAACCTAGGATAAAAATATGAACTTATTAAATCCCACAGCATAAGAACTAAGGACAACTTTAACATTTTAAAGAAATATTTTAGGGCAAAGTAAAAGTAGCACTTTTTAATAGAAGGAGAGTAAACATATAGAACCTACTACTCTTAAAGTTTGCTAAGACTAAAAGCAAATATTGTAAGAGATTTATATTGTTGGAGGATAGATTCATAGGAGATTATAAAATGAAGCCAAAACTATTTGGTTAAGTCTCCCTAATCTGTTAGGATGACCATAGGGAATGACTATTAAACTTTGCTGTCTCTATCTGGCATCCTTATGTAAATCAAGATTCCTGAGTGTACATGCTGGAGAGCAGAGAGCACAGAATTTGGGCTCAGGGGCCTGGCTGCAAGTATTACCTCTGTGACCTTAGAGAATCATTTCTCTTCTATGTACCTCAGTTTACTCATCTGTTTAAAAAAGAAGGAGGGAAGGTAATATCAACTAACTAGTATGAGAGATTCAAATGAAGTGGTGTTTCTGAAAATGTTTTGCCATTGATAAATGGGTTTATCCTTCAAATGTAAGAATTTCCTCTTTTATTGTAGCATTTCCAGTTCTATGCCCTTCAGGTGGGATGAGCTTTACCGGGCCCTTCCTGACCCTAGCCTAGTTAGGGAGCAGTACTTGCCAACTCAGACATAGAGAGGATGGAGGGCAGAGAAGAATCTCTGGTCCTCTAGGGAGGCGGAGAGAATGCAGACACACCTTTTCTGATACTCCTTTCCCTCTCTGGGAAGATCTGGTGGGTGAACTAAAGAACTAAAGGTAGGGAGAAACATCTTTCTTCTCCTTTAGATGTTTTGGGTGATAAGATGCCACTTAAAAGATGGGGGGGTGTTTGATTTTGGGTAACTTCCAGGGTTCCTGTGGATCTTAGGAACCCTGAAAAAGGCTAGTACAGGGGCTGGATGAGAAAAACCATGAGGACTGGTTTCTTATGGCTATCACTGGTTTAGGATTTAAGGGAGAGAGAAAAATTCTGCAGCTCACTAAGGCAGGAAAGCTGAAGGAGATCTGGGAGCAGGGGAGGATCCTTTGAGCTCCATGTGTATCTCTTGGGAATATGACACACAGAGGGGGCACACAGCAGCAGGAAGAGAGAACTGACAGCAGATAACTTCCTATCCCCTCCATAGCAGATATGAACTGCTTCACCTGGCTTTCAAGCAGTACATCATACAATCTCATCTGATCTTGTTTCCCATGTGGTATAGTGGAGAGAGAATGGCTCATGAGCCAGGAAACCTTGGATTGGATTTTTTGCATCACCACTAATTAGCTCTGTGAGCTCAGTTTCCCATGCATAAAATGATGATAATAGTAATGGCCGTATCACTGAGTTGCTATGAGGATAAAGTAAGATTATATTTGTGAAGCACTTAGCATAATACCTGGCACATCACAGACCCTAGATAAGTGCCAGCTTTTGTCATGACCCACCAGTACCCTCTTCTGTAGGGAGACTGATTGCTAGACTATGAGCTCTATGGAAGTGGGGATTGGGACGCTTTTTTGTGCACCGTTGTGTCTGTGGTGCACACCAGAGCCTGGAGGAGCAAGTCTCCCTGTTCCAAGATTCTGTCATTCCCTCAGTGAAACCAGCTTATGTTGATCGTTCTCTCCTCAGAACTCCCACAGCAATTCAGTCCTCAGATAGCCATAGATTTGCATATTTGACTTGCTGCGTTGTATATGTTAGTCCTGTCCTTCAATGATGTTCAGCAAATGGTGAAATGATCCAGGTCTTGGATTAGAGATGCGACCAGGGAGTCAATTCCTTAGATGCAGGACTGCTGTTATATCTGATACTTTCTCCCTGCACGGGATTCAGTGCAGCAAAGTGCCTGTCTTGCCCCAGACCTGAGGGAAACCTACTGTTCTCATGTGCTGCCTTTGACATGTGACACAGTGGGGTGCTTTGAGGACCTGGCAGACATATTTTCTGGCACTTACAACTAGAATTCCTTCCTCATTCCTAGTACCTTTGAGCTGATGGGAAAGCTGTGCAGGGTGTTAAGTGTTATTGCTAATTTGTCACAATAAACAAAGCAGCGCTCAGAATACCTTTCTCAATATTAAAACAGCATTTACATGTCAATTGGTGCCACTTTCACGTAATGTGCCATGCTTGCTTAAAAGATTCTCCTTCCTTTTCTTTTGTTCTGAAAATTGTGAGAGCCAGTGGTAGAAGCTGGGATAGGTTTGCTGAATTTCTTTCCCCCTTTCTTCTCTCAAGACAGGGTGAAGGGCAGTGCCTTTCTGGAGGCAGTGTGAGGAAGTGGCACTAGCCCTCGCACGTCTCCTGCTTGGCATTTCTGCTCATTTCTCAGGTCTGTTTTCTGATTCCAGGCCACCCTTTACAGATCTGTTGGAGCCAGGAACCACTGAGATCCACCAGGATATCTCCCTACAGCTTCCAAGTCAGGGTCAATAACCTGCTCTTCCTTATAGAACAGTTCTCTTTTGACTTCAGCTTGTAAAAATTCTGATTTATTTATTAATTTCATTTTTATCCTCTCCTTTGCTTTAAAGGTTATCTTTTTTAAGTTAAAAATATCCGCAAAGAGACCTTGTGATCCTCTTCTCACTGACCCAGATATTTTAAGAGCAGGTATTTTAAGAGACTGACAGCCGCTTCTCATCTGGGGATTCAGGCCAGCTCTCAGGAGCTGATGAGCTAAATATGATAATAAAATATTAATCCTATTTCCCATACATGAAACACTTTTCTTATTTTTCCTTACCTATCCAAACCCTACTCATCCTTCAGTGCGTTGTAGAAAAAGCTTTGGAGTTGCGGATAAAAGACTTGTGTTCAGTTCTCGACTTGGAAATTTATACTGTCTGACCTTGGGCAAGCCACTTCATGTCTGTGAATCTTGGTTTCTTCACCTGTAAATCAGGAATGCTGAGACTCTCACAGAGTGAATGTAGAGGGTTTAGGGTCCAGCCAGCCTGGTGACTGGAATATACAGAATGGAAATACCAAACTCCAGAAGGCCCAATATGAGTAATCCTCAATCACTGATCTCTCCTATTTTTATATTTCTGTTATTGAGTCTATTTACATCATACAATTTAACAATTAACTATACATTGTCTTTAATATGTGGCTCTCATTTTCTTCACATCCCCAGCTGGTGGCTAAGCACAGGAGGGTGCTGTGGATTTTATTTTTCTTGTGCTAACACTGCAATATTAGGCACTTAATTCTTGATAATTGATGGATGGAGTATGTTACCCATTTAATGAAATTTGGGTTCTGCCACACAACACAGCTTATTTGTGTTGTCTTGACTGGTCCAGTTTCACTGCCTGTTGCTAATGATGAGATAGCAAGACATTTTTTAGGCTTTCATTCTCTTGTTTAATTGTGGCTTCTCATCAAATATATGTGTATTCAAAGACACTGCTGACCTGCTATGAACAGAGAGAGTTTGTTTGGCTTGTTGGCCCTCTGTGACGATGGGTTTTCCCGCTGGAGCTTTGTTTTTTCTCTCAAGCAGGTTGGAGGAGGCCCATGGAGCTGTGTGTGTGCCGGCCAAGACTGTCTTTCTCCTGCCCTGACACAGAGGGCCAGAAAGGAGGCCTATGGCTGACCCTCTTCTGGCTGTGGCATATTCTCAGTGGAATTCATAGTGGCTCAAAGAGCCGGTGTTATTTGGGTGGGAACCCCCATTCCCAGCTGTCATATCGCTTTTACCAATTGCCTGCTGTGGGTTGAATTGTGTCCCCCAAAAGATGTGCTGAAGTCCTAGCCAGTGGTGTGAATGTGACCGCATATGTGAATGTGACCTTATTTGGAAATAGGGTATTTGCAAGTGTAATCAAGTGAAGATTAGGCCATGCTGGATTGGGTGAGCCGTAAATCCAGTGTCTGCCATCCTTGTAAGGAGAGAGAGGGATTTGGCCACACACGCAGAGAAGATGGTCATGTGAAGATGGAGGCAGAGATTGGGCTGATGCAGCTACAAGCCAGGGAATATCAAGGCTGTCTGGGAGCTGCCCGAAGTGGGAAGAGGCAGGAAGGGTTCTCCTCTAGAGGCTGCAGAGAGAGCATGGCCCTGCCCACACCTCGATTCCAGACTTCTAGGTTGCATTGTTCCTCGTGGCCACTCCCAGGCTATTGCTTCTCCCTAACCCTCCCCGCAGCTTGGAAGCACAGGCCATGGGAATCTGCGTAAGCCTCCGCCTCCCGTGCTGTGGGCTCCTCCCAGCCTGCCGTCATTCTTGTCACTCTTCCCACCGAGTGAAGCTTTGAGCCCCTGCTGGCTCTGCTTGGTCTCCTCACGTCTTCTCCTGGTGACTGCATTCTCTTGGAGAATAAATTTCTGTTGTTTTAAGCCACAGAGTTTATGGTAATTTGTTATGGCAGCCACAGGAAACTAATATGCTGCCCAAGAGTCAAAATGTAAAAGAGAGGCTCTAATTAGAATCGACTACCACCTTCCCCTGTAAGGCCTTGATTCTAATCCCGCCGTGCCTTGCTTGGTGACTACCTGAGTACGGGGCTCCCAGGCCCTTCCCCTGCACAGCTATGGTTCCTTATTTGACTTCATCTCCCAGGCTCCTGACCCCCAGCCCCTTCCTGTATATCCTCAACCTCACTGTTGTGCTCCAAATGATGCCTGACTCACTCCTGGGCACAGGGGGACACCCCTCAAGTGTACCAGGACCTGAAGGTGGGGTAGGTATCTGCATTGCTCCTCATGGCCACTCCCAGGCTGTTGCTTCTCCCTAACCCGCCCCCCAGCTTGGAATCACAGGCCATGGGAATCTGCTTAAGTCTTCTGTGCTGTGGTCTGAAGCTTTGAGCCCCTGCCGGCTCTCCTTTGCGCTCCTCACCTCTTCTCTTGGTGATGGATTGTCCACGTATGTCAGTCAGGCCCACCCCCGGCTGTATAATTATTTGGAAAGATTTTAAAAATGCCTGGCATTACACTTCTCTCCTCCCCTTTCCCCGTTTCTACCCAATTAAGCCCGAATCTTGGGGCGTTGG
Source organism: Aotus nancymaae (assembly GCF_030222135.1). NCBI lineage: Eukaryota > Metazoa > Chordata > Mammalia > Primates > Aotidae > Aotus > Aotus nancymaae. Next base: position 10,416,720 of record NW_026988523.1, on the reverse strand, counting down.
AGGTATGTGTATTTTTATTTTATTTTTTTTGAGACAGGGTCTCACTCTGTCACCCAGGCTGGAGTGCAGGCACCATCTCGGCTCACTGCAACCTCCGCCTCCTGGGTTCAAGCGATTCCCCACCTCAGCCTCCCAGGTAGCTGGAACTGCAGGTGCACACCACCATGCCTGCCTAACTTTTGTATTTTTTGGTAGAGATGGGGTTTCACTGTTGGCCAGGCTGTTCTCAAAATCCTGACCTCAAGTGATCCACCTGCCTCGGCCACCCAAAGTGCTGGGATTACAGGTGTGAGCCTCTGCACCTGGCTGGCATTCATATTTTTTAAGAGCTCCCAGGTCATTCTAGTATGTGGCCAGGTTCCAGAAGCTGATGATCCAAGTAGTATTCTGGCCTCCTGATTTCTTGGCCTCCTTGGTGCCAGCAGCCTTTCCTCCTGCCTCAGCCACTCACTCTGTCATGCTGTGGTGATTGGCATTCCTAGTTCTTGCTCCAACCTCAAAAATATTGATTTCTGGCATCCCACTCTGACTACCACCTCCCCACTCCAGCTCCCTCCCTCTAGAACCCCAACTCCAACCATCGTCTGACCTCGTCAGGTTCACTCATCCATATACCTTTTCATTGTCCATCATGACCCTCAGGCTCCCCTTCCATCCTTCCTTTGCCAGCCTGGGTCTGTGGTCCCTGTTCAACTCCCTGGCTTTCGTGTTTCTCCGATGCTTTCCTCTGGCAAACCCCAGACCTGTTAAAACTCTACCCACTGATTCAGGTCTGTATCCAGGCACCAAATCTCAGAATGTGGCTGGATAAAAATACATAGCTGGCTTACTGCTCTTAATTTTATGCACAGAGCTCAAGTGGATTCTCAGTGGTGCCTAGTGGTGCTGCCTCATTGCCCTAGTTAATTCAGTTTCCTATTCTTTGAGAGGCTATTTTACACCTTCTGTCTCCAAACCAACTCCCTCTAGTATCTCTGCCTCCTCACTCTTCCAATAGGCCCAGCTCGTCTGCCTCCAGACATTTGCACTTACAGTCACTCTGTCTTCCACACTTCCCTCTGCCATTCTTGCCATGAAAAACCCTTCACTGGATTCATTTCCACTTCTCAAAGAAGTATTCCCTGACTCCTCTGCCTAAAATAGCCTCCCGCCCGGGCCCTGACGCTCTCTATCCTCTGGCTCTTCCCTATGCACTTACCCCCGCTGGCGTTACATGATGGGTTTATTTTTGTTCACTTGTCTGTCTCCCTCCCTAGATCCTAGGCTTATGTAGGCAGCGCCTTTCTGGTCCATCTGGTTCACCTCTACATCTACTACACCAGGAATAGTGCCTGGCATAGAGCTGGCTCTCAGCAAATGAACCAGCTAATGGATGAGCCGAGCAATGGGTCTATGTTAAGTATTTTTGAACTGCTGACTTGGGAGGAAGTATAAACAGGGATTAAAAAGTTCAAGCTCTTGTTCCATACTAGACCTGGACTCAAATTCTGGTTCTATCCTTGCTAGCTGTGGGCCATTGAACAAAGTACTCACCTTCTCTGAGCTTCGGTTTTCTCACCTATAATAGAAGGGGATGGATGATGGAAGCTACATCAAAGGGCTGCTGTGTGGGATTGCCTAAAATTATATACATATAAGAAACAGCACAAAGCTGGCAAACTGTAAGCACTCAACAATTGTTAAATAATAGCATAACAATTTACTAATTACTATTAGGTTGGAGGTATAGAGCGTAGGCTGCAGCGCTTGTCTAAATGCTTTACTGGTAATGATTCAGTCTTCACGACAACCTTTGAGATAGTTACTGTTAACCCCATATCACAGATCAGGAAGCTGAGGTCCAGAGAGATTCAATGATTTACCTGACATCATGGAACTAGACAGTGGCAGAGCCAGGACCCAGCCTGACAGTGTGGCTTCAGAGCCCACACACATAACCACTGTGATATACTGCCTTTGCTCTAAAAAGGGGCTTTTTTACGTTTTACAGTCATTCCTGGGGAGTTCAAGATGTTTTCCAAATACTTGACTCAGTCTTATGGTGGGTAAACATGAGATTTCTCATCTATTGTAAATAAGTAATTTAGTTTAAGTAGTGGAGCTTAAAATTCTTTCAAGAAGAAACATTTATACTTATTTTCTGCCATGGGTTTGGTTTAGTGAAGTCTGAGCTAATACTTCCAATCTGCTGGTGACATTGGAAAGGATATGCCTATGAAATTCAAAAGGTGTGTATTTAGAAGCACATCAGTTACTGCATTTTTCACTTTTTTTTTTTTTTTTTTTGTAGAAATGGGGGTCTCATTATGCCCCTCAGGCTGGTCTCAAGCTTCTGGCCTCAAACGAACCTCCTGCCTTGGCCTCCGAAAATGTTAGGGTTACGTGAGTCACCATGCTCGATCTTTCTTTTTTTTTCTTTTTTCCTTTTTTTTTTTTTTTTTGAGATGAAATCTTGCTTTGTCACCCAGGCTAGAGTGCAATGGCATGATCTTGGCTCACTGCAACCTCTGCCTCCCAGGTTCAAGTGATTCTCCTGCCTCAGTCTCCTGCTTTCATTTTTATTCTATTGTTTAGTTACATGCAGACAAATCTAGTAACTTCCCTAATTTATCCAAGCTGTGTGAACCAAAGAAAATGCAGGTTTGTGAGTATGTGGATGTATGCTTTATGCACATCTTCCAAGTGTATCTCTTTTTAAGTAGGGGATATGTGTGGGAAATGAGACTGCAATATTGTCTTAGAATTGGGGGTTCCAAGTTCCATGTAAACTAAAGGTCAATATTATCAATAAGAGCATGTGTAGTACAGGTGTTCTTAAATATGTGCAACATTCACAGATAACAAATCTTTTAATATCCCTCCTTATTTCTTTTTTCACTAATCTTTTTTCTTCACTACCCCAAGTTAATTTGAATTCATCGCCCACTCCTGACCTCTCATAGCACTTAATGTTGATATCACACACTTGGCATTTGTTTACATTCCGCTCTTTGTAGATATCTACTTGTATCCTTAATTTCATCTAGTTGAGTAATTATTAACAACCTAAAGTAGAATAATTGCAAGACAAGATGGCAAATGCAGGCCATATTTAATTATTCTTTGCATAAATCTCAGGAAGTGCTCTTTGCCTACAAAGCAAGAATATGGTAATTATGAGTGTCTTCTCTAATTATGACAAGCCACTTTTCACAAGATATGCTTTTAATATTTGCAGCGCAATGTTGTGGGATCTTTGAGAGCCAAAAGCCCTGAGTTATACTGTATGACCTTGGCAAGTTATTTAACCTTTCTGAATCTCTAATTCATTTTATTTTTTTGAGACAGGGTTTCACTTTGTTGCCCAGGCTGGAGTGCACTGGTGTGATCACAGCTCACTGCAGCCTCAACCCCTTGGGTTCAAGTGATCCTCCCACCTCAGCCTTCCAAGTTGGCACACACCACCATGCCTAGCTAATTTTTGTATTTTTTTGTAGAGACAGGGTTTTGTCATGTTGCCCAGGCTGGTCTCGAACTCCTGAGCTTAAGTGATCTGCCTGCCTCCGCCTCCCAAAGGGCTAGGATTATAGGCAAAAGCCACGTGCCTGACCTGAATTAATTTTTATCTAAAATGATGTGTTGAATTCGAGATAAATGCTATTGTTTGTTTTCCCCCCAATCCATATGTTGAAATCCTAACCCCCAAGGTGATGGTATCAGGAGGTGGGGACTTTGGGAGGCAATTAGGTCATGAGGGGAGAGCCCTTATGAATGGGATTAATTTCCTTACAAAAGAGGTGTAAGGGATCTCAATCATCCTTTCTACCATGCGAGGTTAGAGTGAGATGTCTGCATATGAGGAATGGGTCTTCTTGAAACACTGAATCTGCCATGCTCTTGAGCTTGAACTTTTGAGACTCCAGAACTGAGAGGACTAAACACCTGTTGTTTATAAGCCACACAGTCTGTGGTATTTTGTTATAGCAGCCCATACAAACTGAGACAAGATCCTTCAGGATTACAAAAAATTTTTAGGACTCTACTTTGAATTATTTTTGTAGTTGAAGTAAAAGAACATTTCTCTTTTGAAAATAGTTCCACAGTTCAGAAATTTTACCAAAATCAGGCCCTTTCCCTATTTAACATTGAGAACTTCCTCCATTCCAGGCTAATAAATACCTAATACATATATGTCTTCTGCTTCATACTTGTATATACTTCATACACAGCCATTAAGGCAATTGAACAACTTGAATTTTCTATAATTTTCCCAATTAAAAAAACTTCCATTGTCTATATAATTAAGATAATTTAACATCCAGGTACATTCATATGCCTCACATAATTTTGTTTTGTTTTGTTTTGAGACAAGGTCTCACTCTGTCACCCAGGCTGGAGTGTAGTGGTGTGATCTTGGCTCACTGAAGCCTTGACCTCCCGCCTCTCAACCTCAGCCACCCACGTAGTTGGGAGCAGAGGTGTGCGCCATCACGCAGGGCTAATTTTTGTGATTTTAGTAGAGATGGGGTTTTGCCATGTTGCCCAGGCTGATCTCAAACTCCTGGGCTCAAGCAATCATCACGCCTCAGCCTCCTAAAGTGCTTGGATTACAAGCATGAACCACCTTGCCCAGCTCACTTCATTTTACTTAAAAAAAGTGGCCAAGAAATACACAGTGACCTCTCTTGTATTCTAATTATGTAAGATGTGTTGGTTATTTGGTCATTGATCAGTAAATGCTTATTTCTCAGTTTTTGGCTGGTGCTAAAATGCAGGGATTGGTTGATCAATTCTAAGTCTCTTTTCCTCAATTGGTAGTTTTTAAAATAATTTCTGAATCACGCCTGGAGGCACCATCTGAGATAGTATGGATTAAACAGCAGTCAGCAACGTGCTCTGGGGTCCCTCCCTCTGTAGAAAGGATGTGAAGAGGTGACCTGCCTCTGACAACAAGCTCAAAGGAGGGAAGGGCTGTGTGAGGTCTGGGCTAGAAGAGGATTTTACATTTTCTCTTTTGCATGGCTTTTCTTTTCCAGATAAGCAGAAGACATCTTTAAGGAATCTTTTGTGTGTTTGGAACAGGGAGAGGAAAAACCCAGATCCATTTAAGATTCAGCAGAGGGTTTGGAAGCATAAGAATTCAGGCAAGTTACCATTTGTCAATGATTCTTACATAATAAAGACAGCTTTATTATTTCTTCTGATTACATAAATAAAGTGTCTTCCTTAATACCTGCATACTCATAAATAATCTGAAATAATTCTGTGTATGCATTATAATGGCATGAGGGATAATACACCTTTTCACTCAATAATATGTCATAGAAACCCTTCCAAGTCAACTGGCATAGCTTTATTATTTGTTATTTGGTATCCTAATGCTTCATAACATAAATATTCCACTATTTATCCAACTATTTCTTTATTTATGAGCATTCACCTTTTCAGTTTTTTTTTGCCACTCCAAACTAATAATTTTATAATGAACTAACATCTGTAATGCTGAGTCCCTAATTTTCACTTTTTCAATGTTTAATCCTGGTGCAATATATATATATATTTTTTTTGCCAATTATTAACCTGCTGTCCTGATTGTTTAGGAGTTCAATGTAATAGTTAGGTTCTCTTTGGAATTCTCATTTAGAAACACAAAGGAGAGTGTGTGGTTTCTGTAATTTCAGAGAGTGGCCTCTTTTATTCAGACCTTCTCAACATGGTGGTCAGATGATGTTTCCAGCCTCAGGAGCTGCATATTAAGTCATTCCGATGGGAAACTGCTACTGAAGCAGAAAGGTTCTGGGCAGCTGACGTGGCAACACAGTTTACAGTATCTGCCAGCTGTGAGTAACAGCAGGCTGTGATGATGGGATATAGCAGAAGCAGCAGCAGCAGCTCCTGATTTAGGGGCAATCGATGTAAGTACTTATTTTCACCATTAACCAATTAACGCAAACCAAATGCAAATTGAAGAATGCTAAGAGGGAATATAGTTCTCATTGGAGACCCTTCTAGCAGACTCATTTGAGAAACATTTGGTCTCAACCAGAATAAAAAGGCATTAAGCCAGCACATGGTTTTCAGCAAAACGAAGAACTTCACAGGGTTTTGCTTGAAAAAACTAACTTCAACTGTGGCAATGCCACTTTCCAACCCTAACTCCTTGGAGTTCCTTCATACTCTGGCAAAGGCTGTTCCCTGGGGGATGGAATGTATTGTTAATGTTCGAAAGAGCACGTGATTTCAACTTACCAGAAAACTTCAAGCAGGTTTGATTATGGGAAGACTAAAGGAGGCTTAGCAGTTACAGTTCTTGGGGAGAGGAGAGAGGCTGTTAAATATTTTAAGGAGGATTCAAGTTGGTTAAAACTGACTTAGGGGCATTGTGGAAACTTTTGTTCTCAGGCTATATAGATGACTAGGGGTGTGGTGCCTGCCAACCCCATGACAAATGAAACTCCGGCTTGGATCTGTTTACAAGAGGTGGCTCTATGGCTTCTGTTGCCAAGGCTTCCACACTGGAAGTCATATTTAGAGTTTCTAGTATTTTCAAAGTTCATAAACCACATGTTTATGGATTGGTGATTTTCTTTTCCTTTCTGTCGAGACCTTTAACTCTGATGTTCGGCTCTGCACAAAATCTCATAAGTGACCAACAGTGGCTTAACCTGAGTGTGGTTAACGTATTGACAAACATATTTTTGATTGTCACCTCTGTGTGCGGGGGATACCTAAGTGAACAAGATGGAAAAGGTAGGTCACTGCCCTTGCGGAGTCTGCTGCCCAGCAGGAACAGCAGATGTTCTGAGAGGAGAAATGAACACTGGGCTGGGAGTCGGGGGACCTGGATTCGGGTCCTGGCATTGATCCCAGTGAACCATATGGCACTCTGGGCTTCAGTTTATGTGCTATAAAATGAATGCATTGGGATGGATAACCTCTTCAGTAATTGATTGCTCACCTAGTGTGAATTTTCCCCTTGCTGAACAGCTTCTCACACAGCATTGCCTTAGCTCCACATCCAATTTGAGGACAGGCGCTTTATTTCTGAAATAGATCTCACGTGTCACCAGCCAGGCCTCATCAGATTGAGATATTCTATAACAGAAACTTAAAGGATTCTCCTAGATGGGCCCATTTACAGTGCAATGTTGATAGGAGGAATAGATGCTTTTGAAGAAGATGTCTTAAAGGTAGCAATTCCACACAGACTCATCTTAAATATCTGTTTCTGTTTTCATATGGTTATTGAGTTATTGATGGGAACAAGTGCCTTTTCAGCTGCTGCTGACTTTTGAGAGGCAAAGACACAAAAGCCTGACTCTTAAGAAAATGAAATTGCTTGAAATAAGTGTGACCCACAGGCTTAAGATTTAAAAGAAATTTAACCGAGTCTAAAAAAAAAAAAAGAAAAAATCAGCCAGGCTGTGGTTTCAAGTAGAATAGAAAATACCCACCATTGGAAGCGGTGCAGTGCGGCCATCAGTTCAGTCCTTTTTGACTTTGGAAATTATGGGAGATTCATAACATGTTAGCAGAATGATGGATCAAATCCATTTTTAAAAAGCACAATTTGTATGTAGACTTACTGTCCATCAGCCCTGCTAGCCTAGCTCACAAAATTATCTACATGGGCAGTCACACCCTTGCTGCCTCCCTCCTTTCCCCAAGACAGAGGTGTACTTCCTGACCCGGGACAAATCCCTTCTCTTGGATTACCCATCCCCATAAGCCTCCTCTGGAACCACCACACTCATCACTCGGTTCCTTTATTCTGTGTCTTCAGTCTTTCCATTGGCTTTTCACCACAGGTAAAAACATCTTCAAGTCTCTCCCATTTTATAACATGCAAACCAACCACCCACCAAACCAGCCAACGAACAAAAACAATCCCTCCTTACTGTTCTCTCCCTCTTCTGACACTTTCACCTACCCTGTGGACTCCAGTGGGCACTTGGAGTTCTTAGGTAATTTGATGTCTTACTGTGTTTGTCGTCTTTACCCCTTTCTTGACAGTCTCTCCTCCCTTGGTTGCTTTTGATGCTGTTCTCACTTTGTCTTCTTAGTCTTCATTGACTTCTCTTCCTCTACTTTTTACCTTAAACTCTTATTTTCTTACTTTGAAGTCTGTGCTCTTCCTTGACAAACTCATTTATATCTGTGATTTTAATTATGACTTGTGTGCTGATAATGCCTAAATCAAAGCACACAAATCTTTAGGAGAGAAGCGAAGTATAAACAAATGAACACAGCTCACCGCAGATGTGTGTCTCTGCAGACTTCTCTTGGGAACTCTTGACTCAAATTCACTGCCTAAGACACCCCAAGTCACCATGGCCTATCCTGAACGTAGCTTTCTCTGAGTTGGCTGCTTTTCCCTCTGCATATAATAATGTATGTAACTTCTACCCTTACACTTACCACATTTTACTGAAGTGATTAGTTTACTTTATTTGCCTCTCCAGTTGATGGTGAAAACCTGAGAAATAGAATTGTGTCTTTATTTCTGTATTCCTAATGCCTCCAACACGAGGTACATAGTAGTTATTCAGTCATCAATTATTGAACGAATAAATGGTGGGCAGATGGCTGCTTGCTGCTCTAGGTTGACATTCTGTTATGTCTGTCAACCCATCGAGAAACATCCTTCTTTCCCCGTACTTCAAGCATAAGTTCTGGGTACATGCTTTTCGGAATGTCTCTGGATATGTGCTGACTGCTGAGTTAATCCCATGGCCAGCGAGATGCAAGACTATTACTGTCCAGGTGTAAATTTTGTGCCCATTCTTAGAGCAAGAGATGGAGCAAGTCTCACACATGACAACTAAACTGAGAGGGGGCAGGGAAGTTCATAAAAGGAAAATTGATAATTTATTACCAGAAGCCGGGGTGTAGGATGCTGGCAGAAATGGCAGGTATTCATCATAAGTGTGTGCAAAGCTCTTCAGTGGATACCCTCTTCAGTAATTGATTCCTCACCTAGTGTGAATTTTCCCCTTGCTGAACAGCTTGTCACACAGCAATGCCTTAGCTCAACATCTAGTTCAGGGACAGGTACTTCCTCTGCTGCCCATTTAGCTTTTATCATACCAGGTATATGATAAAAATATCATATGATCCAATTTTAGCTTTTATCACAGCAATTATATGATAAAAGCTAGGGGGTTTGCACATGCTTATGAGGAATGCCTGCCATTTCTACACTCCACTCTTCTTGTCCAGGTGCCAAGCAGGGACAGTCTTCAGTATCAACTCTCAACTTTTATTTGCATTCTAAGCTCGAAACACATTGAGCATAAAACCCATTACGATGCTGCAAATGTACCAGGTCTTCCTTTGCCTCTTAGCCCTCATTATGTCTGTTCTGCCCACAACACATTCTCTCTTGCTCTCCTTTCTCTCTTTCCAGGATAAGGCACTGTCATCCTTCAGGTCTCAGTTGACACAGCAGAGAAACCTTCTCTGGCGAGGGTTGACACCTTTGCTGTGCATTACATCTGCTTCTCACTGTCATCCTCTCCCAGCACTACACTGGAATTGCCTGTTACCTAGGCTGTGTCCCCATTAGGCGCTAAACTCCGAGAAGATAAGGAGCGAATTCACCTTGTCCACTTAGTGTGGCCTGAATTTAACACCTAAAATGATGATTGGCACATAGTAGATACCCAAGGAATACACAATAAATAAAGTATTCATGGGTTTCCCACCCATCTTGGTTATTAAATAGGAGCACAAACTGTTTTGGGTTTCTTCCATATAGTTTTGAGGCTTAGCAGCTTTCTTAGAGGAGCTATGGAGATTCACTTCATATGGGAGAAAATTCTTTCTGTAATAAGTGAATACTTTTTGTAATAAGTGAATTAATATATTCTAAAATATTATTTGGTGAATGAAAAAGATAATTTAAAAAAATTCTCCCAGGCATGAAATTATACCACAGTTAGATTCATTTAGTGACATAATTTATTTAATGACATCTGGATCAGCACTAGGACACGGTGTCACAGTGTCATAATGTTACGGGGCATACAGAATATTGCATCCTAAGTGTAAAAGGGAATACTTCTAGCAAGCTTGTACAGAAACTACATCACAGGAGCATTGTTGCATGCAGAGAATCTACAACATTCATTTATGAAATGCTCCCAGAAAATAGTGAACTTCAGCCATTTCCCTTGTAATGACTGCAGACATGTATGCTTAGTGATATGCTTTGGCTGTGTCCCCACCCAGATGTCATCTTGAATTCCCACATGTTGTGTGAGGGACCTGGCGGGAGGTAATTGAATCATGGGGGCAGGTCTTTCCCATGCTATTATCGTGATAGCCAGTAAGTGTCAGGAGATCCTATGGTTCTATAAGGGGGTGTTTCCCTACACAAGCTCCTCTCTTTGCCTGCTGCCATCCACATAAGATGTGAGACTTGCTCCTCCTTGCCTTCTGCCATGATTGTGAGGCCTCCCCAGCCATGTGGGACTGTAGTCCATTAAATCTCTTTCTTTTGTAAATTTCCCAGTCTTGGGTATGTCTTTTTTTTTTTGCAAGGGAGTTTCACTTTTGTTGCCCAGGCTGGAATGCAATGGTGTGACCTCGGCTCACTGCTACCTCTGCCTCCTGGTTTCAAGTGATTCTTCTGCCTCAGCCTCCCGAGTAGCTGGGATTACAGGCGTGTGCCACCATGCCTGGCTAATTTTGTATTTTTAGTAGAGACAGGGTTTCTCCATGTTGGTCATGCTGGTCTCAAACTCCTGACCTCAGGTGATCCACCCACCTCAGCCTCCCAAAGTGCTGGGATTACAGGAGTGAGGCACCGTGCCTGCCCTTGGGTATGTCTTTATCAGCAGCATGAAAACGGACTAATACACTTAGAAAATTATCTTGTTGTACCCTTTAGTGTCCTCCAGAACCTGAAACTTGAACTTGTTTTTTGGCATCGTAAATGGCTTCTATGGAAATTGCCTTGATGTGCTAAATTTAGCATTAGAACAGCTCTGCTGGGGAGATTTGGTATATTTGCAGTCACTCATTCCAGAGTGAGAGAGCAAGGGATGTGAGTGGCGTTAAAACACACGTCTGCATCCACACTGTACACACGTGGGCCATTTCTGTATATGGAACAGTGGGCAGAGCAGTAGAACCTGCAAAATGGTATGAGCCTTTATTGACCGACAAATGGGACAAGGAGAAATCATCCCATTTGTCAGAAATTAATCTTTGAATTCTTGTTTTTATAATTAAATATCTATCTATCTACTCTATCAATCCTCAGGTTGAATGAACCTGTTTACACTGACTAATAACCTTGAAGGTTATAGTTATTATATTCACATGAAATAGATTTTAAATAATTGCATTTTTGTGTTAAATATATTACATGACTATCATTAAGCCATATGCTCTTCTGAGCAAAAGCCTTCCACTAGAAGTCCTGTGGTTGATTTTCCTCTACTTGATGACTGATGTTGACACACTCTGTGAATTTGGTAAAAGTGTCACTTTTATTGCCTCTAAAATGGACAGTCTACTGATACCACTGGGTAATGAAAATAATGAGCTAAGGATAGGCATCTCTGGGAAAGATAAGCTATGACTGCAATGGATTATTATGAGAGGGCAGAATAAAAATTAAAAACAATAACTCAGATTAGATTATGTCAATAATAAAGAATAGCTAAGATAAAAGTTAAATATGAACTGCTATAATGAAAGCTAAATAAGAACATATGCTCTGAACAGCCTAGAAACTAACTCTTCTGCTATTTATGTATTTATTTATTTGAGACAGCGTCTTACTTTGTCACCCAGGCTGGAGTGCAATGGTGTAATCATAGTTCACTGCAGCTTAGAACTCCTGGGCTCAAGTGATCCTTCCACCTAAGCTAAGACTACAGATGTGAGCCACGATGCCCAACTAATTTTTTCTTTTTTGTAGGAACAGGATCTCACTGTGTTGACCAGGTTTCTTGAACTCCTGGCCTCAGTAATCCTCCTGCCTCTGGCTCCCAAATTCCTGGGATTACAAGCATGAGCCACAATGCCCAACTAGAAAAAGTGCTACGCTGTTTTAAACAACATTGACAACAAGCATTTGTTGAACACTTACCAAGGCTGAGTGCCTTTCCTAGATCATGCATTCTTGTATTTGCCAAATACTAATTGTGCACCTCCTTCATGCCATGCACAGTACATTATCTCATTTATTCTACAACAACCTTGTGAAGACATCCATTATTATACACTCATTTAGCAAGTGGGGACCCTTAGCCTGAGAGGTTAAATAACTTGTGTGAAGTCTCATAGCTAATCAGCTTAGGCATTGGAATCCAAATCCAATTCTGACTGCAAAGCCTGAGCTCTCAACTCCCATAGTGTATCAAAGTCATGAGCTTTGAATATAGTTTAGCTTGTTACACCTTTAACAGAATGTAAGAAACGTGAAAGAGAGAAAAGCAAAGTTTTATTGAAAACCCACTCCTGTATTTAATCCACATCACAGCCCTTTTAAATGAGGTTTTTCCAAAGGCACGTGGCTAGCAAATGGTGTAGTTACAACCAAATCCAGGTTTTAATTTCTGTTTTGTTTCCTTTGGGCCTTTGCTACTTCCCAAAATGACTAAGGAAAGGACAAACACTACCCATCTCAGGTAAACTGAGAGCGTCACTGGCCCCTTGGGTACCTCGAGTGTCTTATGTAATGTGATAATTTTTACCCAGCAGTAGAGAGTAGTTGAAGTTCTATGACCGTGTAAATGAAAGAGCTGTGTGTGCATGAGGACCTTGGCCTGAGTCTGTCTGGCTTACACACTGGTTCACCTGCAGAGGTGGAGACTTTCCACAGATTCTTTCCAGCTCATTGGCTCTGTATGTCTGAAGTCTGCTTCTGTTTAGAGTGCATCTCTCAAAATTTTCCATCAAATGGCAGGGAGTAACTTCTGGGAGTACAGGGTATGTGTGTGTGTATATGCATCTGTCCCATTGCAAATGTAAAATTTCTTTGAAGTATCATGCTTCATCTTTAAAATTAATGCACATTTGAGTTTCATTCAAAAACATTTGTATTTGTTTTAAATGAAGATATTATTAAAATTGCTTAGGAAATAAAATTGGTGAGTATCCCGTGGCATTCTGAATTGTTCCTGAAACAGCAAGTACTCCAGTGTGAGAAGCACTGAGCTGCCTTTTCTTAAAGTTTCTAATTTTGTTGTCTTCGCCTTAGCCCTTTATTTTTTTTTTCTGTGTCATTGAGAAAACCCATTTTCTCTGTTTCTTCTTAATCTCATGGCTCAATGGGGGCATTGGATTAAGTGTCAAGGAGGAGTTGTAGATTTCACAGTAGTGATGAATAATCAGTTAATCCCTTACTGATGACTTGTGCAGAATACTTCCTAGGCAATTTATGATATTTCCAGGGAAATAATAACAGTTAACATTTATTGTGAATTTTGTGATTTGCCAAACACTTTGTAGGGCCTTAATCTAATTTTACCCTTATAATAACTCTGTGAGGTAGGAGGTTCTGTTATTATCCCTATTTTACAGATGAGGAAAAGAAGGTGCAGAGTAACTTGCCCAAGTGCACACAGCTGGCATAGTGGGGCTGGGATTCCCACCTGGACAGCTTTATTCCAGGTCCACCAAGTTGTCTTGCTCCTTTGGGGAATTTACATCCTTTCAGCCTGCCGCTGAGAGAACGTTCCAAGAATATTCCAGTCCTACTTCATTTAGTGGGTTTATGAGTCACCTCTGCCTGCTGGAGCTTGACGTGGGGTCAGAAGTCACAGCAGCATCCATCTGCCGCCCACTGTTCTTGATTCAGGGGCATCAATCAAATGGGAGGGGTGAAGACAGGAGGAGGTTGGGCCACCTCTGCCAGCCTAGGGCTAATAAGGAAGCATAGAGTCATTCTTCTTGAATGATAGACTGCTTCTCCAGCTCTTGGCAGCAGAAGTGGATGCAGAGCAGACAGGTTTACAGGCAGCTATGGAGGTGGCATTTGAAGGAGTCCTGTGCAGGTATATCCACAGGGTGCCTTGGTCCTGTAGGAAGCCTGCATTGTGCCTAAACCTTCACTTCTAAGGTTGTGGTAAGAGTCACAATCCCAGGACTGGCACTGGTAACTTACAGTGCCTGTGCCAGGCTAATTGTCTCTGGCACAGGCACCGTCTTTTCCTGGCACATCTCCTCCTAATAACTAGAACAGCTGAGCAGCACAGGATGCTTTGCATCTTGTCTGCCGCCCAGCCACCTGAAGCAAGGGGCTGAAGTCTTGGCGGCCAACACTGGCTGAGGCCATGAGCTTCTTATCCCAGACTCTTTCCAGAGAGTAGCTTAGCTGGAGTCAAGAGGCTGCTCTGCACTAAACCATCACCCCTTGATTCATTCTTAGAGTCAGAAATATGAGATGCTTGCTGACTAAAAAGAGCCGCAGTGCATCAGATGTTGCTGGAAATACATGTGTGGCCATTATCCCATCATTCCCACTTTGGTTAAGAATTAAAAATAAATTATTATTATAATGTAATGTCTTTCACTGTCTTGTTCGGGTGAGTCTCTTAAGTATAGCTAGGGACTTCACTTTAATAAAGTATGCAGATAATTTGTATCTCTTTGTGTCTCATTTATATCCCACATGGCATCCCTTTATCCACTCTTGGGTCAACCCCCTAAACTCACTGCCCCAGCATTCTCCTTTACTTTCTCTGGAAACTCTTTTCAATGTTTAATTCTAAACTCAGGCTATGAAAACTATTGGGTACAGTCATACAGTACAAACTGTTGCTGCTGTACATATAAGGTGTCCATTCATTTATAAATACAACTTTATTGAGCTCTTGTCATGTGCCAGGCACTGTACAAGGCACTGCAAATAGAGCATGGAACAAAGCACAGAAGGCTGACATCCCCATGGAGCTTGAAGTCAGCCTAGAGGTGTCCAATAACAGGTGCATTTTCAGCCCACTTGTCACTCTATGCACAGGTTCCTAGTTAAAGCCCACTCCCGTATCCCACACTGGCCATTCCAAACCTTCATAATGTTTCTTACGTCTCTTACCAATATGCATTGTATTGTATTGCATTGTATTGTGATCGCATTGTATTGTGAACACCAGTAGAACCTGGCATTCTACTCCACAGGGAATTCTTGGTTTCTGGTCCCCTAATGTTCAAACTTGTCTCCACCTATGCCCATCTTCACCTCTTTTTCCCTGTCTTAGAGGAGCATGTGCCCTTCCTCCTAGCTAGGTTTACCTCTTGCTCCTGTGCTCTGAATCCCATGTGACCCATTTCCTCTGAGATTTCTTTCTTCAGTGTTTGTGTATCTCCAGTCTCTCCATATGAATCAGCAGAAACTCTCTCTTGTCTAGTCGACCCTAAACCAATTCTTCAAACCTGAGCGCCTCATGGTAGCCCAGCCCTTCTCTTCACAGCTAGGGTTCTGGAAAGAGTAGTTTAACTTGCTGTCTCTTCTTCCTTACTTTCCATGTGCTGTAGAAGTGATTTCTGTGTCTAATCCCCGCCTTCTGACCATAGCCTTACTGAAATTGTTCCTGTTAAGATAATCAAACTTCTGAATTGTCAATCCAGTGATCCAGAGAACACACTTTTACTTGTTACCTTTCTCAATATTCCTCCTAGGTTTGGCATTGTTCACCACTGTCCTGCTTTGAAACCACCACGTCTGGCTTCTGGGACACCATCCTCTCCTGGTTTGCTGCCCATCTTTCTGGCACCTCCATGTTATCTTTCTGTGTCCAGTTCTCCTGTGTCCACCTCAGAGCTCCTTCCTCAGACTTGTCTACTAAGCTTTTCTTCAACAATCCTATCTGTGTCTGTGGCTTCGACCACCACATCTCCCCTCCATCCTTTCTCTTGAGCTTATTACAGCCAACTACTTATGGACCACACTTACCTGTGTCCCACAGGCTCCTCACAGTCAGCATGTGCCAAACTGAACGCATCATCTTCCCCACCAAACTACCTCCTCTTCTAAGAGTATTAGCCAAAAAAAAAAAGCAGCATCATCTCATCTCCACAGCCTGAAAATTTGGATCATCCTTGACTTCTCTTTCTCCCTCATCTTCTACTGTCAACAGAGCATCAATGCATGTTGATTACATTTTATAAACATATATTATATATATTCTGTATGTCCCTTCTCCTCCAGTCTCCCCACAGCTGCTCTTGTTCAGGCATTTATCTCTCCTGCTTGATCTGTGGAATAGCCTTGAACAGGACACCTCCCGTTTCTACTCTCCTGCTTTCCCCTGTGCTTCTTCCATTAGAAAAATCAGTGATATATCATTAGAATGATGATTGCATTGTATTTTGATCACATTATATTGTGATTGATTTTATTATGATTCAGTGTCTATTGTTCTACTGAATTGAGAGCTTCTTTTTGTTTATCTTTGTATCCCCAATGCATGTGATAATGATGAGCATATAGTAGGTGTTCAATAAAGACTTGTTCAATAAATAAATGACTCAGCCTCTAACAAGAAGGGCAGACTGAGCACAGTTAATCAATCTTGAAAGCTTTGAGCACTGTCACATTTTAGCAGCTTGAATGCCTAAGTAGTTACTGATGTGACAATAACACATTTGGTGGTTGAACTAACACTATTGTTTAAAAATAATGTTAGTCAATTTTGCCTTTTAAAATAATATGAGTTTATTGTAGAAAAGTTAGAAAATATGGATAAACAATAGGAAGAAAATAAAATCATCCATAATTCCATTACCCAGTAGATAACTACTGATACCTCATTGATGTAGATCTTCTCAGTTTGTTTTCTAAATTTTTACTTTCAGTAAAGAAATAGGATGAAGCCTGGGGGATGTCTTAAATGCTGAGCTGTCCTTTGCAGGAGTAACCAGTCATTAAATCACAGTGCTTAAGGATTCTTGGCAGACCTGACCTAGATGTAGGTGAGTGTTCACATCCGTCAGCGCTAATCTGGTGGCTAGACGTTAGCAGCATCACGAGCAGTGATAATACTTTTGCTAGACAGGTGTCACACTAGGGTGGTATCTTAGTCAGTTTGGGCCACTGTAACAGAAAACCATAGATTAGGTGGCTTAAACAACAGAAATTTATTTCTCCTACTTCTGGAGGCTGGGAAGTCCAAGATCAAGATTCCAACAGATCTGGTGTCTGGTGAGGGCCGCTTTCTGGTTTGCAGATGGCCATCTTTTGTTGTATTCTTACACACCAGAGAGCAGAGAGAGAGGAGAAGCAAACTCTCTTGTGACTTTTTATAAGGGAACTAATTCCATTGACAAGGGCTCCACTCTCATGAGCTAATTACCTCTCAGAGGCCTACCTCCTAATACCATCACATTGGGAGTTAGGATTTCAACATACAAATTTTGAGAGGAAACAAACGTTCAATCCACAGCAGGTAGTTTCTCTTGTTTGAAGCTAGGCCCTAGACAGTGCTGTCTGCCATTTGGAAGAGAGAAAGGAGACTGGGAAAGGAAATTTACGTAAGTTAGTAAACTTCCAGGGCTCCAATCCTGGTGCATAGTTGGAATGCAGAGCAGGAATCAGGTATGAGGACAGAGCACTTGGGGCAGGATAATGAGAAGACCGTAGCCATCTGGGCATGAGGGAGCCTACTGGATTATCCAAGGACACTGCAGCCAGGACCTGGGGTGGCAAGGTCCATTCTGGTCCACCTCCTGGTGGGGATTGAGCTCCTAATGTATTGTTAAGCTGAGCCAATTTGGTTTAGAAATCAGGAAGAATTGAGCTGCCAAGTTGAAAGACTTAGTAATTGTAGTTATGTGAGGCTGGAAAGGTAGGAAATGACAAATCCCAAGCCCTTTGGAGTAGTGAGATCCCACTACAATCTATTTAATTTTGTGACCCATATAACTGTTGTATGCCATATGTCTATATAGAATAATTAAAGCTAATTAGAATTAATTTTGGTTGGTGAGTGTTTGAAGAGTTTTATAATAACTCTAGAGATAATTAGAGATGCTCTGGGATGTCACAAAAGAAGCAGTTGGAATAATTTGTCTAGATGTTTAAGCCAGAGATGTGCAATGAAGGCTAGTAAAAGAAACGAAAATTCTATAATTGCAAGAACACTGAATCAGGAAGTAAGAGTTGGAGGTTAAAATCGGGATGCTGCTTAACAGGTTCTCTGAAAGAAACAACCCACCAACAACCTTGCTTTTTGTAGCATTTGCCCATTTCTGTGGTGTAAATACTCCCACCGTGGTGGATTTCAAGTATTCCATGGTTTAACAACTGGCTCACACAATTCCTGAATAGTTAATAATCAGCTTTTATTAAGTGCAAGGCAGCTAGAGCACACCAGTGTAATTTTCACTGAACTTCTAGTTAACTTTGTGATCTTGGGTAAATAATTTCACTTCTTTGGATCTTGGTTTTATCATCAAAAAAGCAAAGTTGCTAAAATAACCTCTAAGATCTTTTCCAAAATTAACATTCTAATAATGCAGCTGGTATTATAGGGCAAGACTAATGTCACATTATATGCTAAAAGAGTGACATCAAGAACTTTTATGAATGTTATTGTGATATACCAGAACATATAATTTGGTATCAAGTCGGTGTAATAATCACCCATGTTCTGATTCCTGCTGCTGATGTGTGTGTCCTTCTGTAGTTCCTCTTCCCAGAAGGATTAAAAACAACAGTGCAGCCATTAGAGAGCCAAATGTCACAGCCCAGGAGTGAGGTAAGAAACCATTAGCTGCAGAGCGTGTGGCTCACGCCTGTAATCCCAGCACTCTGGGAGGCTGATGTGGGTAGATCACAAGGTTAGGAGTTTGAGACCAGCCTGGCCAACATGGTGAAACTCCATCTCTACTAAAAATACAAAAATTAGCGGGGTGTGGTGGTGTGTGCCTGTAATCTCAGATACTCAGGAGGCTGAGGCAGGAGAATTGCTTGAACCTGGGAGATGGAGGTTGCAGTGAGACGAGATTGCACCATTGTACTCCAGCTCTGGGTGACAGAGCAAGACTCCATCTTGGAAAAAAAAAAAAAAAGAAACCATTAGCTACAGTCAGAGAATTCTACACTCAGTTTCTGGGTTCTAGAGTCAGCCGAGGGCCTGAGAGAAAATTTTGTAGCTTAGATACATGACCCTATCCGACCACGGGACAGATCCAAGAGGGGTGGTTTTCCTCGGACTAGTAATGACAGACATGAGAGGCTAATTTGTTTTAAGCTTTTTAAAGGAAAGCTTAGGTATCTTTTATATTTCTATGTGTCCAATCCTGGCCCTTAATAGGAGCACAGTAAGCATTTGTTGAGAGAAAGAATAAACCGTTGGGATTTTTTAAAAGAGCAGATTCAGAATTTTAAAATGTTAATTCAGAAGTAGTCATGTACTTCTCTGAGTTTACCTTAATAATGCAGAAGAAATATATATTTCTTTTTTATTTTTTCAAGCCCGAGTTCGCTCTTGTTGCCCAGGCTAGAGTGCAATGGCACGATTTTGACTCACTGCAACCTCCACCTGCTGGGTTCAAGCGATTCTCCTGCCTCTGCTTCCCGAGTAGCTGGGATTACAGGTGCCCACCACCACGCCTGGTTAACTTTTTGTATTTTTAGTAGAGATGGGCTTTTACCATATTGGCCAGGCTGATCTCAAACTCCTGACCTCAGGTGATCCACCTAACTTGGCCTCCCAAAGTGCTGGGATTACAGGTGTGAGCTACCACGCCTGACCAGAAATGTATATTTCAAAAGTGAAAAACTAATTTCTTGTTATAATAGAAAACTTTTTAGTGCCTTCAGTTCAAAAATCGGTCATATAAATCGGCCTTCTAGCTAGATAACATAATTTATTACATAACCAGAGCCCAATGGAGAGAAACATACATGAGAAAAACCCGCACTGGGCAAACCAGGTGTTTACTCCCACCAGTGAGTGTGCCCCCTTCCCCATGGGCCTCAGCCAGTGGAATTAACTTGTCTCTTTGGAAAGGAAAAGATAATACTGATTTGCAGAGGATACTTATCTATATATCATGTGCTGCTTTACCAACATTTAATCCTGGTAATGACCCTCATAAGCTAAGCATTGTCATTCCCATTTTAAAGAAAAAGAAACTGAAACTAGGAGAGGTAAAGCAACAGAACCAGCTAGTGGTAGAGCCAAGAGTTAACACCCCAAATGTGGTGCTTTTCTCACCAGACCAGGCTGCCCGGGGCCTTCCGGGCTTCCTCTTCCTGGTGTCTCTCTTCTGTGATTGCTGTGGGAACTTGGATGATTGCTCATGTGAATGAACCTGGCTCAGCCCAGGCTCAGGCAAAGAGAAGCTCCAGTCTCTGACAGGGTTCAGAGCAAATTCGTCAAGTGAGGCTGGTCCCAGACTGCAGTATCTGGGCTGTACTTTGCCCTAATGAATCAGCTCCATGGAGGCTGGGCAGTTGCAAAGGTAACTAACATGCTGTAGATCTGAGGGCCCAGTGAGTCTTGGTAGATGTGGCACCTGGACTTCGACCATCTCCAAGAGGAGAGGAGGCACTCTTGGACTAGGTCCCTGGAGCAGCGCTGAAGGAAGGTGGGAAGCCGTCAGAGCAGGTGTGTGGGAACACTCCCTCCATTCTTTTCCTTCTTTGAGCTGGACGTGCTGTGCTGTCAGATTAGGAAAGGCAATATTGCCCTTACTGGTACTAGGAAAGGTCATTTATGTGAATGTTGTGAGTGTGATTTGTCATCATAGATGTAATTCCTTCATTTTGAGAATTGAAGGGGCTATTTATTTGGCGTCCTTAAATACAATCTGAGGACTAATTTGCTGGAGTTGATGTCTCTTCACGGCAAAATGATGTGATTTCAGTGGAAAGATTGGGTGTTGCACCTTTGCAGTGGGAGAAGGGCTGCCTAGTGGGACAATCTGGGGACAAGGGGAAAGCAGCTTTCTTCTCATTCTGCTTACGTGGTCCAAATGCTTTTGAGTTCCACCGGCCTTCAGAAAAGGCGTATGTGCCCTTCCCCTTATCTGGGACATTTGGCCTTTCCTGGGATTTGCTGGCAAAGGCTGTCATTGCACCTGGCTTTTTCAAGGGAGTGAGCTGACATGGGAAGGAAGCCACAGGTTCCCCCGGGGTTGGGAGTGACCTTGAGGCGGGAGGCCCTCTCTGCACCTTGCTCTTCTTGTGTGTTCTGCTGTCTCATAGCTCTTGGCTCCCTGGTGTTTGAGCAGAGTGACGTCTTGATTTCAACACCCACCCTTTTGACCTTCTGTTCTGATATGAATTTTTATATGAGGCTGGGAGCTTCAGTAGTGGAAACAAGTTAACTGATTTGATCAGAATCTTGCAACCAAAAACAGTTCCTAGGGAAGAAAAGAATCGGAGCCGACCTAGCCTGTGGATGCTCCTGACACAAGAAAATCCCTGAGCAAGAGTAAGGTCTGAGGTGTGCTTTCCTTTCGCGGGTGCAACCCCCACACCCCACCACCATGTGCTATGGGCAGAGGAACCTGGAAGGTAATCAGTCCCTGGAGCAGTTTCTCATTTTGAGGAATACATGGGGAAAATTAGTTTGGCCGTAGGGAGACTTCCAGGTTTTAAAATCTCCAGCCAGGAAGAATCCTGAGACATGGCTATTTTCTTATGAAAACAGTCCCAAACTTGCCTCTTGTTGGCTCCTCTGGAGGAGGAACAGATATGACCATATTACATAGGTTCTATTCTCTGAGGGCATTAATGTAAGGATTCAGAAAAGGTGCATCTTGAAGAGGTCAGTGAAAACTTTTTTGTTGTTTAATAAACATCTTCAGCCACTCATACCAACCCAATCTTTATCCTTGATAGCACTGTTATTTATTGAGCAATTACTGTATACCAGGTCATATGTTAGGCACTTTGCATAAGTTATCTTAACTCTGTGAATAACCTTGCAAGGTAGTTATTACAGTCTCCATTTCCTGGGTAAGGAAATTGAAGCTTGAAAAAATGAACTAGCTAGTTAAGGCGCAGAGTTAGGATTTGAACTCTGATCTAGCTCTCTCCAAGACCCACTCTATTTCTGATACCACAGAGCCTCCACTGTAAGTGTTAAATAAACACTTGCTGGGGGAATATGTGAAGAAACATCAACTGGGATTCCTTGATCGCATTTTTAGCTGTACCTGTTACTGCTATCTGTCTCCCATGCCTCCCACATCTGTCGTTGTTCCGAATGTACTTTTTAATTTTTTAAGCAATATCAGTATAATGGTCTAGTCTGTTATTTGCTTCATGTATCTGAGAATTTTTTTTTTCAGATTTCTCAGTATCCATGCCCATATGGTTTGTTTTAGATAGATTTCAAGGACCATAAGCTGTTCTTTTCACAAAACCTAATCAACCACCATGTTAGGATACAGGCTTCAAATGATGATTTCTCCTTTTTCCTGTGTCTGCAGGAAGGTAAAATAACTACACAACTAACTCAAAACCCAAGACAAATTCAGAGAATCAGGGATGGAACTTTGGGCTCCCCAGAGGCCACCCCAGACACGAGGGAGGGCCACAGCACCCTCAAAGGATCCAGACCGCGGGTTTCAGAGAGATGGACATCATCGGTCTGTCCCTCAGGCTCGGCACAATGGAGAGAGGTTCCACCAATGGCAAGACAACCGCGGGAGCCCCCAGCCACAGCAGGGGCCCAGGGCAGACCATCAACAGCCCTATTATGCATCCAGGCCTGGGGACTGGCATCAGCCTGTGCCTGGGGTTCACTATTATGAAGGTGGTTATTCCAATCAGTTGTACTCAAGGTATGGCTTTAGGGCTTGGAATGAATGCAACTCTCCTAAACGCTTATGAATAGAGTGTTCTTTTCCTTCTTCCTTTTCCTTTTATTTCTCTTCCCCCCTCCCCCCCCCCCCCGCTTTTTTTTTCTTTTTCTCTCTTACTACATTTCTTTAGCTAAACCCTGTCCTCTCCTAAATTGGTTTTTGGTGGGGATAATATCAAAGATAGTATTTCTTTCCTCTTTATCCCCTAGTGGAGCTTCTTAAAGAAGCCATCAAAAATGTGATTGGGTATTGAGGGCTAGTGAAGCAGGGGCGGGGTAGAGGGAAGAAAAAGTGGTGAAATTCAAGACAGCAAATGGAACCTTCTTGCTCTGGGATTGCAAAAGGTAGTATATGTAGACTATGGAAAAGCTTTTCTTGGAGCTCCCTCTAAGGAGTTTCTCATCGTCACTAGACCACTCTGCCTTGGGATTAGCATGACGCTACCAGCACCAAGAAGAGTCCTAGTGCCTACAACAGTACCCGGAGTGTAACAGGCATACCAGTAATCTGTATTGAATGAATGGGAACTTTAAAAACATTGGCCTTAGGGAAAGCAGATATAAACTTGCAGGCTCCAAGTTCAGAAGGAAGAGGTTGCAGTGAGGTCATTCTATCTGGGTTGGAGATTCTGGAATTCCTGCTCCCCTGGTCTGTAGCACTGGACTTAGTATTTCATGGAATGTTGGAAGCCATCTATGTTCTTCTTTAGCTTTTCCAGTTGGGGTGATATTTACCTGCTTAGATTTGGGGTTGAAATTACGACAATTATTATAAAGAATTTTTTTCCCTAAGAAATACTGAAGAATTGCTAATTGGGCTGGGTGCAGTGGCTCATGCCTATAATCCCAGCACTTTGAGAGGCTGAGGTGGGCGATCATCTGAGGTCGGGAGTTTGAGACCAGCCTGGCCAACATGGTGAAACCTCATCTCTACTAAAAATACAAAAACAAAACAAAACAAAACAAAACAAAAAACAAAAAAAAACCCAAAACACAATTAGCTGGACATGGTAGTGCATGCCTGTAGTCCCAGCTACTCGGGAAGCTGAGACGGGAGAATCGCTTGAACCCAGGAGGTGGAGGTTTCTGTGAGCTGAGATTGCATCACTACACTCCAGCCTAGGTAACAGAGTGAGACTCTGTCTCAAAAAAAAAAAAAAAAAATTACTAATTGATAAAAACATTAATATTATGATGTTCCTCTCCCCAATCTTTTTGGATTGTTGAATTCTCAAAGAGAGGCATGTTCAGGACAGAGGCAATAAAAGTAATCAGACTTAAGATAGTCCAGTTGGACTTTTTAATTTCAATTCCATCTGGAACAAGCATGGAAATTACAATGGTATATTGGAGACTTAACACAGTCATCTCAGGAAGTGGTTTTCTCAGATGTCAGGACAGAGTTTTCTAAGATGTATGTATATGGGGAGTGAGGGTTTTACTATAAAATAAAAGTTTTAAATAAAAAAGATGTTTTTAGAAAAAGAGTTTGAAGTAAAAAAAGATTTTACTATAAAAATTCTGCTCTTGTTAAGCAATAAACTCCTGACTCCTCTGATTCTCTTTATAGGATCTAGAATTAACTATGGCTTTCAAGCAGATTCTAGCTTGGGTCACAACTCTGTCCTCTGAAACTGTTTAGTTTGTCAAATCCTCCATTGGTTTCTCTCTTTACCACTCTTGTCCTCCACTGACCGGCCTTCTTTGTGATATTTTAGGCCAGGTTATGAGAATTCATATCAGAGCTATCACTCTCCCGTACTGAGGGAGGAATATGCTTATGGAAGTTACTACTATCATGGACCCCCGCAGCGGCTGCAGGAAGAAAGAGGTACGGAAAAGTCTCCGAGAAGCCTTTGGGATTGGGGATGGGGCAGCTGGTCTAAGAGGCAGGGGAGAGACCAAAGGAGCCATGTTCAGACCTCACCTTGGGCATCCTTTTTTGGCCAGACGAGACCGCAGCAGTAGCACTCCTCCTAGATGTCCTGAGATGTAACGGAGTTGTCTTCCTTTGTATGCATAGATGATGGTACTTTTACTAGTGCTGTGGTAGTATCCACAGTGTATCCACGTTTTTTCTCCTACTTTGCATTATAGCCCAGATTATAGTCTTTGACCAAGTAACAGTGAAGTCAGTTCTTACGGACATCTGCTGGGCTATCACTTCACCCTGAGAGCAGCAGATAGGCACCCAAGGAGTGTTCTACCCTATAATAACAGGTATAGGGTGTGTCTTAATGGCAGCTTCTGAACTGCTAGCAAAGATAAACCTGTTTCAACATTGAACACACACACACACACGCACACATGCACACACACAAATCCCCATTGTTGTGCAGTTGTATAGAGTCATGCTAATTGGTTCAGAGGGGACTGAGAGGCATCCTGTGGACTTTCATCATTAGCTCTCACCTATCTATTTATTCAATTTGGAAAATATGTTTTTAGACCTACTGTGCTCCAGTAAGTCCTCACAGCTCACTAATATCTTTCTAAGAACTTTCAGAAACGGGAAGTGACCTGCCTTGATTTTGTTTTCTCTGAGGGTGCAGTGCCAAGGCAAAGGAGCCCTTATATCTGGCATGAAGATTACCAAGATCAAAAGTACCTTGATGAACATCATTATGACAACCAGCACAGTTCATTTGGAACAAACAGTGAGACCCACTTCCAGTAAGTGTGAAAGGAAAGGCCAGTTTGACATGATGTTGTCAAGCTCAGACTATGTTGGGCAAATCTTACGGCGTCTGTTGCTGGCCTCTCACCTCCAGAAGCCCGTGTACCTTTGTTTTAGGCACAGGGATATGGGAGTATCCCAGGATGGGCCTGGCCAGCTATTACTATGTCTGTTGAATGAATGGGAACTTTAAAAACATCGTCCTTAGGTAAAGCAGATATAAACTTGCAGGCTCCAAGTTCTGGTGAGTCTGAGTCCTGGGAGGTTACTTGAGGTCTGTCCTAAAAGAGAACTTTCATTCTGTGTTGGCCTTAGAACAGATATGGCCTAGCAAAAGTTCTTGTGATTAGGTCATGAGAACTTACCTGGGCTGGGGTGCTTCTCCTCAGCCTACTCCTGAGCCCTGGCAATGGGACATCTCTCTGTGATAAGACAAGACAGGGAAGAGAGTTTTGCCCAAGCATCTCTCCTGGTGCTCTAGGCCCTGGAATTCACCAACCTAAACACTTTGATTTAAGTCACTCCAGAACGTCAAGCTGTAGAGACTAGGCCTTCTCATCAGGGCCTGAGGCCACTTCCAGCCACTGAGCTGTGGAACTCAAGCACTCCTGTTTTGCTGGGATTAGTAGACTGAGGTGGCAAGTGGGAGGAAAATGCTTTCTCCTATGGCACTCAGGCCGACATGGTACCTACCCCCGCTTTGGAGCAGGTCAGCCTCTAGTGGAGAGCGCCTCAGCCTTGCTGGCTTTCTCAGGACCCTGCTCACTGCTCCTGTCATTTTGCTGCAGATCTAACAGTAGAAACCCTTATAAAGACAGCCCTGCTTCCAGCTCTGGACAGGAGTGGCCTGGGGAGCTGTTTCCAGGGAGCCTGCCTGCTGGGACCCAGAAAAATAAGGTAACCTAAAGTGACATGGGGGCTGGAGACTTGGCCATGTGTCGCAGCTGACACTGTCAGCAGTGGCAGGTCAGGGCCCTTGGGGATGGGTGTCCCGTGGCCATTCCTTCCCTTTTGACAGAACCTCTGCCCGTGCCTTCCTTTTTTTACCTCCTTACTGCCTCAGTCTTATGCATCCAACGCCCTGAACTGAACTCCTTTGCATTTTCAGCAAATTGACAGGATCAAGAAATGTTACCCAGCTTACTCCAACATACTGGGATAGAGAGGAGGCTGTCACCAGGTGTTAGGTGTTAGAGAACCCAGGGGACTAGCAATTTGGTTTAACCCAGGAAGTGGGAAGTTGCTAGCATCTTTGAATTCAGGTTTGAGAAGCAGGGCTTTGAAACCTTTTCTAAATCTTCATTCATCTCTCTCCTCAAAAAATCTTATTGTATGCACCAACTGGGCCACAAAATGGAGATCTTTTTTAAAAAAATCTTTTTTTAAGAATAATTTTAGATTTGTGAAAAATTGGCAAATATACTACAGAGATGGTTTTGTGTGTGTGTGTGTGTGTGTGTGTGTGTGTGTGTGTGTGTGTGTGACAGAGTCTCACTCTGTTGCCCAGGCTGGAGTACAGTGGCGCAATCTTGGCTCACTGCAACCTTCACCTCTTGGGTTCAAGTGATTCTCCTGCCTTAGCCTCCCAAGTAGCTGGAATTACAGGCGCCCACCACCAAACCTGGCTAAGTTTTGTATTTTTAGTAGAGATGGGATTTCACCATGTTGGCTAGGCTGGTCTCAAACTCTTGACCTCGTAATCCATCTGCCTTGGCCTCCCAAAGTGCTGGGATTATAGGCATGAGTCACCATGCTTGGCCAGGGATAGGTTCTTAATTTTGAAAGTCTTTATTAATCTTGTCTTCTTATTAGGTCTGTATGATTTTTGAGGTCAATTTCTTTTGTATTCTGAGTGCTTAATAGGGTAGGACATGTATTATGATTAATAGTAACAATACAATGACAGCAGCCATGTACATATGTATAGCACTTTACAGTGTACAAAGAGCTTTATTTTTTATTTTATTTTATTTTTTTGAGGGTGAGTCTCACTCTGTCACCCAGGCTGGAGTACAGCGGCTTGATCTAGGCTTACTGCAACCTCCACATTTCTGGTTCTAGTCATCCGCCCACCTCAGCCTCCCTAGTAGCTGAGACTACAGGTGTGCTCCACCACACCCAGCTAATTTTTGTATTTTGAGTAGAGATGGGGTTTCACCATGTTGGCTAGCTGGTCTGGAAATCCTAACCTCAGGTGATCCTCCTGCCTCGGCCTCCCAAAGTGCTGGGATTTCAGGTGTTAGCCACTGTGCTTGGCCCAAAGAGCTTTTGAACCCATTATTTTACTTGTATGCACACAAGATGTAAATTCAATGAATTTATTTCTCTAGTTATTTAGAGAGAGAGTTTTGCTCTGTCACCTGGGCTGGAGTATAACAGCATGATCTCACTGCAGCCTTGAACTTCTGGGGTCAAGAGATCCTTCCACTTCAGCCTCCCAAGTAACTGAGGCTACAGGTGTGCACCACCATGCCCAGCTAAAGTAATTAATTAATTAATTTATTTATTTATTTTTGTAGAGATGGGGTCTTGCTATATTGCAATTTGGGATCTCAAATTCCTGGGCTCAAGTGATCCTCCTGCTTTGGCCTCCCAAAGTGCTCTGATTACAGGCATGAGGCATCATACCTGGCCCTGTGAATTTCTTTACACCAGCATCCAAAGGGAGAGCATGGTACCTGGAGCATAATAGGTGCTCATTAAATAGTTGGTGAATTAATACATGACTTGCTTTAAGTATATAGGGCAGATATGATTATATCACAGATGAAAGCATTGAGCTCAGAGAGCCTAAGTTATGTGTCCAAGGGCACAGCAGCTGAGTATAAGATAAAGCTGAGATTTGAATTCAAGGCCCCCTGACCCTAAGGCCTGCACTCTTTCCATTGGGTCATAATACATCTTTTTGGGAAATGCCTGTCAACTTGATTATCTCTTTTTCTTCTTTCAACACATCCACTTTCACTGTATGTATTTTGTTTCTTTGAAGGAACGCTTGAGAAGATCAGCTCTCTGAAACTTCTTGCTATGTGTTTTTAACTTTCAGCCATCATTGGCTAGTGAGTCCAACCTTCTCCAGCAGCGTGAGTCCGGTCTCAGCTCCAGCAGCTACGAGCTCAGTCAGTACATCACAGATGCCTCCGAGCAGGATGATCCTCCAGCGTTAGCAGCTTGGAGTCCAGTTCAGGCTGGTGGGTTCTAAGATGATCACAAGAGTTGCTTGAATATTATGTGGAAAGGCCGGGTGGCAAGTGTCTGGGAAAGTCAGCCTTAAGATGGATCATTGTCTGCCTCATTTGCTTATGTAGATTTCCTGGGCAGAGAGGTCAACTTTGGTTCCATCTTCTATCTTTTTGCTAGCAGTAGTAATTGCATCATAGCTGATTCCCGGAAGGGAACACTGCCCCTATCCATCATCAGATTGGGGAAGGAGGCACTCAGTGGTGCTTTTAAGACAAGTGAAGAGCAGAGAGAATTAGGAAAAGCGAAAGGAAGACACAAAGCATCATTGCTTTGTCTGGATGTAGGAACCTTGTCATGAGTATAGAGGCCACAAAAGCCAGAGACTCCTAGGGCTCTCAACATCACAGAGTCTGGGCTGAGTGCATTATCATTTGGACTGAATCATCAAGCCCATGCATTGTATTCTGACATGTTCTCAGAGGCTTAAATCTGACTGGAGCAGGGAACATGGGCTTCTTCTGATTACACAACCCACCCAGAATCTTATTTTGGTTCAGGCAGAATTTGGGCAGAAATACGTCTGTGGCATATTCCTAATCTAAAGAACAGTGATAGAAGTAATGCTAACAATGTCCATCTGTGTCTGTTGGTCAGAGTATGTCTCCTCAGCTGGTCCCAAAGTACCCATGAAGTTCTACGTCCCTCATGTTCCTGTGAGTTTTGGGCCAGGAGGTCAGTTGGTGTGTGTGGGTCCCAGCTCTCTCACTGACGGGCAAGCAGCCCTTGTTGAAGTGCACAGCATGGAGGTAAAGAAGACCCAGTGTCCCTGAAATGCCAGCACACTGCTCACCTAACTACTCCTGACGTGCTTACCTTGCTTTCCTGCGCCTGAGTCGGGGCATCTCCAGGAATGGGACACTCTTGTGGGAAACTGGGCCATGTACCCCCTGAATTAGGGGGTGCAGGAATGGGAGGGGCTCTTCTCTGAAAGAATTGATGCTAGAGTTATGTTTTTCCTGAGCTGCCAGTGGCTCATCTTTAGCAACAAGATTTCCTTTTTTCTTTCTGCTTTCTCCACAAGGCCTTGAGCCACATCCTAGGACCATCCTAGGACCCTGGAGTCTGATACTAGACTTGACTAATAGGGGCCCGGGGTGGATGCAGTCTTAAAGACAAAAATCTGATTTTTTAATTCCAGGTTATTCTTAATGACTCTGAAGAGCAAGAGGAGATGAGAAGTTTCTCAGGACCCTTGATTAGGTAAAATGCTGTAAGAGCTGCTGACTAAGAACTTTGGAAACCTAGAGAATCTTCCTGCCCAGATCAGCATTTTGGAGATTTGTTCTTGATTTCCTTGGAAAAAAATGTCTGTCCTTATTGGAGTGGAATTCTCTGTACCA
The DNA here is from genome assembly GCF_030222135.1 of Aotus nancymaae. Taxonomy (NCBI): domain Eukaryota; kingdom Metazoa; phylum Chordata; class Mammalia; order Primates; family Aotidae; genus Aotus; species Aotus nancymaae. The sequence goes on along the minus strand of NW_026988523.1, from coordinate 10,386,709 downwards.
CAAGATAGAACCAAATGTGGCCTGAGCCATTTTGACAAGCCATTCAATAGTTGAAAGCCAGAAAGAAAAATTAGCTTGACAGTTTAGAAATCTGAAATCAGTTCCATTTTGCAGAGGCTGCATGGTAGGAAGTTTTGGTGTTCCATGTGCTGATAGATGTTAGCAGAAAAGTGGAGCATAGCCTGGGAAGTCACTGACAAGTGGATCATAGCAGAAACAATTCTTGTCACAGTGGCTTTTTCCTGGAGAAGTAAATAAGATCGGCAGCGTTCAAGTTACAGAACAGTGTGCAAGTGAGCCCTCTGCCGTACTGAGCCAGGACTGCTTTTAAATGTCTCATGTTTCTGATAAATGTAACTCAGGGCACCTTTGTTGAGGAAAGAGTCCTTGCTGGGTGACAGCCCACCTGGGTCTCAGGCTCAGGGCATCCTACTGACTCAGAGTCCCATGGTGGACAGGTCAACTAGCCCTCTCTGAACCTTAGTTTTCACCCTGAGAAGTGGTGTAACACCTGCTCTTCCTAATCCAAGGCTTGCCTGTGAGTCTCAAGTGAGATTATGCTTGAGACTAATCTTACATGGAAAGTATCATCACTACTATACAAAAATATTCCCCATATGGTATTTGACAATTCCTTCAAGTAAAAATGAGTGTTGTCTCTGTTTCTTACACATAGGTGTACAGATATAGGGCAAAAAAGCAAGTCGGGTGTTCAGACGGGGGGTACTAAGCCTAACTTGGCTCTGACATTATCGGATGATCTTGAGCAAATCATAATGCCAATCATACTGATCCCTTAATATATGCCCCACAATTTTCTAATTTCTTTTTGTATGGAGGTAGGTTCTTTTACTGTCCCTATGTTAGGGAACAAAGCTGAGGCTCAGAGGAGGTAAGAAACTTGTCTAAACAGAGAAGGAGCAGACCCAGATTTAGACCCAGGATTGTCTGACTCCAGAGTCTGCTTTTACTTGCTATCCTGTGCAGTCACTTCAGGTCTCTGAGCCTCTGTTTCTTCATCTATAAAATGGGGGTGGGTGGGTGCATGAGAGAATCTCTGAAATTTCTTCCTGTTCTATAAGAAAACAACTATCCTATAGCTACAGCCTCATTACCTTAGCCTTAGCTTGTCAGACTTCCATCTCAACCTCAGCCCAGCTGGCACTTGCACACTTAGGAGGAGCCTGGGGTCCGAAACAGGGAAGTATCTGCCTGCTCACTCTTCGCTCCCTAAAATTTTTCCATTTAGGGAAGATGTACATAAGGTGGATATTATGACGTTTTGCCAGCAGAAAGCAGCTCAGAGCTGCAAATCTGAGACACTGGGGAGCAGAGACTCAGCTCTACTGTGGCAACTCTTGGTTCTCCTCTGTCGCCAGAATGGGGTGAGTTACTGTTTTGGTGGGAGAGCAGGTGCAGGCTGAAATTTAAGTTTTCTTGGGATAGATAAGATTCTGTTTATGGCATGATTATGAAAAGCAGTATGAAAGAAGCCACAAATTGCCCCAAGGGAAAAAATTGCTCAAATGTTGATGCCAGTTTGCTAACGCAAATCTTTCCCCTGACGATCTTCTTCCTTGGTCTGGGAATATTGTACAGTTTCTGGGTCATTGCACCAGCCAAATAATATACCTGTGAAATTGTGAATGTTCCTGGTAAGCTTTGTAGCTCCTGACAGGCAGAAAACAACCACGATAATGATACTCAAGTTTGAAATATAGCAATCCAAGAAAGGACTGCCTTATGCTTGCATAATTGGCCTCTTTGTGAAGAAGGCAGGCTCTGGTGCCTTCTATCTCCAGCTGGAGCTGCCAGCTTGAGGACTTAGAGGATTCTCCCCCGATGATCCTCTTTGCCTCACAGTCCATGGTGGGGTCTGACATCGCTGAGCTGCTCATGCAAGACTGCAAGAAGCTGGAGAAGTACAAACGGCAGCCCCCTGTGGCCAACCTCATCAGCTTGACCGATGAGGACTGGCCAGTGCTGAGCTCTGGGACCCCGAACCTGCTCACTGGAGAGATCCCCCCAAGTGTGGAGACACCTGTGCAGATGGTGGAGAAATTCACTAGACTGCTCTACTATGGAAGGAAGAAGGCAAGTATGCCCTTCCCCCATACTTGTTTTGAAAAAGCAATCACCATCCCTCTCCGCCACTCACCCCTTTTCCAATTATGTGAATAGCATATACTCATTTCAGGGAGGATGCGAGAAGTTCAGAAAGACACAACGAAGAAAATAAAAACACCCATAGTCCTACCATTAAAAGACAATGAAATATTAAGTAAAATAAGCCAGGTACAGAAAGATAAACCTCACATGTTATCACTTATTTGTGGGATCCCAAAATCAAAACAATTGAACTCATGGAGATAGAGAGTAGAAGGATGGTTATTAGAAGCTGGGAAGGGCAGTAGGGGTGGGTGGGAGGGAGGAGGGGAGGGGTAATGGGTGCAGAAAAATAGTTAGAATGAATAAGACCTAGTATTTGATAGCACAACAGGGGAACTATAGTCAATAAAATTTAATTGTACATTTAAAAATAACTAAAAGAGCATAACTGGATTGTTTGTAACACAAAGGATAAATGCTTGAGGGGATGGATACACAATTTTCCGTGATGTGATTATTATACATTATATACCTGTACCAAAATATCTCATCTTTTTACTCCATAATATATACACCCACTATGTACCCATAAAAATTAAAAATAAAAAAAACTAAAAAGAAAAAGGGTAATACCTGTTAACATTTTGATATATTTACTTCCAGCATTTTTCCATGCATATATAGTAAAAAGAAAATAAAATTGCATATATAATTGTTTATTTCACTTCTTCTTTTTAAATTTTTTTGAGACAGTCTCACTTTTTCACCCAGGCTGGAGTGCAGTGGTGCAATCTCTGCTCACTGCCACCTCTCCCTCCTGGGTTCAAGTGATTCCCCTGCCTCAGTCTCCTGAGTAGCTGGGACTGTAGGTGCTTACCACCACTCCCGGCTAATTTTTGTAGTTTTAGTAGAGATGGGGTTTTGCCATATTGGCTAGGCTGGTCTCAAAATCCTGACCTTGTGTTCTGCCTGCCTCGGCGTCCCAAAGTGCTGGGATTACAGGCATGAGCCACGGTGCCCAGCCATATTTCTTTTCTTAAACTTAAGATGATATGGCATTAAATATGCTCCAATAGCACCATTTAAAAAGTAGTTACACAATATTGCATCATATTAATGTATCATATTTTATTTGGCTATTCTACTATTATTGAATATTTAGACTATTTACAATTTTGTCAACCATTATAAATTACACCATTTGTACATCTTGTTACATAAGTCTTTCCTGATCTTTTAAATTTTTTAGTACATATTCCTAGAAGTGAAATTATTGGGTAAATAAAGGGTATGCACTCTTAAAAGGTTTTTTATATATACACCAAATTAATTTCTAGGAAATTTGTTTACAAATATCCCTGCTGTTATATCTAAGGCTTGCCTATTCATATTAAATACATATGCTCCTTGACTACAATGTTTATATCCCAATAAACCCATCATTAAATAGAAAATATCATAAGTTGAAAATGTATTTGATACACCTAACCCAACATCATAACTTAGCCTAGCCTACCTTAAAAGTGCTCAGAACGTTTACCTTAACCTACAAAATCATCTAACCCAGAGCCTGTTTTATAATAGGGTACTAAATATCTCATGTGATTTTATTGAATATGTTATTGAAAGTGAAAAACAGAATGGTTGTCTGGGCACTTGAAGTACAGTTTCTACTAAATGTGTATTGATTTCACACCACTGTAAAGTCAAAAACTCACAAAGAAGGGACTGTCCGTACTTTAAACAGATGAAGATTGATTTCTAGCTTAATTCTGAAGTTGAGATTTTACTTTACAAAATTCATATAAATTTAAGTATTTGGATAGATGATTAAAATAAATTTGAATCAATTTAATTCAAAAATTAAAATATAAAAAAGACATAATTGGGACATGATGCTGCCACCTCCCCTAGTCACCCAATTTCTCTTTCTGAAATATCCAGAGAAATTTTATGCATATATTGTTATTTTCTCTTCCTTTAAATTAGCATAGTATATGCCATTTCTGTACCTTCCCTTTTTCATTTTACAAAATATCTCAGAAAACACTCTTTATTAGGGTTGCCAAACATTTTCTATAAGTGGACAGATGTAAAAACTGTAAATGTAAGCATTTTACATTTTGCAGGCCAGAGTCTCTATTACAACTACTCAGCTCTGCCCTTAGAGTGTGAAAGCAGCCACAGAAAATACATAAATGAATGGGTATGGCCATGTTTCCATCAATTCGTTTATGGTCATAGAAATTTGAATTACCATATAACTTTAATGCATAATGAAATTTATTTACTTTTATTTTTTCCAATCACTTAAAAAGGTAAAAACTATTCTGAGGCTATGGGCTGTTCCAAAATAGGCAGTGTGCTGGATATGGCCTTTAGGCTATATTTTGCTGACCTCTGTATAGCCTATGTAAATATCTTTCTCATTATTTCTTATGTTGGCATCGTCTTCTACTGATAAATTATAATTAATTTAACTAAACCCCCTATAGCTTGACATTAAGAGTACTTCCAATCTTTTGCAATTACAATGTTGTAATGAATAACCACTGTCATTTTGCCCAGTATGAGAGAATATATGTAAGATAAATTTTTAGAGAAAGAAGTGTTGGGTCAAAGGATATGATTTGTAATTTTGATAGATATTGACAAATTGCCTTTTAGAGGTTATGCCAGTTCACTCTACCAGCAATGCAAAAAAAAGTGGCTATTTTCCTACATTGGCACCACAGTGTGTTTCAAACTCTTTGATAAGTGCGAATCTGAGAAGTGAATAAAGGCTGAGCATGGCGGCTCACACCTGTAATTCCAGCACTTTGGGAGGCCAAGGTGGGCGGCTCACTTGAGGCCAGGAGTTTGAGACCAACCTGGACGACATGGAGAAATCCTGTCTCTACAAAAATTACAGAAATTAGCCAGACGTGGTGGCATAGCCTGTAGTACCAGTTACTCGGGAGGGTGAGGAATGAGAATCGCTTGAACCTGGAAAGTGGAGGTTGCAGTGAGCCGAGATCATGGCATGGTACTCCAACCTGGGCGACAGAGAGAGACTGTCTCGAAATAAAAAATTATCAGCTAATTTAAAATGTTTTATAGATATGGTGTCTTGCCAGGGCTCGTCTCAAACTCCTGGGCTCCAGTGAGCCTCCACCTCCCAAAGTGTAGGGATTACAGGTGTGAGCCATGGTGCTGGGCCTGAATTTCTTATTGAAATGAATATGTTCAATTCAATCCAATGCAATTCAAAATGAATTCAGTGAAGTTGAATATTTTTTAATCTGTGAATTTGTCATAGATTTTCTGCATTTTTCTATTGAGTCTTTGATCCTCACTTATTGATTTGTTGGAGCTCTTTATGTTTTTAGGACTTTCTGTGTAAAATCGTTAAGTTTCTGGGGGTCATAGTTAGAAAGGCTTTTCCTACTTCAAAATTAATTCATAAAAATGAAGTTGAAGTACTTTTGGTATTAATTTTTACATTTAAATATTTAATTTCTTGTTTTTTGTACCTTTGCTTTTATTTTTTATTGATAAATAAAAATTGTATATATTTATGGTATATGAATATACCATATATTCTCTCTCTCTCTATATAAACACACACACACACACAGTGGAATGGCTAAATGGAGCTAGTTAACATATATATTACCTCACATATTTATCATGTTTTTTTCTAATGAGAACACTTAAAATCTCTTCTCTTAGTATTTTTCAAGTATACTGTACGTTGGTATTTACTGTAGTCATGATGTTCAAGTGCTACGAAACTTTTGCTAAATAGATGAGGCTAACCAGCAACCATGTCTGAGGGGAAGCTGATGAAATAGCACAGTGGATGTTGATAAGGTGAAGGCTGGTGAAGGCGACATCATCAACTTCCTGGCTGTCCACGTTCCTGTGTGAGGCGCTAAGGGTTTTCTGGAAGCCCAGCCTCAACTGCTCAGGCGGCAGCAGTGCCTAAGCACAGGGGCTTGTTGTCGTCAGTGGAAGGTGGGAAAGGCACTCTTGAATGTGGTGTTTTGGTTTTCAGGAAGCCTTGGAGTGGGCCATGAAGAACCACTTGTGGGGTCACGCCTTGTTCCTGTCCAGCAAGATGGACCCAAGGACCTACAGCTGGGTCATGAGTGGGTGAGTCGGGACTTAACAAGAGACCAGTGGGGCAGAGAGGCCTCCTCACCAAAGGTGGAAGATGAGGGTGTGGAGAAATGCTGGATGCATTGAGGAGCCTCACACTCCAGGGATCTTTCCATGTTCTCTTTTCTGAGCTGGACACAGCATTTCTCTGTTTTAGTCACAGATACATTCTTTCTACCTGCTAAATTGAATAAAAAGTTTTAGTAAAATTGGCCTGGGTCAGAGTTTCCAAAAATTAAGTAGGTTTTTTTTTTTTTCAATGGATGAGGGGTTTTTTATGCTGCCCAGGCTGGCCTTGAACACATAGCCTCACCTCCTCAAGCGCCAGGACAACAGGCCTAGCCACTGTGGCTCCCATAAATATTAAGTCGGTTTTTACATTGCAGTAGCCTTCTCTCTTTGGGAGGGGCTGTTGTAGCTCGTTCCGATAATGAGGGGTAGGTGATCACTCCGGTTTACCTGATAGAGCCTTGGGACTGAGGGTCTTTGATGTAAGCAATTCCTAAGGCTTATTCTTGGGATGAGGTTCTGGATACTGAGAGTAGGGTAGGGGTGTGGGGTAGCAGCGTCATGAGCTGTGGTGGGAAAAGGAGTTGTAGGACTGGCAATTAGATCCAGAAGTCTGCGTCGTCAGCAGTGGGAGGTGTTGAGACTGAAGGGGTGTGCTTAGTCAGAAATGACGCCAGCACACTGTGATCTGGCTGCCAGCGTGGACCAGGAAAAATGCCCAAACTAGGATGAGCCAGGGATGGAAGCAAGGGTCCGTAGCCAGGAGTTTGGAATAAGGACATGAAACAGAGTGAACAGAGCGAAAGAGCCAGGATCGAATGAAGCTGGCGGGTCTAGGGGTGCTGGATAGAGAAGGGTTTCTGAATGCGCCCTTCAGGCTCCACCTAGCATACGGTGTGGGTGGGGTGAGGGACCCTCCTGTAAGGGGCAGACTTGGGTCAGACAACAAGAAAGATGCTCGCTCAAAGTGTTTAGCTTCTAGTGCTGGTTAAAGCTGTGAAACTACCCTCTCAGCTTCATTTATATTTGAATTGGCCATAAATCCTGTTGGGCAAAGGTTGAATTAGAAGATGACACTTCTGCCAGGTACGGTGGCTCATGCTTGTAATCCCAGCACTTTGGAAGGCTGAGGCAGGCAGATCACCTGAGGTCAGGAGTCCGAGACCAGCCTGGCCAAGATGGTGTAACCTCATCTCTTCTAAAAATACAAATAGCATCTGGGTGTGGTGGCGGGCCCCTGTAATCCCAGCCACTCAAGAGGCTGAGACAGGAGAATTGCTTGAACCCGGGAGGTGGAGGTTCCAGTGAGCAGAGATCACATCATTGCACTCCAGCCTGGGCGACAAGAGCAAGAGTCCATCTCAAAAAAAAAAAAAAAAAAAGATACTTCCACATTAAGGTCAGTTGGGGGGCCTGATGGCTGCACCACCGCGGGGGCGCATTCTGAATGATGGCCTCGGTTGTCTCATGACGACTGCACTCCTCAGTCTTCCTGCAGATCCGCGGTGCACTTTATTGTCTTCTGAGACTGCAATGGTGAGGAACACCAAAGTTGTATTATGATACGTGCTCGGACTTCCTGTGGCAAGGGTGTTGTTAAATAAAGGATAGTGTTCTGAGTATGATTTTCCTTCGGGTTTTGAAAAGGAACATCCCACAGCCCCACGTTGTAGCATACATCTCTGTTACAGATTTTTTTGCCTTGGGCCATTGATTTTTGATGGAGCCCAGTGAACTGTGAAAAATACCTCTCACTGAGTAAGCTTAAATCTCAAATCAGCTGTAGAGCTTATTATATCCTTGTTAAGCATATCCCATGGTTTGTCATCAGCAGGATCATTTCGGGCCCCTGTTCCACGCCTCTTTGGTTACTGAAAATGGCTATTTAGTGCTTGTGAGCAAAAGCACTACAGACCCAGGCTCTTGATGAGCCAGAAAAATGGCACTGAGCGCTGTGGGCTTGGCGCGGAGGAGGGCTGCAGGGAGTGGGAGATTGGGGTGGCTGAGAGTGGGGGGCCCATGGAGAAGAGCTTCCGGATACACTGCTGCGGCTCTCCAGGGGCCTTTGAGATGTCAGTGGGTCATCTCAGTGATGGAAGAAGGCCTACGGAAATGATTATTCCAGAGTTAGGCCATCAAGACCAAGGTGCAGAAAATACCCCCAACAATGAGATCTAGCTGGGGTGTGCGGTAGAGTGAAGACCTTGACATCTCTTCCCAAAGGATATGACGGAGGCACAGCAGAAAGCAAGGAGATGCTCACGTGCCTAAGGAAGCTGCCAAAATCTAATAGAATTCTGCGAGGCCCTGAGCCTCGTGGACAGTGAGTCGAGATGTTCCCTGGGCGGAGTCCTCACTGACCGTCCTTCTTCCCACAGCTTCACCAGCACACTGGCGCTCAACGACCCACTGCAGACCCTCTTCCAGCTCATGTCGGGGAGGATTCCACAGGCAGCCACGGTACCCCATGACAGGATTCCTTTGCCACCCTGGCATCACAAGGGCTTGAGGGGGTGGGGACAGCTCAGGAACGCAGCGATGGCTTTCAGGAAGAAACGTGATGATAATATTAATAGTTCGTTAATCACTTACCATGCGCCAGGCCCTGTGCTAAGTGCTTTAATGCGTCTTATTTGGTTTAGTGCATGGAGGTAGGAGTTATTCTCTCTGTTGCAGATGTGGAAACTGAGCTGCAGAGGTGTAAAGTTATCCAAGACCAGAGATAGTGAGTAGTGGGGTCAGGATCTGTCTGGGTTTTTCTGACTCTGAAGACCTCGACCTTCCCAAAATGTCAAAGCTGCCTGCTGTGCTGTGAACGGCAAGAGGACCTGTGCTTATTCTGCAGGCTTCCCCTGGCAGTTCTGGAGGGATGCTTCCCACCACTGCACGCTGGCCCTTCAGAGCTGGACATACTTGATCTCAACCTTCTAGAGTTGATGTGGCTGAGGGTCTGAGGCCAGCTTGGTAGCTTTCCCATCACAGGAGACTTGATCTTTTGGTACCAGTGTATTCCTTCCTTACCTTTGACGGCCAATCACTTTGCTAGATGATGTCCTGGTGTTGGCTGTTTGAATCGTTTCTTCCTGGGGCATATATAGCATGCCCTTTTAATATGTACGTTCATATGTTAGAGCTCAGGAACCTTTTCTTGGATTATGTCCTTCAATATTTGTTTTGTTCCATTATTTTGGTTTCCTTTTCAGGAATTCCATGTACACATATTTCACATACATACACATATGAATTATACCTAGAATTTTTTCTTTAATAATTTTTATTCTTTTTTCCTCTTTTGCTTTCCCTCCCTCCCTCCCCCTTCCCTTCCTTTCCCTTCTCCTTCCTTCCTTCCTTCCTCCTCCCTCCCTCCTTCCCTCCCTTCTTTCCTCCCTGTCTCCTTCCTCCCTCCCTCCCCACCTTCATTCCCTCCTTCCTTCTTCCCTCCTTTTTTTCCTTCCTCTGTCACTATGTTTTTGCCAGTGTCTCTTACTTTCATGCTCTTGTGTTTCTGTCTTTATTTCTTCAATTTTCCTCTATTTTTTCCTGAGCTCTGCACATTCCATTCATCTCCTGTTATCCACCATCTATTTCCTGAGCTCTTATAACTCAGATTTATGCTCTTGCTTCATATAAGCAATTGTTTCATTATTTTACTTAAATTCATGACAAAATGTTTGGTGACAATTTTTCATTTGTTTCGTGGTGACATTTTTGTGGTGAATGTTCTCGCTCCCTTTATTTCTCATGATACCTTCCTCCTTCTGTCTTACGGTGTATTTACACACATTCTGTGCTTGTTTTCTCATATTACGTGTCTTTAAAGGAGTTGAATCTTTCCTGGATATGTATTTCCAGTTATTTATATTAGGTTTGTGCAGAGGACAGACCAGGCCATATTCCAGGCCATCTGGCATTTTCTGCAGGACCCACAGTTTTCCATGTGTGCCTTTGCCCCGCAGCCAGTGGGGAGAGCTGTGGGGTCCTCTCCCTCTTGTGTCCTCTCAGCTTCCCCGTGGAGGCACCTCTGTCCCATCTCCATTACTCTTGGCTGCTGCTTCTCAGATCTTGAGGCTTGGGTTTTTGGTGAATACTAGTTTTAATAAGAATCGACCTCACATTTTTCCTTTTTTGGTCCTTCTTATTGCTTGTGGCAAATTCCAAGAAAAGAGAAATGATTTTCATGCCCCATCATCAAATCAACTGGCTGCTTTGTAGCACAGAGTGTGCCTCACAGTTCAGCGGAATGGCCTGTGCTCCACAATGGAATGGCATTATGTCACGGAGCACTAAATGCAGGAAATGATATCATTAGCTATGGTCCATTGGGTTTTTTGTAATAGTAGAGTTAGCTAAATTTCCCCTATTTTTAGATGAGCAAACGGAGGAGCCAGAGGTGATGTGCCAATGCCGTATTTGATCTTAGGGAGTTTCCCGGCATTTTAGTGTTTACTAAAGGGCTGGACTTCAGTTCCATGTGATGGATGGGGTGGTGGAAAATCACAGCAACTGGACAGCACAGACTTGTGTGGATTTCACACAAGTTTAACCTAGACTCCGTACGCTTGTCTGCCAGCGAATTTGGCCTTGTTTCTTAATCTCACAGAGCCTCAGTTTTGCATCTTATGGGGATTTTGGTGCCTAACTAATAGAGTTATTGTGAAAATTAAAGGAGAGAAAACATCTGTACATATCAACCACCATCCTTGGCCCATTGAATTTGGGTGTGCGTTCTCTCTCTCTCTCTCTCTCTCTCTCGCTCTCTCTCCCCTCTGCATCCCCCTTCACCTCCCCATTGATCTGATTTATAGTGATCTTTTTCAAATCACCAATGAGGAGACAGAATAATGACCTCTAAGTTTTTCTTTGTGTGTGTTTTTCTGTGTGTGTTTAGCCAGGGATTTCCTTCTCTTTTGCTGGTTTCTATAGATCCAGCAAGAAGGAGCTTGGCTTATGTGTTAAAATGTGGGTCATAATAGTACTTAGCACATGTGATTGTTAGTAGGAGAAATGCTTAGCACAGGATATGGCTCATGGTTCTATGTGACACATGAGAACTGCTATTATTATTGTGATTTATCATCACCATCATTGTCATCATCCTCTTCACACTGCATTGACCAGATCAACAAGGAGTGAGTGTAAAATTGAGTTGGATAAAACATCTTTTATTCCCCAGGATACTTACAAAGACCAAGTAATTTTAACCTCCAAATCTTAGTTATTATTGGAAGGTAGACGGGTGTGCAAATCATCTCTTTCCTTGGCTGAGCTTCCAACTGTGTGTGTGCATGTGTGTCTGTATTTTTATCTACATGTAATTGATAAAGTGCAAACAAAATGTGAAGCACCATGCAATGTGCTTTACACAACTATCTTATTTTATTTTCAACAATAACCCTGTTAGGTAGAAATTATGATCTCCGTTTTAGGGATGAGAAAATGAAAGGTTCAAAGACATTAAGAAACTTGTTCAAAGTAAGTAAGCTAGTAAGATGCAAGACTCGAGTTGGGGCCTGTTGTTTCCATTATATTATATTGTTTCTTTATTGATATTTTCTGCCTTGAAATTCTTCTTCATTTGGTAGAACAGTCTTAGGGAGAGATGGTAGGGAAAACACCGTTTTTGCGGGGCTTTGTACATTTCCACCACGCTGCTTACTCTCTGTTGCCCCCTGGTGGAATTATGCTGCCTCTGCACTGTCCTAGCTGGGCCACTTGGCTTGATTTTCTTATTCCTTAAGTGGCAATAGGAACTAGACTTCATAGGGTTGCTTTGAAGATTAAATAAGAGGAAGTGTGTGAATGGGCTTTGTAAAGCCAGAAAACATAAGCCATTTAGTAAGACATTAAAGCAGGCCCGTGTTCCCCTGACTTCTGTGACAGGCTGTGGCCTCTTCTACTTATGAGCCAAGGATATTTGATCTTCCTTCTCCCACTGAAGCATCAGGGTTTTTCTGAGTTTTGTCTCTAGCTACTTGAGGGCCAGGCACTGGGGAGAAATGTGAAAAATAGTAAGTGAACAATGTCATTTTATTTATCCATTTTCCAATATCCCTGCGAATGTATGTATGTATGCATGTATGTGTATCTATCTGTGTCCTACTGAAAGTTTTGCTTTGTTAAAGATGAGAACTCTGAATCAATGAATGGCAGCCTTGCAGGTGGTAGAGTGGGCGTTCTCTGACCACTTCTGAACCAGGAAATAGACAACCTCCTTCTTTATGTACATTTTGGCCATTCCTAAATGATTGTACATTTATTTTTCTGCTGCTTTTCAGTGTTGTGGAGAAAAGCAGTGGGGAGACTGGAGGCCTCACTTGGCTGTGATTCTGTCAAATCAGGCTGGGGACCCAGAGCTGTATCAGCGTGCGATTGTCACCATGGGGGACACCCTGGGTAAGTGACACCAGCACTGTCCCTCTACTCTCCTCTGGAAGGTGTCCAGGCCAGCTTTAAACATCCTGCCCTTAGAGTCTCAGATTCTGGGTAGGGCCAGAGTCTATGCGCCAGGCTTTTCCTGGACCCAGGAGCCTCCATGTTTTGGGGAAGAAACTCCAGGGAAACACGGGTCCTTCTTGCCTCTCTGTTTCGTGGAATTTCTGCTGTGAGTGAATGCAGGCCTGGCCCCTGAGACTTGGTGTTCTGCTGCGGTGGGAGTCTCCTCTTGGCAGCTGATTTTCTAGCCCTGGGTCAGATTCCCTGTGGATGGAGTTAATGCATAGGACACCTTGCCTCCTGTTGCTGTAAATCTCTCAGTGACCCAGTTCAATCAGATAGAAAATTCTTTTTTGCCTGAACCACCCTGGGTAACCCTATAGTCTTGCTTTCCATCATCTCTCTGTGAATGTGGCCTTATAAACACTTAGGGGCTATTGAATATTTCAGATCAGTGATTCTCAAATTTAGCCAAGAAGCAGAGCATCTAGAAACCATGGTGCTCTCATGGGGCTTTAAAAAATACTGCTCTGTTAAATAGCTATGGGTAAGGCTGTGCCAAGTCAGATGGAGGCCACGCAGCACCCTGAGTGGAAGGGAGCTAATGTTTGTTGAGCCCTTCTTGGGGGCCAGGCGCTGTGCTAGGTATTGTATCTAGTTGAATTAACTCAATTTTGAGGCAATGGAGAACGTATGGGGGAACGTTTCAAAACTGGGAATGTGTTGGTAATGAATGTGATTTTTATGTTTGACTTTAGCAGGGAAAGCAACGGTGCCCCAGGAACCCTAGTTTTAAAACGGTCACTCCCAGTAGGCTCCTTCCTCGCTCAGGTGCAGGCATTTCATTTTTCACCCTCAAGAAAGACTAAAATGTTTAGAGAATTCCTCATCAAAAATCCTTTAGGGAGAAGGGGAAATTGTGCCTTATCCTGGCTGAAGAGAAGTGTAACATCTGAGGCCACACGGGCTGGCAGGAGAAGGAGTGGGGTGTGGGGGCCTGTGACTCATGCTATGAGAGGCTCATTCATCTATACCCCCATAGCTTCTCCCCTCGGACCCCCGAGGCCACTCTTGCATCTCTTTCCTATCCACCCAGAAGATGCGTCCCCACACGGGTGTGCTCCGTGACTGGGTCTTGTTCTCTTCCTCCCGCAGCTGGGAAGGGGCTTGTGGAGGCAGCTCACTTCTGCTACCTCGTGGCTCATGTGCCCTTCGGCCACTACACCGTGAAGACTGACCATCTGGTCTTGCTGGGCAGCAGCCACAGGTGTGTGACCTGGGTGAAGGAAACGGGAAGGACGTTTTCCACGGGATTGTTTTAGCCCAGGTTGGGTTTTATGGATGCGTTTTTCATTTTCTCATGTGAATTTCAGCTACCGCTGGCCCCCTTATCTGGGATTGTTATCTGTGCAGGTCTGTGTAAGGAGATGCCCCGTGGGTCCCACATTACAGCATCAGCAGGGGCCTCAGGCCCCAGGTCCTGCTCTGAAAAGAGGTGGGCTGATGCCTTTGTGTTGTATTGTGCCCTTTGCCCACTGGGTGGCATTATGGCTCCACAAGCTGACTTTGTTCCTTTAAAAAAAAAAAAGAAAACCCCATGTTTTCTGTGTGGAAGTCCTGGGCCTGTTCTGAGAGCCCACCCCGGGCAAAACTGGAGAGTGGAAGAAGTTTGTTTAGTCCCTCTTGGGGGCCCTAGCATCCCTACAAATAGCTATGGGTAAGGACTTAGAGTCCCTCTGGTCACATTCTCTGTGGCCATAGCATTAGGCTTTTCCCACAGGACACCCTGGATTAGCTCTCACAGCGCATGAATGCAGGGACGGCATGATTTGCTCCCTAGTGGTCCTGCCTGTTCTGTCTCTCTCCATCCCCTCCCCATACGAGTTAAGATTCACTAAGCTCTTACGTCGTGCCAGGCGTTTTCTTTGCACTATTTCCTTTAATTGTTACATATTTACCCTATGAAGAAGTGAAGTAATCTTCACTTATGGAGGAGGAAAACCAAGGCACAGGGAGGTGAAATAACCCGTCTAAGATGGTACAGCTAGGGTGTGGCTGAGTTGGACTCAGAGTCCAGGCAGTCAGGCTGCAAAGCCACTCCCCACCGCCGCTTTTTCTTTTTTTTTTTTTGAGATGGAGTCACGCTCTGTCCCCAGGCTGGAGTGCAGTGTTGCCATCTTGACTCACTACAACCTCCACCTCCCGGGTTCAAGCGATTCTCCTGCTCAGCCCCCAGGAATAACCTGGTGATTTTGAACACCATGGCAAGCTGTTGACGAGAGAGATTTTGGCTCACATGAGACTTTTGTGCCCCCCTCTGCCACCTACCACGACCAGATCACATTCACTCCATCCTCATCCTCACTGGTGGAATGAATATCCAGTGTACGGACGCTGGTTTGATTTCTGGCTCAGCTGTGCTCGCCTGCTCTGCCATGCCTTTTGGTATCAGTGCTCCTGGAGTGTTACATGGCTCCCCTCTTTTGTGTGAATTTGCTCCAACTAGAGGTGCCCTTCACAGATGCACGACAGGCTTTATTGGCATGGGGGTCAGCTCTCTGTGTGTTTAAGAGGAGGGCCCAGTGCCCTTCAAGGTAGCCTGCCTTGCTGAGTTACCCTTCAACAAGAAGGCAGGCAGCACCCTCTTTCCACAGCCTCCGCCTCCTAGCGCCTCCTCTCCTGCCGAGTTCTGTTTTCTTCCTTTGTCAGCCTCAAGGAGGGAGAGGAGGAGGAGGCGAAACACTCACTTTGGGAGCCCAGAGTCTTTTTCTTCTCTTGAAGCCACCACAGGGATCAGTCCAGGATGGAAACTCTCCCATGAAAGGCTGCAGCTGGTGTTTGGCTATCCACTGGGATTGAACTCCCGCGGCCCCCACTCCTCAATCTCTTTTATTGTTATTCCCTGGTTTTAGTCAAGAGTTTTTGAAATTTGCAACAACTGAGGCGATCCAGAGGACGGAAATCTTCGAGTACTGTCAGATGCTGGGCCACCCCAAATCCTTCATCCCTTCTCTCCAGGTAACTGAGCCCAGATGAGGCCACCGTCACTGTGTCAGGCAGCGGCATGCAGCTGTATTTCCAGCTTTGCTTTTTGGCACTTAGTACCTGGGGCTAAGTTATCTACTGAACTTTTCCTCATTAGCCTAAGCGTGGGAGGGTGTAGGATTTCTTTTTATGTCCCTTAAAGTTCTGCGTTTTCTAACATGAAGGTAAAACCTTGCAGAGGCCTCTCTGCTGGAGGCTCCTGCCTCACTGCTGACATTTGGACGTCCCGCCTGCTGCCCTGGCCCACACCTCACTCCTGCTGCCAGCTCCCTCGCCCTGTCTCTCCAGACAGCAATCCCTTCTTCTTCTCAGCCTCTGCAGCTGTCCTGCTGGAGGCAGTGGGAGCACAGCCCAGCCCACTTGCTGCTCACCCTCCCTCTGCTGCCCGCTCCTTCTCGGCCTCTTTTGAACTCCTCTGTCCTCTACCTCTGGACATCCCTCTGTGCTCAGCCCTGGCCCTCACCCTTCTTCGCCCCTCCCAGGGCTTAAGCTGTGTGGGTGCTGTCCACACTGCGGCTTCCGCCCTCTCTTCTCAGCATCTCTACATGATGCCATTGTCACCTTACATTCGTAAAGTCCAGTGCTGACATCGTGTCCTCCTCCGTCTAAATCCTCCGTGAGCTCTGACATCCGGCACCATCTCTTCCTCCATGCAGGCTCCCTGGGCCACGCTCACGAGTGTGACTGAGATAGTAGCCCTCAGTGGTCTCAGCTATAAAAGGGGACGAGAGCGGTGCCTTATAATGGAGCTGGCATGAAAATGAGTTAGGTTCTCTAATGCATGAGAACAGCGCCTGGCACACGGCAACTGCTCTCAGCGTTGAGGTCATGGCGGGCACAGTGTGGCTCCCACGGCTGAATCCAGGGCCCCCCGACACTGAGCGCTCGCTGCCTTGCGTTTTCTTGCCTTTCATGCACAGGTACCTTATCTTCCTGCCTTAATTATCTTCTTTAGGCAGAGACCTTTTCCAGCAATTCCTCGTTTCTCCTTCAGTGCTTGGTGTCGAGGGTGCATGCAGCGGCAGCAACAGTAATTACAACAACATGCACACACAACACAAAGCCTTGAAAGGGAATTCCTGTGTCATAGAGAAATGGGCCACTTAGCATCGTCTCTTCTTATTTTTACCGTAAGTTCCAGGATACATGTGCAGAATGCGCAGGTTTGTTACACAGGTATACGTGTGCCATGGTGGTTTGCTGCACCTATCAATCTATCATCTAGGTTTTAAACCCACATGCATTAGGCATTTGTCCTATAGCATCTTCTCTTCTTTAAGGGCTTTGCCGAAGACCCACCTTTTCCAGCGAAAGCTTGCTCAGTGAGCTCCTCTGTGTAGGTCCCTGACTGGCCCTTTGGTCTCTTTTCCTTTCCCTTCTTTATTCATCCCAGCACTTGGCTCTTTTGGTGCTGCTTCGGGCTGATAGTAATGAGATTAACTAGTTTTACTGAATGTGCTCTATGTGCCCGGCATTGTGGCATTTACACTGCTTGTGTATTATTTCGAATCCTGTGAGGTCGGCCTGATTAACCCTCTTTTACCAAAGAGAAAACAGAGGCCCAGAGGTGTTACGTGCTATCAGCTCACATCTCTTGTTTGTTCTCCATACTTTACCTGAATTATCTCACTGAATCTTCATAACAACCAAGGGCATAGGTAGTGTTAGTATTCCCATGTCGTAGACAGGAAACTGAGGCACAGAGAGATGAGGTAACTAGCCCAATGTTTCCCACTTGGCATGGAGCTTGGATTTGAACTTGGGTCTGTCTGATACCAAAGCCCTCACACTTGATCCTGCCCTGCCACTCATGCTTCCACAAGAGCTTACTTTTCTCAGTACTCTCCATTAGCTTTATGCCCTTTGCACCAGGGTCTATTTTTGCTGCTGCTGCTTTTTTTTTGAGATGGAGTCTCACCTGTCACCCAGGCTGGAGTGCAGTGGTGCAATCTCGGCTCACTGCAACCTCTGCCTCCTGGGTTCAAGCGATTCTCCTACCTCAGCCTCCCGAGTAGCTGGGACTACAGGCATGCACCAACATGCCCAGCTAATTTTTATATTTTTAGTAGAGACAGGGTTTCGTCATGTTGGCCAGGCTGGTCTCGAGCTCCTGACCTCAAGTGATCCACCCTCCTTGGCCTCCCAAGTGCTGGGGCTACAGGTGTGCGCCACGGTGGCAGCCTGTTTTTGCTGCTTTTAATGTCCCTCTTGTGCCTGGTCCTGTGCCTGTACATCAGGCTTTCTGGAGATATGGGCTACCCAATAAACAAGAACCCCAGTGCACTTTACATGGTGACCAGGACCTAGGAAGGCTGAGCGGATGGGACTCCTGTCCTTTTCTCTGTAACGCCGGAACTGCAGGCTGGCTTTGGATCTGTGCCCATGCACAGATAAAATGCTCCAAATGGCACAAGCCTTTTGATATGTGGATGCCAGAGTTAGTGTAAGCTGGCAGTCAGCTGACTTCCAAGAAGTCTTATCTGCATTTCTCCGTCTTTCCCTCCCTGCCTGGGTGGACTAGTCGCTGACCCTTTTCTCTTCACAGGTGTATAAGCTCCTTTATGCTTCCCGTCTGGCAGATTATGGCCTCGTGTCCCAGGCCTTGCATTACTGCGAAGCCATTGGTGCAGCTGTCTTGGGCCAGGGAGAGAGCAGCCACCCTGTGCTATTAGTGGAACTCATCAAGGTGAGCCTCTCAAAGGGTTCTGTGCAGTTGTTTTATCTTCACTATTCAGAGAAAGCCATTGTAGAGCAGCTTAGACTGTACATTTCATCTTCTTTGAACATGCCGTAAAATCGGAGCCCACGGCCGGCTTTGACCATGTATGCATGCCCAGATGCGATAAGCAGAGGCCACAGAAAGAAGGAGGCTCTCTGGGTGGGCGGTGGTGGGATTGCAGCCTGGAAGCCATGTGTGTGCTACTCGAGCAATTCATTCTTGCGTCTGCTTTTCTGGTACAGTAAAACTACATGCTATGGTGAACCATTCTAATTACAAAAGCTGGGCTTAGAAAATATACTTTAGTGATTAAAAGAGGAAATGATCCTTATTAAAATGCTTTTAAATGCATGGAATATTTTATCACATGTGAGATACATTTAAAATAGAAAACAGAAACATATCAACCTTTAGTTCCCAGGGAAGAAAACAACAATCAGACAAATAGTTGTTTCAATTAGTTGAAGAAAAACTTATTAGCTAGAGAGTGAAAAAGCAGCCTACCCTTACATTTTTGTTTTGCTTTAGATGAGGCCCAAGTGCTGGATTCTTTAACCTATAAAATTTGTGGTGGTGAGCCTCCCCATACCCTGAAATTTCTGCCAACAGGTTGATGGTTGCAAGGAGCTCAGGGATCCAGAATGGATGATTAGAAAAGTTTGGGTAACTAAAACTTATTTATGGAATAAATCATTAAAATATAAAGTAACATTAGCATCACCTGGAAGCTGGTTAGAAATGCACTCTCTTAGGCCCTGCCCAGATGTCTGGAATCAGAATTAGTGTTTTAACAAGTTTACAATTAGAATTTTAACAAAATTCCCACAGACACACTTTGAGAAACACTGTTACAGAGCAGACAGCTTTGCAGAGAAATGAAGCTGAGTTAGTGTTTCTCCTCATATTTTATTTAGAATCTAACACCCAGGATGGGGTAATTTTCTATGTATTTTGCAATTTTGGGAGGATATCTGCTGAATTTGCTATTTTTTGATGATTTTTTATAATGTAATTTACAAGTAAGTTAAGGTTCTCTTTCTCCTTTCCCTTTGTTTTCTCTTCCCCCTCTTTCCTCTCCTCTGTCTTACTTTCTGCCCCTAACCCATCTGGAAACCTGGTACAGCTAGCAGAGAAACTGAAGCTGTCAGATCCTCTGGTTTTCGAAAGACGCAGTGGAAACAGGGACCTGGAGCCGGACTGGCTGGTGCGACTTCGGAGGCAGCTGCAGGTGAGTGGGGTAGGAGCCAGGGCATTGGTGAGGGGGTGGTCAGCTTTT
This sequence comes from Aotus nancymaae, assembly GCF_030222135.1. Lineage (NCBI taxonomy): Eukaryota > Metazoa > Chordata > Mammalia > Primates > Aotidae > Aotus > Aotus nancymaae. Next base: position 10,366,979 of record NW_026988523.1, on the reverse strand, counting down.
GTTTCCCTCTTCTCTCCCCTAGACATGGAACAGGTAGGCGCTGACATTAGCAAGTCCCTGTTCCCCGTGTCTCGCCATGGTCTCTCCCATCACGCATGAGGCACAGTAGGTGTCTGGGGAGGGCATGAGACTCTGAGCTTCCCTGCCACTGCTTGTCCCCCGTATGAAGGCATTTTCCTATGTTCACATGCCACTCTTCCCAGTCACTCTTGCCACCCCTCCCTGGGACCCCAGAGAATATGTTTCATGACCATCAAAGCTTCCCCATCTCTGCTAGGAACAATGGATCACAGTGGACCAGTGTCACTTTCATGTAATATGGGGCAATTGCTTAAAAGACTTCCGGGCCTTTTCTTTTTGTTCTGACAATTGCAAAAGCTGCTGGTTGTAATTGGAACAGTAATTGGAACAGGGCCTCCTCCATTTTCTTTTTCCCATTCCGCTTTGAAGAAAAGACAGGGTGGATTTTTAAAGCACACACAGCCTCTACCCCTTCTATCTGCGGTAGGTGCTGAGGCCTGCAGATTAATTCTTTTCATGTGCTCGTTCCTTCAGGGGAGGGTGGATGACTGGTCTACAGCCATCTCCGCCTGCTCTGAGCAGAGCTGGCAGCCCCGTCCACATGACTCCCCAGGCCCCTAAGCATACAAGCATTTCCCCTACCTTGTAATCCCACTGGAAGTTTCTTTTTGGCTTAAGTTTTGAACCCCTTTGTTTCCCTGTTCTTGTTTTTCCTTTGTGATGCTTAAAAAGATTTTACTTCATTTTAAACAGCAAAAGGTAGCAGGAGACATCGGGGATCCTCATCCTGCTCGCTCAGATATTTCGGGAGCCAGAGGAACAACAACAGGTACCCAGAACAATGAACTGAGCATATCCATAGCGGACGCTCAGGATCCAATTCTACGAGACAAAGTAATTCACGAAAGCACTCGCCCTTCCCTTCCCAGGGTGCCTGCCTTGCCTGCGTAAGTCTGCCCCGTTGTCCAGGCACCTCCTCCACGCAGCTCCCAGCAGCCTCACATCCCCGACACGTCTAAGTCCCCTCAGTCTAACGGCTGCTGCTTCACGATTCAGGTTTTTAAATACCTGAGTGTTTTTTGTGTTGCAGTGTATTGTTAGCTAATTCTCTCTCCTGTGTCAGTATCTCTCCAGCTGGATACATTTTCGAGTCCAGAGATTGTGGTTCATCTGTATCTTATGTTAGTGTTGGGGATGTCAGAAGTCCTTCAGAGTCTTGAGCTAGCGATTGCCATATGACTGTGGAATAAGTATGTTTCAGTGTTTCCCGGCATCTCTACTCTTCCCCTGGGATGCTTCCCAGTGGTGGGTTGGCAGGCACCATATCCCTAGTTAACTCGGTACCCTTTCCCCAGGTTCCCCCACGGCAGGGTCAGGAAAGGGCCCTCCTTTCTTCCAGCCCAGTTCTCTTCCTCAGGCATGAACAGAGGGAAGGGAGGGCAGGGTCAGCCTTGGCTTCTGTTTCTCACTGTGTAGCAGGATCTGTAAAGGTGGCGGGTGGCGGAAGGCCAGGCTGGGTGCCTGTGGTTGGTGCTTCCCCCAGCCCTGCCTCCTGGTGCCCGATGGAGCAGGCAGGTCGGCTGCCCATGCCAGTCCTGTGACCAGTCGTGTTATAGGTCCACACCTTAGTTTCTTATCAGTAAGAGCTCTTCCAGGGCAAATGTACTTTGATTCTTTAAGAGCAATTTCTGTGGTACGATTTGGGTTTTTAACTGGAAGCTTTCTAAGTTTTAAATACTCAGGTCCATTAGGAAGTCCAAAAATAATTGATCAAAAAATAAAAAGGTGTGGAGTTAGATAGGATGGTAATTTCAGCCCCTTCCTGTCCCCAGCCCACTGGCTAAAGGCTCAGAGATCATACAAGGCAGTGTTAAGTTAGAAGAGATGTCATACAATGTACACATTTGGAAAGGAGACGATTTTTTACAAACTGTTCCAGCCTGCAAGGTGGCCATCCCGAAGTCTGGGAAGTATAGCCAGGCACTTTGAGGGAAGGAGAGATAAGACAAGAATTTAAGTTGAATGGGTTGACCAAACATACATATTTAACAGGTTACAGGAGGAGCTGTGACTATTCACGAAGGTGGTCCTCACACATGCATCATGAACTAGCATGCATGTAACATATGACCCATGTTCACCTTGGGGTGGAGACTTATCCTTTAAGCATATTACAGTTAGACCCTATGCATCTAAAGGTCTTTTTGAGACACAGAGGCACTCAAGTGCAGAGCCTCTGTAAACTAGCCAGACCCTAGTTCATGGTTGGTGGTCTTATCTGGAGCAAGTTACTGAAATCAGTCTTGTCCAATCAAAGCTGTGGTCATGGCTGGTGGAACAGAGGCTCATTTAGTCAGCATTTGTGAGCTGAATGAGTTGTAATTGTTTGAACATTGCTCATTTCAAGGCCAGTGCTTGTTTAGCTGCTAGAGAAAAAGAAAAACCTTGTGGTGGTTCGAACACAGTTTATTCTTAAGGTGGAGGGGTGCGGGGCTTAACCCTTGCCTGGCAGGGCTTTAGGTTCTGTGTATTATTTGGTATCTTATGGCCACCCAGAGTCTTTTCTGTTAGTCTTAAGATCTCTGTTTTAGCATTAATGCTGGTCAGTTGTGTCTGAACTGGGTATAATGAGGGGTGTCTCACCTCCCATCCTGTTATGGCTGGGAACTCAGTTTTTAAGGTTTTTCTGGGGTCCCCTTGGCCAAGAGGGAGTCTGTTCAGTCAATGGAGGGGCTTGGGATTTTATGTTTAGTCTACGCTAGTGAAGGAAACAATTCTGTAAACAGCAATGAGGGTGTTCCAATCACTCTGTGTTTTACTTGTCATCACATTGCTGGAAGTCACATTAGACAGCTTGTCCTTGTGACTGCTTTCCAAAGAAGACATGAGCAGGAATGTTTCTGGTGTGATCAGCCTGCAAATGCCACATTTCAGGTCCCATTTCTTTACCTTTGCTCTATGTCCTTAGAAAACACTTTCTACGAGGACTTTTCTGGACGTCAAGGCTACTTAGAAGCCCCTGGGTACCGCTCAGCCCTGTGGCTGACACCTGAGCAGAACTGCCTGCCCCAGCCCAGCTCACAGCAGCCTTTTCCCCTCCAGCCGGGTTCCTACCCAGCAGGAGGGGGTGCGGGGCAGACAGGGGCATCGATACCTCTTTACTCAGTTCCTGAGACCCATCTACCAGGGACTGGCAGCAACGTGGCAGCGACAGGGGCTCCTGGAGGAACAATCTGGGAGGAAACGCTGCAGACACACCTGGGCCCTGGTAAGACCTGGTAGCTAGTGGGGCCACGTTGAGTGTAGGGTCTGGGTGGGGAGGAAGCAGGAAAGGGAGGTGCTGAGACCAGTCAGAGGAGGTAGGATTGCACCTGGGAAAGACACGGATGCGGGGTTGGGCCTGTTACGGAGGGCCTGCTAGTTTTCAGCCACTGTGCTGCTGCTTTGCACACATCTGGAGATTGCTGTCTTCCAGCACAGTCCATCTCTCCCCTGTGCATGGCAGGACAAATGGAGCCACTCCTGCCATCCAAATGATTACACAGTTTCTAGGAGAGAGATTATGGGGTGGAGAAATGTAGGCCAAGTCCTCTTTCTACAATCATCCCGCACCCAAGAGCTTACTCTCAGCGTCTCCAGCAGAAACCCATGTTTCTGTCTTGGTCCCGAGTTTTTTCAGGTCCATCAGACCTTCGACAACAAGGGCTGAGTGTGGGTGAGCAATGCTGAGCGATGCCAGGGAGATGCTGGAAACCACCTAGAATGATTAGATCTTAGACCTGCCAGGATTAGGTCCTGTCCAAGTTGGAGACTCAGATGGAGAGCAAGGTGGTGGAGGATCCCTGTGACCTAGCTTGATGTTGCTCTGATTTCCAAGATTCCCGATGAGTGGCTTTGACAGTAGAGGATGAGTTGAACAGCATGTCCTGGGGTGGCTGGGATTGAGTGAACATGCGAGCATTCTTTGCACTTGCTGTGACTGGCTTAGGGTTACGGGCTCTGAGCTTCCGCTGCAGTTAAGAAAGCTGATTGTATCCCCGTTATCTTTCTTCAGGATAGATGGGAAAAGCGCAACTTCCAATTGCTATTTTCATTTCTGTTTGTGACGCAGGAGAGAACACAGTGTCTCAAGAAACCTCCCAGCCTCCTGATGGCCAAGAGGTCATTTCCAAACCACAGGTGAGAGCACACAGCATAAAAGATGCGGCTGCCCACCTGAATGCTTCTGACTTTTACCGGTTGCCTGGTTTGTAGGCCACATGCAAGCTCCTCCTCAGTGCTGCAGCAGCTCTTTCTTCCACATGGCGCCTTGCTTCTTCCTATACCAACTCCCGGGAGCTGGGCGGGAGGCTGCTTTCCTGTGTACACTCAACCCCACCAACCTGTGTCCGTGGGGAGAGAGGGAGCAGCTGAGCTGGTTCATTTTGGCCTCTCTGATCTCTGTTCTCTGATATCTTTTCACAGCTGCACAAAACGCTTGCCATACCCTGCCCTGCCATGGAAGACTGTTGATACTTCCTTGTTTTAATTTTTACCTGGCTTTATTTCAAAGAAAGATCTGTGCTAGCTGTGACAGTGCCTGCCTTTGTCTTTTCTCCTCAGCTAGGCTGTGAGGTCTTGGAGGTGACGGTGTCTGAAGAATCATTCTAGCTCTGATTGGACGTAACTCTGCCCTCAGCAATGGGCAGCATTGGTACCAAACCTAAGATTTTCTTCAGCTTCTCTGGTTGGAGGGTGACATCCTACGCTTTTTCTTTTTTGGAGACAGAGTGTTACTCTGTCGCCCAGACTACAGTGGAATGGCGCGATCTCGGCTCACTGCAACCTCTGCCTCCCAGGTTCAAGTGATTCTCGTGCCACAGCCTCCTGAGTAGCTGGCATTACAGGCGTGTGCCACCACACCTGGGTAATTTTTATATTTTTAGTAGAGATGGGGTTTCACCATGTTAGTCAGGCTGGTTTCAAACTCCTGACTTTGTGATCCACCTGCCTTGGCCTCCCAAAGTGCTGGGATTACAGACGGGAGCCATAGCACATGGCCAATTTTAGTAAGTAGATAAACGGGTACAGATCTTAATGAACTTTTAATACTTTTCTGTTTTTTTTCTGACTGAAAAGTAGTACATTATTGTTATAGAAAAATCTAAAAGTGAAGTATCATATAAAGAATCAGACATCACTCAATCCAGCAGAGAAAATATTTTGGTTATTTTCTTACACTATTTTTTCTGTATATGCATATGTATACACAAGTATATGTATATCTGTATATACATTACACACACATACATGTTTTTAAATGGCTAAGAACATGCATATACAAGGCTTTATTTCCTGTTACTTAACACTATATAATGAGATTTTTCTATGTCATTCATAAATATGATTTTTAATATTGTCATGACAAAATTCATTGTATGAACGTGCCGCTATTCATTCATCTGTTCATCTGCAAATATCCACTGAGTTCCTGCAATGTGCCAGGCCCTGTCACAGGGACTGGGGAGGCATCAGCATGTCAGACCAAGCCTAGCCTCAGGCGCTCAAGTCTAGTGGAAGTGACTAAAATAGAACTATACACACAAGGCCTCTCACTTTAGAGGGGTGGCCAAGGAAGGTGTCTCTGAGGACGCCTTCAAGTGGACGTCAGGATGGAGCATGGAAATGAGCCGGGTGAATATCCCGGGGACAGGTGTTCCAGGCAGACAAACAGCAGGAGTGAAGGCCCTGAAGTGGCTCCCTTGGTGTAGTTAAGGGAGGGCAAGGGTGTCACTGTGCCCTGAGCGTGGGGAGCAGTAGGGAGGAGGGCAGCGCGGGCAGGCTGACGGGGCCTCCACCACCACGGTAAGGAGCTTGCCCTCTGGGTGATCATTCTCATGTTGTTGCTCATTACTGTGAGTGATGCATCCTTTCCTCTCCCTCCCTCTGTTCCTCCTTCCTTTTCTCACTCATATGTAACACACAGTGCTGGGTATCACAGCAGATAAGCCCTCATCTGTGTCTTGAATCATTCACTTAGGAGAAATTCCTAGAAGGAAAGCCAGACAGCCTACGTTTAACTTTGATGTGCCATTTCCTAGCTGTGTGACCTTAGACAGGTTGCTTAACCTTTCTGTGCCTTAGTTTTCTCATAGATAAAATGAGATAATAATAGCACCTAGCTCATAGGGCTATCGTAAGCATTAAATGCATCACTACATATAAAGCCCTTAGAACAGTGCCTGGCACAAAATAACACTATACTCATTTGAGTGAAAAATAAAGTTTCTTTCTATATTTTGCCAAAGTATTTCCTAAGGTTTATATCAATTATGCTATATTGAGAGTGTAAAATGTAAACATTACAGAAAAAGGCAGTATGTTGTATGACTCCACCTACATGAGATACATAGAATAGGCAAACTCAGGGACAGAAAGTGGAATGGCAGCGACCAGGGCCTGGGGACAGGGGAGTGGGGGGTCATGTAACGGGGGTGATGAAAACGTTCCGGACATGGCTAGTGGTGATGGTCCCTACGACACTGTGCGTACATTGAAAGATGATTAAAATGGCAAACTTCATGCTGTATATATTCTGCCACAATCAAAAAACGTTAATGTGAAGGGATGTGGGTGTGTTTTACCCCCTCTGGTGCATGTGTTCCCAGTTGATCTTGAGCAAGTCTGTTAGGAACTGAGCTGTCAGGTGAGTTAGGTTTGGCGGTTGCTACCTTCTCTGCTTTTTCGGGCTTGTGGGCCTCTGTGGGGTGTTTTCTGGCCCGCTTCATCTCCGGCAGTAGCAGTCCATACCCCGTGTCCCAGGCCTCAGCACAGCTCTGAAAACTGTGTTTCTGGAGAGGTTGCACAACAGGCAAAGGTCTGTAAGATGAGGGATACGTGGGCTTGAGCTCTGACCTTACCCTGCGGCCTTCGGCGAGTCATTTTTCACGGCTGAGCCTTACCTCCTCTTCAGTAAAACATGATCCCGACGGACAATCCCACTGCCTTAGGCGCAGCTCAGGTGCGGGAGTACATGCAAGTGTGTTTGGTGACCTGTCAAGTGCCGTCCAAGTATGAGTCCTTTTCTTTAATTCCAGACACCAGTGGCTGCCAGAGCACGAAGTATTTCTGAGAGTTCCACCAATTCCGTCAGGGAGCGTGAGGAGGAGTCCTCCGACGAGGCTGAAGAAAAGTCTCCCCAGAATACTGCCCAGAGAGGCACGCTCGGAGACGGGAAGGAGCACACAAAGGTGGAGGGGCTAGTTCTTCTCTCCCCGCCCTTCTTCCCCTGCCATTCCCTTCCTCGAGGGTGGTGCAGGTGTGGAAGTCTGGGCTCTGCCTGTCTCACTGGGGCGGGCTGACCTCACGGTCAGGGGGAGAAGCAAACCTACAGGTCATAAAGTGTCCTCCTCCCCTTCCAGAGCTCAGGGTTTGGCTGGTTCAGCTGGTTTCGGTCTAAGCCCACCAAGAATGCGTCGCCCTCTGGAGACGAGGACTCATCGGACAGTCCTGACTCTGAGGTAGGCTCTGTGGCGGGGATGATGCCCCTCTCTGTTGGCCTTTCAGAGGGAGTTGGCTCAGCACCTACGCGCTCTCCGCGCTGGCATCTGACTCTATGCCAGGCCACATGAGACAGAGGTTTTGTGATGGCAGATGGTGAGAAATAAAATGGTCCTGTGAGGGCAAAGGCAGATTATAAAGGGCTTTAAAAAGTCAGGATGAAGAAATGTAACTTTAGAGGGTCAGTAGTAGGGAGCTAGAGTGGATTACTGAGCAGAAGAGTGGAATGAGGAGGGGGTTTTGGGGAGTACCCAGCGGTGGTTTGCAGCCAGGCCGCCATAGTGAGTGTGCGAACACAAGTGGGTGGGTGTGAATCTGTTAACCACCAATGTCGCCAGTGCTGCCTTTCTTTCTCCACAAAGCAGGAAACCCCCAGAGCATCTTCTCCCCACCAGGCTGGCCTGAGTCTCTCACTGACACCTTCCCCCGAGTCCCCACCTCTGCTGGCGGTTAGCGCCTTCTCCAGGGACACAGGTACCGCCACCCTCATGTCCTCTGGGCCATGGGTGGTCCCCTCAGTGCTCCTAATGGTGGGGTGCCTTCTGGGAGTGGGGACCCCAGTCCTGAGCAGATGAAACAGCTCTGACTCATTGCTTTCCAGGAGAGGGTGAAGGCCGAGGACCCGTATCCAGTGGGGGACCAGCCACGGGCGCTGGGGTTGGAGGCTTGTCTGGGCCTGAGGTGAGCAGCCCCTGGGCTGGAGGCTTGGACCCCAGCAGACACCTGTGTGTGAGGCCTGAACTTTCAGTGCGGGCTGGAGGTGTGCCCTGGGCAGCGCTGACTCCTGGGGAACACGAAGAACGCTTCTTTGCTGTGTTAGTTTGCTCAGGCCGTCATAACACAGTACCACAGAACGGAGGTTCAGACCACAGGAACCTGATCTCCCCAGTGCTGCAGACTGAAAGCTGAGGTCCAGGTGTCAGCAGGGTCGTGTCTTTTGAGGCCTCTTTCATTGGCTTGTACCCGGCCGTCTTCTTTCTACGTCTTCACTGGCCTTTCCTCTGAGTGTGTCTGTGTGCAGATTTCCTCCCCTAATAGGGACACGAGTCACACTGGATTGGGCTGTCCATATGACCTCTGTTTATGTTAATTGCCTCTTTAAAGACTCCATCTCCAAAGATTGTATTTTCATGTTTCTCCAAACATGTATTTTCTGAGGTACTGGGGGCTAGGGCTTCAACATGTGATTTTTTTTCTGGAAACACAGTTCAACCTATAACAGCTTCCTTAGGTGAAGGCTGGGGAATTGTCTTTTTTCCCTGTCCCAGGAGGAGCCAGAGTTCATTGGGGACCTTGGCCAGGGCTGTGATAAATTCTTGATGGGTTGTCCATATCAGTATGGATTTCATATCTATTGCTAGGAAAACATTTTTATTTCTCGAAGCCTGGTTAGAACACTCTTGTAGAATTTTAGGTCCTTTGAAGGCTAGGTTGCTGTTTATGATGGTATCAAGGTGATTCGTTGAAGCTTTGTCTTCTTATCCACATTGCTGCTCCAGACCCAGGGCTTGATTGTGTCCACTTGAACCATGTTTTCCTGCTTGAGAGCCCCTGAGTTCTGTTAAGAAGCCCTTCTGATATGCTTCTCTTTTAAATCATTTCAGTAGCTTTTGGGGTACAAGGTTTTTGGTTACGTAGATGAATTATACAGTGGTGAATGCTGACATTTTAGTGCGCCCATCACCCCAGTAGTGTTGGCATGGATGTGGGTTGTACCTAATGTTTAGCATTTCATCCCCGACCCTTCTCCCACCCTTCCCCTTCTGAATCCCTGAAGTCCATTCTGTCACTCTGTATGCCTTTGCAATCCCACCATTGGGTATTGGCCCGAAGACAAAAAAGTCATTATATGGGCCGGGCACGGTGGCTCATGCCTGTAATCTCAGAACTTTGGGAGGTCAAGGCAGGCGGATCACAGAAGTTCAGGAGTTTGAGACCAACCTGGCCAACAGAGTGAAGCCCCATGAGCGTACTCACAGCTTAAGTCCCACTGTGAGAACATACGGTTTTTGGTTTTCCACTCCTGTGTACTTCACTTAGAATAATGGCCTCCAGCTCCATCCAAGTTGCTGCAAAAGACATGATTTTGTTCATTTTAATGGCTGAGTACTATTCCATGGCATATATGTACCACATTTTTTTAATGCACTCATCAGTCAATGGGCACTTAGGTTGGTTCCACATTTTGCAATTGTGAATTGTGCTGCTATAAACATACTTGTGCAAGTGCAAGTGTCTTTTTCATATAATGATTTCTTTTTTTTGAGATGGAGTCTCACACTGTTGCCCAGGCTGGAGTGTAGTGGCACCATCTCTGCTCACTGCAACTTCTGCCTCACGGATTCAGGTGTTTCTCCTGCTTCTCAGTCTCCCAAGTAGCTGGGATTGCAGGCACCCGCCACCATGCCTGGCTAATTTTTAGTTATGGCCATTCTTGCTGGAATAAGGTGGTATCTCATTGTGGCTTTAATTTGCACTTCCCTGATGCTGACCACTTTTTGTTAGTTTATTGGCCATTTCTATATGTTTCTTTTGAGAAATACCTATTCATGTCCTTTGGAGAGTCAATAAGGAACTCAAAGAAATCAAGAAAAAAACAAATAATCCCGATATGCTTCTTGAAGGCCTCAACATTCTGGAATCTGGGAGGTGGGCACTGATGGGATTTTCTATGATTTTCCATCACAGAGTGCTTCCTTTGAGCTCTGCTCTAACCCTGGTGTTCTGCTTCCTCCACCTGCCATAAAAGGGGCTGTTCCTCTTTACAACCCATCTCAGGTCCCTCAGGTAAGGAAGCCCTCAGGGGGAGGGGCTGGCCAGGAGCACAGGTTTTGGATTAAGGAGACCTAGGTTTATCATCCCAGTTTACCATTTACTATATGTGAGTTCCTGAGCAATTCTTTAACCTCTCCAAGTCTCAGTTTCTGCATCTGTAAAATGGGGTTAGTAGCAGCTAGCTCAAAGATATGTATATGAAGGGCCTGGAACTCAGAAAATGGCCAATAAATGTAGTTGTTATTAATACATGTTTAACTTTTAATAGCTCTTGAGATGTGGAAGACACAGTCAGCGTTGGTATCAGTAGTGTGGGTGCACTGGCACTCTGTCCTGGGGATAAAGGGATCATTGGAAACTTGGGAGAAGCTAAGCGCCCTGTTCTTCAGCAACCTGGGCAGACTTACCTCTGCTGGTGTCTCATTTGGCCTCCTCTCTTTATAAACTCAAATTTCTTTTCACCATATTTAAGTGAAGGTGTTAGGTGGAGGTAGATAATTAGAACACAGCCTTGGGAAATGTCCTAGACGGAGGCTCAGGGTGCCCTAGCGCATCCATCCAATCAGCCCTGGGCAGAGTCACGTTTGGGCTTGTACTCAGTATCATATTTGTTCTTCTTTTCCAGCTGCCCACAGCCACTAGCCTGAATCGGCCAAATCGCCTAGCTCAGCGCCGCTATCCCACCCAGCCATGCTGAGAATGAACACACGTCTCAGGCTCATCTCCCAGGAGTGCAACTTTTCTTGCTCTCCTTTTCTCAATCTCCCAGCCCCTCTCTGCCATGTTCGGACCCTCGAGAGGTTTGTGCTAGCCCGATGCCGCCACTGGGCACTTAGAAGGCAACAGGACAGGATCTCTCAAGACACAGCGCAGTCCAGTCTCTTAAGATTAGCTTCAGAACGATGGAAATCATTTCAGCAGATGGAAAGTCTGGGTCTAATAGCAGACTGCACATGAGCAGAGTGACATGGTGGTGGCACTTACAGTGGTGGCTTGAGAGCCTCAGGGAAATTAGAGCCCTAACGGCTAGAGTCAAAGATGATACCACAGGGTCCTGTAGCAGAAAACAGGGTGGGGGGAGGGGCAGGGGCTCAGAACAATATTCTAGACCAACTTTGATTTCTTCTTGTCTTACTAATAGACCAATACATGACTCTACTTAGCAAAGTTTCTATCCTGAAACTTGATTATTGCTGCCCTTCATAATTTCCTCTTCAATGATATTTCAGCAGTTTCCCTCTCGGTCCTAGTTTTGTGCACATTTTTTTAATGTGCTTCAGATTAATTATATTTCTCTCACTTTCTTAGCTGGTCCTATTTTTTCACATTCTGGCATGTGGCTATCAAGTTAGAGTGCTGTAGGCATCATATTGTCATGGTAACTACTGAACCTAATGATGCAGATGGATGGCACATCAGTATAATAAATGATGGAAAACGGTTCCTAAAATCCATCCCTTTCATAAGAGGGGAAGAATGAGTCCTGATATTGTTAATACCTCCCTTTCTACCTCAGGCCTCTGCAAATTGATGTTCAGAGGGTCACTGGAGTGAGAGGGAGGAGGGGGACGTCTTGGAAATTTCCATTTCTCTTTTCAGACCCAAAATAGGAATGACTTGCTGTTTGTCAGATTTGCTGGAAATTGCTCCTCACAAAGAACATTTTTTATACATGTAATTGTAAATACAGGTTTAGAAATTTAATGTTCTGTAGTTCTGATGTTGATGGTAATTAAACCCAGATAATTTTATAGCAAATGCTTGTCTCTGGCTGATTTTTACAGAGGAAGAAAGTACATTGGTGGTCTCTTCCCTGAAGTCTTTTTAATAATGGTTTTATTGTGTGATCAAGTGTGAATAGCTGGAAGGAGCCCTTTATTAATGAGGAATCTAGGGACAGATCCTCTTAACTTCTAAGTCTATGCTAATGTTATTATTTTCCCAATTTACAAAATTTGAACAAAAAGCTCTTCTGATGCAAGTCAGTCACTTTGCTAAGTAAACTAAGTGTTGTATATTTTGTTGCAGAAAAGGTTTGTTTAAACCTCTTAAATTAGAAAATGTATGCATGAACGTTTTGTACCTGGAAGGCCCTCAGTAAATGCTGTTCTCCTTTTTTCCTTAGAAGGCTGCTGCTGCCTCAGTTCGGTATGCTGACACCCAGTGGCGGTGCTGTGGCATTAGTGTGTGAGTTCCACAGGAACCACACTGCCTAGTCGTGCAGCGTGGCTCATCCATAGCTCACCCTGTAACTTTGGGCAAGGTTATATCACTGTCTTGCACTTCAGTTTTCTCATCTATAAAATAAAGTTGATAATAATCAAAGTACCTGCCTTATGGGGACATTGCAAAAATTAAATGAGTTAGGCCCTTAAAAGGACCTGGTATGTGCTAAGTACAGTTGGCCCTTGAACAAAATGGGTTTGAACTGTGTGGGTCTGCTTATACTCCGACCTTATTCTGTTTCTGCCTGTCCAAAATGGCAACCCCTCTTCTTCCTCCTCCTCAATGTGAAGACCATGAGGATGAAGACCTTTATGATGAACCACTTTCACTTAATGAACAGTCAATATATTTTCTCTTTCTTGTGATTTTCTTAAGCATGTTTTTTTCTCTGTTACTTTATTATAAGAATACAGCATATAATATAAATAACATATACAATATGTGTTAATTGACAGTTTATGTTATCCATAAGGCTTCCAGTCAACAGTGAGCTATCAGTTGTTGAGTTTTTGGGGAGTCAAAAGTCGTAAGTGGATTTTTGACTTTCTAGGACTCAGTGCCCCAATGTCCACATTGTTCACAGTTCAACTATACTTTATTATAGTATAGTGTCTTTTATTATTAATTTGCAATCTAATAAGATCTGAACTGGTTTCTTTTTGGCCTGCCAGATCTGAGTGCAGATTTTTCATTCTTGATATCTGTGTATGACAGGAATAATGATGAAAAAATACTTCTCAATATGTGTCATTGCAAGTCAGTTTCTCTTCCTGCATCCCTTCTAATACCAACATGAGGCCATGAGGCTTAGTGCCATGGGAACAATGGCATAGCGGGGTCCTATCCACTGGTCCTCTCCTAGAAAAAAAGCACTTTAGGGGAGGAGAGTGTGAACCACAGAGGAAGGTGCAGATGTGGGACGCCTGTGTCCTCACTTACCCTTCCTGTTAAGAGAATTCATGGAAAAACCAGTGGCTACTATCATGCTCAACAAAGCAAGCACTGAGTTTAGTTACCTCCCAGCCAAAGGAATACAGAACAATGAACATATTTTCTGAAGAGGAAGAGTCAGGGGTTTCTATGCACTAGAAAGGGAGGAGGTTCCTGGTGTTTATGGTAATTCATAATAGAAAGGTTTTACTCTGGCAAAGTCAGAATGTGTCTATTAATCTGTGTCTGCTTGGTTAAAACAAGACCAGTTGCTTATTGGTTGGGAATGTTAGGTCCAGTAAGGGTCTGAGGAACCGGGGTCACTCAGAGGTCTTAGTTGCTCATCCGTGTTGTTTGGGGAGGGGTGGTGGTATTGCTCAAGGTCACGGTTGCTTTACAACTTCAACTGGTTAAGCTGTGCGGTGGTGGAACAAAGCAAATGCAGCTGTCAGAAGAAAATATTGTTTTCCTCCTTTTATAAGGCGGAGGCTTGGAAATAGAGCAGGTTGTGACGGGTATACACTGCTAGGAAAGGGAGTGCGTCGAGCTAGTGGCCCTTTCTTCTAGCTCACCTGGTAGCCTTGGGAAGGGAGACTGCAAGACCTGAGGAGAAGCCAGCCTTGGCTTGGCAACTTGTCCAGTGTGTCTGGGGAGCCACAGCAGCTTGGCCTTGGGGATCTGAGGCACAGCATCGAGCTCCCTGCACCTGCTGCAGTGTAGACTCTAGCAGGGAATAATTGCATAATGACCCGAAAGGGCAGATGGGATAGGTAGGATCCCAAAAGGCAAAAGGTCAGGAGTGGGCCAGACCAGCCGCCAGCAACGCATAGGGCACACCGTGAAGGCCACAGCCCTGTTTTCCATCACCATGAGCTATCTGGGGTGAACAGAATTCTCTTTCTCTCTCGAAAAAAGGAATTACCAAAAGACACCGTGTGAAAGGGAGGAGCCTGAGGTATTACTAATTGGCAAGTTTGTTTTTTCATCTGCTTCTCAACAGGGTCCAAGCTTGGAGGAAGAATAGATCAGTCATAGGAAATAAGCCACAGTTTCCTTGAAAGCTAAGTAGCAGTGTGCAAATTTATAATTCTGCTATGTACATATAATTCAATATTTATATAAAAACATTGAAACTTAATGTTATATAATTTTGAAAGTGAACAAATCATTACATTCCGTTTCAGGGTCTTTATCACATGCTACCATTCCAGCCCTCTGCTCCCCACATGTGGCTGCAGAACTGTAAATGAGCCTTGAGTCCTCAGTCAGCTGTGTGTCCTCTCTGTTCAGCCCTTCCTCAGGCTTCAGGTCGCTCAGGATCGAAGCCTCTGCTAGCTTTGTTTTCCCTGAGAAAGCTGCATTCTTTCTGGTCTCTTTCTCGGAGCAACCAAGAAGAGGAGCAAGAGACTGAATCTGCTTCTTCACTAAAATCAGAGTATTTTCTACCCAAGAGGGAATATTCAAAACCCTCTTCTGCTTGAAAAGAATAATAAGTGTGTAATTTGGGTCTCTCCAATCACATGAGTTTCTCTCTCACTTTTTCCCCCAGAGAGTGGAGCAGAAGTGACTTTTTCCCTCTTCTATTTGCTCTCTTAAGCTGGAAATTGCATGAGGCATGATTTGCAAGCAAAAGAATGTTAGGTACTTAACTGAGGTTGCCCCTAAATGTGGCCTCAACAAGGCCTGTTTTCATTTCCTTAACTGGCCATGCTTATACCAGGCATCATTCTTTCAGGTCCTTTAGAAATGGTTTCTTAATGAGATTTAAAGTTATTCTGAATGAGAACTAACAGCATATGAAAATGTTTTCGTTACAATCATAGAGAAATCTGCTTCCATGCTTTCTTCCTTTTTGTTTATTCGTGTTTCCAGATTATCAAGGCCAACAGCAGTTTAACTCAAACTCAACTGACCTTTGGAAACTGCTTGTTATTTCACTGTGAGATGTTTTCCTGGCCCCTGCCCATCTTAGAGAGAGCCAGTTACCTACCCAATTTTTTAAGAATCTCCATAGAGTGGGATTCCATGGCTTCCTCTGAGGTTTCAGCCCGTGGTTCCTCAAACACTAGGAAGCAATTTCTCATACTTTATACCCATATCACTCATGTGGCTCTTTCAGACTCTTAGCTGGTCCTCAGCAGAGATGGAAAACAGCTGCTCGCCACCACCTGCGCCTAGGAACTCGTTCACATTTTGGAAGGCCTTTGAATCATGCCTCAGCTGAAGAAATGAAGTCTTACAAAATGGGCTTTTCTTCAGTAGCGTTGGAGATTAAGCCAGACAAATGCTTTGGGTCTTTTGGTAGCTACAGTGGTCAGGCATTCTGGATTTCAATAATAATAGTGTAACATTTACTGAGTATTTACTTTGTGTCAGACACATGCATTCTATGCACGTATACTTTGTATGCAGTATATAGTATTGTGATTTCAACATATATTAGAAATAAAAAATTGAATAGCGAGGTTAGGTAACTTGTCCAAACATACATAGCTAGTAAGGATGGAGCTGGAATTAGAATCTAGGTAGTCTGGTCTCAGAATCTGGGCTTTTAGCCACATTGTCCCTGGACATGCCTGCATTTGTTCACTTACCTATCAAATATTAATTGAATAGCATGTCAGACATTGCTCTGTTTTCTCAACAAAGATGGTTCTGACACTTAAAATACTTAGTCTAGTGGGAGAGACAGACATGTAAACACAGAAATTTCTGCATAATGTGAGAACTGTTTTATACAATTTCTGCATAATGTGAGAACTGTTTATTACTAAATATATGTACAGATAACTTTGTGGCTTCACATCCCTTAATAATATAGGAATTTCACAGATTTATGTAATTTTTGGGGAAATATATAATATGTTCGAACGATATCATCCCTATAGGTTAAGATGAAGGTGAAGTTCACTGCTAGCCACGTAGGGTAGCATACCTGTTGGCCAAGTTTACAGTGGCATTAAGTTGTGGTGGACACAGACAAAGTGTGGATGAACAAGGGTAATAGTGTACTGTGATCACAAATGCCGCCGTGATCTATGAAAGGAGGATGATCTGACTTAGACCTGCCAAATTGCCAAACTTCCTGCTCCTCCATGCTCTTGATTTGGAGGCAGGAAAGGACTGTGAATGTTGCAGTGGAACGTGTTTGAAGGCAAGGGCCCAAGTGAGGAGTGTAAATGGTTTCGTGTGTGTGCACATACGTGGGTGCCATCTGTGAGGCACCTTTCAGAATGTCTCTCTTCACCAAATCTCCAGTCCTTGCCTCTTTAACGTCCTCTTCCTCACAATTAATCTTTATTCCCAAGAGAGAATTATCCAGAAGACAGCTTCTCCATGAAGCATCTTCCAATTGGCCGATACCATGAAGACTCCGTGAAGTCCCACTTACCAGCAGAGGACAGAACAGATCGTGTGTCAATACATCCAGACTTTTGGCTAGAAAATTTTAACTAATTTTTATGTTTCCCACAACTGGGTTCTTAGAAATCCAAGGCCTTGACTTTTAAAACTTGTCTCTGAGTTTTAAGGGCCCATTTTGGAATGTAAAAGGTAATCACTGTTTTTTTATTGTTTTAATGTTCTACAATCATGACCTGGGGTCATGAGAAAACCTCATTGTCCTGGAGTGAAAATAATTTGAGTTTTATGCTTCAAGATTTTATTCTACTTCAAGTATTTGAATAAATGCTCATGAATTAAGTAAGAACCAATGAGAGCCTTACAGTTATGATTTCTTTATTTAATTTTTCAGCTGCTTCTCTTTGCAAACAACAACCAACCAACCAGCCAACCAGCCACAAGCCCACAGATGGTGTTAGTCATCCTAATAATACTCATCAATTAAGCCTGTGAGTCGGGATCTGGTCTCATTTGCTTTGAGCAACAGGTATATTACAGACGAGTTGCAGGCTCAGTGACATTTCCTAAATCAAATTCATTTTTAAATGCACTGGAGTAGCTTGCAATTTAAAGGCAATTGATGTTAAACCCCTAACATGAAGAGTTGTTTGCAAAGAAAACAATCGTTTCCTCGTTCTCACTTTGTAGATGCTGACTTTGTAGCTTTGGGGCAAGATGTAGTAAGAATGAGGAGACTTTCAGGCTCACATTTTCTGCTAGCTAGATGGTTGACTTTAAGTCAGTTGAATCTCTCAGTGCCCCCAAACATCTCAGCTGAAAACTTGGGATTTGCTTTATCAACAAACATTTCTTTAGACCTTCTATGGGATACATAGGTGACGTCAGAGTCCCACCCCTCCAAGAGCTCACAGATAAATTAGGAAACTAGTAGGTGACCCAGTGCAACCCAGGATAGTTGTTCCTCCAGGTGCTCCTGCTGCGTCATGGTGGCCCCCAACTCGGCCTACCAGGGAAGGAGTTTGTCAGGAAGGCTCCGAAGGAGGAGACTCCGTCAATGAAAAAACTGTGGTCTAGAGAGGTGAATCAATTTTCCTAAATCCTCTTAAAGTTCTGATTTCCAGGCTGATGGTCTTTGCCTTTGAATAGGAGAACATAATTTAAAACGTAAACCTTTTTTATTATTACACTGAGGGTATATTTGTGTTTAATAAAAACATCAATACTAATAACTGAGATTTTGTGCCAGGCATTTTATATATGAGATTACATGTGTTTATTCATTACATTCTCTTAATGGCTCTAGGAAGTAGATATTTTGAAGATGCTAAGCACAGAGTTCAAATAACTCATCCCACATTACGCAGCTAATGATGGAACTGGGCGAGCGTCAAGGCAGGTGCTTTACATATGTTGTCTTTAATCCTGACGACAACTCAGAGAGGGGGTTGGATTAGCTCACTTTACAGATCAGGAAATGGAGGCACAGAAAAGGCAAGTAACTACCCCACAACCACACACGGAAAGTGGACCTAGTATTTGAATTTATACAGTCTGGCCTCTACTCTTATCTCTGGTTCACTTAATTTAAAGTGGGTGAAGCTGTAGGACCACTGAACTTTCAAGTCTTGTTCTGTCTCAGCTGGGGTGATTCTCTGTGCCTCTCTTTCCCAAGTATGACCAAGGGATATTATTTGTTGTCTCAAGTGTTTATGTGTATGCCTCTTTTTTTCCACTAGACTTACAACTTTCAGGGACTGGGATGATATTATAACTTACTCATTTTTGTATTTCTGGCACCTTGCTCAGTACTCATGCCTAATAAAGGCTCAATATTCTAAACAGAACTGAGTGAATAATTTCCCATCGTGAGAACTTCAGGAGAAGTTGCAAGAAATGCCCACGAATTCTATTTGGTCTAGAGAGTATCACGTGAAGTCATTCTCTTGTTAGATCCTTTTCTGCATCTTGAGAAGCTGATACAGGTGTCGGTGTATGGTAAGTGCTCAAACAAAATCCGTGAAGGGATGATTGGCTTAGTAAGGACGGGTGAAATGAAAGGCTCCTCGTAGCTTCTGAGAAACTGTCTATGAAAGAGATGATGGAAGTCTAGGGAAGACAGAGTCTAGTGCTTCGTCCCCAGGCCAGCGACATTGGGGCAGCCGAGGGAAGGGAAGCCCCCTACTTGAGGTCAAGGCAAGTGATGTCCTGCATTCATAATTCCTCATTTGACCCTTGGGGCACTTATTTCTGGCGAAAGCATTTCTTGGTTTTAAAAGCTGCTTCACCCCTTTACAACCTGTGTAATTGCTGTTGGAATGCTTTGCCCCACTAGTGTCTTAATTAGGTCAAATTTTATACCAAGGGCTTAAAATGAATGCTGTATTTGCAATTCTAAGTCCCCCTTCTCTGGGCACTGCCAGGAAGCACTCACATTTTTTTAGAGATGGGGTTGGGATAACCTGATAAGCCCATTTCGGCACTTTTCTAGGGGGTAGAGTGGGAGTGGGGGTTGAGGGGAACTAGGCCAAAGGAGATGTGTGTGCCAGGCGAGTCATCTAAACGCTTCTAGAAAAAAAATCCTGTCTCTAAGTGACCCTGCTCCAAGCATTGCTTGGATAATTGCTGGATCCAAGGCTCTTAGCATTTGGTTAAATTACATAGTTTCACTTTCTCTGTGTTAAAATAATCCACATTTTTATGATCGGCCTTTTGTCAAGCAGACCATGTCCCTAGAGTTACACCCTTCTTCTTTCCACCATGCCACCCCAATAATGAGATAAACATCCCCCAAGAAAACAAACATAATATAAAAATTATACAAATACATAATCCCCAACCCGGGAGAAAGGGAGCAGCTGCCACCTGGTATCAAACAGCAAAGAGTCTAATATTTACCCAGAGCAGAGGGTTCCCCCAACAGGCTGTAATTCCTCTATGGGGTCGGGTGGGGGACGGGGGTCAAGGGGAGGTCAGTGATGAAAATTACCTCCACAGGCTGGTCTAAATAGGTAGCAGGTGGAAATCAATTCAGTGAGCTCAATGCTTCTGTCCCCGGTCTCAGGGCACACTCAGGAGGCACCTGAGGAGCCCATCAATCTGTCATCAGGAAGGGGAGAGGTGGCGGGAGAAAGGAGGTAATTGGATTGTGCTTCAGTGGGACTTTTTCTCTATCTGGAAGTGTAGCTGGAGAAATACGAAGTGGAGCCATCCCCGAGGTCAGGTAAATTGGGACTTTTGCTCCTGGAGCTGGAAAGTGGTGCCCTTGAGGTTTGAAAATCTTCTCTGGCTGTAACAGTCTGGATGAGCCTCTTTTCTAACTTGGGCCGGTCTTGCATTAGGATAAAATTTTGCTCCCCTTGCCTAAGAACTGCACTTTCCACGGCCTCAGTCAACTCAGGGCTTGCACTGATTCATATATAACTAGCACCTAATTCCTTAATCAAATGCTCTCCGAGCAAGTAGAAATTCAGTTGTTAGAAACTGTGCAATGCATGGAAGCTAGTCAATCTTCTATTTTATTGATAAATTGGAATATTAAAGCAACGTTGCTAGTCAACATGACAGTTCTTCCTGAGAAAGAGGCAGTTTGCAGAGCTGTGTAAAACAGAAGTGTCCTTAAACTGTGGTTGGGGAGACATGATATGGCAAAATGTCTACCAATAAAGTGGAGCATTATAGCACATTACCCAGTTTATACATGCAGGCAAAGCTTCCTTTCTTACGCCATGTTGGAAAGCCACTAAAGCTTGCAAATGTGATGGGAGCCACTATTTCTGCCTCTGTGCAGCTGTTTATCAGCAGCTTTTTAACACATTTTCACATATTAATGAGGTGGCATAGCAGTTCCAGAATTAGAAGAGTGGGATGTATCATTGTCTGCTTATCTGAAGATATGCCTGCTGTCAGCTCAGCGTCACTACCGGGGTATGTACAATGAAAGATGAACGTTTTGGTGGGGACAGAATGTACATGCTCCTTCGCCCTCCCTGTTCCCCAAAGCCCCTCACCTTCCGACCATCATACCCGGATGGGCTCTGGCACCGCTTTTGTAGGTCTTCCTGCAACTCTGTCTCCTTGTTTCACGATTTGTGTGTCTGTAGGACTTGGAAATTCCTTTTTGCTTCTCCATTTCCTAATATAATCCTCGATGGTCGGAAGGTACTTATTAAATGTTGAATGAATGAATGAATGAGTAGATAAGTGGATGGATAAAAGTGTTCTCTCAGGAACCGTCCTCTGCAGGCACAGTCTGCCTCTGTGGCCTGAAGGAACAAGATAGGTATGTGGCATGGCTTTTCTTGAATTTGTATAAAAATATAAAATGGCAAATGGGATCTTATAAAATAAGAGCTGTAAGAGACCCTAGGAAGCATTTGCCCTGGTGGTTTCCAAATGCACGTGTGCGTTCATGCCAGAACACTGCAAGGTTTTCACCCATCTGCAATGAGATGAAAAAATAAAAACAATAGAGTGAGATTTTCATAGAGCTAAATGTATTCTCTGCTAGAATTCTGAGACTAGGTCCTTTTACTCTGTTTGGCATTAAAGTTTCTTCTTTAAAAAGATGATAGCTGCTGCTTTTTTTCTCTCTCAAGTCCCTTTATTTGGCAAAACAACAAAATTCCTAATTTTTTGCAGGTTCCTGAATCACCCACATTTTTTTGAGAGGGAGAGGAGAGGATGTTTCATGAGTCTATAAAATCCAAAAGTCTGGAACCACTGATTTAACTCAGTGACTTAACCACTGACTTAATTCTGTCTTTTCTGAAGGAAATTCACTGAAATCACCTGTTGGCCTTGAGTGAGACACTGGGCTCCTGAGAAGGAATAGCACATTTCAGTAAATGAGAAGATGCTTTAAGTCGTGCAAGGCCCTCTCTGTGTTGTCTCTTCAGAGCAGGGATCCAGGTGGGTCACAGGCTTGCAGCAATGCCATAACTAAGACATAGGAAATTTCTTAAATCCAAGTCAGTCAATAGCAGAGGGGCACAGAGGCCCGATTTACCAGCGTCTAATGTGTTCTCTTCTGCCATGGATGTAGTCGCTGTTTCATCTCTAGGTAGAACATATATGTGCTCTCTCTGAGCTATGACAATTCTAGTTGGTATAAAACGCGGAAAAAAGAGAACTCCTCAGGGACGTACCTCCTCAGTCCCGTCTCCTGTCTCGGAATTGCTGCAGCTCTGTTGCCTTATGCCATACAATGTAGCACTTGGATTTTACATTGTCTTCTATTCTCTGTTTATTAGACACAAATCTGATCTCTCCTAAAGAATGGGAATAATCCATTTAAATCCTGTTATTAATTGATAAACTTTTTTTTTTTAATCTCAATCTTGTCCGGAGGCCGTTGACCCTTACTGGTCCTATGTTTGTTGGAAAGATCTGAGGTTCTGCCGACCTGGTTTCCAGCCCTGACTCTGTGACTGATGGATGACAAGTTGATGAGTGAGTGCTGAATCTCATGGCACCTGCATGGCTGTTGCTAAGAGAGAAGAATGGTACTGACCTGCCTCACCAAGAAAAGTGGCAGATGCATCAACTGCCTAATGATGCTGATGTTCTCTGAGAATATAAACGTGAAACATGATCATTATGGTTAATGGTAGTCTTCGGATTATAATGTTTTTTTTTTTTCCTCAAAGGGGAGAGGAAGAAAGACTATTTAAAGAAATAGTGAATAGAGGGCCCCAAATTGTTTTTAATTCGTGATTGACTTTGATCAGAATGGCATAAGCAGTAGGAATGAGGTCTTAAAATCCTGAAGGTAATTATCTCTACTTCAGGGCATGAAGTCTTCTCTTTCTCCTCCTCCCTCTGGGGAAAAAATAAAGAAAGGTATCAAACAGCAAAGAGTCTAATATTTACCCAGAGCAGAGGGTTCCCCCAACAGGCTGTAATTCCTCTATGGGGTCGGGTGGGGGATGGGGGTCAAGGGGAGGTCAGTGATGCAAATGCTCTTAAAAAATAAGATGATTTTTCTATGTCAGGTCTGAAAATAGTATTTCCTAAAGCTACTGCTATACAAGAGGCCAAGCCAAGTTGAAGAGAACTGGCCCAGGGCTGGCCTCAGCCTCCAACATCTCGCTAGGGAGGAAGCCAGAAGCAGGCGGGGCTGTGATGAATTTCTGTTAAAGCCCCTGGTGTTGAGTGAAAGGCTTCCTGAAGATTCCAGTGCTTTTCTACTTGTGATAGACATCATTGGTTCCCCAGCTGCATCAGCTTCCTGTGGCTGCTGTAACACATCGCCACACTTGGTAACTTCACGAAACATACATTTATTACCTTACAGTTCTGGAGACCGGAAGTCTGAAATGAGTCTTGCAGGGGTAAGATCCAGGTGTCTGCAGGGCTGGGCCTACTGGAGGCTCCAGGGGAGAATCTGTTCCCTGCTTCCTCCAGCTTCCGGTGGCTTGTGGCCGCATCACTCCAACCTCTGCTTCTTTCATCACATGGCCTTCTTCTCTTATCTATCCAATTTCCCTCTGCCTCCCTCTTTTAAGAAGGCTTTTTATTACATTGGCTGTGCCTGGATAATCCAGGTTTATCTCCCCATCTCAAGATCCTTGATTCAGTCACATCTGCAAAGCCTTTTGCTATAGAAAGCAACATTTGTAGGCCCCAGGGATGAGGAACCGGATGTCTCTCAGGCTGTTATTCATTCTGTCACAAACAGGCGATAGCTCTTCTTCCCTCCTTCCTTCGTAAGAGAACCTTGATTTGGTTCAGGGATCCTAAGACACTGGTTTCAGGGGACAGTGGTCCTTCCCAGCCCTAGTATAAATCTTGATTAAGCCAGGGTTGTCACAGCTCTCCCATTCCCTTGCCAGGCACTAGTTAGGAATGGGCATGGGATTCAACTCTGCCAATGGTATGGAAGGAGAAATTTGCTCTGTGATTTCTGGAGAGCTCCTCTCATTCTTAAACTGGTACTAGGAAAGGGAGAAAGGGATACTCTCTCTCTCTGTCTCTTTTTTGAGATAGAGTCTTGCTCTGTCACCCAGGCTGGAGTGCAATGGTGCGATCTCGGTCACTGCAACCTCTGCCTCCTGGGTTCAAGCAACTCTCCTACCTCAACCTCCTGAGTAGCTGGGATTACAGATGCCTGCCACCACACCTGGCTAATTTTTGTATTTTTAGTAGAGATAGGATTTCACCATGTTGGTCAGGCTGGTCTCAAACTCCTGACCTCATGATCCACCTGCCTTGGCCTCCCAAAGTGCTAGGATTACAGGTGTGAGCTACTGCGTCTGGCCCTGGGATGCTCTCTCTTAAATAGTCTCTGGATGCTTGGAATTGCTAGTTGTGGATGTAATGCTTGAAGCCGCCATAGCTGTCTTGTGACCATGAGGGAACAGGTCTGAGGACGAAATAAAAATGCTAAGAATGTCTGAACAGAAAGATGGAAAAAACTGGGTCCTTAATGTTATCAGTGAGCTGCTAAATTAATGTCTCTGGAAGCTTTCTCTCTATGCTTGTTGGTGGACACAAAGAACCCTGTTAGTGTTCTAGTCCCTTTGAGTTGGGTTTGCTGTGACTTGAAGCTACTAGACGTGACCAGAGACCCACTAGATTATGCTTCTGATAACATGAGTGTGTATATAAACACATGCAAGTCCCGGATCTGCCCCGGACCTCAGCCATGACTGTCGTGGATCATTGTAAGAACCTCTTCGGTGATCTTTGATGGTGTCTCTGACTCTAGACATGAACCTTCTTGATCTAGACATTACAAAATAGCACTGAGTGTACTTCTGGGCTTATTCACCATACATATTTATTGAGCACTTACTATGTGCCAGCCACCATGCTAGTCACAGAGATACATCTGTGAATACAACAGTCTTTGCTGTCATACAGCTTACATTCTAGTGGAAGGAGATAGATGAAAAACAAAGTATAATACATCAAGTGGCAATAAATGTCACAAAGAAAAATAAAGCAAGGTAAGGGGAAGAGAGCGATTGTTGGAGGAGTTGCTTTTTCACATGTGAAGGCCAGGGAATGGTCTCTCCGACAAGGAGGTGATTGAGTAGAGCCCTGGCTGCAGTGACAGAGTGAACTGTGCAGGTACCTGAGAGCAACCAGCC
This sequence comes from Aotus nancymaae, assembly GCF_030222135.1. Classification (NCBI taxonomy): domain Eukaryota; kingdom Metazoa; phylum Chordata; class Mammalia; order Primates; family Aotidae; genus Aotus; species Aotus nancymaae. The sequence goes on along the minus strand of NW_026988523.1, from coordinate 10,342,035 downwards.
AGGCCAAGGGAGCAGCGCGTGTAAAGGCCCTGAGGCAGAGTATGCTTGGTGAATGAGTAAGAGCAAGGAGGCCGGCATGTGGGGGTGAGGCAGGAGGAGGTTGTGGTAGGAGAAGAGCTCAGAGGGGATGGTAGGGACAGGTCTTTTTGGACACAGAGGCCAAGGTTAGGACTTTGGCCATTACTCTGAGTTGGGGAAACCACTGAAGGGTTTTGAGCAGAGAAGTGACTGACACGATCTGACCTACATTTTTCAAGGATCACTCTGGCTTCTGAGTGGAGATTAGACTCTGGGTAAGCAGACAAGAAGCTCTTGCAATAATTCAGGCAATAGATAATAGTGACTGGACCAAGGTGGTAACCATGGGGATGGTGGTAGAAAGTGGTTGGGTTTTGCGTATGTTTTCGGGCTAAAGCTATTAGAATTTGCAGATGAATTGGCTATGGAGTGCGAGAGAAAGAATGGAATGTAACCTGACTCCTAGGTTTCTGGCTCAAGCAGCAGAAAGATGGGGAAGACTTCAGGAAGAGCAGATTTGGGGCGACAAGGAAGAGTTTGGACACATTAAGTTTGAGATGTGTGTGACCATGACAAGTAGAGGCATGCCAAGCCCATGAGCTGGATTTGCTAGTCCAGAGTTTAAGGGGAGATAGGGAAAGGTTTTCAGAAAATAAATACTCCAAACCTATAGTGTCTGCTTACTTGTTAAAGAACAAAAGCCAAGTCATTTAATATGGAGTCTTTCATACAACCAGTGCGTCGACTTTCCTACACCCAGTGCGTCAGAGTCAAAACTGCGCACCCTCTCATGCTTCGTAGTTTCTGCTCGTGTGTTCCCTTGACCTGGACCATATTCCCTTCCTTGCCATCAGAGTCCTATTCATCCCTCAAGGCCTGTGAAACCTCTTCTAATGTTTTAGTTGAAATCCGTCCTGACCTCTTCTGTGTCCCCAGGGCGCAGACTACCTTTTATCTGACTACTTGCCAGAAATCTATGTCTCCACTAGATTGTATGCTCCTCAAAGGAAGGGGAGGACCATGGTTCATTGATCTTTGTGTCTTTAAAATGGAGATAGACGTGGGTGAGATCCTGAAAACCAGAATCCTCACTCAGTCGCCGTTCACCACTCCTGGTTTTGAGGTGAAGATGCATGAAGATGAGGTCAGACAATTGCACGCTATTTATTACTACGGAGTGGTGACTAAAAGCCCACATGGAACTCATAGCCTGGGCAAGCTGGCTTCACCACGTGTGAGTCACAGCATCCTCTTTGCATCCTGAGGAGTTCAGGAACTGGACTAAAAACTGACTTCCTGTGTCTTTTGTTCTGAAGCCCATCCCCAGATCTTGAACACCCTGGTGGTAGGAAGGAAGAAGACAGCTGAATCTAACGGGGAGATGGTCTAGGGAAGTGTAGCCTAGAGCACAACTGGCCTAAGTTATACCCCTGAGGCATCGGGTTGTGGCGGTTGGTAGGAAGCTGAAGGCTTAATTTACCACACGAACCAAATATGAGGACGTGATCTGGAAATGAAGACAGAGACTAAACAAGGCAGGCAGAGAGCAGACCAAGGATGCAAGAGGGTTTAACTTCTTGTTCGTTGCACAGAACATCCCACCCAGCATTATGGCCAGGGGTGTCCCAAGCACCTTCTCCTTGGGGCCAGCTGCGATGAGGCGAGCCCTGACTCCTGCCACCAGAGGGAGCTGGCCCTGCATCTAGTCCTGATTTCCACCTAGCAGGTGCTGAATAAGGCTTCATTTAATTTACTGAATTGGATAAATACTCAGGAACATGCATATATCCCAGTGGAGAGATTGAGGGGTTACTCTGTGTCAGTGAGAGCATGTGAGATAAAAACTATGAGGATTTCCCTGGGATCTTAAGGCGAGACACGGTATAGTATATGCTTAAGAGTGAGAGTTGCAGAGCTGTGCGATCTTGGATAAGTTCGAGCCGTCTTAGGAATTAGGATAGCTATAGAGTGGCAAAGAGAAGCTACGTCACTGGTCATGTCTAGGTCTTTGTGTCTGAGACGGTTTGAAATTCCGCAGAAAGACATACATAGACTTTATCACATTCTCTGCTTCTTTTACCTGAATATTTCTTCCTGCCTCACAGCCCATATCCTGGCTGCAGCAGTGACCCTTCTCATACAGAGGGGAAATCTTATTGGAGCTGCTTATGGTCCTGTTATTTAGGCAGCTGCTTTTTGGCGTGATCCCAAGTGAAATGTTTGAGCTGGCTGTTCCCTCAGGCTTGCAAGTCACCTGGCTACTATGAACTTTGATGGTCCTGGGATGCTCAGCTGGAATTTCTGGCTTGCGTTGCATCAAGCAGGTGGTTTGGGACCAAAGGGCACAGCAGTTGGCAACAATGGTTGTTGGAAGGTTACCAAGGCCTGGGAACATTCTCGTCCCAGGCGTATGTGGGTATGTGTGAGTGCGTGCGTGTGTGTGTGGTCTCTCCAGATGGGTAAAAAAGGTCTTACTAGGAAACTTTGAAGTAGCATTTTCTTCCCAACCTGCCTGGTGTTCAGTGTTCAGAATTTCAAATTCCTGTTGGCAGCTTGAGGGTCTTTTGCAATGCAGCCTTCTGCTCTATTCACCATCCTATTTTGCCTGACCAGTTAGAAGTCTGACTTGGGAGTTCTATGTGCCTTTCCAATTGTGTTCTTTTAACTCTTTTATTTTTATTTACCTTTTCAACTGAATTTCACTGCCACTTCTATGGGGATCATCTCTGAGAAGTGAAATCTCTTTCTCCTAAAAAGCATCCTGCAGAGGCCAAGGGACTCTTGGGTGAATAAAGACTTTTGCTCTGATCCCTGATTGATTTAACAACTCCTTCTTCCCCCGTATTCCTCCGTCAACAACTCTTGTCACTTTCTGAATTCCAAGAGGAGGATTTGCTTTTGGAATTAGGGGAAAAAATCAATGCTTAAAGACTTCTCTTCTTTGAATTCTATTTTGTTGAATCATTTGTAATCTTTTATTTCCCTTGATAGATTTTACATAAGAATATTCATTCAACTAATACTGACTAAGTCTATGCTGGGGCAGGGCCCAGTTCTAGACATTGAAGGAGAATCTAAAATATATACCACATCTCTACATCTGTAACTTTTTGTTTCTTTTCTTTTCTTTCCTTTATTTCTTCTCTTTTTTTATTTCTTTTTTTGTTTGTTTGTTTGAGATGGAGTCTAGCTCTGTTGCCCTGGCTAGAGTGCAGTGGTACAATCTCAGCCCACTGAAATCTCTGCCTTCCAGGTTCAAGTGATTCTTGTGCCGCAGCCTCTCAAGTAGCTGGGATTACAGGCACCCACCACCATGCCCAGCTAATTTTTGTATTTTTAGTAAAGATGGGGTTTCACCATGTTGACCAGGCTGGTCTCAAACCTCTGACCTCAAGTGATCCACCCACCTTGGCCTCTGTAAGTGCAGGGATTACAGGCGTGAGCCACTGTGCCCAGCCTCTAGTTCTATATCTACACCTAAAACATAGACTATAATCTAGAAAGGGAGACACACTATAAGCAAAAGTGAATCCAATAGTGATTATTATACAAGGCAATACGGTGCCACAGAAATGATACAACTTGAGTGTTTTGAGAGGTGGGAGGGTTTGCTTCTGATTGAATGGAGGGAAGGTTTGGCGAGAGCTTCCTGGAAGAGGTAGTGTTATAGCTGTGGCTTGAAGGGTAAGTCTTCTTGCTGCTTATCTGGCTCTAAGAATCCAAACGAGCTGCTTCAGACATCAATGTTGCCCAAATAACGCCTCAGACTCCCGTGGGTGCTTCTTCTTGCTGTTTTGTGAGCAACGTCAGTGCAGGGTTCCTGAGTGGAGTCAAGTGTGTTGGTGTTGATTTGCATGGTTGACTCTCTGCCTCGCTTTTCCTGGGCCCAGGCATCTCAGGCACCACTGCTCCGAGCCACTTGTTACTGCCACGTGTGGTGCGGAAAACTTCTGCATATTTCTAACCGGCTGTGGAGCCTGTTTTGAGCAGGGCGCTGGGCTGGATGTTGATCAGCATCTTTTGCTGAGATATGCTGCGTTAGATTTGACTGAACACCCTGGAAAGGGTATCCGGACCTGCCGTCTCGTCCATCTGCCATCAATGAGGCCACTCTGACCTTGGCTGCGTCGCTTCCCTCTGTACTCCACTTTCCTCTTTGTAAAATAAGAAGGTTTGTTAGAGGAGAATTGAGGACCCTCCCTGTCCTAATTCGCTGGGTTTTTTGATGTGAGTGTGGCCATGCCTCAGCATGCTCTTGTTGGGGCCATGTGAGGCCTGCCTTCCCGGGGGTCCTGTACCTTCGGGTAGGGGCATTATGGACACCAATGTGGAGGTGGGGTCCTGCCAGACTTGGACGGGCTGAGCCAGCTTCAGCCGGAGTCCACCCCCCGCAGACCCTCTGCCACGTTAGGCTACTCGTACTCCACCTCGCTCCCAGCTTCCTGTGTTTCCTGACCTCAGTTGAGCTTTCCCTTCTCTTCGATGAGACAGTTTAGAATAAGTCCCAGCACTTTTCAGGAGGGAAAATGAGTGTGAGGCGCTGGTCTGGAGCCCACGTGTGGAGCCCACAACAAACGCTGTGCAACGAATGAAAACCACTGACCCTTGCCGTAGGGCATGTGTTCTCGGTGGGACGCAAGTTCACGCTTGCTGGGGTGTGGAGAGGGAAGGGCAGCACAACAGCTTATTATTTTTATGTATAAAGCACAGATCTATCCATATATATAATATACAGTGTACATGTGGTATTAAAATTTCATGATTAGGAAGAAAAAGTATCTAAAGAGGCTGCTTCAGAGGGACCGGAGTGAAGAAAAAGTTGAGGAACTGCTCTAGGACTACGTGACTTTCACTCAATTTGCTATGAGGAAAGGTTTTGTCCCTCTTTCCACAGTAAAGAACATTTCGATGCCGTTGAAATGTGCAAAGACTCCTTCCTCCTTCTCAGTGTACTCATTCAAAGGGCGTAGCCCACAGTTAAGCTTTTCCCAGGACACTGTTGCTCGTCACCCGTGGAGCCTTTTGGCATGGACTCTATGGCCACCAGCAGGGTCCCATGCCATCTTCTGAGAAGAGGCAGCTTAGTATGAGGCAGACTCAGGGTATTAGTCCATTTTCATGCTGCCGATAAAGACATACCCAAGACTGGGAAGAAAAGGAGGTTTAATGGACTTACAGTTCCACAGGGCTGGGGAGGCCTCACGACCATGGTGGAAGGCAAGCAAGTCACATCTTACATGATTGCCAGCAGGCAAAGAGAGAGCGAGCTTGTGCAGGGAAACTCCTGTTTTTAAAACCATCAGATCTTGTGAGACTTATTCACTAACATGAGAACAGCACAGGAAAGACCCACCCTCATGATTCAGTTACCTCCCACCAGGTTTCTCCCACAACACGTGGGAATCGTGGGAGTTATAATTCAATATAAGATTTGGGTGGGGACACAGCCAAGCCATATCACCCACGTTCCAGTTTCAGCTCCTCTGCTTGCTGCGTGCGTTTGGGTAGGTCACTTAACTTCCTTGAACTGTGATTTCATCATCTGCAAACCAGAGAGTGTAGCACCTATTTCATGATGGATAAATTAAAATGAAGTCATATGTTGCCATGTACCCTACATGGTACATAGAATACCATGGATTATATGTACCATGCTTGGTACCTAGAAGATGTGCTGTAAATTCTCTTTGTTCTTATACCAAAATTTACTTTTTCTTTCCCTCCCCTCCCCTCCCCTCCCCTCCCCTCCCCTCCCCTCCCCTCCCCTCCCCTCCCCTCCCCTCCCCTCCCCTCCCCTCCCCTCCCCTCCCCTCCCCTCCCCTCCCCTTCCCTCCCCTCTCTTCCCCTCCCCTCCCTTCCCCTCTCTTCCCCTTCCCTCTCTTTCCCTCTCCTCCCCTCTCCTCTCCTCCCTTTTTTTCCCCTTCCCTCCCTCTTGCAGTGAGGGTGAATGCCTGAATTGTTTCAATTAGTCCTTTTGGGGTCCAGGCACAGCTGAGATTAATGTCAGTCAGAACTTGAGCATTGTTGCCAAATCCTCAGCCCCTTATGCTGACACATGGACCACATGAAGGGACTTGTCTCAGTGCTAGGTGATGCTAATTACCATCTGATCTCAAGCCCGAGTTGCTTTCCTTTGTTTAATAATTGATATCTTCTCTGAGAACACTGAGCTAAAGTTTAATATTACAGAAAGGGATGATTGATCTAAATGCCAACAAAGCTAAACTGCAAGAAAATCACCCAAAACCCCTCTGTGGGCTGCCACTCACAGGCAACCCAAACACCAGGTGGCATTTGAGGGAGTGTGCATGAGAAACAGTAGGAGAGTTAAGCTCCTGAGATGTGAGGTCTGGGTCAAGCCTCCCTCCCTGGGTGTCACCGGCTCCTGCTGGCTGAGAGGCACGGCAGGGCTCCCGGAAGCAACACGTCACAGCATCACGCTCCAGTGTATGCCATGGTATTTGTCATTTATTCCTTCATCAAGCATTTGTTGAACATCTACTGTGTGCCAGGTGCTCTGCTGGGCCGTGTTCACAGTCACAGAGTTGGAGATCGCTACTCTCAAGCTGCTCACAGTCTGGTGCAGAACATGCACAGTAACAGCCAGTTGTCGCTTTCCTCCCCATCTCCACCCACGCTCCCCACGTAGTGATGTAGCAAAAAGCCCCTCCAGTATTCTTCCTCCTTTGTAGCATTTTGGAAGGGTGGGGGTTGGGGAAAGTGAAGGGAGAACACTGGAATAACAGTAATAACCATTACAAACAGTTACGATGTGCCAGGTAATGGGCTAAGCATTTTCCAGATATCTTATTTAATTAATTGCGTTTTCCAGATATCTTATTTAATTGATATACCCAGGGAAAAAAGAGGTTTGTGATATACAGACAGAAACAGATCTGGGATTTTCAGAAGTGTTCTTCCTCATCGGGCTGAGAAAAGCCAGTTTCACTCCACAAACACCGCTTAGTTAATGAAGGCGTTTTGTGCCTGTGCTTTGACTCTGTGGAAGGACGCATCCCTCAAGTGACTTCTGCAACCCTGGTGCTGAAGGAAACACTCTCCATTTTAGTATGGCTGTGACAGACGCCCCTGAAGCGCTATAGTAAAAACAAGCTGATCTTTGCACTTTCTGTTTCCTCTAACTGGAAGACTCTTCTCCCTACAGCCAGGTGGCTGGCTCCTTCACTTCTTTGGGCTTCCTGCAAATATCACCTTCTTAGGCAGGTTGTCCCTCACCACTCTGTTTATAACCGAGCCTCCGCTGCTCCTCGAGCACTTAAAACAATACCTGGCCCAGAGCAGGTGATCAAAAAAATATTTGTTGAAAGGATTAATGACGGATGCTGTTAGGAAGAAATGACTCCATGTAGCCTGAGGATGGAGTGAGGCCTTCCCACCGTGGTAGGGTTAGAGAATGCACCTTTATTCATCAAGTTATTGATTTATTAGGTATTTATTACGCAACCAAATTGTGTCTGGCACAGTGCCAGGCTTTGGGGTACCAAATATAATGAGACACAGTTCCTGCTTCTAGAGAACTCAGCCTACGGAGGGAAACAGACAGGTAATCTTCATAGTAGTTGTAACAATAGCTCACATTTAATGGGGTATACTGCATGTCAGGTGTTCTTCTAAGCATGTTTATGTGTATTAACTCTTAATTTTCACAGCAAAATAAGATGTTACTCTTAGGCCCATTTTGCAGATGGGGAAACGCACAGAGGCAGAGAGGCTACACACCCAGGTGCAGAACAGTGCGAGCAATGTTGGGGTGCGTGAAAGCAACTCCTGTTTTGACCTGGCACTTTATTCTTTAGAGCAGAGAGGGGAAGTGGCAGCTCTGAGAGGCCTGTTTGAATCATTGCTCTCCTGCCCACACCCCATTGACCGGCTCTTTTAGCTGATCCTTTGCTGCTCTGGACCTGGTCTCCCCTGAGCTCAAAGTGGCAGTGGGTGACTGCCCGTGTGACTACTTGACATTTTGGTCCTGGGTCTGCAGGTCCCTCCAGTGTTCTAAAGCAGGTGAGATGGCTCAACCCAGACATCCAAATTCCCCACTTCCCTCTCTCACACCTGTGGTCTCAGACACCCCATTTTGAGTCCTGTTGCCCTCAGTGAGAGGGGAGAGGCTGTGAACAGCGCCCAGGCTCCACAACTGCTCACTTGGTAGGGGCCCACAAAGGTCTGCATTCGCTGAAAGGATCTCTTGCGAGCCTCCAAAAGGAGAAAATTTGACACCTTCAACCTTCATCTTGTCTACTCCTCCCTCGGTCTGGGTCTTGGGTGGCCACACCTTGTGCTTCAAAATTCTAGGAGGTCACTTGTCTTCCTCACCTAAAGATGTGTTACAGAAAACAAGCTTCCATTACTTGCAAAAGTGTGACGGGAATATGAATATTAATAACTCCCACGGGTTCCCTGCAAACATCCATCACCATAGCTTAGAAGTCTTGTTCTGACTTGCTTGGCATGGGGGTAACTGCTCAGCAGAACAGTGATAAAGCATTCATGAACCCAGCTGAGGCGGAGCTCTTCCCGGGGCTTTGAACTCCTGTGCTCCTGCAGGGCTGAGATGGGAATATGTTCTCCTCCACCTGGGTTCCCGCAGGTAGATGCATGACTTTGGTCAGGGACAGGACCTGGCAGATGTGCCAGGACCCAGTGGAGCTGGAGAAGGGACATCTCTTTATCAAAAACAAAGTGCTTCTTGGTGACAGCATCTTGGTGATAAGCATTAGATCTAGGCCACGTCATGTCGGAAAGATGCTGAAACTTATACCTGGAGAGCTGGTACAGCACAGAATCATAGAACCTCAAGGCTCAGAGATCAGCATTTTGGGTAAACTGAGTCCATAGAATGAAGAAACGTAGTAGCAAATCAGCAGCAGGGCCAGGAATAGAGAATCTGGAAATGACTGTTTATCTTTGAAATCCCTAGGGCAAGGACGTAAGGATAATGTTACCCTCGTCCTTTATTCAGGATTTCCACTGAAATCTGCTGACAGATTAATCTGGGTGAAAATTGTTTTCCTCTGCAAATCTCCCATCATATGACATCCTCTGTCTCCTGGGCCCCAGAATCTCACAGAGTGGACCCAGGGTGGGATAGAGGTTGGGAGGCTCATAGAATTTCCATCTTGGGCAGTACTGCTCTAGTAAAAAGTGCTCCCAGGATCTGAAGGGCATTCCTGGCAGGCCTGCAGAATGGATAGAATACAAGGGGATTGGAGCCTCTGAGGCTGAGAGGTATGTAGGCCCTGTCTATTGGGTTCTGTTGCCCTAGGATCCCCAGATGATCTTTGAGGGTTGAGCTCTTGGTTTGATGGCTCTTTAAGAACATGACAGCCTGGGTCTCCTGGCTGAAAAGTCAGTGTTGATATTTATTTTAGTGTGTAATGTACATGCTCTTTCCGCTTTTCTTCTCCTCCTCCTTCTCCTTCTCCTTCTCCTTCTCCTTCTCCTTCTCCTTCTTCTTCTTCTTCTTCTTCTTCTCCTTCTTCTTTTCCTATTTAAGCTTTTAAAAACATTCATATCTCTAGCTCACAAAAGTAGAATTAAACATCTTTTGGATTTTCTAGAGAAAAATATCTTCTTGGGTAATTTCAATGTGATCAATGTAGCATCTCTTTTGCTCAACTTTAGTTCATTCATTAAAGCTATAGTGGGGAATGAAAATGCTCATTTTCTTGGGCAGCAGCATGCGAAATCCCTCTGTTGTCCAATTAACAGTGGTGGGGAAATCTGTGCCATTCGTTCTAGCTGTCAAATTTCTTATAGATGGAATTCCAGTGTCTTGCATCAGAGAAGGCCGTGCAGATGAAAGTCATTGAAACATTCATAGCTTTCTCCATGTAAGACTTGTCACCTCCCACAAAGCTCTGTTAGAGGATGTTCCAGAGGATCTGCAGCAAAAGACCTGTGAAGTGAATCCTGGCCTTGAGCTATGTCATTCTGCCCTTCCTGAGCTTCAGTTTTCCCACCACTAAAATGAAGATAAAAATAATAACTGCTCTTTCTCTTATACAGAACTGTCCAGAGGATAACGTAAAACCCTTTATGGGAAATAATTTTAAAGACTGTGTGTGCATTGCTGAAGACTTGTTTTGGTTGGATATTGTATAGAAATAGAAACTTTTCCTCAGCATATCAAAAGTGTTCTTTGAAAATATCCTTGCCAGTTATTGGTTACTGAGAATATGTTCAACTAAAACTTGTAATACCAGAAGGCTGGGTCTTAAAAAAGGGAATAATTACATGGCGATTCTAACAATGTTGCCCACCTATTCAATGTCTATTTTTCTATCACTCCTTTCTCCCTCATTAAGGAGCCCCGGTGTTGTTCATCCACACTCTCTTTTCATGATCACACGTTTCAAGGGAGGCAGGCTTTCACCTAGAAGCAGGTCTTGATTGGTTTAACCCAGTGCTTCCCCATTAATCTGCCTTGGAATCAGTCACCTTGGAATCCACCAACAATTACTGGGACCCACCGGTAATTTCTGGTGGAGTCAGAATTTGCATTTCTGACTTCCTAGGTGATGCTGATTCTGCTGAGGACCATGGTCTGAGTATCACTTGTCTAAGCTAATAATCATAGTGGTCCCATTCTTATTGCCAGTTATTGGTTAGATATAGATACGTGATACAGTTATGGCCCATGAGATGTGATAAATATGCTGAGGGCTTATGAGAAATGTTGTCTCACTCTTCTACAGAGACACAGGGAGAAGAGAGTTCCCTTTCTGCTTCTTGACGTTATCTCTGAATGGGCCCCCTGGAAATGCTGCAGATATGACGGCAGAAATCCTAAGGACAAAGTGGATGCATTAAGAATGATCAGACGAAAAGGATAAAAAGTAGTTGGGTCCTTGATTATGTCATGAGTTGCCAAGTTAACTGTGGTGCTGGCCACCTCTTATTTATGAGCCATGTGGGGTTGGAGTTCTCTGTTACTTTCAGTCAAAGAGAACCTAACAGATAAACTGACGTGGCAAAAATTTCTTTTCCTTCATAGGCACGTGGAGGTAGGGTATGTGACAGGAGGCCTGAGCCTTGTCACAGGCCTAGAGACTGCCCTTAGCTGTAAACTAGGTACCTAAGTTAAGGTCTGTCAGGAGAACTGGGAAGGGACCACTTTTAGAAAGAGCTGGAGGTGGAGGGCTGAGGTGTGAGTGCATTTCACAACCTGGGAGACATGACCACAGTGGAACAGGTTGGAAGCTCCTGGGTGAGTGGAAAGGTGGGTTGGGTCATTTAAGAACAGCAGACTTTGGAGGATTTTATGGTCTGAGTGGGACATGATGGGTGGGAAGGTAAACCCAAGAGAGGAAGCAACAGACTGAAAAGTAGAAAAAATAGTGGCAGAGGGACTTGGGAACCTGTGTGCTGATTGAAATGTGAGGCCCTCAAATGATACATTAAAAAACAAAACAAAACTGGTTTTGACTCCAGTAAAGCTTTTTTCAGTTAAAAGACAGCATGAGGTCTTGAAGTGGTCTCTATCCAGTGGTATATATGATATTAGGAACAGCCTGTGATTTCATAACAATTACTCAGAATTTACTTTTACTCAAACGCCATGACTTGTGTGTTCCTCTGTCACCTGTGGGCCTGATCTGTGACTTTCCAGTGTTTGTCCTATGCTCCTATGCTCCTGAGTGTCTTCGGTGGGCCAATGCCTACCAACCCCACTTGTAAGCATTACTCACCGACTCTGTCCCCAGTACAAGGCCCTCAGGAGCTCTGTTCTCAGTATTGGTGATGCAACAATGAAAAGGCATGAATCTCAATCCCAGGATGCTCACAGGTTAGAATATAAGCCACAGATGCAAGCCACGTGTATAATTTTAGGTTCTCCAGTAACTACATTAAAAAGTAAAATGAAATAATAGTGTTAATTTTAATAGTAAATATTGTTTATCCCAATAGTTCTCAACCAGAAGAGATTTTGCTCCCTAGGAGTGATTTGCTGATGTCTAGCGCTGTCACTTGGCAATGCCATTGGTCCATATTTGATTGTCACAACTAGGAGGGTGTTAGTGGCATTTAGTGGACGGGATGCTGGTAAACATCCTACGGTGCGCTGAGGGACAGCCTCCCACAACATAGTAATGTCTGTCCCAGATGACAGTCAACAGTGCTGAAGTTGAGAAACTCTGATTTAACCCAATACATCCAAAACACCATTTCAATATGTAATCAAATAGAAAAAAAATTGATAATCTGTTTTTTTACACTTAAAAGTTTAAAGTCTGGTGGTTATTTTACACTTATAATGCATCTGCATTCAGGCTATCCATATTTCAACTGTTCAATTGCCACATGTGGCTAGCAGCTACTGTATTAGACGCTACAGGAATATGGAGTGTATAGTTAAAGTCCAGAAAGCTCTCTGCGCCCCCCGTATTTCCAGGGCACAGCAACTATGGTGGAATGCAAAGTCTTTACCTTTGAGAGACCCACATGATAAGGAATTAGGATAAAACGATTGCATGGGGACTCTCTGATTATTAAACTCTATAAGAATACAGATACATTTAAAACACTGACTATTTAACCTTTGCATTATTTCCCTGCAAAATGCCACCAAGAGGTTCTGTGTAGTTTCTTACTCCCTTGAGGCAAAGGTCAAATACCCCATTGGGAAGATTACTGAGAGGGAGTTCGCGTCAGTGCAGCTCTGAGGATTTAGATATTGATCACTAAAGCTTTCATGTAGTTAAAACAACCAACCAGGCAGTATCCTTTGCCTGCTCCAAAGCACTCCAAAATTTTTTGCTATTGAAGAATGAAAATTAAAGGGTTTCAGGTTAAAAAGAAGGTGATCACGTAGTAATCAGAGCTTTAGACCAATTCAAACCGACCTTGGTACAGCATGCTGCAGTTTGTAATCCCCAATTTGAAGGCTTCGCAGCATCTCATTAGTCTGGAGTCTCGGTACAGATAATTCTGTATTGAGTGAGTAATTAAATGTGACATAGAAGCAGGCAGATGGATTAGTGACACACCCAGGGGTCCCTCTAAGGGGGCCTTTCCTCTCTCTGCCCATGAGGGAAGGTGGCGAGAGGCTTAGCAGAGATCCTACAAGGCAAAATGCCATGCAAACGCAAGGCAAGATTTTGTACATTATCTGCGGGCCAGGGCAATGCGCCAGTAAGTGTGGGGACAAGGATCTTATAGAAGGACCCTAATGGAAGCCCGACTCTGTGCATGAAGTAATAGGGTCACCTCTGTGGTGCAGCTGATCCTTTCTGTGCTGATGCTGGCAATCTGTCCTCCGCTTTCCGGAGTAAGCTGCTCATTCTGTCCTCTGTGGGATGAGAGCCTGTCTGTGTTTACTTCCAGTGTGAGTGGAGAAGCTGCCTATTATGCCCGAGCTCTCTGAAACCTGAGCATGTGTGACAAAGCCAGGCTTTGTCTAAAATGAAGGAAGCCAAAAAGAGTGTCTTCTCATGTCAACACTGTCAGTAAGGCACTTATTTTCATATAGTCAGGCTTGGACAGGGGGACGCACACGATTTACCTTTTCGTTTCCAGAAAGGTTCTCACTCCACTTACTGCGCACCTGAAAATCTACCCTATATTTCAAAGTCCACCAGGGAAGGAGCGTATAAAATCTTGTTGGAAACAAATCCAGTTTCTTGTCAGCCCTCGATCGACGTAGACTGAGCACTGGCTCTGCCCAAGGAATTAGGAGCCAAGAGAGTCAAGGAAAGGAGCCGCAGCTTTTGTCTTTAGGGAGTGCATGAGGGAGACGAAAAGACAGGCTGTGTGAGACAAGGGCTAGCTGGAAAGCATTAAGGCCTGTAGGAGCCGAGAAGAGGAAGCTGACTGGGGCTGGGTTGGAGAGGAAAGATGTCCCGTAGTAGGGTAGAGCGGCAGGGCCTGGCGTGGGGAAATCCCACCTCATGCTCTCCCTTCCTCTGCACTTCGTCGTTGAGTTCACTGACTACAGCATTTCAGCACAATGCAAAGCACCACAGTTACAAAGATGAGTCAGGCTCGGTCCCGGGCTCCAGGAACTCACAAGGGACTTACACCAATTGCCAGAAAGTTGTTCTTCCATGGAGATGTGCCTCATTCAACAAGGATCTATTGAACATCTGTTCTGTGCCTGGTCCTGCTCTTGATGCTAAGAGTACAGCTGGCCACAAGGCAGATATAGCCTTGCCTTTATAAAGGTCATGGTCTAGAGGGGCAGGAGATAATAAACACATCATTACAAGTGTGACAAGAGTCATGAAAAAGGAACAACAGTGTGCAAGGGGCAGATCGCAAGGCGTTCAACCTGGTCTGGGAGAGAGGAGCTTCTTTTCAGACATGATGCTTAAGCCGACCCTGAAATGCAGAATGGAGTTATCCAGGTGAAGGGGGAGAGGGGAGTGAGGGGAGAAGAATAAGCCCATCAGAAGGAAGATGCAGTGCAGAAGTCCGAAGAGAATATGGTACTTTTGAGGAGCTAAAGAATGTCCAGGAGGACTGCAGCAGGAATGGGGCTGAAGCCCAAGAGCTAGGGTGGGCCCTTCTGGGCTGGAAAGTGACCACTTCCCACATAAAGTGGAAAGGTCATTAAGTCTCTGCCGGGCTCAATGGTCAAAACAAATCAAAGTTAAAGCAGATATCCTTTCTTCTTTTGGCTTTATGCAGGAAAGCAGGCTCCTTTCTTGCACAGTTGCTGAGGGATAGTGAAGATCATGTGCAGCCTGACTAAGAGGGTCCCTGCCCTGGTCCCTGTACCCGCCATCTCACCTCTACTCAATCAGCCCATAGTGCAGGACCTATGGACACCCATTTGCAAGCTCTGTCCCACCAGTCCCTGTGAGTCCTTGAGGACAGGAGTCTGCCTTCTTTGTCTGTTTCTGCAGCATCGACATAGTGCCTGGCACCCAGGGGGCTCAATGAGTACACAACTCCACTGTGCCAGGGGAGGTGCCTGGTATTCAGTTTTTTCTTGTCATGGACTGAGTCCTGGATACCTGAGGAGGCTCCAAGAGGTAGTCTTTTAAAATGCCACCGGGCTGCTTCACAACTGGGCTTCTGCCTCAGTTTCTCTGCTTAATATTCCGGTGACCTGATGAGGCTGGAGGTGTGCCTGGCAACTCTAGCCACTGATGTTTATAGAGTACCTGCTGAGCATAGAGACAGTGTCAGATGCTGTTGAGGATGGTGCACAAAGCATTTGTCATTAAAAAATAAACACACTAGAAGAGATGACCCCTGATCACATGCATCTAAGCATTTGCGGTAATTTACTGTGCTGGGTTTTCATTAGTACTTTGAAAATGTGAAAATGGTTTTGTTTCATTACTTCAAAGGATAAGGTGATTCTGACTATAAATATGACACTTAAGTAATCTCATGCTTTAAAAACATTGGTCTTTATAGGCGCCAACACTTCCTCCGTGTTCCAGTCGACAGCTGTTTTACATTCATTACGTCTCTGGGGACGGAACAGAGTCCAAAGCTGTTAATTTGACATTCCAAGCCTTTCGCCATCTTACCCGCCCTCCTTCCACACTTTCTTTTCATGTTATCTTTCATGAGGATGTCTGTTTTTCCGTTTCCGCTCGCTTTCCCTCTTCCTTCTTCCGTATCTGACTTCTTCCTCTGTTCCCGATTCCTCATTTTCCATGTTCTTTCTTGTCTCTCACCCGGGGCCCTGCTCAGACTCGTATTCTTAGACATCAGCTGCGTACAGCTGACAAGGTTTGATGGCTAGCTTAGAAAGCTCACCAAAATGTCCTCCTGGTTATACAATTAAAGCAATTCATTTTCAAGTTTGGGAAATACGGAGAGTATAAAGGACACACACTGCTGACTATGGAGGAGTGGCCAAGAGCACAGGCTTTGAGCCTCCGCTTTGTTGCTTTGTAACCTTGGGCAAGTTACTTACCCTCTCTGAGCCTCAGTATTCTCATCTGTGAAATGGAAAAGATAAATCCCACCTCATGGGTTTACCATAAATATCATGAGTATTACCTATAAAATGCTTAGTACTGTTTCTGGCAAGTAATAAGCACTCAATACTTGATACTATTAATACTTAATACTATTGTTACTATAATAACCATTACACATTTCAGACTACTATTTATAATTTCTATTAAAAATACTTTGCAAACGCCAACCAACAATCTTACAAACAAAATTTGGACCCATTCTGTTATCCAGCCGTGGACTGCTTTTCCTTCCCAGAGAGGAAGAGCGATTTGCCCTACATTACAGAAGAGTTCGCAGGTGCCACCAGGAAATGGAACACACATACTTGACTCCCTTGTCTGTTCCATAAGGCTGTGTCATGCAGGTGAACACAGTCATTTCGGTGTGAAACCAGCAGAAGGCAGGTATTGGAGGCTTAGTCGCTTGATTCAGTACCAGATGCTGTTTATAGCACACAAGTACTTCCTTGGATCCTCTTGATATGTGTGACACGCGCTGTGTGCTAAGAGTGCATGCCATGTGATGTCTCAGTGGTAGGCGTGGCCTTTGATTTAGACAATGCAGCAGAACACCCTGGGTTGAGCATGGGCTCCTTCTTATCCTGCCCAACCTGCCTCCCCATGCCGCTTAGCCTGTCAAGATAACTGGCTCACATCCCATTAGGAAGAATTACCATGATCACTAATGGGTAGTTAGGGACAGCGTTCCAGTTTAAAGGCTTTCATGGGCCGTGAAAGCTAGTGAGTAAATAACCATTTATCAACCAGTCACTTAGAGGACACCACACAGAACGACGTTCTAGGACTCCCAAACATAGAAGCCATATATCATAATGGAGCATACAAGTTATGTGTGAGTAGGCTGTAAAACGGAACCACTGTTTACCTTAGTGCGGGTTTTATTTACACGCCCTGCAGTAGATACTCAGATGTGCTTCATACGGAGGCTGCCGATCCCAGCTGCAAGCAGAGCTCAGCTAAGTGGCGACGCATCGGTTAGATGGCAACTGCAGCGTGCTGTCAGGGGCCCAGGGAAGGCCTCTCTCGCTCCTCGAGAAACTAAAGCTTTATTTCTATAATTCCAGAAAATTCAATATGACAGTTTCAACATCGGATTCAACATGGAATATGGCTTAATGCACAAATAGCCAACATTTATAGTGCTATATTCTTTACAGAGCCCTTCCATGTGTGTAATCTCCTTTATCCTCAAATGCTCCAATATATTTAATCATTGCTCCCAATTATGAGGGGGGATCTGTGACTTGAAGGGGTTAAATGCATTGACTGTGGATGCATTCTGGGCATGGCAGGGCTGGGACTAGAGTCTGTTGCTTCTGATGAGGCCTCCTTGTCAGTGATCTTTCCACTAGGGTCGGGGCTTGCATTAACTGCCAAACAGAAGCCAGTTTCGAAATGCAGGAGATGAGAACTGGAGAGGGGTGTCGGCACTCCCCAGTTGGGGCAGGCCCTGAGGGCCCCTTCTCTGCAGGGCTCCCTGCTCACTCCTGGTTGATCCTGCCCAGGCCGTGCTGTTCTGATGAGCCTGCACGTGTTCCCTCTAAGCTTGCTGAGTTGGCCCCATTCGACACTCACATTCCCTGTTGGGATTGGAGCCCCATTCCGATCCCCAGCCTCCTTGGCTGAAGTCCTGGAAACCTGCTACTTCCTTGCCAGCCCTGTCCTCCAGGAAGCTGAGCTCTGTCCCCCGTGCTCCCTTCCCAGCTGGGGTTTTGTTCCTGTGGACAGACCTGCCAGAACGGAATGCTGATTGCTGTTTTTTCCCTTGGTCTCCTGCTATTTCAGGGAACTGCCATTTGCTCATTTTTATTTCTATCATTAAACACATTTTTACTGAGCATCTACTATGTATAAGACACAATCCATGACTGACCCCTGCTTGGCTCTCAAGATCACCCTAATGGAACGAGTTTGCCACACACCTATAGAAGTCCTGTTTGGTGTTACTGTGGTCTATCTGACAGGAGGCCTTAAAGTTGGGCTTTGGTTCTCTACAGATCCTCCAACTGCTCAACCCCCAGTAAACAGTATCTTAGGGGAGACATCAGAGGCGAGGGTGGGTCATGGTTGGGAATAGAACATGGGAAATGTGTTCTAGGAGACCTTTAAGACAACATGGGAATTTCAGAATATTACCAAGGCCTGGCTGGCCCTGCCTGGCTCCAGGGGAGTTGGTGAGCTAGTGACTCTGCTGAGTGACAGTCAATGAACCAAAGAAGAGGTGGGATCATTTATAGAAAAGGGTAACAAGGAATGACCTTCAGTGTCATTATTTAATGACATTACCTTCACAAGCTGCAATCCTTTAGTTTCACAGATATCGGTGGCGATACTTGAATGAATTTTATCTAAATTTTTACTCTATTTATTTCCCCACCAGCTTCATTTCGAAAATCACCTTTACTGAATGACAACTCAATCAATTCAGTAACATGCAATTTTGCATAGTAGGAACCTATTCCTGTGTCCTGCTTCATACTTGTAATTGTCGGCTGCTTTTCTGAAGAGCCTGTGTATGTTTCGAAGCCATGTTATTTTCATCTCCAGATTCCGAGGGGGAATGACACTGAGAGGGACACAACTCTGACTTGAGGCTGAAGACTGTCTCCTCTTCTCCCTCTGTTTTCACATGTATCTCTTTTTTTTGGTCACAGCCAGAGCTGCCAGCCTGCATTCCGTGTATCATCAGTTCAGTTGTGTGAAGAAATCATTGGCTTGATCAGCTTCGTTTTAGAAGATTTCTGATATACTGGGATTTTATTTTAATGTTGTTTCCCAAGCTTTTGGAATCCTGACAAGGTAAATGAAGGTGAAATGAACATGTATATCTTGGCTTTGTTTTCCAGGGCTAGGTAAGATGATAGACAGGATTGTATTACTAGAGGAATTAAGGAGGAGATGGGCTGCGCACATTGGTTGATCCACGGAGTCTGTGGGTAATGAGCTGGAAAAAAGAAAACTAAAAACCGCTGATTGAAAATTTGAATCATTAAAAGCTTTGAAATCAACATCTTCTTTTAGAATTTCAATCTTCTATGATTTGCTTAGAGTCAGTGGTCTGAGCCACAGGCCAAATTGTCAGTTAAAATGAGGGTTTGCTCATGGCCTCCGTTGTTTCAGAGATGAGATTAAACACTTTAAAAAGCTGCAGTAACTCTTCCAGGGCGGCAGAGTGGTCGTCAGGGTACAGTACTCCCTGGACTTTCATTCATTTAGAATTTGCATTTCTCATTATTTGCAAATGACCCTCCATGTTTAAAACATATTATAATTTGTATTTTTGCTGAAGCATGAATTAGAATTTCACTTGCTGGCTGGGATGCTGGAGTGTAGTCGTGGGTTGCACAACTAGTAAATGAGTCAGGCATCTTGCCCCCAGGCACCCAAAGAAAAAATGTTGTTTTCACTCATTGTCTATGCATATTATGGGGGAAATTATGTGCCATAGTGGTTATTTGTGAGTTGGAGGGATTCATAAATGTCTTGGAAAGAATTACTCTTGAGTGTCAGGCTGTACTGTAGGTATATCTTATTATAATGAAACTCAGTACAGCATTGCTTTGCTTGTGTGAGCATGACTTATCTGGCCATTAAGAGATGACTTATTTTGTAATCAGTATGTAAAGAAACAGGGCTGCTGAGCGGACGATATAGATGTTTCCACATTTATCCATACGAAAATTCATGCTCTTAGCTCAAAGGTGATCTCCTCAAACCTCCATCCAGAGCCACCCTTTCCCTTTTTTCTTTAGTGTGGATCTCAGGTGCAAATTGAAGTCATCATCCTAAGGAGCTCTTGGCATCTACCTGCTCACGGTCTTGCCCATGTGTTAGTTCGTTCTCGTAGTTTCCCTTTTCCTGCCCCATCCCAATGCGTATTCTCCCCCTTGATATATCATAAACGTGCATACTAATGTGTTGAGAATATGCCATTAAAATGTATGACGTTTAAATTTAAATGATATTTCAGTATATATATATAAATTACATAAATGGTATTTCAGTATATATATATGTATGTACTGGTCAAATATATATATATATATATATATATATATATATATATATATATATATATTTGCTTTTTACTGTTTCCACTTGGCATAATTTTCCAGGATTTATCCATGTGGTGAATGTGCATCTGGCTAATTCTTCTGTTGTATCGTGTCCAGAGTGTGTCCAGCACGTGATGCTTACAACCCCAGTTACAGGCACCATTGTTGGCTCAAGGCTTTGCCGCTACGAGCAGTGCTGTGAAGATCATTCTTCTTCATGTCCCTATATCCTGATGGATGAATGTTTCTGGGGTGTTAGCCCTAGGTTAGGATTACAGGTTGGAGGGCGATCCCATGCTTAATCTCACTAGTACCATGAACGTACTCTCCAGAGTGCCTGTTCCACTTTCCTCTCCTATCAGGAGTGAACTAGGTTTTCTATTTCATCATGACTCTTTTTTTCCTCAAACTGAGTCATGGAAATATACTTCTTGATTTTATTTAGCACATTTCTTGTTATTTGTGAGGTAAAACATCTCTTCATATATTTATTAGTCTTCTGGATTTCTCTTGCTGGGAATTGTCTATTCATTGCCGTGTCCATTTTACTGTTGGCTTTCTTGTCTTTCTCATTAATTTATTTGGAATTCCATGTATATTTCAGACATTAATTTTGTCAATTTTAGTTGATGCCAGTTTCTTCTCGTATCTTTTGTTGAAGAGAAATTCTTTTATTTATGGCAAATGTTCTATTTTGGAATAATTTTAGATTTACAGAAAAGTTGTAAAGATACTACAGAGTTCTCTCTTCACCAAGATTCCCTTAATGTCTGACCTAACTTGGCATATTTGTAAAAGCTAACAAATTAACATTGGTTTAATACTATTAACTAAACTACGGATTATTCAGATTTTACCAGCTGTCACGTTGGTATCCTTTTACTGTTCCGAGATCCAGTCCCGGGTGCTATGTTGCTGTTGGTTGCTGTACCTGTTTAGTCTTTTGATCTGTGAAAGTTACTCTTCTTTTTCCTTATTTTTTATGACTGTCTCAGTTTGAGGAGTACTGGTCAAGCATCTCGTAGCATGTCCCTCAATTTGGGTTTGTCTGATATTTTCTTCTTTTAAAAAATTCAATTTTTATTTTGGATTCTAGGGGCACATGTGTAGGTTTGTTACACGGGTGTATTGCATGATGCTGAGGCTTGGGACATGAATGATCCCACCACCCATATAGTGAGCATTGTACCCAACGGGTGGCTTTTTTACCCTTGTCCCTTCCCTTCCTGCCCCTTCAAGTAGTCCCCAATGTCTATTGTCGCCATCTTTATGTCCATGGGTACCCAATGTTTAGCTCCCACTTATAAGTGAAAATGTGGTATTTGTTTTTCTGTTTCTGCATTAATTCACTTAGGATAATGGCCTTCAGCTCCAGCCATGTCACTGCAAATGATGTGATTTTATTCTTTTTTATGGCTGTGTAGTATTCCATGGTGCATATGTACCACATTCTCTTTATCCAATCCATCACTGACGGGCACCTAGGTTGATTCCATTTCTTTGCTATTGTGAATAGTGCCATGATGAACATATGAGTACAAGTGTGTTTTTGGTAGAGTGATTTATTTTCTTTTAAATATATACCTAGCAATGGGATTGCTGGGTCAAATGGTAGTTCCATTAAGCTATTTGAGAAATCTCCAAACTGCTTTCCACAATGGCTGAACTAATTTACATTCCCAATAGTGTACAAGCATTCCCTTTTCTCCACAGCCTTGCCAGCATCTGTTTTTTGACTTTTTAGTAACAGCCATTCTAACTGGTGTGAGATGTTGTCTCATTGTGGTTTTGATTTGCATTTCTCTGATGATTAGTGATGCTGAGCATTTTTAAATGTTCATTGGCCACTTGTATGTCTTCTTTTGAGAAGTGTCTGTTCATATCTTTTGCCCACTTAGTTTTTTGAGACAGAGTCTCACTCTGTCACCCAGGTTGTAGTGCAATGGTGCAATCTTGGCTAACTGCAACCTCCGCCTCCCAGATTCCATCGATTCTCCTGCCTCAGCCTCCCAAGTAGCTGGAATTATGGGCACCTGCCACCATGCCTGGCTAGTTTTTGTGTTTTTGGTAAAGACGGGGTTTCACCATGTTGGCCAATCTGGTCACAAACTTGTTCACTTTTTAGTGGGGTTATTTTGTTTTTGCCTGTTGAATTGTTTAAATTCCTTATAGATTCTGGATATTAGACCCTTGTCTGATGCATAGTTTGTGAATATTTTCTTTCATCTTGTAGATTGTCTGTTCTCTCTGTTGACAGTTTCTTTTGCTGTGCAGAAGCTGTTTAGTTTAATTAGGTCCCACTTGTGAATTTTTGATTTAGTTGCCATTGCTTTTGAGGACTTAGCCATAAATTCTTTCTCAAGGCTGATGTCCAGAATGGTATTTCCTAGATTTTCTTCTAGGATTCTTATGGTTTGTGGTCGTATATTTACATCTTTAATCCATGTTGAGTGAATTTTTGTATACAGTGAAAGGTTGGGGTCCAGTTTCATTCTGCATATGACTAGCCAGCTATCTGAGCACCATTTATTGAACAAGGAGTCTTTCCCCGTTGCTTATTTTTGTTGACTTTAAATTAGATGGCTGTGAGTGTATAGCTTTATTTCTGGGTTCTCTATTCTGTTCCAATGGTATATGTATCTGTTTCTGTACCAGTACCATGCTGTTTAGCTGTTTAGGTTACTGTAGACTTGTAGTATAGTTTGAACTTGGGTAATATACTGTCTCTGTTTTGTTTTGTTTTTTTTTTTTTCCTTAGGATTGCTTTGGCTTTCAGGCTCTGCATTGAACCAACTTATATTGGTTCAATATGCATTTTAGAATAGTTTTTTTTCTAGTTCTTTGAAAAATGACAGTAGTTTACAACATTAGTAGGAATAGCATTGAATCTTTAGGTGCACAATTCCTAAACTCCTATTGCGGAAGAGTAGGTGCTTCAGATGTCAGAAGATCTACCTGGGCATAAGCAGAGAAGGCCCTGCTGAACCACAATCTCTGCACAGGAAAAGAGGCATCGCTCAGGCTGCCAATCTGTGTGAGCAGGTGCTTTACATGCCTGGAGATCTGCCAGGGCATGGAGCAGAGAGGGCCCCACTGCATCACGATCTATACCTGGGAAGGTACGGGGTGGCTGAATCAGGTGAGGCAGTGCTCCAAGTGCCTGGAGATCTGCCTGGGCATGAAGTGGAGAGGGCTCCCCTGCAACAAGATCTCTGTACAGGAAGAATGGGACAACTCAGGCTGCTGATCCAGGTGTGAGGAGTTCTGCCTGGGGGTGGAGTGGAGAGGGCTCTGCTTCTCTGCGATCTCAGGGGAGCAGGCTGGGGCACCCAGCAATGACACGTGCAGACTGATTCCAGGTTGCCAAGCTGGCTCTGGGCTGCAAGTCTCACTGTTCAGGAGAAACTGCAGCTGTAGCAGATCTCCTCCCGCCCCAGGCCTGTGATGAGGGAGAGCACAGTTCCAGCACCTACTGCTAAGGTGCTTTCCATAGTTCTGGCTGTGGAGGCCCCTACCCTGCTCCAGAGCAAGTGCTCCAATATCTGGCCTGCGATGAAAATGCCTTCATGGTTGAAAATACATGGATGGAAATACACGGCTGGGTTGCCAAAGAATGACTGACTTTGTTTGTGCCTGGATTAAATATGGCGTCCTGCTCTCAATCCCAGTCTGGAAAAATGCCTGCAGCTTTTTCCAGTGTCTTTCTCTCTCGGTGCCTCCAAGCCTGTCCCCAAGTTAGCTCCATGGGTTGGGAGAAACAAAGTGCTCTCTCCCCTGGCCTGGATTGCTGGGTGAGTTGCAGGGAAGGCTGCCTTCCCCTCTCACCTACTGGGGCTTCACTCACTTTTATCAGCCAGTCACCTTCGCTGTTTGCCTGTGTTCTCCTCACCAGGATCTGGGGTGTCCTTCATGATTACAGTGGATTCCCATTTTCCTTCTTGAATTAAAGCTCAAAGAGTTGATCTTTTTCTTTTTCTTTTTTTTTTTTTTTTTTTTTTTGAGACAGGGTCTCACTCTGTCACCCAGGCTGCAGTGCAGTGGCACGATCTTGGCTCACTGGAACCTCTGCCTCCTGGCTTCAAGCATTCTCCTGTCTCAGCCTTCTGAGTAGTTGAGATTACAGGTGCCCGCAGCCATGCCTGGCTAATTTTTATATTTTTAGTAGAGATAAGGTTTCATCATATTGGCCAGGCTGGTCTCAAACTCCTGACCTCAAGTGATCCACTAACCTCAGCCTCCCAAAGTGTTGGGATTACAGGCGTGAGCCATCGCACCAGGACACAGAATTGATCTTTATGCACTAGCTTGCTATTTCCAAGTGGCTGAGGAATGTTGAAAGCCTCTAACTCACCATCTTGGGAAAAAAAAAATAAGTGCCTGATGTTTTCTTATGATTAAACTGGGCTTATGCATTTTTTGGAAGAAGACCGCAGAAGTAAACTGCTCTTTTTATCACACCATGTCAAAGGGTACATAATATTAACACAACTTATCTCTGGTGATACTAACTTTGAACACTTGGTTAAGGTGGTGTCTCCTAGGTTTCTCCACTGAAAAGTTGAATTCTTTTCTTTTTCGTATTCTGTTATTTGGATGTGAGTCCCTACGTTCAGCCCAGAGTCAGCAAGGAATTAACTTCATTTTTTTGACAGAGGAGTATTTACATATGTTATTTGGAATTTTATTAGGAAGAATAAACCCTTAATTTCAACGTAATTTAAGTTGCTAATTTTTCATCTTATTTTAAATTTTGATACAGAGTCACTTGGACATCAGGGATCAGATCATATTTTGGATTTGGTTGTCATCAACATTTTTTTTAATTAATCCAGTCCAATTGTCCTAATGTTTCACATTATGGATCTTTCTGAAGTTTTTTTTTCTCATTAGAGTCAATGCAATACAACGTTGCTTCCATTGTATTACATGAGGAGGCACATAACGTCAGCTTGTTCCATCACTGGTAACTTGGTTCAGGTGGTGTGTACTAGATTGGTTTGTTGTAAATGTGTATTTTTTTCCACTGTGGAATCAATGAGTAGTCTGTGGGATGATATGTGAAGACTATGTGAATATTGTATTTTCAATAATCTTTTGCCCAATGGCTTTATCATACATTAATGATCCTTGCCTGAATCAAGAATTATATTGTTAGTTACAGATGGTGATTTTCTTCTGCTACTGTGTCCCCCACATTTATTAATTGTTCTTTAAATGAGTACTCTTTCTCTCTTTTTGTATATGATCGTAGATTCAAGAATTTCTTTTGTGTGTGCTCGATTTAATAGACTGTGAAAGACGCATCTAAAAATTTTAACTATAATCATTGTTTTTTCTCCCCTTATTTTTGTTAGTTATTGCCTTGTATTTCATAACTTTATTATTAGATGCACTTATATTTTTGATTGTTATTCATATTTGTGCCTCAGTTGCCTCGTGTAAAATGGAGACAACACTATAACTTATGTCATGGGCTTATTGTGAAGATTGAGTGAGCTAATACCTGAGAAGATCTTAGATTAGGATTTAGAATGGTGCTTAGTCTTGCACTTCGATTTCTAATTAGTCTGAAATGTAGATTGCTACTCCAGTTCTCTTTGTTTTATAATTGCCTCGCATAAATATATTTTTTACATCCTTTCTGCTTTCAGAAAACTTGTGTTTAAAATACGGTTCTCAGAAGTGTCTTATTTTGTGGGGATTATGTTCTCATCCAATCTGAGAGTTTCTTCCTTCAATCAGTGAATTCCTTTACATTTAAAAATTACTGATACATTAGAACTTATTTTTACCAACGTAATTTACGTTTTCCATGGATCATATTTTTGTCCCAACCCCTGATTTTTTCCTTTCACTGGATACTTGCTAAGACTTCTAATCACTTTTGGCATATTTCGTGGTATCCATGTAGACTACTATCTTTTCTTTTGGAGTTAGGGAATATTTTTAATAGCATAGGAAGCGTTCTGAGCCTCATACAAGCAAGAGTATCTTTATTTCATCTTCTCATTTAAATGACAGTTTAGCTAGCTATGAAAATCCAGGTTTGACTTAATTTTTCTACAACACTTAGAAAATAGTTATCTGTTGAATTCTTGTCTCCGGTGTTACTGTTCAGAAATTAAATGCCAGTTTTGTGTTTGTTTCTTTGTAGGTGTCCTTTTGTTTCTCCCTGAAAGCCTTTGAAATTTTCTCTTTGACTTTATGAGTCATAATTTATTATAATAGATTTAGGTTTTTAAAATCGAATTTATTTATTAATATATAAAGCCTTTTATTTCATGGCTCATGTCTTTAATTCTTAGAAAATTGTAGTCATTATTTTGCTAAATATCTTCACTTCTCTGCATATATTTTCTCTCCATTGGAGAGTCCAGTAATATAAATTCCAGTGATATGAATGTCTATGCCTAGCCTCCATTTCTTTTAAATAAATATAAACTCTATAGAGAGACCCATACATATATGCTCTATAATTGTTAACTCTATATAATTATATCTCTATAGTGTTTTTATATGCATATATATACACAGATGTTTCTTGACTTACAATGGGGTTATATACTGATAATCTCAGCATAAACAGAAAATATCATAAGTTGAAAATGCACTTAATATCCCTAGCTTACTGAACATGATAACTGAGCCTAACCTACTTTAAAATGTACTCAGAACACTTACCTTAGCCCACAGTTGGGCAAATCATCTAACACAAAGCCTATTTTGTAATAAAGTGTTGAACTTATTCGTGTAATTTATTGAATACTGTACTAAAAGTCAAAAACAGAATTTTGTATGGGTCCTTGTCATTAATGTACACAGCTGAATGCACATTGGGCCTGAAGAATGTTTGAAGCATCAAACTACAATTAATTGCCAGGTTACGGTGATGCTACGATGACAGGATCACTATTCTTCCTAGCCCAGGAGAATATCAAAATTCAAAATTCAAAATGCAGTTTATACTAAATGCATATCATTTTCACACCTGTGTAAAGTTGAAAAATCAAGTCAGACCATCATTAAGTTGGGGACTATCTATATTTAGACGAGCCATTCATCCTGTGTTACATGTCAGAGGTTAATCGGTTCACTGTATTTCTTTGATAGTTGTTTTACTTTTCTGATATCCTGTTAATTTTACCTAAAACTTATATTCTCCTGGGGTGATTATTCATCTCAGGTGAATAATGTGTCTCTGAAAAGAGGAGATAAATCTGTATTCCCTCTTTGTGTATGTGTTGTCTCAGGGTAGAATGTTTCTGGTGATACAGTCACTCAGAATTTCCTTAATGTGGGGACCTTAAAAAAATTATCAGTATGGTTATATGGTTATATGACTTGATGGTCCACAGTAGATTGAAAGAAACAAATTAAAAGAGAGGTAGCTGCTAGGGATGAGCGCATACCATGGTAGCAAGAAATGATAGATGACGTCTTAAAGGGCGAGGAGTCCCCAAAATGGGTGCATCCACAGATATGAGTACGACAAGCAAAATGGTCTGGAACCATCCAATGTAAATTGTCCAGTAGACTTTGGTACTCCCTGAGGTCATTAATGTATAGTACTTTAGGATAGGATTTTTATTAATAATGCCATCAAGGGAAAGTTAAATACAGAATTCAAATATTATGTTGCTGCAGATGAATGAATAAGGAAAATGTATATATACACAGTGTCATACTATTCAACCATAAAGTAGAATGAAATTCTGTCATTTGAAGCAACAGGGGATGGGACTGGAGGGCATTATGTTAAGTGAAATAAGTAAGGTATAGAAAGATAAATACCACATGTTCTCCCTTATATGTGGATTTAAAAAGCTGAGCTCCTAGAAACAGGAGTAGAATTTGGTTCTTACAGAACAGGAAGAGCAGTGGGAGGGGAGGATACAGAGTTAATTAATGAATAGAGTATTATAGCTTGATAGGTGGAATAAGTTCTACTGTTTTACAGCACTGCAAGATGAATATTGTTAACCGCAATTGACTGTATATCTTAAAAAAGCCAGAAGAAAAGATTTTAAATGTTTTCAACAGAAAGAAATGATAAATGTTTGAGATGAAGGATATGCTAATTACCTTGATTTGATTATTACATATTATGCACGGATAAAAACATCAGGCTATATCCCATAAGTATGTACAGTTATTACATGTCAATGGAAAATGAAAGGAAAAAAACCCAAATATTACGTTGATGTTACAGCATAGATGTATATATAATAGAGTTTAGAATGATTATCATAAAAATGGTTATATTAAATAAAAGGTTTTATATGTGAAGAGGGAAGCAGCAATTATCTGAAAAATTAGTTATATATTTTAGCAGATTCTTTGATGATTCCGGGTAAATGAATTGAAAGAGAGAACAGATTTCTTGACAATTTCTAAAGGGTTTAAATTAAGGTAGTTTTTCCTTAAATTTGGCCATGATTAAAAAGACCTCTTTAAAGATACTTAGCACCTTAGGGTACAAAATCAATGTGCAGAAATCACAAGCATTCTTATACACCAATAACAGACTAACAGAGAGCCAAATCATGAGTGAACTGCCATTCACAATTGCTACAAAGAGAATAAAATACCTAGGAATACAACTAACAAAGGATGTAAAGGGCCTCTTCAAGGAGAACTACAAACCACTGCTCAAATAAGAGAAGACACAAACAGATGGAGAAACATTCCATACTCATAGTTAGGAAAAATCAGTATCGTGAAAATGGCCATAGTGCCCAAAGTAATTTATATATTCAACACTATACCCATCAAGCTACCAATGAGCTTCTTCACAGAACTGGAAAAAAATCACCTTAAACTTCATATGGAACCAAAAAAGAGCCCACATAGCGAAGATGATCCTAAGCAAAAAGAACAAAGCTGGAGGCATCACACTGCCGGACTTCAAACTATACTACAAGGCTACAGTAATTAAAACAGCATGGTAGTGGTATCAAAACATCATGGTAGTGGTACCGAAACAGAGATAGAGACCAATGGAACAGAACAGAGGCCTTGGAGGAAACGCCACACGTCTACAACCATCTGATCTTTGACAAACTGGACAAAAACAAGCAATGGGGAAAGGATTCCCTATTTAATAAATGGTGTTGGGAAAACTGGCTAACCATGTGCAGAAAGCAGAAACAGGACCCCTTCCTGACACCTTACACTAAAATTAACTCCAGATGGATTAAAAACTTAGACATAAGACCTAACACCATAAAAACCCTGGAAGAAAACCTAGGCAAAGCCATTCAGGACATAGGCATAGGCAAGGACTTCATGACTAAAACACCAAAAGCATTGGCAACAAAAGCCAAAATAGATAAATGGGACCCAATTAAACTCCAGAGCTTCTGTACAGCAAAAGAAACAATCATTAGAGTGAACTGGCAACCAACAGAACGGGAAAAAATTTTTGCAATCTACCCATTTGACAAAGGGCTAAGATGCAGAATCTACAAAGAACTAAAACAGATTTACAAGAAAAAATCAAACCCATCCAAAAGTGGGTGAAGGATACGAGCAGACACTTTTCAAAAGAAGATAGACGTGAGACCAACAAACATATGAAAAAATGCTTAACATTACTGGTTATTAGAGAAATGCAAATCAAAACCACATTGAAATACCATCTCATGCCAGTTAGAATGGTGATCATTAAAAAATCAGGAGACAACAGATGCTGGAGAGGATGTGGAGAAACAGGAACACTTTTACACTGTTGGTGGGAGTGTAAATTAGTTCAACCATGTGGAAGACAGTGTATTGATTCCTCAAGGACCTAGAAATAGAAATTCCCATTTGATCCAGCAATTCCATTACTGGGTATATACCCAAAGGATTATAAATCATTCTATTGTAAAGACACATGCACATGTATGTTCATTGTGGCACTGTTTACAATAGCAAAGACCTGGAACCAACCCAAATACCCATTGATGATAAACTGCACAAGGAAAATATGGCATATGTACACCATGGAATACTATGCAGCCATAGAAGGATGAGTTCGTGTCCTTTGTAGGGACATGGATGAATCTGGTAACCATCATTCTCAGCAAACTAACACGAGAACAGAAAATCAAACACCAAATATTCTTACTCATAGGCGGGTGTTGAACAATGAGAACACATGGACATAGGGAGGGGAGCATCACACACTGGGGTCTATTTGGGGGGTCCAGGGGAGGCACAGCAGGGGGATGGGGAGGTTGGGGAGGGATAATATGGGGAGAAATGCCAGATATTGGTGATGGGGGGATGGAGGCAACAAACCACATTGCCATGTGTGTACCTATGCAACAATCCTGCATGTTCTGCACATGTATCCCAGAACCTAAAGTACAATTAAAAAAAAAAGATATTTAGCACCTAAATAATGCAGTGTAGCAAACCATCCCAAAAATCAGTGCCTTAAAACAATACTCATGAGTCTGTAGGCAGCTGGGTGGTTCTGCTGATCTGGGGCAAACTTGGTTGCTCTTGGCTGGGCCTGCTTGTGTAGGTCAACTAGGGATTGCCTGGTCTAGTATGCCTCATTCCCATATCTGGCAGTTGGTTGCTGTTGGCTGAGGTGTTAGGGAGGATTAGGCCATGTGAAGTTCATCATCCGGCTGGCTAATTGGGCTTGTTTTACCCTTTCTCTGCCTGGGCAAGTTTCATGAGAATAAGTAACAACATCCAACTTCCCTTGAGGCCTGCCCTTGAAACAGGCACATGGTCACATCTGATATATTCTACTGGCCAAAGTAACTCACAACACTAGATTCAAGGGAATGGGAAACTAAACTCCACATTTTGATAGGAGGAGAATCAGTTACACTGCAAAGGTTGGGGTTGTAGAGAGGAGTGAAGAATTATGACAATTTTTGCAGTCAATGTACCACACTCCCATTGTGTAAGTAATCAGCTCTATTTGACATAGTAAATTTCTGGATGGAAGACAGATGAAGGGCGTGACAGGTGTAGAGTCAGGGACTCCTTAGTCATGAGAGAAATATCCATGGCTTGGAGATGGGCATTGGTAGAAGGAAGCTGATTGCAGCAGGAGCATCATAGAGGCTGAATGCTGCAAAGTACAGTAACGTTTTGTGAAAATTTTTTAAAAATAGTAAACCACTAGGTAGAGACTACAATTTCCAGGAAGTACAACTTTGTCGTCTACCATGGAACTGACCACCAACTTGATCACCAATTCGTCAGTAAGTATTTACTAAGTAATTACCATAGTCCAAATACTGTCATTGTGCCTGGAGGAATAAAAAGAATAAGACACTTTGCTTCAAGATATTTTCGGTCTATTAGAAAGACATCATATTCCCCCAAAGAAGGCCAGTGATACAAGTATAAAGTGTAAAGGCAGTCCATACAGATGGCAATAAAACATTCAGCTCTTTTAAAAGATTTTTGAAATACGAATATATAGATTTTCAATAGTATAATGAAAACCAGGGGAGAAGGAGATTCCCTTTTCATAACTAGGCCACCAAAGTATTTAAATTCGAAAAGTAATGAATGTTTATATTGAAATTCAGTCACACATAGCACCCTACTAAGTGAATTTTCTAGAGATTTGAAAGGATTATTGCGACTTTGAAAATAGCTTCCCAAAGTGTGACTCCATGAATTAAAACTAATAGACATGAACAAGTTGCCAAATCTTCCATGCTTCGGTCTCTCCACCTGCAAACCACTAATGACAAAACTAACTCAATTCGTGTGTTGACTTGAGAATTGGTTAATAGGAACCATTGCAAAGCACTATGGAAATCTTAAGCGCTACAGAGCTAGGTCAATAATGGAGGCTGGCTTTCTTCCAGTTGCTTCTGAAAGGGAGAATGAGTTTGATGACAGTTGAGTGACCATTTAACCTGCTAATCACGTGGCTGGCCAGATGCCTGGTGATAAATAGGAGAAGAAAATTTATAGAAGAGATGGGCAGTAAAAGAGATCAGATGCCATGTCTCCTAACAGGGGCACTGCTGGCATTTTGGGCAGGATGAGGCTTTGTTGTACAGGACTGTCCAGTGTGTTGAGACTATTGGCTCTTGTGGAACTAAATGGCAGTCTCCCTCTTCCTCAACTTGTGAAAACAGCAACAATCTCAGTAAGAAGTCCGAACTCATTTCGAAACCATGTACCTCCTCTGGTTGCAAATCACTGAGACAGAAAGCTAGAGGCCTTTAGCAAACAATTTGCCAGGGGTTTAGAGTGAGTCGAGTACAAAGATGCACCAATAGGGGAAAGTGGAAGGTGTAATTAGAATGACTGCAATGCTTCAGTGTTGAGTAGATTCTAACCGAGTTGATTCATTTTGCACAAGGCCATTAGATTCTTCGTGAACGTTTGCTTTCCATCTCACGTGGCTCTGCTCGAAAGCCTTCAGTGACTCACTGTTGCCCTCAAACGTAGACTAGATTCCCAGGCCTAACTTTTATCTTCGCACCAAAACTCCTTTCCAACCCCCGTCTTCCGTTTTCTTCTATAGATTTCTGGTTCCAGTTAATGATGACTAAAAAAAGAATCTTCAGTGATCTACAATGACAAACATTGGAAATGAAGTAACGTTGAATTATTTATCATTGAAGATTGTATGGAAGAGTTTCAAATGAGGTCAATTCCAAGGCGTAGTCTTCGTTGCTCTGATGGTGGCACTTGGGGGTACTACCAGAGCGGGAGCACCCCCGAGGTGGAGCAGTCCACGTTCACTTTGCAGTTTCTAACTTACAATTGCCTCTGTAATGTTTTCTGATCATAGTCCTCCTATCTGGACCACATACATTTGTTCTGTACCTAAAAGTCTTTGTTTCTCTCCGTTTCTCCATTCTTTCTACCTAGTCTTCTTTGCATGAGCTGTCAACGCAAGAGACCGAATGCAGTAGTAGATTCTTAATTGAATTCAAGAGCTGTTGCTGCTTAAAAAAGTTGTCCATTGGAGGCTTCAGGGTCTTCCTCTGTTGTCCAGTTGGTATGATTAAAATTCTAGTTAGTATTATCTTAAAATGAAAAAAGCATATTACACAGAAAATGTATTGTATAAATCTAAATACTCCTAGGATTTCTAATTCATAAACTGAAAATTGACTCTATTCATGGTGGAAATCTGGGACTCATCCATCTCTGTCTCCTTTCCCTAACTAGTCTCCGCATCCTGATGAGGATAGTTCTGAAGTGTCTTCGTTTCTTTTAATCCTACTTAGTTCAGGTTCTTCGTTTAATCTTAGTTTAATCTTACCATTTCTCACTTGGATTGTTACAAATCCAGGTTTATCACCAAATGATCTCTGCTTCTGGACACCCCTCCCCTCCACCAGAAAACCCTATTCTACCGAAACCCAAATTTTACCATGTTACTTCCTTGCTTAGAACACTTTGGTGTTTCTCCTTTCACCCCACGGTAAAATACAAACGACTTGGTGAAGCTTGAAGCCCTTTCAAGGTCTGGTACCTGCTTATCTTTTCATTCTCATTCCCATCCCTCCTCCTCACTCTGTTCCCTCTAGTGCTGCCAAATGACCATAGTTCCAAAATCACCTTATTATTTTCTCATGGTTATATGCTTTTCAATGCTATTCCTTTGTGAATGACTACCTATCCTTTAAGACCTGTCTCTGGGGTCACCTCTTCCTGGCAGCCTTTCCTGATCTACCCATCTGGGTTGGATGCCCCTTCTCTGTTCTCTACAAGCTCCCTGTGCATTTCTCTGACTTAGCATCATCACACTGCATTGAAGTGATCTGTCCAGCTGCATGTTTATCCCTCTTGACTGTGACCTGGAAGCCAACGCCTGTCTCTGATTCATCCTTCATCTGCAGCCCCCAGAATAGCGCCTAACATAAAATTGATGTTCAGTAAATGCTTCCTGAAAGGTTGTATTAAGACTTGTAAACTTTATGAATGAGAGAGGCTGTAAGGTTGAGAAATATCTGGTGATTTGTGTTAAAGTGGACATTTCAAACATTTTAGACCAAAAGACACATTTTTAATGGTCTCTCAAGAGAAGATTAGACCAAAAGATTCCACTGGCCCTCTGATCTTCCCCTAGCTCAGTAGAGAGAATTGAAGGCAATTCCCTGAGAAAAGCATGTCTAGGATACTGCTGAGGACTTTGCGTCTTTAAGAGGTGGTGAGCATTGGTGCTATTGAAGCCTCCTGGAAATGATTCTTCTCTTGACATGAGTACTGCTGAGGGGTGTGTGTGTGTGTACATGTGCACATGGTGGTGGTGACAACAAGCAGGGTGTTGAAACAGTCCCTGGGCAAACGGAGAGTGTCTCAATCAATCATTCTGATTGTAAGGTGCCTGAGACCTAAATAATTGAGGACTTGATTCGTTAATTATGGCAGCGAACGCTTATTGAGTACCTACTGTGTGCCAAGCATTATTCTAAGTGCTTTATGTGCATTACGCATTTGATCTTCGCAAAAATCCCATGAGGCAGGTACTGTTACTGTCTTCATATTACAGATGAGGAAACCACGGCACAGAGAAGGTAAGCAGTGCACACAAGATCACCCAGCCAAGAAATGGCAAAGGAAGGAGCAATTCCAGGCCATCTGACTCAAGAGCTCAGGTTAAGGTTAACCTGCCATAACCATCATTCTTTCCTACCTCTCATGGACTGTCATGGTCCTAAGTCAGTGCTACTCACTCTCTGGGACCTTAAGACTGCACCTGGTCACTAGGATTGGTAAGGAAGTGTTATTCTTTGAGGAGAAGTGAAGTTTCCCCATCTGGGGGTCTCTGGGTCCTGGGGCAGCCCTGGGGAATAGCTACAGATCTGTGATCTTCGAAGGAAGAGCTGTAATCACGGTAATCACTGGCCAGAGAGCTGGCTCCCATTGCACTCTCTAGTCCAAGTTAGAAGTTGCAACAGGACTGCAGGAGACTGGTAGAGTGAACCTGCCGGTCAGCAGAGACTGGACCAACCCTATGAGAACCCTTGCAGTGGAATCGGACCTACTGGGGCTGGAGGTGGTAGTGGAGTAATACAGCAGACCGAGAGGCTAAGTGCCAGGGTCTGTGCTGGCACTCTACATATGTCGACTGTAATTCTTATATCAACCCTGCAAGGTGGATATTTGCCCTATTTTACTGATAAGAAAGCAGTGTCAGAAAGGCTAAGTAGCATGCCCAAGTTACGGCATAAGAAAGTCTCTTGAATCCAGTCTACTTACTCCAAAGCCTATCTTTTTAACCTATACCCTTTGACCCTCCTATACAATGTTTGTTGCTTTTCTGTTTTATTTTTTGAATAGAACTTCCCTCTGAATTTCTCAGGGAGAGCTAGGGCCTGACTCGTGGATTACACAGTGGGCATGCTTTTCCAGGATCTGGGGATGGGGGTATTAGAATCAGGTGGATTACGACATTCTCCATAAAAAAGCAGCGTAGAATGGACTTTTAACCCCTTGGCGTCTGCACTAAGAATTCATCTCAGATTCTTTCTTCCTTTTTTAACTTTTTCACATGCTTGGGAAGTCATCGTGAGCAGAAACAGAGTCCAAGGCCCAGAGTGCCCCTTGCAGGGCCGGAAGGAGGATTCAGGGCAGTGGCTGGATGCAGAGCCAGCTACGGGGCTGCGAGGCCGGACGGTGGAGACTCTTCCCATTAGCGAGGGTTTGCAGGCTGATCCTGCAGGCAAAGGGCACTCATGGAGCATTGTTGAGGAGGGACGTGATGAAATCGAGACGGTTTAGGTGGATTGTTCTGCAGGCATGTGCATGGTGGGTGGGGCGGGGGAGAGACTGAAGGATAGGAGGTACTGCAGGAATAGAGGCCATGTGAGATGGGGCTGAAATTAGACAATGGAGTAAGAATGGAAGCCAGGGACAGATGGGAAAGGCATTAAGATGCTACAAAGGGAGGAACGAGACTTACTCAATCGTGAAGAATGACAAAAGGTGCCACAAGATGAGAAAAACATAGTATCCCAACAGAACTGGGGGAATCAGAAATGGGAACTTATTTGGGGGAGAAAAGGGTTTAATTTTAAACGGTTTTAGCATCTTGGATTTTGGGAGCATATTTTGAAAAGGACTAAATCGGAATTGTTTTTGCTGCAGAGACCATCCCATCCCTTCCCTTTCAGAGACACCATCACGTGGGAAATGTGAATCTTTTAACCATCTCTTCAAGACTCCCAGAGACAGAGATGAGCCTTCTGTTTCCGGTGATCATGGGGCCCCAGGATGAAGCCAGCCTCAAGATAATAAGTCAGGTAATTATTTCCATCCTTCCTATGACAATAATGGTGTCGAGGCGGCAAAAATTCATCAGAGGCAGCTTTGCAAGTCCCCAGGGAGACTCACGATAAAGAGGTTGATTGTCAGAATCCGCCACTGCAGCATCACACCAGGGCTCTGTAATGACGGCCGAGGGCCACACTGTGCCTCCAGAGTAAAGAATCGTGGAGATGAAAAAGAGAAAGACACCTACACCTTAGCCCAGTGCCCCCCCCCCCACCGCCAAGTCTGTGTGGATGGTCTGGATCAGTAATTAGAAATACAGCACAATAAATATTGAAAGAAGCTCTGTAAACATTCTAGAGGACAATGAAATTAGAAATAATAAGCAGATGGGCTTTTATTCAAAGCAAATCATGCCAGATGGACTCAGTACCTCTTTCTTTTTTTCAGTAAAAGTACAAAGTTGGTAGATAAAGGAATATGGTCTGCTTGATGTCGTATGTTTGAAGATTGTTAAAACATTTGAGTCTTCCAAGAAGTTTGATTTGCAGAATTGGCTCAGAATGCCTGGAATAGAAGCACATACCTGACAAAAAAAGTTGGATAAATGCTGCTAATTGGGCAATAGAAAGTACTGGAACAATGGGCTGTTGGGACAACCTCAGGAGCCATCGTCTAAGAGACCGTAGAGATCCTCAGTGCCAACCCTCTCGGTTAAGAGTAAGGAAGCTCAATCAAAAGGAGACAATGACTTCACAAAAGCAGGGCTAGGAAAGGGGTTACTTGACAATTAGGTCTGCAGTGTGAGTGCTTGATCCCCTCTTTACCTGGTGTCTCTGTTATCTAGGAAAGGAAATAGATATGGTCAAGTCTAGTTTTGAAAGGATCCTAAATATGAAGATGTAATAATGGGACCCTGACCACCAAATCCCATGTCAATCATGTCTTCTAAAGGTGGTGGGGGCTCAGACAAAGTGGAGATGGGGGTTGAGAAACAATTGGGAAGT
This sequence comes from Aotus nancymaae, assembly GCF_030222135.1. Taxonomy (NCBI): domain Eukaryota; kingdom Metazoa; phylum Chordata; class Mammalia; order Primates; family Aotidae; genus Aotus; species Aotus nancymaae. The sequence goes on along the minus strand of NW_026988523.1, from coordinate 10,304,802 downwards.
TTTGCTACAGGCCGAGCTCCAGAGGTCCCTGTGCAGTTTCCCGGCCACTTTCAAGGATATTAATTCATTTTTGCTGTGAGGCCTGTGTTGCCCATTTTGCAGTGAGAAAATGACAAAACCCAGGGAGATCTGGTGACTGCTCTGACTCAGGCTAAACAGCCAGCACGTTCCAGAGTTGGGACTAACGCACAGGTCCTCTGATTCCGGTCACTTCTGTCTCACCCAGATGGCACTTGGTAAAATTCTGTTGTAGGCCCAGACGTCCTTTCCAACCTTTAATCTCCGCCGAAGTCTCTCCTCTCCCTTGGCTGGGCCCTTAGACAGCTCTCAAATGCCTCGCCCTCTCAGGAATACTCCACGACCTTTTCCCATTCCCTCCCCATTCTTCCTCAAAACAAATCAATGTCTTTTCCCATTTCTGCTCAGCTCTCGTATGCAAACTTTGTCACCCTAAAAAGCATAAACTTCATATAAACCAGTTTCCACTATTGCTTCTTCAGATGATTGTTTCACCTTCAGGAAATCATTTCACCAAGGCTGCTTCCTCATTTGAAGAACAAAAACCAGCCATGATGTCTAGTTTGTGACTTACATTGAAGGACCCTATGTGAATCCCATCTAGTCAATGCCTAATATGAAGTAGATACTCAATATGTATTTATAAAGAGAAATTCAGGCTGAGATCTTTCCTCAAGGCAACTCTCAATAGTTTTTCCTTTCATATGCAGAGTAATATATTGCCCCCAAACCCATAACTGAACACCCTTCACTTTATCCATTAAACAGAGGACCCTCTGGTTGCCAGGATCTAGTCTTTCGAGTGGCTGACAGTTTGAAGTTGGAGGTGGACTGTTGATAAATGATTTTGTTCCTTTCACATGTATTTTTTTCCCTGTCAGAGAGTAAAATAATTTTGCAACAGGCAGCTCTGGAAAGGGGAGTCATTGAGGCACAGGAAGAAAATGGAAGCCCATCTTTTTTTCTTTCTACTGCTAAAAAAAAGCTTGTCAGTCTTCATTGGTCCGGGTTTTCTGCTCGGGGTGACCTCTGGGACAACACTGTTAAATAAAACTCTTGAGCTTCCTGTTGCCTCTTTTGTTCTTGTAATAACCCTACATGCGTTCTTAGTAGGAAATATCTTATTTACCATATGATGACTGTATTATTATTATTATTATTATTTTTAGCATATTTACTTTCTACCAGAAGGAGTATAGCAGCTAAAGAAATGCCTATTTTGGCCGGGTGTGGTGGCTCACGCCTGTAATCCCAGCACTTTGGGAGGCAGAGGTGGGAAGAATACTTGAAGTCAGGAATTCAAGACCAGCCTGGCAAATATGGCGAAACCCCATCTCTACTAAAAATACAAAAATTAGCTGGATGTGGTGGCATGCGCCTGTAATCCCAGCTACTTGGGAGGCTGAGGCAGGAGAATCGCTTGAACCCGGGAGGCAGGAGAATTGCTTGAACCCAGGAGGCAGAGGTTGCAGTGAACTGAGATCATGCCACTGTACTCCAGCCTGGGAGACAGAGTGAGACTTTGTCTCAAAGAAACAAAAAAAAATGCCCTTTTCTCCCCCTCTCCTCACAACAGGAATAAATTTAGTTAACTATTTGAGAATCATAACTCTAAATGTTGCTGAAACACATTGTCGTACACACATCTATCACTAAGGAATATTACTGCACAGAGTGCAAAATACATGACTTACATTGCTATATAATCACGTAAGAACTCTGAACATGGCAGCTATTTTTATTACTGTTTTGCAGATAAGAAAACTGAGGTGCAGAGAGATTAGTGACTTACCTCTTGCCTAGTTGGTAACAAAGTCAGGATTTGAACTCAGGTGTGTCTGCTTCTGTTTTTCTATTAATCTGTATTCAGGATCTATGCTTCTCATTTAACACTTTATCATTATAAAAGGCTTTTGACTTTTCAAATGTAGCAGACAAAAGACTTTTTTGCTTGAAGATGGAATAAGAAGTCACAGATTCTGAAAAGAAAGAGCCAATGGTCATTGACTGGGGAGGGGCAAAATCTTGCCCTTGAGATGTTTTTCTCCAGGGCTATCCCTCTAGGCCCCCTTTCTCCCCCAGTACTTGACCTGATTTACCTTGACTGGTGCGCTATTTCAGGGTTTCTGCTCTTGGATCCAGAGGCTCCATTTTTTCCCTATCTGGCTAGAGACTTAAACCAAGTCAGCACAGTTATTGGGTTCCCATATGTGCCACACATTGGGCTGGTGCTGAGGATTAACGTTGTGAACAGGAAAATCCTTTCCCTTTCCTTCTAGGAACTTATGGTCTAGCAGGGGAGATGAGGAGTAAACAATTTCCATTAGGTGGTGATCACAGGGAGTGTCACAAGCACATAGGGTCACATAACACAGCCTTGGGAATTGGGGAACGCAGGCTAAGGAAGTGGCCTGTGCAGAGACTAAAGGATGAGTAGGCTGGCTTGGAGAAGGCCAGGGCAGGGCAGACGCTACAAAGCCTCAGAGGCTGTAGAAAGCAGATAGACATAGAGAATGACTTCCGTGTTTTCTTCTTCTGATTTAGAGCTGGAATATTCCAGAAAAAAATTCATCCCTCCCTGTACCCTGGTGTATTGGTCTGTTTTCATGCTGCTGATAAAGACACACCTGGTACTGGCAATTTACAAAAGGAAGAGGTTTAATGGACTCACAATTCCACGTGGCTCACAGTCATGGCAGGAGGCGAAAGGCACATGTCACATGGCAGCAGACAACAGAAGAGAATCAGAGCCAAGCCAAAGGGGTTTCCCCTTATAAAACCATCAGATCTCATGAGCCTTATTCACTACGACCACGAGAACAGTATGGGGTAACCGCTCCCACGATTCAACTGTCTCCCACTGGGTCCCTCCCACAACATTAGGGAATTATTGGAGCTACAATTCAAGGTGAGATTTGGGTAAGGACACAGCTAAACCACACCACCTGGTTTCATTCAATGCCACTGCACATATTCTCTGGTTCTAAGATTTGATCTCCTCTCCTGCCCCTGCTGGTAGTGTTTGCTGGGATCCAGCCCCATCCCCGCAGCCCAGGTGCCGATTCCTATAATGAGGCCATTTTAGTACTTTAGTAGCTGAAGAGCTCTACACCACAATTGCTTCGTGTGGAATTCAACCTCAGAACAAGTACTCTTACATCTGGGAACTGCCAGTGTCTTTATCTGGCAGGTATTTTTATTCAGTGATGAGCAAGTACTTAGACAATGGGATAGGATGTGAGTCTCAGTTTATATGACTTTTTTTTAAAATAAAGAACATCCCAAGTGGCTTTTAGTCATTTAACTATCACGTTTTCTCTTCACTTTCCCATGGCTAATAGTAAGCAAAATTCTGTGTGTATTTTTTTCTCTGAAATTTTTCATTGCAATCCCAAGTTGAAAGTTTTTCTTCTTTTTTTTTTTCTTGTGGTTCTTTAATAGGTTGGATTAATTCTTTAGCAAAAGAAAAGATTAGGTTTTTGTATCCATAATTAGCATTACTGCAGAGGGAGGCAGAATCTGGAGTGAACGGAAGGAGGCCTGGGACAATGGCTCATGCTCATGTGTGACCTGCACACCCACGCTGAGCCAGGGTGGTGGGGCAGCCTTGCGTGTCTTGAATCTTCAAGTCTGCTGTATTACTGCCTTTGCACTAAAGCTAGGAATTCTTATATTTTCCCGTATGTTAGGATAGGTCTCTCCAAGAGTCCTGCCTATTGTCTCTGAAGCAAAAATATTCCTTGCAATGTGAGATATGGCAAGCACAACTTTTTCTGCTTCTCTTTGTCTTCCGCACCCCCCACTAAATTTAGCAAAGTAACTCTGAAAACAACTGTTACAGTGAAATGAATCTGCCCAAGGAATATATATATTTTTTACCCTGAATAATAGTAACTCCCCTAAGGATGGAATACTTTCCTTTTGCAGAGCTTTAGTATTGTTATTTGGGACTGATTGACTGTCAGTGGTTTCTGCCAGAAACAGAAATGCTAACTGGGGCCTTCAGCAGGGGTGGCACTGGGGGCTCACACTTTTACACTTTGCTTGGGCTCACAGGGATGATGGTTTTGCTGACTCTTGTTTTTGTAGACCCTTCTGGAGATGTGGCCTGTAAGAAACTCTGGCAATCGGGAGAATGGAGTTCTGATAGATGTAGTGCATTTTCTACCAAATTACATTAGCATACAAAACTTGGATTATTGATTCTTTCTTTACTTGTTGTGATTTCTGGGCAAAAGTCCAGTTTATAGAAGGAAAGAGAGTATACACACACTTGAGTTGAGAGTAGTTTATTTTATTTTGGTTTTAGAGACTGGTGGCATGACCCAGAAAGGTAGTGCGATTTTGCACAGTGATGCACCTCATCACCTGCCTCAGGCTGTGCTCAAGGCTTCCGTGCTACTGTCCTTTCATTTCTGATCCAAACTGGACAGGAAGGAGAGGGCGGAGCACCGTCTGCCAGGGGCAACAGAGTTCGTGCTACTTGTGTAAGCAGCTGTGGTGTCAGGCAGTTGATGGCACTGTACTGAAAATATCTCCTTTGGTACATAATATCCTCATTTTGCAGATGGGGAAACTGAGGCTCAGTGAAGTTAAGTGACTTTGGTTCCAGATCACCTAGAAGAAAGTGCAAGATTAGTAGCTCTTTGCTTTGGAAAACCATTTGAAAATTCCTCAAAAGGTGAAACATAGAGTTACAAGATGATCTAGCAATTCTCCTCCCATGTATATACCCAAGAGAATTAAAAACATAGGTGCGCACAAAGATTTGTACACAGATGTTCACAGCAGTGTTATTTATTTTAAGAAAGGGTCTCACTCTGTTGCCCAGGCTGGAGTTCAGTGATGCAATTATAGCTCACTGTAGCCTCATGCTCGGGCTGACAGGATCTTCTGACCTCAGCCTCCTGAGTCCCTAGGGCTACAGACAGGTACCACCATGCTCAGCTGATTTTTGTGCTTTTTTGTGGAGGTGGGGTGTTGCTATGTTGCCCAGGCTGGTCTCTAACTACTGGCCTCATGTGATCCTCCTGCCTTGGCCTCCCAAGGCACTGGGATTACAGGGATGCAAAATTATTAATAATAGCCAAAGAGGAGAAATGACTCAAATATCCATCAACTAGTAAAAGGCCAAATAAAATAAGCCCTATCCATACCACGGAATATTGTTCAGCAATAAAAAGAAATGAAGTATTGGCACATACTAAGCTTGGATGAACTTAAAGACCATCATGCTAAGTAAAACGAGTCACTCACAAAGACCACATATCATATGGTTCCCCTTATATGAAATGTTCAGAACACACAGAAAATAGATTAGTGATTGCCAGGGGCGTGGATGGGAGGAGAGCTTGGGGCAAATGAGGAGTAATGGCTATGGGGTTTCTTTTTCGGGTGATAAAAAAAATCTCCCAGAATTGATTCTAAGTTTGGCTCCAAACTGGTTTCTAAACTCTACATTGGTTCTAAAATTGATTGTACAACTCTAAATATGCTAAAAAATATTCATTGTACATTTTTAATGGGTGAATGATGTGGTATGTGAATTATATCTAAATAAAATTATTAAAAAAGTTAATGGCTGCTACCCACTGCTCTTACACAGCGAGGCAGTGGCCACTTAGACCGGGCAGTAACTTGAGATGCTCCTAATGTACCCACGTACCAAATAGCAGCATCAGCAGCGACAGCAGCATCTAACTTTTGTAGAGTATTTAGTAAATGCCCAGCACTGTGCCATGCACATTGTAGGCATCATCTAATGTAATCCTCACTGCTCTTACTCTTATTTTCTAGTAGAGTTTTAGATCTAGAAGAGCTTTAGAGCAGTTTAGTAATTTTTTTAAGGTCACATAGCTAGTAAGTGCTAAGCTGTCTTCTACCCAATAGGAACCTTGGAAACAGCAGTGTTTATTTGTCTAAGTCTCAGCATCATATAGTTGTGGCTAAGAGAATAGGATCTATGGCTAGATGGCCTGGCTTTGAATGGGATTCTGCCTCATCAGCCTTGTGTAAATGTGAGCAAGTTGCTTAAATTCTGTACTCCAGTTTTGTCATCTGTATAATGGGATCATAAACGTATTAAACTCACAGAGTTGAGTGAAATTCAGAGACAACATGTGGAAAGCATCTAGAACAGTGCCTGGCAGACAGTAAGCGCTCAACACATGTGAACTCTTATATACAGTCTCTGTTGGAGCATGGGAGTACAGGAATGAATGAGTCACAGGCTGTAATCAGCCTCAGTCAAGCAGGAAAACAGACAGAGACATCGTTGAAATAACGAGCCACGGGGAAGGTAGGCGGGAGCAGAGCAGCACAGGGGCAGGGTGATTAATGATGAATTGGGGCCACTCCTGTGGTCCTAGATCTTTGGTCTTTCAGGTTCTGGTTTGCCATAGCAGGATTTTCTTTCCTTTCCCTCAAGGGTTCAGGTGTACACAAGAATTATGAAATCTGGCTAGGGAGTTTCAGGATTGTGTTTTTCTTGACAGCTGGGTCAGAATTAAGCACTTGAAAGGACAGAGCAGAGAGAGTAGAAAAAGTCTTTTATTTGGGCTTCTTGAATTTTTAACGGTAGTTAAGTCCCGAGGCAAATATAATAGAAACTTGACCAGGAGATAAAAAGTCATGGAAGAGGAGAGCATGAGGCGTGTTCTTACCCAGGACGGGTGCTTTCTCATATTCTAATTACCCTGAGCCTTAGGAATGTGTCGGAGATGAGCTACTGCTGCACATGAACTGTAAGATTTATAAGCACATGTATTTGGGTACATGCATCATATATAAAAGTTGAGAGGGAGATGGGAGCGGAGAGAGAGAAAAAAAGAGAGAGATTGAATTTGAAACAGAAAACCAAGTTTCCAAATCTGAAGAGGCAGAAAGGAGCACAAAATACATGGAGGAACTGTTTGATGGACATGCTCACGCCTTAGTTCCCAGCACAGCGTCTGGTCCATAATAATAGGCGTTCAACAAATATTTGCTCAGTCTGAATACATAGACGGTGTTTATTCTAGTTGCTACATTGAGGGGACTTCCAATGACCTTCAGATTCTGAACTTAGGTGTCCCCTCTGAGAATTTAATCAGAAAAACAAGTAATAAGTGAGACCGACGTTGTGAAGTATTAACTCGGAGCAGGCATCTATCCTTGTGGAGAACAACCCAGAGGGTTTGCATTAGGACCTGATAATCTACCTTGCCGGTACAGAAGAATCACCTGGGGAGGTTCAGAAGCACGAGGCTGCCAGGCTGGACCTCACTCCAGACCAATCAAATCAGAGTCTCTGGGGTGGGGCCTGGGCGTTGGTTTTTCCCTTTGAAACACCACCCCCCACCCAACCAGGTAATTCTAATGGAATCTAGGGGCGAGAATCACTGGGGAAGGCATTTGTAGAGGGGGAGGCTGGTGGCGGCTGCCAGAAGACTTGATGTGTACTTGGCCAGAAATTAACCACAGGTCTGGCCTGAATGAGTGTGGAACTGTGTCAGTCATATTTTCAGATTTCCAAGGTCATTTTCCAAGAGACCTCTGTGAGCTTGGACTGAAGATAGCCCAGCACAGGGCCAGGGACGGCAGCTGGAAGGGTGGCTGCCTAGGAAGGAGGTAAGCTTTAATAACTGGAGTAGATGCTGCACTTTCAACTGCTTAATTGCTATGATTTTGAAGTTTCCCATAGCCTGAAACTAGGTACCCAGGGAAGGGTGTGAGAGACGGGGAGGGCACCAAGGGAGCCTGGGGCCCCTTATCTCATGGAAGGTGCTGGGCTTGATCAGCAGGGCTCAATTACCTGCTGCAAAGGCCTCAGTGCTCTCCGGAGACCCGGAGACCCGGAGACCGGGAGACCCGGCTCCCCGCAGAGGCACTGACACCGGTCTACAACAGGACCATTAAGATAATCAAAGAGTCTCTGGGGAGTTTGTGGAGTGTGACTGTGACCACGGGAGCATATTTTATTTTGCCTTGAATCAAACTGCTGAGGGAGAATTCTACATTCTCAACAGGAAGGGGGTATCAGTCAGCCAAATAGCTCTGAGCACATTTCTAGTTAGCTAACAGCATCCCAGAAAAATGGACCTGAAGTTTCTGTAAGAAGCCTGTCTCCTTCGAGAGCGAAGCTCTCTCTCAGTGAAGGATGTTGTTGGGCCCCATAGTAAATTTGGGGAGACCAGGGAAAATTCAGGCTCAGGAGAGGCGAATTCTCATTGTACTTGAATCAGATCTGATTATCAACATCAACCCTTCTCCAAAATGAATTTGAACATTTAACCATGCTTCCTGCCACCTGCCTTTCTCTCTAAAGAATTTTTCCTCAACTCTCCCCCACCCCACCCCATTCCCTCTCTTTCCTTCCAACTCCATTTCAACCACATGCACTTGATACAATGTCACACACAGGGGAGTTTATTATTGACCAGCTTATTTATCTAGGATAGTATGTCATGAGTAGTCAAGACTATAGCTCTTGAAGGTAGTTTCACAGATTTAAGATGAAGAAACAGTATCCATATAGTTCCAGAGTCAAGGAAGTCTGATCGCCAGCCAGTGAAAAAATGCAAGACTGTCGGAGAGTGGAATTTTACTCCCGGGAGCTGGCTTGGACTTCAGATATGAAACATTTGATTTATAGTTTCTATTTCTCTCTGATAGAAAACTCTGCTAACCCTTATTGGAAGGTCGAATGTGTTGGGTTCTTTAGCTAAGGTAGCTGTTAAAATTTATTTCACATTCAAGGAAAGGGGCCGTTACTCACCATGTTCCCATTTTAATGATGATTTTCCTGGCATCATTTTTAACAAGAATAACTTAAGGCCTGCAAGGAGCGATTTCCCCTAATCAGTTCCTAAACCCTCCCTCCCCATCCCCAACTAACTGCTATAGCTACAGCTATACAGATGAAATGAAATGGAGTCTTGGGCAATTACCTGGTGGATCCGAACAGTGTGGAGTCAGCAGTCAATTAGAATAGTTCAATTACGAAAATCCTTTTTTCTCCCTTCTTCTTTTCCTCTATAGAATGATTACCTTAACTCTTCCTACTCCACCCACCCTATGTTGAGGCCTCCTTTCTCATCCTTCTGCTTCTGCGGACCCCAGACCCCTCTCTGCTGGATGGCCCTGGGTCATCTGCCAGCCTAGCCCTCATCTCCATTCCTTTTTGGGGAGAGGCCTCAAACTCCTCCTCTTCCAATTGGATGGGCTTAGGATGGGGCACCTCATGTTATGCTGACCCCTGAACTCTCACATCATTTCCCAGGGGTCAGTGACTTTCAGAGAGCCTGTGCCTGAGGTCCTGGGCCACATCCCCTTGGCCTTTCGTGTTGCTATTCTGAGATCCTCTTTGCATTCCCCATTGGGTTCCCAGATCTACTCGCCTATGGGGACAGCTACTTATTCTTGCCAGCTTCCCTCACCAGGGAGTGAGCCTGACCCTAGTCCAGTATGATGAGACTGCCTGCCGCCAGACACCAAAGTCTCAGATGTGGGTGCCAATAGGCCGCCCGAGCGTGGCTGTACCTCCTGCCAACTGGGGCTCCAAGGACTTCCTCTTCACCATAGTGGCAAACACTTGCCTGGATCTTGATTACAGATAGATAGCCAGTCTCATATTTGGATGATTCTCACTGTCAGCCACGTCTTCCTCCTTAGCAGAGTGGGCAAAAGACATGAACGGTGTGCGTCATTTAATGGGGGAGTAATAATGAGATGTATATACACAGCGTAGACCTAGTAGAGGGAATACACACTTTTTTTTTTCAGGGCAGACACATCCTCAAGAAAGCTAATATTAAGCCATAACTATGTTTCAGGAAAGATTGAAAGATTTATATTTATTCATCACTTATTATATGCTAAACACCATTTAGTAATTTATATATGTCAACACAATCCTATGAAGAAGCTGAGGCACAGAGAGGTTAAGTAAACGGTCCCAAGGGCTAGAGGGGCAGATCAGGTGTATTTTGTAGGAAGGGATTATTTATACTGTCTCCCCTTACCTCCCTGAAACACCAGGCTCTGCCTATTGAGGATCTGTTCATAGTTTAAGACCCTGACCCTGACAGGCCCGGCATACATGGATGATTAGCTGTGGAAGCCGTCTGAGTTGGGCAAAGCAGAAGCCTCATTGTGCCAAACTTCTAATCCCCGTGGTTAGAGCCTCTGTCCCCATGCACCCTTAAAATAGGCACTTCCCAGTCTATCTCAGATGCTGTTTCTTGCCTTCTTGGTATCCTTCAAATACAATTATATTCATTTGCTTATCACTAGAGTGTAAGCCACATGAAGATAGGACCTGTGTTGTTTTCTTTAATGCTTCATTGCCATTGCCTAGCAGTGACCCAGAGCGGCATTCCAGAAAGACTTCTGGTAAATGGATTGTGTTACATATAAAGCAGATTTCTTTGGGGTCTTCTCAGAAATTAGATTTCATTTAAAAAATAAGCTGTAGGTGCAAACTGCTTCTAGGAACTTGGATATTAAATAACTGAATAAAAATGGGGCACTTACAGCACCACAGCTGGTCTCTAATACAGGCATGGAGGCCACTAAAGACGTGGCTCTCTGCACCAAAGTCGTGTTACTGAATTCACTGATAATTATCATCCTAAGTGGAGCAAACAACCCTCATACAGCTCTAACAGCATAGCTGTAGGTTTTATTTTCACTTAAAGTATTGACTTCCCACCCAGGGATCCATCATCTTTTTTTTTCTGTAACAGTGGCCCACTCCCATTGCTCTGTGTAAACAGGCCACGCGTTCAGGGCAAACTTGACTGTATGGAGCTCACACGTGGGGTGGGTACTTCATGGACACTCTCGGAACTGCTAAGGTGGTAGAGCAAAGCGGGTGGAGTCGGGAGTTGGAAGGCCTGTGTGCTTACCCTGGCCCACAGGCAGCTCATACTTTATGTTGAGCTTGGGCATCCCATTTGTGAGAAGGGGTAAATGATTTCTGCCCTGTTTGCCTCACATACTGTTGCAGGGTTCAGTGAAGTTCATGCACAGAGAAGCGCTTTGGACCCAGAGTCTACACATGTAAAGAATAATTGCCTGGGAGCAACATGGCAAGAGCAGGAGTGCTGGCATCCGATAGACCTGGGCTCAAATCACAAATCTACGTGACTTGCTGTGACTTTAGTTATCTAAAAATCTCTTTGATTTTTTTTGTGATTTGTTTTGTCATCTGTAAAATGGGGAGAATACTACCAGTCGAAGGCAATAATATTTGGAAAGTTCTTGGTACATAGTAGGTGCAGTGGTAATTTTTTTGTCGCTTAATCAGAGAGTACCATTGTATTAGTTTTCCGTTATTGCCATGAACTACCACATACTTAGCCACTTAAAACAATACAAATTTATTATCATGTATCCAAATGTCCAGTGGACTTGGCTGGCTTCTCTGGCCAGGTCTCACAAGGTTGAAACCGAGGTGTTGGCGGGCTCAGGAGATTATCTACTTTCAGACGTATTGAAGGCATTGGTAGAGTTGAGCTCCATGCGGTTGTGGAATTGAGGTGTCCTAGCTGGTGGCTGGGGATTGTTTTCTGTTTATAGAGGCCACACACATGCTTGGCTTGTGGTCTCTTCCCCCTTCTTCAAAGCTAGCAATGGTGGGTCTTGTCGTTCTCATTCTTTGAATGTCTTCTTTGTTTCCCTCTTATGCTGCAGCTGACTCTTCTGTCTCCTCTGCCCCTTTAAGGGGCCCATGATTACATTGCGTGCGTGTGGATAATCCAGGGCCCTACTTCAAGGTTTCTAATCTTAATTTCATCTGCAAAGTCATGTCACCATATTGTGTCAAGGTAACACATTCACAAGTTCCAGGGGATAAGAACATGAGCATCTTTGGCTGGGGGTGGGGTGGAGTGGGATTATTTTTTCTGCCACAACCATATGTTGGAATCCGATGGTTTCATATTGTTGACAATGTCTCCTCAGCAAGATCTAATATTCAAAGTACTTAGCTCAATGCCTGGCGTAGAGGAAGTGCTTGGCCAATGTTAGTTTCTATTTTTGTTGTTGGTAAGCAGATGACAGTAGGTATCTTGTGTTTTCCACAGGTTCTAGCAAATCCACCTGGCTAAGGGATGCCCCTTCCTTTACTACTTATCTTCAATTCTCTCCAGAAATTCTTTCTGATCCCAGCCCTTGCCTTGTGGGCTGGATTCAGTGCCAGTCCTCCGTGTTACAGCATCACAGAAGTTCCCTGGCTCAGCTGTCCATTTCCCTATAACTCTTGCACCAGATTGTGCTTTTTAAGTATAGAAACCGACATTTCTGTGTCAGTTAGTACAGTGTCTGGTACATAGTACATGCTTAATAAATGCTTATTGAATAAATGAATGAGAAAATTTATTATAGTCTTAACATTTTTTGATCAAATAATTACTGGTTGGAATGTATCCCTTAAACAACACAAATACTGAAATATTCAGTGAAAGGAAAATCTATGCATATCAATACTGCATTTCCTGAGAATTGTCTTTACACAGAAAGCTTCTTGAAAAATAAATAAACATTGTGTTTCTGAATTGTCCAGGCCCGGATCTTGAGGAGGAAGGCACTTCTGAAATAGCTGCAACCCTGGTAAGTCTTGTACTTGGAATTCGCTCAGTGATTTTGACACTTTTTTTTCTTTGAATGCATTAGGGAACAAACAAAGAGAGCATTGAAATAAAGCCACATCATCTTGGCTTACTTCTCATTTGCTTCCTTACTGGGACTTATTAGATCTAACAGCAAAACTGAACCCTAGTGTTATTTCTCTTGGAAATTCACAAGGAGCTCTTCCTTCTGTTATTTTTTTCCCTCACACATTGAATGCTCTTTTTCTATCCATTTTGTGAAGTAGTTAGTGACCAATGATAATCAAATAAGAGCAATTTTCATAGGGCCGTTACTATTGCTGTGTCTGTGTTTTCCGTATTTTAGAAGTTTCTCGATTTTGGTTTGTCAGCCTGCCCATGTGATTCCAGATCAGCCAAGGAGGCCAGGCTCCTCTTGCTTGGGCCAGGATCCCTTAACAGCTGTTTTGAGCTTGGCTGGTCTTTTTGCAATAATTGCTCCCATTCAGGGACTTTGATCTTTTGATATTTATTTTTAGATTCAATATAGTCACCGTTATTTTAAAGGAACAGTTTTATTATCTGAAACAAACAACCACAAATGAAAAATTGGAGCCAAATCACAAGCCTCAGGACCCAGATGAGGAATAAAGAAAAATTGTTTATAGCCATAAATGCTTTCTTTGCAGTTTTCCTTCTGTCTATTGAGCTGGGGCACATTTTCTACCATCACAGAACAGTGATTAGACATCAGATTATGTCTTGATATTATAATGGTACTGCCCTCTATTGGAAGTCTGGGAATCCTAATTTCCTTTGGATTCAGTGCTCCATTTTGGAATCACAGTCCAGCTCAGGTAGGAGGCTCACATATAACATGGAAGGGTTGAAATAAAGTCATTTCTCAATGTCTCCTCCAGTTGACCTCTCTTGCACAATTATTTTCAACTCAGCAAATATTTGTTGAACACCTGTGATGTGCCAGACCTTGTGCAAGGAACTCAATAGATGCAGAGATGTCTAAAATATGGTTCGTGATTTCAAGAATCTTATGACCTGATACAGGAGACAGATTTGTACACAAATAAATAGAAAGGAATCTGACTTCATGGAGTTCTGCAATTCCAAGGAATTTTAAGTGTATATGGGTAGATGCATGGCCAAGAGAATTAGGACTGTTACTGGACCAGCCATTGGCTCAGGCTCTGGCATATGGTAGGTACTTCATATGTGGGGTATGCATGATTTGGAGAAGGTTTATAACTAGAATTGAGGGGTCTGGAAGGGCTGTACAGGAAGGGATGCAGCCAGATCCTCACTGGCATCTTCCTCTCCTGCTCATGTTCTGAGCAATCCTGGAACCATGGTAGGTGACTTTAGCTGCAGTAGGGGAGCAGAGTGATCAGGAGTCATATATACTGGCAGAGCATTCAGCAAGGCTTCTCTCATTAATAAACATGACAGACTGATGTGCCACACGTAGTAGTACTGTTTGAGCCTGAATATGCAATAGGGTGGCCCGCCTTGCATGGACAGTGGGTGCTAGAGAGCCATTGTTACCAGTAATGTCACTCTCTGGCCTGTCCCAGAGTTTTTGCTCCATTGTAAACCCTCTCGAAGAATTCACTTCTCCACTGAGTCTCTGAACAAAGAAGAGCTTTTTTTTTATCATTGAGCAAGCTCTTCAGCAGGTTTTGCAAGGTCTTCCTTGACTCGGGCCCTGACTACCATCTCTGTCTCCTCTCCCAGAACTCCCCCACCTTCCTCCAACTGATCCAAGCGGTTATTAGTTTCTTCTCGCACTTCCATGCCTTTGCACTGCCTTTCCCTCTAATTGGAATGGTCTGGTTTTTAATCTAAAGTCTCTACTTATTCTTTAAGACTTAGCTCAAAGGCCACTTTTTTTTTTAAAAGTATTTCTTGACTTTTTTTTAGGCTATAAAAACGTCTTCTGAATCTCCATAACACTAGGTCACATGTCTGTTCTACTGCTCGCTGCAATTCTCCAACTATTTGGTTCTGTGTCTGTTTCCCTAGAGGTCAAACACTGTGTCCTATTAGTCATTTTAGTCCCAGGGGACTAACATACCATCTGAAACATAGCTAACATTTAGTGAATACTTTTCTAATAAACGAAGTGGATTTGGTGAAAAACTCTACTTTAAGAAAGGTCTAGTAAAGTATTTTTCATCTTTTATTTGTAAATATCTGTAAGGTAAGACAGGCCCATTGTCCACAATCTGCATTAATAGATCTCAATAACTGGCAAAGGAAGAATGCTTCCCAGAAACTGGGAGAGAGAAAAGGCCAGGTGGGAAAGCCAGAGCCCTCTTTAACAGACAGGGAGGACAGAAAGCGTGGGACTATGTGTTCATAACTGCTCCTGTGAAATGTCCCACAAAAAGGAATCTGTGCTAGAATTATTTTGGGAAATGCTGTTTACTCTTTTCTATTCATTCATTATTTACTCATAAGTATATTTTAAATGTCTACTATTTGCCAGACATTGTTCTCAGCATTGGAAAGATGGGCAGTGAACAGCATAGGTCATGTTCCTGTTCCCTGCCCTCCCGGAGCTTACATTCTAGTGTAAGACACAGGCCATAAGCAAAGTGAGAACTCGAACTGGGCAATGTTTTACAGAGGGCTATTAAGTGCTATGGAGAAAAGAAGTGGAAAAGCTTTTGTTGGAAGTGCTGGTGAGTGGAGTATGGGAATTTTGAGTAAGAGGTCAAGGAAGTGCTCACCAAAAAGTTGCATGTGAGTATAGAACTGAAAGAAGAGGAGGAGTGAGGTGGGTGGATCTCTGGCTAAAGGTCAATCAGGAAAGAAGGAGCTGTGAGTGTCCCATGTTTAGAGGAATAGCACGGGGCCCAGTATATTTTCAGCCCGAGAGGGGAGGGAGGTGAAGAAGATGGGAGATGTAGGTGGAGAAGTGCTAGAAGAGCAATCACTGGCGGTTGTAGGTACGAACTCTGGATGTCATCTGAGTAAAAGGGGGAAGCCATTGCAGGGTTTTGAGGAGAGTGGTGATATTGCCTGTTGTGGTAAGTGAAGCACTCAACCTAGGTGTTGGGTTGAGAGTAGACTCTATCAGGGAAGGGTAGAGGGAGGGACACTATTTAGAAGGTTCCTTTAATGGTCCAGGTGAGGGAAGATGGTGGCTTGGGCCAGGGTAGTGGAGTAAAGTGGCCAAGTTCTGGATATATTTTGCATGTAGAATGGGTAGGATTTGCTGATGAATGAAATAGGAGGTGAAGGAGAAATGGAGAAATCAAGAATGGCATTAAGATTTTTGGCCTGAGTAACTTGAAGAATGAAGTTGACATGAACTGACGGTGGGGGAAGACTGAGTGAGGAGGAGTTGAGGGGATGTCAAGTTAAGTTTCAGCTGTTTATTAGACATCTTGTGGAAGACAGTGAACAGAGAGTCAGGCAATCAGAGGACAGGTATGGGCTGGAGATGGAAATTGATTAGTCGTTAGTATGCAGACAGTATTTAAAGCTGGGAGACTGGGAGAGGTCACCCAGAGTATGACAGTGGGCCAGGAAGAGAAGAGAACCAAGGACTAAACTCTGAGATGGACTTAGAGTCCCAGATCTTGAATTCTCATCTCTGACAGTCCTTGAAGAAAAGAGACAGGTTTAACTTAGCTTTTCCTAATGTATTGGACATGGAACACACTTTCCTCCTATATAACTGTGGAATCGATGCTCCACTGAACACATTTTGGAGAAGGCCACTCTAGGCTTGGAAGGTATCCTAGGGCCATAAGGGAAATAATTTTTTATCCTCTGCCAAGAGGTTTGGACTTTGTCTCCCAGGTGTTGGAAGGTCATGGATGGATTTTAAGAGAAGTAACAGGATTTGCTTATTTTGGTGGCAGTGTGGAAAGTGGCTTGGAGAGGGGAGTCTGATGGAACAAGACAAGAGAATAGCTAATTGCAATAGCTTAGGTGACAGATGATGAAGTCCTGAACACAGTGACTAGGAATGGAGGGAAGAATCAGATTAAATGGGTATTTAGGAAGTTTAGAATCAATAAGATTTGATGACCAATTAGATATAGTGGATGATGAAAAATATTCAGTGATAATCCTGAGGGTCTGTCTTGGGTCAGATTTTCTATAATTACCTGTATGCCTTAGAGAAATCTATCAGTGAAAGCTACAAACTAACATTCCATGTAATTAGCTTTTACTTTTAACTCTGTTCAAGTTTTATTTTAGCAAAGGAAAGTGTAAATTGATTTAATGCCCAATGTTGCCTTCTATTTTTGTCATTCATAAAGCCATATTAGTTTTTTATTAATAGAAAAATATTTTAAAATGGTATTTACTTGAGTAAGCATTATGAATTGTTTGAATGTGTAGAGGATTACAATTTTTTTTTTTTTAAACACTAATAGTCATATTTTGGGATTGGTGTTTTCTAATCTTTTATATGCAGAGTACAGAATTAAAAAGAAAACAGATTATACTGAGTAGAAAAGTGTTCCTGGCAGATGGTTTAAGGACCTCGTATAGGTTAGGCCTTGTTCTCCAATATTGGGGAAAGGTGGGAGAAATTCCCAACATTGCTTCATTGCTTATCTGGATTTTTGTATGTTTAGAATGGGACTAAGAAATGCTGAAATTTCTCTGAATACTCCAAGGACTCTGAAAAAAAAGTTTATTTCTTTAATGTGGCTGTGGTATGTGCACACCCTTTTGCCTTTTACAATAGCCTCTTGCTGGCATTAATGGCATCTGAATATCTTGGGTTCGAAACTGTGAATTGAGAAGCAGAATCAAATTGTTTAGAGTCATGTGAATGATGCATAATATCACATCTTTATTACTAATAAAGCACAGAGGAAAGACTTTCAGTTTGACATTTAAGTAAGTCTTAAGAAAAAAATCAACTTTTTTTTTTTTTAAGAAGTAAACATTAGTTCTGTTCACAATTTTTTCTTGTTTTCTTTCCTCTAGGCACATTGCAGGGTTGAACTTCCCTGTTTGCATTATGTGAGGCTGGTCATCTGACTGGTTGTGGCCAATGAAATGTAGGTAGAAATGACGTGTATTACCTCTGGACGAGTCATTAGGACCCAGTGTATGATTCGCTGTGTTTCCTTCTCTCTGCCGTGGTGATTGGTGATAGAGGCTCTTTTAGTTTTTGTTCCTGAGTAAAGTGATGTGGGGATGAGTCCCGAGCTGACTTGCAACATGAGTGAGAAACAAATCTTTATTGTTCAAGCCTCTAAGCTTTGGAGTTTATTCTACAGCCCACTGTGACAAACAGAGTTTTAGTCCTTTACTTACACACTTTAAAATACTGCTTGCATTTTCTGATTATCATATGTTCATTGTGGAGAATTTCAAAAAATATAAAAAAATCATTTGAAATCACTTACATAGAAATAGTCTCTGTTAATACTTTGATGTATTGTCACCCACTCCCAATTTTAAAAATTGGGGTCATAATATATGTACAATATTGATTTTTTCACTTCATATTTAGTCTTAAAATACATGAATTTGCAGCATATTATTAATTGACGAGGAAGTGTTGTAATCTATTTTTATATTTATATATTTTATATTTATACTTTATAATGTATAGGAGTCATATTTATTTTTGTACTTTTCTTGTTGTGAATAACATCCCAATCAAACCTTTGTGTCTAAGTCTTTGCTCAAGTTTCTGCTGCTGTCCTTGGAGCAGCCCTCTAGGAGGGGAACTACTGGGCCAAGGGGAATGCGTACTTTTAAGATTTTTGCTACCTATTGCCAGGAGAAAGGTTGTACCAATTAACACGTCAGCTGTGTGAGATGGGCCATCTTACCATTCTGTGGAGTATTAGAATTCCTTTTAATCTGTGTTAAATTGATAGGTGAAAACGCTATCTTGTTGTTTCATATTTGCATTTCTTTGATTACAAGTGTTGTTGAACATTTATTTCATATGTTTATGAGTCATTTGCACTTTTTTCTTGTGGGAACTATCTAAATGGATTCTCACACCCCCCAAACACCAAGCTAATAAACGGAAGGCCACACAGGAAGCCGGCAGTAATGTTGCCACGGAGCCTCTGCACGAGCTTTTGAAGTGATCATTGAACGGGTTCCTCTAACTCCCTCTCATCTGCCTTGTTGTGATTCTTTTGTCTCCAACCGTATCCCTCCACAGCCCATGTCTCCCTCAAGCCTTGGACTCCCTCCAAGCATTTTATTGCACCGGACCGTAGTTGCGGCTAAACCTAAAATTTAGAGAGAAAAGGACAAATGTGATCGAAGTCTGGAGTGAACAGCATGATTGTGGAAAAATCCATGAAGTGTCTCCCTTATGCAGCCCCTCCCTACCAACTGATGGGTCTCTGTGGCAAAGAGGCGGTGCGCATATCCCCTCCTTGAGGTCAGGATTGGGAGCACAGCCTGCACCTCTGGCTTTAGGCCTAACTCTCTGGTCCCTGGTGATGAAGCTTCAATTACTCTTCCTGGAAGCATTCTTATTTATTTCATAGACCTTGTATTACCCCCGACTGTCTGTTTGGTGCTTTTAAGAGAGGAGAAGAAAGAATCTAAATTTCCCCAAAGTAAGTGTTACTTTTTGGCTAGTGTGAGATAAAAGACAGATTGAAATGGAGCCAGAGGGACCTGCCCTTCACCCTCCATCTTCCTCGGAGTTGGAAGCTCACATTGGTATGTCAGGCAGCAGCTGGCAGGCTCTTTTATCATCATTAATTGTCCGCTGAGTTGTCACAAGGAGAGACTAGAATTCAGATTTAATTACATCTGTATCATCTCTGATAAAGTTCAGGGGATTCTGGTGGTGTGAAGCAGGAGTGGGCCAGTGATGTGCCAGGGGTACTCTGTGAAGTGGAAACCGTGTGTATGCTTGAGGGGAGAGGTGAATTAACTGAATTCGAAGTAAGCCTTATCCAGGCTGGGCAACTCCCATGAGATATGGTGACGGGGGGGGGGGGGGGGGGGCGGGGGGGGGGAAGGGGGGCTGCTCCAGGCATTAGAGCTGCTTAAGGGTAATTTAGTTTAAATGAGGCAGGTGTCATGGCCCTTCACAGAAAAGAAGTCAAGATTTGTTCCAGAAAGCTTGCTTGTTTTTATGGACAACAATCTACTACCAGACTGGGAGCAAAGAAATACATTTGGTCTTAGATAAAGCAGGGGCACCCCCCACCCACCCATTTCCTTTATGAAATGGATCTTTTTGAACGGTCTCTGATTTAGTTCTGGAAATACTGGGGCAGAGTGAGGCTTAAGTGACAAGCTGGCTTTGGCTAAAAATGAGAACTAAGTACAGCTATGGAAATGGCAGGTGGCGGGTGGCATGGGAGCTAGGTGCATTAGCAGCCATTTTTTCGTGACAGTAAGTCAGTGGGTGCTAAGAACCTTCACCACACTTATGACGATGCCCCTTCTGCCAAGCTTAGCCGCACATCTCATTCTGATCTTTTATCAATCCTTGGGGACCATCGTATCTGCTCTGATCGTTTCGTTATTGACCGACACCTGGACTTTGCACTTCAGAATAAAGCTTTGATCCCATGCTTGGTTCTCACCATCAGGGAATGGATCTTGTTCTGGCCACCAGACTTCATTATAACTCTCGCTTCCTGAGAGAAAATCTGAAGCTATGTCATGAGCTATGTCTTGTGCAATTAAGTGTTTTCAAAGAATCGATCTTCTGCTTTTCAGAAGAATAAGTTCTATGCTACTCCTATATCTCAGGAAGAGCAATTTATTTTAGTCCCTAGGCCCTCTTTCAGCATTAAAAAATAAAAATAAAACTAGATCAGGTGAATGGATTGAAAAACCTAAAAATAATAAGTATGTGTATGTATGTCTCTCTGTGTGTTTTATGCACAGTAAAAGGGTTTTGCACACATTCTAAATCTCCAGTAAGAGAAACTCTTCCCAATCTAAAGGTCAGGTTCTTTAGTTCTGAGCCTCTCATTCAATCTACAAAACTAATGTTTGCTTTGATTTTTATCACGAGAAACAAAACTCACAGAGGTCAGTTTGGAAAAACAAGTAAATCAAATTCAGAGCTCTCAGAATATAAAAGATAGGTTGACTCAGAATAGAAACATAACAGTATTAAAATGGAATGCAAGAAGATTGGTATATCAAAACTTACCTGTGATTGGTAGTTTCCTGAAGCCAGAAGTTCTCTCTCGACTTTAATTAATTAATTATTTTTGAGATAGAGTTTCGCTCTTGTTGTTCAGGCTGGAGTGCAGTGGTTCAATCTCCGCTCACTGCAACCTCCGCCTCCCGGGTTTAAGTGATTTTCCTACCTCAGCCTCCTGAGTAGCTGGGATTATAGGCGCTCACCACCATGCCAGGCTAATTGTTATATTTTTAGGAGAGATAGGGTTTCACCATGTTGACAGGCTGGTCTCGGACTCCTGACCTCAGGTGATCTGCCTGCCTCAACCTCCCAAAGTGCTGGGATTACAGGTGTGAACCACCACGCCCGGCCTCAGAGGCTCTGTATCTATACTTCCATCCAACAATATTAGGCACAGGGTAGATGCTCAGTAAATAGTTACCTAATGTGGAAAGTATTTATGGGTTGTGTAAAACAGCCTTCATAGTTACCATATGCTCTGGTGGGCTAATCATTTTAAACAAGATGTGAGTAGACGTAGAAAGAGGTGCTGAGTTCCAAAGTATTGAGCTCATTGCAGTTTATGGGCCCATCGGAGCTGCCCCTACGAACAGCTGAGGCCCAGGGCTGGTTGTCCATGCTGCAGACACTGGTAGCTGGTTGTAACTCGAGCAGGCTACCTATCAAGAAGAAGGGTGTCTATCCATATATAACCATGGAGTGGATTCAGATCACAGCTGTATGTTGTCTCCCACTACCTTTCTATCTCTGTGGGACTAATTTTTTCTCTTTCCCCAAATGAACCACAGACATGCCCTATGACTTTCCTGTCCAAGCCAGAGTAGAACAAACATCAGTCACTTCAAGCCACATAGAATAGTCTCCCATCATGTGAGGTCACACAACATAGTCTTAGGACGGTCATTAATATGTCTGGTCCCATGTTATAGTTAAAACTCTAACTTTTGTTTAATAAATTCTTTCTTTCTCCCAGTTCAGGCTTATTTCAGGTTGGAGGCTACAGTCCAGAAAAGAGAGTGCAGTCAGCCTCTCCTCTCCTCACCCAGCACTTCGTCCCTACTTCCACGTCCCATTAACCCCATGCTCCACAGTCCACTAACTTCCACATCCCACCAACTCTTGGGTTCTGACTGGTTAAATGGTTAGCTCAGGGTGGTCTCGGTTGCCTGGGCCTAGTTATTAATAGTTCCTGTTTGGGTCAGTCAGGGTTCTCCTTTACTTAAAGTCAACTGATTTGAAATGTGAATCACATGAACAAAATGCCTTCACAGTAGCATCTAGTGTTGGACACACAGCTGGGCACCAGGGTCTGGCCAAGTTGACACGTGGAAAGAACCATCACACCCTTTCCCTCTCAGAAGTCTGTCTGTATGTAAATTACGTGCCACCCTAGCTAGTTCTGACCCCTCCCAAGTGGGTGCAGGGAGGGAGAGAAGATGAGAGCAGGGAATGTCTCCCTTAAAGGATACCTCAAGATACACAGAAGTGGCACTCCTGGGGCTTGGCAGATGCTTAAACCTGAGTCTTGTTCTTAAGGACATTGTTTAGGGGGTTCTCTGGAGGTTTTGCCCCTCCTTCTCTGACACTGGTGATCTCTGTTTTTGGCTCTCAACAGGGCAAATGCATCTTTGTTCTGGTAGCCCAGAGACTCAACCTTAGTGTCACAAATTCTCTTTCACTCTGCCGTCAAACAAGCTAGTAAGCCCATGTCTTGTTGATCGGTTTGGCTGTGTCCCCACCCAAATCTCACCTTGGATTGTAATAATCCCCACATGTCAAGGGCAGGGCCAGGTAGAGATAATTGAGTCCAGGGAGCAGTTTTCCTCATACTGTTTCATGGTAGTGAGTAAGTCTCACGAGAGCTGATGGTTTTGTAAGGGGGAGTTCCCTGCTGCCGTGTAAGATGTGGCTTTGCTTCTCCTTTGCCTTATGCCATGATTATGAGGCCTCCCCAGCCATGTCACATTAAAGACGTTTAATGTGAGTCCATGAAACATCTTTCCTTTATAAATTACCCAGTCTTGGTTATGTCTTTATTAGCGGTGTGGGAATAGACTAATACACTTGCCTTTCAGATTTGGCAGGCAGGAGTCAGGTGTGTGGACAAGAACCACACCTTAGGCCTTAGGCTCTCTGAGGAGTTCTTTTGACATCTCTTCCTTTAAAAGTGAGCTGAGTGGAGAATCCTACCTTCAGACGTGACTTAGTGGGAAGAAGCTCAGAATATAGACAACTCTCACCACAGGCCCTTCCATAAACAAACAATCTCTACCACCCGCCTCCCCCTTCAAAGAAAAACAGCAACAAGAAGCCAACTAAAAATCTCTTAGTTATCTCTTAACCTCTAAACCTTATGCCTTGGACGTGAGTGAGGGGATTAAGAATTGAACCTCCTTTGAACCTGTGCCACCATGGTAAAAAGGTATCTGTGCTTTGGGACTTTAGCCTAAAGTCCATTTTAACATTCTGTATACACACACACAGATAAACACAAGAGTTTGCATTGATCTACAAATCTCATCAGTCCCTAGAACTCGCAGGAACAAGGACAAAGTGAATTGGGGAATCGTGCCTCACATTTTCCTCCATATCTTCTTGTTCTGTTAATTCTCTTCTGAATGTTCATTATGACCTCATCTTCCCAGCAGGATGTGTGTGTGTGTGTGTGTGTGTGTGTGTGTGCACGCACATGTGTGCGCGCACTTGGCGGTGGTGCAGAGAGCAGGCAGAGTATGATTCTCCCAGAGGTTGGTTTGGTCTGGTCCCTAACAGTCCTCTGGGTTCAGCTCTGGGTCTCACATTTGATGGGCTTTCTGGATTCTCTTTAAACGGAGCAGTATGAAGGATGAATGCTACTGCTGGCATCGCTCTTTGCTACAAAGGCATTTCAAAGAAGGCCTGAGGCAATTAGGACATCAAATAATCCTATTGCTCTTATAATACCTAAATATTGAATATTTAAAAGGTAAGCAGACTTGAAATTTGAAATGGAAAGAAAATGTCCCTTTAAGTCGTTAAGGAGCGTTAGGAGCCATAAGCCTCTGAAAAAAAGTTAGAAGTTTGAAGAATTCATAAGTCAAAGAACTTAGGTTACATTTATTAATATGTAGAGCTAACAGTAATAGATTCAGAGCCAATGCAGAAGTCCACTTAGGAAGGTGACCAGAGAATAAGTCAACTAACTGCACTCAGCCAATTTGGAATTCTATCTCTAGGAAAATGGTTACTATGAGATGTTCACAGACAAGTCAGAGAAGGAAAGAAGTCACAAAAGAGATGTGAGGTGGTTAAGAAGTCAGATTTAAGAATGACAGTGAAGCAGTGAATTCTGGCTGAATAATTAATGAGCTGGGTGGCCTTAGGATGCATGTAGAGGCCTTTGGCCTTAATTTTCTCACCTGTAAATTGGTGCCTATCTCACAAGGGGATGATGAGAATACTGGCAGTGTCGTTGGTACATAGTAAGTGCTCAGTAAATATTAGCTATTATTATTTAATCGAGATTTTTCCCCTAGAAGTACGATGTATCTGATACAAAGATGAACCTTTCGAATAAAGAGCGGTTGTAAGACAAAACAATGAATTCAAGTGATTAACAGTAAGAAAGTTGTTTAGATTTTATACTGATATGAATTTGATTAAATAATCACAAAGATAAGGAGTTGACTGTTTTAGTTATGAAAAAGAAAAACTTCACCAAAAAGCGTTTAATTTGGCGGTTATTTTGCTGTTTGTGTGTGTGTGTTTGGTTTACTTCCAGATGAGAGAAAAACAATTCCATAAGGGTTATTTCACCATCTGATCATGTTGTTTCATATTGGTTTATAGGTATACCTATTATAGACTCATTCTTTTTTTTAAAATTTTATCTATTATACTTTAAGTTCCGGGGGACATGTGCAGAACATGCAGGTTTGTTACACATATATACACCTGCCATGGTGGTTTGCTGAATCCATTCCCCTGTCATCTACATTAGGTATTTCTCCTAATGTTAGCCCTCCTCTAGCACCCCACCCCTCAACAGGCCCTGGTGTGTGATAGTCCCTCCCTGTGTCCATGTGTTCTCATTGTTCAACACCCACTTATGAGTGAGAACATGTGGTGTTTGGCTTTCTATTCTTGTGTCAGTTTGCTGAGAATGATGGTTTCCAGATTCATCCATGTCCCTGCAAAGGACATGAACACATCCATTTTTTATGGCTGCATAGTATTCCATGGTGTATATGTGCCACATTTTCTTTATCCAGCCTATCCTTGATGGGCATTTGGGTTGGTTCCAGGTCTTTGCTATTGTGAACAGTGCCACAATAAATATAGGTGTGCATATGTCTTTATAATGGAATGATTTATAATCCTTTGGGTATATATCCAGTAATGGGATTTCTGGGTCAAATGGAATTTCTATTTCTAGATCCTTAAGGAATCAACACACTGTCTTCCACAATGATTGAACTAATTTACACTCCCACCAACAGTGTAAAAGTGTTCCTATTTCTCCACGTCCTCTCCAGCATCTGTTGTCTCCTGAGTTTTTAATGATTGCCATTCTAACTGGCATGAGATAGTATCTCAATGTGGTTTTGATTTGCATTTCTCTAATGACCAGTGATGATGAGCTTTTTTTCATATGTTTGTTGGCTACATAAATGTCTTCTTTTGAGAAGTGTCTGTTCATACCTTTTGCCCATTTTTTGATGGGGTTGTTTTTTTTTTTGTTCTTGTAAATGTGTTTAAGTTCTTTGTACATTCTGGATATTAGCCCTTTGTCAGATGGGTAGATCGCAAATTTTTTCCCCCATTCTGTTGGTTCCCAGTTCACTCTAATGACAGTGTCTTTTGTTGTGCAGTGGCTCTTTAGTTTAATTAGATCCCATGTGTCTATTTTGGCTTTTGTTGCCATTGCTTTTGTGTTTTAGTCATGAAGTCCTTGCCCATGTCTATATCCTGAATGGTATTGCCTAGGTTTTCTTCTAGGGTTTTTATGGTGTTAGGTCTTACGTTTAAATCTTTAATCTATCTGGAGTTAATTTTTTTAATAAGGTGTAAGGAAGGGATCCAGTTTCAGCTTTCTGCATATGGCTAGCCAGTTTTGCTAACACCATTTATTAAATAGGGAATCCTTTCCCCATTGCTTGTTTTTGTCAGGTTTGTCAAAGATCAGATGGTTTTAGATGTGTAGCATCATTTCTGAGGCCTCTGTTCTGTTCCATTGATTTATATGTCTGTTTTGGTACAAGTACCATGCTGTTTTGATTACTGTAGCCTTGTAGTATAGTTTGAAATCAAGTAGCATGATGACTCCAGCTTTTTTTTTTTTTTCTTAGAATTGTCTTGGCTATGCAGGCTCTTTTTTGGTTCCATATGAAATTTAACGTTCCCCCCTCAATTCTGTGAAGAAAGTCAATGGTAGCTTGAAGGGGATAACATTGAATCTATAAATTACTTTGAGCAGTATAGCCATTTTCACGATATTGATTCTTCCTAACCATGAGCATGGAATGTTTTTCCCATCTGTTTGTGTCCTCTCTTATTTCCTTGAGCAGTGGTTTGTAGTTCTCCTTGAAGAGGTCCTTCCCATCCCTTGTAAGTTGTATTCCTAGGTATTTTATGCTCTTTGTAGCAATTGTGAATGGGAGTTCACTCACGATTTGGCTCTCTGTTTGTCTGTTATTGGTGTATAGAAATTCTTG
The DNA here is from genome assembly GCF_030222135.1 of Aotus nancymaae. NCBI lineage: Eukaryota > Metazoa > Chordata > Mammalia > Primates > Aotidae > Aotus > Aotus nancymaae. Next base: position 10,278,388 of record NW_026988523.1, on the reverse strand, counting down.
TGATTTTTGCACATTGATTTTGTATCCTGAGACTTTGCTGAAGTTGCTTATTAGCTTAAGGAGATTTTGGGCTGAGATGATGGGGTCTTCTAAATATACAATCATGTCATCTGCAAATAGAGACAGTTTGACTTCTTTTTTTCCTAATTGAATACCCTTTATTTCTTTTCTTGCCTGATTTCCGTGGCCAGAACTTCCAATGCTATGTTGAATGGAGTGGTGAGAGAGGGAATCCTTGTCTTGTACCAGTTTCAAAGGAAATGCTTCCAGTTTTTGCTTATTCAGTATGATATTGGCTGTGGGCTTGTCATAAGTAGCTCTTATTATTGTTTTTAGATATGTTCCATTGATACCTAGTTTATAGACTCATTCTTTAGTTATGAAGATGTGATCCTTATTTTTTAGAACAGGCCACATGCAGGAACCAACAAACCCTAAGGGTCCCTGGTTTCTGCCAACAGAGATTTACTTCCACGTACCACAGCCTTCTGGAGAGCAGGCAGCTTCTCCAAAGGGCCATCCTTCAGTCTTAATATGGAGATCTAGACTGGTTTTTTACCATGGCTCCCCTGTTTCCTAGAGCCGCTTTGGTGTTCTCCCCTGAATCTTCAAATTTCTCCAGCTGAAGATCAAAGGTATAGAATGAAAATGATTGTGTGGGATGTTTTATATGCAGCGTGGAGATGGCAGTCATCATTTCTTCCTATATTTCTTTGGCCAGAACCTGATCACATGACCCCCAAAAAACTGCAAGGGAAGGTAGAAAATGTAGTTTTTCTGCATCCTCACAATGGGAAAGAGAGGCTGGAGAGCATCTAGTTAGCCTGCTGCTTCACTGTTGCTGATGTTGACGTAATAAGAGCTTTTGTATTGAGTAAGGCTTTATAGAATTGTTTCAACAGGGTATGTGGGAAGACCTTGGCTCTTAGATTAAGGCAAAAGCTTAGTAACTTCAAAATGTGAATCTGTGCATTAATCTGCAAAGTAGGGAGAACCTAGTTGAGTAGAATGGCACCTAATCTAATGGGAAGGTAGAGCATACTTTTGTTTCCTTAGGTCACGATGCTGAGGAGACGGCAGTAGTGCTGTGCTTACTTGATATCCCCATGACATCAGGGTTCTTCCTGATACATCCCAGAGAATACTGAAACCCCTTTCCTCTGGCTGTTCTAATTTAACTTGATGTTACCTTGATATAATTTCCCTTAACATGCTTCCATTTTCCCATGTAAGTCTGGAAAATCAACATGACCGTTGCTTTACCATTCTGTATGGATTCAGACATTAGTTATGGAGCATCTCTTATGACACCACAGTGAGAATAATTTTGGCTGTATTTACAGATACTAAGGTGGCTTTACCCAAAGGTGGAAACTTTCAGCTCAAGACAATTCTAAGAAAGAAAAAAAAAAGCTGGAGTCATCATGCTACTTGACTTCAAACTATACTACAAGGCTACAGTAATCAAAACAGCATGGTACTTGTACCAAAACAGATGTATAAATCAATGGAACAGAACAGAGGCCTCAGAAATGATGCTACACATCTAAAAAATTTTTCTTATTGAAAAATTCATTCAATAAGAGCAATTTGTAGAAGCACAGCACAATGTTCTCAAGTAAACATTATTCTACGTGCCTGCCAGCTCCTCATTTGATTAATCAGCCCCACGAGAGAATGGGCAAATTTGGAAGAGCGTGGATCAACTTTGAGAGGAAGAACTCAAGTCTGCCCTCATAAAGTTTTTGAATGCCAAATGGGGGGTGCGATGTATGGCCTGGTACTATTTTGGTCAAGGCTGGATTGTCTGTGACCCTTAACGCCTCTGTTCCTTTGTCTCCCAATCTCAGGCAGTGATGAGTTGGCCCAGATGATCATTCTCGTTCATTTTGGCTTTTAGAGTCTGTCCTTTGCTCTTTCTGCCTCCCAGCGCAGTTAAGGAACATCTCTGCCTGTTTCTTCTTCTTCCGCATCTCTTTCTCTGGTGTGAGCCCATGAAAGGGGAGAAGCAATTTAATGTTAATATTATCTGAAGTCGGACATAATTAGAAAGACAAATCTGCATTCCAAAGCTAAATGCTGTAGCGTTGGCAGTCAGATCAAGCACGAACCTAGCATATTAGCTGCTCCATGAGGCTTTTACTGAAGGTAATGTTATGTTTAAAGAGGGCATGATGTGACCCATGGTATTTCCAAATTCTTAAGAGAAACAAACCGTGAAAAATCAGGATTTATTTGTATGCATGAGTTTTATAAATGTCTTCACTGGATGTCAATCTCAGTTCTGCTGAGACTGAAGGTAGAACCGAGGAGAGTGTCAGACTGGGGAAACCTTATCAAAGGACCACCTAGGACGTTGTTAAAAACACAGATTTCTGGGCCCCACCCAGAAATCAATCAATCTGACCTTGATTGATTAATTTCTAAGGTCAAATTTCTAGGGTAGAATTAAATATTCTGAATATCTGACAAACTCCCCAGTTTGAGAGCTCACTAAAAGTGTGGCAACCATTAAACAAGTTGGACAAATCACAGAATTTTCCCCACCTGTACAAGGATACTATCGACCTTTACTCTGCCACACAGAGCTGTTGCACAAGTTAAAAGTAAATCATGTGTCCCAGAGCCCTTTGCCAGATGAAAATTCCTCTGCTAACATCAGCTTATGTTGTTATTGTCAGGGGCAATTAAAACATAGACTGACAACCATCTGATTCTGCATGTTCTTGAAAATGTCTCAGTTCTCCTCCCTCTTGGGAGCTTAGGCATGGAGTATCAGAGTGTGATGTGTTCATTCTGCACACCCCACTTTAATGGAGCTTATGTCAACTGCAGCAGCTCCAAAGTGCTTGTGGAGATAACCATACGCAAGGTTTCATTTGTGCACTTACAGATTTTAAAGGGGACAAGCCCAGCGTTCTCTTCTGTTGATCAGGGACACAAACAAAGCTATTAGCTCTAGGTCCAGGGAAAGGGAAAAAAATCACTTTTCATATTGTGCAACCAACCCTAAATCAGGTCAATCTCTCCTTCATTGCTGGCTAATATCCAAGTCACAGTGAAAAGCTGATGTTTTTGTTTAGAATGGATTTTTGCAGTGTTTATAAACCAAGTCTCCTTGAAATTTTCATAAGGAGGATCACACAGTTCACCTCTTGTCCTGCCCTTTATCCTTTCTGCTGGAATAGTTGAGTGATTTTGAAAATTCTCACTAGTTTAATTGATTAGTAAGGAGAGTTATTTTTGAAACCCACCTTTTGCAAAGCAGAACTGAGATTGACATCCAGTGAAGATTCTGTGACCTTGGTTTATGCAGCACAGAGAATGTTGAGAACATGACCTTCGTTACAGCTTTAAATGTGTGAGGAAGAGGAGGGAAGAATCATTCATCAACTCAGTGCCAACACTTTACTAGGCACCAAAGGCCCATGATGTCATTGAATTCTAATCATTTATAATCCTGTGACATGGGTATTATGATCATTATATTTATAGGCAAGGAAACTGAGGCCCAAGTGATTACTTCGTTAGTGGGTGGCGGAGCCAGGATTATTTCTGTGTAACGAGTTACTCCCAAACTTAATCAATTAAAACAATAGCCACCTATGATTGCTAGCAGTCTGCAGCCAGCATCCTTTGACAGGTTGGCTGGGATGTTCTGCTGATCTGGGTGAGGCGTGGCTAATTTTGGTTGGGCTTGCTCACGCATTTGCAGCCCATTGGCTGGTTGGCTGGCATGAGCGTGTGTATGCGTACGTGTGACTTGTTTCGAATGGCCTTACTCATGTTTGGCAGTTGGTTGACTGTTGGCTAGAGTGATGGGGGTATGGCAGGTTGTATTTCCCAAAGACGGCCACTACAATATATATCTCTTTTTATAATGTGACACCGACAGTTTCTTTATCTCTACGTTCTTCTCCCTTGATTCTGGGCAGAACTCTGTGACTGCCTTGACCAACAGAATGGGGTGGGTTTAAGGCCAGGTCAACTCCCAGGCTTAGGCCTTGAGAAACTGTCAGCTTCCACTTCCTTCCTTCTGTAACGTTGCTCTTGGAACTCTCCTACGATGCTGGGTGACAGTGGAGCAGCCACACGAAGAGGCCAGGTATGGGTGTCTCGCCACGGGTCCCCGCTGAGGTCCTGGTGGGCAGCAGCATCAACCACCAGATGTGTGAGTGGGTGAGTGAGAGAGCGAGTGGGCCTGCAGGTGACTCCAGCTCCAAGAGGCCGAGGGACTCCCAGGCACTGAGCAACGCCCCGCCTTTGAGGTTTCCCAGCGGAAGACACGGAGCAGAGGTGAGCTGTCCCTGCCAGGCCATGCCCAAATTGCTGATTTGTAGGCAGAATAAATGATCATTGTTGTCTTAAGCCGCTGCATTTGTGGCGGGTTGTTATGCAGCAATAGAGAACTGAAGTAGATGGGAGTTGGGCCGCGTGTCTCATATCATTCAGCAGGCTAGACTGAGCTTGTTTGCATGGTAGCTAGCAGGTTCTGAGAGGGAGAGGGAGAAGGAGGGAGGGAAGAAAAGTGAGAGAGAGAGAGAGAGAGAGAGAAAGCACAAAAGGTCTCTTGAGGCCTAGGCTCAAAACTGGCACACAGTTACTTCCACTGCATTCTCTTGTGCAAAGCAATTAACACGGCCAGCCCGGATGCAGGAGGAGCGGAGTAGACTCTGCCTTTTGGTGGGAGGAGTTAAAAGTCACACTGAAAAGTGCTCAGATAAAGCCAGGAATCAAACCTTGTGGTCTTTTTTTTGGCAGCCTACTACATTATGCCACCTCCTAAGGCGTGTGGACAATTCAGGTAAGAAAAGAGAAGCGACACTTAAAACGCAAAATACCTTAATGATTGTGCTTCATTTAACAACGTATGGTCTAACTGCTGTCAAGCTTGACCATATGGAATGCTAGTCGCATGGAAAGGTTTTTGAATCCAAGCGAGTAACTGTCACAAAGCCCGTGTACTTTACTCAGAGCAGAGGCGTGCCCGCTCCCCACAGGCCCCAGTCAGGTGGTGAGGAATGGAGCTTGGAAGGACATGAGCAATGTTGTTCTTCTGCAAAACACACAGAGCCTGTGTCAAAGCTCGACTCACATTAATTCATTAATTAACTTGAGAAATCTGCATGCAGAGTGCCCTAGCAGAGGTGGAAGTGATGATCTCAGGACGGTTGTCTAGGCCCTTTCTGGGTCTAAGCTCATGGACCTTTGCCTCTGAAGATAGCTTATGCTGGGTGGCACAGGAAGCCAGCTTCCCTATGGGGCAAACAACAGATTTGGGTCAGCTTTGGAGTGAGTTTGGTGACTCCAGGCAGTAGCCTGACTTTTGGGAAAGCTTCTATCAGTCACAACTTGCTGGGCTGGGGAGCACAAGGAGTGTCCACCGGGCTGGAGTGTATTGAGGACAAAGCCTCTCTGAGTTTCTTCAGACAAACTCACCAGACTGACTGAGGCAGGTTCACTTTAGTGCGGCGTTACCCAAATCGATGAATAGGGATTGAGTAACCCCTAGGCTCGAGTCACTGTTGTGAGTGCTAGACACCCGAAGTTAAAATAAAGGTTGACCTTTCTTCACAGGTATCTGTGGTCTTGAAGTAAGTCAATAGACCAATTCTTGCCATTCAGTGGGCTAAATATTATAATCATACGAAAGGAGGTGTGCGCAGGAAGCACTGAAGAGGGACATTAAATGTAGCCTTTGGGTTTGGGGAGGTTTTCTGGAAATCTTCAGGATGAGAAGGAGTTGCCTAGGAGAAGCAGGGAAAGGCATTACAGGCAGATGGAACAGCATTTGCAAAGTTCTGGAAGTATTCAGGTAGTTGGAGTAAAGGGCCAGACTGTGTGACAGAAAGGCAAGAAATGAGCTTGCAGAGGAAGAAAGGGGCCGAGGGAAGTGACTTAGCAATCAGGAGTATGGAGAATGGATTCAAGGAGGAAAACAGGCAGGGGAACTTTAAGAGATGATGGCAGTAATTAGGCCAGCAGTGATGAGGGCCTCGACCCCAGCAGTAGTTACAGGACTGGAAGGAGGATGTTTTAAGAATGTCCTGTCTACTGGACTTGAATGAACTGAGTGGAGTGGTGGGGGAGTCCAGGCTGATGCCAAGATTTTAGGCAGTGGGTGGCTGGTGGAGCCATTGCCTGGTAGAAGAAACAGGAGGATGAGCAGGTCGGGTTGGGGACAGTGGTGAGCTTGGCTTAGGACATGCTGTGTTGGAAGGATCCGTGAGACTGCTAGCTTAACAGAGTGTACCTTAAAGACTAAGAGTGTGTCCTGGTAGTTCCTGTTCCTATTTTCTCCCTATTTGCCTGCTTCCACCCCTCCCTCCCCTATCTACTACAAAATCAAAACTTCCAAACTAAAATAGTCAAAACCACACCTGCAACACTCTGAAAGTCCATATGGAGTATTGACCCGTGCCCACCATCTCCTAGGTCACGCTCTGTCCTCTCTTCAAAGATCTGCACATGTCCAGTGCGCTTACCTTACACACGCCACACAAACGCCATCAGACATTAGGGTGAGCCCACTCCAAGCTCACTGGAACTTACGTCCTGGAGAGCAGAGGCACGCATTGGTCTGTGCCTGTGTAAATTGCCCTGGATCTGCCCTCAAACCTTAAAGCTATTATATTGTTCTCCAGTTGCAATGAAGGAAAGTTACTTCCTACGGCTATATAAAGTTTTACAGTTTACAAATTACAATTCTAATGTGAATCTCACACAATCCTCTCAGGCCTGTAGGAAAGATATTAGGGATTCCATTTTATTGATACATAAATTAAAGCTTGGAAAGCTTGTGGCTTGTCCACTGTGGTAGATCTGGAACATGAAACCCAAGTCTCCTTCTCTAAGTCCAGTGTTCTCTGTTCCAGCACCTTTTCCCTCCTTGGGCAAGAATAGCCAAGCAATGGGTAAGCTCTACAGGGCCTGGAAATTAAATCCTCCAGGTAAGCCTGATCTTCTGTGGTTCAGGTGCCATCAGCTCCCTTTCAGGAGTGAGCCTTCTCCATTCGTCTCCTGGTTGTTTTACTGGTCAGAGGCTCCACGTGGCTCTTGCATTTGTCTGCTGTGCCCTTTACTGAGGTTATCTGGTTAGGGTGAAATTGCTACTGTTCTTTCAAGAGCACTGTTGGTTTGGTATATATGCTCACGTTCTGCTTTTATGCATAGGTATTTTTCCTTGTCACATCATATTTCTTTCCAGCTCGGTAGCTAGTGAAACTCAAGTGCCACCTCTAATCTGGAGGCTGAATTTCAGGTCTGAAATGGACAAAGTAGGTGTGCACTTCGGCAGCCCTTCACTTGCAGCCCAGGTCCACAGGGCCGGGAATCGGCAGAAGGAAGAACAGAATAAGAATCACTTTCTCATTGACTTACTTGATGGGCCTTAGTAGGTTGACTACCTGGCAGGTAGTGGGCACTCACACCAACATTGTTTTGGAGGGTATATGTCTTAAATGGATATGTTATAAACATTTTCAGGCAACCTCAATGTCCCTAACATCATGGAAAAGATATTACTCACTAACCGGTTTCTTATGGAAGCAAGCTTACACTGTATCCTCCCTTTATTAGCTCCCTTGGAGCTAATGAAAAAAATAATTATAAAGGACTTTAGTAAGTATAAAATAAAGGATGGTCAATATAAAAAGAAAAAATACATATTGGTAAGGGGTCTAGAAAAATTGTTCTTTGACTAATTGATGGGCCATATTAAAGTCATTTGAAAGATATAGCGTCAAGTTCCAGCATGACTGAACTGGCATATCTTCATGAGAATAAGTGGCATTCTTTTTATTCATTCTGGGGAGAGATTCTTTACTATTTAGGAAATTGCCAAGTGATAGACTTCCTGGGTGACGTTTCCCTGTCCAGTGGCTCAATGCCCTGCTCAATGCCCTGATGTTGAGTACCACTGGGAAACTGATGGGCACATTTGAGGGGCAGGCTGCTGAGCCAGGAATCAGAGAATCAACATCTCATCTCAACCTTCCTTCAGCTGTGGGCTTGCTTTGTACTCTCATCCAACCGGGGTCCCTGGCTACCTCTTTCTGAAGCCCTTTTGGGTTGACGTGGAGCTGGGAAGCAGCAGAAGACGGGCCTGCGGTTTTCACAGCCCATAACCCTCAGGTGCCCTTGCTCTGGCCCTTTGATATTCCAAGTCATATATTTTCCAAGAGAGTGGTTGGTATTTCTACACTGCATGCCACATTTTAGCTTGCTCTAAATCTGTTGGGAAAACTTGTTTGTTGAGAGGCAGTGTGGCTTTATGAAAAGAGTCCAAACTCTGGCAGAAGTCCCTAGGTCCAGAGTCCATTGCTGGCTGAATGACGCTGAACAAGCCAGTTTTGCTTTCCAGACGTGGTTTCTACATCTGTAAGACAGGAGTTAAATGGTTATATATGTAAAATTCCTACCTTAATAATTGACTGCAATCAGAACTCAAAAATAGCCATTATTATACTTATTACCATTGTTGCCCTGGCAATGGGGTTGGACTAAGGTGAGCTTGAAGCAAAAAACCTGCACCGCTGTCTCTAGGCTCTATAATGGAATTGCTTTCTGACTTTCCCTAACGCTGTCCCCTGCCCACAGCTCTGTCCCCACTGCACACTCTCACTGCTGGACTCCACTTGACATTTCCTTGAGGGCACTGCCGATTCTTGTCACTTTGATAAATACAATCACCCATCTCTCTGAATGCAATGCAACATGCCCCGCTAGCCTGTCTGAGATACTCCCAAATGGAGATGTGGCTGCTCATCCCATCCATCTCCCTCCCCAGGCTCCTTATAAAAACAATAGAGAGAGTGGGATGGTTGGTGCCCGGACAAAAGCCTTTTATTGGCCAGGCTCTAGATGGTTTTAATAATAATAATGGAAAAAACATAGTGGCGAATACCCATGAGAATATCTGCCATCTGTTTAGGTGCTTTTTCATATCATTTATTTAATCCTTATTGTATTACTTTCAACTCCAAGACCTTGCTCATTCACAAAACCTTGACCAAACACAGGGACCTGATCATCCTGCCTTTCTTCATTCACCATGCATTTGAAGGAGTCCTGAGGTCTGATCTTTCAGTCATTCATTCATTTGGAGCTAGCCAAGGAGCCACAAAAAACAGTCTCATTACCTGATAATCACAGCTAGTTACCTTCATATATCAATCAACCCCTCACAGCCTATTGGACTCTTTATGAGTATTCCATAAATAATAAAATGTATTTTCTTATGAGGGAGCCCTCAAAAGCTCCCCAGTGAATTTCAGGCCCCTGAATTTCTCTGTGACCTTCAGCAGCACAGTCAAGCTTAGCAGCAGGGGCTTGCAGAGAGGGTCTCCTAAGATAAAGAGGTTCTCTTGAGCAAAAATCTCAAAACCTTCCTGGGCCTGGTCTTCCAGAGTTTGGTCTCTTTCCTTAATGCACAAGCAGGAAGGGAGCTTCTGACTCGGTTATGCTCATATAGTAGTACTCATGAGGTGTGTATATGTGGGTGTGTGTTAGGGAAGGGGAATGGTGAATTGCATTGCAGGTAGATGACCCATTATTCAAGTTTCCCAGTCCCAGGCAAACCGGGGTGGTTGGTCGCCTTGGCTTTAGGAGGGGTGTCACACTTATTCAGTTACTATTCTGGGAAGCAGTGCACTGTTGTGGTTAATAATTTAAGGAGTTGCAGTCAGACCGCCTAGGTTCTCACATATTGTGAGACCCTGGGCATGTTAGACCCCGTGCCTCAGTTTCCTCATCCGTAAGTGGGGATACTAATTGTATCTACTTCATAGGGTTGTTGTGCAGATTAAATGACATACCAAAGTAAAGCCCCTGACATGTAGAGGGATTTCAATAACTGGCAGCCATTGTATGATTACCGGAGCACAGCCCACCTACATGGGCACTGTGTCTTGAGTCTAGTCTATTCAAGACCCCCCAGTGTTGTAACCACCCAATGGGTTCATTTTGCCTGCTGCCCAGTTAGAGCCAATTTATCAAGGCAGGGGAGTTGCAATAGAGAAAGGGTTTAATTTACATACAGCTGGCTGAATGGAAGACTGAAGTTTTATTATGACTCAAGTCAGTCTCCCTGAATAGAAGACTAGGGTTTTTCAAGGATAGCTTGGTGAGTAGGTGGCCAGGGAATGGGGAGTGCTGATTGGTTGGGTCAGAGATGAAATCCTAGGGAGTAGGAGCCATCCCCTTGTGCTGAGTTGGTTTCTGGGTGGGGGCCACAGGACTGGTTGGTGACTCTGGTTGGGGCCATCAGCTTGTCAGAAATGCAAAAGCCTGAAAAGATGTTTCAAAAGACCAATCTTAGGGTCCACAGTAGTGATGTGATCTTCAGGAGTAACTGAGGAAGTTGCAAATCTTGTGACCTCCGGAATAATGGCTGGTGATTATTTAACCATGCCTGCGTCTCAGTAGATTCAGTTCCCTCTCATCTTCCTAACTCGGTGGACTTTCATTGGGTTTACAAAAACAGTTTAGTTTTTGGGAAGAGCTATTATCATTTAAACTATAAACTGAAAGTTAGCTTGGCCCACAACCAGGAATGAGTGAAGACAACCAGCCTGTGTGGCCAGAAGCACGATGGAATCGGCCACGTCAGATTTCTCTCACTGTCATGATTTTGCAGAGGTGGTTTTAGTGTCAGTGTTTGGTTGACAATGACATCTGCATGGCTGTCTGCAGCTTCTTGAGGGGTATTTGTCCACTGGTTGCAGGGCTTGTGGGAGACTGAGTGCTAAGGGAGTGGGGATTTAGCATCTTTCCCAAAGACAGAGTCTGTGTTCTGAGCACTGGCTATAATAAGCGTTATGGCCCGAGAAGTGGAGCCTGAGGTGTCAGTAGGCCCAGGACCCATGTCTCCATGAGTTCCCCTCCTTGAAGAAGGTGTGGAGGGTGGAGAGAAGAAGGTGGGAAGGGGGATCATGAATATGGTGGCTCCCAAATGTTGGGGTCAGTCCCGCAAAGGCACAGCAGGCCATTTTTGTTATCTCCTAGTCACACTGCTTATATATTTTTATACACACACACACACACACACACATACACATACACACACACACAAACACACATACCCCACTTTCACTTTCTGCTGTTTCCACCATCCTCCAGAAGGCAAGGTGCAGGGCCTGCTTTTCCCAATTGCCTGACCTCTCGTCTTCCCATCTCCATCAGCTGGTGCAGTCATTATAGACTTCCTCCTCCAAATTTCTCCTACTGCCTATTCCTGTTCTGTTCCACACCTGACTTTTCCTCCCTTTGCTTTGAGGAGTGGGGACCCTGCTTTGTAGGATAACAAATAGAACTGTCAAACCCATCAGTGCTGCCGCCTGCAAAGATAAATGGGGCGACACGTGGAGCAACCTCTGTGGATCCCACGGCCCCAGCAGGAACTGACATTGTGACAGATGGGGGGACAAGTGACGCTGACACAATCGGGTCACATGAATGTCGAGGGGGTGAGGCTGGTGGCTGCTCCCCTGTTGACTGCCCCCTCCCTCTCCACCACGGACATACTGTGTTGCTGGGGATCATAAAGAGATAGCAGGCAGGTTGCTGCTCCTCCCCAGGTCTTGTGAATCTTCCCTGTCAGTGGCACAGGGCAGGAAAGCAGACTGTCTGCAGAGCATCCTGCTATCTCAAGAGTGACAGCTGAGTTACTTTGCAAAGAAAGCCTGTCCTAGGCAAAGAACCAGGGCAAAGTTTGTCTTTAACCTTCAACGTCATCTTTCTCCAGGGTTGCCCTGCCGATTAGCACTTTCTCATCAGTCTTGCCTAACACCCAGGAGGCTCACCTGATCTCTGGGCTTTCACCGAGAATCTCCTCCCAGGCCTTGTCAATCGGCCTGTACAATGGGTCTTTCTATGTCTTTTTATATGAAAATGCACCCCATGTCTCATTTCATTAAGAATTGGTAGGACGTCTTACTGATGACTCCCAAACTGCTCTCCTTGAGGAGGAGTGCATACATCAGCATATTCCCTAAGCAGGACTGGACAGGGCATTCCCAAGCCCCTGAGGATGGCCCACAGTGTTGGCAACTCCACTCTGAAAAGATCCAAATGCTTGATAGTATTTGGAGGCATCAATTCTGGGTGGTAATTGCTCACTTGCAATTTTCTTTTTCATTCTACCTAAAGTAAAATTTTCCTTTGAACAGTTATCCTTTGTTCTGAGTTGGGGGCTTCTCTGAGTTTCTCCCTTCAACAGCCACTGTGGATCAGCTGCCCCGTCAATTCAATTCATTAAATACACAGTGATGATTTACTTCCTGTAAAGCCATGTGTTGACCACTGTGAATTGAGGCAGGCAGAAGAGTGGCTTCAGAGATAAGTAAGATGTGACTTGTTGCATCTGGGGACTAACAACTTAGTTGAGAAGAGAGACTTTAATACAAAGTCAGCCATAAAAAAGAGTTAAAGGGGCAGAATAAGAACAGGAGGAGAAAGATCAGCCTTGATTCGAGAGTAACAAGTACTTCCTTGAGAAAGAGCAGGTCTTGAAGGATGAATAGACTTTGGAGAGGTTGAAATGACGGGGAAAAGACTATGGAGACTAGGAAAGAGGATGAATTCTGACAGATGGGAGATGTAGATAGCAGTGGAGTCTGGACTTGGTCAGATATAACTGGAGCACATGAGGAGAGTGTGTGTGTGTGTGCGCGCACGTGCGTGCTCACGCATGTGCACGTGTGTGTGTAAGAGACAAGTGGGGGAGAGAGAACATTTGGTTGAGAGAAAAGATTGGGCACAGGCACAGGAGTTTAGATTTCATTCTGTATTCACCCAAGAGTGAGGGGACAGAGTGGTTCTTCACCTTCCATTTCATCTCTTGTCACAGAATTCTCAATGGAATTGGATGCCGTCCCTGGTGATGAGGAAGGAAATACATAACGAATCACACAGTTCTCTTTGATGCCTCAAAAAACCGGCGGTGATGGGCCTTAGGGGAAGAAAGGACAGTGGCGAGGGGCCAGCACAGAATGCCTTTGAATAGAATGAATGTGCTCTCTTAAGTAGGGATAACATATAATACCTGGCCTAAGATGGGGATAATACTGTTTTCCCCATAGGGCTGTTGTTGGGGTCATGAGTGAAAATATATGTAAAGTGTTTACACAGGACATCTGAATACCTGCTGGCCATTGTTATGACTCTGCCCCTGACTCCTAATCCACTTTCCCAGGCAAGCGCCCTCAGATGCTGTTACGGGCAGCCGTGTGAAAGGAACATGTCGTCTGTTTATAGGAATGACGCTGCTGAGGGATGCTCAAAGTCTAGATGATGAGGAGAGTTAACAAGATCAATACCACTTTTGGAAAAGATTATATGCTATAGTAGGCAGCAAATAGACCATTGAAACTGGATTTGAAAGGCGTTTATGGAGTCATTAGAGATGGTTAAACATACCATTACAGAGAAAAATACGCAGTGGATGACACACATACAGCCTACTAGGGCTCTTTCTCTTGGTGTCGCTCTCTCTATTCCTCCCTCTTTCCCCATCTTCAGGGTTAGGGAGGTAGGACTGATCAAACAACTCCTTTGAGAAGACATGGAGAAGACTCTACATGCTGTTATGACTGTGCAGATATAGCCTATTTATAGTGTGAAATTTCAGGAGCTCAATAGGAAGAGATGGGTTCTCTCTGATTAATAAGCTGATGGGCTTTCCATTAATAGCTTAAAGCTTTTGGTTAGCTTTTTAAGGTTACTAGCAACAATTTAGTGCATTGGAGCTGTAATTCTGTGATTCCTAGTGGCTTAAAATAATTAGATTATTTTTTGTAATGAATAAATGAGAAGTTAACTCACTGGCGTGGATCAGTGGGGTAACATGATTTATTTCTTGTAAAGGTGAATGCTCTGGAGGCTAGGCCCTACAAATAATTGCTTTGATTCCCTCCCCTTTCTCATTTATAATATGTTTTGGGTCATTTTGTAAAGACATGCTGCCCAGTGGGATGGGAAGAACATATGGGCTTTAGGATCAGCCAAATCTTGGTTCAGTTTTTACTAGTTGTGTGACCTTGGGCAAATCATTTAACATGCCAGATCCTACTTCTACATCAGTAAACAGTGGTACTAATACTTACCTTTTATGAGAGGCATATGAATTAAATCAGTTACTGAAAGGAGAGGACCTAACACAGCTCCTAGCTCACATTGAAAACCCAAGCATTAGATTCCTTTCCATCTCCCTCCCCACTCTATTTTTAAATGATTAATGTTTAGAACAAGGATAAAGAGCTAGAATATTCATTAATTATGGTTTTATTCATTTGTTCAGTTAGAAAAATCTTTATTTGTTAGGTTAGAAAGAAAGCCTTGATAAAGTACTTTAATGAAAATGTTTACTGAGCCTCCAGTTTTGGGTGGCATAAAAGGAGCTCAAAACCTAAATATTCTTAATATTCTTGTGAAAATCTATATTAGCATTTTACTTTATGGCCATTAAAGACTTAATTCAAGGAAAAACCTCTGTTTTCAAACCAACCAATGATTACCTTAATATATAAAGTTTAAACAGAATCTTGATTGGGGAATTGGCTTTGTATTCTCTTCTGTGGTGACATTATGTACAGTGGACATTCTGTAGCCCTTAGATAAAGCAGAGAAATTTAAAAGAAAATCAATAATAAAACAGTATATTCCGGTGAATTGGTGATAGAAGCAGACCTTGCTTTTTGCAACTTTTCTGGATACTAGCAGTCTAACCAGCCACAACGGGTCCAAATTCATTCAGCGGGGTAGAATGGGGATAGGTGCCCCTGGTTCTTGCTAGAACATTACAGCATTGAAATTCTTCTTACAATTTGTTTCAAGCCTCAAATCTGTGTATCACTTATCCACTGAATTGAACAAATTGAAAGTGATCACATTTAGGAGCTGTTGGTGGGAGGCTGGTGCTTCCTTCTCTTTAATAACATCTTGAGAGCTAATGGGGTTCTCTGATGTTCCTCGAATTCATCCTCCCTCCCTCTGCACGAGTGAACTCAGCTGGAGGTCAGGTTTATTGACGTTTAAATGAGTATATTTGGCTCATTCTAGCGTCTATCTAAATGAACACTGATTTGGTGCATTGAAACTTAACGATTTATTCTGCATCCAGGTGAGAGGGGGGCATGTTATGGCATTCAGGCTGGGATGAGGACATACAGAACACATGTCTTCCAGCCAAAAACTGTTCAAATTAAATTAATTTCTGGGATATTTCATAGATGGTTATTTTGAGGTTGGTGTGGGGGAACTTTAAATCAGGACGAACGTCCAGGTGAGACTACCGGCACTTGCCCTGTCAGTGTTTTCCTATGACTTCAAGGTCCCTCTTAGGGGACAAAAGACATAATGCATTTCGGCTTTGGTGACTGAGCTTAGAAATTTCCAAGATAAAATCATGGAAACTAAAGTTTATTCCTTGTAAATACCAGTAATCCACCATGACAGAACTCCTCCCCGACCCTAGGGGCTGCCTACAAACACTTCACAGCTTCACTTCCCAATCTCTCTTCAACCTACTCACACTAAGTCTTTGACCCTATCAATGGATTGAACTCGATTTTGTCAAGATTTCCAGTGATCTCCAAGTCTCCAAATCCAGTGGTCGATTCTCTTCTCTCATCTTGTTTGAACTCTTGACAGCTTGGGGGCAATGCAGATGAGTTCCTTCTCTTTGAAACATTCTTTTGTCTTATCCTCCATAACAGTATTTCTTCCTGGTTCTTTGATTTCATTGATCTTACCCTCTGGTCTCCTTGGCTGATTCTTTCTTCTCCACTCAACCTCTAATTCAAGTTCCATGTATTTAAACAAATACAGCTTTTATAGTGATGTCTCCAATGTTTATATTTTCAATCTAGACCTCTCCTCTGAGTACTAGATTTATAAATCTAATCGTCTGCTTGGCATCACCAAGGTACCAAGAGAACCAACATGGTACTTACTTCCCAGCTCCTCTCCCAACCCCTCAACATCATATTCATCAACAGAGCCTGTCCATTCAAACCCTACAATAGACCTTGCTAGTCCATTGCTATCCTGTCTTGGCTTATTTCATCTTCTACCTGGGATGGTACAACCACTTCCTAATTGATCTTTTTTCTTTCGGTCTTACTCTATGCTACAGTCTGTTGTACATACAGCAGCAACTGTCTTGTGTACCACCTTCCACATTTTCACACTGCCTCTAGGATAAACCCAAGCTGTCATGCTCACCAAGCTTTGCTTGCTGGGGCCCTTCTTACCTTTCCAGTCATTTCTCACCATGCTTTCATCCTCATTCACCATGTCCCAGTCAAGCTGGCCTTCTTTAAGTCCTTGGACATATGATACTTCCTTACGTATCAAGGGTTTTGCACATACTGTCTTATATGCCTGGAATAGTAATTTCATCTGTAACTTAATGACATTATTATGGACCAGATGAATTTCAAATGCTTTCCATGGATTAACAGATTAATTTTCATATCACCCACCCAAGGTAGGAACTGTTATTCTTCCATATAATACATGAGGAAATTTACTCACAATGTACTCATCTGAATGCTCTTTCTCCCTTTCATGTGACAGCTCCCTCTGTTTTTTAGATCTTTGTTTAGACATCACTCTTCAAAGATGTTTTCCTTGATCCCTGTATCTAAAGTGCCAGTTTCACCTTCAGTTCCTTGTTTTGACTTCTATAGCATTAATGATAACTTGTGTTTCTTTGTTTACTTGTGTTTTTGCCTGTGAGGACTGGGATTAGATCTCTCTCACTCACTGCTGTATCTCTATGACTCAGAACAGCACCTGGCTCCTAAATCTTCGTTGAATGAGTGAGTGAATGATTACCTTCCATGGAATTTAGTCAATGACCTAGGGCGAGGAAAGGGAAGGAGTGGGAGGGTATCGTTGTTGGACACACTAAATAAATCATAGATGTGGTGCCCAGGTCCACATGATTTGTCCCATTCCATTCTGTTCCTCCAGAAACAACAATAAAACAAAATATAAAAGAGTGGGAGTGAGCTTAAGGAGGAGATTGGTTACTGGTAAACATTTCTCTCATCATGGCCTACGGCCTAAAGTAAGAAATATCTATTGCGCACGCACTCAGTGGGAGAAATGGCATAGACAAAAGTGTGGAGGCAGGAATCAGGTTTGATGTGACTATACTAGCCTGTGTGAGGTAGGGGGTTTGGCTGTGAGTGCAGCAAAAGATAGCTTCAAAAAGTCGAGTTGGGGCCCTGATACGGTCCCCTCCCAAATCTCATCTCGAATTGTAATCCCCACATGTTGAGGGAGGGACCCGGTGGGAGGTGATTAGATCATGGTGGGGGTTTCCCCACGGTGTTCATGTGATAATGAGGGAGTTCTCATGAGATCTGATGGTTTTAAAAGTGGCAGCTTCCCCTGCACTCACTCTCTCTTGCTGCCATGTAAGACTTGCCTCGCTTCCCCTTTGCTTTCTGCCATGATTGTAAGTTTCCTGAGGCCTTCCAACAATTTGGAACTGTGAGTCAGTGAAACTTCCTTTCTTTATAAATTACCCAGTCTCAGATAGTATCTCTACAGTGGCATGAGAACAGACTAATACAGACCCTGAATGCCAACTTGGGGACTGTGGATGGGAAGCATCGAAGGTGAAAAGCCACTAAAAATCTTTGCAAAAGTAGTTTGGGGATTACCAAAAATCATACAACTTTTAATATATTACAGATATTAGATATATGGTCGAATGGCCTTACGGTTAGGCCCTCAGTTTGCATTGAGGGAAGTTGTAAGAAACTTGTTTTTCTCTATGCCACTTACTATGCCCTCTATGAGGACACATAGTGTCCATGCGAATAGAGTGATGTTAGATAAAGTTAGCACGTAATTAGCTCATAGCTAATTGTGTTCATGCCTATGCGAGGGCTAAAAGGGATTTGGACATCAAATTTAAGGAATTTAAATAATTGTTCAGCTCTCTACATCTTGCATTTCTATTATCACTCCCTGCCTTTATCTTGCTATTAGATGTTGTTTTTTTCTTTATTTTAATGTTGTGTTTTTTTTTTTTTCTTTTTTGAGATGGAGTTTCACTCTTGTTACCCAGGCTGGAGTGCAATGGCGTGATCTCGGCTCACCGCAACCTCCGCATCCTGGGTTCAGGCAATTCTCCTGCCTTAGCCTCCTGAGTAGCTGGGATTACAGGCACGCGCCAACATGTCCAGCTAACTTTTTTGTATTTTTTTTATTAGAGACGGGGTTTCACCATGTTGACCAGGATGGTCTCGATCTCTTGACCTCATGATCCACCCGCCTCGGCCTCCCAAAGTGCTGGGATTACAGTGTTGTTATTGTTTTTATTATTCTGTACTTTATGTGTTTTTATAATCTCTCACAAATCCTTTTTGTTACAAGGGGGTATCCTTTGATTAACATATACACAAATGAAAGGTTCCACAGGTTTAGAAATATCTTTGGGATATATTATCCTTGTTTTCATCACTGCAAAGGTGACAGTGTTTATTTGACATGAAATTGGTATATGGATATTTGTACCTTTTTCTTTAAACTAATTTCCTTCATTCTTGTGAGTCATTTGGTCCTCAAGAGGACCAAACTGGATTAAGGGGGGACGGGAGGAATACTGGGGTAGCAGTGATCCTTCCTCAACTCTCATGAGGCCTGATGTAGAGTGTTAAAAATTTCCGGGGAACTGCCGTCAACTTTAAAAAAATTATTAAGTGGTTATAGAGGGAGGTTACATCTCCGTTTGACCCTTTACATGCTGAACGGGCAGTTGTTCAGAGGTTTGACACACCTAAGTGTTAGCATTTCTCTTTCTCTTATAACTTTCCAATTTCCCTTTCCCACACATTTTTACATTTTAAGAAAAGATAAAGCGATATTCACTGGTTCTCTAAGTGTGGGTCAGGGATCTTTGGGAGTCCTTAAGACCTCCCAGGGGGTCCATGGGTCAAAACTACTTTCAAAATAACATTAAAATGGTATTTTTTTCACTTCCATGGTCCCATGATGACCAAGAGAGGTTTTCTAGAGCGCTAGAGGCTACCTCATCTGTAATACCAAGAGGTTGAATACAGAAGCAGATATTTTAAAAATGTAAAAACAATGCCACTTTTTTCCGAAAATCATTTGTATTTGGAAAAATATACTTAAAAAATCAAACTGTTAACATGAAGTGGGTTTATTATAGTTATTTAAATGAATGAATACACAAATATTTTAATGATATCTCATTTAAAATTGTGATTACGGTAAATATTGTTAGTGTTAACAGTTCTTATAAAAATGAAAAAGAGACTGTATTAAACAAAAGTCCTTTGGGGTCCTCAGTAATTTCTTTAAGAATATAAAGAGGTACTGAAACCAAGGGGTTTGACAATTGTTGCTTCAAAACTTCTAGCATATCAGTAGTAACCTTTTATTTGTGAAGGTGAGTGTAATTGAAGAATTGAAGGAATATAATCCAAAGATAGCATTAGTGGAAGGAGGTGGAGTGGTGAGGGGCTCCCATTGAAAGGAAGGCTCTTGGGAAGCAGAGGCTGCCACCTGCCTGAGCTATCTTTATCTCTCCAGTGTCCAGCATTATATCTAGCACACAAGAGCGGCTCAATCCAGTGTAGGTATTGAATAAACTGATGAGTGAATGGTAAAATACAATTCACCAGAGGGAAATGTATGTTTGATATGGTATACAAGGTCTAATTAGGGCTTGTCCTGCTGTCAGCAATCTGGATGAACTTTTATTCACTCAGTGTTCAGTTCATTCATTTATTCAACAATTGTTTATTGAGTGCCCATTATGTATCAGGCCTGACTTTGTATGAGTCAAATTATGTCTGCAATTTTATCATCTCTAAAAGGGAAGCTCGGACAAACTGTGAAACCCCTTCTAGCCATATCTTCCTCAGGAAAATACAAAAACTCTTCTCTTTGTCTCTCTTGGGTAAGCTAACACAAGAAAGAAGGTAATTCTCCTTAGGCAAAAAGTCACTGTCTGCTTTAAGAGCAACTGCAGAAACTTAAGTGGCAGATGGTCTGCTGCGTTGGTGTGTTTTACAGATAGAACTGGTCAAGTTTGTGAATGAAAAAAATGTAAAATATGAAGTCAACTCAGTCTATTTTTCCTAGATTTATTTAGTATCAGGCTTCAACTGAATAATTTTAATTTAGGAAACTTGGAAACCCTACCAGCTTCCCTCCCCTAACAGAAAGATGATGATCAAGGGTCTATTGTGAGAAATCGGAGGGATTTTGTGCAGTGAATGCAAGCTTGGAAACTGGTTTCATTGCTCTAAACGGGCCATGAGTCTGGAGAAAATGAGTGCCCCTTTTCTTTTAGTCATTTGTCCACAACTTCTGTTCTGGTTGGCAAAGTCTTAAGCATTAAAACCCCACATGTCTGTTTCTTGGGGCCTCGTGTGGATAGCTTCCCACACACATTAATTTTTTGTAGGTTATGTTGCAGTAACGGGCAACCCCCAAATCTCAGTGGCTTACAACAAAAGTTTATTTCATGGTCACATTTCAGATTGACTGTGGGTTGGAATGGCACTGCGACTGCTCCAACTATCTTTTTCCTTGTAGAATGAAAAAGCAGCCACCATCTGGGATAAGCTTTCTTATGGAAAATGAAAAAGAGACATGGTTGAATCATACAATGGCTCTTACGTAGAATGTCGCATATGTCACTTTGGTTCCCATTCAGTTGGCTGAAGCGCATCATATGCAGCTTGAGGTCAATGGGGCAGAGAATAGCGCCTTCTCACAAGGAGTTTCTGTGTAACACTTGGCAATAGGCAGGGATGCATATTTCTCAGAAAGGAAGAGTGAACAATTCAGAACAGGAATACGGTCTAGCTCACTAGTCTTGCTTTGCGGGATGTTGTATACATGAATTGTTCTCTCTACCCAGTTTATTTTACTTTGTATTATCTAGCATGGAAAGGAGATCGCAAGCTTCAAAGCCCTGCTGTGGGCCTGCTAGAGCACAGTTCTAGATCGTTTTTCAGAATCAAAGATGGGTCTTGGTCTTTCTGCCGTGGAATCAGGAAAACACAGGAAAATGAAAGAGCACCACCCTTCACCGGACAGAAACCAAGCAAACACACAGTCACTACTCACCGCTCCTTGTTGTCCCTGGCATCCCGCAAAGGAGAGAGGTCTGGCTAATACGCATTTTCTCCTTCGTCTCTGGTGCTTTCGTTGTGACATCTCCACCTGTTGTGTCTCTGAGCTTAGATGCAAGCATAGACAATGCCCTGCCATTGAACTGTAGAAATGAAGATGCAAGGAAATGGCCCAGAAATACAAAATGCACTCATCATCCCTTTCCCCCAAACCCTCCAGTCCCTCTGCTTCTGCTTTAATTTAGGCCATTAACATTTTGCACCTGGACTATGACAGTTGTCTGCTAATTGGTTTCTCTGCTTTCATATTTATACCCTGATAATCTATCTTTTCTCCACTTGAGTGAGTTTTTTAAAGTATAAGCTAAATCACGTTACCACTCTGTAAAAATTATTCCCCAGCTTCTACCTGTTTGAGCCACAATTTAATAGCTGGAAAAATGGAATAATATCTGCTTCGCAGGGATGGGTATGAGGATAAAAAGAAATATATGTAAAGTGCCTAACGCAGAATCTCAACAAATGGCAGCTCATGATTATTATCATGATAAAATTCGGAGTCCGTTATCAACACTTGACAGGCCCTCCAGGTCTGGTTGTCAACAACTTCATCAAGTATATGTGGCTACCCATCCCCACCCTGCTGTCTCTACCTGCACCCTATGCTATAGCTTTGCTAAACTACCCTCAGTTCCCTAATCAGACATCCCGTTCTTCAGTCCACATGACTGCCTACGTGCTGATCTCTGGAATTTATTCCTCACTCAGTCCACCTGGGCCCCCCTCATTAGAATGAAGATGCGTTTCTAAGTCTCCCACAGTCTGATGTCGCTCCTGACCCCTCTAGGAGAACTAACTGCTTCCTCCATTGACACCCCATGAATCATGCCACTTCTAAGGCTGGATTGTCTTCTCTTTTTTGTACTTGTCTTTCCTGCTACTATGTGCTGTCTGAGGGCAAAGACTCCATCTTAATTATCTCTCCATATGGACCACAGAGCCTAGCAGGTAGTGGGTGGTCAACAAATGCTTTTTAAATAAACGAAGATGGCAAATAGAAAAAAAAATACCAGTAGGAAGAGGTTGAATAAAAGGTTATGATCAAGCAGAAGCTACACTAAGATTTGAAGATCTGAAGCTTAGAGTGAGAAAACAGAGTAGGTCTATATTTTGTATAGTAAGTGGGTCAACACAGCCTTAGGTAAAACTGGCGTTAGCACCTTAGTCCTGAGGAAGATAAATTCATCATGGAAAAAAATCCTGAGTTAAAAGAACCTACAGGTGGGCATTTTCTTAATATAATAAGTGGGATTTAAAAAAAAATATGTGTTCCTTAGTATCCTAAATCTTGACATGTCATGCTGCGCCTGGGATTAACCAGCCATCCGAAGCCGAGTAAGAGTGCAAGAGTAAGATTAAACAAGTAATTCTATTTGTCTGCTGCACACACCATTGTTTAGCTGAAAAATTAAATTCCTGTTTAAGCCTTTCAGCATGTTTAATAAATGTTTCAGGTGGAAAAAACCATGTTCGAGGCACGGGGAGGATCAAGGGCATTCCCTGGAATGACATCTTTATTAACCTCACAGAGTAATGCAGGCCTTGCACCTGGGATGCCGGTTGGGAAACAGGGGCGCAGCAGCAAGAGAACCTGGCAGGCAAGGGGCGGAAGGTGTTCCTGCAGCACCCCTCTTCTTTCTCCGTCATGCAGTGCAGCTTGGAGGACAATGGTCTGGTTTCAGCATCAGGCAGATGTGTGTTCAAATGCTGGTTCGGCCACTTTGAAGCTGTTATCCCAGACATGTGTCTTGTTGCAGAAGCTCTGCATTCCAGTTTTCTCAGCAGCTGCCATTTATGGAGAACTTTCTTTGCACTATACCACGTAGTTTATCTGCTTTTACCTTTTTTTTTTTTAATTGTGCTAAGTTATATATACCATAAAATTTACCATTTTAACCACTTTCAGTGGCATTAACTACAATCACCATGTAGCTGCCTTATTCTTACTCAATCCTATGAGGAAGGTGTTATTATTATCTTTCTTTCACAGATAAGGAAGCTGAAGCTCTGAGAAGTTAAGTAATGATTCTTTTAAGATACTTGGCACATTTAAGGTGCTAATTATGAGGAAGCTATTATTATTATTATTTTCTTTTCAGGCCACAGGCCAGACATCTTATTTAGACTGTTAGGGAGGGAAAGAAGAGAATGGAAATTCTGAATTTCCAGATGCACTAGCAGAGATACCTGCGTCAGCAGAGGAGGCTGTGAAAATAGGCGGCACTGCCCAGCTCTGCCTCCGGTGCCAGGCAGGTGGGCATGAAGATCCTGGCCTCAGCGTGGATCTCTCAGGGCTGCCCCACTCCAACCAGAGCCCCAGGGGGAAGGAAATGAGTTAAGCCTGTCTTCAGACGCGTTTGTATTGATTCTGTCAGTTTCTGGCTGCTTGCTGACAGGAGATAGATGGCTCATAACGTAGATAGGCACAGCACATTACATCCCCATCTTGGGGCTCCTAAATCATTTTGAAATTTTAAATTCACTAATCAATAT
The DNA here is from genome assembly GCF_030222135.1 of Aotus nancymaae. Taxonomy (NCBI): domain Eukaryota; kingdom Metazoa; phylum Chordata; class Mammalia; order Primates; family Aotidae; genus Aotus; species Aotus nancymaae. The sequence goes on along the minus strand of NW_026988523.1, from coordinate 10,254,710 downwards.
TTTATCCCCAGCACAAGGCAGTGATCGGGACTTCTCGCAGGGACGTGTGCTCACACGCTGGGACCCAGTGGACGTGAGTGGCCAGAGGCCCATCCGGATTCTGGGGAGGCCTGCAGACGTGTTCTTCTTGAGGGCAGTCATCTATTGCTTGCCAGGACCAGCATGGTCCTCAGAAATCATGTGGTCTAGTGCACTCCTTTAAAGGGGAAGAATCCTGAAGATGGAGAGATGGTGTGGTTGAACCTTGGTCGCCTAGCTTGTAGCAAAACTGAGACCAGAATGTGGCCTTTTGATTCTAGTTCAAAGCCCTTTCCATGAAATATGCCCAGCAGGGTGCCTGGCACATACTAGATGCTTAGCAGATATTTGTCTGGTGTTGAATGAATGCTAAAACTTGGGAAGAGCCAAAGTCTGGACTGAATAAGCCTTCATGCATATCAAGCACATACTAAGTGCCAGCCACTCTTCTAAGTTCTTTATGTGAAAAATATCAGTCTCCCACAATAATCTCCCGTGAAAAATATCAGCTCCCATGAAGCAGGAACTATCGTTATTCTTATTTTATATAAGGCAAAACTGAGGCATCAAGGGGATGCGTGGCTTGGCCAAGGCCACACGGCCGGCACGTGAGAAGCACCTGCATTGGAATGCAGGCATTGGGGCCCCAGAGCTGGCTCGTAACCGCTGTGCAATGTTGCCTCCCACACAGACGGGCCTTGGTTTTCCCCAGTTGCCTTATCCATATCCAATATGCCCACGTTTCATCACAAGGAAAGGACTGAGAAGGGAAAAAAGAGACCAGTTCTGTGACCAGCCAGTAGATCTGAAGGAAAGCAATCTGCTGTCAAACCCGAGGTTTCCAATGGTGCGGGGGAAGAAAGATTCTGAAGGCGCGGGGCAGACTCAAAGGCGATTAGACGAAGCAGCAGCTGGATGGGAGGACAGGGCCCTGGTTTCCAAGGCTTGCAGCAGGAAGTAGGTGCTCAGCAAAGAAACCTTGATGATGCTGGCAATTGGCAGGCCTGCCGAAGTGCGGCAGTAGAGATGAGAGAGACAGAAAAAAATCCTAGACCTTTCCGCTGGCTCACAAAGCCTTCCCTGTGGGACTTGTTCCCTCCCTGCATTTTTCTCTTTCCTTCCCTTCCTCTCGTCCCTTGTCTCCACTCACTGTGCCCCTGGGTTCCCGCCTCCGGCACTGCCTCATCACTGCTGTCCCTTTGGCCTGCAATGCTCATCCACATGCTCTCCCATGACTGCCTCCTTCTTGTGATTCAGATCTCAGCCGTCAGCACAAGGCCCTTCATCCTGAGCAGCTAGGACGGTGCCTACACATGGCAAGTAATGAACAAATGTTGCCTGAATTAAAGAAGGGAATTAAGGGGTTCTTTGAAGAAGACCCCTCAGGTGCCAGGCACAGCATGCTGCAACTAAGAAAGTCGAGGTGGAAAGGGATGATAAAGTAGCCCTAAGGGGGGGTCAGGGCCTCTGAGCAACCAACCCGTGGGCCAGGGATCCTACTCCCTGCCTGCAAGGGAAGTTCATGCCACGTTTGGGCAGCTCCGACAGCTGCAAAGTGCTTTCTTTTTTGGATATGAAACTCGACTCCTTGTGGCTTCTACCTACTGGTCTTTATTTCAATCCTGAGCCCCGTGAAAGTGATGCTCCATCAGCAGAAAGCACCTGAGACACAGGGAGCCCCGCCGTTCCGGGCTGACTGTGCACAGTGGAACGCAGAGGGAGTGGCTGTCGGGTCTGAGCTGCAGGGATCTTATGATGCACAGTGTTGTGGTTTTAGCTGTCAGAGTTAGCTTGCTTTTCCAAGGAAACATGCAGGGAATTCTGGGTCAGTGTTCTTACCGTCTTCCTAAAGGAGAAGGAGGTTTTGCCAAGCAGGGGAAGAAATGCCAAAGAATTGGCTATTTTCCCTTTAAAGAGCCCTCTTACGAATGCAGGGGTAATAATAATGCACTCTTACGCTTCCACATTGTTTATAGATTGTAAAGCCCTGTTAGGCATATCATTGGGTGCTCTCATCCATCTTATTAGATATCTGAGACAGGTTTCACTGCCTTCAGAGAATAAAGGGCTTGTCTAAGACGACTCTGCTAGTAAGAACTCAACACCCTGTCCCTTCCCAAATGCTTTACTCACACACTATGGAGGACTTCCAGCTTATCTGTGATTACAGAGAGCTATGCTTCTCAAACCTGAGTGTGCATAAAAATCATCAGGAAGCTTGTTAAGCTTGTAAAACACAGATTCTCAGAGATTCTTATTCTACAGGGCTGGGGTGGGGCTGGAAACTGTGGAGTTCTAACAAGCTCCCAGGCGACCCTGATGCTGTGTGGGACTGGCGTGGACAACCCCAGCCCTGCCCAGGCGGCCGAGGCCGGCTGCCATATCACTACCTCTCTGAACTCTGGTAAGCAGCAGGTAAAGCTTGTTGTAAGCTGTTGCAGAGAGTGATTAATTTCATCCCCCAATGGCCCTGTGAGATAACTAGATTTATTATTCCCATTTTAGGTTTGGAGACGTTAGCTAGCTTGCCCAAAGTTCATTTGGTAAGTGGCTAAGTCCAAGTTTAGCCGAAATTCAGAGTAATGAATTCAATCACAATGGTTAAATCTCTCTCCTTCCTGGAAGTGAGAGATTTCCGGCTAATTGGGTCTTCTCTTCTCACTGGAAGAATGACTGGATCCCACCGGGCACGAATATCAAAGCTGAGGTCCCCTGAGTTTAAGAAAGAGACTAAACTTTCTAGAAGTCACAGGTACACTGACAGCTGGGTGCTGTCTATACCATCTAGTTCATAAGGCATCAGGTTGTACCCACAGGGTGACAAACATTCCACAGCAACCCTGGGCAAATTTGCACACAGTCAGGTTGGGGTGGGAGCTCCATCCCCCAGCATTCCCTAGTTAATTCCTGCCCTGCCTTCCCCAGGGTCCTTTCAGAGCTTTCCTGCTTTTTGATGTTTAAACAGAATGAGAGTTTTTAAATTCTAAAAATTGATATGTTAGCAACTTCAGGACCTCCTCCCACAGATCTCTGCATTTAAAAAAGGATTAAGAGAGAAGGTAATGACCGACCAACAGAATTCATTTGGAAACGCTGCAGGTCTGACATGAGTGTCAGCAGGCAGGAGAGGTGGTTTGGGGTGGGGGTTGCGGGGTTCTGGTGCTTTCCTGTCGTAGCCCTGGGTACAGGTGTGGTTCTGAGGTTATTTGTAGAATTTCCTGTTTAATGACTGGCTTCCCGCAGGACTAGAAGCTCCGTGAGAAGTAGACTTCGTCTCTTTTTCTCTTATTGTTGCCCCAAACCAAAACATGCAGCGGATTTGAAGCTTAGTCACAACTCAAATGTGCAGAATGCGACAGTGTTTTTCTATAACTGTCACTAGCCCCATTGTGGAAAGATTTAATCTTGACACTTAAAGATAGCTTAGTCAAATTCTGGCTGAATGTGTGGTCTCTTTTCACTAATTGCTCAAACAATTAAAACTCAGTCACTTTAAAATTCAAACTTCTTACCAGGATCATCTTCCCTTCTCAAGTGTTCTGTTCTTCTCTCTTGTTTGGGATGGCACCTGGTGTGCAGGTAGAAGCTTATGGAATCATGGCAACAAAGGTGGGGAGAAGGTTTCTGTCTGGCGTGTGTGCTGGTTTGGTCCTGGCTAAGTCATGGTGTGCAGTAGTTGGTCCTGCCTTGCCTGGGGGCATCATCCTCTGTTCTCACTGCACTGATTGTCTACGTGTCTCTGGTTGGTATAACACACGGTCTGTCTCGTTGGTTCAGTCCATGTGACCCTGCCCACCGCCCAACCAACCTGTGACTTTACTCAGTTCTTGCTATCCACCATGATCCTCTGAAATTTCCGGGGTTACATGTATGTGTGTGAATGTGCATGTGTGTGTACACGTGTGTGCAGTGAAGAAAGCTGCACCCTCTCCAGTAGAGTGGAAGATCTTTTGATGAGAGAAGGGGACCTCTCCCCGCACTTAGAATTCTGAAAGGCAACCGCTTGGGCAAGATACCCTGGATGGGACAGGTGGGGTCCTTTCAGGACATTCATCTACACATAACTCTCTTCTGTGATTTTCTTTGAGCTTTTCCTCCTCCAGTAGGGGAAAATTGCTACCACTCTGTATCTTCCATTCTGTCTACTCTATGGAGTTCAGAAAGACCCATTTTCTGAAGAGCCTGCCTCTGACACTGGGAAACCAGAGCTTTCAAGATTATTGTGATTTTTGGCTGGGCGCGGTGGCTCACACCTATAATCCCAGCACTTTGGGAGGCCGGGGCGGGTGGGTCACGAGGTCAAGAGATCAAGACCATCCTGGTCAACATGGTGAAACCCCGTCTCTACTAAACATACAAAAAATTAGCCGAGCATGGTGGGGCGCGCCGGCAGTCCCAGCTACTTGGGAGGCTGAGGCAGGAGAATTGCTTGAACCCAGGAGGTGGAGGTTGCTGTGAACCGAGATTGCGCCATTGCACTCCAGCCTGGGTAAAAAGAACGAAACACTGTCTCAAAAAAAAAGATTATTGTGATTTTTGTGGATTTGAAAAAAATTGAACTTGAATGTCAAATCCATTGTTTCCTGAAAACTGAATGCTTTGTTCTGTCTCCCATCTCACCCCATCTGACTCCCCAGGCCATGGATAACTCAGACCCTGAGGGAGGAGGGCCTGTGGGCAACAGAGGATACCAAACAACCAGGGATGAAAAATACATAGGATGATGTTTCAAATATTGTCCTGCTTGACTGTGGAATGAATTTATGAAATGAACAGTGGTAGTGTGGAGTCGGAGTGAATTCTCAGCTAAAATTAGGGTTCATTTTGAGGTCCTCATGAGGGAATGTATTCTCCTCCCGGGTTCACAAGGGGGCATGGTTTCAAAGGCAAGAACTTCCCAGTGACGTGCCTGACCTGCCTTCTTTCACTTCTCCATCCAGAAGCTTAGAGGTCTCTGTTTACTTTTGCGTGGGGGAAGATAGACTGCCCACGTGAGCTTCCTTTTTCTAGAAAGCCTGTGAAAAGCTATGGGAGGACTGTGGGCCAAACAACAAATCAGAGGTCATAATAAAAGGTTAATCACTCTAGTGGAAGTTTAAAGGAACTCCTTTCATAGGACAGAAAACTTGAATGGGGCAGGAATATCTCCTAGGTTAAAAGTCCCCTTCTCCCACATCTGGGCGGACTCTGTCTCTGGATCCCCTTCCTCGACATTGCGGGAGCTGCTTTTCTTTCTCCTTTTTCTCTCTCTGCCTACATAAATTACTTTCTGCAAAACTCTTTGGGGTCTGATATTTACTCAAAACAAGCTCACCGCACCTGGAGGGGTCCTCACCCACATTCTTGGGTGAGTGAAGGACCAAGGGCCTGGAAGAACACATCCTATCAGGAAGCAACCTGAGCCCATTGTCCGCAATTCAGTCACACCCAGAGCCTTGGAATGTTGAATAAAGGAGGGCAGACTGGGGACTCTAAGACACCACACACTAGGGAGAGCATGATGACTATCATGACCATAATGCTTCATTTACAAGAATTTTTCCTGCAGACTATTTTATTTTATAATTTATTCTTCATCTTATTAATCAATGACATTGTGTGAGGCATAGTGTCAGGACATGTTCCGATGTGAGTGGACAAAATTCATTAAGTTGAGAGTGTTTATACATTTCCCTTTTTCTCCAACCCATCAAAATCATCTTGCTATCTAGCCCCAATTTCTCTCTCTCTTTTTTTTTTTTAGAGAGAAAGGATTCTTATGTGTTGAGAGAAAGCTTAAATTAATCTGTATCATAAAGTGCTGAGGGAGAGGGCAAGAGGATTTGGAAGAAAGTCTCCCTGGCCCACACCCCTTGCCACCCCTTCCTTTCCCCTCTTCCCCGCCTGTCCTCCCTTCTCCCTCCAATTTCTCCTCTCTTTCTCTCCCTTTCCTTCACCCTCCTTCCAGACATTCTCTTCAGAGCTTTGAGCTTCTTTCCCTCATGATCTAGCCAGAGGTGATAAGACCCCCAAGGTCTGGATTCAGGTTCTGGAGAATCCGAGAGTCCCAGCCTCCACTGGGACTCCAAGCCTGAGTTTCACACTTCACTTGGCTCTGCCTGGGCTCTGCTGCGAGGGAATTGGGCATTGGCCCAGCTAATAATAAAGTGGTTCCTCCGTTCCACTGGGCCATGATTCCTCACATGCACTGCTCCCTCAAGAATTCCTGAATAAAGAGCAATTGTCAGGCTGGAATTTAGGTCACCCTGTGTCAAGCACTAGGGTCAGCGTGATCAAGACAATGGATCCAACCCTCCAGGAGGTTCCCGTCCAGAGGTGGAGAGGGACAGGTGCACGGGAAATCACAGCATTGTGTGGTGTGTGCTGTGCCAGGGATATGTGCCAGGTGCTTTAGAGCACCTCGAGGACATCCAATCCTTCTGACCTGGACAGCTTCCTGGAGAAGTGGGTCTGAGCTGGGAAGGTGGTGGCACTGGCAGAGTCAGGGAGGTGAGGAGTGTGTTGGTTGTGGAGTAATCTGATGGGAGACTGTTTTTAGGGAAGTTGAGTAGCACTAGCAGGGAGTTTTCTTTTTTTTTTTAAATTATACTTTAAGTTCTGGGGTACATGTGCAGATCATGCAGGATTGTTACATAGGTACACACATGCCATGGTGGTTTGCTGCATTGATTCCCCTGTCATCTGCATTAGGTATTTCTCCTAATGTTATCCCTCCCAATCCCTCCACCCCCTACTATACCTCCCCTATTCCCCCACCCCTAAACAGCCCCCAGTGTGTGATGTTCTCTTCCCTGTGCCCATGTGTTCTCATTGTTCACCCACTTATGAGTGAGAACATGTGGTGTTTGGTTTTCTGTTCTTGTGTCAGTTTGCTGAGAATGATGGTTTCCAGCTTCATCCATGTCCCTGCAAAGGACATGAACTCATCCTTTTTTATGGCTGCCTAGTATTCCATGGCGTATATATGCCACATTTTGTTTATCCAGTCTATCATTGATGGGCATTTGGGTTGGTTCCAAGTCTTTGCTATTGTAAACACTGCCGCAACAAACATACGTGTGCGTGTGTCTTTATAATAGAACGATTTATAATGACAGGGGGTTTTCAAATAGAAACAAAGAAATGAGCGTCTAGGATCAGGAAGGAGAATCAGGACTAGGTAGAGATGTGGGCGTCACCTCCTTGGAAGCAAGAGTTGGAGCTGTGAATGTGAGTGAGGCCAGGGAAAGGAGAGGAGAGAGGAGGGCAGAGGGCCAAGAGCAAACCTAAGACTATCCTAGTTTGGGGGCAGAAAATGTCATGGGGGGGGCAGAGAAGGAGATAGAGAGCCAGCAGGTCTGTCCCTGCAATCTGCATCAAAGCACCAGCAGGCCCGGGGCCCTCCTGGTGTTCAGCTAAAGAGTACGCAGCCCACCCTCGCTCTGTGCTGCTGTTACTGCACGTGGTATTCGTCACAGTTGCCGCCTTTTAAGGGATTGCGAGATGGCAGACGCTAGGCTAAGCACTAGTGTATAAGATAACATGTACAACAGTATACACTAGGGTACCAGATAATGTACACTAGTGCTTAGCCTAGCATCTGCCAAAAAAACATTTTTTTTTTTTTGAGACAGGCTCTCACTTTGTCAACCACGCTGGAGTCCAGTGGCACAATCTCAGTTCAGTGCAGCCTCAACCACCCAGCCTCAAATGATCCTCCCACCTCAGCCTCCCAAGATATTGAAAAGTACAATCTAGTTGCTGGGACTACAGGTGTGTTTCGACATGCCCCATGAATGTTTTGTATTTTTAGTGCATACGGAGTTTCACCATGTTGCCCAGGCTGGTCTCAAACTCTGGAGCACAAGCAATCCACCTGCCTTGGCCTCCCCAAATGCTGGGATTACAGGTGTGAGCCACTGCGCCTGGCCTATCTCATGAAATTCTTAAAAGAATTCCATAAGACAGACACAATGTTCCCATTTTACAGAACAGATGACAAGTTCGGAGAGGTGAAGTAGCTTTCTCAGGGCCTTTGTGTCATGTCTCACAAGCGGAGTCAGAATCTGGATTGGAATCCAGGCTTTTTTTTTTTTTTTTTTTTTTTTTTGAGACGGAGTTTCGCTCTTGATACCCAGGCTGGAGCGCAATGGCGCGATCTCGGCTCACCGCAATCTCCGCCTCCTGGGTTCAGGCAATTCTCCTGCCTCAGCCTCCTGAGTAGCTGGGATTACAGGCACGCGCCACCGTGCCCAGCTAATTTTTTGTATTAGTAGAGACGGGGTTTCACCATGTTGACCAAGATGGTCTCGATCTCTTGACCTCGTGATCCACCCGCCTCGGCCTCCCAAGGAATCCAGGCTTTTGAAGCCCATGTTAAGAATTGCTATTCTTGTCCTAAAGGACTGCTTGAAGGCAGCATCAGCCTCTCCTAGCAGCTTGTAGAAATGCAGCGTGTCAGGCTTCATCCCAGATTTACTGCACCAGAATCTGCATTTTAATGAGGGTACCTTATGCACTCATTAAAGTTGAGAAGCTCTGCTGTATATTACGTCTGCTCATCCCCAACCTTCTCACCATGTGTGAAGGGTCCACTCTGCCCTGCACTGTTTGCTTCCTTTCCTCCCCTCCAGCCCTTCTCTGATTGGATGTGGGCGTTGTTTGGTTTATCTCATAAAGACCTGTTCTGCTCTGTAATGACCAGAGGCTTGCACTTAAAAGTCTTGATTAGAGCCGGGCATGGTGGCTCATGCCTGTAATCCCAGCACTTTGGGAGGCCAAGGTGGGCGGATCACCTGAGGTCAGGAGTTTGAGACCAGTCTGGTCAACATGGCAAAACCCCGTCTCTACTAAAAGTACAAAAAAATTAGCTAGGAGTGATGGTGTGGGTGCCTGTAATCCCACCTGCTCAGGAGGCTGAGACAAGAGAATTGCTTGAACCCAGGAGTTGGAGGTTGTAGTGAGCTGAGATTGCACCATTGCACTCCAGCCTAGGTGACAAGAGTGGGACTCCGTCTAGGAAAAAAAAGTCTTTATTAGCTTTGCATTGCATGTCACTGTGGCACTTGAAGTTTCTCAAAGGAGTGGTTTGTCGGGAAATCATTGGTGTGAAGGAGCCAGGCAGCTTTTCCTTGGTGACATTCTGTCCCCGAAGATCTGGCACTGGGCTCCATATCTGTTGCTCCCCAACTGTGCTGATCAGATCCGATCTCGGTGATCCTGTTATTCTGACTGAGCACACTCAAAGCCCAGAAGAGCCTGTCCCCTCTCCCTGCCTGCCCAGGGAGCTCACCACTGCCCTTGTGTGGATGTTCCCCCATTGTCTCTCTGCAGAGAAAAAGGTACTCAGCAGCTGTTGGGTGTTATGCCCAGTCACCGATGGACATGAAGCATCATTGTGACAGTTACTTTTCATCTAACACCTTCTGTGTGTCAGGGACTATGCTAGGTTTTATAATTTTCATTTTATAGATGCTGAAGCTGATTCTTAGAAATGTTAAGTGACTTGCTCAAGGCTACATGGTAAATGAGTATGCTGGATACCATCGCATGTTTGTCTGACTCTAAAGCTGACACCTTTCCCACATCACCTCCTTTTTAGTTCCTAATCTTTCTTGGTTAAAGGAACAGAGTCACTCAACTTTGAATCCTTGCGAACATCAAGTGTAGTGGTGAATTTTAGCACATATCGGAATCAGTAAGAGGGCTTGGTAAAACACTGTTTTGGCCGTTCTGGGGTGGAGCTGGAGCATTTGCCTTTTAATAAGTTCCCAGATGCTGCTCCTGGCACAGGCCACACTTTGAAAACCATTGCCCTGGTGAAGCAGGGAGGCAGGGAAGCCAAGAAGTGTGGGCAGCAAAGCCCCTGCTAGTCCCGTCCCCTCTGCCCCATGGCTGTCGCAGGGCAATGCAGTGGTGACAAGCTCATTTATTGCTTTCTGAATGTTTTTCTCAGTAGAGCAGAGTGATGGTTGTTTGCATGCTTCAGTTCCGTATCTACCCTTAACTGGGCAGTGTTTAGGCTGAGCCATTGCCCTGAACTTGTAAGGGTCACCTGCTAACAAGTTGAGGATTTGAAAAGCATTCGATCACATAAGTAAAGGCCTGGAAAGAGAAAGCATGTTTATTTATGGGCATTTCCCAGGAACCAGTACTCTAGTTCAGAGAATTAAAAAAAAGCCCCATTCACTCAACTAGATGGCTTATCTGAAATTGCTGAGATTTGCAAACAATGGGATTAATCATTTGCCTTTCCTTGGAGTTTTCTTTATTGTGTATAGCCCAGGTTTCAAAAGGGGTCACATTTGAATTTCCATCATGGGGCATACCGCATGTTTGGATGGCCCATGAGGGGACCTATCTGCATAGAAACCACTAGGCATTGTGGTAGAGAGAGACTCATGATATATGGTGCACTGGCACCAGGAGCACTGGGCTGTGGAGTTAAATGGAGCCCGTTATGAATCCTGGCTCTGCCATTTGAGGGTCTATGGGCGTATTACTTAGCCTGTCTGAGTCTCATTTTCTCCAGAATCAGGGCTGATATAAAAAAATATTTAAGCACTAGAACTAGCAGAGGCATCCACCAGTCAGAATGGATGGGGGCCAGATCAGAAGCAAAACGCCAGCTGTAAACAAGCCAGAACTGAGATGGACTCCTGGCTTGCATTTACAGAATGATGTGGATCGCACGTGTGGTTTATCGGTATGCAGGGAAAACAGGTTTTACTAAGTAAGGAGGAGGTTGGGGTGTGTATGTGTTCTGTGTGCACTCAGAGAACAGCAGGAAGCTTTCCCGACAGGGAGGCACACGTGCTCTCTGGCTGTTTGAAGACCAGGACAGGTGCCTCTGTTGGAAGACCTCCATCATGAGCACTTTGGCCCGCCCCACCTCCTTCCTACAGATAGCTGGTGGATGTGAAGCCAAGAATAAGAGAGAGGGTTTCATTGGCTGGCATTTCTTACTGTGCTATCTTTGGAGAGGTGCAAGGCTAGAAACTATTACTATCTGAGATATTGAAAAGTACAAAAGATTGGGTAGAGGTCTCTCAATCCAGACACAGTAGGGAGGGACCGAATACTTCTCGCATGGCTATACAACCTTTTCTAGGACATAGGACAACACTAGTATCTACCTCATTGGCTTGAATCGAGAAGGAAATAAGACAATGGTGTGAAACACCTGGCACATAGTAGAACCACAACAAAGAGGAACTGTATGTAGGACCATTAATTTCCCAGGCCTCTGCCTAATGGGCAGGTGCTCTTTAAGGCTCAGGAGGGCTCAGTCTACTGCCTGAGGGCCAGTGGAGCAAGGGGGATTTTACTCGCAATGCTGTATGGACCCGGCTCATTGACTCCTGAGTCAGTCCTTATGGGAAACTTACATGAAATTCTTAGATAAGCTAGTCGTTAATCTGGGAGAATAAGTAAATAAAAATGTCATGGTGGGTGAATTCCAACAAACAGTATGGAGGAGGTCTTCCTGTCTGGGGCCTTATCAGAGAGTTACAAGGTTGGTGGGAGGAGTGTAACCTCAGTGCGAGCGGCAGCGTGGGTGGCCATACAGGCTAGGCCACAGCTGGCAACTGGGAGAGCGAGTGGGTCAGTGTCTGTGAGGATGAGGGAGGCTGACCATAGGGCAGATGCACACCCCAATGTCATCTCAAGGTCAGATGTGGCCTCTGCGCAGTCTTGCAGGGAAGTGTGGCAGCCGTGAGGGAGCGAGTGGAAGGAGGAGGGTCTCACTTCGTTCAGGCTGCTGTGACAAAATACCACAGACTGGATTGGATGTCTTCTAAAGAACAGAAATTTACTTCTTACAGTTCTGGAGGCTGGGAAGTCCAAAATCAAGGCGCTGGCAGAGCTGGTGTCTGATGAAGGCCCGTTGCCTGTTTTGTAGACGGTGCCATCTCACTGCATCCTCACACGGTGGAAGAAGCAGAGCAGCTCTCTGGGGCCCCTTTCATAAGGGCGCTAATCTCATTCATGAGGGCTCTGCCCCATGACTTAATCACCTCCCAAGCCCAACCTCCTAATATTATCACCATGAGGGTGAGGATTTTAACACAGGAATTTGGGGGATATGTAAATGTTCAGACCATAGCAAGAGCATCTTCATTGCAGCCCCAGGAGAAACTCCGATTCAGGCCGCTGCCACGCCCCCTGGAGCACCTGGGCTCTAGCGCAGGTGGAGATGCAAAGCTGGAACCCTCTATTTGCCCTGAGCTCTTTTAGACGGCCACGGCCTGGGAAACAGTCAGTTGCTACATCTGTATCTGTGGACGTTATACCTGCCCTTACTTCCCTTGGCTGTGTCAGACACTGTAGTCCTCATCTTGACTCTTGCATTATTTTACAAGTTGGCCATGCCCTCCTTCCTGATACCCTCTTGGCTCTTGAATAATGTGATGCTGCTGTTACAACAAACAGCCCTCCTTCAAAGTCTCGTTCCTCCACCTGCATCTTTATTTTTGGTGCCTGTTCTAATTTTCACTCTAGGTAACTTCCTCCACACTCCTCATGGACCCCTCATGAGCCCTATTCTCTCTCTCTTAAATATTTGGATGCTCTCTGGATGTTTCCTCTTTGGTTCTGGCCAGGATTGTTCCACTGATCTCCTAACTCAGGTCCAACTTCCGGCTCACTCTCCTCCACTCCCCACTCCTCCTGCTAACCCGGTTTCCTTTCTAAATTATCTATAAGGTCATATCCCCAGGCAGCTTCAAGGACTCACCATATCTGCATGATAACTGCTGAGTGTGGCTCAAAAGAACCTTAAGCCACACTGCTGGGCCTTCTTCCTTGCCAGCCTCATTTCTCGTTTCTCCCTCACCCATATCTTGTACCTGGCCTCACTAAACCTGTTTCCATTTCTCAAATACCCCGTGTCCTTCTCCATGCCTTCAGACATGTTGTTTGTTCTCTTTTTCTGGAATGCTCTTCCTCTCCGATGTGCTGGTGACTTCCTGACTTTTCAGACTTGGCTATAGCAGCACCTTTTCTGTGAAATGGTATCTGACACCCAGTGCTGGCCTCATGGACACGTGACCCGTGTAGTGCACAGAGTCCCACACTCAGAAGGATTCTGCATTTGGTTTAATGCTCTGCTGCCACCACTTAACAGTTCTTCATCATTTCTGAACAAGGGACCCCGCATGTTTATTTTGCACTGGCGCCCATAAGTTATGTCTCTAGTCCGGCCGACACCTCTGACCCCCACAGCAGCAGCATACACCCAGTACAGCACTGGCACTTCTTAAGTCGTGCTGCAGTTCTTTTTGTTTTTTTGTGTTTTTTTTTTTTGAGATGGAGTTTTGCTCTTGTTGCCCAGGCTGAAGTGCAGTGGCACGATCTCGGCTCACGACAACCTCCACCTCCCAGGTTCAAGCGATTCACGTGCCTCAGCCTCCCGAGTGGCTGGGATTATAGGCATGCGCTGCCACACCCAGCTAATTTTCCTTTTTTTTTCTCTTTTTTTTTAGTAGAGACAGAGTTTCTCCATGTTGGTCAGGCTGGTCTCGAACTCCCAACCTCAGGTGATCCACCCGCCTCAGCCTCCCAAAGTGCTGCGATTACAGGTGTGAACCACTGCGCCCGGCTTACGGTGGTTATTTGTCCGTCTCTCTGTGGACTCTTTGAGGGCAGACAGTGTCTCTTGTTTATTTCTATTCCACAACATCCAGGGAATGAATGACATAGTATGAGCTCAATAAATGCTTGCTGAAAGAACACATTTACGTCAGTGGTTCCCTTTTCCTTAGTCTGTGAGAGCTGCCTTTCCCCTTTAAGGAGACCTTAGTGAAAAAAGCTTTGGTCTGGGCACCAGAAACTGAGAACTCTAGTTTGACTTATTTTTTTTAAACTTGGCTTTATGATCTACTTAACTCTGTTCACGTCTGGGGGCCTTAGTTTTCTTATCTGTAAAATGCAGGACACGGCTGACGAGCCCAGCATATGATGAAAGGGCAGGCTATCTCCCCAGCGCCCCTCGCCGCCACCTCCTGTTCTGAGTTCTGGGTCTCTCAGGACATCCTTAGGCATCCTCATCCTTTATCCTATCTTTTTCTCACCTTCACTCTCACTTCACCTCTTTTGTTTTATTTTTTTCCACCAGGAAAGGCAAGGCCAGACGCTTCACTCAGAAAAAGCAGTATTTGTTGACATTTGGGGGGAAAAATGAAGAGAAAAGTCAAAGATCCTTCAAAATCCTGGTGTTTGAATATTTAAAGACCGCTGAAGCTGGAAATGTTGACAGGCCTGGTGTCAGGCTTCCTTCTGATTTCTGCGCCCATTATTTGCTTCTGTAGAAAAGAAAGTAGATCACTCCAAAGGGGTCTTATGCAGAACAAATTTGCTGCTCAACTTTTCTGCCTGCCCCTCCTCCCCCGGGGCAGCCCTGTGGTACCACTGCAGCTGTTCTCTGAGTGCTCCATGTCCAGGGTGGGTGGGGGAAAATGAGTGGAGAAGAGGACCAATGAGGAGGACCAGCGCAACGGAGGCTCTGGGACCCCTCTCCCACTTCCACCACTTTCACGGCTTTTCCATGTTGCGATTCTGCATAAGATCTTACTGGGAAGAAGGGTTGCAATGCTAATAAATGCATAGCAGCATCTGCCTACCGACTTGGAGATAGAGCTTGGCCTGGGTGTGGGGTCCTGGCTGGTTGTACTGACTCTGGGGAGTGAATCTCCTCAATAAAAAGGAACACAAATTATTAATGCTTCCTGCTCTTATTGAAGAGTAGGTTTCCTAGATTGGGCTCTTCACCATTTCTCCCTGGCTACAGGCTGGGTTTTGGCAAGGATCAAATGCCTTGGCAAAGGCTAGGACAGAGCTGTGGGTAGCATTGCTACAGACGTTAAATGGCTGTGGAACCCACTTCCTTGCCCGAGGGCCTGGGCGCTTGCTGTGTGGCATGTACAGCAGGGTGGCTTTGAACACCTCCACGCTCCTCCCACTGGACCCAGTAGTATCTTAATTATTTTTCCAGAGGACCTTCTGGTCAGCCCTTGGAAATGTGACACCCAGCCCTGGGAGGCTATGGAACAGGGGGAGGGATGTGGCGTGGAGCAGAGGTGGCGTGGAAGTCTGGAATCCCAGCAGACCTGGGGTTGAGTCCCAGCTCTGTTGCTTAACTAGCTCTTAAGCAACCACATGTGCTTGGTGCTGTGTCAGATCGTGTCAGGGACAAATAGGGATTTGCATTCCTGCTGGGGAGAAACAAGTCCTAACTTGCTTGGATGGTAAGACAGTTCTCTTACTCTATCTTTTCCCCCAGAACAAGCCAGGGAGAGCCCCAGGAATTGGGAAGGAAAAACTGGGCACAGTATCGGTTGGGAGGGGACAAAGGCTTTTGGTAGAGTAATTAGTTCAAAATGATATTAACAGGAGAAACAGTAGCCCTGGTGAGGGATGTTGACAGGGAGAGAATCCTTGCAGTTTGAGATGTGTCTGTTATGTTTAGATATTTGAGGAAAGAATAAATTGCAAACTGGAATAGTGGAATCCAAAGTCCTTCCTCCCCGACAGGGACCCTGACACCCCAGACACATACCCAGCAGTGCAAACTGGGGGCAGAGTAGACCCATCTTTGGCGCATCGCAGGTAGCAGAGCTATACGATGCATGGAGGAAGGGAGAGGGTGCTAAAGCGGGTGCGGGGAGAGAGGAAGAATGGAGGGCCAACTTCGGGAAGGGGTTAAAAGGGACTAAAGAAAGAGAAGGAAAAAGCAGCTTAGGGAAGGAGGGCTTGGAGCCACGGAAGATCCCTTTGAGTTCCAGGGAATATCTCTGTGCAGACTGCAGGCCTTGGGGAAGTGAGAGAATCTTGAGGTGACCAGGAATGCCTCATGGAACGGGCAGGATTTGAACCAGTCCTGGCAGGACCAAGGTTGTTGTAGTTGGTGAGGACATTTCCTGTGCAAGGCTAATGTGATTCATATGGCCCTTTTTAGGTTCAAGCCTCTCCTGCAGTTTTCTTTCCCCTGTCCTCTATCATTCCTCAAACACGGCTGCTGAGCCCACAGCTTTATAGGGACATGGCAGGGACCATGGCCCCCCGTTCTTACCAACAAGAATGGAGCACTTACTCCAGACTGGGGCTGGCCGGTTCTGGGGTTTGGAGGAAACACGTGCAGGCCTTGCCCAGTCCCGGAGTGGAAGCGGTGGAAGGCATATTTCACATTTATGTGAACTATGACACAATTATGTCGGTGTGGAAGTGGGAGCCTGTTGACTTTAACAGCCCAGCTGTTCCTGTCTTCCGGACAGCAGTCAAAATATCTTCCGAGCAGAGGGGCGAGCAGTCTGAAGTTCTAATGAGAGTCCTCTGGGATGTCATGGAAGAGCAGTATGTTACAGTAATGTGGCCCTGGGGTCCTCTGTGCTCCCTCCTCACAAAATGCAGATGGGAACTACTAAGCTCAGCCGTGTTGGGACCGATGTCCTAAATGTCACTATCTTGTGCTGGGAGTAAGTCCCCCATTTCTTAAGATTTAAGGCCTGGATTATAGGAGAGTCGTTTACGTGGGCCTCCCACTGCCTCACTTCCCTTACCCCTTACGTCCACCTTAACCTCATTATGAGGAAGTAGAAGCAAAAAAAAAAAAGCCTCATTTCTTTCTGAGAATGGCAGACTTTGCGTGTTTGTCCCCACCAAATCTCACGTTGCAATTTGATAGTCATGTTGGAAGTCGAGCCTAATGAAAGGTATTTGGGTCATGGGTCGGAACCCCTCAAACGATAGATTAAAGCCCCCACTCAGGCGTGAGTGAGTTCTCACTCTATTAGCTGTCTCCAGAGCTGGTTGTTAAAAGCAGCCTTCCCCTCCATCCTCTGTTTCTCCTCCCACCATGTGATCGCTGCACACACTGGCTGCCCTTCACCTTCTGCCAGGAGAGGAAGCAGCCTGAGGCCTTTCCCAGATGCCCGGCCTTCTAGCCAGCAGAGTCAGGAACCAATGAAACCTCTTTTCTTTATAACTTTCCCAGTCTCAGGTCTTCCTTTGTCACGACACAAAATGGACCAAGACACCCGCTCTCCCCAGTCCCTCAGTTATTTCCCTCTCCTCCCCCGATTCTCTCCACTGGGGAGGAGAAAAAGTCCCTCTAACTACCAGAGTTTTAAAGATGTGGCTCCTGAACTTGCTTTTGGCTCTTGGGTTTTTAACTTTTAATTACCGTTGAGTGTCTCACCTTCTTTTTCTACCCACCTTTTAATCCCATTACTTGTTTCCGGCATTGTAGAAAACACGTCTCACCAAATGAATTGCAAAGTGGAAAGGGTAAATGTAGTACAAAATATTATCAATCCCTCTTCTAAAACCAACCTGCAGTAAAAAATGGCTTATTCATTTGAAGTCCAATCCTTTGTCTAATTAATAGCTGAGCCGGTATAGCTGCTTTGCTTCTGGTGACAGTCAATACGAGTAGCCAAATCTCTGAAACATGAAAGGTTCACGTTTGAACTTTCACCATAAAGCAGTCAGTATGATTTTTGTTTTTCGTTAAGTGTACCAGAATTTTGTGAAACAAAAATAATCCTCTTCAAAGTTGTTGTCAACGTGTAAGTACTTCGCACATGCCAGCTGTGTGTTTAGAGGTGATGATGCAAAGGTTCTCCATCAAAGTTTCATCTGGGTCCCATTCATAAACAATTGAAACGTGTCAGAAAGTCCAGGATTTCAGCATCTAAAGTGTATTTGCAAGATAGCTTCTTATTCTTGGAAGTGGCTTAAAAAGTCTTTGTCAGATCACATGTCCCAACTTTTAGCTTCAGAAAGTGTCACCACAGTGACCATAACTTCCTCCCCAGGATGCTGCCATTAGGTGAAAGCAGTGATGACACTTCAGGATCAGTTTATATGTCACACAGGAAAAGCACATTCATCTTTCCACTGTCACCCTCACATTGACCCAAAAGGTTTTTGCCTGTTTTACTCCAAGGACTCTTGACTGTTTCATGCTTGCAGATGAAACGTTGCTGTAACCAAAGGGTATTCAAAGAGTGAGCTGTAGACTCTGCATATGATTTCCAGAGAGGAGCTCAAAAGCATAATGGCAGCTTCACAAAAAGAGATCATGTCCCCTGGGTTCCACTTGAAGGAGATGGCTGTTGGGTTGGGGGCTGAGGAGCCATCTCTCCCTGGCTTTGCGTACCTGTGTGAAGAGCTATCCCCTAGAGTAACATTAATGGCCATTCTTTATCCTCTCACTCCTCCCAGGAGGCAAGAGTAACTGAATCTGATGGTGAGTTAGGGAGAAGGACTGGGCTCTATTTTCAAATTTGCCAACCCAAAAATCTCTTGTCCTGTTCATTGGGGAAGTCTGCATGGCTGACTCCTGTATATCTGGAGATAAAGTATTAGCAAACCCTCTTGGCCACAGATTTAAAACCTCATGGTCAAAGATATTAGCAATATTTTGAATTATATCTATGTGACTCCTGTGTATTTCTCTCATTTGCTTTTAATCTCTAGGTGAAGAAGAAAGAGGTATTATTTATTAGCCCTCTAAAACTCCATCAACTATGTTCATTTGGATGTATAAATTTCTGTTGCCTTTATTATGAGGCCACATTCCTTGTTTTATAGTTATGCCTGGCATAGTAAAAAGTAAGGAGCCACAAGAGAGGAAATCTTCCTTGGCCCTATCCCTTTACTTAATTAGCTTTAAAAATTCTTCCCGAAGATGTGGAAAAAAAGGAAAATGACTATTCCCTGCTTGTGGAATGGGGCTGTGAGTAACTCTACCTGCCCCTTGCGAAAGGGTGATTTTCACATGATGGGTTATTTTTAGGATTGATGGACACAAAAAGCTTTTGCTGCAGTTCTTATTTTCCCTATATCATAAGCTCCTACAGGGCAGGACCATGTTGTTCAATGTGATTGTACCTTCTTTCACTGTGGGATATGTTGCTATTTCTCTTTGTCTCTTCGTTGGACTCAGGTTTAGTTGTTGAAGAACCTTAAGGGAGGTATTCTGGAGAGAGGCCAAAGGATCTCCACCCCCGAGGGCCAGTGTTATAGCTGGGAACCCCGTCTTCCTATCTTCCAACGCTAGGAGGAAGGAGGACTCAGCCTGCCTGTCCTTGGTGGCTGAGGAGAACAGGATACTCACCCTGGACAGATAAAGACCTCTTTCTGGTGGGATGCACGTGTTTGTGTGGGAGGAGGGTGTCCCATACACATGGAACTGTACCAGGATCTACAGGTTCTGATCAAGGAATTCTGTAGCTGGGTCTCCAGGCACAGTGGAGAGTCCCACCAGTGTCTCCCAGTGAGTGCATAAGACTTCTCCCTATTCATCCTGGTGCCTACCAGCACCAATAGCTACTTAGTTGAGGAAACAGGGATAAGTTGGAGATGACAGTACAGGGATAGCATCATGTGGTGAAGCCACCATCTTTCCAGAATTCTCTGGACTCCAACTTATCCAGACCAGATATCAGGCCCTTGCCTGCTTCCAGGGAGCAATAGCATCATGGTTTATAGAAATTACCTTGGAGACCCCAGGGCGCTCGAGAGTATGTTCAGCCTCAGTGGGGGATGGAGGGAATTCAAGACTTCCAGCAAGGAAGTAGCTGATTTGAATTGCTATGCCACATAACCTGACCCTTTTTATCTTAACCTGGTAATTTGTTCAGGTTTCCCGTTGTATCGGTAGCCTTAGGAATCCCTTCTTATCTAGTTCACTTTAATTTATCTTTGGGCTTTCTCTACCCAGCTCTGCTTGTCTGGTTTCCTTGCCTCTGGTCTTGTTGGTCTCGGGGCTTGGGTCTGAATCTCATCTTTCCTGAGCTTTCTGTTTATTTTTTTATTTTTTATATTTTTTTAAATCCAGAAAGATGGAATCCAGGAGAGGAAAGAAAGCTTGCACACTGAGTGGAAGGGAATTGAGAGAGAGATGGGGTTTAGGATAGGAACAGCAGCTTCCGTGAGGGTGGAAGGGGATCCCAGAGGCGGAAAATCCAGGAGGGGAAACAGAGCTCCCACTATGTGGGAGGGGATTCCAGAAAGCTGGAAATCCCAGGGCTTTGTGTTTAATGTCCCTCTAGATCTTGTCTTGTAATTGCCTGATGGGGTCTTCCTGCTCACTGCACAGACAAAACCAATTCACTGAGACCATGGTATTGTAATAGAGAAAGGAGTTCGATTAACACTGAGCTAGCCAAGCAGAGGGACTGGAGTTATTACTTAGTCTCCCTGAGAACTCAGAGGCTAGAGTTTTTATGAAAAATTTGGCAGTCAGGAGGCCAGGGAATGGGTGATACTGATTGGTTAAAAAGGCAATTGTAGGAATGTGGAAAATGGTCCTCGTGTGCTGAGTCTACCTCTGTGTGAGGCCACAGGACCAGCTGAGTCATAAGTCATGGGTCTGGGTGGGGTTTGTCAGTTGACAGAATGCAAAAGTCTGAAAAATATCTCCAAAGATGAATCTCAGGTTCTACAATAGGGATATTATGCATAGGAGCAATTGGGGAATTCAGAAATCTTGTGACCCCTGGCCAATCACACCTACATGTGAGTAGACTTTAAACGCAATTTTCCTCCCATAACCTTAATCTTATGGCCTTTTGTTAATTTCATATAGAGGTTCTGGTCCCTGAACAGGGTTGAGGGATAGTTTTAGGGAGGTTCTGGTCCCTGAACAGGGTTGAGGGATAGTTTTAGGGAGGGACTGTTTTCATTCTTGCTTCAAAGTTAAACTGTAAACTGAATTTCTCCCATGGTTAGCTTGGCCTATGCCCAGGAATGAGTGAGGACAGCCAGCTTGTGAGGCCAGAAGCAAGATGGAGTCAGCCATGCTAGGCTTCTCTCACTGTCATGATCTTTGAAAAGGGGTTTCAATCTCTAGTAGGGAGTGCCCTCTATAGAACCCAATCCCAGCCCTGGACCCTTGGATGGTGGATCTCTGGAGATGGTGGAATTCAAACAGGGCCCCTGATATCACATGTGGCAGAACCTGGAAGCTGACTGGGGTGGGGAGATTGCCTGAATACTAAGTACTCCTTTCTTATGAATAGGCCTGGATCTGAGTGGCCACATCCTGCACCACATTTCCAGAGTGGGTTTGGTGAGAATGGGTTTTGAACACCCCAGATGGCTCCAGTATTTTTGCAGCATTCACAACGTTACAGATACTTCTTAAAACAAAGTTAATTTTCCTTTTGAGAACAGAACAATAAGCTGTAAAACAAGATGAGCAAGAAAAGAAGTGAGTTTGTCATACAAATTGGAGACAACTTCTCTAAGACTTCTTTCCATCCTGCTGTCCTTGTGTATATGCATGTGAAAATCAGACCAAAAGAGGCTGAAACAGGGAAAAGGATTTTAATAGTAGAGGAGTCTTGCCTCTTGATCTTTTATTTTCTCCCTCCTCAAATCCCAAAACCGGACCTATTGGTCTGGTTGTTTAATTCCCGTTTCTAGGACACAGAAGGGAGTCCGGAGTTTTATAACTGTAAGAAAATCATGAGGGATTTGATCCAAAACCCTTTTTATACATGAGGTAACTAAGGATCAATTGGAGAGATGACCAGCCAAGGCTGCACAGTCAGTTGGTGGCAGGTGTGGAACTTGATGCCAATTACTTGACTACCTAGCTAGTTCCCTGTCTGCTTAGTTTTCACTGCCAGGGAAGGGAAAGGAGGCCAGAGAATAGGGAGAGATGAGGTCCCAGTGTTCCTCCTCTCAGCTTGACACCGAGGAGGGTGCTGGAAGACGGGAGCATGCTGGGAATGTTTTAGAGATGGCATGGTGCTTTTAAATGTCAAGCTTAGGTTAGCTTGCTGAGAAAGATGCAGAATCCATATGTAGATGTTCACCAATTCCTCTAAATTGTGCAATCTGAAGTGTGTAAGTCATGTATTTAAAACAGTAACCAAAACCTCACAGAAGCAGTTATGAAATATTTTGTTTTACTGGCAATGGGACAAAAAATAATTGGGCATTAAATCAAAGAAATGGGGAAAAGGGAGCTGCAAATCAAGGGAAATGGTGGAAAATTAGGTCTTAGTGGAGAGAAATGTGTACATATGAACTGCCTGATGTTTCTGGGAAAGAAATACGGTCCTGTAAATCTTCCCTTTAACCCTTTAAACTCGAGGGCTGTGCTGTGCTTGTCTGACTGCCAGTGTCTGGGGTAATGGCCACCCGTCACGGGGAGAACTGGCATCTCCCTGTTTCATATTATCAGAAATGTGGTGTGGTGATTTAGACACGGTTCCTGATTTAAGCAGTAGTTTGAGATCCTTACTGTGACCATATTCCTAGGACTAGCATAATGTCCTCATTTCTCTTGCCTCTGACTGGGCAGAGGGTGACTTCAGTCTGATGGCAGCTGAGACCAAGGAAGAAGAGGACATGAAGCCCTTCACTGGAGGGCACTAGGGCCCTGCTGACGTGCCACCTGGCTTCATTAAATCACACTGAAAGCATGCCTTATTATCTGTCTACTATGTACATAATTCCTATAAATTATAAATTAAAAAATAAATAATAAACACCTTTTTAATTGCATATTCTCTTTTTCTCTTGTCAATTAAAGTGAACTTGCAAAGCTGCTTAACACAAAAAGCTACACAGACATCAGCTCTTGTTAGATGTGGTACAAGCCGTTATACTGATTTTCCCATAGCTCCGAGGATTAATCACAGATAATCATCACTAAAGGATCGCACCCATATAAATAATATAAAAATAGCAAAATGCCCAAAGTGGAACTACTGAGAATGAAGAAAGCCGTTTAAAAATGGATAGCTCTGCGTTACTATTCAGGGAGCAAAGGGGAGGAAAGGGAGAGGAATCAACTCTGACTTTTATAAGAGCCCAGATCTTCTCTGATTAGGAGTTTGAGATCAGAAAAGTGGGCCAGTGACTGGCCCTGGACGTACACAGTCTTTCCGTCCCTTGTCCTCTGTGTTTTTGTCTGAGAGTGGCCTTTAATTCATATTGACTAAATGTGAATTAGGTCATTAAATCTTAATAAAGTTGAGGAATGTGTACAGCTTCTAAGAATGATGCTGGGAGAAATGATGTGAAGCTTCAGGTGAGAGTTCAGGTTAGACATAAAGAAGAACTGTTTTCTTTTTTAGCAAAGGCCAAACTTGATGACTGAAGAAAGCAAGACCCTATTTGCCTAGAAATTTAAGAAAAATGAAAATCAGTTTTCTCAAATGAGTCAGGCTGGATCTGGGGTGGCGGTAGGGACAAGGCGGTATTTCTGAATTCCCCTTGTCTTGGGTTCTGCTATGTCTTCTGTCACTCTGGGGTATGTGGTGGCACTTAGATCAAGACCACAGACAAGGTCATCAAAGAAACAGCTGTGAAATACTGCCTGTGAGTGGCATTCTGTGGGCAGGATGTGGGAAGTAAAACCATGTGGTCATCTGTGATGTGATATTTGCAGTGAGAGGAGAGTTAGTATGATGAGGCTGCAATGAAAGAGAGCAAGCAGGGCAGGTCAGGACCCTGATCGTTGCTCATCAGTGGGGCTCTGACACATGTGACCGAGGAGTGGATGATCTCCAATACTGGGAAGCTGCGTGAGAGCTGACAGGTAAGGGTATATATACTGCCCTGACAGAAATTCCCATGAAACGCCAGGGGAGGGCTTCATTTACCCATCTTTTGGCTGAGATTCCCTCTTGTTGCACTTGCCTGAAGCCTTGGACAGGGAGCATATTACAGACTGCAGCTTTAAGGTTACTGGATTTGGTCAGAGGGAGACTCTTAATTCGTGCCACATCCCGGATTATTCATCTGGTTTCTCTTTGAGTGGCACACACAAGGAGCAAGGGTGTGTGGCAGGGCTGAGGCATGAAGAGGTATAAAGAGACTTCGGAATGCTCATGGAAAAGTGGAATTAAAAGATAACAAAATGTAAACAGTTTTTCAACACAAGCTCCATCAGTTCATGATTTTTTTTAAAGCAATAATAATATCAGCCATTTAGTCCATAGCCAAGGACTGAGGGTCCTGGAAATTTAAGTATGTCAATGCAGTCTTTTTTACATTACTAATGGAAGAAAAATGGGTGCCCCTTAAAGATGTTTATTGAGAATAGGAAACAAAAAGAAGCCAGAATAAGTCCAATCAGGACTGTAAGGTGGATGCCTAGTGATTTCCCATAGAAACTCTCACAAAATTGCCCTTGTTTGATGAAAGAAATGAGCAGGTGCATTGTTGTAGTAGAGAAGGACTTGCTAGTAAAGCTTTCCTGAGTGTTTTTCTGCTAAATCATTGGCTTTCTCAAAACACCCTCAAAATAAGCAGATGTTATCACTCTTTGGCCCGTGTGCCCCCAAAAAGTGTTGCCTTAACCTTTGCTCTTGACCGTTTCACTGTTTTGCTTTGACGGGACCTCCGCGTGTTGGTAGCCATTGCTTTGATTTTGCTTTGTCCTCAGGATTGTACTGGTAAAGCCACAGTTTGTCTCCTGTTATTTTGCTTTGAATAAAAGCCTCAGTATCTTGATCCTACTTGCTTAAAATTTCCCCTGAAAGCTTTGCTCGTGTTTGCAGCTGATCTGAACATAATGGTTTTGGCATTCATCGAGTGGAAAGTTTGCTCACATTTGATTTTTCAGTTAGAATTGTGTAAGTGAAACTGAGATGGTTATGGTGTTGGTCACTATTAATTGTTCGTCCTCTTTAACAAACACGATTTTTTTTTCTCACAAATTGATATGAATGCTCTGCCAATGTGAGCTTCATCTTCAACATTGTCTTGTTCCTTCTTAAAATGCAGAATCCATTTGTAAACTGCTGATTTCTTTGGGGCATTGTCTTCATAAGCTTCTCAAGCATCAGGGATGTCACCATTCTTCCACCCAAACTTCACTGTAAATTTGATGTTTGTTCTTGCTTCAATTTTTGCAGAATTTATGTTACTCTTATAGGGGCTCTTTTCAAACTGATGTCTTATCCTTCTTAGTGCCACCAACTACATTCTGTTCAGACATGTTATAACAAGTTAGTATGAGTTTATTTTGGTGCATTTTTTTTGAAACCATGCACAGTTTTTTCATAATGCACATTTTTCATGAATTTTTTGAAGAATCCTTGTATTTTTTCACCATGACTTCAAGGATTCATGAAAGGGTATGAATTTGAAGTCATTTTTGACACAAGAGAGACACTTGCTCTAGGCAAAGGTCCTGGGACCAAAGGTGCACCCTATGTGGAGAATGAAGGTCTTGACATCATTTTGCTTAGAACCAGGTACTTGGTGCCAGGATGGGCAATCTAAAGCTCATAGGGGTCTATTTGAATATTGCTCTATCAGTATTTCAGGCTATCATCTGTATTTCCCCTGTGGGGAGTGAAGTAACATGGAGTTTAGGTGAGATCTCAGCAGGTTAACTGTATAGAGGTCTGAAATGCTTCTCTTTAGATCATTGATGAGAATTGTGTTTCTACTCAGCCTGAATTGACTCAGCATTTAAGTTTATAGGGCTGTCGAATCAGCATCTTTCACCGACACTTGAAAGTTAAAATTTACAAAGGAGAAGGCTTTGCCCCTGCATCCTCTTCCCATACACCTGGAAGGCTGTTTTTCACTTGCAGCTTCTGTCGGGGGTTCCCCGCTGTGCTGACTGGGACTGAGCCTCAGGGCAGCTCAGAGTGCCCTGTGATCACCCTGTGCACCAGAAAGCCTAGATAGGGCAGCTCCAGCTGTTCTGCACATTGCTTTTTATTTTAACCTTCAGGTAGTTCTTCTTTTCCTCCTTCAAATCTCCTGGTTTTCTTTGCTTTGGAATTGTGTGGCTGTCAGTCCTGAAAATGGCAAGACAGGGCGTCTGTAGGCTAATGAACAGCTGCAGGAAGATAATTAATGCTCTCCCACCTTCCTCGCAGCCTTTACCACCTCACCATGACACAGCCTGTAACATCTGTGCTTCCCAGAAGCTGAGCTGTAAAACACCCTTCCCTGCTCTTCACAAAACAACTGTCAGATGGGCTGGCACCCACGTTAAGGGCGAAACTTACAAAACACTACAAAAGATGAGCTATGTTATTCCCAAGTCAAAGATGTTGAGTCCTTCCATGAGAGAGGACCGTAGAGCACTTGGCTTGGATGTGCCTAGCACCAGTACATTGTGGATGGGAGGTAAGGGGAGGGTAGAGACCAGCAATGCAATGAAGGAACTGCCTTGAGTCTTTTCTTTCAGTTAAGGTAACTGAACCTGTAGGCTTTGGAACAAATTGCTTTGACAATTACCAGAGGGGAGGGCAGAGTCATCCCAGATTTCTTATTATCTCACACAGGACAATATTCAAAAGAATAAACTCAACGTGAGCATCATTCAGAAGGGACATTGGTCGTGAGCCCTTGTACAGCCGTTTCAGTCCATGTACTGACTGCATATCAGACCTGTTCTCACGCTTCCTCATGATCCCTCTACAGTGGTGAAAATACTATTTATTTATCTAGTACCTGCTTTATGCCAGAAATGGTTCTAGGTGCTTTTGATAATATTGCACATGAACAGTATGACTAGAATTCTTTCAATAGTCATGTTAATTTTATTTTCTGGGTCATAAGTGCTAATTTGTATGTGTTAGACATCAGCCCTATCTGCATCTGCAGCATCTCAGCCTTTTTTAAGTCTTGCTCACTCCACCCAATTATCTGGGTGTTTCTGAGCACTCCCAGGGGGTGTCTCCTCAACGATCAAGAATGGTTCTGTCATATGTATTTTCCTGATCCAGCCTCCTGATGGTGTGTTTTATGCTCAGGAACTTAGAGAGGTACCCTGCTGCTGCTTTCTTGACTGGGGAACTATCTTCTGATGCTCCCACCTGCAAATTCTCCTGACATTCCTGTGCTATTAAAGTGCATCAGGGTTGTAGTTTGTCCTCTGCACTCTGGTGCGGCGTTGCTGTGCCTTGAGTATCAGAAGTATCCCTGGAAAACAGTTCCTTCACTTCTGCTCTGGCTCCTGCCTATGTGAGGCAGGGTCCAACTGGAAATCTTGCACGTCGGATCCTTTCTATTTGTTTACTTCCCTTATCTCTCCACTACCAGAGCCCCAACCCTCTCTTCTTATAGGGCACTTTCCCCTCATGCAAATCATTTCCTAATGATTGTATCTGGCAAAGGTGGTGGGAGTGTCACTGGCCCCACACAGGCCCTTTGTGGCCTTAGCCAAGATCACCTGGTATCAAGTAATTAAACAAATGTCAAGTCTCAAATTGCCTTGCCCAGGGGATGTGTACTGGTGTTAAGGGAGAAATAATGTGTCATTATGCAAATGTGGTCCAAATAAGTTTGAGCAGAAAAAGACTCTTTTACCAAATAGACTCTAAAAGCACCCTTGCCCAGAATACTGAGCCTTCCTTGAGAATCTGCTACTCAGAGAAACCACAGAGACTAAGCTAAGGATGGGGGTTTAGTATCAGGGTTATAGAGGCACAGTCAGCATTTTGCAAAGCTGAGAACAGCATCTTCCTAGAAACTGAGTCAGTCTTAACACTCAACTGCATTCCAGCCCTGGCCAAGACATAGAGGCACAACCGTGTGGGACCTGCTGAAGAAGGGCTAGTCAGGCCCAGGGGTAATCACCGATTCTTCAGAGAGGGACAGGAGGGGGACATCGGAATTCACTGCCTCTCCAGAGTGTTTCAGTGCTCACTAAAATTTCATCTTTTTTTTTGAGACAGAGTTTCACTCTTGTTGCCCAGGCTGGAGTGCAATGGCATGACCTTGGCTCACTGCAACCTCTACCTCCTAGGTTCAAGTGATTCTCCTGCCTCAGCCTCCGGAGTAGCTGGGGTTACAGGCGCACGCCACCATGCCCAGCTAATGTTTTGTATTTTTAGTAGAGACAGGGTTTCACCATGTTGGCCAGGTTGGTCTCAAACTCCTCACCTCAGTCAGGTTATCTACCCACCTTGGCCTCTCAAAGTGCTGGGATTACAGGGTGAACCACCACTCCCGGCCTTAAATCCTTCCTTTTAACCTTCATAAATTCTGAATTTAAAAATCTCTTTATATTGTAAAAGTATAGATATCTGACCAGAGAGGATACTTTTTGGCTCAGGATTTAGCCTCCGATGCCTAGAGTTGCCAAAGTCATTACCTATTAAAAGATTTAATTACTTCTGAATGTGCCAAGTGTTCCCCCTTCGTTATCTAATTTAACTTTCTTCCTTCATCTATGGATTCCATTCAACTTGAGCTTGGCATATGAGCTCTTTATGATACCTGGTCCAGGGTAAAAGGGAATAAAATGCAAGCCTTGGCTCTCACAGTGATCATAGTCTAGTGGGGAAATAGACAAGTAAGTGGGATAGGGTGTGATAGTTGCAATGTGAACCCACAGAAGAGATCCTGAAGCCACATTTGGCAGCAGTGGGTGGGGGTGGGAATAAGGAAGGCTTCAGAGTGGACGTGACTCCAGACCTGAGTCTGGAATACTCCCAAGCGTTAATGAGGTAAAAGGGATTCTCAGCGTAAACAACTCCTATGTGAGTGTGGAGGCTGGGAGAACACGGCATGGCTGAAGATCTGTGATTGACTGACTAGAGTTTCAAAACATGATGTGAGCATATCAGGGCTGTTATAAAACTTCTATGAAGGGAAGCCAGATCATGGAGGGCCTTGTAGGTTAAGGAAATCATACTAAGGAGATGACAGCTTGTCCAAGAAGCAGTGGGAAATCACTGGCAGATTTTAAGCCTGGGATTGACATGTTCAGAATTGCTTTGTAGAATGCTCATTCAAGCTCCAAGTTTAATAGTACCTCTATCATCATTCAGTGTTAGAGCTAAGGCAGAACTCTCTAAGGCAATACTGGAGACTCAAATGAGTGCATGTCCGCATTTCCTGGTTTCTTCATGGTTTACTGAAGAGTACAGAAGAGAAGCACTGTCCCATTCACTGGAGTCCATGAGTAGACTCCCGCATGTCTTATGGGATTAGCATCTGAGATGCTTTGGTTGACCAATTCTCAGTTCACATGTTCAGGCCAGCTCCAGCATGGAGACCTTTGAAAATGCCTTTTTTTTTGACGAAGTGAGTGATTGAAGAATAAAGTTGAAGAGCCTCAACTGTTCTTAGAGAGCTATTTTAGTCCTGTCAGAGGACAATATGTTGACACAGATTGAAGTCACTGCTATGAGTGGGAGGATAAGGTATCTGCTAGTTGGCTTAAGGCAACTTCACTGACTGGCAAGTGATATTACTCTCAGCCTTACAGAATTCAACAGTTTTTATTATCCAGCACACCGTTATTTGGACAGAAATAATACTTTTTCCACACTGTGTTATTTCTGGAAATTTGATGTATTCCTTCACTGCTCTACCTGCCTGGAAGATGTTTTTCTAAAGTCAGGCGGAAGAAAACCTACATTGGCTGCTGAAAAGTGGATGCCTGCTATTCACGATGCAATTACCATGACAAGTATTTCTAATTGCCACTTCCTTTCCTGCAAGCTCTCCTTTTCTTCAGACATTGCGAATTTCTGGTAATCTTGGGTTATTATCACACTGAGCTGCTAACCTGAGTCTTGACACTCCTCCTGGAGACCCATGTCAGAATTAATTACAGCTCAAGTGAGGTGATTCTTTCCTCGTTATTAGCAGTTGCTGGTGTTGGTATCGAGCATTGATTAGCAATTTGGAACGAGGCATTCCTTGAGCTTTGAAAAACATTTTGTTTCTTCCGTGCCTTGGAGGACAGCACACATTGTTCTTTGTTCTTGCCTCCCTTTGCCCTTGTGTCTGTCTGTGTATTTTGAGAAGTTTCCTTTCATGCTCCGGTGATTTATTTACTTCTAATGTTATTTTGTTCTGTCTCTCGTTTTTCAAACCATTTGCTGGTTCTGTGGGTGGAGTAGGGAGAATTCACCTCTTGGAATTAATGCAGTATGTTGTTGTGGGAGTTCTGAGAACTGAGAAAGGACCATTTAGCACCCCGTAACCCAGGTCTTGGCCAGTAGAAGTAGGAGAAGACAGGGAGCGATGAAGCTGGTTTAAAAAGGAAGAAGGGTGCTTGCTTTGGCAACACATATACTAAAATTGGAACAATACAGAGGAGATTAGCATGGCCCCTGCATAAGGATGACACACAAATTCATGAAGTGTTCCATATTTTTTTTAAAGGAAGAAAGGAGAGGTAGGGGCTGCTGCTTGCACAAATGCCTGTTTTTAAGAAGCCTACTTCTTTTCTTTTAGACAGTCCCCTTCCCCACTAGTTACCACGAGGTCTGGAATTACTATGGGGTGGGAATAGGGAGTTAACTTTATATTGACAGCTCTGGAAGGGGTCTGCTTAGCTGTTGTTTCTGTCTGCTCTCAATGGTGAGTGTGTAGGTACATGTGCTGCTCAATAGCTCATCCTTAAATGTCACCCTGTTCTGAAGAGGCCCTCTTGTATATGGTTGCGTAAAGTCAAAGGCTATATAAACATAGGAAAACTCCTTATCAGAATTCCAAGTCTTATTTATTTATTGAATTTGTTGAGCAAGAAAAGGCCAGTAAATAAGATACTTTATTTTCCTGCTCTGTTCTTTCCTGCCTTAGATTCAGTTAAAGCCAGAATCTAGTCCCTGAGTATACTGTAGGCATTTCTGTGCTGTAATGTGGTTGCTGTGCCTTATTAAGACTATTCTATACTTTCATCTGACTCCCAAGTCTTTGAAAAGCCAGCTGTCCTTGAGTCCCCTCAGTAATTGGACTTACTATACCATGGAAGTCTAGGATGTCAGTGTTATAGCTTTATGTTACATAGAATTTATTTGCTCATTTATTCATCTACTCAATAAACACATATTAAAATACTTTATCATAGTGGATGAAAGTCTAGGGATTATAATATTTATCGATAATTTGTTGTAGTCCAGGAACCTGCACACACATTATTGGAGTGGCTGTGTTGTACAAAGGATTTTAATATGGGCTTTGAGCTCAAACAGATCTGTCTGGAGTCCCAGTTCCAATAGTCAGTCTATGTGTGACTTAGGCATGTCCACCAACTTCTCCAAGCCTCAAAACACTTATTGATAGTGGCAGGAGGCAGACAAATCCTAGGCAGACAGGGTCAGGTCCCCAGTGAAACTTGACCTTCAAACCAAAGACAGTTTAAAGCCTGAAAGCCAAGCTACAAGTCAAATCCATAGACCAGATTGAGAACCTCTCTTCCTGTTTGGCGTGCTTTCCTCTGTTGATACCCATCCTTCACCTATTTTACATATACCTACCCTTCTCTCATTGTTGTTTTACCCTGACATGCCCACCTGTTTGGTGTCTCTGTTTTAGCCTTTTTTGTACACTCACAAACCAATCAGCAGGCACTCCCCATTCTAAGCCCATAAAAGCCCCAGACCCAGCCACTCTGAGAGAGAGACCACCTGATATCAGGTGGGGGACCACCCTCATGTCCTCTCTTCATTGAGAACTGTTTTGTTACTCAATAAAACTCTTCTCTGCCCTCCTCACCCTTTGTTTGTCAGTGTAACCTCATTCTTCTTGGACCTAGGACAAAAATTTGGGACCCACTGAGCATGGGTACAAAGAAGGCTATAACACT
Organism: Aotus nancymaae; assembly: GCF_030222135.1. NCBI lineage: Eukaryota > Metazoa > Chordata > Mammalia > Primates > Aotidae > Aotus > Aotus nancymaae. The sequence goes on along the minus strand of NW_026988523.1, from coordinate 10,223,182 downwards.
GTGGTCCTCTGCCAGCAGAGGGCAGCCACCCCATATGATGGGAGGCAGCAGCAGGGCTGAGCCAGCCTGAGAGCCATGAGCGATGGGACTGGCAGAGCTGTTAACGTGCTGCTGCCCATTGGGCTGCAGATGGCAGGACTAAAAGAGCTGTTAGCATACTGTAACACCCCTCTGAGGCTTCAGGGTTGTGGCTTCCCTGTTTGGGTGCCACCACATTCCCTTGTCTGGGTGCCAGAGTCCACCTTGAAATTCACTTGCAACATGCCTGGTCCAGCTGCAAGCTCCACACAGAGCCTGCTCCTGTGCCAGCCCTTGGAGCAGCTGGCAGATCCTGCACTCACTTGCTCACACAGCCCATCCACCCAGGGGCTGAATGCTCAGTTGCAGTGGCAATGGGATCCATGCCAGAGCACAAGACAGGCATGGCCCAGTAGGCTGAGTAGGCAGGGTATCTCCCACAGTGAATATGGGGCCGGGTGAGGCCCAGGCAGGGGCATCACCAGCCAGAGGTCTCCAGCTGCCAAAGTGGCCAAGAAAAATCTTGCATCACTATCTGCAAAATGAGGATCATATTAGTTCCTATCTGGCAGGGTTGTTGATAGAAATAAATGACTTAATGCACATTAAGTGCTTGCATTGTCACATCATAAATTTACCTTATCCATTTTCATTTTTTAATTTAATCTTCACAGTGACCCTGAAAAATAGGTGTGATTGTATCGCCATTCAGTGTAGAGAATCCAATGTTACAAATTTTGGAGACTTTATGTCGTAGATTTTGGTGCTTTAAGTAGCTACACTCACCTTACTGTTTTACAGGTGAAGTCACTGAGGTGCAGAGAGGATGTTGAATCAGGACCACAGCCCGGGTTCCCTGATTCCCAGGTCAGGCCTCCTTTGTCACTCAGCATTTCCCCTCATCTTGCATTGCAGTCTGTGGTTATGTAGAAAGAAGGTCCTTAAAACTCTCTGTAAATGCCTGTTATGTACTGATGATAGAATCAGCCCTCCTTTGTTTGAAGGTTGACTACAGAGTTCATATTATCCAGACCACTTTTGTCTCCTTTCTCTCTGTGCACCCGGGGCCTTTCCATCCTCATTAACACCTCTACCAGAAAGGAAATGTAAAAGGAAAGAAAATTTAAGTCACTCAGCTCTGCTCCTTATTAGCAGTTCTTTTTAAAAGATTTGGGGTCTGGGTGCAGTGGCTCACGCCTGTAATCCCAACACTTTAGGAGGCCGAGGTGGGCGGATCACGAGGTCAGGAGTTTGGGACCAGCCTGACCAACATGGTGAAACCCTGTCTCTACTACAAATACAAAAATTAGCTGGGCATGGTGGCGGGCGCCTGTAATCCCAGATACTTGGGAGGCTGAGGCAGGAGAATCACTTGAACCTGGGAGGCAGAGGTGAGCCGAGATCGCACCATTGTACTCCAGCCTGGGTGACAAGAGCGAAACTCTGTCTCAAAAAAGAAAAAGATTTGGCAGACGGGAGGCTGGCTATCAGCTACAGTGGGGTTTTGACTCTAGCCATGGATTTAAATGAACCTGGCTACCTTTCTTGCTGTTAATATGGATAAATGTGTCAATCCTCTGAGTTCCTAGAGAACTCCTGTCCATCCAGTCAGTCTCTCTATCCCCTCTGGCTCTCCCTTCTCTCTGCCTTTGCCCTCACTGCTGACCCTCCCCTGGGAGTTCCTCATTCACACTGGATGGTAGCGAGAATCCTCTCCAAGGTCATCAGGCCCTTGGCCATGTTTGTTGGGGCTACCATGCTGCATATGTGAGAGGAGTCCCAGATGTGTGCAAGATCATGGCCCTGGGTTGGTGTGAATTGGAAACATACAAAGCTGGGAATCAAAATATGTCAGACATTTTCTTTCATTCTTGTTTCATTTTAATGTTTTTTTTTTTAATTTTTTTTTTTTATTGCATTTTAGGTTTGGGGGTACATGTGAAAAACATGCAAGGTTGTTGCATAGGTGCATACGTGGCAGTGTGATTTGCTGCCTTCCTCCTCTTCACCTCTATCTGGCATTTCTCCCCATGCATTCTTGTTTCATTTTAAAACCTTGCTCTCTTTCAAGCTACACTCCTTAGAAAGTGCAAGCTTTCCTCCGCCTGCGATCCTTGAGGCTTCCTGGCTGCTTGTTGTTTTGACTGCATTCAGCCTTGGCCTGGGCCGCTGTTGTCAGAGGTGGCCTTGCAGCCAAGCTCATGTGAACCCTGTCAAACGGACCTCCTCCTGTTGATTTCTGATCGTGGAGGTGTCAGCAGAATGCAGCCCCCAAATCCTGGTGCTCTTTTAGCTTATTGCTCATTTCGTTTCCTGAGCCGTCTTCCCAGTTTGTCATCGATCTCGGGCACTTACTTTTGTTTTTTTATTACTTAAAGGCCTTCTCCTGTGGCCTGACTTCCAGCAACCAGGTATGGGCTGAATTTCGATGGTGGATGTGATATTGGGCAGCCCCTTGGGAACTGGGGTTGGGAACTCCACCGAATAGCCTCAATTTTCTCATCTGTAAAATTATGGGGCTGCTCTAAATGACATTTATTGTCCCTTTTGGCACGAACTTACTATGCTTCTCTAAATACTTGTTTTACTCTTCCTATCTAAACAACTATGGACAGGCAGGAAATCAGGCCGCTGCCATGTAGTCGAACTTCTTCATTAATCATGGTTTCATATCCCATATCTCGTTTTTCCTCATAGAGCCTTCCATTGAAAATCTTGGCAATATTGTGAGAAGAAATGAGATAGCATCAGTGAAAACTTCAGAAGAAAGCTGTTATTCTAAACCCAAGACATTTTACTATTAGGTTGGTGCAAAAGTTATTGTGGTTTTGTCATTACTTTCAATGGCAAAAACCGCAATAACTTTTGCACCAACCTAATAGTATGTTAAGATGCCTCCTAGGTAATACAAAAGTAGCTTGTTTATTTTTAGAAGCTCAAGGTCATGCTCTCCCAGAGTTTAGGGATGCTGTTTTCATGCTGTATACTTGGAGTTAGAAATCATTGTTTTCATAAATAAAAATTTGTAATAAAATGTGTGGAAGATTTTAGAAAATTATTTTTTTTCATAAAGTAAAAAGATGAGACCCAGGAGATGGAATATGCTGGAGGAGAAAGTGTTCTAGACCAGCGTCGGGGTCCTGGGTTCAAGTCACAACTCTATCATAACTGGACAATAGGCCCTGGAGGGCAGGACTCTGACCCCAACACTCAATGCTCAGAATAGCACCTGGATGGAATTCCTGGGGCCTGAGAGACTTCATAAATATCATAAATATCTAATAATAAGTAAAAAAAAATAAATGGGGCCGGGCGTGGTGGCTCACGCCTGTAATCCCAGCACTTTGGGAGGCCGAGGCGGGTGGATCACGAGGTCAAGAGATCGACACCATCCTGGTCAACATGGTGAAACCCTGTCTCTACTAAAAACACAAAAAATTAGCTGGGCATGGTGGCGCGTGTCTGTAATCCCAGGAGGCCGAGGCAGGAGAATTGCCTGAACCCAGGAGGCGGAGGTTGCAGTGAGCCGAGATCGCGCCATTGCACTCCAGCCTGGGTAACAAGAGCAAAACTCCGTCTCTAAATAAATAAATAAATAAATAACCAGGTGACCTTGGGCACCTCGTTTAACTTCTTTGTGTCTTATTTTATTAACTCAGAAAATTCAGAGACATCTCTGTTTTTGAGGAGTGGGCAGTGTAAGAAGAGGTAACATCTTCCATTTAACATACCTGTGAGGCTGAGTGACAAAGGGAACTGGACCTTCTTGTTACTATTTGTCATTTATAAGGCTATGGAAAAGCTCCAGGCATCCCCACTCCCGGTGTCCAGGAACTACTGGGAAAATCCTACAGGGATTTCCCCTTTTCATCTGTTTATTTCTACATCATGATCCTCAACCCCCAACAGGTAGAATTCATCCTGCTAAAAAGGACCGAACCTTCCTTTCTTTGGAAATCCTCTGCAAGCAACTACTTGAGACTGGAGTCCAGAGCTCTGTACTGATAGGAATAGGTAAGAAGCCTTTGTGAATACAGGTGGCCTTAGTGGGGAATACTGAAACCTGGCAGGTCCTGACTGGCATCTTCCTTCTCTGCCACCCTACTCCTTTCTCCTTAAAAACAAAGAGATCTTTTATTTTGCACCATCCCGTTTCCACCAGGATTTGAAACTAAATGGCATTTTAAATAATTTGAGAAAGAGAAAATGTGAGAGCAGGAAGATGAGGGAAGTGGGTTGATTGCCAGCAGAGGAACTTTTGCAGTTGAGGCTTGAGGTGGGGGGAGAAAAGGAAGAGAAGCAGAGCTGCCTTTTGGAGGTTTTCCACATCTCCTTTTCCTCCTACCAAAAGGCAGCACTGCTTTACTGAGGGCTGGGGAAGCCAGGGGCTCAGAGCCTGCTGTGTCTTGCTGTGCTGGGCTTGTTTTCCTGGGAGGTGAGACCTGAAGCCAGTACACTCTCTATTGGGGAATGGAGCTGAAGGCCCTCTGGTGAGCAGGGAGGGTCCTCCTAGGTATGCTATAAATGCACCTCCAGCTTTTCCCATTAGAAACATTTGAGTTACTCTGCATCTCAAGAACCATAAATGTACTGGAAAAAAGAAGTTAACAAACAGGTCTCTCACTTCAATTCTGGGAGACAGCCATGCTATATAAGCTTAACAAATATATTTTAAACTCTGCTGGGTTTCTGATTACAAAAGTCATGCTTGTTCATTGTAGAAAATATCAAAAAGCATCTAGGAGAAAATAAAAATCACCTAGAACTCTCCTTCTCAGAGATGGCCACCGTTAACATTCTGGTATGTAGCTTGCCCGCCCGTATACACATATGTTTCTAACAAACAGGATTCTAATAACTACGTCATTTTGTAACTTGCTTAAAAAAAATACATTCTGAACATTTTTTATATGTATTTGAATATTTGCTCTCCACATAATGCTAGTGGATGCTACTCACTCTTAGCCGGCTCTTCATGGCTGCTGATGCTGCTGAGAAGCTTGGAGCAGATTATTTGCTCTTCTTCACTTGGGAGCTGTCTGTGGTCTCTGCCTCCCTCTGCTTTGCTCCGTGTCTGAGAATGAAGGGCTCTTCTTCCATGCCAAGGTTAAGGCTTCAACCATTGCCCTTGGTCTCATTCCCTTCAAGAGCCTTGCTTGCTCTCGTGTCCTGGCTTTTGTGTCCGTGTTCACGTTTCCAGTTCAGGCCCTTGTTCTTCACACTTGGTAGAGTTTCATGAGTGTCCTTCCTTGTCTTCTCCCCTCCTGTGTCTCTCCTCCAACCAGGGTTTTACACATCAATGGCATATTAATTTTATTATGATCACATTTTTTCCTTGTTCAAAAACATTCAGTGTCTTCCCACGTCTACCATGTCAAGACCCCCACCCTAGGCTTGCACACAGGGCCTTTTGCAATATGGCCTCATTGCCCATACACAGAAGGAAAATTTAACCTTTTTCCTCTGTCTTCCCACCAAATCCAATTGATCAAAATCTCCTGTTGACTCTGCTGTGATCTTGCTGGTTCCTCCTCCTTTTCCCCAACCTCTTTGCTCCTGCCTTCGCTCCCACCCTCATTATTTTTTATCTGATTGCCACAAGAATCCTGTCCCTGGCTTTCCCACCTCCTGTTCTTCCCTCTCTGTGCTGCTTTTTATGCTGCATACAGCAGGATTTTCTAAAAGAAAATATGACTATTGCATACTTCCTTAAGATATTTAATGGCTCTCCAGAGAATTTGGGAAATGTCCTAATTTCTTAGCATAACCTGAAGACTCTTCCTGATGTGAGTTCACCTTGGGTCCCCTTCTCACCTCCTTGATGTTGAGATTGAGCCACACTAAGTGCCTCCAGCCTCTTGCATGCCTCGGAAGTGCTCTCCAGTCTTGCACATGCTGCCTCTACCTCCTTTATGCCTGCCCCCATTTCTCTCCCTGAGAATCTGCTCCTGACTCTGGGTTAAATGCCTATTTTAAGGGCATCCACAGCTTCCGGTCCTTCTCTTTTCCTGGCTCCAATCGTATTGCATTATAATTGCCCTTTTGCTTGCCTGTTGGGTAAGAAGACTTGAGGTCCTTGAGGGAAGAGATGGTATTTTATTTGTCTTAATATATCCCCCACATCCAGTACAGGGGGTGCAGCAGGTTAACTCAATCACTTTTGGTGTGTGATGAATGAATAAGTATCTCAGCCTTACATGAGAGTGTCTCAAGGATTAGACATGGAGAAAAGGGGGCAGTGGATACTTACTGTCCCTGGTTGGCAATCAGGCAGAAGTTTGATAAATTGTTAGTTGCAGCTAACATGCAATGCCCATGACTGCTCTGAGTCTTCATCCTTCCATAAGTGCATGAGGCTATTTGTACAGACTCTTTTCTGGGCTGTTTATATCAATTTCTTTGGATGTCTGCGAATGCATTGTGGTTCAGGCAGTGGGCTATTGCTCTGATGGTAGATTCCAGAGAGGAGGTCCCATGCCGGGGGCCTCAATGGAGTCATGACTATCCCAGGGCCACTTTGACCTTGACCCATGATTTGATAGTGATGGCAATGGCAGTGACCATGATGGTGATGATGGAAAAACATGAAAAAGTGTTTTTGTGTGTGTGTGTGTCAAGCCTGGGCTGGGGATGTGAGTGGTGGTGGCATTATTCTGTAAGGGTCACAAGGCACATTCCTTGTCCATGAGGAGCTTGACATATCTCTGGTCCGAGTCACTAAATACTATCAAAGTTTCCTTCTAAGAGTCCCCCTGCTTTCCTTCCAGGCTTGCGCCATGAAAACATTCAGATCGTGTGACTCCCTAACTTTTTAACGCCTCTAGCAGGTCTCTTTCTCACTTCTGCATCTCCTCTTGTGGTGCTCTGCCCTCTGCCTGGAATGCGTTCCCCTCGCCCTCTACATGACTGATTGCTTCTCTTGCGTCAGGTCTTAGCTTGGGCGACCCTGGCCACCCTTTCTAATGGGACCCTCCACGGCGCTCCATCGTTGCGCGGTTTTCACTTTCTTCATGGCATTTCTCACCAGCTGCAATTGTGAATTCATCTTTTGGTTTACTTGATTGCTACTCTTCAATCCTTACCAGCTGAATAATTCTGGGCGAATTACAGAACCAACTTTCACCTCAGTGTCTTCATCTGAAAAAGGAGATACCGAGAGGATTACATGACAGCAATACATGTCAGTGCTATAACAGTGTGTAATGTTTAGCAAATGCTCAACAAATGTTAGCGATTATTTTTGTTATTCAAGTTCTCCGAGAGCATGGCTGATATGTGTTGCTTTTACCTGTGCCTACCACCACCGGTACATATTAACTAAACAGCTGATTTTTCTCGAGAGCTATCACTGTGTCCCAGGTATTGTGCTAATCACTTAACATGTGTTAATTTATTTAGGCTTCCTAGCACAGAGGCACAGAGACAGTACCCAAATTGCCCAAGTCTGCAGAGTGTAGATAGGATTTGAACCCATTTAGTCTGGCTTCACAGTCGACGCTCTTTGCCAGACTGAGTGCAAATGTTCATTGAATTCATAAATGAGAAGATTCCTCCTGAGCCCTCCTGATTTTTCTCTCTGAAAGCATTCTCTAACAGGATAGCAGGAGCATTGCCAGTTCTCTAGATCCATCTAGAATGCCTGGGTGCCGCCAATCTTGCCACACTTACCCTCCTTGAAAGGAAATGAAGCTTCCCTGACCCCCTGAAGACTGATAACCAAGCCTCAGCCCCCGGGGTGACCCTGATGTGATGGAGGCAGTGGCCTCCTGCCTTTGTGCAGCAGGAGAGGTTTCAGACAAATACACTGTGTGTGCTCCTAGCTGCATCTGCTGCCTGCAAGCATCCTGCTACAAGGAATTCACTCCAGGCTGATTCTTCTTTTATTTTCCTTGTCAAAAGGCAAGAACCGTGCAGGGAGGAAACCCGTTACTCTAAACAGAATTGTTAAGTGTGGAGCCAGTCTTACTGTTCCACTGATGAATCCAAGGGACCCAGGAGCCTGACAGTGGGGTGAGGGGCTCTACCTGAAAGCATCCAGGCTCTGAAGCCCCAATTTCACTAGTGGTGCTGCTGTGAGCCCCTGACTCAAGGTATGAGAGGTTGCTGGGGGAGATGAACTTTGCCTTCCGGCTGTCAATGACAGATGTCATCACACACAGGTCTGTATTTTCATTGCCAGAGCCTGCTTCTCCTTTTTTACAGAGTCTATTGAAGGTCTGCAGGGATTTCTTTGCATCCCTCCTTGTGATGAGCACCACCTTTGAGGACTTGCTTGCAGTAGCTGCCCTCCTGCCCTAGCCTGTATCATTCTACCAGATATATCTGCGTGTATTAGGCATGCAATAAGAGTCTTCTAAATGAGTGTATAACCCTCAGTGCCTCTCAAATGACCCCGAGCAAGTCTCCCCATGCAGGGAAGGGCATTCTAAAGAGAGGAGGTGGTGTGAATCAAAGCACCATACCAGGAAATTGTGTATGTAATTAGGAAATAGTGATCTCATGCATTTGATGGAAGATAGGGTACAACAAATGAAATGTATGTTGATTCTCCTGATGCTTCCTATGTCTACACTTTATGCTTTGCTTTTCTTATCCTTGCTCTGTGTCCCAGGTGGCTGACTTCTCTGGTTGGATCGCACAAGTCCCTGCTGTCCTGAGGCTTCCTGTTGGAATTGACCAATAGGAGGGATGGCAAGCCATCAGAGGATGGGAATGAAGAGAGATGAGTCCTTTATTCTTTTCCTCTCATGGGCCTCCTCCTCACCCCCAGCTGGCTGAGGTTCCAGTGGAGGCTCCAGTTCTCTAGCAACACTTCAGTCCATACTCATGTTCCTCCAGCTCCAGATGTCATGGGGTAATCTAGTGACACGGTTCCTGCCTTTTGCTCCTTCAGACCTAGGGGCTGTTAGAACTTCTCCTTGGTTGCTGGTTCCTCCAGGTTTCACCTTCCCTTGATGGTTCCTTTAAATAGTCCCATGAGTGAGTTCTTGTAGTTGAACCCTTCAGTGTGTGGGCCATCTGCTTCCTGGTAAAAACCTGACCAATACAGAGAGCCCTGGAAGACTATGCTAGAAAAATTGGACATAGCGAGGTTTTGGAGGAAACTGAGGACTATGCCCAAAATTCTGTATTTTTCTTAAAAATTAGGCAACTTGAAAATCATTAAATGTTTCTGAACACAAGAAGGACTTGGGCAGATACACATGGCGGCAGTCAAAATAAAGAGTAGTGGATGCAGGAGGTAAGGCAAAGGTAGAGGACGGATGGGAGTGGTAACTTACCAAGCACGTTAGGACAGAGAAGGAGCCTTTGAAGCTGGGTCCATGTCTTCAGGACGGGGTTTGCTGAGGGAATAATGGTGCCACAAACAGAACTGGGAACGGGAGGGGAGGCACTGTTACATTTGGTTTGAGATGAGTTGAAAATGCCTCAAACCTTCCTCTATAAATTGTGGTCACGGCTGTCCGCCTCAGAGGGGCCGTGGTAGTATGAAATAGTTCATCAATCAGCCCCAAGCCTGTGATAACTCAGAAAATATCACACAAACACACAGTCCTTCTGCAGACTGGGGCTACTTAGTAATCATCCGGTACAGTCCTGGTCCTTCAGAAAGTTAATCCACAGTGGCCATGTGAATTTACAGATAACAATGAAATCACAAGTATTTTTTGTAGATGTGGTTTTTATTTAGAAATGAATAGAGACATCAAAATATATCATAAGAGGACATCTTGGGGGAACAGAGGGCTACTTAGTTTGGAGAAGAGAAAGCTAAGCTAAGAGGAAAAAGGGGTTCATTCTGTGCAATGCCAGGGGACAGCTTATGAGATCTGGTGGGGTTAGGGGTTGGGGGTGGGCGGGGAGCAGAGGTGGCCAGGAAGGTAAGATAGAGAAGAGCCTTCCAAGGATTGATTCACTCTGCCCATTGGTGGGATGAACCCTTTACAGAATGGTGGGTACCTGCTCCTAAAAGGGATTAAACCTAGGCTAAATGCTTGCTGGTCACTGACTCTGTAAAAGGACTTTCTGCATTGTGTTGTAAATTGGGCTGAAGAAAATCACATCATATTCAATTTCCACGTGTTCCAGACCAATGACTCTACGATGCTCTCACCCCATAAATACAGATGCAGAGGTGGACTGATGGCCACAAGGCTAAAACCAGCAGCTGTCCAGATTCTTGGCTTTTCATTACACATATGTTCTAGAGAGAATTAACAGGGCAAAGAAGACCCAAACTTCTTTTGGGTCAGAAGTTGAATAACCCTACTTGTCCTTATTCTGCCACAATGGTTATCTTTATCTTCTTTAAATAATACCCTATTTCCTTTCAGTTCAGATTAACAGTGTGAATTTGATTGGTCAGCCATGTAGGGAATATGTAGACGAGAGAACGAATATGCTTTGATACCCTAGTGGTTCTACCAGCTGTGGAGTTTCAAAGATTTCTTTTTAAATCTCAATTGAAGATGGAATAAAGGAAATGTGCTATGATGAAAGCATGTCTGGAATGGAGAAAGGTGGCAAGTGAGGAATTTCTTGCTAAATGGGGCCAGAGAAGATTCTCTTTCTTTGGAGTAAATGGGTGTTAAAAAAATACATGCTTATTTAGAACCACAATACCTTAAAGGAGTTCAGAGATTTTTGCACTACAATCTTCTATTTCACAAATCATATGTAATATGTATAAATTGACTTCAAGTTAACGGACCAATTTATGTGCACTATCTCGTTTTATCTTGTGAATATACTCTTCCCGGTTACCAGAAGAGCACAGTGAGACTAACAGAGGTCAGTCTTCCTCTTCAAGGTCATGCAGATGATAAGCGGATGATATGGCTTGTCTGTGTCCCCACCCAGGTCTCGTCTTGTAGTTCCCATAATCCCCACGTGTGGTGGGAGGGACCTGGTGGGAGGTAATTGAACCCCGGGGGTGGTTTCCCCACGCTATTCTTGTGATAGTGAGAGTAAGTTCTTATGAGATGTGATGGTTTTATAAGGGGCTTTCCGCTTCACTCAGCTCTCATTCTCCTTTCTGCCACCTTGTGAAGAAACATGTGTTTGCTTCCCCTTCTGCCATGATTGTAAGTTTCCTGAGGCCTCCCCGGCCATTCCTTTGTACTACCCAGTCTTGGGTATATGTCTTTATTAGCAGTGTGAGAACGGACTAATACAATGGATGACCAAGTTTTGAACTTGAATCTTGTGGTCTTCCTGTGACATAATGAGAAATTAGATTGTAAACTAACACTTACTGCATACTTACCTCGTGCCAGGCACTGGGCTAAGCACTTTTGATGGGTTAGATTATTCACTTTACAGCGATTCCTATTTTCCAGATATGGAAACTGAGGATGCTCCTCTAGCCTTCTGGCTCTTCTAGGGGTAAACACTGCCGTTTAGTTTCAAGGCCACAAGACTAAATCTAGCAGCCGCCCAGGTTCTCAAGGTCGGTGTAGGCTCCTTCTCTCTAAGAGCAGCATGAAAACAAAATGTCAGTAGTATTTAGCTCAGGTGAGCACGTGCATGTCTGTGTGTGTAGGGAGTATGTGTGTGCCCAGAGCGCCACGCTCTACCTTTAACTGCATGCTGGCAACTCTACTTGGTTCTACTCCCAGAAACTGGAATGCTCCATTTCTCAAACTAAACTCATTATCTTCTTCCCCAAACAGCTCTTCATTTCCTGTCTTGGCCAGGGCCATCATTCAGGGTTAGCCCACACACCTGGTGTTGGTATCGAAGACCTCTAGATTCTACTTTCAAAATTGTGCATAGCCGTTCAGTCCTTTCCATCCTCTCCACCTGCCTTGGGTCATACCCACACCTCCTGGACTTTGGCAGCACATGTCTGATGGAGCCTCTCTATCCCCCTTCCATTCCTACAGATTGTCTCAAGTTACATTTTTTTTAGAAACATAAATCTTATCCAACTATTCTCTTGCTCCAAAGCTTTCATGAGCTTCCTGTTATAGTCATTTATTCCACAGATGTTAATTGTGCAACTACTGAGTGCCAAACCCTGTTCTAAGTGCTGAGCATGCTGGAGTGAATAGAGCAGTTACAAAGCCCCGTCGTTGTGCAATTTAAAAAGTACATGTTCTTCAGCCTGAGATTTAAAGCCCTCTACAAATCGGTTCAACTCATCCTTCTGGCCTTTGTCCTCTCTTCACTCCACGTGTGGGTAAGAGCCACATTTCCTGTAATCCAGTCATACTGAGCATTCTTGGTGTCCTTTCTAGACTTGGCGCCTCATTTGATGGTTACCTCAACCTGGAACTCTCTCCCGAGTCTCTAGATTTCCTGTGACCCAGCTTAGTTCCATCTCTTCAGTAAATTCTTTCTAGATCAAGCTCCTCTCCTAGCTCCTCTTGCTACACTGTGTGAACATGTTTCTGTGCATTTCACCTACACTGTGGAACGATGTTTCTGTACATTTATGGAAATTCTCATAGTCTGCGTTACTTATATATGTGTCTGTCTCCCCCACAGACTGAGATCCTTGCAGTGAGAAACTATGTCTCTTCTGTACTCTTAGCCCTTTGCTCAGTCCCTGGCACACAGTAGGTGACTAATATTAGCCGCTGTGAAATGGTTAGATGCTGACTTTCTAACCAGCATCTAACCATTTAGATGCTGGGATAGTACCCCCCTCCCCCCACCCACCATCATGTATCTCCATCTTTGCAAAGCTCCTTAACGAGTTTATTTACACAAATAAATAAATCTTGCGCAAGTGTCCAAGTTCAGGAGTGTACTTTCAAGCCTCTAGGTGGCAGTGTTACTGTGTTCAAAGTGAGGGAGTTGTGAGCCAAGTTGGGAAATTCTATCAACCCCTTAAGGGCACCTGCCTTCCTGTCTGTTCTTCCTCCCTCCCACCCTGCTACCCTCCCTTTCTCTTTTTTTCTCTCCTTCTCTCTCTTCTACTCTCCCTCTCCTCCCATCTCCATTTCTGTTCACCCATTAAATCTCTTCACAGAGTTTTTTTTAAAACCCCAAGGTGTAATTGTAGGACTGAGGGAAAGGTACAAGGCCTCCTGGGAGCCTGCCTCCTCCCTCACACGCTTTGTGTAGAGTTTTAAATTTTAATATTTCTATTAAATTCCATTTATATTTCGGAGGTCTGGGTGGATTACGATATTCAGAGATGGGGAGATAGGAAGCAGCTGTTTTTAGAAGCAGCTGAGGAAATAATCCCAAATGGCCTTACGCCATGTCTGGCTTGTCCACATTCACCACACACCACTCCTGGACCTGTCATGGGTGTCCAGGGGTGAGAGGGACACTGGGCTTTGCCGGACAGGTCTGGACTGGACTTGTTGACTAGGTTTAGAGAGGGCCTGAGGCTGGATCCACAGACCATGTTTCAGTTCAAATCAGGGCGGAGGTGGACTGGCAGAATTTCCTGGGAGCCCAATTCAGAGGAGTTGGGCAGCAGGAGGGAGCCAGCAGTGGGGTCTGGGGGACAGTGGGGAAGCCACAGCAGAGCTCTGGGAAGGCAGGGGAATGCAGATGGGCTTCTTGTGCCCAACCAAAATCTCCACCTGCCTGTTTTTCTATGATGCCTGCTGCTCTAGCAATTCAGCATTTCAAAGAGGGGATGGTGGAGGAGGGAAGTGGTGATTTAAGCATGAAAAATGTCATTTTGCCTCGGAGCAAACTGCCTTTCTATGGCCTGGCTCCTTTTGTGAGGTTTGGATTTAGGCATATCTGGAAGATCATTTGCCCAATACTAATAGGAAGGCTCACTGTGCTCGTTTGTTATGAGATGTAATGGGACTTACTCTCGCTGTGAGAACAGCAGCCACTAGTGCCACTGATTTCCATTTTTCTGTCACCATGAAAAGCTCTCTCTTTCACGTGCATTTGTGCACACAAACACACAGACACACACACACCTCGCACTCTCACACATACACGTTAAAGAACCCTTGGATTTTCACTCTGAGTGAAAATTTTCTCTCTGAGTCAATTAAATCCATTCACTTTCCTCCAAATCCCATTCTTTATTCTTTTCCTGCCTTAGGTTTCAGGTCATTTGGTTTAGAGGTGAGGCCCTTTCACTTGCATACCGTTAATTAATACGACTCTTTCTTCCTGCCAAATTCCTCAAGACATTTTGCTTTCTAAACACGGGCTGTGGTTTTCTCCCTTTTTCCTTACAAGTAGCATGTGTTTATTATCTATAACCATTGAGGACCATGCACGTATTGTTCAGTATTTGTTTTCACTGTGTTATTTATAATTTTGAAAAAAAAATCCAGATACAACTTTAAAAGAGGTTTAGTTTCACATGATTTTTCTGTCTCCTTATTATGTCTGTTTCTTTCAAAAAAATCTTTAAAATTTTATCCTACATTCTTTGATTAGTGCTGTTGATCTCTGTCCCCTTTTGGGTATTTGAGGCCCACGTATGAGGTATCACGTGTCCCCGAAACTGTAGCACTGTCGTCTTTTGGAGAGTGAGCCTCTTCTTTATCTATACACTAAATATGGGGGAGAATGGACAGAATCATCTGTCAGATTGGTCTGGAATATGGTCAGAGTCTTTACAATTCCCCAGAGCTCTTTGGGTAAAATGACATTTTTCGTTTCTTTTTCTTGCCTTCTCAGATGGTTTCTCAAATGTGGTTCAAACTACATGTTCCTGGGACGTGGCTGGCGCCCTCTGTAACTTCCTGCCGGCTTTCTCATCCTTTCGTAGGATTCCTTGCAATTTGGCCAGTGCTCTACTGCCTCAGGCCCACTCTGGAACCGTGAGAAAACTCACAGCTGCCCAGCGTGAGGCACATGTGCAAGGCCTGCCTGCTGCGCCTCCTTCTGCCAAAGGCGTTTGTAGCAATTTCCTAAAAATGTGGCTACAGTGGAAAACGAAGCTGTTCAGGGGAGAAGTGATGGCCTCAAAGTACACCCAACACCCTGAGGTGTGGCTGTGGACGACGAACGTGCATGGCTTAGCGGATGAGAGTGAGGGCTTCCGTGTCGCTCAGTTAGGTTCGCGTACCCAGTCCACCTCCGTGTGACGTTGGGAAGTCACTTCACCTCTGTAGGCCTGCTTTCTTATAGAAAATAGGGATAGCCACAGTACTTGAGAGGACATGCTGAGGATCGCATGAGATAATGCACATAAAGTTGTTAACACAGTGCCTGAAACATGCTGAGTACCCACTGAATGTTATCTGTGACCAAGATATGAGTCTGAAGGCTGGAAGGTACCTTAGAGGTCACTGACCCATTTCTTCATTTTCTTCATCTTACAGCTGAGCACAGGCCACTCAGCCAGTTGATGACAGCAGCTGCTGTTAGAAGGCAGGCCTCCTTTTTTTTTGAGATGGAGTCTCACCCTGTCACCCAGGCTGGAAGGCAGTGGCACAATCTCGGCTCACTGCAACCTCTGCCTCCTGGGTTCAAGTGATTCTCTTGCCTAAGCCTACTGGGTAGCCAGGATTGCAGGCGTGCACCACCATGCCTGGTTAATTTTTATATTTTTAGTAGAAACGAGGTTTCACTATGTTGGCCAGGCTGGTCTCGAACTCCTGACCTAGTGATCTGCCCACCTCGGCCTCCCAAAGTGCTGGGATTAGAGGCGTGAGCCACTATGTCCGGCCAGAAGGCAGGCCTCCTAACCCTTAACCCAGTATGCTTTCTCCTACAGTTGCAAACCCTAGGCCTTCTGTCCTATTCTGATGGTGGTAGTGGGTGGTGATGCAGTACTTACAATTACATAGCCAATTGCCCATAAACTATTTATTGAGAAGATGCAATGACAAGCAATACACAGATCCTACCTTCAGTGATCCTATTGTGCTATAGGGGGAATAAAATGTGCACTGGTAACTGAAGGTCAGAGTACTACAAGCGGTCATTAAGGATTTTTAAAAGGTGCCATGGAGGGCAGAGAAAAGAGGCCACATATAGCTGAATATTAAGATAACACTCAGCAAACATTTATGGGGCCCTTGCTATGTGCTGGGCACAAAGGGGCATAGAAACTTTGAGTAGGAACTATGTTTTCCTTATTTTTGAATACCCAGCGTGGTGCTTGGCAGGCGGTGAGTGGACAACCAATGTTTGCAGAGTGAATAAATAATGCAAAGTCTGTATCTTCTATCATTACCCTACAGGTCACCATGAGGACTAGCTGGCCGTGGCACCATCTCTGCGTCTTCTTTTTTCTGCCGCTTGTTGCTTTCCCAAGTTTAGTGCCTGTAGGTGCCCATGACGAATGGTGGCCCACAGAAGTTAACCCTGTGATGGTCACCATGCTTGTTGTACTTTAGGGAGGACTCTGCTTTGAGGTGTCTGAGATCTCCCAGGGGCCACTGCCTCCTTTCCATCCAAGCACGCCTGTCCCGCCTCCCCCGCTCACAGCACACAGCACTTTGTGCTATGGTAACCTGATGAACATTTCTGTCATGTGGTGTTACTGCCCGGCTTGGCTGTTCTGTTACAAAGCAAGCTGAGAGGTGTGATCTGATTCTGGTGGGTTCTGCTGTTTTGGCTGGAGGATGGAGAGGAACTGTGTGGATAGATTTATTTCTCAAATAATCCTCTCCAGAAACTTGTGTTGGCTGTCTTGGTGGAACAAATGGATATCATCAGTGTTATTGATTTGACCTTTTCCCCCTCTCCTGGTGGACAGTGTCTGTGTCTGTGCCCTCATTGTTCGCACTCTTGGGAGCACTGAGACAATTTAGAGCCATTTCTAAGAAACCCCTGCTCTTCCCTTTGGCATTTTGGAGAAAGAAAAACACTTCTGACATGAACACAAAATAATCAGGTTGTGACACCTTACACTCTGGTTGTGTGACACGCTGGAGCCCACAGAAAGCAATTTGGCGGACACAGCTCTAAATAAACATTTCTGATGAAGTTTCCTTCTTTGCTGGAAATTCATTTGACAGGTTGGGTTTTCAGGGATTTTTAGTGGTACAGAAAGAGAAGCATTCTGATTTTTCCTTTATTCTTCAGTGAGGGAAGAATGTGGGCTCAGAGAACTGCTTAGTCCAGGACCTGGGCTGCTGTGGTCACTGGTGGAAGAATGTGGGCTCAGAGAACTGCTTAGTCCAGGACCTGGGCTGCTGTGGTCACTGGTGGAAGAATGTGGGCTCAGAGAACTGCTTAGTCCAGGACCTGAGCTGCTGTGGTCACTGGTGGAAGAATGTGGGCTCAGAGAACTGCTTAGTCCAGGACCTGGGCTGCTGTGGTCACTGGTGGAAGAATGTGGGCTCAGAGAACTGCCTAGTCCAGGACCTGGGCTGCTGTGGTCACTGGTGGAAGAATGTGGGCTCAGAGAACTGCTTAGTCCAGGACCTGGGCTGCTGTGGTCACTGGTGGAAGAATGTGGGCTCAGAGAACTGCCTAGTCCAGGACCTGGGCTGCTGTAGTCACTGGTGCTGTAAGCTCCTCTTTGGGAGGGTGAGGGTGCAGGAAGGGCAGGGTTCTCAGAAGTGGCAGGATCAGCTAGCATAGCCAGTTTCTAAAAGGATAAGTTTTATATTGTTTGCCTTTTATTATAAAATTACATGTGTCCATTAGGGAAAAATCAGGAAATCAGATAAACAAAATAAAGAAATAATTACGAAAATATCAGACCTGGCATGGCCACCTTTTGGCATCAGAGGACAGAAATGGCATTACTCTCTCTCCACCATTAATTAAAAATAAAAGAAGTCTACATTATGTTAACAGAAGTATAATCATGAAAATACCTTGTGTTTGTACACTTTATCCTATTTACAAGACACATTTAAATATTATTCAGTCTTACAACGACCATCTGAATTATGTTGTTATAATCCTCACTTTTAAATTAAAATCCTCTTAGACTCAGAAAGGTATAGTGGCTCAGTTAAATAACAGGTAAGTGGCAGATCTGGGACTTGAACTAAAGTCTTTAAAATGAAACTGCAATCTACTGGATTCCAGCCACCTCATCGTTTTATGGGAGCCATGTTTATCAACTGACTATTATTAAAATAATGCTGTGGAACAAACCACCTCAAAGTTCAGTGGCTCACAACAAGTATCTATGCTATCATGTATGGGTCTACAGATTTACTATATAGTTAACTGATCAATCTGAGCCCACCTGGGAAGCTCTACTTCAGGCTTCACATCTAATGGACTTGGTTTAAGGCTGCATTTTTGGTTCAGGTGTGTTCCATGTGGGTTTGTTCTGAGGACCAGATAGAAGGAATGCCCCTCTTATGACACATCCAAGATAAACCATCTAAACATATTTAAAGCCCCTGCTCCTGTCATGCCTGGTGACATTCCATTGACCAAAGTAAGTCACCTGGCCAAGCCCATGACGTTAGGAAGGATATACTGCCCACATTAGGAAGAAAGGGTTGTACAGTAATGCAAACCATCAGAATATGGCCTCTTATTGACTGTTCTTCTGCATGCAAAATATACTTATCTTTATTCTAATACCCTTCAATGTCTCATCCAATCCATTAAGCTTAAAGTTGAGGATCTTGAAATTACCCCAAATCCTGATATAACTCCTTAACTGAGACATTTAGGAACTAAAGAGACAAGTTATTTGCTTTTTAACGATCCAACATACAATGTTGAACAGACGTAGGCAGAATACTGCCATTTGAAAAACGTGAATGGTAGACACATTGCAGTCACTGGTCTACAGCAATTCTGAAATCCTGGTGTGGAAGTGTAGCCATGTTTCTTTATTCTGTGGGTATAGAATATTCTTTTACTAGATTAGGGGTTCACAACTGTAAAAAGCCAGTTAGTAAATATTTTGAGCTTTACAGGCCTAGTTCCTACTGCAACATCTCAACAAAAGCAGTGTAGACAATTTGTAAATGCATGGATGTAGTTATGTTCCACTATAACTTTATTTACTAAAGCAGGTGGCAAGCAGGGTTTGGCCTGTGGGCCATAGTTTGCTGAGCTATGGATTAGTCCTGCTCCCTAGGAGTGACTTATCAGTTCATTGTACTCCATATCTTTTGGCTCTAACCTCCAGGAGATACTTCTTTTTCCGTCATCCACCATGCCTGGCCACCACTGAATAGAAGTTTAGAGGATATCCTTTCTTTCTGGCTCTGCAACTTCTCAGTGTGCTTTCTGCTTATAAAAATTCAGGAGCCAGAGATCTTTTTACGTATCAAACAGTTACAGTCTCAGGTTGATGGCATTTTACCAATATAGGTGCTTTAAAAGTTTTGTGAGTTTCCTATGTATTTGATTTCAGTCAACTCCATGTACCAAAAGTTACAATGGTGATACATTTTGAGATATGTCTCTCTCTCTCTTAAGACTTAATTTTGGCTACTTTTGGTATACCAAGCCTTTGTAGGAGCTTGCCTTTTAGCTTTCTAGGAGCACTTTATTCAGGTAAAAAGAACAGCAAGGCACCACTTCAGTTATTTTCAGAAGCTGTAACAAAGGATGTGAAAGCCACCCCTTAATTTAGTCTTTGTCTTGAGATTGATAAAATAAGGTAAGAAAGTTTCACTTTTCTCACCCATAAGTTCTGGAATTTTGGGGCTTTCTATATTTTCTCTCAATTCTGCTGGCAAACTGGTCAGTTCTTTTAACTTTGTCTTACAATATCTTGTTCTGCTACTAACAGCTAAATTGCACTATCAATATTCTAGCTTGACGCTTTCCTGCCCAATGCTTCGAGTTCATTAGGCATGTTTTCTGTCTTCCAAATGATCACAGATGACTTTTGCCAAGCACTTCTTCAAATAACATGGGATGACATCTTTCCAGCCTTCCACTACAGTTTCCTCACCATCTGCTGCCTAGTCCCCAAACCATAGTTACATATTTTAGATTTTTATTATGGCAATACCCCACTTCTGATACCAATTTCTGTGGTAGCCAGCTACTGCTACAATAATGCTGCATGATAAACTATCCCCAAACTCTGACTTCCAACAACATGCACTTAGGCTCACATTCACAGTTCTGCTGGTGATTGTTGTTCAACTGATCTGGGATGGGTTCAGCAAATGGCCTTGATTTAGGTTGCACAAAGACTAGGATTGGCTTTAGGCCATGGTTTAGCCTAAGGTCTGCCCCACATGTGTTTTCTTTCAGTCCAGGCTGAAAAGGGGCAGCAGCGACTTGGGTGTCAGCTCTTCTTATAATGTGTTGCTGGAGCACTAGCCCAGCTGGACCACACAATGCATTCAAAGCTTCTGCTTGCATCATGTTCACTAACATTCTATTGGACAAAGCAAGTTACATGGCCAAGCCCAGTATCAGTGGAACAGGGAAGTATACTGAGTCCACAATGGTCAGCAGGGAAGGGAATGCATTTTTTTTTTTCTGAACAAGAATGCAAATGATTACACTATGATTCATTTTTGAGATATTAATGTCAAAAAGAGAAGGAAAATAAATGGACATTTACCACATACCTTTGTCAATGTTTTTTAAATATATTTTTTATAACAATTGTATGATCAAGTTCTGGCCAATGGGATGCAGGTGCTGTGTGCCACTGTGAACTGAATCCTTAAAGGAAATGGGCATGTTCTCCCATTGTCTCTTTCCACTTCCTGCTGGCTGGGGCATGGCTGTAGGAGTTGAGGAGTCACTTGGAAGTGAGAAGTTTCAAATAGAAGCCACATGTTGGTGATGGCAGGCTGCCTTCACAGCCCTGCACTATTATGTGGGAGAAAAACTCTTGTCACCCTTTTTTTTGTGTGTCTTTGTTATAGCAGCTTAGCTTGTACATAATACTGCTTCTAGATTGTTACACAATAGATGAAAATCCTTCTTGTTTAAACCACTGCATTTTAGGTTGGGGGGGGGTGTTATTAAAGCAATTTAGTTTGTTCCTTAACAAATAGACATTGTAATACTACTGTTTTGATTGTTGTAGGGATTAAATAAGATAATGTAGGGAAAAACCAGAACTTAGTAGACTTTTTTAATGAGTAACAGTTATAACAAAAATGATATACTATGTTATTAACATAATTTATATATAAAATGCATTTATATTTTAATGTTTAATATATAACATAATAAAATACAACTAATATATAAATAATTAAATTATTGTGAGTCAAATGCCAGCCATATTTACTGCAGAATTGCTAGTTCTACTGAACTGTCAACCTTAGTCCCCTGAAGAGCTCCTCCTTCTTCTGCCTCCATCTCCCTCAATGTAGTAGTTGCCTCTGTCATTTTCTTCTTTAGCTGTGGTCCAATTCAACTTCAGCTGGCTCACGCATAAATAGTTCTGAGAACAGCGATGACTTAGAGGTGTCTGAGTGGAGGAACAGCAGCCTTTAGTGAGACTTGTTGAGTGTGGTTGAGGTGTTTCGTTGGTTTCCCCAAATAAAAGAGCAGGAGGGTTGTATATTTTATAACCTTAGCACCACATATTCTGGACTTTTAAAATATAGTGTAGTCCCTGCCAGACCCCTCTTAAATATATGCCTTTCGGATTAAAGAGAACAGGGTAGAATGTAGGTGGTTCAAGAAAAATTCATCACCATTTCTAGAGAAACAGCTTTACATTTAATAACCTATGGGCGGAAGATCAATAATATTTTCTATACATAGGAAGAATAGTATATTTTCATCACATATTCAGAGTTTATAGAGAAGTGTCATGAGAATAGTATATTTTCACTACATATTCAGTGTTTATAAAAAGGTGGGTCTAGTGCCTCAAAGAAAATCTGCCCTTCATTCTTGCAGTAAGCATTTATTAAGCAGCCTCACAAGCAAGGTGCTATGTTGTAGACACAAAAATGAATGGGTTGTATTTTCCACTTGTAAGGAGCTCACTACCTAGTAGTTGGAAGAAGGCAATATGTATAGTGTTTAAGAGTGGACTCTGGAGTCAGGAGTCTAACTGGGTCCAAACCCTGGCTTTGATGCTTAGCAACCTTATGACCGTGGGCAATTTACTTAACTGCTTTGTGCCTCAGTTGCTTCTTCTGTCATATGGAGATAATAATAGTAATGCATTTTATAGGGTTGTTATAAGCATTAAATAAGTTAATACGAGCAAAGTACTTAGAACACTGCCTGGCACAGGTAAATATCCATTATATCATTATATATTGGCCTTGATTACCTATTAGACCATAAGGTTCTGAGGACAGGGCATCTTGGCTGCTTCGTTTACTGCTGCTGTATCTTTTTTTTTTTTTTTTTTTGATGGAGGCTTGCTCTGTCACTGGGCTAGAGTGAGGTGGCACGATCTCACCTCACTGCGACCTCCGCTTCCCGGGTTCAAGTGATTCTCCTGCCTCAGCCTCCTGAGTAGCTGGGACTACAGGCATGCACCACCATGCCCAGCTAATTTTTGTGTTTTTAGTAGAGACGAGGTTTTACCATGTTGGCCAGGATGGTCTCGATCTCCTGACCTGGTGATCCGCCTGCTTTGACCTCCCGAAGTGCAGGGATTACAGGCGTGAGCCACCGTACCTGGCCCACTGCTGTATCTTTAGCAGCTAGATTAGGGCCTGGAACCAGTAGACATGCAGTAAGTATTTGTTGAATGAATGGATGATTGAATACAATGACATTCAAGCTTTTTGTTCCTTCCTGACCCTCTACCCTCCAAAAAGAAGGGTAATATTTATTGAGCACTTACAATGCTCCAAACTCAATGCTAAGAGATTTTACATATTATCTCATTTTCTCCTGTATAAACTTTATGAGTTGGGTGTAATCATCATCACATTTTACAGCTGTGGAGACTGAGGATCAGAGAGGTAAAGCAACTGGCCTGAGGTTGCACAGATGCTTATTGGCAGATTTCGGATTTGAACCCAAGACTTTCTTGTTCAGGTGCTTGTGCTTTTGAATTACTGCCCTCTCCTGCCTCCTGAAGGCCCCATAGCTGGCACCATCAGGGCACTCACATGCACCAAGCTGTGTTCCCTTGTACAGATGCCATCTGCAGCATGCAACAGGAGCTGGGCACTATGGGAAAAAACACATACTGAAATTTGCATTTAGCATCTTCTCTGCTGTGTGTGCTTCACATGGCTGAGAAGTGGAGAGCAGGCTTTGGCTTGAGTGCTGAACGGCTCATTGCCTCGGCTACTCCTGTCTTCCTTCATGTTCAGGAAACAGAAGATGCATTCAAACTTCGAGTTAATGGGACTGTACTATTCATTATTTACCCAGGATAGTACTTTATCACAGGAGCTCCTAAGTGTTTGACAAAGAAAAAGGCATCTCATTAGTGCCTGGGAGGTTATGGACTGGGCAGATGGTTTCTGTTTTCTTCTTTTCCTGGACAGAAACACAAATGTCTCAGACAATGTGGCAGAAGCTTAAATTCTGCAGACCCCAGCAAGCAAGTTGGGTATCTTTTTCCCTGTTCCCTCCCTTGCTCTTTGTTAAATGTAAAATGAAACCCCTTCTAGCTTTCTAACAGCTTTCCTGCTGTTATGCAGGTGTTGTTGAGTTGGTATTTACATGCAGCACAGTCCTAAAGGGACAAGAGGGAGCGATAGTTTCTGGATGTGCACTGATATGTATTCCTGACCTAGCAGCTGCCTCCACCCCGGGTGTGTTGGCCAAGCAGGTGAGGTGGGGGTGGGGTCCACGGGTGACCTGGCACGTTTGGTCTTTGGTTAGTCGTGTCTATAGATAACAAGATGTCATGTATAGTGTCAGAAGGCTCTAGTTAATATAGGTCTTCCATCTCTAGGAACCAGTGGCTGGAAGAACCATGACCTGATTAGTTAATAATATCCTTTATGTTGGATGGAAAATAACAATAGCCACCATGAAAACAATAGAATACATTTACTGAATGCTTTTGTATGCCTAAGTGCTTAATGTGTATTATTTAATTTGGGCATCTGAACAATCTTATGAGGTTTTCATGTAGCAAAAATTAAACACTTGCTATGTGCTTTTCATTGTTTTAGGCACTTGGGCTAGATCAGTGAACCAAACAGTAGGTGAGAATAAAGAGTAGACATAATAAGTGCATTATATGGAATGCTAGAATGTGATCAGCACTATGGAAAAGGAAAAAGCAGAGTGGGAAAGAGTCGTCTGGAGTAAGCACAGGGTAAGTAGAGTGGTCATGGATAAGGTGATGTTGGATCAAAGACCTGACACAGGTGAAGAGGTGAGCCGTGCAGACAGGTGGACGAAAGGGCACAGACTGGGTACTTTGAGAAGGAGCAGGGGTAGGGGGAGACTGTGGAGTGAATGGTGGAGTGGAGTAGGAGATGAGCTCGGAGAGGTCATGTTGGGGTGGACTGAATGGGAATGCAATGGAGCCATTGGAGGGTTTTGAGGAAAAGAATGAGATCTGATTAATTCTGGCTGTGGCAGAATAGTAGTTTATTTTTTCTACTTTAGAGCAGAGGAAATTGGATTTAGATGGGTTAAGTAACCTGCCCAAGGTGACAGAGCTAGTAAGTGGCAGAGCAGGATATTCTTTTAGGTCTAGCTACCGTCAAATCCCATGCCCTTAAAAACTACACTGGATAATGATAATATCTATACGCCAAGGCATCCTTTCCTGCAAACAGATGATTTTCACTGATTCCTCCTAAGTCTTCCCTCTGCTGTAGCTGCCCCTCTTTTCCCTGTCCAACCATGCTGGGATGTGGTAATCTTTGTTCAGTCTTGTAAAAAGCTTTAATCTCTTGCTGTCGGGATATTCTCTTGCCTGATTGTTTATTTGCAGATTTATCTCATACTAAGAGAGAATTCTTTGAGATTCTGTCTTTTGTTACGCCACTAAGGGAGTGGTGAGTGTGTGGAGATAGTGCTTCACGTCTGTGCCCACTAGAGGAATGATTCCAGGTACTGGAGACCCTAATACCCTCTTCAGTGGCCTGGAGAGTTGATGGCCAAGGGATCATAGCCGCTCAGTGGGAAATCAAGACTCTATTTCATTCCTTTTCCCGAACTAGCACTTGTATCTCAGTAGGAGCCCTGTTAATGAATCAATTAAGGAGGGTATTATTATTGGAAGCTGTTTTCAGACCAATTAAGACCTTTCGACATGTCAGTTGCAATAATAAAAGTGAGTTAAGTCTCAATTTTTCTTTATTAGGGTGTTTATTAGAAGATTGAAATGTTCATTACTTGGAATAAAGTGATACATTCATCTTCTGCTCATCAGAAGCACAAAGGAACCTCTATTGTACTCAGGGCTAATGTGGTGGCCTTTTTATACAGAGAGCTGAGTTCTAACTCTGCTTTGGCTGCAGGTAAAAATAAATTTGTGAGAGTAATAGTTCTGGTTAGGGAAGTTTCTTTTGCCTGATGTGAGGCTGGAAATGTCTGCTTGCTTAGGAGTAAGAGAGTGGGTCAATGTTCAGAATATTATGAGCCATGCGTGAGGATTGGGAAGGATGGAAGCTTGTGCCAGCAGACCCTGTGATTAGCCCAGGGACTAAAATTACAGACTCTAAGACTTTCTAACTTTTGGCCATAAACATTTTTCAAATATATACAAAAGTATAAGGAGTAAATTATTAATGTCCATGTAGACTTGTCCTGGCCTTATCAAATCGTAGCATCTCCCCCAAATTTACTTCTCTCTCTTTTTTTTTTTGGTTGATAAAACATTATGGATTTAGTTGAAGCTTCTTATGTAGCCCTCCCTGACCTCACACCCATTCCCCACCCTGCATTCCCAAAAGTTAATGATCCTCTGGAATTTTATATTTATCATCCCCTATAGGTTTTTATGCCATTACTCTGCATACCGCGTGTGTGTATTTGTAAGAATATAAAGTAGTCTTCGCTTGCTTCCAGATTTCGTATAAATTCTATCATATGGTGTACATCTTCTTGCATCTTGCTTTTATTCATGCAATATTTTGTTTTGGAGATTTATCCATGTTGACACATGATGGTTTATTTACTTGTTGTATAGTATTTCATTGCCTTCATATTTACATCAAGTAAGTTGTCCATTCTCCTGTTGATGAACATGTTTGCAAATGTTTCTGATCACAAGTAGTAACTGCAGCGAACATCCCTGTACATGTTTCCTTGTGCACACTTGCAACAGCTTCTCTGCACTAGGGTTTCTCACACTTAAAATGATACAAATGCATTTTGTACTGCAACTTTTGCATGTACACACACACACATCCCACAAATGAAAGTTTATTGAAACAATACTTCTAGATCCATAAAGAACTCTGATATCTATTATATTCTGATCTGTTCATTTCTTTTAATATTGTATTTCTTTTAAATTAAAAAAATGCTGGTTGTGATTCACTATGGGCCACCACATGCAGTTTTAAAAACATGATTTTGTGGTATATTACCAACAAGCAAGAATTTTGGTCATCTTGGTTTTACTATTCATAAATTATTTTCCTAAGTGGCATGCTCTTTTCTTAAAAAAAGTTTTTGGGCGTTTTGCTTTAGGTATAAAGCTTTAGGTATCTGCTTTAAATGATAATACTTGTATTTAAAACAAATTCCAATTTGATATTCTCTGATGTCTTATTGAAATTTTAATTTGTCTACACACTGAGATATCTGGACTTATTTCTATATTTTTTTGTTTTGTGTTTTTATCTTCCTTTCCCCTTGCTTCTTTTATCTTTTTTCCTTCATGCCTTCTGTTGATTGATAAATTTTCTATATTCCTACTATCAACTTCTTAGATTTTCTCTGCTGGTTTGGAAGATAAAGATTGTAGTACTATTCTCTTATTGATAGTTTCCCCTACCCTTTAAAAAATTCGCACTTCACTATAAATACTTATAAGTTCAAGTTAAGTAGTTTTATCATTCTCCTGGATGCGGACCTAGCACCCTTTATCCATTGAACATAACGTTTGCATAGCAGATTGTTATTGTTGTCTAAAGTTTAGCTTTATTCATTCTTTAAACATATAACAAGTTGTAAACTTTTATGTCAATAGTTAAATTTATTAATTTCAATAATTTTCTGTTCTCAAATCTTATTTCTTGGATTCCATGTTTACCCTCTGAATTCACTTTTCTTCTTGTTGAAGTACATCCTTTTGCATATCTTTTAGTGAGGATATATAGGTAACATACTTTGTCTTTTTGCAATGAAAAATTGCCTTTATTTTGTCAGTACTGAACAGTATTTTAAGAGGGTCTATAATTCTAGGTTGACATTTATTTTTCCTTAGCATTTCAAAGACATAACTCCATTGTCATCTGTCCTCTTTGCTGGTGGTGGGAAGTCTACAGTCATTTGAAATGTCAGTTTTTAATTTTTAAGACAGTCTGGCTTTTCTGTCTGGAAGCTCTTAAGCTTTTTCTCCCTTTTCTCCCCCTTTTCTTCCTGATGGTCTGCAGGTTCACCAGGAGTGTCAGATGTGGATTTTTATTTCTTTCTCCTGCTTAGTAGTCAGAGAATAGTCTTGATTTGGTGACTCTTGCATTATTTAATTTTGGAAAATTCTTGGTTTTCTATTCTCTTCTGGAAGATTTCTCATTCTATTAGAGATCTTTCATTCCATTCTCTGTTTCTTAATTGCCTTTTAATGTATATTTTCCCTGTGATATATTCTGAGTGGATTTCTTAATACAAGTTTTCATATATGAATCAACCTTTTGAATATCCATGCTAGTGTTTGTTCCATTATTTGAGATTTAAATTTAATGATATCTCTCATTTATGTGGTTTTAAATTGAGACCTCTTCATTTCCATTCAGTTTCTGTAGTTTCATAATTTCTTGCCCTTTTAAAATAGAAACTATGACTTAATAGTCTGAGTTTTCTAAACATCATTCCTTCAAAATCTTTGTCAGACTCTTTTATAAAATTAATTTAATCTGGGATGGATTTATGTTCCAATGGGTGATTCTGTTGACTGTTTTTCTTAGCATTAGATTTCTTCCTGTGTTTTGAAATTTTAGTGTACTGGCTAAATATTGGTGATTTCATTTCTCTCTCTGTCTGTCTCCCTTTTTCCTGTACACATCTATCATAGCCAGTGGTTAAACCATTTATGACTCTTGTTCTGAAGGGACATTAGTGATAGCCCAGATCCAGTCACCAAGCCATGAACTACTGAATTCAATTTTGATGGAGAGAATGTGCCTGGGTCTTCTAGCCACCCTAGGCCTACAGTTTGTTAAAAGCTTGGCCATGGGAAGCTAGGGGACAGGGAAATCTCCCTGCCAAGCTCCTGGCCTAAAGCAGTAAACATTCATTTATTCCTTTGTCTAGGTGGCCAACTTCCTGGCCACAATTCTTTGTATCCAGACTCAGAATCCAGCAGGCTGTGGCTTTAGCCCCACTATTATTTTCTATTTCTATTATATTTCTGGTCCATAGAGCCTTTTATCTTGTTATTGAGCCAACCTCTGCCTTTTTTTTTTTTACTTTCTATTCTTTTATATTTTATCTCTCATTGCTAAATGCTTGGAGCAGAGAGTGCTACAAAGTGGACATTCCTTGTACATGCTTAATGGTCTCTGTTCCCCCTTCTTCAAGGTCAGTTTTACAAAAGAGCTTCTAATATCCTTTCTTTTTTCTCCTATCACATTTAAGAATCAGATCTATTTTCAAATTAGTTCTTTACACTTTAATCTCATGCTCATTTCTTTATGCAGATATCTGGTGTGGGCTATATGCCACTCCTGAATGGTCTGGCCTGAGACTCTCAGGGTTCTATCGACTCCTGTAGGTTGGTTTAGACTTGCGAGCTCTGGAGTTGAACCTCCATCTGTAACCATTACATGGCTGTAAGATCTTGGGTAAGTTACAGGAATAACATGATTTAGATTCCTCATGTGTAAAATAGAGATACTAATTAAACTGATCTCAAGAGTTTATTAAAAGGATTAAATGAGATAATGCCTATAAAGTGTTTAGTTATTTCTTGACATGATAAGCACTCAATACATGATGAATGCAATAATTATTCTTACATTTACAGATAACTCTGGACAAAATTATCAGAATGGGAAGGCTGCTGGAGAATTATTCTGAATAAAATAAATTATTCTGAATAAAAACAGGGGACACTAATGGGCCATCGTGAGGGCACCAATAGAGTGAGAAAAATTCAGGAACGAGACCAGCAAGTAAAAAAGGGTGTCCTTTGATGCATTTGTATCTGAAATCTGTTATGGCTGTTAATAACTCTCCTAAAGTGAATGGCTCTTTTATCTACCAAATATCACAGCTAATAGGAAGAAGATGACTTTCTTATTTTATTGAACCAAAACCTGAAGCTTAAATCCAGTGGCGGGTAGGGTACACTGAAAAGAGCCCTGTTCTTGGGAAAGGAAGCTCTGAGTTTGCTCTTGGCTCTGCCTCCCTGGATTAGTTGTGCCGTTTCTTAAAGCTTCGGTTTCCTCATCTGTAAAATGCAAAATGGTAATTCTGCTTCTTAGGCTTGTACTGAGGATGAAGTGAAATAACGGATGTGTAATTAATGATGCATCACAGGTACTCAGTGATTTTTTTAAAAAGAGAAGGCCAAAGGGATTTTATGACAAATGCTAAAACACTGTCTCCCTAGATCTCAACCTCAGTCCACAGTTGTATAATTCTTCCTGGCCGGCTGGCTCCCCTCCACTCTTCTCTACCTTCACCGTTTCTGCAGGCAGGAAGCAGTAAAGGAACAGACTTTAGGAATTAGTAAAGATGTCCTGTGGCAAAGGTGGTGAAGCCCCGTCGCACACCTGTGTGGTGGATGCTGCTCTGAGGAGCAATGGCTTTTTGAACTGTATACGGTTTTTGTTTTTAGAAGTGAGAATGATCCATTCTTAAGACTTAAAGTTTGAGTGCTAGAGGCTGGGACATGTGGCTAATCCTACTTTCTCCCTCTTTGTTTTTTTTCTCTCTACCAATGTCAAACTCTCTTTGGGGGCTCTTCAATACTGTTTCTTTCTGGATTATTTCTCACCCCTTCCCATAGACTACTCAGCTTTCTCTTTCAAGGCTCCTCTTTCATTTACTTTGCATTGAGGAGTTAACACAGTGGGTAGGGAAAAGGGATAGACTGCGTTGTTCCTAGAAGCAGCCAGAAAGGGGACTCTTTCAAAGCCACTGAGAAGGGAGACTGTTAAGTTTTTGTACAATTTTTTTTTCCCTTTCCACTTCACTCTTGATTCAAATGTGTACTCACTGCATGTTTAAATTAGTTATTTCCAATGGGGGTTTTGTGATTCTAATTCAGCTCTAATCCTTGCTCTAAACTTTTCAGATTTTTCAACATAAATTCTTGCTAACTGTGAAAAGAATATGCTATGTGTCATTTTTAGCATGGATTCTAGGGAAAGTGCATCAGAGAGTATCAACACTGTTCAAACTTTGGGCACCATTTTAAAAGAGGGTGATTGAAGAACACTGTTGTAGAGACCAAGACATTTACACCTATTCATTCAAGAGAGAAACTGTCAAAGTAAGTGGTTTCCCAAGAAAACTGGCTGCACATCAGAATATTTTGGGAACTTGTTTAGCTTCAGATTCCTTGTCCCTACTCCAGGTTTACTGTATCAGAATTTCTGGAGGTGGTACCTGATAATCTGGATTTCTAGCACGGGGCACTGAGCAGGGCACAGGTGATTCCTATTCAGCCTGCAGTTGGGAAATAGTAGAGTAAATGACCACGTGACCCTCACATCTGCCATAGAGTTACATTAAGTTG
Source organism: Aotus nancymaae (assembly GCF_030222135.1). Taxonomy (NCBI): domain Eukaryota; kingdom Metazoa; phylum Chordata; class Mammalia; order Primates; family Aotidae; genus Aotus; species Aotus nancymaae. The sequence goes on along the minus strand of NW_026988523.1, from coordinate 10,192,584 downwards.
AGAATCTCACAGAATCTTGAATTTCTGTTAACATTTTGAAACCTGGTAGTCTTTGCCCTCTTTCATTTTTCCCAAGGGAGGACTGAGTTGGCTCATCTGATAGCTTGACATCTCTCTGAAAGACAAAGATCTTAATTTTTAAACATCACCTTTAAGCCAAAAACAAACAAAAACAAGCCAAAACCAATGCATCTAAAGCTAGGCAAATCATGAGTAGAACTGGACTCTCGCCCCAGTAAAGTGGGGAGAAGACGATTGTTTGTTGAGGGCAGAGAAATGTACGATTAATTTATTTCACATATTAGAGCAGTTGTTAACTTGGCGGAATATTAGAGCCACTCTCCAGAGCAATTAAGTCAGCATCGCCGGGGGCAGGACCCAGGTGTTGGTAATTTTTTAAAGAGCATCCCCATGTGACTCTAATATGTAACTGGCTTGAGAACCGCCACGGCATTAGCAGCAAAGACCTGCTCCCAGGGGAAAAGATAGGCAGGCAGGTTTTTAAGCAACACAAGTGAATCTCCCTGGCTGAGAATAGCAGCTCCTTTCTCATTTAAACAATCAAGCTGGGTGGCTTATTCTTTGGAGTCTCTGAGGAGGCTGAGCACGGACGGAGAGGGAGAAGGAATGAGACAGAACGGGATTTGCACTTTCATTTGGGAGAAAACTAGAAATGCCGGGTGGGCCCTTTATAAGGTCCTAAAATGTGTCCCTGTCCTCATTCCCACGCTCACCCTCCAAACTACTAGAGTTAATGACTCTTCACTTTAACCCTAACCTCAAATAATCAAGAACAGGACAACAATATTTATCATGACAGTACTGTGGAGCTTTTACAGTGAGGCTGACCTGTGGAGCAGGCAGACTGCAGGGAATCTTATTCTTACCTTTCAGGAAAGAAATAGGAAAGTTAAAGTGTGGGAGAATAGGTGAGGAATGAGGCTGAGCTTCCTCTGTCTTCCCCGGTCCTCAAACTCCTGCAGCATTTCTGGATTACAACAGCGAATCCAACTCTTTAGAGCATGAAGACCCCAATTTAACGTCACAACTTTTGTGGCCTCTCACACTGTAGTCATCTTATAATGACAAAATCTACTGTAGATACACCAAACTGTTATATGCATTTAAATTATGCTATACGCTTGTGCAAATCAGATTTTCAGATTATTCAGAGACCTCTTAGAATAATCCCAGGTGTTTTTGGCCCTCCTTCTGTTCCTTCCTCCCTCCCTCTGCCTATCCCTCCCTTGCTTCTTCCCCCCCACTCCCAGATACCTTCCTTTTTTTTTTTTTTTCAAACTTAAAAAGAAATCTTCATAGTCAGGAGTTGTGCTGAGGTAAGGTATGCTGTCAAGCTTAATGAGTCCGAGATCCAGAAGATGCCACATTATCCATATTGAGGAAAAACTATATTCTAATCTTATCTTGGTGTCAAACCATCTCTCCGCTATTGACTAGGAATTTAGCTTTAGGAAACATCATTTCTGTCAAGTGTCCTCTTCCATAGGAACTGAAGTCAGGGATCACACCACAAGTCTTAGCAAGAATATATGTGCTGAGTTCTCTGCCCTTGCTTCTGTGCAGTTCTCCACTGATGCCAGCTCTATTCACCCATTTTAGCTGCCAATCCTATTCTTCAGGAGGAAGCAGAAATGACTTTCTACCTCCACCTCCTTTTCTTGACTCAGCACAAGTCTCAGCTTACAGAGGATGAGTAATTCTCAATCAGAGCAGCAGCACTGAGGAGAAGACCTTGGGGAGGTGTCCGCAGCACCCTCGTTTCCATTACCTCCATCTAAGCTGCAGCAAAGCAAAGCGGTGTGCCTGTTCTGCCAATGCAACTTCAGTCTCGTTGTCTAAGTTGAAACAAGTTATTTGGCCTCCACGCCCTTACCATATGGACATTTGGGAGTTTCTCCTTCCCTTTTCCCTCTATCTTCTCTCTCATGAACTCCACCGTATGAAGTCTGTGGCATACAGTTTTGTTCTTATTGAACACTGCCTGCTGTTGTATTATGTCTTCTGCATATTGAGGGCAGAGGGCACATCCTCACCACTTTTTTATAAGGCCCAGTGCCCCGTGCAGGAGGTAAGCAGTGCGTGCTTACTGATGGAATGGGCTCCCCTCCACTGCTCTGCCTTCTCCATTTCTCCTTTCCACCATTTGTTTCAGGCCTGCAACAGCAGTCTGCTGGGAAAATGCTCATTTCTAGCAATGCTATTTCAACCCAAGTCAGAGAGGAGTGCTTTGACTTGAACGTAAAGACCTAGCTGAGGGGAAAACTTGACCAAGAAAACGTTAACAACCGGCTGAGCCACTGTCCCCAACACGGTTTTGTGATCACAGGAGGGCTCCTGTTGGGGGCCCTTGGATCTGCAGAAATTATGTGTTCCTTTTTGAAGCCACTGTGGGAATGAGGGTGAGTTGAGGAAGTACTATGGGTTTGGGGAAGGCTGGCTCTTTAAAGACTGTGAAAAGCCTATCAGAAGTGCCCAGAAGCACTGAAGGCTGAATCAAACTGGAGTTCCCCAAGTATGTCTCAGAAAGAAAGGCTGTGCTAGCAGGATTGGAGAGGGAGCAAAGATGCTAATGAAGCGTGAACTGGCTGCTTTCAGCAGAGCCTTCCGGGCACCACGCCACCTTCTCACTTTCTTTCCTACCCATTTATTTATTTATATTCTTAATTAATGGAAATTTCAACTCCCATTAGATCAGGAGGAGTCGGTAACAAACAGCTAGAGCATTAGGCAGGCAGGGCCACTGGGGAAGGGCACAGGCTCCTCTTTCTGCTCCCGGATTCCAGTCACATGGCTCAGGCATGGGGAGAGAAAATCCAAATGTCGGTTCTATGTAAGAGAGCTGGGACGCTTCGACGGTGGACCACCGACCTCCATGGTATCAATGAGATATTCATCGTGCTGGAATTAGGCAGTCTAGGTTTAAATCCCATCTGGCTGTGCAACCCTGGGCAAGCTGAGCTACTTTTCTGTGTCTTAGTCTCCCCTACTAAAGAAGGTAAAGTACCCACCTCAGGGGTGGTCGTGGGTCTTAGATGAGGTACTGTAAGTGAAGCACCTGGTACAGCACCTGGTCCACAGTGCATGCTCACTGGATGTTAGCTACTCTCACCGTCATCAGGAACCCACGTGCACATATCAACACTGCTCCTCCCTCAAGTGTCTCAAGCAGCCCAGAGAAAGCTTCCAGGGAGCAGGGCTGGTGAGCGTCCTCCTTCAGGGATACCCTGGGCACGCTATTGCTCTGTGATCTGGCATCTGAGTTGTGGTTTGGGGTCCTGTGGGGCTTTTAAATCCATGGTCTCGAATGTCCAAGCCTCTTGGAATCACTTATGAAACCTGAAAATCTCTGCTTGGCCATAATCCAGGACTTGGACATTAACATAGAATTTAGATACAGCCAAAGAGCCATTGATGAGCCAAGACATAGTAGAGTGATAAGAGCTGTAAGAAGTAACCAATGTCACATAGCTAGAGAAAAGCTCCCCAGCTCAGATCTAAAGGAAGGCTTTAGGGGGCTCCCAGACCATGAGGCCAAGCCCCATGGAAGGTGGGGCCAGGAGAGAGTGGGACTGGAGGTTCACGCTGAGGTTGCAACTTCTGGGTTTGGCTCCAGACTCCACAGCTTACTGGCTATAGAATCTAGGACAAAGCTCATAACCTTTCTAAACCTAAGTTTCCTGACATGAAAAATCAGGAAGATAATAACAGTGTTCTCCCCACAGAGTTGAAAAGAGGATGACATGAGAAAATTTATGAAGTGATTAATAGAATGTCTGCAAGTTCTCAGGAACTGTTAGTTGTTATGATTAGATCTGCTTTATTTTGTATATTGAATGCCTGCCACAGTGCCTGCTTCTAATAAGGGCTCAAGAAATATTTGTTAAAGGATCAAATGGAGACTATGAGACATGTGACAAACCACTAACCTTTTGGGACTTGGTATCCCTGATGGAGTGGGAGTCTACCAGTTGGCCTTGCATGGCGTTTCCAGATCACAGTGTTGGGATTCTGGGCCAGGTTCACTGATGCCTTCTGGGCCTGTTCCGCTGGGCCTGAGGGTGATATGCTGTTTCACCTGAAAGAAGAAACTTCCCTCCCTCTTTCTTGAGAACCACCATGTATTGACAAAGAATTAAGGTCTTGGGTGGTATTCAAGAGAAAAATTTAAAATGCTGTGTCTGAAACTTTTTGGGTGAAAAGTATCCACTGGCTATCTTGGATATGCTGTTAGACTCTGTTTCTAAAGAGAAGGGCTGACTTGAAAGGTGAGCAAGGCAGTCGTTTGCATTAAGAAATATTAACTGGAGCACAAGTGGGAGAGTATTGTTAACCCACCTGGTAAATCCATGCTCGCCGTCACATTGAGTAATCCACATCGAGGCTCACTGGATTCAAATGCCAGCTAACCTCGGGTAGGACACGGTAGAAATAGGAAAGGTCCCTGGAAGGGCAAAGCAAATGGATATGGGGGAAGAGGTGATTCCTGTATCAAGAAAGATGAAGTATTTCATTCTGAAAAAGGCAGAGGAGAGGGGTGAGCACTCTCTGAGGTGCTGAGTATAATGAATGGGGAGCTGCAAGCCAATTGCAGGCTCCCACTTGCCCTTGCCCCTAATGGAGAGAGAGGAGAGACAGGCAGCACTCGACAAAATTAAAAGGGAACAAATTTAGAACTGATGAAAGAAAATGCTTTCCACACAATGCATAATTAACCTATGAAGGAACCTAACCTGCTTGCTATTAACTTAGGCAAGTGGTTAGCTGGGCTTTCAGACGGTTGCAAGAGAAATAGGCACTATGGCTGTCACCCTGGTTAAGGCTGCAGTTTCTGGGGTAATCCATCCTCTGCTGTAAGACATAAAATGATAGCAAAATTGAGAAAAGGCACATCCCCTGGGATGCAAAAAAAAAAAAAAAAAAAAAAAAAATAGAGATGAGTTTGGGCATTTAGACAGAGAGGATGTCAGCACTGGAAAAGGCCTATAGAAATGAACCAGGCAAGCTCTGAGACTTGTCTGAGGTCGCACAGCCACTTAGTGAATGAGCCCAGAATCTGAGATTCCTGGCTCTTCAGCCAGGGCCATTTCCATTACATGTGGCCCCAAGGAGGTTTTGAAGGGTTGCATTGAGTGCTGACTCTTGTTTCTGCCTTGCCTTTCATTCTCTTCTGTGCTTGCTGCAGAGTTAGTGGGCAGTTGCCTCCTATTGAAGGCTACGGTTGGCATCTAGTCCCAGGAAAACATCAGGACAGGTTGGTCTGGGGAGCTGTCATGTGTGTTAGTTCTGGGAAGCAATTCCATCCCATTTTACATGCATGTGATCTCAAGTCTACCACAAAGAACATATCAACAGTATAGAATAGAATAGGAGAAACTTGTTCTGTGGCGTAGAAGTTAGGATTACTGGATTCAAATGTCATCTCACCACTTCTTAGGTGCATGACCTTGGGTACCTTGATCTCTCTGAATCTCTGTCTCATTATCTTACTACTACCTTCTTCATAGACATGTGAGGGTCAAATGAGAATACGGAAAAGAATTTAGAATGCAGTGGTACACAGCAAACATTAAAAAACTGGCAGCTAAAATTATTATTAGGACTGCAATTAGCATGAACTGGACCTATTGGGAGAAACTCTTGCTTTAATATTTTAGATCTATCTATCTAGATATTACCTATCCATTTATCTATCATCTTATTCTTTTATCCTCTCATTCACTCAACAAATAGTTTTGAACACCTAGTATGCACTATGGTAGGTCTGGGACATACAATGATGAATAAAATATTTTCCTGCCCTCCTAGAGTTAACAATTAAGTGAAGACAATCATGCAAAAAGAAAAAAAAATCCTGTAATGCAATGTGACACACAGGCTGCATTAGAGGTAGGCATCTAAAAGGTATTGTGGACTCACAGAAAAAGCTCTGGTTCATCAAGCAAATGTTATTAAGCACTAGCTATGGGCAAAGCACTGTGATAGGCATTCATCAAGTTACTTGTCAAGTAAATCCAACCCTTAGGAACAGTGACATCTTGGAAGGGCATTTTATACTTATTGGGAATCCCAGAAAACATTCCCAGAATCTGAGCTTGCACTGACAAGGTAATCAAACATAGCTCCAAGTGAGCACTATTTATTACCAGAGAACATTTTGAATCACTCAAAAGTGGTTTAGAATGGCTTTTGTTGTCTTGGTGAAAGATGCTGGTCAAGGAGCTTCAGAAAACGATCAAGAAAGACCCTGGAAGACATCCAGGGCTTGTCTAAGAATTCTGTAGACTCCGGGCTCTAGGCTCTCTTACTTTGGGGACTTATCCTAGATCCTCACAAACATAACAAGCATATGGTGTGATATAAATGCTTCCACATTCCCCAGTAAATTTATCTCTTTTTGTTGCTGTAGAGTTTGAAATTATTTTCTAATTTTGATGTTAAAATTATTTATAATGGGTGGTTTTTGACGAGTACATTTAAACTCAAGAATTCTCCTGGGATCAGACAATCTCAAATTTTTTGGGAGGGTGAATACTAAATTGAACAATTAATAAAGTTAACATAATGTTACATTTGTGGATGTTCAGCTAAACACCTAATTTTAATTTTACACTTGTTTCATATTTGGAACCAATTTATTTTGTTTTGCTTTGTTTTTCGGGCCCACGACATTTCCATAGGCCTTTGGAAAGCTTTCAGGCTGGAAGTCTCCTGCCTCTGTTTGGAAGAGCCCTGGTGGAAGCAAGCCTTTCTGCTCAGGCCAGCATCCATCCCTTGCCTCCACCAGAGAACCTCTTCAGATGTCCCCAAATCATAAGTCATCAGCTTCAAGTTCCAGAACCATCATAGATATTTTATTTTTATTATTTATTTATTTATTTTTGAGATGGGGTCTTACTCTGTTGCCAGGCTGGAGTGCAGTGGTGCAATCTCGGCTCACTGCAACCTCTGCCTCCCGGGTTCAAGTGATTCTTCTGCCTCAGCCTCCTGAGTAGCTGGGACTGCAGGTGCCCACCACCACGCCCAGCTAATTTTTGTATTTTTAGTAGAGACAGGGGTTCACCATGTTGGCCAGGATGATCTTGATCTCTTGACCTCGTGATCTGCCTCCCTCGGCCTCCCAAAGTGCTGGATTACAGGCGTGAGCCACCATGTCCAACCCATCACAGATATTTTAAAAACCAAGATAAAGAAGCAAGAGTGCGAGTAGGAATAAATACTTCCAGTAGTAAAAGTGAAACAAATCAATATCACTTCGCAGTGTCCAGAGATGCTTAATAGGCAAAGATCACTGCCAGGTTATAAAAAATGTCTTTAGCAGGCAGGGAGGACAAATTTAAGCTTTAGGAGTGAATATCACAACTGCTCTTTTCATCGCAGAATGATGTAAATTTTCAAAGCATTAGATAATGAATATAAGTCTGTATCCACAGGATTTGACTCTGAAAGTGTTGGTTTTGCTTCCTGGGACAAGATGGTGTGAGCTGCTCAGGGTGACGGGGACTTCCAGCTGTGGGTGGAGGGGCCTCCTTAGGCTCGTTCATTGGCTTCCATCAGCTCCTACAAGGCATCATGTCATGAACCATCACCTGATTAGATTAGGATAGAGCTCCTGCTGTCAGCCTTGCCTATCTTTCCACGCTCCTTTTCAAACTCTTTTCCAGGCATTTCCCTCTCAGATCTTCTGGTCAGGGCTTCCTAGGTTACTTGGGCCTTCCCTGGATGTGTCCTGTACATTCCTGCCCACATCCTTCTGCACAGGTCTCTCCACCCGCCTGGTGTGTTCCTCTCCCCAGCTTTGTACACATGATTTGTTCCTCAGGGCCCAGCTCAAAGGTCATTTGAACCCTCACCTTCCTGGAATAACTAATTTATTCTTAATCGTTGATCCTACATGGCCTTATGTGTCCCTTAATTATGGCACTTACCACATTCTGTCATAGTTTCTACAATGATAATAATTAATCCATCGGTGAAGCCCATCAGCACTACCCTCAAAACATATCCCAAATTCAACCACTTCGCATCGCTTCTGCCTTTACCACTCCAGTGCAAACCACTGTCGTTTCTCATCATGATTACTGGGATCACCTCTGAGCTGGTCTCCTTGCCTCCATGCTTGCCTTCCACAAAGGGGCTGGCATAGTTCTTACAAAGCATGAATTCAATTGAGTCACTCCTCTGCTCACCTTTGGTGCTTTCCATGTGTATTAGCTCAGGCTCTCCAGAGAAACAGAACCAAACAGAAACAGAACAGTACACACACACACAGATACACACACACACATCTCTCTATATCTCTCTATATATCGTCTATATCTATCTATAGGTATATAAAATAAGACATTGGCTCATAAAATTATGGGGGCTGGTGAGTCCAAAATCCTCAGCATGGGCTCGCAGCCTGAGGACCCAGCAGAGCTGATAGTGCAGGGGAAGTTTGAAAACACTAGGCTGGACCATTTCCTCTTGATCCGTGAGGCTGGTCTTTTCGTTCTATTCAGGCCTTCAATTGATTGGATAAGGCCCACCACATTAAGGAGGGCAATCTGCTTACTGAAAGTTCACTGATTTAAATATTAATCCAAAACACCTTCCATGTTGACAAATAAAATTAACCACCCCACCCCTGTCAACTTGGAACGCATACACATCTCCTTAATTCATGCTTAATCTCCAAATAAAGACAATAATGAAGTCATATTTCTACTGAACATTAAACAACTATCCTGCCTACAATAAAAAACACACTAACGCTTTTCTCAGAAGAGGATTCAAAGTCCTAGGATGGATCGTAGGGGATCTCCTGTACTGAAGTATGAAATGGTGAGGCAACTTGCCCGAGTCATCCTGTAAGTGCAAGAGCCCAGACAGTCTGGCTCCACAGCCTCCCTTTAATGATGTCTGTTCCCTGACCCGGTTGTGATCTCTGTAAGGATGGCAATGGTGACGTGTCCCTCTTTATTTCCCCAGTTCCTTGCACAAGGTTGGCATTAACTAAATGTTAATGAATAGAAAGCATCCCACCTTGTTCATCTCCCAGGTGCTACTGTGGGGACTTCCCGAGGGCTCAAAGGCCAGAACTCCTAGTGGGTGACGTCGTACTTTGCCTCTCAGTACAGATCACGGGGGAAAGAATTCCGACTTTGTCATGAAACAAACTTAGGCTCTTTATTTACTGCGTGCTGTGTGAACTTGGGCCTCAGTCTTTCCATCTGCAAAATGAAGATAAGAGTAATGTCTGCTTCCAAGTATTATCTTTACGGTTAACTAAAATAATGTATGTAAATCATTTAGTTCTGAGACTTGAACACTCTAATTGCTCAAAAAATGGTAGCTGTTATTATTTGCTGACCTCGTTCTGAACTTCTGCAGCATATAGCTTGTTATTTGCACTTGGTCTATCACTTCTCAAATTCACAGTGTGTCATTTACCTCATGATGAGCCTCTGGGAACATGGGGTTAGGGAGAGACTACGCCTTGTACTTCTGTGTTGCTGCACAGGACTGAGACCAGAGCTTTGTGCATCGTGGTTGTTCAGTACGTAAGTGAATCAATTTCTTCCTGCAGTTCGACAAGAGAAGTTTGTGTCACCAGATCTCCACGATGATTTCATGGAAGTCTGAGGTGTGTTTCAGATGACGGACATGGGAATTTTTGTCTACACCAACATTCTAGGGAATCGTGGGTTGGTTGACAGTGGTTTGGGTGGACCAAAACCTGAATAAAAATGTATACCTCAGCACCTGAACCTATGATCATATTTCTTCAAGCTCCTGCCACTCATTTATTTTTTTTCCCCGTAAGAATCATAGTAGTGCAGATGTCAAACAAAAATGCTGAAAAATTCTGCTTTGACCTGGATTCCCAAACATTTGGAATATAAGCCAAAGCACCCAGAATTCCAAAGGAATTAGACTATAATGCAAGTGGAGTGATCTGGTAAGGGAATAGGGAGTAACGGGAGGGAAATACTAAAGAAGATAGAGGAGAAAACACTTGAGCAGAGATCTGAATGACATGAGAAACCGAGCTGTGCCAGTCTAGGGGGGGAAGGAGCAACCCAGGCAGAAGGAATAACAGATGCAAACGCCCTGAGGCATTCAAGAGAAACAGCAAAGAGGTCAGGGTGATAGGAGCCTAGTAAGGAAAGGAAGGGTGGCTGGAGATGGGGGAGGTGAAGAATTAGGAAGCTAGATCATCTAGAGCTTCCCAGGCTGGGGGAAAGGCATGAATTGTACTGTGAGTGATTTGGGAAGCTTCTGGAGAGTTCTGAGCAGAGGAAAAACAGGGTATGATTTATATGCTTTGCTTTTCTAACAGATTTTCTTTGTGGAATGTAGCTTGCAAGGGGAGAAGAATGAAAGCAGGGAGGCCAGTTAGGAAGCTACTACATAATTTGGGTAAGAGGCTGTAGTGGCTTGGTGGAGGTGGAGGTGGTGAGAAGTGGTTTATTTTGAAACATATTTGAAGGTAGATGCCACAGGATTTTTGGATGGGTTTGAAGTGTTTGAAGTAGTATAAAGATACAGGATAAATAGAGAAGGCTTTGTCCTTTTTTCCGGAGCACCAAATTGAATGATTCAACTCAATGAAATGAGGGGGACTTGGAGAGGAAAAAGCTTTGGGCAGCTGTGGAAATCATTCAATGTTGGATGTGTTAAATTTAGATATCCCAGTGGAGATATTGAATAGGAAGTTGGATAGAGAAGCCTGAAGATTGAGTCGGGGATGGGGGCGGTGGGCAGAGCTAATGATACAGATACTTTGGAATCAGCAGCAAACAGTGGTATTTAAAGCCATAGAAGTGGATGGGATTATCTAGGGAGTAGGAGAGAGGAAGAAAAGAGACAGAACTTCTGTCCTGGGGCACACCAACGTTTAGAGTTTTGGAAGAGGAGGTGCTGTTGGAGGAGACTGAGAAGTGGCAGTGATGTTGGAAGTAAATAAGAATTTCATGTTTCTGAAGTCAAGTTAAAAGTCCATTTTAAAGAGGGAGTGATCACCTGTATCAGATGTCTCCAGGAGGCCAAGGAAGGTGAGCACTAAGAATTTACTATTGGGATGAATGCAAGAGTTTTCACAGAAGCACTGTTTATTTTTAGGGAAATATTGGAAGCATCCCCAAATGTCTATCAACAAGAGAATGGGTAAATTATACTGTGTTTATACAATGGAATTCTGTTCAGCTGAGAAAATGAATGAGCTGGAGTAACATGGGTGAATCCCATAGACATGATAGTAAATGAAAAGTTGAAGAATATATGCAGTTGAATACCATTTATAAAGTCTTAAAGCATGCAAAACAAACCTATATTGTTCAGAGGAATCTACTTAGTAAAAATATAAAGGAGTGCATGGGAATGAAAAGGGTGAAACTCAGGATTCTAGTTATTTCAAGAGTGGGGGGAGGCGAGGCAATCTGAGAATAATACACAGAGACATTCAGTGATATTGATAATACTTTTGCTTTTTAAGCCTGGTGGTAGCACAAAGATAATACGGGGTCATTTATACTTTTTAATACTCTATTGCCTGAGAAATTCTAAATACAAAAGAAAGACAATTACTGAATTTGTTGATATGAAAGTCACATCTGTGACTTAGACAAAAGCAATTTCAGTGAAATATTTACTGGGCACACAGATTAATTGACGTGGGTTCAAGAAAGAAAGGGATGGAGGAAAGTGAAGATGATAAATAAAGAAAACTCTTTAGAGATGTTCCGGTATAAGCGGGGAGGAAAATGGAGTGATAGTTGGAGGGCTACATGAGGCAAGGTTTTATTGAAAGTGACTCCAAACGTAAAGTTTGCCAAGGTCAAGTAATGTATGAAATTAAAATATAGTTTTTGTTTAATTAATTATCCTTAGCAGATAATCTAAATTCCCTGGTTTCCCTTTGGTGTTTTGACATTTGGCTTTTGCTAATATTCATTAGCATCTTACCCAGGGGAGAAAGAACTCAAATCTGTCTCATTGGATTTTGGTGAAAATATTTAGTAAAGGTTTCAGTTGGGGAAAAGTTGAAAATCACTTATTTAAATGACATTTGGGACTATTTGTGTATTAATAATGATAGAACATTGAATAAAAACATTACACAAAATGTGTAAGTTATTTCAGATGCTTCAGAGTATATGGTTTCTGGAGTGAGGGAGGTTGTTCAAAATGATATGTAAAAGCCATTGATATCCATAACTTTCAAGAAAACTTCTCAAAGAAGGTAGATTAGAGGAGGCTTTTCATGTGACTGTTATTTTGCGTATAAGATATATTACCATTAGGGAATGGGCATTGGGTTTTTGTTTTTGTTTTCTTTCCTAGTAACTGTTGGGGATTTATAAAGATCTTTTTACCTTATCTTCTGGAGTCCATTTAGACCATGGAAATACCTCCCCATTAGCAAGGTAAGAGTTATAACAAAACACATATGTTCTAAATACAACTTGCAATCTATTGTGTGCCAGACACTGTTCTAGACATTAGGAAAGATTTTATTAAACTTTTACAACCTCCGTGCAAAGTAGGTTTTATTATCCCGACTTTACAGATGTAGAAACTGAAGCAGAAAGGGGTTCCATAGGTGGTAAGTTCTAGAACTGGGATTGGAACACAGGACATATAATTCTTTTTCTTTGTTTTTGTTTTGAGATGGAGTTTTGCTCTTCTTGCCCAGGCTGGAGTGCAATGGTGCTATCTCAGCTCACTGCAACCTCCATCTCCCGGGTTCAAGTGATTCTTGGGCCTCAGCCTCCCGAGTAGCTGGGATTACAGGTACACGCCACCACACCTGGATAATTTTGTATTTTCAGTAGAGATGGGGTTTCTCCATGTTGGTCAGGCTGGTCTTGAACTGACCTCAAGTCATCTGCCCGCCTTGGCCTCACAAAGTGCTGGAATTACAGGTGTGAGCCACCGCGCCCAGCCCAGGACATATAATTCTAAAGCCATGGCTTTCTCTACTTTTCCATGCAACCTCTAAGAATGGCTGTAATTAGGTTCTTGACACAGAGTCACCTTAAACCCCACCCCTGGGGCTGCAGTTTCTGACAAAAAGGCCAGTCTTCTTGCTTCATGATATTTTGTGTTATCGTACACAAGACAATGTGGATAGGAGCACCCATCATGAGAACTGCAGTAGTGCATCAGTTAGAAGTTTTGAAGGGCTGCTATTAATTGGGAATAAAACTGGGACTGCACGTTTGGAGGGCTTTTACTTTGTAGAACATCCTGTGTTTCTAAAACATCCACAGTGACTGTTGTTGTTCTATATTATTTAAATGAGTAAGTGTCCTAGTTTCAGGAGAAAGGGATTTGTTTTTTTTTCACCAAATTTACTGCACATCTGTTTAAAGAATGTGGCAACAGTATGCATAAATCTCCAATCAAAATATTACAGCACTAGCCAATTTTATGATATTAAAAATGTATGGCCAGACCCAATGTGCTGAAAATATAAAATTACTGCATGGTGACTTCTCTGCTCTTCTTATACTGGACTGTTTAGCCCCAAATTAAGTCTTGTGCAAAAATATACCAGACAAAAAAGAAGTTAAACTTGGCTCTGAACAATTAAACTGGGGTTATAAAAGCATGTCTATATAATATGCCAACATTGCAAATATATTTTTATAGCAATAGAATTTTTGTAGTATCTTAAATAGATTTTGAGACATTCAAATTATATATGCCATTACAAATAATGATATTTTATGGTTATTGGATAACATCCTAATATAGAAAAATTTAAAAACTTCTTTAGTAGAAAATCTTCAGATGTTTTATGAGCAACCAGGAAACTCTATTTGGAGGATTTCTAGTGTAATTGGTACTTTGTGTTTTGGGGTAAGATCAGCACATCAATGAAGGTCCAGCTGGACTTCTATATAAGCAGGATGATACCTTCAGTTTTCAGAACAGAGGCATCGTCATTATCTTCTTTCATGGAATATCGCCACCACTATCACCACTATGGTGACATTGGAATGTATGACTACTTTCCAGTAACAAGTAACGATTAGGCATTATCTATACATCATTCACTTCTCCATGTAAGCCCTATGAGATGATCCGTATCAGCCCCATCTTTTAGATTGAGAACCTGAGGTTGGAAGGTTAATTAATTTTCTCTAGGTGATACAGCCAAGATCACTGTCCTTGGGGAGCTTGTATGTATGTAATATTTGACAATTCACAGCACTATCCCAGCTGTTTCATCTTGGATAGCTCTCACAACAGCGCTGGTGTAGAGGAGCCCCATGAGGTATGCCCCTCAGAAGAGCAGTGGCTTCTCAAGGTCACCAGTGTTGGGACCAGGCTTTGATTTACTGACTTGTGTTCACTACCAAACTGCACAGAAAGCTTCACTGTGAAACAAAAGCCCTTTATTGATTGGGCCTGCAATGGAACTCCAGGAGGGGATGTGGATGACAGAGATAAGGAGAAGGGGAGTGGAAGGGAATTCAGAGAAAAACACTTCATTTTTCTCGGAGATTTTCTCTGCCAGTCAGTCTCCATGGCTTTACCTCTGATTCTTAGGACGAGAGGCTTCAGGCAGTAACTCAAAATGTGGATTTCACACAAACCCTCTGTGAGATTTTGGGAATACCCAGAAGCTCTCTTTTAGGAATATAAATTTGGATCATGGTCCCAGAGGGTGTGTGGGTGAAGGGAAATCTTCCCTCTTGAGTAGTGTGGCTTCAGCTGAGTGGTACTGGCAGAGGGAGATGCAGGGTGGGGCTATGCACAGGAACTGGTTCTATCATTGCCAAGAGATGCAAGCACATGGGGGTGATCCGCAGGCGGGACTGGAGCAGCCGAGGAGACAGAGCCCTGGCTGCAACATGGGTGTGGGAGGTCCTGGGATTTCCCAGAAGTCACTGAAAAGACCTTGGTGAGGCATGACAGTAAGCTGGAGAAATGGGTGTTACAACTATAATTCCAGGAGAAATCTCTGATGCACTCCGTAAGACAGGCACAAATTCACGTTTGCAGGGTAGAGATTGGGATGGGTGCGGAAGGAGGAGGAAATCAAGGAAGAGAAATATATGGGCTATTGGAACTTGTCTGGGAAGTGAGGTCAGGTTGATCAGGGGATACTGAACACAGACAGGAGGAGAGTGAGGTAAGAACAGAGAAGTTAGTTGTGGGTTATTCTGGGATAAAATAATATAAATTTGCATCATGATTCCAGAGGCTATGTGAGTAAAGGGGAGTCTTCCCTTTTGAATCGTGTGGCTTCGGCTGAGTAGCAAGGGCAGAGGGAGACGTGGGATGGGGCTATGCATGGCGCTATCATCAGAAAGAGATACAAGGATATGATATAAGATAGATGTAGTTGTTTTGATAAGCAATAGGTATCACTTGAAGATTTGAGATCAGGTTAGTAGGGTGATCATGGCTCAGCTTTAAAAGATGAATTAGGAAGTGATGTCCTAGAATTTTTAGAGTGGGAAGAGTCTTGGAATATGAAGAAACTGGTCAGGAGTTGTTTTTCACAACACATGGGTACCTCATTTAGCCCAGGATAGAGACTTGTGAGAATGGAAATGCTAAATGAATTGGCTCCATAAAGACTCAATATAACATATCAGCAAAAACATGATTCAGTAATGGATTAGGGTGCATAAGATGCGTATGGGCTTAGGGGATGGAGTGAGAAAAGGTTAGAAAGGTCAATGGACTGGAAATCCCAGTGAGCAGGGAGAACTGGTATTATGGCTGTGATTGAGTGAGAATACCGGAATGATGGAATTTTGTGTGATTAGACATCTCACTCTTTGGAGGTGAAACCATTTCTGGTGAACACAAGGTCTGTGGGTGGAGAAGTTCTTTGCAGTTGAGAAAGTCAGAGTGTTTGGAACCCTCAGGATAGTGGCAGAACTTGGTGAGGAGCCCAAAGATATCAGCAAATGAGAAACGATGTCCATGAGGGCAGTAGGTGACATAGCTGCGGAGGGCTGAGCATGCTGCAGGGAAAGGAACTTGGGGTTGTTTCATAAGAGGGTGAAACAATGGTCTGGGAGCTGGAGGTAAGAGGATTTGGGGTCTGACTTTCAATTCTGCATGCCTTTTAATTTCGAATGCTATGAATAACAGGACCACCACTTGAAATGGTTGCAAGAGAAGTAAGTTCTCGGGACAACCACATTAGGATCACGGAGTAAGGAGACCTTCAGTGAAGGAGTTAAGAGAGTAAGGGAATTTGTTAATCAAGGAATAGAGTCTCTAGAGAGCAAGGGCTTTGGAGAAATGTGATGCTAGCCCTTGGATCAGGGAAGAAGAAACACCAAGCTATTTAGGAATCAGGAAAAAGAAAAGGATGATCATTGGTAGGACCGCAGTTGGAGAAGACAGAGTCATGTGGCTGTTTGCCAAGGTAAGAGGTCCTAACAGTCATCTAGTTTGAGGGCTGAGGTGCTGCTCGGCCCCACAGGATGAAAGTGAGGCCAGGGCTCTGGGTGGTGATAGCATGGAGGGGCTTCTATGTACAGGTGTGATCTGTGTGCAGAGACAAGGCTTGGTGGGTGCCACATGCTCTGCGCTCTGAGGCTGCACACCAGAGACGTGGGGCTGGGTTCTGATAGGAAAGTTTTGCTAAAAAACAACCTGCGTCACTTCCATGCATAAAACCCTTCCCATGGCACCACATCCTCTTCATCCTAAAATGAATTGCTATAACACAGTTTACAGGACCCTCAAACATCTGGCTCCAGTCTCCCTCTCCAGACTTCTGCCCTGCCCCTTCCTCAACAAATCATGTTCCAATCATCCTGAGTTGCTTATAATTTCCTGAACATTCTTTGCAGCTTCTGACTAGAATTCTTTATTTCCTACACACCTTCCCCTCTCCTCTACACAGCCATGATCCTACAGCCTTCACTTTGAAGATTTAGCTTAAAGAATCTCCTTCACCAGGAGACTTCACTTGACCATCTTATGTTGGACTGCATGCCTCATCTCTCATAGAGAGATTCATATCAACACCCTGTTCTATCAATACCCTCTTATTATCTTTGTTAAACTCAACTCTCTGTATTAAACCTGCCACATAATGGGATCTCCTTTACAAAGAAAATCTCCACCAGCAGCACTTTATCTTGAGAAACTTTTGAGCAAGACTCATTTCTTATTCACCATCATGTTCTCAGTATCTTGCCTGATATTTGGCACATAGAAAACTCTTGGTAAGTATTCAGAGAATGAGATAACTGAAGCTGAATTAGGTCAGTATTGTGGGGGGATGAAATGAAGAATGGATTCTAGGGGCATCGTGGTAAAGAACTGACGGGAGTTAACAAATTTATTAATGCACAAGTATGCACATTTGTGAGTTTAGTGGAGAAAAGAAGGACTCAAAGCCAGCGACCTGCTACTCATGAGTAACATTTACTTCTCTCTACTCCACAGCCCCAGAAAACCTGAGTGCTCTCCCCAGGATAGGAAGCAGCTGGTAAGGTTGTAATGGAGGAACCATCACTGGAGATTTGTCCTCTTTCCTGTAGGCATTTAGTAGAAGAGAATTATTGTTATTATTATTGGTATTACTCTCTTTAATACGTGAATATCATAGATTTGTTTAGGCTTAATTTCTGTAACATAAAGTGGAAGAAGCTCTGTTACATCCTCTCGATCTCCCAACACTTTGTGGAAGCGAGTAAAGTATACATTATACCCATTTTGCAGATGAGAATTAGGGTGTGGTGCTTACAATTTCAAGAGGGGTGAAATAGACATCAGAGTGGTTTTTCCAGCTTCCATCTACAGCTGTTTGCATAGAACTGCTCTGCTACCTCTCAGAGGGTGAGGAACACACCCTCAACAAGAGATTGTAGTTGGCTTCCACTTCATTGTAGTTTTAAACAACATACTGGGGTTGGAAGTTAGACCTATTTTCTGTGGTTCTCAGGTCTCTGCAGTCCTTCTCATAGAGAGAAGTTGCTCTGGCAATCGGCTACTATGGTGGCATGTGGCTCTTTGTAACTTCAAGTTTACAATTTGGCCAACAGCATCACAATTTCATCCTTGAGTTCTTTCAAACCCTTGGGTGAATGCCATGTACTCCTGGTGATTTGTGTATTTATTTATTTCTAAATTTGCCAACTTGGTCTAAAGCATCCTATTGTTTTACTGCATTTTATTTTCTCCTAATTTCTATGCTCCAAATGACAATTGGGGGCTAAGAAATTCTTTAGTGTATTTCAGATTATATACTTTCTAAGTAAGGTTGGGGTTCATGTAAGACCAAGGCTGAATTGATATTGGCCAAAGATGCAAAATATTCATCTGTTGTGGTTTATATCCAGATGGGACGTGGGGTGAAATATTCCTCTACTCTATCAAGGACTGTGGTTGGTGTTGAAGGTTGCTAGAAATAATAGTCATCTTTTACTCATGGGTGATACTTACTCCTCTTTATTCATCAGCCTTGAAAAACCTGTTATCCCCATCTTTCCAGTGAAACTATTATGAAAAAATGAACAAATGATTTCCTGAATATCAAACCCAAATGACTGGCATCTCTTTTGTTCTTCTGGAATTTTCTGTGACACCTGTCACATTTTCAGGCCAAAATGGTAGGATTATTTGTCTTTTGAGTTTTCTTTTTATTTCCCTAATGATGATGAACATATGGTCTTTGTTTTTTGTTTTTTTAACTTTTCAATGGTGGGCTGCAGTGATTACCTTTTTAAATGTTAAATCAATGTCGCATTCCAAGGATAAATTCTGCTTGGTCATGATATATTATCCTTTCTATATTTTGTTGATTTCTTAAGATATTGTTTAGGAATGTAGCATCTATGTAAATAAGGGATATTGGTTTGGAGTTTTGTTCTCTGATAATGTCTTTGTTTTGGTATAAGGATAATATTGGTCTTATAGGCTAACTTGAGTAGTGTGTTCTCCTCTGTAATTTTTCAAGGGAATTTATTAGAGTTGGTATTATTTCCTCTCATGTTTGTTAGAATTTGCCAGTGGAACTAGCTGGACCTGGAGTTTTCTTTGTAGAAAGGTTTTTAAGTATAAGTTTAATGTCTTTAATAGAAGTCAATCTATTCAGGTTTCATATATATTCTTGAGTGAGAATTATACTTTGTGTCTTTCAAGAGATTTATTTACCTTAAGTTTTCTAATTTATAAGCACAATGTTGTTCATCACATTCTCTCATTACACTTTTAATATCTGTACAATACGTAATGATGTCAACTCTTACACCCACTACCGGTAATTAGTGTTTTCTTGCTGTTGTTTTTCCTGATCAGTGTTGATGGAGGTTTATCAATTTTATTGATCTTTTCAAAGGAGCAGATTTTGGTTTCATTGCTTTTACCTATTGTTTTCTTGTTTTCTATTTCATTGATTTCCATTTTGATCTTTATTATTTCCTTTCTTCTGCTTACTTGAGGCTTAATTTGCTCTTATTAGCAGCATCCCACAAATTCAATAGGCATATTTTCATTTTCATTCAGTTCAAAATAGCTTCCTAACTTTCCTTTTGATCTGTCATTTGACCATGACAGTATTTAGAACTGTGATATTTAGTATCTGAATGTTTGGGGATGTTTTCCATATATCTTTCTGTTATTGACTTATAATTTAATTCCATTATGGTCAGAGAACATATTTTGTATGACTTGAATCTTTTAACATTTAATAATTTTGTTTATAGCCCCCAATGCTTTTTTAAATTCTAGGGGATTCAACTTTGGGGGATCACATCTGTGATGGTCAATCCGCAATACCCTTGATAGCAATTTACGGCTTTTCAGTGGGCATCACCCAAATGGGCTGCTCCTCATAAAACTCCCTTGCTTCCTCTCTTTGTCTTCCCAACCCCTATGTCCCTCCATGCACTCAGAAAGCATGAAACTCACTTGCCTTATTTGATAAAATGAGAGGGAAGAGTGTGGAATTAGGCTAAATCAAGCCAGAAAAGATGGAAGGAGGGCAAATAAAGCAGTAATCCAAGGAAGGCTGAGCTGGGGCTATAAAGAGATATTTTATTTTTTGGCTCATAAACTGACTCCAAAGGCAATTCCAAAAATGTTTTGAGCAATGAAAGCATTACTGTATGAAAAGTGTAGCCTTGGAGATTACTTTGAATGACAACACTCATTTGGATGTATGAGTTCCTGAGTGCTTTAGAAAAAAATTAATCATTATTTTTAGTTAGATATGTAACTATTTTTGCGAACATTCCCAACTGAGTGCAGTGCAAGCATAAAACAATTTTTCTTTCTCTGATCACTGCCTTCAACCATATTTTGTCAGATCTAGCTTTACTGTCTTATAATAGTATCATGAATGTTTTATCAGAGGTTTCTGGTCACCTGCAGTTATTAAGTCCACTAACAGTCTTATTTAATGTTGTAGCCCACTTCTAGGATTGACTGGGGCTGCTGATCTACAGTGAGGAGAAAGCAGTGTCTCCCCTTTCCTCTTCTCTTCTATATTTGTTTTATCCTTCAGCACGCTGGGAAGAGGAACAGAGATTAACAAAGGGACAAATAGGTCAAATTCAGCTGTTGCCAAATAAGGTGCTATGTGTGTATGGAAGACAGGGTCCCAGTGAATCTTGTACAGGAATTGGGAGGGCCTGTATAAAGGGTAGACTAGCCTCCCAGGTAGACATTTCCTTATACAGTGGTCTTGATGACCTGCACTTGGGGTAGAATTAGCCTGGGTGATTCTCAAAGTTTTCCTTTTGTCCACCAGAATGCACTCACATTTTTGATATGAAAAATAGTGAATGTTTAGTCAACCGATCTACTACTCCTCTATCTGCCTTTCTGTCTTCCTCTCATTTATTTTTTACTTGCTCAAATAGGCATCACATCCATTACCCAAGCAAATACTCAATAGGGGAAGAGAGGCCATTGTCCATTTTTGCTGCCCTTACATTTGGCTTGGAGGATGACAAGGTTCTAAGTTGGTGGGAAGGATAAAAATAATAATTCCTGTTGTGGTAACAAAAACTCCCAAAAAGTCTCAGGAGTTTAAAACAACAACAACAAAAATTATCATCTAAGTTACTTCTCTATCACTAGGTGGTAGGGAGGCTGTACTCATTATTGCTTACATAGAAGCCACCATTTGAATGGTGACAGACGGCATTGGCTCGGTGATTGTCAACTTGCCACTCTGGCCTGGAAGTGATACATGGCCCACTGCTAGTCACATGGTCCTAATGTAACAGAAGGGTTGGGACATACTACCAACTCTACTATGTGCCCAAAATAGAAAAAAACAAAAACTACTTGATCGATAGCACTAATGATTACCATATGTAGTCTCTATTCCATGCCTCTAGTGGTGTTCTCTCTCTCTCTCTCTCTCTCCCCACCCCCCCTCCCCAACGCCTCTTTTTTCCTCTACTTCTCTCACACTTCCTCGCTTGGGGTAGAATTAGCCTGGGTGATTCTCAAGGTTTTCCTTTTATCCACCAGAATCACTCACATTTTTGATATAAAAACTAGTGAATGTTCAGTCAACTGAACCCCTCTCTCTGCCTTGCTGTTTTCCTCCCATTTATTTTTCCACGTACTCAAATAGGCATCACAATACTCAATAAGGGAAGAGTCTCAGTCTTCTGCTTATACAGACACTTGAGAGGTAGGGGTGGCAAGTAAGCAGTTGAGACAATGGTTGAGAGGCAGAATCTTATTCCACATATCGTTATACATGCATTCATGCCACACACATTCATATGCCTATGAATGACATCTGTGACAGCAAGGCAAAGGTCAAGACTAGTGCAGGAATGGAAAACTTTGAGCATGTAGATTCATAATCCAACTCAGTACCAATGATTACATCAAGTAAGTTCATTAAGGAACTATTTGTTATGCAGACTGTATTTATGGATCCAAAAATACAGTCATATGGCCTGAAAAATTCAAATGTACTTCTGTGAGCAATGGAATGGAATAAAGAACCCAAACTGTTTCACACAATCCTTGGGTTTACAGTGTCTCAGACTCCAGCCAGTGAGAGGAGATATAGTTGAAAAGATCACTAGGTAGGGTCATTCTCATTCGGACTCTGTTGATATTTTAAATTGCTACTTTCGTGGGAGATTCCAAATCCACAAGAGAGACAGAAGCTGGTCAGGGCTCTGGGTTCTATTAATAGGACTTTTATATAAGCGAAAAATGACAGATACCAGGATTCCATACTACAGTTCTACAATCCTATAAATATCTCTTTCTTCTTCTGGAAAGTGTGTCTGACCAAAACATATGAAGCAATGTTACAGGCTAGTAAAAGAGAATGGAGGTTTAAATGTCAGCTGAAACAATGTTCATTTCCTTAAAAAAAAAAAATCATTTGCACAGCTCTTTGAGCCATCAAATGGAGTCTCTTGCAGTCTGAAGTTCATCCAGAAAACCCTTTTGCAAAATATTTGCGGAAACACTATAATGTAGGAATCGTAAGAGATGAAGGCTTGTTCGGTTTCTCCTCCCCCACACCTATCTTCCCTGAGCTGACTTCTGCAGCCCAGAATCTTAAATCCCTGTGTCGAGACCCAGATTCTAAAATCAAAATATCTCTCCCCATCACCACTAAAAACTAAAATGTTACTGAAATGTCTCACTTCTAAGTAAATTCTGCCTAACTGAGCAGACCAACAGTCTTTCATACAATCCTACCAGCCTCCAAACACCTCCAGTAGATCCCCTTTAAAAAAATTGTAAATCGATAATTTATATTTGCATGAATTTATGGGGCACAAAGTGATGTTAAGATTTATGAATACAATGTGGAATAATTAAACTAGTTGACATATCTGTCACCTCAGATACTTAACATTTTATGTGGTGTGAACATTTGAAATTAACTGTCTTAGCAATTTTGAAATGTTTAATACTCTTATCAACTATATTCACCATGCTGTACAATAGAACAACAACAAAATTTCCTCCTGTCTGAGATTTTGTATCCTTTGACCACCATCTCCCTATGCTCCTGCCCTCCAGCCTCCGTAACCAGCAGTCTACTTTCTGATTGCATGAGTTCAGTTATTTTAGATTCCGCATGAACACACACAGTATTTGTCTTTCTATGCCTGGCTTATTTTACTCAGCATAATGTCCTCTAATTCCACCCATGTTGTGGCAAATGAAAGAATTTCCTTTTTAAAGCTGAGTAGTGTTCCACCGTGTATATGTATGCTACCACATTTTCTTATGCATTCACCTGTTGATAGATACGTAAGCTCATTCCGTAACTTGGCTGTTGTAAACAGTGCTGCAATGAATGTGGAAAGGCAGACGTTTCTTGGACGAACTGATTTCAATTTTTTTGGGTAAATACCCAGAACTGAGATAACTAGATCATATGGTAATTCTATCTTTAGTTTTTTGAGAATGCTCCATACATTTTTTCACAATGGCTCTACTAATTTACATTTCCACCAAGTGTGTAAGAGTTCCCTTGTCTCCACATCCTTGCTAACACTTATTATCTCCACCTGGTTGTAGGAGAAACCAGGTGAAGCTAATTGAATGCCCCCATGCTGTTCTCCTGAGAGTGAGTTCTCACAGATGTGATCGTTTTATAAGTGGCTTCCCCCTTCACTGGGCCCTCATTCTTCCCCTTCCTGCCACCATGAGCAGAAGGACGTTTTTGCTTCCCCTTCCACCATAAATTTAAGTTTCCTGAGGCCTCCCAGCTCTGCGGAACTGTAAGTCAATTAAACCTCTTTTCTTTATAAATTACCCAGGCTTGGTTATTTCTTCATAGCAGTGTGAGAACGGACTAATACAAGGTCCTTGCCCGTTTTTAAATTGGGTTGTAAAAATTCTTTGTTTTTGCTATTGAAGTATTTGAGCTCCTTTTATTATTTTGGATATTAGCTCTTTTCCAGTTGTATGGCTTGCAGATATTTTCTCCCAATCTGTAGATATCCTCTGCACCCTGTTATTTCCTTTGCTGAGCAGAAGCTTTTTCATTTGACGTAATCCCTTTCATCTGTGCTTTTGAATACGTCTCCCTTTGGACTTGCGTGAAATTTTTTTTTAGATATATAACCTAGGAACAGACTTGCTAGGTTGTAAAGTGTGTGTATTTAGTATGTGTAAGGGCAAGGCTGTTTCCCCTGATAATGGCATTAGCCTGTATTACCATCAGCAATATATGGGAATTCCAATATATCTAATTCCTTCCCCCAACACTCGGCATTATCCGGTTTTCTAATTCTTGCCAGTTTAATTGGTGTAGAGTGAAATCTTAATGTTGTTTTCATTTGCATTTTTTCTGACTATTGATGAGTTTGAGTGTCTCTTGATATGCTTCTCAGGTTTTGGATTTTCTCTTCTAGGAATTGTCTGTTTATATTAGTTGCCCATTTTTCTAATAGAGATGCTCTCCTCTTGATGTTAATTTGCAGCTCTTCCATATTCTAGATATTAATTTCTTATAATTTTAAATGTTGAAAATCTCTTCTAACTGACTTTGTGCTACTGTTTAATGCACAAATGTTAAATTTTACTGCCATAAACTTCATTGAGTTATTGTTTTAGGATTTACACTCAAAATTTTTACTTAGGAAGTTCTACATTCCTACATTACGAAGATATTGTGCTATGTTTCTTCTATGTGGTGGTAATTAGGAATTCAGTTATTTTTCTCTACTGAGTGAGTTTCTGCCAAAATGACTAATTATTTCCTCGTTGATTTACAGTACTATTTTCTTCTACATTAGACTCTCATAATGTCATAGATCTCTGACGGTTTTCTTTGGTCTATATACTTGTTTTTATATTAATACCACAGGGAATTTTAAGAATCTGTCATTTTCTAACAATACTTTGCAGAGCAAATCCTTTCCATTTAGTCTTTTCTTTTAATGATGACTTTGTCTATTGGTAAATTTTTTTTTCATATGCATGTTGGAGTATGCCTATCATGTATCACAGAAATTTGACTTAAGATTTTAATTCAGTTGCCTTAATTTATGTATTAATTTATAAATAATCAACATCTTTAGATTATTAAATTTCTCTATCCAAAGGCATGGACTTTCTTTCTTTATGACATCTGTGCTATTCTCTCCTATGTTCTTTGTTAGAGTTTTACATTTTCTTTACAGAGGTCTTGTGTACTTTTGGTGAAGTTACCTTCTAGATACTTTGTAGTATCTAGTTTGTTGATATTGTGATTGGTATTTTCCTCTTTTAAAAATAACAGTTTCTTGTTGAGTTTTGCTAGCACAGAGAAATTATTTTTATTTTTAGGGTTGATCTTGTATCTGGAAATTGTGTTGGTTCTTCTAGACAGATGATCATATCCACCTAGAAGACAATTTAATCGCTGGCTTTCCAGTCCTTATCTTTCTTTTCTTTCACTTTGCTTGTGGCATTAATCTCCTGTACTAAGTTAAAAATAGTAGTGATGTTGGAATGCATCATCCTTCATAGGTGTGAAACCTTATCAGCTGTTCCTTCTGCACCAATTGCTATTATAGAATTTATTTATATGCATTTTAACAATTTATATATAATTATTATATAATTTTTTCATCCTGAATGTAGTAAATTATGTAATTAGATCTTTGATACATTTCTTGATAAACCCCCTTGAGCTTGTTACACATACCCACGTACACATCATTGTCGGTTCTATTTTCTACTATTTTGTTTAGTATCTTTGCATCTAAATTAATAAATGAAATGGCTCTAGAATTTTCCCTTACATTGTGTTTATCTGGTTTTAGAATCAAGATTATATTTTTCTCATAAAATAATCTTGGCATCTTTCACCTCTTTTTCTGTTTTTTTTAATTTTATTTTTATTTTTCTTTTTTTCTTTTTTTTAGACAGGGTCTTACTTTATCACCAGAGCTGGAGTGTAGTGGCCCTATCTTGGCTCACTGCAACCTTTGCTTCTGGGTTCAAGCGATTCTTCTGCCTTAGCCTCCCTAGTAGCTGGGATTACAGGTGCCTGCCACCAAGCCCAGCTAATATTTTTGAATTTTTTAGTAGAGATGGTGTTTCACCATGTTGGTCAGGCTGGTCTCGAACTCCTGACCTCGTGATTCACCTGCCTCAGGCTCCCAAAGTGCTGGGATTGCAGGCATCAGCCACCATGCCTGGCTCCTCTTTTTCTATTTGTAGAAACAATGTTTAAAATAGGAATCCATCATTCCTTGAAAATTTTATAGAACTCTCCCATAAACTATCTGGCTAGTTTTGGGGCAGGGAAGTCACTGAATTTCCTTCCTAGATGTGTGTTTTTTTTTTTTTCAATTTTACTTTAGGTTCTGGGGTACATGAGCAGGTCATGCCAGGGTTGTTGCATAGGTACATACATTACTGGGTGGTTTGCTGCCTCTATTCCCCCTTCATGTATATCTGGCATTTCTCCCCATGTTATCCCTCCCCACCTTCCCCACCCACTGCTGTCCCTCCCCTAGCCACACCCCCAACTCCCCCCAGTATGTGATGCTCCTCTCCGAGTCCATGTGTTCTCATTGTTCAACACCTGCCTATGAATGAGAACATGTGGTGTTTGGTTTTCTGTTCTTGTGTCAGTTTGCTGAGAATGATGGTTTCCAGATTCATCCAAGTCCCTACAAAGGACACAAACTCATCGTTTTTTTATGGCTGTGTAGTATGCCATGGTGTATATGTGCCACATTTTCTTTGTCCAGTTTATCATTGATGGGCATTTGGGTTGGTTCCAGGTCTTTGCTATTGTTCACAGGACCACAATGAACATATGTATGCATGTGTCTTTATAATAGAATGATTTATAATCCTTTGGTTATATACCAGGTAATGGGATTGCTGAGTCAAATGGAAGTTCTATTTCTAGATCGTTGAGGAATTGCCACACTGTCTTCCACAATGGTTGAACTAATTTACACTCCCACCAACAGTGTAAAAGTGTTCCTATGTCTCCACATACTCTCCAGCATCTGTTGTCTCTAGATTTTTTAATGATTACCATTCTAACTGGCGTGAGATGATACCTCAATGTGGTTTTGATTTGCATTTCTCTAATGACCAGTGATGATGAGCATTTTTTCATATTTTTCATATGTTTGTTGGCCTTATATATGTCTTCTTTTGAGAAGTGTCTGGTCATGTCCTTCACCCACTTTTGAATGGATTTGTTTTTCCTTGTATACCTGTTTTAGTTCTCTGTAGATTCTGGATATCAGCCCTTTGTCAGATGGGTAGTTTCTTTAAAGTCCCCCCAAATTTTTTTTGTCTTTAAAAATTATTTTAGCCTTTTATTTGTTTTATCAATGTTTTCAAATATATTCATTAAAAGCTGTTTCTTCTTTTAATTTCTTCCTCCCTTACTCTCTTCCTTCTTTTTTTTCCTCTGTTATTGGGAGGGCATGTAATTTTTCTCTTGCATGAAAATCAGTCTTGTCAGATGTCTATTTTATTTTTAGTAGGAAGCAAACCAAACACCTCTTGAGTTGTTAACCTTCTGTTACTGTTGTTATGTTCTCTTGCGTTGATTTCTGCCCTTACTGTTAATATTTCCCTACTTTCTATTTCTTTGTGCTTGCCTTAAGACTCTTCCCCCCAACTTATTTAGTTGTATGCTTAGGTAATTTATTTCTAACTCTTTTCGTTTCCTGATAACTTATTTAAAATTACCATTTTTTTCCTCTAGGCATGGCTTTACTAGTGTCACTTAGATTTTGTGTTATTTTAATTATCTTTCAGTCCTGATTATTTCTAAATTTCCTTTATTATTTCCAGTTTAAGCCAAGAACTGTTTAATAAAATGTGGTTTCATTTCCAAATATGCTATTTAAATTATCTTTTTGTAGATAATTTCTAATTCTATTTGATAATTGTTGAAGAACATAGTCTGATACGATTCTTTAGTAATTTATTGAGATTGCTTAAATGATGTGGTCTACTTTTGTTAACTGGGATGAGCTAAAAATTAATTTCTCTATTTATTGGGGCATATTTACCACGTATATTCTTTATATACTTGCTAGAGTTTGTTAATTATGTTATTTAGGATTTTGCTATCTCTGCTATTTTCTTACGCTTGATATATTCATTTCTAGTAAATCTACCAAAACCAAATTTTTTAAAATTATACTTTAAGTTCTGGGATACATGTGCAGAATGTGCAGGTTTGTTACATAAGTATACACATGGCATTGTGGTTGGCTGCATCCATCACCCCATCATCTACACTAGGTATTTCTCCTAATGCTATCCCTGCCCTAGCCCCTCACTCCTCAGACAGGCCCTAGTGTGTGATGTTCCCCTCCCCGTGTCCATGTGTTCTTATTGTTCAACACCCACTTATGAATGAGAACATGTGGTGTTTGGTTTTCTGTTCCTGTGTTAGTTTGCTGAGAATGATGGTTTCCAGCTTCATCCATGTCCCTGCAAAGGACATGAACTCATGCTTTTTTATGGATGTATAGATTCCGTGGTGTATATGTGCCACATTTTCTTTATCCAGTCTATCATTGATGGGCATTCGGGTTGGTTCCAGATCTTTGCTATTGTTAAGTGCTGCAATAAACAGGTGTACATGTGTCTTTATAGCAGAATAATTTATAATCCTTTGGGTATATCTCCAGTAATGGAATTGCTGGGTCAAATGGTATTTCTATTTCTAGATCCTTGAGGAATCACCACACTGTCTTCCACAATGGTTGAATTAATTTACAGTCACATCAACAGTGTAAAAGCATTCCTATTTCTCCACAGCCTCGGCAGAATCTGTTGTTTCCTGACGTCGTAATGATCACCATTCTAACTGGTATGAGATAGTATCTCACTTTGGTTTTAATTTGCATTTCTCTAATGACCAGTGATGAAGTTTTTTTTTCATATGTTCATTGGCCGCATAAATGTCTTCTTTTGAGTATTGTCTGTTCATATCCTTCACCCACTTTTTGATGGGGTTGTTTGTTTTTTCTTGTAAATGTGTATAAGTTCTTTGTAGATTCTGGATATTAGCCCTTTGTCAGATGGATAGATTGCAAAATTTTTCTCCCCTTCTGTAGGTTGCCTGTTTACTCTGATGATAGTTTCTTTTGCTATGCAGAAGCTTTTTAGTTTAATTAGGTCCCATTTGTCAATTTTTGCTTTTGTTGCTATTGATTTTGGTGTTTTAGTCATGAAGTCTTTGGCTATGCCTATGTCCTGAATGATATTGCGTAGGTTTTCTTCTAGGGTTTTTATGGTTTTAGGTCTTATATTTAAATCTTACATTTAAATTGAGTCAATTATTGTATAAAGTGTAAGGAAAAGATCCAGTTTCAGTTTTTGCATATGGCCAGCCAGTTTTCCCAATACCATTTATCATATAGAGGATCCTTTCCCCATTGCTCTTTTTGTTGTTGTTCTGGTTTGTCAATGATGAGATGGTTGTAGATGTGTGGTATTATTTCTGAGGCCTTTGTTCTGTTCCATTGGTCTATATATCTGTTTTGGTACCAGTACCATGCTGTTGTGGTTACTGTGGCCTTGTAGTATAGTTTGAAGTCAGGTATCGTGATGCCTCTAGGTTTGTTCTTTTTGCTTATGATTGTTTTGCCTATGTGGGCTCTTTTTTGGTTCCATATGAAATTTAAAGTAGCTTTTCTAATTCTGTGAAGAAAGTCAGTGGTAGCTTGATGGGATAGCATTGAATCTATACATGACTTGGGTAGTATAGCCATTTTCGTGATGTTGATTCTTCCTATCCATGAGCATGGTATGTTTTTCCATTTGTTCGTTACAAAGGTTTTTATTAATATCTTTTTTCCTGGCAGTTTAGATAACTGTTGCTTTGTATACTTGAAACTTGTATGTTTATGTTGCATGTATATTTATGCATGTATGTTTATGTTGGCTATACCATTTATTTTTCTTTCTTTCCCCTTTTACAAATAGGTGATGTTCTTATTTATTCCTTTTCAACTTTTTTAGCTTTAAAACAGATCTTAGACATTAAGATCACTACCAAGCATTCTTTGGGTTCATGTTTCACTAGTATATCTTTTCCATCCTATTATTTCTAAACTCTCTATGTGTTTTTAAGTATGTTTCTTGTAATCAATATATTGTTGGATTATAACAATTAGAACAGTTCTATCTCTAATGTGTTTGATTATTTTATATTCTAATTACTATTATGTTATAACTTAGTTCTTTTTTTTTTCATTTACTGTATTTTCCTTTTGTTTTTTAAACTTCTTATTCCTGCTTTTCCTTGGCTATATTCATATTCTTCTAATTCTATTTTTAATTTTGTGAATGGTTGCCTTTAAGAATCATAGTTGTATTTATTTATGATTTTAAAAGTCAACCTTTCTTCTTCTCTCCCTCCTGTCCTTTCTTTTCTCTTTTTCTAACTCTTTCTTCTAACAAAACAAATACACTGGAAAACTCTTCTGTCCTTTAGTATCTTCACTTCTCTAACTCTGATTTATGTTGATTTTTCCTAGGATTTTAGTTTTTGATTATTATGGATGTTTTTGCCTTTCTCTTGTCTTAGCTTTCTCTTGTCTTTTTTTCTTTTGCCCTCCCCCCTCTTTTAAAATTATAGTTTATGTCTGGGATACATGTGCAGAATGTGAAGGTTTGTTACATAAGTATACATGTGCCATGGTGGTTTGCTGCACCTGTCAACCCATCATCTAGGTTTTAAGCCCCACATGCATTAGGTATTTGTCCTAATGCTATCCTTCCCCTTGACCCCAACCCCCTGCAGGTCCTGGTGTGTGATGTTCCCCTCCTTGTGTCCATGTGTTCTCATTGTTCAACTCACATTTTTGAGGGAGAACATGTGGTGTTTGGTTTTCTGTCCCTGTGTCAGTTTGCTGAGCTTCATCTATGTCCCTACAAAGGACATGAACTCATGCCTTTTTATCACTGCATAGTATTCTATGGTGTATAAGTGCCACATTTTCTTTATTCAGTCTATCATTAATGGGCATTTGGGTTGGTTCCAAGTCTTGGTTATTGTGAATACTGCTGCAGTAAACATATGTGTGCATGTGTCTTTATAGTAGAATGATTTGTAATCCTTTGGTTATATACCCAGTAATGGGATTGCTGGGTCAAATGGTATTTCTGGTTCTAGATCCTTGAGGAATCACCACACTGTCTTCCACAATGGTTGAACTAATTGACACTTTTCAAACGCTTTTTCTTTTTATAAAAAAAGTCATACCAGGATAGTTTATTAACTTTGATTTCCATATCACTTGCAGTATCTCCTAGATTTATTTTTCTTATTATTTCAGTACTTCTTGGAAATGTGTCTTTGCTGTGGGTCTTTTCTATTTTTTATTTTGGCGAGTCCTCTACAGCATTATATACATTAGAATATTTTATTATGTCCTCATATTTAAATGACAATTTAATATACTTAATTCTAGGTTCAAAGTTCTTTTCCTTCAATGCTTTAAAAATATTACTTCATTGTCTTTTTTGTAATGTGGCTTTTGAAAGTTTAATGTCAATCTGATTCTTGTTCTTACTAGATGATTTCATCTTTCTGGAAGCTTTAAAATTTATTTTTTCTCTGTTATGCCTACAGTTCTATATGTAGCATCAAGATGGGTGTGTGTGTATGTGTGTGTGTGTGTGTGTGTGTGTGTGTGAGTCTGTGTCTGTTTTATGCTTATCTCTTTGGTTTAATATTGGTTTAATATTAGTTAGGTTAGTTAATAATTCTGGGAAATTTTTGCTCGTATTTCTTCACATCTTTCTCTTACTTTTTCTACCACATTTGAGGATTCCTGTTATCTGATGGTGGCACTTTTCTTAAATCCTCCTTACTCTCAGTTCTTATTTTATATTTTCTATCTCTTTATTCTTTTCCATGGTTTTTTCTTTTCTTTTTTTTTTTTTCCTGAGGTAGGTTCTTACTCTGTCACCCAAGCTGGAGTGCAGAGTATAGTGATCATAGCTCACTGCAGCCTTAAACTCTTGGGCTCAAGCAATCCTCCCACCACAGCCTCCTGAGTGCTAGGACTACAGGTGTACACCACCACAGTCAGCTGATTTTTAATTTTTAAAAATTTTTAGTAGAGACAGGGTGACTTACTGTTGCCCTGGGTAATCTTGAATGCCTGGCCTCAAGCGATCCTGCTACCTTGGCCTTCCACAGTACTGGGATTACAGTGAGCCACTGAACCTGGCCTCCTGTAGCATTCTGTTTGCTATAATCTCTTCCCTACTCCCGCTATCAGTAGGAATTTTAGGGGAAGAGTTTCTTTTTAAGTCGTTATTTCCTATTTCATGGATTTCATGTCTTCCTCTGTCATTTTTCCCAAGAACAGTGGTTGAACTAATTGGTCTATATCTCAGTTTGGGGAGAGGGAACTGGCAGTCTGTGTTAGTTCACTATTTTGTCTGAAACTGGAAAACTCTTTGGTTATGATCATTACTTCCTTATTTTATGAGCAGATTAGAGACTCAAATAACCTCTCCTTAAAGTCCTGATGAATGGCAACATAAGTGATGATCCTTTCAAATATAAAGGTCACAATAGTTGATTTTTAAAAATTGTATTTGAAACATGAAATAGCTATCTCCAAGAAAAGAGAGCAAAGCTTTGCTTTTTCCTTTTTGGACTGTTTGAGACAGCAGTGTGGTCTGCTTTGGAGCTTAGGATCAGTAAAAAAAAAAAACAAAAAACTAAAAAAACAACAAAGCCAGAGAAATACCACATCAGTGCTTTTGTATATTAAAAAACTATGCATTCATTTTTACTTAATTTAACAAAGCTTAGAGCAGTGAAATAAAAATCAAAAATAAAGGAAAAGGTACACAAAACCTAATTTCAAAACATAAAATAAGGTTGCCAGGTGAAATATAGTATGCCCAGTTAAATTTGAATTTCAGATAAGCAACAAATAATTGTTTAGTATAATTATGTTCCAAGCAATATTTTTGCTTTCCATCCAGGCATATATACCCCAACTTAGCTTTTCCCTGGAGTATGGCAGTTTGATCTTTAGATAATTCTGGCTTCAAAGCTCACCTCCATTTCTATTTTATTTTTATTTATCTTGTGATTTCTTCTTTCTTATTATACTTTAAGTTCTGGGATACATGTGCAGAGCCTGCAGGTTTGTTACATAGGTGTAAATGTGCATGGTGGTTTGCGGCACCCATCAACCCATCATCTAGGTTTTAAGCCCCACTTGCATTCAGTATTTGTCCTAATGCTGTCTCTCCCCTTGTCCCCCAGCCCCCAGCAGGCCCCAGTGTGTGATATTCCCCTCCCTGTGTCCATGAGTTCTCATTGTTCAAGTCCCACTTATAAGTGAGAACATGCGGTGTTTGGTTTTCTGTTCCTGTGTTAGTTTGCTGAGAATCATGGTTCCAATTCATCCATGTCCCTGCAAAGGACATGAACTCATGCTTTTTTATGGCTGCATAGTATTCCATGGTATATATGTGCCACATTTTGTTTATCCAATCTACCACTGATGGGCATTTGGGTTGGTTCCAAGTCTTTGCTATTGTGAATAGTGCTGCAATAAACATACGTGTGCATGTGTCTTTATAATAGAATAAATTATAATCCTTTGAGTATGTACTCAGTAACAGGATTAGTGGGTCAAATGGTATTTCTGGTTCTAGATCCTCGAGGAATTGGCACACCGTCTTCCACAGTGATTGAACTAATTTACAGTCACACCAGTAGTGTAAAAGTGTTCCTATTTCTCCACATCCTCTCCAGCATCTGTTTTCTCCTGATTTTTTAATGATCACCATTCTAACTGGCATGAGATGGTATCTCACTGTGGTTTTGATTTGTATTTCTCTAATGTCTAGTGATGATGAACTTTTTTTCATGTGTTTATTGGCCATGTAAATGTCTTCTTTTGAGAAGTGTCTGTTCATATCCTTCACCCACTTTTTGATGGGGTTGTTTTTATTCTTGTACATTTAAGGTCCTTATAGATTCTGGATATTAGACCTTTATCAGATGAACAGATTGCAAAAATTTTCTCCCATTCTATAGGTTTCCTGTTTACTCTGATGATAGTTTCTTTTGCTGAGTGAAAGTGCTTTAGTTAGATCCCATTTGTCAATTTTTGCTTTTGTTGCAATTGCTTTTGGTGTTTTAGTCATGAAGTCTTTGGTCATGCCTATGTCCTGAATGGTATTGCCTAGGTTTTCTTCTAGGGTTTTTATGGTTTTAGGTCTTACATTTAAATATTTAATCCATCTTGAGTTAATTTTTGTATAAGGTGTAAGGAAGTGGTCCAGTTTCAGTTTTCTGCAGATGGCTAGCCAGTTTTTCCAGCACCATTTTTAAATAGGAGATTCTTTCCCCATAGCCTGTTTTTGTCAGGTTTGTCAAAGATCAGATGTTTGTAGATGCATAGTGTTATTTCTGAGGCCTCTGTTCTGTTTGATTGGTCTATATCTTTGTTTTGGTACCAGTACCATGCTGTTTTGGTTACTGTAGCCTTGTGGTATAGTTTGAAGTCAGGTAGCATGATGCCTCCAGCTTTGTTATTTTTGTTTAGGATTGTCTTGGCTATGTGGGCTCTTTTTTGGTTCCATATGAATTTTAAAGTAGTTTTTCTAGTTCTGTGAAGAAAGTCAATGGTAGCTTGATGGAGATAGCATTGAATCTATAAATTACTTTGGGCAGTATGGCCATTTTCACAATATTGATTCTTTTTGTCCATAAGCATGGGACGTTTTTCCATTTGTTTGTGTCCTCTCATTTCCTTGAGCAGTGGTTTGTAGTTCTCCTTGAAGAGGTCCTTCACCTCCCTTGTATGTTGTATTTCTAGGTATTTTATTTTGTTTGTAGCAATTGTGAATGGGAGTTCACTCATGATTTGGCTTTTTGTTTGTCTGTTATTGGTGATTAGGAATGTTTGTGATTTCTGCACATTGATTTTGTATCCTGAGACTTTGCTGAAGTTGCTTATCAGCTTAAGGAGTTTTTGGGCTGAGATGATGGAATTTTCTGAATATATGATCATGTCATCTGCAAACAGAGAAAATTTGACTTCCTCTCTTCATATTTGAATACCTTTATTTCTTTTTCTTTCCTGATTTCCCTGGCCAGAACTTCCAAAACTATGTTGAATAGGAGTGGTGACAGAGGGCATCCTTGTCTTGTGCCAGTTTCAAAAGGAATGCTTCCAGCTTTTGGCCATTCAGTATGATATTTGCTATGGGTTTGTCATAAATAGCCCTCTTATTATTTTGAGATATATTCCATCAATACTTAGTTTATTGAGTGTTTCTAGCATGAAGAGGTTGAAATTTATCAAAGGTTTTTTTCTGCATCTATTGAGATAATCATGTGGTTTTTGTCATTGGTTCTGTTTATGTGTTGGATTATGTTTATTGAATTGCATATGTTGAACCAGCCTTGCAACACAGGGATGAAGCCAACTTGATCGTGATGGATAGGCTTTTTGATGTGCTGCTGGATTCAGTTTGCCAATATTTTATTGAGGACTTTTGCTTTGTCGTTCATCAGGGATATTGGCCTGAAATTTTCTTTTTTTTTGTGTGTCTCTGGTTTTGGAATCAGGATGATGATGACCTCATAAAATGAATTAGGCAGGAGTCCCTCTTTTTCTATTGTTTGGAATAGTTTTGGAAAGAAGAGTTTCAGAAATCCTCTTTGTACCTCTGGTGGAATTCAACTGTGAATCAATCTGGTCCTGGGCTTTTTTTGGTTGGTAGGCTATTAATTACTGCCTCAATTTCAGAACTTGTTATTGGTCTATTCAGGGATTCGGCTTCTTCCTGGTTTAGTCTTGGGAGGGTGTATGTGTCCAGGAATTGATCCATTTCTTCTAGATTTTCCAGTTTATTTGCACAGAGGTAGTTATAGTATTCTCTGATGGTAGTTTGTATTTCTGTGGGATCAGTGGTGATATCCCCTTCATCATTTTTTTTTTTTTTTTACCATGTCTTTGATTCTTCTCCCTTTTCTTCTTTATAGTCTGGCTAGTGGTCTGTTTTGTTAATCTTTTTTTTGAAGGGTTTTTTGTGTGTCTGTTCCCTTCAGTTCTCCTCTGATCTTAGTTATTTCTTGTATTCTGCTAGCTTTTGAATTTGTTTCTTCTTGTTTCTCTAGTTCTTTTAATTGTGATGTTAGGGTGTTGATTTTAGAACTTTCTCACTTTCTGATGTGGGCATTTAGTGCTATACATTTCCCTCTAAGCACTTCTTTAGCTATGTCCCAGAGACTCTGGTATGTTGTGTCTTTGTTCTCATTGGTTTCAAAGAACTTATTTATTTCTGCCTTAATTGTGTTATTTACTCAGTAGTCATTCAGGAGCAGGTGCCCACCTCCATCTCTAGCTGGGTGACCCAAGCAATCAATCTGAACCTCAGCCCCTTTATTTGTGAAATGGGATTAATACTACTCATCTTGTAGGTTGTTGCTAGAATTAATAGTAGTAAGGTATGTAAATGCCTCAAACAGTGCGGGACACCATAAGAAGTGCTGATAACATTATTGAACTTGCCTATTTCGAAGAAAACATTACCACCACCTCAAAACTAGTGTCAATAACTGAAAGTTTTTTTTTGTTGTTGTTGAAAGAATCAGTATCGACCTATGTATTTACTGATCTTCTATGAAATGTTACAGCACATAGCAAACAGAAACTGGCACATATGTATGATATATGAAGAATGATTGGTCTATGCTGTTATTAAAGTATTATGGATAAACATTTTTGGGGAGTCCAGATGATTTGATGTATTTAAAGCATAAATGTCTTCAGACATGGAGCTTAAATTAGTCTTTCTCTTGGCCTTGAATCTTCCTTTACCCACTCAACAATGGTAAGGTAAGGTCTCTCCTTTTAAAATCCCTCCTTATGGCATCTAATGATAGTTAAGATTTAATGTTGAGGGACTGAGTTATATGTTATTCATTTTAACAATCATTTTCTATGGAAGTTGTCTAGCATACATGTATTCTACTTGTTGCCAAAGAATTCTAACTGATATAGGCATTCTGGCACTGTGTATTGGGTTTTATAGCACAAACTGTTTTGGGGTTTTATCACACAGGGTAGAATCCTCACTCATACTCATTACATAGCTCCTCAGACGTTTTTCAGCAATGAGGTGCTAAGCTGGCAATAACCACAACCATTTGTTGACTATTTACCATGTTACAGATGTTTTATGCACATTAATTATTTTATCCTTTTCAACAACCCTCAAAGGTAGATGCATAATGCCAATAATTCAGATGGGGAAACTGAGGATCAGAAGGGTTAAGGCACTTGCCCAAAGTCAAGGAACTCATACATGACAGAGGTAGGATTCAAACCTGTCTATGCTGCCTCTGGTACTTTTCTGCTTTCCACTACACCATAACTGCTCCAGCATGGCTCCAGAAATGTTACATGAGAGGGAAATCCCATGCACCCCTAAATCTTCCCTCATTTTATATCATCCCATTTCATCCCATTGTAAGGGGCTTGCTTATACAACTTATCAAGGACACAGACATGGCTAAAATGTCAGCATCCATCTAACTCATTTCACTTGTGATCCAAAATGATATTGAAACTCTGCTCTCCCGAGAGATGAAAAGCCGGTGGGTTATTGCATTTCTTGGTTTCTTGCTTAAAAATAATTAATTTTGTTCAGAGCTCCTCAACTGTTTCTCTTGCCCCAGTGCTGAGGTAGTGAACTGGGTTGGGGGCTGGCGGAAGAAACCAGGCAAGTGAGGCAGATCAGTTTTGATTTTATTGACAGTGAAAGCAGTTAATAGTTTATGTAGAGCAAGCTCCCTTGCTAAACTTTGCTGCCATTACTGCCTCTGGGGTGAGATAATATCTGGGGCCATCCCTTTGTTGGAGGAGGGAGGATGATGGGGCAAATAATGACAACAGGGCTCCTTCTTTGTGTTTATTACCAACAATTTGAAAAAAGCGAATGCAAGAGAAAGAGTCAATAATGGGGAAAACTAGACAGGATAGCCTGGTGATCCCAGTGAGGCTGGTGGCTTCTATCCCTGCCTCTTGCTTCTGGAGCAAACTATGCTTATATGAGGCTCAGAATCTCCCAAGAACCGAGGAGGGCGGTATATATTCCTGAAAGTCACAGCGACATGTGGGAATGTGGCCAAACACCCCACAGCATTCATTTATCATCTCTTGTAACAGGCTGCTGCTGTGCAAAGTTCCCCTGGGCCAACTCGTGCTAGCCAGCTCCTCAGCCTCCCTGACTTCCTTCAAGGGGCTGGCTATTTTGCCTTGCCTGACCTTGCAGTGAGGTGGAGGAGAGAATTTCAGAGAAGTGAATCAACCTCATCAGAAGGCCTGCTTAGTGTTTTACTTTGTGCTACACGTGCATAGTAAGCTCATTTCATTTCCACAGCAATTCTTTATTTAAAGGTAGGTATTCTCTATTTTACAGAAGATATAACTGAGGTCCAGGAAGTTAAATAAATTTCCTAAGACCCCGCCACTAGGAAGTGGTAATAGTAGGATTCCAACTCATGTTTTGACTCCTTGTGGTCCTTCTGGTGACACAGATTCCTCTCAGTTGGGATGGTCTCCCAAGTTGAGAAAGCAACCTCCCTACTCCCCCAGACCCCTGCTCCCCCACTCCCCCAGGTCCCCACTCTCCCACTCCACTACTCCTAGCCCTGCAATGCGAACAATAATGATCATGGTGAATGAGGATGGTGATCATCTCAGGAAGAATGAATGCTCCTTCACTGGAAGCTCTTGGATTTTGTTTGAATTTCATCTTGTCTGATTTACAGAAATTAATGAGCTACTAGATCTAGACCTGGTGCGTCTTGATAAAAGGACTTATTTTTAGTGCTTTAGCATTTAAAAGGATCTGTTATAATTTCATGCTTAAATAACACCAAATAAGGGCCTGTGTTTTTCTAGTGTAATTGGAAGAAGCAACAGAAAAGGAAACAGTTGCTTCTGAACAAATGACATGAATGCATCCTGGGAGAAATTTGAAGATAGAGAAATCTCCCAATAAAACAAACACCAGGGTTTTAATTATTCCCCTTGGAGAGCATTTCCCATAGGCCAGAGATGGCTTTAAGGACACAGAGACCTACAGAAGGAGGCTGGGGATGTGTGTGGGTGGCAGTGGGCATTAGAAGCCAGGGGCAGGGTTGCCTCAATGAGGAAGTGCAGCTATCCATCATAAAGCCCGCTTAGGTTGCTTGAAGACGGTGGGGAAAACACAGGAGTGACCCTCTCTCCCTTCTTGGACTCTGACAGGGCTGATTTGTGGACTCTTCCCTGTACCTTTAACATCGCCATCCTCAGGGCCTCTGAGACCACCTAAGTCACAGTACCCTAAGCAATGGGGAAGAGCTGGCTGAAATAACTAAAGCTGGGAGTGGTTAGAGACTGTGATGTAGTAAAAGGACTGCTCTGCCAGACGTCTGGACCTCTGGATCACGCACAGTCCACTGAGTCTTTACTGCTTTCTCTAAAGACTTTTCCTGCCTGGGAGCCTCTTCCTCCCGCATCCTCCTCCCCTCAGTACCTGTTGGCCCCACCCCTCCTGTGGCCACACCCGCTTCACACTCAGCCAGCACCCAGTCCGCGCTCCTGCCGGCCCCTTTATCCCATGATAAAATTGTGCTCTCTTTGTGCGTTTACATTTCTGCTGACTGCAAGAATCAGTTTAATTTCATGGGTGTCATTTCCTTCAAGAAATCTCTGTCTGAGCAGCGGCCCATCGAATCCCTGGTAAAACATATTTTCCTACGGTAATGATTTTATGGGCCCATAAGTCATGAATTTATTATGATCTCAGCCCTTGCTGCTGATTGCTGTAAAATGCAAAGTAATTAACAGCGAGCGGTAGCAGTTATTCCCACCTGGTAACGTGTTCCTTCGTTCGCTGATGGGTTTGATTAAAGTAATGACTAAAGAGTGAAGCCCGGCTGTAAAATATTAGCATGATTAATGCTGTATCCTAAATAAGAAACAAAACTAACGGGCATGGTCTGAGAAATTAAAAAAAATACACACACAATCCTTCCTCTGCCGCTACTCCCATCTCCCTTAAGCAATTGTTATGGCTCATTTAAGGTGTGTCTTCCTTCCCATTAAATAATGTGTGGATTCCAAGGCCAGAGGCTGGCTAGCAGAGCATATCACATAGTTCCCGTAACGTCTGAAGTGCTGGTGTTAAGTTTTTTTCTTTTCTCTTCGATGTGCAGAATGGAGCTTGGATGGGGGTATTCTTTGAGCTAAAGCCTACGGAGCTACTAAAGGGCTTTCTCCCACTCTACATGAGGCAAGGGTCTTCTGTTAGGGCCACCCCCAACCGTACAGATATGGTTAAAATTGACGACTCTCAATCACCTTTCCCAACCCTAGGAAGAACTTGTCTCTATTGTCACCTTGGTCTGGGGACACACAGAAACTCACACAATGCCTACTGTGATGCCCAAACCCTTAACTGTCCTTTACCCTGGTGCTATGAAGAGGTCAAGCTTCTTCAAGCTCCACCTTCCCTGGAAGACCCGCTAGGAAGCTCAGCTGTGAGTTGGCTCCAAGACAATCCTGCTCACGGCATGCCAGCGTCTTCCCCTCTCAACTCTGAGAGCACTCCACATTTTGGAGAGCCGAGACCATAAACGGGCACTGTTCTCCTGGAGTACGCATGGGCAGGTAGAAGCAGGCAGTGGGGCAGGCAGTGGGCTGAAGGACATGCCCTGCTGAGGAGGTCATGGAGAGACAGGAGGTCTGCTTCTGCCCTTCTCCAGTGGTCTTGAAATTCAGTTCACCTTACATCTTTGCAGGTTGG
Source organism: Aotus nancymaae (assembly GCF_030222135.1). Lineage (NCBI taxonomy): Eukaryota > Metazoa > Chordata > Mammalia > Primates > Aotidae > Aotus > Aotus nancymaae. The sequence continues at coordinate 10,151,832 of NW_026988523.1, read as the reverse complement.
AAGAGAACAGCCGGAAGAGTGTCAGGTTATGCAGGAAGCTGTGTGCCAAGGGAGATTCCTCAAGTATTTGGCTCTGGAAAGATTGTTTTTGCCAAGGCGAGATGACGGAGGCTGCAGGCAGACAAGAGCCCATTTGATTAACTCATTATTGCATACCTAGTATATGCCAGTCACGGGAATACACTCTCTGCCATTAAGAAACTTCTAGTCTAGAAACATAAGTGGAAGATGATCAAAAAACCTCATTGGCAAGGGACAGGAGTAAAGAGAAGTGGTACTCTGGAAAGGGACTTGTGGCCATGATCTCCTGGGGGAGGGGTGTGGACAAGTAACTGAAGGGAGAGTGCCGCACTGCCCTGTGGGAAGTTGAAGTGGCTCTTCTGCACACCTTGTGAATTTGGAAGGGCAAAGACCATTTCTTATGGGGACAAATGGGCATCATTTTTCTGATGAATAGCCATGGAGACCAGGAAAAACAGCACTATAAATGTGCGCCTCTTTCTGCTTCAGAAGAGCTCAAAGCATTTAAAAATACAAGGTCGTTATGAAGAAAGAGGTGAGGGACAGACATGCACAGGCCCATTTTAAAGATTCAGGGACATCTTTAAAGCTGCTCTCAGTAAGGAGCAGATGCAAGGTCAGACCCTGTGTCTTTCCTGTTAGCAAATTGGTGGCTGTTTGTTCAATGGATCGTGTTTCATATGCCAGGTTTCTGGAGGCTACATTTTCAAACCAATGGGCCACCTGGCTGTGTTGGGCCATCCACAAACAGTGGCTATTATCATGACTCTGCTATCCATCCCGGGAATATCACACGTACCATGCTGGGAGGCACCAGGGTTCTCCCTATAGCAGAAAGCCAGCTGTTTCCCAAATGGAAGGTACTGCATTTTCCTTATCATGGATGAAGCAGAGACAAGGTGAGATTGTGGATCAGGCAAGAGAAAAATACTTTTTATTCTTTTCTTCCCCTTCCTTCTCAATCACTTAAAAAATAACCCTTGTTGCATCATGTCTCAGAAAAAAATATAATGAACATGCACCTTTTTGCCTTTACTTCTCCGGCTCTTGCTCCTTATAGGGGCAGATGAAGGAAAAGTTGTTGGGATTGCAGTGCTGGCACCAGGAAGGTAAATGTGAAGCCCTCCCTCTCTCTGCCGCTGAACAGGTCAAAAATGATTGCATTGGGCGTGAAGGATTTATGTCTGCCGTGAGTCAGTCAGAGTGTGGGGGTAAATCAAGGCTGACGTTTTTAGCATCTGGGAAAAAAAAGCAATTGCATTTTATGTCTACATTTTGCTCGGCTAATCAAGGTGCGGAAGAGACAGTCTGCCTGGGGAAGCTTTCCCACTTTTTATTATTTACGTAGAGTTTGGTTTTTCCCATAGAAACATGGAGCAAGTCTATAAAGACTTTGGGTTAAAGAAAGGAAAAGGCCCTCCCTGTCAGTTCTGACTTGGAGAAATTTTAATTCGGCCGAAGGGGATGTGGGGAGGGACTGGACATGTGAGCTACCTGAGCTGTCTTAGGGATAGCTCTGGAACAACTGGGTGGATGACCACCTTTGCAATAAGTTTTTCTTTCCATAGGCCCCTAGCGGGACCTAGGACATAACAGAAACATGGGGGAGGGGAGGGGAACTAGTTTGATGCTTTTGACTAAGTTGAGTCCTTTAACTGAAGCGACCAGTGACATAACTACGTAGATTAGTTAAAACTGTTGACCCCATTGATGCATATTGACATAGTTCAAGGTCAAGCCACAGTGAATGTGTACAAGGGGAAAAGACAGATGGACAAATTAGCAATTTTTTTTTTAGATTTCCATTTCCAAGGTCGGTTTATCTAAGCGCTTTGCCTTAGTAAATGAAAATGTATTTGGATTTCCAAAGTGTTATATTTTGCACTGGGGACAAGATTCAGCAAATACTACTTTGATGTGCTAACAGATAGTCATCATGATAGCTAATGTTCTGGAGGGAGGGGGTTTACTAGATAAAAGTGCTAAATAGCTTTATATATATTATCTTATTAAATCTCCCTTGCTCCAGGAGCTAGTTATGATCCCCATTTACCAGTGAGGAGACTGATGCTTAAAGGGCTTGACTAATAAACCTGAGGTTATACCCAGCTCTCCCTAGCTGGTAAAAGCTAGAGAAGTTTCTTGAACCGAGGCAATTCTTCCTTCATAGCCTTCATCCCTAACTTCTATGCATGCTACTTCAGATTTGATCAAAGCAGCTCTGCACATTCTAATAATTTTGGGAATAAGAGATTTGACAAAAACACATTTCATGGATGTCTAGATTTTCTTTTCATGGGCTTGAAAAAGGTTAGGAACCAGCCCCAGGTCCTGCAAGTAGGTACTCATGCTGCTGATAATAGCTAAAATGTATTGCTCGCTTGTCATGTTCCAGGCACTGTGTTAAGCTCTTTATGTATATTTACTCACAGAAGTCCCACATAGCTCTAAACAAATCAGCCTATTATGATCCTGTGTTCCAGGTGAAAAAACAGGAGCCACTGAGAAGTTTAGATTCTTTTCCATGCATTTAGCTAAAAAGTGACAGGCAGGATGGGACACCAGGCACATTGACATGGGAGCCATCACACACACTCTCCTGCATAGCCCTCGTGGTGGCTTTGCCATGCTCACCGAATGTGTTTCTGGTGAGACAATGGTGTTGGCAGTTGTTGTTGGCCTGTGTTCTTACGTGTGTGAGCCCTCAAAAAATTGCTTTGTGATGTCCGACTAAAGAGACTTTCAGGTTCTCTTTAAAAAATTTGAAATACTCTTCCTTTATTAGCACATATTGAATTTTAAAATAATGGAAAAGAATAAAATACTATTTGATTGGGAGGCTGAGGGGGTGCTGATTACTTGAGGTCGGGAGTTTGAGATCAGCTTGGTTAACATGGTGAAACCCTGTCTCTCCTAAGAAAACAAAAATCAGCCAGACATGGTGGCATGCACCTGTAATCCCAGCTACTTGGGAGGCTGAGGCAGGAGAATCACTTGAACCCGGGAAGTGGAAGTTGCAGTGAGCTGAGATGGCACCAGCCTGGGCAACAGAGTGAGACTCCGTCTCAAAAAATAAAAGAAAATACTATTTGAGATTTTAATTAGTGCTTTCTTGCCCAGGGCCCTAGGACTCCTAGAAGTGCTTTAAGGAGGTAGTGGGGACCTTAAAAAAATGTTCTGTATATCTAAAAACTGAACTGAAATGGATTTACTGATAATAAGGCTTTAGAGAGTAACTCAAACACCAAGTTCATGGAATTATATTAGCTCAGTGAGGTAACGCGGATTATTGCATACTGATTGTTCTTTGATGAACAAAGATAGGGAAATGGAAAATTCCTTAATAAAGGTTGTCAATGAGACAAAAACATTAAAAATTGGAAACCTTAGAGGAAAAAGAATAAAGGAGGTCCTGGTGACAGAAAGCCTGGGAGCCCCTGATATAAAGGCTTGTTCTTTTTGTTCCCTCTCCCTTGGTTATTTGTTCAAAATGTTATCAAAATACCTTTCAAAGCCCAGTGATGTCATTTATGTAAAGTGTTATGCAAATACCAGTTTTTGTTATTAATATTAACAGTAATAGTTATGGTAATGCTTTTGCTGTGGGACATGTGATTTCATTAATAATTCTATCAAGAACCTTAATTGCACACGTTTCATTTCCTAGAGATAGATTTAACTTCTGCTGCAAACCCTGCGTTAGCTCAGTCGTGCCCTGACAAGCCGTGTGCTCTATGTATGTGCACATGCTTGTGCAATGTGTCACACGTGTGTGCATGGGTGCAGTTCACACACATACATCCCATGGTTTTGTGAGTTTTGTATTGCTCTCACCCCCTCTGCCTTGTACAGCTGCACATTATAAGATTCTTTGTTCAGAAAACTTGTTTGAAAGCCTGATGAAGCATTTGGGTAGAGGTGTGAGTTTTTACTCCCACGTTTTTTGCCAATAATTAGACAAATCTAACCACCAAATCTTCTTTTGCCTCTGTGGAGGATGAAGGGTCTAGGAGAAACTGGATTTGAAAATCTGATCTGGCTGTCACATTGTTTGGGGACTGTGCCTACACACACAGGTTGGTTTGAATGTCACAAAGGGGTCATGAACTCGTGTTTCCAGGTGTGCCCCTATGATATACACCTGATGTCAAAAATGGATTCCACTTCGTTCTTCCTTTTTAACTAGTTGTTTTGATGTACTTTGGAGACAGTCTGAATGATGCTATTAATTGGGCAGAGATTAGCACATAATCAAATCACATCTGCTTAAAAGTCAGAGCCCTCTTTATTAAAATAGCATAAAGTGTAAATTGATCCATAGCAACCTAGCTCTGTATTCCTGATTGAAAAAAAGTAATCAGTAGAATAAGACTGGTACCTGCTCTAATCCTTGTTATCACTCCTTCTTAGTCTGCTTTGTACGTTTTCTTTCTCCTGTTTCCTTTCTCCTGTATCTGGCTGCCACTTCATCCCGGCTCACACTCACCGCCAGCAAGCTGGACGCCCTCATGAACACCCCAGTTCACTCTCAGGGTCCCTGTCTTACTCCGGAGCTCTCCTCTGCTTCTCTCCTTTGTGTAAAGCTGTCTTCCTTCTCTTGGTGCTTTGGGTCCTACTGGTCTTTTTTTTAGCATCTAAAGCAGCAGGACATCCCTCTCCACTGCCTGCCTGTGCACCTGACCAGGGCGTGTTCTAACCCACAGTGGCCCCCTGTCCAATCATGGTCATGTCATATCTTCCTTGCTCTGAAACTCATAATTACTCGTTTTCACTTAGACTGGGCCTCTTCTAAAACATCAGTTTTTACCATCTGCCAAAGAATTTGCCAGTGACTTAAAAATTCCACCTTCCTCTTATTTATATTGCTCAGATTGAACAGGAGGGTTAAAGTAGCAGTGTGCCAGGGTTTCTCAGATAGCAGAAGCAAAACCAGGGCCTCCAGGGGGACCACAGGCAGTCATTTACTGGGTCAGGCATTGAACTAGGTGGGACATGAGTTGATCTGAATTGGTATTTTTCTCCAAGGAAGTCTCTGTAGATTTGGGGAGCTGGAACATACATGGAATTAAATGGTGGCTGAAGGGATGTGACAAGCGAACTCTGCTGCCACTTTGCAGCCTGGCAAAAGGGGAAAGGCTTTAGGTTTTGGAGTTTCATGTGAGTCCTAATCTGGGTCTCCTGGTTTATTAGCTGTGTGACTCCTGAGTCTCACTTTCCTAACCCATAAAATGGGAATGATGATACCTGCTCCATAGGGTGTTGTGAAGAATAAATGAGACAGTGTATTTAAAATGGCCAGCAGAGCACACAGCAGGTTCATGGTTGTCATGTGCCGTGGTAGATCAAGAGAGGCTATCCCTGCGCTATGTCAACCTAAAATGTTAGCACAGTCATGCTGCAAAAGGATTCTGAACATCGATGGAAACTGATGAGCATAAAACTGCCAGAAACAAAGCTTCTAATGAAACTGTAGCCACGGCTATGCTGAGCCTTGTACTTCCTGGGGGTCATGGCTTCCCAGGGGACTTTGCCCATTAGGGGCAGTGAGGCAGGAGAGCAATTCCAGATCAGTTTTTTTAGCCTCAGACAACCCCTCTGGTGGAAAAAAGACGTGACTCACATCTTTAGAGGTTGGGAGAAGGAAACAGAAAGTAAGTCTCTAGAAAGAGTTGAGAGTCAGAAGGAGACTTAGAAGAACCTCAGAAGGGCAACTATATATAAAATTTAGGGCAAAGGTCTGAAGATTGAAACATGAGAAAAAAAGAAATGCAAACGTAGGAAGATTAGAAATGAGTTTCAAAAATATCTGTACCTGTTGGAACGTTGGTCAAAATCAAGAAGGTAATAGGAATACGTGGAGAGTCTTATACAAGAGCTTATGATATCAATTGCAGAGATATAGTTTGTGTGCGTGTCTGTGTGTGTGTGCGTGCGTGTGTGAGCACACATGAAGACAACTGTGGGTCTCTCCTCTTAACAAAGACTAGTTCCTTCAAACATGTGCAGGACCTCATTCTTTCTTACTACTGTAAAGTCTCCAATTTTCTCCTCTCTTCGTTATCATTAATCTCTCCCTTCCTTAATGCATTTATTCCTAACAGTTTGAATGCATGGTGTAGTATTTTCCAAGTGAAAAGCAAAAAGCAAAACCTTCTCATGACTCCTTATCTCCCTCCAGCCAGAGCCTCAATTCTCTGCTACCCTTCAACATAAAACTTCTCTAGAAGTTGTCAAATTGTGTTGCTTTTATGCTTTTATGTTTTCATCTTTTCATTCATTCCTTAGTCCACTCTTTTGCCCTAAAAATAGTAGCCCAAGGTCACTGACAATTGCATTGCACCATCCAAGGGCAACTTTCAGCCTTACCTTCCTTAGCCTCTCAGCCACATTCTCCAGGGCTGACGGCTGTTCGTCTCAGCACAGGCCTCCCTTGGCTTCTGTGGTTCCTCTCCTCACCTTCCCCTGCAGTCTCCTTTGCTGGCTCTCTGAATGTGGATGTGCTCTAGGGCTTAGTTCGGGGTCTTCCTCTTGTCTCTCCCTACGCTTATTTCCTAGGTGACCTCCTCTATCCCTGTGGCTTTAAGCATTATGTGTATGCTGATGACTTGCTAATTTATGTCTCCAGTCCAGAAATCTCCTTTGAGATTCAGACTCACATATATCCAACTGGCTACTTGACATCTCTACTTGGATATCTCATAGGCATCTCTAAAGAAACATGTAAAAATAGCATTTTCTATTTTCCTCCCAAACCTGTTTCTTTCCCAGAATATCCTGTCTCCATAAATGATGTCACCATCAATGCAGTTGCTGGAGTCTAAAGCCCTCAGTTCATTAACAAATTTTGCCACATCTATCACACTAATTCATTCATTTGTAAACTTAGCAGTTAGAGTTGATGCTCATTGCTTGTGGTAATTACGTTCTATAAAGTCACCGTGGACACTGAGCGAATAGTGAACCATTGCTCTTAGGGAAAACACAGGGTTAGGTGCCTTTGAGCCTCTGGTTATGGTGTTTTCATCAATTGATCAATACATTTTAGGTGTGTTTCTGTTTAAAGACACCTTCTTGAATACACACACACACACACACACACACACACGCACGCATGTGTCAATTGGCTAGTCTATTGGTACCGAACTACTTAGTGAAATACTAACCTAAGTATTCTGGTGAAAGTATTTTGTAGATGTAGTTAAGAGCTATGATTGGTTTACTTTAAATAAATTAATAAATAAATAAATATATATATATATACACACACACACACACACACACTTAAAGTATATATATATATGTAGTTGATTCATTAATATTGAACTCATAGCCAACAGCACTGGCTCATACTGGAATGAAGCCCACCTAATACACAGATTTTCTCTGTAAGTCACGCCACAGCTTTCTTGCACTTAGAAACACTAGACAGCACCTCAGCACTAGGCCGGAGAGCATTTTATACAGCAAAGCACCAACACAAAGCACAAAAATATGAACAAACGTGGCCCTAAGCAGGCAGTGAAAAGGACACTTGCTGACAGTATGAAACTGGGAACAAGAAGGCAGAATTTGCCCTTTTTTGACCTCCGCTAGGAATGTCCATGACTCAGATTCTTCCCCTGTTTTTGCAAATGCATTTCTGCAAAAAAGCAAAAGTGCCATAAGTATTGATTTTGGGGTTACAAATAAATTTTAGGGAATAAGCAAATTCATAAATATGGAACTTGTAAATAATGAGGAACAACTATATTGCTATTGACACAGCAGACACTGTACTAAGAGCTGGAGATAACTCTGCTGAGCAAAGCACACGCTGTCCCTTCCCTTACGCAATATACTAAGTCAAACTCCTGTGTATACTATATTTTGAATCAGTCTGCTTCTCTCAAATTCTCCCCCCAAGTACCCTAATTCTTATAACCTATATTTGTCATTTGGACAATTACCTATCAAATGATTTCCTTCTAATCTTCTAATCTTGCCCCCTTCTATTCATTCTCCAAATATGGGCAGACCAATTCCCTTAAACATGAACTGAATTATGCCACGGTCTGCTTTTTGTCCTTCAGTGATTTGCTCCTCAAATGTTTACTGTGGCAGCAGAGTCCTGTTGATCTCTGCAGCCTCTTCTTGAACCACAGCCTCCTTTCACGCATGCTCCTACCACATGGGCGTCCTGTGAGATTCTTGTGTGTGCAGACGCCTTTCCTGCCTCTCAGCCTTTGCACATGCTGTTTCATAGGGCTGTGCCTAGAGCACTCCATACATTTCTGTTCATCCTCAGATCTAATATAAACTCTATCCCCTTAGGAAAACCTCCCCTGAACACCAAGGCCTGTCTTGTTATTCTCTATACACACACCTTGTTTCTTTTATTACACACTTAATGTTTTATAACATATTTATATTTAATATTTTTCTTTACCAGTTGACTGTGTCAGCCCCCCCTAGACTTTTAATTCCGGGAGAGTAGAGACCATGTTAGTTTTGTTTACTACTCATTTCTCAGTATCCAGTACAGTGCCTGGTTCACAATAAGCATGTAATTAATATTGAGTAAATGAATGAATTCATGAATTTTTAAATACGTTCCTTAGAGTATCAAAGGATCCCTGTATACCAGCTTGTCAGCTAAAGTAGAAAAGCTCCAATATTGTCTTCATCCAAATTTCTTTTGCTGTTTCTAGTAATTCTAGAGAACTTTATTCCAGTTCTTACTCTGGATTTATAATTCAGCATTTTCATTAGGTCTAGAAGTCCATTCTCTAATAAGCAGAACCATAGCAACCTATTTCTTGTGAGGTTCCCAGGTTCACTGCCTCACCACGGGCTTTATAAGGTATTCTTGAGGCTCTCCTAGTCAGTGCCACTGGCTATTCCCAGACAACCCAACATCCTTGCACAGTCAGCAATATAGCTGGCTTACGTTAAGCCCCTTTATGGGTGAGTGAGCAGTCATGTGGACCAAATCTTTTGAGCAATCACCTGAACCTAAGTTGCCCTTTCAATCATTCGTAGCTCAGGCCATTGGCCCTAAAATACTCCAAGCTGCACGAAAGAGAACTGGTAACAATAGCCAGAAATTTCAGAAAGTCCTGTTTGAACCCAGTATATGAAAGAACTTTTTAATAGTCATCTGATTGAAGACAAAATGGACTACTTGAGTAGGTGGTGAACCCCCATCCTTAGAGGAGTTGGAAAGCCATGGTCTGGAATGCTGGAGAGAATATTATTGTAGTTGATGAGGTGATAGTCTCAGAGTTTTTCAGGCTGTGACCTGTGGACCACCTGCATCAAAATCATCTGGGGATGCTTGCAGGGCAGTGGGCTTAGTTGTGGTGGCCCTAGCATGCTTATTGAAAACCATTTCTAAGTTTACACCCAGCCTTAGATATAGATGATATGGGGGATGCAGCATGCGGAATCTCTGAAGTTTTAGAAATCTGACATAGATAGTCTCTAAGGTGATTTTATGCCTTCCTATTTTGCTCTTGTGATCTTGTAATTATCTATTTATTATTCATTCAACAAATGTTTTTCTAAGTACCAGTCAATGTTTTTGACTTTGGAGATTTTGATGAATTAATTTTACGTGTCAATTGGCTAAGCTATTGGTATCCAACTACTTAGTGAAATACTAACCTAAGTATTCTGGTGAAAGTATTTTGTAGCTGTAGTTAATATCTATGACTGGTTTACTTTAAGTAAAGGAGATTATACTTGATAATCTTGTTTAATCAGTTGACAATCTTAAGAGCAAAAACTGAGGTTTCCTAGAGAAGAAATTCTGCTTCAAAACCACAGTGTCAACTTCTTGAGTTTTCATTCTGTTAATTTGTCCTACAGATTTCTAATTTGCTGTCTTCACCACTGCATGAGCTAATTCCTTAAAATAAAATTCATATATACATAATATGTATACTTTATATATGTATATGGTATACATGATAGTTTATGGTAGATATTATATATATGTATGTGTATGCAGATACACATACACACGCATTCACATATTTCTCTGGAGAACCCTGACTAATCAAGAGATATAGCAGAGAATAAAACTAAGTCACTTGATCTCATTTTATATTCCATAGAGTGCTGAGTTTTATCTTTTCAGTCTTTTTACATTTATTAAAAATTTTATCCGGCATATGGTCTATCTTGATGAACATACCGTGTACATTTGAAAAATGTATATTCTACAGTTACAGGTTAAGGTGGTTGAAAGCATGGTTTCGATAACCTATGTCTTTACTGATTTTAGTCTAAGCATTCTATAAATTTTTGGGAGATTGGTGCTAAAATCTCCCATGATTACAGAATTGTCTGTTTCTCTTTCAATCCTGTCAATGTTTGCTTTAATTGGTTGTAGCTTATTATTAGGCACATGCTACATTGATGATTGTTATATCTTCTTGATAAGTTGATCTGTTTATCATTTTGAAATATCCTTTCTATCTTGAAAGTTTATTTGATATGAAAATATCCACTCTGGCCACCTTATTTATTTTTTTTATTTTTTTTATTTTTGAGACAGAGTCTTGCTCTGTTGCCCAGGCTGGAGTGCAGTGGCATGATCTCGGCTCACTGCAAACTCCACCCCCACCTCAGGTTCAAGTGATTCTCCTGCCTCAGCCTCCTGAGAAGCTGGGATTACAGGTGTGCACCACAACCCCCAGCTAATTTTTGTAACTTCAGTAGAAACAGGGTTTTACCATATTGGCCAGGCTGATCTCCAATTCCTGACCTTGTGATCTGCCCACCTTGGCCTCCCAAAGTGCTGGGATTATAGGAGTGAGCCACCATGCCCAGCCCATCTTATTTTTTAGTTTGCCTAGTATATATATTTTCATTAAATTGCTTTTAACTTATCTGTTAATTTATTTTTAAAGTATATCACTTGTAGGCAGCATGTAGTTGAGTCTTGCTTTTAAATTTATTCTTACAATCTCTGACTTTTTTTGGAGTGTCTAGTTCATTACTATTTAATATAATGACTGATATATTTTTATTTTCATATGCCATTTTATTATTTGATTTTTTTTTGCACATTTTGTTTGTTATTCATTTATTTCTCCTTTCCTGTCTCCTTTTAGACCAAATAATTTTTACAATTCTGTTTTATTAAACTACATTTTTTTTTACATTTTTAATGGTTATTCTAAGTACCACAATATACATTTTGTACTTCTCATAGTCAACTAGGAGTTAATATTATGCCAATTCATGTAAAATAGAGAAACTTGGTAAGCATATAGGCCCATTTACCTCCCTCAACCCCAACCAGGTCTTTTATGCTATAGTTGTCATACGTGTTAAATTCACATAGACCCTACAAAACAATGTTATAGTTTTTGTTTAAATAGTCATGTACATTTTTTAAAAATTTAGAGAAAAGTAATATTTTATATATATTCAGATATATGCTATTTCCAATGTTTTGCATTCCTTCCTAAGGATCTGAATTCTTATCTGGTATCATTTTCTTTCAGCATGAGGAGCATTTAGTATTTGTAATATGAATCTGTTGGTGATGAGTTCTCATTTTTAAAAAATCTGAAAATTCCTTAATTTTGCCTCATTCTTAAAGGATAATTTTACTAGATATAGAATTCTGGGATAACAGTTTTACCTCTAGCACAAGGATGTTATTCTGTTAAATTCTGGCTTGCAAATTTTCCAAAAAGAAGTCTATAATAATTCTTACTTTTTGTTCCTTTGTATATAATGTGTTGTTTTTCTGTCTACTTGCAAAATTTTGTCTTTCTTTCCCTCCCTCCCTTTTTAAAAGCAGTTTGATTGTGCTTTGCCTAGGCAAGTTGACTTTGTAATTATATTACTGGAGGCTTCCTGAGATTCTTAAATCTGTAAATTTATGTTTATCCTCACATTTGGAAAAACTTTGATTCTTGTTTATTTATATTTTTGCTGTCCTCTTCTCTCCTCTTATTCTGAACCTCCAATAATGCATGTGTTAGATGTTTTAACATTATCTCTCAGCTCTAAGGTCCTGCCCATTTTTAATCACCTTTTTTTCACCCAGTCTTTAGACTGAATAATTTTTATTGATCTGTCTCCAAATTCTTTTATTTTTTCATGTGTCATCTCTATTTGCTGTTAAGCCCATCCTGTGAATTTTTAATTTCAGGTATTGTATTTTTACATTATAGCGTTTCTAGTTTTATGAAAGTTTCTCTGTTGATATTTTCTATCTTTTATTTATTGTGAGTATAGTTTACTTTATATTAAAGAGGATGGTTATAATAAATAGCTGCTCTAAAATTCTTCTAATTCCAGCATGTGGGTCAACTTATTAGTCTCTGTCGATTATCTTTTCTCAAGATTCTTCAGCTTTTAATAGATATTTAAATGTGAAATAGTTTTGACTTTACTCCCAGCATTGTGGCTATTTGTTGTGAAGAATCCAGATTTAGTTATATACCCCTGAAGAATGTTGACTTTTTGTTTTACCAATTAATTTGTTTAGATTTAAACTGCAAAACCCATTTCTTGGCCAACAGTTTACTTTTCAGCTCTTTTCTCCTTAACTGCTTTTGAGTCTGGCACTTCACGGTTTAGTGAGCCAGAGATATGGGTGGGGTGGAGTTTATACGCAGAATCTGGGGTTCTATCTATCTGATTTTGTCTCTCTTTTTCTTTCCAGTACCTACAGTTGTAACAAACTCTGTCATTTTTTAAAAAATTTTTTGGATAGAAAGACTTTTTTTTTTTTTGTCGATTTGAGTTTTAATTATCTTACGAAATTCTGACTCATTCTTAAAGTTGTAAATAGGAAACTCCATGCAATTTTCTTCTTTAAAGTCTTGACGCTTTTCCAGAATATGTCTGCATTTGGTTTTTGCTCTTAAGAGCTTTCAGGTTTCTTTCTTTCTTTCTTTGGATTTTGTCCTAAGTTTAGTTGTTATCTGAGGGAGGGTTAGTATGATAGTAGCATATTACTTAATGGGCCACATTGGAAGTAACGCTCTGAGCATTACTTCTAATTTTAGACAGATATAACTCCAGGCTATCAAGAAATGTGTGCATCTTCTAATAGATTGAAGTGAGGGACAAAGTCAGGAGTTACCAAGGTTTCGGTAGGATTACTTCAGGGAGCTAGCAGGCATTGCCTGGGAACATGTTTCTGACCTTGATGTCAGGTATCTCATAGAAATTAGTGAAGAGGGAGTTTCTTTGATTTCTATGTGTGGTGACAATTAGGATTAGGAGGAAGAGCATGCTTGAGCTTAGAAGTCAGAATAATGCAGATCAAGTCTATGCTACACCTCACTTGGTCTGTGGCAAGTGTTACAAATTATCTAAGGTTACCTAAAACTCCTCATTGGAGAACTTATTGTAATGATACCTACCATTCCTGCAGTTGTGAAGATTCAATGAGATAAAATACTTTAAGGCCCCTGGGACCTACAAGGTGCTCAATATATTTTCCTCTTTGTATTTTGGGAAATGGGCTGGTTTGCCTTGTAGTGACCACGTGATCTGGGGGAGAATTGAAGGTAAGACCAGGATCACTGATGCATAAAAAGGATATCAGAATTTCACTGAGTTCTAGAGTGAATTTCAGTTTTTTTTTTTTTAATTAAAGAACCATCATAATACTGTGGGTGAGCATGGACTTTATGGTCAGAGAGACCTGGTTTGAATCTCATCGTCTCCAGTTACACATAATATGATGGGCCAATTATTCTCTCTGAGCCTCAGTTTTCTATCTATGTAACGGGAATAATAAAACCTTCCTCATAGCGTTTTTTGAAGTTTACATGAAACCACATTTATAAAGCTCCTAAAATGTCCACCAGGGCCTGGTACATAGTAGGCACTCAATAGATGTTGTTTGTTGTCATTATTATTGTGACTATCGTTTACTAAAAAAATGGGGCTAACATAAAACTACTGATATTTAAAACTGAGATGAAAGGTTCACTAGGAAAAAGGTGGGGCCAAAGGATGTTGTGGGTAGGGTAGGGGCAAGTCTGTTTTCATAAAGAAAATAGTGGGAAGTGGGGAGAAAAAAGGGCTTATTTTGATAGTGAGGCTAAACTATCTGTGTGAGGGAAATTAACATGGGAGAACCATGTGGAGTTTTGCTAGTAGAATGAGTCAGGCCCACTCTGGGCCTTTGCCTCAAGGATTAAAGATGAAATTAAATATTTAATGTCCATTCATAATTAGGTCCTTGGGAGCATTTTACTGACACAGTCATTTTACTCTCTCTGTTTACATTTCCAGCTCTATAAGGAAAGCATTGATTCTATGGCATAACATGCTTGTGTGGAAGAAGGATTCCTTAACAAAATCACAGACTTATTATCCAGCATTTGTAAGTTTAGAGGACAGGGTGGTTTCAGTGTCCTAGAGGATCTGTTAGCTGCCCTCCACCAGGCCCAGGGGCTGGAGGAGGGACAGCACTTGTCAGATTGTTGAGGAAGCAGACCTCTGCTGATTTGCATGGCATACAGGTGGCAAGAGAAAGAGAGAGGGGTCAGAGGCAAAGAATCACATCTAGAGGATAAGCCAGCATCGATAACAGGAGGAGGGATTAGAAGGGCTACTCTGCATCCTCAACAGGAAGACACCAGGGATAGAGGGAGGTGGCAGGTGGGCTGAATGCAGCCTTCAGGGGCTTGCGGGATCAGCCTTCAGATGTCCCCTTTCTCCTAAGCAAGGAGAGTCTTTGGCATATGTCAAGACTGAAGGTAATAAGCTGGCCGCGATAGCCTTTGTACTTCTATATGACTTACTGATATATTTGGCTTATTTAAAATATGTCTCTAGCTTAGGGGACTCTGGACCTGTGCCAAAAACTACCTGCATTTAATGTAAAGTCAGAGGTTCCCTTATAAAGGATGCCAGGTCAGATGGTTGGAGATTTGGAGAGGAAACTGAGGACCCAATTATGCACTTCCTGTGAGTTCTAGAGGAAACTCCTCTTTTCATGCCGTGCCTCAGCTTCTCTATTTTATATCCTCCTTGGCATCTGCTGCTTCACAAGTGAGGATGGGCACAGGGATGGGAGACCAGTCTGACCTCCCTACCTCCCTCACTTCCCACAGGCAGATTAACTAAGTTGGTAATAGAAGAATCACACACCTGCTATGGACCTCTGTCTCCTTTTATGGTTCCTGTTTTACCAAATGCCACCAACACCCCCTCAGTAAAAGCATGTTGCTGAACTCTCACCTCTCTCTCCTGCACCTCCGTCCCCAGTGTTAATCCATCACTCTCGTTAATTCTATCTCATACATATTTCTAAAATCTATCTACTTTTCCAAAACTCCACTGCCACCAACTTGATTCAGCTCAGAGTCATTCCCTGCCGAGATAACAAGTTTCCTGATGTTTTCCTTATCTCCTTATGCCTGCCCCCATCACTTCTCCCCGATAAACTGAGTGATCTTTCTAAAACGTGAATCTCATCCTCTTGGGTCCTGCTTAAAATCTTTTAATGGTACCCTGCTGCCAGCCGGTTAAAGCTCAAACTCCTTACTGGAATGACAAGCCTTGGATCTGGCCCCTGCTGACCGCCCAAGCCTTCCGTCTTATGCCATACCCCCCCTCAAATCCCACACTGGATCCCGGTCTTGATAAGCCAGTCACAGAGCTCCTTTTTGTTTGCCGATGGTGTCTCTGCCCGCAGCACTCTTCTCTTCGCTGTCTTTCCCACTCTAATTTTCTTAGCCTGTGTTTGCCCTTATCTTGCACGTTTCAACTTAGGCATGACTTCCACGGGTGATTCTTCTCTGACTATTCAAAGCCTGGATTCAGCCTCTCCCTCATGTGCATCTACATCCTGTGCCTCTTCGGTCTCATAGGCTCCATTGCGAGTGCTTGCATTGCAAGTGCTTGTCTTGTCTGAATTCTTCAGTAAGCTGTGAAAACTGTGAAGGCTGGACCATGTCTGCCTCATTTCCTTTTGCACGTCCTAGAGTATACTTGGCACCAACCAGAGGCCTGATATGTATCTGTTAAATGAGTGAATATGAAGAGTCACTCAAATGTAAGCCATGTGTTGTTCGGAGTGAAAGGAATTTTATTAAATTAGAGCCAAATAAAGTTGTTGCATTTCAGAAGGTCTTTGGCATTTCTCCAGCACCCCGTACTTTTCCAGGGATAGGACGGAGACGGCATTCGCCACTCACCCACGAACACATTGTCTGGAAGGCCTGCCTTGTAGGATTAGCTGTGTTAGATCATGAGGATCCAACCCTGCAGACAGGAAATGACTTTTGAGGAAACGCAAGGCCTAAAGGTTCCTTATTTGCTCATCTGGGTGGGTCTGAGAGGAAGAGGGTCTGGGAGAAATGGGCCCTTAATGGACCCTTAATGGACCAGGTGACCCTTCTAGGTTTCTGGGCAACCGAGCTCAGAAAAGGTCTGACTGCTCCTAATTGCCCTGACAACACACCAGGAGTGTGTGTTGTGTTGAGCCTCAGAACAAGCTGGCAGCCTGCTCCCTCTGTTCCTGGATGATGAGCTGGGCCCTCGGGCTCCTGACAGGCTGCCAGCATGAGCTTCATCCATAGTGTTTGAATGCTGCCCTGCTGCTGGGAAAACAGTGGTGTGTCAGTGTGAGGACAGGCCCACTGGGTAGACAGGAGTTGGGACAGAAAACTTTTTATTCTGTCACCTGATGTAAAATCAAGGGGACATGGTGAAATCACAGGAACTAGATTAAAGGAAATGTCTCTGGCTGTATTGTGTACTATAGAGCTGGTCTAACCGTGGCAACAAAATTATGGGTTTTTATAGCACCTTTCTTCCCCAGGGCACAGGATGCTTTACTGTCTATTAACAGGCTTTCAGTTGAATGGGTTCTCACAGGCCTTCAGTTCTGGTACCGTTTATTTACTTTGTAGCATTAGAGACTTTATTACAGCACATTAAAAAATGGATTGAGAAATAGTCTGTTCTTGGCATGCACAGATAGGGGCATATGTGTGTCTGTGTGTGCATGTTAAATTCAACCATTAAATATTAGATGGAATAGGAGGATATATAATGAATACATAATAAAGGGAGCTAAAGAAATGAGACAAATTTTGCATAAATCACTATACTTCAGTTACAACATTGATGAGAAATCAAGGCCAGTTTATTCTTTGGAAACAGTGAACAATTACTCTCAAGGCCGTTTTTGTTTTCCAGACAAAAATCTTTTCCTCTCTTTGGAAGTCATCACCAAATGAGTAAATATGAAACAAGAAAAACAGACTCAGAATGAGGCCATCAAAATGACTAAACCTTTGTTTCTGGGTTCTTGGAACTTAAACTAGGCCAACATTGTTGAGTTTGCTTCTACTTAGACTTCTGTAGCCATATGATTTACAAATAGTAGAAGCCAAGATAGAATTAAGAAGCAATAAGCATTTACAATGTTTTAAGGAAACTGTTTACCGAAGGAAAAAACCCCAATCAGTTTAACAGTAAATGTAAATATATACTTAGGCACAGAATGAAGGAAGATTGTTGAGAATAATTTCAAGCCAAAGTATTGGAATTCATATGGGCATTAGATACTTAGAGGAATGCTCTCGAGATGAGAGATGAGAGTTTTATAGCTGTTCAAGTTCAGGTGGATGACTTCTGCTTCTGGCAGAAGCTGGATTTTCCCTCTCCCAAAACAACTAAAAATTAGACCACTTGTATGAAACAATAGTTTATGAAACTTTAAACATCAGAAAAAGGATGGAAATAACCAAGAGATAGAAAGCAAATAGTGTGAGCCCTGTGATTGCCCCAACATGCTACCAAGAGAGAGCTTCCAGGCCACGGCACAGGGAGGCGAGACCCAGGAGAATCTTGGTAGTCTCTCTGATTTGAGGAGACAAGTCTTGGAGTCTGGGGAGGCAATGGGACTACAGTTTTCAGGGAAGAGTGCTCCGAGGAGAAAGTTGCACAGAAAGAGAACTCTGGAGATCTTCAGAAAGTCCCCCTTAAGTCTCCCACTGAGTACTGTTGCGGGCAGGTTTGTGAGGAAATGACCTGAGACTGGGGAAAGAATCACTTTGAAAGGATTAGAGGGAACACTCTCCAAAGCTCACACAAGACTAAGAGTATTTTCTGTTCCCTTCAAAGTGGGGAATCTCATAATTAATGAGACATCGTGGAGAATATTCAGCAGGGTCTCATCTCCATAGTGGATTGAAATTAGCTGTAGACTGAGCACTGCTGTGGTGCTGCCTAGCAAAGCATAAAAGCACGATAAGAACTCTTCCCAAGTAAAAATTGTGGAGCAGAAAAAAGCTCAAAGCAATTATCAGAAATAAAAAAAAAGGTCCAGCACCCAATCAGACAAAATTCACAATGTCTGACATCCAATAATTTACCAGGCATGAAAAAAAAATAAGAAAGAAAATATATGGTGCACAATTAGGAGAAAACTCAATCAAAACCAACCCAGAAATTGCATAGATGACAAAATTATTAGATAAGGACATTCCTTATGTTCAAGAACCTGGAGAAATAACTGAGTATATTAAAGAGTATATTATATAAAATATAAAAAATAACTTCTTGAGATTAAAAACTACGATTTCTGAGACAAATACACTGGATAGAATTGGTGATAGATTAGACAATGCAGAAGAAAGGATTACTGAATATAAAAACAGAGGGTAGAGACTATCCAGAATGAATCACAGAGAGCACAATCCTGGGAACAGTACAAAGCATATTTGTAGTGGTGTGCATTGGTAGTTCACTTCAAGTGGCCCAAGATGCACATTACTGAACTCTCCAAAGAGAAGAGGCAGGGCGCAAAAAAATATTTGATTGAATAATAGCCAAAACTTGTCCAAATTTGATGAAAACTCTAAATCCACAGTTCCAACACTCAACAAATGGCTAAGAAACATGAAGGAAACAAACCAAAGCACTTTATAAGAAAATTGTTTAACACTCAGTGATAAAGAGAAAAACCTAAAAGCAGCCACAGAAAAAAGATACATTGTATATGGAGAAACAAAGTTAAGGATAACAACAGATTTCTCATCAGAAACAGTGCAAGAGAAGAGAGTAAGGCAGTATTTAAAGTACTGGTGGAAAACAACTGTCAACCCAGATTCTGTACCCAGCATAAACGTTTCCAAAGCTAAAATTAAAGATTTTTCGGACACGTACAATGTGAAAAAATTTGTTACCAGCAGATTGGAGATACATACATACATATATGTACACACACGCACACAGTGTTCAGTACTCTTCATTACATACATTTATATGTATAGCAATGAATATATACATATATATGTATAGTATGTATAGTAATGAAGAGTACTGAACATAGTAATGAAGAGTACTGAACATAGTAATGAAGAGTACTGAACATGTTAACAATATGAGTAAATATAAAATTTGTTATTAGCAAACTGGAGATGTGTATATATATATATACACACACACACACACACACACACAGTCTTCAGTATTCTTCATTATACATACAAGTATATATGTATGTGTATATATGTGTACAGATATATATGTATGTACAGTAATGAAGAGTATTGAACATGGTAACAATGTGGGTAAAGATAAAAATCCTTAAGCAATCATTTAAATCTTAAAAGCATTTAAGACCAAAACATAACAATGTATGTTGGAGTTTATAATATATATAGAAGAAAAATATATGATAATATTACAAAAGCCAGGAGAGGAGAAATACAATTATGTGATTATTAGATTCTTGTATTATATATGAAAAGATACATCACTTGAAGGTAGACTGTGTTACGTTAAAGATGTATATTAATCTTAGAACCACCACTAAATTAAGACTGCAAAGAGTCGTAGCTAAAAAGCCGACCATGTTATGGTAGATAACGTGGAGTCATAAGGGATTCTTAACTAATCCCAAAATAAGGATGATGGATATAAACTTTATCATGATTGTGGTGATGTTCTTCGTGAGTATATACATATGAGAAAGCTTATCAAACCGTAAACTTCATGTACATATTATTGTATGTCAGTTTTTACCTTAATAAAGCTGTTAAAAAGTTAAGGTGGCTCTAACTACTCACTGTATCTAAAACCTAAAATATTTTTTAAGCAATAAAATGTTCCATAGTTCACATTCATGTGCCAGAAATTCAACTCCATAATTTTGGAGAATAAATGAGAATTGTAGAAGCATGGTATTTCAAAGAGCTAGAAGATACCTGAGAAGCCATCTAGTCCTCCTTCCTCATTTCATCTATATGGAAATGAAGGTCCAGATAAATAATGTGAGTTACCCCAATTTACTACCAGTGACCCAAGATGAGAGTAAACAGTAATAAAAAAAAAAAAAAAGTAAATGCTTACTTCGTTTATCTTTTTGTGAAACTTCCCATCGTGATGGATATGGTTTTGCCTACAACACTTGGGTTGAAGATCGTGTTTTGACTAAGACACTGGGAAATCCAGCTACAAGTGGTACAGTAACTGGAGCTACTGGAAATAGCAATAGCTGAATTATATAGTAAATTCCAAGGCAGCCTCCTTGTTACTAGTGATCACGATCTTCTTGAATTCTTTAAGTAAGCAGTGACTTCAAAGACTTAGGGTATTAAACCTCGAAAAAACACATTTGGGGAATTAATCTAATAAATATGGTGCAGAGGGAAGAAATATTAAAATCTATAACGGGATGGAATTTTGAACATCTGAATAGACACTATAATTAAACCATAGTGGATTACAATTGCTCTGGAAAAGAAGATTGGAGATTGCTTGCTCTTTGCAAAGTGGATTTACAAAGGGTGGCTTAAAAACCTATGTGCAAAGAAAAATCTGACTTGGAAAGGAAAGGGGAAGGAGGAAATCAAATGACAATATACAACTCAAGTTAGGGCAGCCACAGAACAGGATGAATTAATGTAAGCAAATGAGAATGAGAAAGGTTTTGTTGAATAGACAAAAAATAAATAGATAAATAAATGGAGGCAAGGGAAACGGGAGGCTGGTTGATGGAGGAAGATGATTACAAGATTAAAGATGACTTTGAAGGTTGCTGAGGGATAGCTACATTCCCCCTTCTCCCCACTCTGTCAGCTCTGCTTTAATAAGAGAAATGAAGAAAATAAACTCAGACAATTAAAGGGCAATAAAGACTCCTCCAAAACAGCTTTTGATAAAAAGCAGGGAAGAAAACATGTTACAACTTTTGCTTTCCATTAAGAAGTAGCCCTGCTAATAAAAACTAGAAGACAGTACAGGATGGACCTCACTGTAGGAGGATTTAGGTATTTCTGTAGAATTTAGGGAAATAAGCTAGGTAAAATATTAGCCTTTAGAAAAGCTGGAAGCACCTTAGTAATACATGCCAAAACCAAAGTCAGTGTTTAGTAGAATAGTGGAATTGATTTGGACAGAGAAGAAAATCCATAAAAGTGTGAAGAATAAACAATTACTGTTATTGTTAAATAGCCTGAGTGTTTAGGTATTCAAATTAAGTTATTTGGGTTCTGCTTTAACTCTTTTGAGAAAGTTTTTTTTTTTTTAAAGGGACTATATAATATGAGCAGGAAAAGTAAAAGATCTGTCAAACTTCCTTTTATAATACAGCTATGAAAATAAATCTTGGTTGCTATTTTCCAGGCTTGGGAATTTAAGGAATTTGGACAAGTCCAATCCCAAGTCTGTCTGCACATGTTAGGGCAGTAGGCATCTCCCTACTTTATGTGATATCCAGGATCTGTGACTCTCTCCTGCCCAAAACTCTTCCCTTCTCCACCTGCCTGGAAGCTTAAAATTCCCCAAGTAGGCCGGGTGCGGTGGCTCACGCCTGTAATCCCAGCACTTTGGGAGGCCGAGGCGGGTGGATCAGGAGGTCAAGAGATCGAGACCATCCTGGCCAACATGGTGAAACCCCATCTCTACTAAAAATACAAAAAATTAGCTGGGCATGGTGGCGTGTGCCTGTAATCCCAGCTACTCAGGAGGCTGAGGCAGGAGAATTGCCTGAACCCAGGAGGTGGAGGTTGCTGTGAGCCAAGATCGCGCTATTGCACTCCAGCCTGGATAACAAGAGGGAAACTCCATCTCAAAAAAAAAAAAAAAAAAAGAGATACAAAGGCTTCGAGAAATAATAAAAGCTAACATTTATTAAGTGCCAGGTACCATGCTAAGTGATTCACATAAGATTCTCTTTATTCCTCTGGATGTTCCTCTGAAGGAAGGTACTGATATAATTCCATTTTGCTGATGAGAAGACAAAGGCACAAAGAAGTTTAGACAGTTGCCCACGATCAATTTGCCAATGAAGAGTGGAGCTGATATTCAGAAGGATGCAGGGAGCAGGGGCTATGGAGAGGAGATGGGACCTATAAAAAAGAGAAGGGCTCCAAAGACAAAACACACAAACCCGTCTGCCTTCATCTTTTACAAGGAGCTGGCTCTGGTTTTTCCACTTTATGGTAGGGTAAAGTATACCGAAAATTCTGTGATTCTACAATTCCATTAGGGAGTGAGTTCCCAGGAAAATGAATTTAGAAGACGGGTGTATTCTGGTGAGGGAGGAGGAGACTGAGAAAATGAGTTTAGAGGCTGGGGCAGGGTCTCTGACTTTGGAAAGCCTAGGAGCCCCAGAGGAGCTAGAGGGCTCCTCGTGGTGGCCTGACTCCACTCACCGCTTAGGGCCCTGAGTATTTTACTGCTTTCTAAATGAAACCTTCTCCCATAAACATAGGAAAGACTCTTATCATCATACACATTTACCTGAAACACACTTAGATAAACACACTTAGAGATAATAATGAATTATCTCTAAGGCCCTGCGCATTTGTAAACCTGTTACCTTGCTGGGGCCCAGAGAGGAGACAGCCTATGGATATCTGTGTAGGAGTAGGGAGTAGACTTGTTGGGCAAAATGGGGGACCCAGGTTGGGGATAAAGGCTGGTGGTGAGCCAGGTGTGAAGAAGGGGCTTGATGGGAGACATCAGCAGAGCCTCCAGGCTCATATCCTTCCTGATTTCGGTAGCTTAGCCAGAATTTAGCTCAGTTGAATTAGCTCAGTGGCAGGACAGATTGACACTAGCTGCTGATCTCTTCAATCCTAAAGCTCTCATTGTCATACCATCAACTAGATGTTTCTCAGTCCCCTTTTCTATCAATATTTAGAACATCGTGGAGCAGGTTCTTTCTACTGGGTGCCCTTTCCACAGTATGCCCAGCTGTGCCCAACCCAGAAACCCCTATCCAGGAGGCAAACAGATGAGAGCCTGTGGACGCCACTGCTCTGCCCATGAGCTTCTAAAAAGAGATCTTACTTCATTTCACATTTATGTCATGTAGCACAAATGATGGTTGTCCTTATGCCTCCTTTGCAGGTCTGGGCAATGGTGAACCAGGCGAATGGTGCCAGGAAGGGATAATCTAGAATTGAGGAACGGAGTGTTAGGTGGAGAGCATGCGTGCGCACCATTCGAAGGTGCCTGCAGTTTACCAGCTATCAGAGCAGGAATCAACCCTGAATTTGGAGAGGCAGTCTGCATGGAGGCCCAGGAAGAAAGAATCACTGAGTAACCAGGAGGCAGAACTCAAGCCAATTCTAGGAAATTGAAAGTCTAGAAACTCAGGTTAAAGCACACGGGCAATAGGAGTTGGAAAACAGAGATAAGCCAGGTGGGGGTATATACACAGCACCGGAGGCAAGAAGAAACTAGAAAGCAAACAACCCCCCAGTGTGTGATACGCATGCACTGACCTCTCCACGAGGACTTCACTGTGTCCAGGGCAGGATTAGACATGGGCAGGCAGGGATTCTTGGCCAGGGCTGAGTTGATTTGCAAAGTGGAGCAGAGGATGGGGAAGCCCATGTCTAGAAAGGTACCAGAACTAGACAGAACCAGGGTCAGTCAGGCTGGCATTGCCAGAAAAGCCAGAAAAAGGTCATCTGGGCTGACCTGGCTGGGCAGGGCCTACATAATATAGGCAGGACTCTTAGATGTATTGCAGAGAGTCACAGGCACAGAGAATGGGAGGTAGTGTTATCTAGGGTCAGCTAATGGAGGATTGAAAGGTTAGCAAATTGTCAAGACAGCAAAGAAGGTTCAAGCCAGATCAATCTGTAAAATACCTAGGGGAGCCTAATTAGACAGGGGTCCCTTGCTGAATGAGGCTGATTCTTACGGCAGCTCCTGAAAACCCAGTTGTCGCTGCTTCGGGGTTTAGTCTAAAGCATTAAAGGATCTCAGCTGGTTAGGGAAGCTCTGTGTTCTTGGGGAGGGGGAGGAACTAGCTCTCATTTACCTTGACATATCAAAATCTGAATTCCAAGGAAGGGCATGGACCTAGAGTGGGGTTCTGTTGGGTTATTTATTACTGGGGCCTTTTTGGGCCACATGCTGGAAGGGTGGTAGTCATTCTTTTGGGACTCATCTTCTCAGCTTGAGACTTCCCTCTTAATACTTAGTACCTTTCTATCTTTCTACAGCAGAAGCAATAATCTACTCACACAAACCCCAAAGAAAGTAATAACGTTGATTTATTGATTTATTGAGTCCTTTACTCATTCATTCGATGAATGCTGATTAAGAATCTACTAGATTGATGGTCTGGATACAATGGTGAACTAGTTAGACACCATCCCTCTGAGTACATTACAGGGACGTGGGCAAGACGGAGAAGCAAACAGCCATTGTATTAAAGTGCAATCAGTGATATAACAGAGCTATACATAGGTGCTGTGGGACTACAGGCAAAAGGTATCTAACCCTGACTTGGAGGGTCATGGAAGACCCTAGGAGGTGGTCAGTCTTGGTCTGCAGAACTCCTCCTGGGGACCTGCCTCCCTCATTCATTCTGGCGCAGGATTCTCTACTGCTTTCTAAATGAAACCTCCTCTTGTAAACACAGGAAAGACTGTTAGCATACACATTTCCCTGAAACATACTAATGCATTATCTCTAAGGCTCTGTGCATTTGTAAACATTTTATCTCTAATTGTGGAATGAAAGATTATTTCCTGTTCAAAGGAATTTCAGGTTTCAGCAAATAGATATAATGGGCACTTTTTCTATGATTTGTTTTTTTTCTAAATTGTGAGCAGGTGAGTATGCTGCATGGAAAGTGAGCGCATAAAGTGTGATGGCTAGAGACTGAGATGTGTTTCTCTATATACCGTAATACACCATCAAAATTAAAAGACCTGTCCCAGACTGGAAGAAATATTTGCAGCACATGTAATAGATAAAAGGATTCTCTCCTCAATGCATGGAGGTCATTTAAAAATCATTAAAGAAAAGGATAAACAACCGTGTAGAAATATGGGCAAAGGACTTAAAAAGACAACGTAGTCCTGTTCGTTTAGTCTTTTCACTTGCACAACTTGTACATGAAGAAAGTTCAGAACTGTTACAGAAAATTTACAAGAAAATTAACTTGACATAGTGATAGACATTATTATTGTGTTGCATGATAATTGGACTTAATTTGCATGAAGCCTGTAATTAGTATTACTTTTAGCTAGCCAAAGTTTCAGTTCTTTTTCTCACTTTCAAAGTTTCTTGGTAATACTAATTATTGTCAAATATGTCAGTTTCCCTTGAACATACGCTCTTACACACAGGCACACTCCTGTATGCACACACTCACCTTCGCAAGGAAAGTGATACATTTTGTTGCTCAGATTCCCACACCTCTGCCATCTCTACCCCGTGCCCCTCGCCTATGATTGCTGCTCCCTCTGTGATCACCTAGGCTCCCCTACCTTTGGAGTGATGTTATTGAGCAATAGAAAGTTTCCAGCTCCTTCTCTCCTCTCACATCCTCAGGTGTCCCTTTGATAATGAACCAAGACAGAGAAGTCTGTGCATTAAGGGAGCAGAAAACCTTTTTAAGAAGAAAGTGGCAGCTATGTGGAGGGCATTTGGTGAAGAGGCACAAACTCATCAGTGTTGGAGGAGACAGAAAGAAACAGAAGGGCTGGACTGGGTAGTGCCAGAGTCTCAAGATGGTAGGAAGGAATCTCAGAAGGCCCAGGGAAGGTAGAGGGCTCAGATACCTCTGACTTCAGACCCAGGTGCCAAAGTGTAAGAAACCAGCAATTCCAGGACTTTCCTCCCTGCAACCATTGCAGAAAAGGATGTCTGAGGGAGCAGTCCAGGTGCATTCATGTGAGGACAGCCAAGTGAGCAAGAGAACGGGACTCTCACAGTTCTTTCTGACTCGTCTTCCACTGTGACCTTTACCCCTCTGGGCTCATTAAGACTTAGCCTGGTGCTTAGGAGACCTGGGAGGCTCTCTGCCCTGCACGTTGCTTAGTTGATGCATGAAAATTCTTTCATGGGAGATAAAATCCTTAATTCCACAATTAAAGATAAGAGGCTTAAAACTGTCTGGGGAAACTAATGCATTCTTACGAAGGTGTTTTTGTCAAGTTGTAAAAGACTTAGAATATGGCATCCTGTTCTGTTTTGATGGAGTTCAGAGAAGCAGTGAGAAGGCAGAAGAACCCAGAGCCCGAGACTAGCAAGAGGCCACCAGGGTGATTGTTACCCTGGATCACGATGACTTTTCATGGGTTTGGAACAAGTGGAAATGGTCTAGGCTCAGGGTCCCTCTGGCTCATACTGTGAGAATGATGCTGCTGAGCCCAGCCAGAGCAGCAGGTGAGGAGAGATTTGGGTGGAAGGTGGTGCTAGGCGATGCTTACTAACAAGCCTTGGGCATCTCACCCTTCTGGGAATCCATGTACCACCTCTCAGGGCAATTAGGCACTCTTAAAGTCACAAAGTTGTAAGTTAGTGGGAATCTTGTTCTGCCTTTGTTTCTTCTTCTTGGCACAGTTGTTGGCCTCTAAATTTTCTTCTTTTTTTTTTTTTCTGAGATGGAGTCTCACTCTGTCGTCCAGGCTGGAGTACAGTGGTGTAATCTCGGCTCACTGCAACCTCTGTTTGCTGGGTTCAAATGATTCTCCTGCCTCAACCTCCCAAGTAGCTGGGAGTACAGGTGCCCACCACCATGGCTGGCTAATTTTTGTATTTTTAGTAGAGCTAGGGTTTTGCCATGTTGGCCAAGCTGGTCTCTAACCCCTGACCTCTGGTGATCCACCAGCTTTGACCTCCCAAAGTGCTGGGATTACAGGCGAAAGCTACTGCACCCAGCCTGCATTTTCTTCTGAAGACAGTTGGGCACAAGTGAACATAGAGCCCTTGGGGGGTGTGGAGCCAACTGCTAGAGAGAATGGTCAAGATCAGTGTTTCTGTAATGATTTTTGTCCTCCATATAGCTAGCCCCCTCTTTGTTTCGTGGCCCACCCTTGATGTTTTATAGTTCTATGATGACGCATGGGCTGACACACTGTTTGGGTATGTGTGAGGACAGGTTATTTTGTCTGTATAATAGTTGGTACCAATGCTATTAAACAGAAGTGACCAGACTTAAGAAACAAAAATTGGAGGGTTGAAAAGGTTAATGAGAGAGTCGTAAAGAAGCTGGTGGACGGCAAACATTGCTTCACACTGAGATTATTTAGAAATTTGGAACCTCTGTGAGTCCCTGGAGGGAAAAGGGGATATTACATGCACAGACATTTTATTTATTGTTTTCTCTACAAACAGTAAGTAATAAACAGATGAAACTACAAGGCTATAGAATTGTATTACCTTTTGGCTTTGGCCGAGTAAAACTTTAATTTTCTAAGTAGAGATAACAGACAGCTTCTATTACTCTGAGGCAGGGGAAGGGCTGCTGTGAAATCTTCACATAAGGGGATTTGTTCTGGGCTTTAGTGGCTCCCGGGGAAAAATGCACAGGGGGCTAGATGATCTAGGGGAGAATGCTCTGGATTAAGGATAAGCTCCCTCCCAGAAGCAGGCCAGTCAGATTTATAGAGATACCTGCACATGAACTGAACGTTCTGAATTCCAGTAGTAGAGTGTGGCTTATTTCCCTTCTCCAGCTCTTTATGCCCAGCCCCTTAGCTCAAATAGAAAGTTCAAAAGGCAAGTAGATCAATGCTTGATTTTTCTCCTAGCATTCATGTCCTGCAGGCTCTGGGGTCAGCTGGCTGTGGCTGTGGGGGAGAAGATTCTATTGATTATTGTATGTGTGAATCAGGTTGCACTGAGCCATGTTGCGGTAACCAACAATCCTAAGAACTCAGTGGTTTGATAACAAAAGTTTATTTCTTGCTCCTGCAAAATTCACTGTGGTTCCAGCAACTCTCCAGGAAGCTGTCCTCCATGCAGCGAGTCATTGATCCAGCTGCTTCAGTCTTTTGGCCCTACCATTTCGACACATGGCCTTTAAATTCTTCACCAAAGGGAAGGAGGGAAGCCGGTGATTCTCACTGGGACTATCTGGACTCAGCTTGGAAGGGACATGCTATTTTACATATCATCCCCCAGAACTAGTCTCACGATTCTGCTGACTTCGAGGCAGTGAAATATCATAACCTCCCATGTGCCCAGAAAGGAAAAGATGGCTGCATATTGGTAAGGACTGGTGCTGTCTCCCGTCGTGTTCTTTCCATGTGTTGATAGTTTTGAAAAAAAAAAATTGTTGATATTATTATTCCTGTTTTTCACTCAAGAATACCAGGATTCAATGAAGTTGAGGAACTTGCCAGTGAGCTGCTGGGTCAATATTCAAAATCGATCTGTTTAACTCCCTTACATATGGTGTTTGTTCATTTAATTTTTGTCTCAGTGGAAAGGGTTGGGTTAATCATATACTTTATCATCATTCCATTGATCCAAATCAAGCCCCCCCCATTTGGGTTTCATTTACTTACTTATTCCCTTTTATTTCCATTATTCAGGCTCAGCCAACCTCCCTGCATCCCCTTAGGCAACGCCTCAAATATGTTCTATATATATATATATAGTTTCTCTGTGCTCTTGTAAAATGTGTGTTCATATTTGAATGGCTAATGCTCTCTCAACCATGACATGCCATCTCTCAAACTGCATTAATAATCTCTGGGAAGTCCTTATAGAGATAGTGAAGGGGTGAGAGAAACACTGATCAGGTATGTGTGATCACTTCATACAGCTCAGGCAGAAGTCTCTGACTTCCAGTGTTCCCTGCGGTAGACTAGTGTGTGCCTGTGTGTTTCCCTTTTAATAAGGTACCAATTGCCTTCACCACATGTATTTGCCCCTGCTAGTCATTGTTTATCCTTAAATAGGGCCATTAATGAGTGTCTCAGGACCTCAGTTTTGCCATCTATGAAGAAGCCAAGGAGAGCTTCCTTGGATCACTAAGGGATGTCTTGATGTTTAATTACTTTAGAAGCCAAACTGAAAAGAGACCCAGGATTTCCTTGGAGGCTAGGGCTTTGCAGATCTAAACTCTTATCATCCTTATTTTCTTGGTGACAGGTTTATAGCCTGTGGGACTCACTTGGTACCTGTCACTTACCTTCCTCTTGATCCCTTGCTACAGAGCTATATTTGTCATTGCATCTCATGATCAAAAGCATATGGGAGATGGTGCTGGAAACACATTGTTATCTCCAGAACACTGTAGGTACTGGGCTGCCTTCAGAAGAAGCAGGAGGCATTTTAGGAGAGGCTGAAGTCTAGTCTACTTGTGGCCACCCAGTCTACATTATTTAATTAGCATCTACTGTATGCCGTGGGTGTACAGTGTATAAAACACTATTAAGAACTGTGAATACATTTCTTGACGTAGAGGGCCACATTTGATTTATCTTTGCTAACTGCTGGCTTCTGTTAGACTTCCTAAAACAGCACCCTCCAGCACTCTCGGCTCATTTTTTTTTTCCACTTAAATCTTTTATTACCTGCTATGTCATGTATTTGTTTATTTGCTATCTATGTCTCCCTTGCTGACCCTGTGACAACAAAAAGCTAGAATGTAAGCTTCACAAGAGCAGGGACTTCATTTTATTTACTGTTAATTTCCCCATGCTTGGCACAGTGCCAGAAACACAGCAGGACACGTTCATGGACTGAATGACTGACAGGTACCTTTGAACACTGCCTGTGTCTGTGCTATGAATATGTGATCTTTGGTTGGTATGTTGAAAAGAGGATGTAATAAAAGCTAACACCCACATCTTGCTTTTAAGAAATAGCATAGTTAGGGAGACAAAGCTAAAGTGCACGAGATGAAACTCCTCAGCTCTCCCAGGTGATTCTAATTGTATTCATTGTATTGCGCCTTCTAAAATCCCCTTGTGCACTATTTGTGAGCAGGCTATTTATCTTTATTCTCTTTCTTAAATTGAGACACCGCTCTAGCAGTTAATAGCCATGGTATTTCACCTCTGAGTTGTCTGGCGCCCAGTAGTGTGGTGAAGTGATCCCTGTGTTCAGCTTATCGATATCCATTTGGTGCATTCGTCTTCTAGACTGGCTCTTTCTCAGCCTGCCCCAACTATTCTTTAATCCTGTAAGTCATTTTAATCTGAGATGCTCTGCAGATGAAAGTTATACTGCATATGCCATATAAATTAATATTATGATGCTGAGACCATTCCATTTGTCTAGGGATTTGCAATGATTTACTTTTTATGGGTAAAGTTTTATTCAACTCTTAACAGTGAAACATAAAACTGTTACAATTGTAATGAAATCTATAAAAACACAGGGTAGTCTTGGGTAAAATGTCTCCATGGGAGATGATGATACCTCTGGGAACAAATTGAAGAATGCTTCATTTGTTATTCTCAAAGGTACTCTTGGCAAATTCTGGGTGATCCCAGATCAGGGCCCTGAAACAGCCTTGTGCATAACTGTGGTTCCTGAACTCTAATCAGAGTTTATCAAAATCTGAAACTCTCAGTGTTTACAGAGGGCCTAAAACGGGACATCAAAGAAAGATGAACTTGTTTCTAACCCCTTTGCCAAATATGGAACAGGTTGGGTGCCTCAGCAAGGGTTGCAGTAGGAAACGTGGCAAAATCAGATTAAGATAATTTGAGAAGATTTTTATTAAAGGTACTATTTTCAAAGGTATGGATGTAGGAGAACCATAGGTGATGGCAGGACAAAGGTGGGGCTCCAATACCACCCACAGGTCTAAAGGAGTGGGGAGACCAAGTGGTTCCTAAAACCCTGGGACAAATAGGTCTTCCGGAGAGTTTCACTTGACTGTAGTTAAGATCTTGGGAAACACAGCAAGCCCACAGCCACCCTGGAGGAAGGGAATTGGAGAAACTCCTCCTTCCCTCTGTTCTTTTGCCAGGGTTGCTAATTGACCAAACTCAGCTGCAAGCCAGAGGACAAAGGGACCCATGGATGTTGTCTACTTAGGTCAGACTTGTGGGTCACAGAGAAGTTTGGAGCATAGTGAAGAGGGATCTACGAGACAGCTGGAGGAAAAGGTCAATGCCAGGATCTCAGGCTTTGCCTTTGCAGCAGTAAAGATAACACTTCTTCAAGCTGTTATAAAATCCTGGCAATTTATGGGCCCACTGGATGTTCTTCATAGGCAAAACCCAGTTATATAATTTTTGCTTCCTGCCTGGTTTTCTGAATGAGTTATGGCAAGACAGAAGAGAAGGTGAAAGAGAAACAAGAGTTCTCGAAAAGTTGGACTCCAAACCTAAGAGTCAAGCTCTTTTGATATTGCAATAGTCATTGGTGTCACTTTAAAGTTTTTACTTTTTTTAGACTTTAGGATTCCCAACCTTTATTTTGTGATTTATTTTGTAATTAAGGTAAGAAATATTCTGTGGCCGTGGAAGGTATTTATGATGAATTATCATTTACTACGTCAGTCTTCATCAGCCTCTCATCGAAAGCTGTGCTTACCTTCCCAGGCTTTCAGGAAGGGTTTAAGGGAGTGACGATAAGCAGGGTAGGGATGGTGCTCTCAGGGTCTCTAGCCTTGATGCAGAAAGTGGTCCAAAGACCACTCAAATGTGTGAACCATTAACCAAACCAAGCGTTTTCAACCTTTGATTTTTTGCGATACATAGATGGTTTTGCCTTGTATGTTTAACTGTCCTGCTTTATCTCCTCATTATCTCATCTAAGAATGCCATAGGAGCCATATGACACATGCACATATGCAATTTTTCTTTAAAGATGGAGTTTCGCTCTTGTTTCCCTGGCTGGAGTGCAGTGGTGTGATCTTGGCTCACTTCAACCTCTGCCTCCCGGGTTCAAGAGATTCTCCTGCTTCAGCCTCCCAAGTAGCTGGGATTACAGGTGCCCACCACGATGTCCAGTTGATTTTTTTGTATTTTTAGTAGAGACAGGGTTTCATCATGTTGGCCAGGCTGGTGTCGAACTCTTGACCTCAGGTGATATACCTGCCTCAGCCTCCCAAACTTCTAGGATTACAGGTATGAGCCACCATGCCCAGCCACACATATGCAATTCTTAATTCTTTCTTTATTTTTGAAATCTGTTGATGAATGTTGAGTTACTTATACCCCTCAGTTAATGGTATGTTCTTCCCATTGGTCCATGTAAGGTTGGCTACTCATTCAGTTATTCACTTTTGTTCCAGTTCCTTCCTTCTTTCTATAGGCAACCATTCTAATGTCAAATGTGCATCCTCTTGTTTGGATGTATTATCTTAAAAAGTAAATTATCGTTATGTGTGTGTGTATATATATATTCAACTTACATAGATCGTATTACATTATGTAGTTATCAGCACTGTGTTTTCAGATATATCCATGTTATTATATGTACATATAGACTATTGCATTTAGCTTATTCCATTCATTTAGGAAAAGAATGTCATATTAATGATATTAACTCTTTAATGACTATCACATTGATGATTTTTTGCCATAGTTTGCCTATCTACTCTCTCATTTACAGCCACTTGGATGATCTCCAACTGCCTACTATCTGAATCATACTTCAGGTGACTATTTCTGCCCAGTGCTCAGGGCTTTCATAATTCCATATCATCACTAACACCTGGTTTTAACCAGCTTTCTAATTCTTGCCACTTTACTTGGTGTAAAGTGATATCTCAGGCTGGGCTTGGTGGCTCATGCCTGTAATCCCAGCACTTTGGGAGGCTGAGGCAGGTGGATTATGAGGTCAGAAGTTCAAGACCAGCCTGGCCAAGATGGTGAAACCCCATCTTTACTAAAAATACAAAAATTAGCCAGGTGTGGTGGTGGGTGCCTGTAATCCCAGCTACTTGGGAGGCTGAGACAGAGAACTGCTTGAACCCGGAAGGTGGATTGCTGAGATCGCGCCATTGCACTCCAGCCTGGGAGACAGAGTGAGACTTCATGTCAAAAGAAGAAGAAAAAAAGGTGATGTCTCATTGTTGCTTTAATTTACAATCCTGTGATTACTAATAATTTAGAACATTTCTTCATATATTTCATAGCCATTTAGGGTTCTTGTTCTGTGAATTGCATGTTCCTATTCTTTGCTCATTTGCAAATTGATGTTTCTTTCTTTTTTTAAATTATACTTTAAGTTCTGGGGTACATGTGCAGAACATGCAGGTTGTTACATAGGTATACATGTGTCATGGTGGTTTGCTACATCCATCCCCCTGTCATCTACATTAGGTATTTCTCCTAATATTAGCCCTCCTCAATCCCCCAACCCCCTGCTCTCCTTCCCTTAGTCCCTCCAGCCCCAGACAGACCCCAGTGTGTGATGTTTCTCTCCCTGTGCCCGTGTGTTTTCATTGTTCAACACCCACTTATGAGTGAGAACATGTCGTGTTTGGTTTTCTGTTCTTGTGTTAGTTTGCTGAGAATGATGGTTTCCAGCTTCATCCGTGTCCCTGCAAAGGACATGAGCTCATCCTTTTTTATGGCTGCCTAGTATTCCATGGTATGTATGTGCCACATTTTCTTTATCCAGTCTATCATTGATGGGCATTTGGGTTGGTTCCAAGTCTTTGCTATTGTGAACAGTGCTGCAATAAACATACGTGTGCATGTGTCTTTATAGTTGAATGTTCTATAATCCTTTGGGTATGTACTCAGTAATGGAATTGCTGGGTCGAATGGTATTTCTATTTCTAGATCCTTGAGGAATTGGCACACTGTCTTCCACAATGGCTGAACTAATTTACACTCCCACCAACAGGGTAAAAGCAAATTGATGTTTCTATATTTTTTTAAAATGTTGGCTTGTAGGAATTTCTTGTATATGTCAAATGAACTTTTTTTTGTTTGAGGCACAAATATATTCTCCTATTCTTTATTTATTTACTTTGTTATATCCTTTGTAGAATGAGAAAATATTTAATTTTGAATCAAACCTTTTATGTTTATTTGTTTTTGTGACTTGTGCTTTGGAATTTTGTTTAAGAAGTCTTTCTTCACAGCTAGGCACATAGATAATTCTCCTATCTACAGTTTTTTCTGCTTAACTTTATAAAAATACCTTTTGTGTTTAGCTCTTTAATCCATCTACTTTTCAGCTTTGTATGAGGCCTTAAATAGATACCCAGTTTTATTTTTCTCCATGTAACTGTCTAGATGACAGGACTCAGAAACCACAACTCCATCCCCATCCAATCAACTACTCTTTCTAACATCAGGTTTCATTGTCTACGAACTGGGAATAGTAATGCATATTCTGTTTCCCCAACCCTACTCCCTAAATAACAATTCTTTCCACTTTTGATTTGGGGTGCCATCATTATCCTACGTTAAGTCTTCATACATACGCAGCTCCCTTTCTGAACTATGGCTGTTCTCAATGGGACAATGCTGTTCCATGGTTCATATTTTGTTCTTGTGCCAGTATCACCTTGCTTTCATTACTATGGATTCATTACTGTTTTTAAGTGGATCTTTACTTTTCCATATAAAATTTTCGAATGAATTTATTGAATTCCTCTAAATTCAAACTGATATTTTAAATGAGATTGCATTGAATTTATAAATTAATTTTGGGGGAGAAATGACATCTTTATGATATTAAAATCCTATCGACTTTTACAAATTGATCTTGTAACTTCCAAACTTACTGAATTCTCTTTTCATCTGGCTGCAAATAATGATAGTTTTATCTCTTTCTTGGAAAACATTATTTCTCTTATTTCTTCCTTTCTTTCCTTATAGTAATGGCCATGACCTCCAGCACCATGTTCAATACTAGTAGTGCTAATGAGGGCTTCCTTTTCTTGCTCCCAATTTTATGGGAAAAGCACCTGAAATTCTTCATTAAATATAATGTTGCTATAGGTTTTTGTTATATTACCTTTAAAAAGTTAGAAAAATTGACTACTATATTCCTGTTTTCATAAACATGTTTTTAAAATCACCATAAATTATAAGTGATTTGTCAAATACTGTTCCTGCATCAATTGAAAGAATTGTATTTTTGATTACTGTTATAAATTTCATTTGTAAATTTCTCTAATTTTTGAAACCATTTTTTAAATGCCAAAATAACCTACACATAATCATTTACTTCACTTTTTTTCTTATGCAAAATTAAAAATAAATAAAAAGTACAGAGAATAACATGATTATCTCCCATCTGTCTACCTCCTAACTTCAACAATTATCAACTCCTAGCCCATCTTGTTTCACCTATTGCTCCTTCTTCACATCCCCCAGACCAGATCATTTGAAAGAAATTCCAGACATTTTATCATTTCATCAAGAAAAACTTCATTATGTATTTCTCAAAGATAAGATCTTTAAAAAATCACTAAATCGCTCTATCATTATGATGTATTTATATTTAATCACTTAGCTGAAACTCTATATAGAATTTGTCATCTCATTTAACATGATGTGAGCCTGTAATTTTAATTTCTTATATTATTTTTATTTGGTTTTAAAGAAAATATTGATTATTGTTGCCTCATGAAATTAATATGGTGGTTCTTGCTTTTCTAGTCTCTTGAAAAATTTACGTAGTTTAGAAAATAGCTAATCTTTGGAATTTGGCAGAATTCGTCTCTAAAACAATCTGAAGATGAAGGTTATACCTTTTTTTGAATGGGAGATCTTTAACTTAGATTCTTCTTTTTAAAAGTGTCTACTGGCTATTTATGTTCTCAATTGTTTCACATTTTGGCACTTTGTATTTTCTATTCTTAGGTCTTCTAGGTCTCAACGTTATTAATATGCAGTCATTCACAGTATTCTCTTTTGAATCTTTGTTGATTTCATACTTTGCTTTTCCCGCCTATATTTTATTTATTTGTATGTTTTCTATGATTGGTTTTGCCAAAGGTCTCTTTGTCTTTCTAATCTGTTCAAGGAACCAGCTTGAACAATGCACAGTAAACTCTGCCTAGATATGTAACTCCTTTTATTTTGCCTATCTCTTGGAGCACCCCTACCTTTTTCCCTTATTTGAATGTATCTGGCAAGCGTGCTTTTAGTGTAGATTTTTGCATGTCAAACCTGTTTATGCCTTGTTTAGTTAAACCTGTTTTTATTATGTCCTCATATTTGAATGATAATCAAATTCTAGGTTTAAAATAAACTTTCCTTTAATATTTTAAAATTACACTCCATTAACTTTAAAAATTTTTTCCATTATCATCTTGCTTCAATGTTCTTGAATATTCTAGTGTTAGCCTGACTGTCCCCTCCAAATGGACTATATTCCTGCTTTAAGTATTTTTTCTTTGCTTTAATGTTTTAAAAGTATGATGTTAATTGGTGTGAAGTTTTTCTTATCTCCCCTATTTGGTCCTCTAAGAGACCTTTCATTCTGAAATAGACTGTCATTCATTAATTCTGGAATATTGATCTTCATGATTTCTTTAAATATTTTCTCCTTTTATCTTCTCCTTCCCATTCCTTTGGAGATCCTATTAGCTGGATGCCAGTGCTTCTACTTTTATCCTCCAAATCTCTTAGCTTGTAATTTTTCCTCTAATTATATTTTCTGTCTCTGTATTCTTTGCAGTCACTTTTAGGAAGAGTTTTTTATTTTGATTCTCCAATTCACTAAATCCTTCTTTAACTCTATTCCATCCTCTTATTTATCCCATGCATTGTGTTCTTTATTTCAACTCTACATTTTTGGCATCTCATATTTCACTTATTTCTAAGATTTCTTATCCTTGCTTTATTTTACTAGTGTCATCCCACATCTCCTTAAGCATGGTTATACTAATGTCATATTTCTTTTTCATTTCATTTGTTCAAATGGTTCTGCTTCAGATGGCATATGATATTCTGATTTTGTCTTCCTTTACTAGACTCTAGTTTTATTGGGGCTTGTAAGCTCATGTTCTTCTGTGGGTATCAGTTACTCTGTCTGGTAATGTTTACTGGGAAAGGCCAAATTTCAGATTCTACTCTCTATCTATTTAGAGATATAAAAAACTGAGAAACATTGAACCCCAGAGCAGAGACAAGGCAACATAAAAAACCTTTGCATGATTCCCTTTCACTACTTCTCCCCTGGGCAAGTCCCCTGGTCATGGTTTCTCCTTTAAATTAAAACACTGGGGAGAAAGAGCAGTAGGATGAGGCAGTGTTCACACATCGTAATTCCCCCATGAGTGGGAGTTTGGAGGAGGAGTGAGTAGGGGTTAGGATACTGAAGGACCAGACCCACCACTCATAACTGTGCAGATGGTGTCTACTCATGAGTGAGGGGAGCAGGGAACAGGCACTGCCATTCACCTCCATTCCCAAGCCGTGCACTCTGGTGTGAGGCTTCACCTATCTGGAGGCAGGGGTGCCTTTCCTAATGTACACCGTGTGACCATAGGTTTTAGTGGTGACCTTCCAAGAGTTCCTAGCCAGGTGCACCTGCATTCGGCAGCTCCTCCCTCCAGCATGCATCTGCATTGGCAGTTCTCAGTGTCTCCCAAGAGAGTCACATGCTTTCTAGTAGCTTTAGAAATACATTATTTCCCTTCTGCTTCTTATATTTTTAAATTTCATGAAAGGGTCAATAGATTCTAGGTCATCATCTCCATAAAACTCAGAAGCCTAACATATATCTTTAAAAGCATTACTTCATGTGACTTTTGCCTTGAAAATAACCTTTTCAACAATTTCTTGAAGACATTTAAGGTAATTGAAACAGAAATGGGATGTCCCCAAATGAGGATTGGTTGGGAATCCTGGAATTAGCAGTGAAGTGGGGAAAATGAAAGCACACCAACTGTCTAGATGACAGGACTCAGAAACCACAGCTCCATCCCCATCAATCAATTATCCTCTCCAACATCAAGTTTCATTGTCTACGGACTGGGAATAGTGATGCATATTCTGTTTCCCTGGCATGGTTGTTGTGCAGCTCAAATGAGATAATATCTGTGGAAGACTCTGTACACCTTTACATGCAGGAAGGGAGAAAGCAGCAATATTGAACATGAACCAAAGAGCATTTGAAATGATATTAGCCCTCGTGAGATGGGATGTTCTTTGGCTGGGAAGGTGGTAATCCTTCCCCTTGGTGACCTCAGTGAATTTCAGACAGATCTTCAAAGCAGATCAGGTCTCTGAAGCATAGAGTGGTGAAAATATTCCAAGTTCTCTGACCTCCCTAAGCTGGGGAAGGTTGGCATCAAGGACAGAAGCTTTCAATTGCATTGAACATAGCCTGGACAGGTTCCAAGTAGGTAATTACTTTATGCTTACTTACAATTTCCCCTTCAGCTTCGAAGGGATAGAGCATCCCTCACTCGCTGGACTAACGGGGCTATTTGGTGTTGCTAGGCATATGTTGAACAGCTGCCCCAGTCACT
Organism: Aotus nancymaae; assembly: GCF_030222135.1. Classification (NCBI taxonomy): domain Eukaryota; kingdom Metazoa; phylum Chordata; class Mammalia; order Primates; family Aotidae; genus Aotus; species Aotus nancymaae. The sequence continues at coordinate 10,113,224 of NW_026988523.1, read as the reverse complement.
TACCTCGGCAGACACCGCATTTTAGTAATGAAGTGGGGGCTCAAATTGGGCAAGACGGTAGCACATTTCTTTGATTAGTGTGCAGGACAAATGTGGCCTCTCTTTGAACAGAAGGGAGGGCATGTAAGCATGTTTTTCTTCATTCCCTTCAGAGGCAGGCATAAAGTGAGCAGATTCTTTGAGGGCCAGCTTTGGGAGGTGCTCTGATATGAATCTAATTGAGAAAAATATGTTAATTTTATCATGATCAATAACTATAGCAGTTACTCTTCAATTATGAAAAATACAAGCTTTTGAAAGTGAAGTGGAAAGCAAAATTTCATTGAATGAGTTGTGTCCTCTGAATATCTTATGTTATAAAACTGAGGGTGTGTATCGTCAGAAAAATAATCTTCAATAAGTCAGGGTCTGGGCAATGAGATGTTTCCCATGACTCCAGATCAGAAATTTATTTTAAGGGGTCTCAGATATGCTGATCCATCTGGCTCTCTACCACCTGTCTTTCACCTGCTGCCCTGTTTGCAGTGAATTTGGCCTGGGACCTTAACTTTTCTGAGCCTCGGGTTCTTTCATCTATAAAATAGGTATAGTTTTGGTGCCTACCTCATAGGGCTTTTGTGGGGAATAAAGGAGATAAAACTCCTAGCACATGAACAGATCTCAATAAATATGAGTAATTATTCCTATTCTTATTGTTGTGATTACTTGTCTTTCAGGTCTCAACTTAAATATCACTTTTTTTCCAACAATTTCTGCCCCTATTCCAAGACCAGGTTAAATGAATGGCTTTATGCTTCCACAGAACATTCTATATTCCGTATAAAAAGAACTAACTTTTTAAAGTGTGTATTAGTTTTTCTGCACTATTTTAATTGTTTTCCAGGTATGAATTATTACCTCATTTTATAAATAAGGGAACTTAGGTGCAGAAAACGTTTGTAACTCATAAGGGTTGGGATTTGAATGTAGATAATGTGACTGCAAAGCTCATATTCTTAAGTATAGCATTGATCATATTTGATGGTGATTGTTCATGCAGTGGTTTTTTTGTCTGCTAGACAGTAAGCTGTGGGTGGCTAGTAGCCCTGTATCCTTTAAAATCACCGCCAACCCTATGTGTTGCCTGCCTCTCTCCAACACCTGTCGATGCCCACAGCTCTCTACATTTTGTCTCCCCATTTCACCCCTATCAATAACGTCTTTCTCTGTGTTCTTGCCTTTTAGTCTGATCTCTATTTCAAGGTCAGTTGAATATTGCCCTTGCAGACACCCTAAATTTGCTCTCATCCTCTGACTGTCTGTCATACAATGTGCATCAGTCAGCGATTTTGATTGCAAGCAATAGAAACTGTCTCTGACAATTTTAAGCAGAAAGGACATACACTAGAAGGATCTGAAGAGCTCAGAGAATTAATAAAAATATCAGAAGCCAGCTTAGAAAATGAGAAGGAACCAAGGGTCCTCCTATTCCCACTGCAGCCTCCACCAATCCCCATGTGCTTGTCCTACGTGTTCAGTGTTCAAAGCCCTGGAATCTGAGTGGCTTAGCTTAGGAACTGATGCCCACTTTCTAGGATGGTAAGTTATGGGACAAACCAGGATCTGGCTCCTGTCAGCTTCTGTCATGGAAGATGGTAATAGAAGGGAGACACTTGGAATCACCCATGGGATGGATGCTTGACAGCAAAAAATTTGCAACTTTCTAGTGCACATTTTAATTGTGGTTCCTGCTTTTCATTTAGGAAAAACCATATGCTTCTCGGGGGAACCATATGCTTCTCTGGGGTGATCTCTGGATCACCCCATCAATTTGTGTAATATTGCCTTGTGCCGAAGCTTTTGTTCCTTTTTATCTCGACACTATCCTCCCTTGTTGAGGCCTTCCTGGCTTCCTAGGCTGGGCATAGGCCTTGAGAACTGGGGGCAGAGAATCCCTGTGGATGATCACAAGGATCCCATCTTACTTAAAGCGTGCTGTCCTGGCTGTAGGTGAGCATACCTCCCCTGGCTTACTCCCCAGCTCCCTCTGAGACATCTTTACAGCCTGCTCCTATGTTGTAGACTCTTGACCATGTCAAGTCTTACCTCCCTTTCTACTCCTGCTCATGCTTTTAATTTTTAAAACTTGCTGCTTTTTTTTTCTCTCTGTCATAGCCTATGCCTCTTTTCAGGAATGTCTTGGTGTCAACCTTCTGTCAGTAGTCTTCACTTCTATTTGCTGTTGTGATTAGTTTCACTCCTCCTGGCTTTGTGATTCTAGGCCCAGTTCAGGAGTCTTATGTGGCTTTACTCTGGCCAACCAACTGCCCTGGAATTCCTCATCCAAATCGATCTGGACCTTGCCCTGAGCCTGGATGTTGTTGCTGGTTCAGTCCTTTTGGAATGTGCAGAGCTCATACTGATGTGGTAGAAGCAATTAATGTAATATGACCTCTGTGACTAACTAGAACAGAGGCTCAAGATGTGTCATATTCTTAAGTTCCAGTTACCACCCTGTCCTAATACCTGACCTCCTCTATTTTTTCCTCAAGAACTACTCTTGAGGCTGAATCTCAACTCCGGTGTAGGATTTTGACTTGTTCCCTCTGTACCGGTTCTGCTTTGGGAACACCTCTTCGGGACTGGAAGCTTGTCTTGTGTTAAAGTCGTGACAATGACTTTGAGCCCTGCTGGCTGTTACACATCCTAGGGTGACACCTACTTGTCTATTGATGCCAAAAGCCAGCCATACCTTAAGATGCTCAGAGAAGAAACTGGCCGTGATTGTGAACGGCTCAGGAAGAATATAACAATAGAGGTTTAGATGCTGTGCAATGGCTAGTGCACTGCACTGGGTTAGAGCTCTGATATCTGTCTCCATTTTGTCTTTTCTCCTTAGCTTCTGTTCCAGGCTTCACTACTCATCCTGGTCTTTGCCTTTTTAATTGAGTGCTCAGTGTTTCTCTCATGTCCCCTGAAATCTGACTCAACGTTACACTGGGTTTCATTTTTCCTTCTCTCTGCCACTACTCTGCCCTCAGATGCACTTGAACATGCCTGTGCCTTTGCTGTAAGCGTTCTTCATCAGCCTTCCTGGGAGAAACCAGCTGTATCATGGTGGAAATTTTTACCTGAGGTGCACCTCATATATGTATTCAGAATACAAAGTCATCTGACATAGACCATGTTCCAAGCAAGGACACTTCCCCATAGTCATTCTTCTAAAGCTTCTCCTGAAGGTTTTTTTTTTTTTAATTTTAGCAGTCCTCTTGCCCTCTCGGCAAATGGTCTTGCTTTGTGCTTTTCTGAGCCTGTGGAAGCCAGCTGGAAGTTTTTTCATTCACTATCTGCTCCTTCAAAGTTTCTGCCTTCAGTCTCCTCTGTCTTAAAGTAGTTGCCCTTCTTGAAACTTACTCCTGGACCCGATAGTTAGAATTGGTTTTTATCTCCTCTTTCAAGATAATGAAAGGCATTCTGCTTTTTCTTTTTTCTTTTTCTTTCTTTGAGACAGAGTCTTGCTCTGTCACCAGGCTGGGGTGCAGTGGTATGATCTTGGTTCCTCCACCTTCTGGGTTCAAGCAATTCTCCTGCCTCAGCCTCCCAAGTAGCTGGGACTACAGGCACTTGCCACCATGCCCAGCTATTTTTTTTGTGTGTGTGTTTTTAGTAGGGACAGGGTTTTACCATGTTGGCCAGGATGGTCTTGATCTCTTGACCTTGTGATCTGCCTGACCTCCCAAAGTGCTGGGATTACAGGTGTGAGCCATTTGCCCAGCCAATAATGAAAGGCATTCTACTTTTTCTGGGCATTTTCAATCTCTTTCCTTCTCTGTGGGATTCTTCCCATCTGCTTTTAAATTAGCTTGATCTATTGTTTCCAAAAGAATGGTCCTGTTTTCTCCTTGCCAAACTTCTTGAACATGTGGGTTCCACCCACAGACTCCACAGCCTGGACTTCCTCACCACTATTTCACTTTGAATACCCTGCAATCTGGCTTCTATAGTCACCAGATTCTAAAGTTTCTCTCTCAGAGTTCACTGTTAATTGCCAAACATAAAGGCTTATTCTCACATTTTATGTCCTTCATCCTATCAGTAACATTGGTACTGTTTAAAATAGTCAATCCTATCTTTCTTGATTGAAATTATCTTCTCTCTTATATGGCCATCTTATTTTTATTGAATGTTTGAAGTGCTATTTAGCTTTCTTACATGTTTCTCTATTCTTTCTGGCTAGACTTGAGTTCCTTGAGCTGTGTGTAATAAATAGATATGCACTGTTTCAAGTATCATGCTATATGACTAAGAGATGTATGATAATATTTGCTAAATGAAGAAATAATTCTATTTAGAGTAATTCACTCATGCAGTCACTCACTCATTTATGAAAAATTCTTCTTATGTGACCTCTATATAGATTCTGTTATATACTGTGATGCAGCAGCTTAAAAGACATGAATAGATCCTGCTTTCAGAGAACTTATAGTCTAGCGGGTTTCTGCACTTTGGATCCTTGTGGTTGCCAGAAATATGTTACACAAAAGGGGTCCCAATCTAGACCCCAAGAGAGGGTTCTTAAATCTCATGCAAGAAAGAATTCAGGGCAAGTCCGCTGTGCAAAGTAAAAGCAAGTTTCTTAAGAAAGTAGAGTGGAGAAAGGACAGCTACTCCACAGACAGAGTAGGACATTCCCAAAAGTAAGAGGAGGAACACGTGCATCCTAGGTTCAATGTTTGCATATGTGGGAAGATGTGCTCTGCTACAGGGTTTGTGATAAAGGATTAATTTTCTTAATTACTGCATTTTGTAAGAATCAATATTATTATCTTTAAAGCAAAATTAGGAATGCCTTTGTTCTCCAGATATTGGGATATCTGAACACTCGGAAGTCTGGGTCTGTTTAGTAAACATTATTAATTTGTTCCCCTAAATGGAAACATTTAGAGGCTAGGAATGCCTAACATTCTGAGAATGCAGCCCAGCAAGTCTCAGCCTCATTTTCCTAGCCCTCACTCAAAATGGAGTTGCTCTGGTTTGAGCGCCTCTGATACTATGATGGGGAAGGACTTAACTGGAGGCATGGAGGTCAGGAAAGGTTTCCTGGAAGAAATATTATATAAGAATTTGCAAGGCAAAGAGAAGGAAAAAGAAGCAGGTGTTCCTGGCAAAGAGAGCAGCATGTTCAAAGACTAGAGAGCATGAGACCCTTGAAGAAATGACCAAAAAAAAATTGGAGCCAGAGGGTAGAGAGAATGAGGGAGATAAAGCAGACACATGGGTTGTGTCCAGATTTAAAAAGGCATTTGAACTTCTTCCTCCTCTTGAAGTCTTTTACTACCGTGTACTATTCAATCTTTACACTCTTTTGAGTGGTAGGTAGCAGCTGTTTTACCAATGGAGAAACTGAGCTTCATAGAAAACTCACTAAGTCAACAGCAAACTGAAAATGTCACTTCCTGATGCAGTTTCCTTCTTTAATTTACCACCTTAGCAAGAAGAACAAAATGGGCAAGATGTAAAAAGAAAAAGAAAAAAAAATTTTTAATTTAAAAAACCCATCAGAGAGCTGAAGATGTAAAGTAACCTAAGTGAGCTATATTTTAAAAAAGGAAGTATTTGGCTGTGTTTATTGCTGGAACAATGGTGGAAAAGGGAGGAATTTATTGTAAACAGGGATAAAGAGAAACTGAGCTAACTTTCCATGAATTTTAATCATCACATGGAGGCTGGTGTGATGGTATCCTTTGGTACAGAACTTACCCGTACCACCTGTGGATTCCATCTTGGGTCTTTACGACATACACAGGGAGTTGATGTCAAAGGTGAGGATAGAGCAAGAAAGCGGAGAGAAATTTTCCTGAGAAGCATATGGTTTTCCCTAAATGAAAAGCAGGAACCTTCTCCAAGTGCAATTTAGTGGCCTAATAAAGGCTGGGAAAAGGCAAGTGAGCTGAACAAATGCCCCAACTAGATGCATGATGTCTTCCCTGAAGGTAAGGCAATATCTCATTGAAGGCTAGCATCAGGACAGAAGAATTTATAGAAATCTCACTAAGGCACACTGCTTCTTCACCAAATGCACTGAAGATACTCTCTGAAGGCGGGAGGAAGAGCAGTAAAGGTAGAGCAAAATCCCCCCTAGACATCTTAGGTCTTTACTGAATCCATTGCTGCATCTTTAAAAAAAAACTGGAAACAGGATGGCAGGGTAAAGGGAGATTTCTCGAGGTACAGAAAATTATAAGTGTGGTTAGAGAGAAAAGATAACTCCTCAGTGATCTGAAATCTGGTGGTCAGGCTGTAGAGCAGAGCCCTCTTACGGTTCAGAAAAGTGATGACTGGGATGCAAAGTATAAAAAGATCCCAAGTCTCCCTGGTGCTCAGACCCCAAGTTATTTTAAAGAAAGAGTTCTAATCCTGTCCACAGAATATCTAAGTCCAATAGTAATCTAAACCTAGTTAAAGCTGCAACAATGCCCACCTCAATATAGATTAGGTGGAAAAAGTTCTTTACAAGAGTGGCTTGACAGGGAAAATATGCATAATTTTTAGGAAGTATTTACTTTTAAATATCTCCCCCTTTTCACACACAATGTCTGGCAGAGTAAAAAGTTATAGGATATATAAAGAAGCAAGAACATGTGACATGCAATCAAGAGTAAAAGTGATAATAGAAACAGATCCTCAGATGGCCACAATGTTTAAATTATCTGCCAAAAACTTTAAAATGACTATGATAAAGATATCAAAGGATCTAGCACAAAAGATAAAATGCATGAATACATGGAGAACTTCAAGGAGAAATGGAATCTATAAAAAAGAACCAAGAGGGCATGATAAAATTAAAAAAATAAGAGAAATGAGGAGTTCCTTTAATCAGTGTTATCCATTGCTGCATAACAGGATGCCACAAAGAAGGACTTTAAAGAATAACAATTGAATTTTTTTCTCATTATTCTGCTATCTGAGCTGGGTTCAGTTGGACAGTTCTGCTCTATGTGTTGTTGCTAGGTCTCAAATATCCAAGATGCCTTCTTTACTCACATTTTTTGGTGCTCAAAATTGTAGTGCTTTCGCTAGTTCAGTTTGCCAGAAGAGTTGGGGGCTGACCAGTCATTTTTCTTCCACTCTGTGGGGGCCTCTCCAGTTTCTAACCTTACTCTTCTCAGAAAATGATAGTCTCAGAGGAGTTGAGTTTTTGAAATACGCTGTCTAGCTTCTAAGAGGGAAAAAATGGAACCTGCAACTCCTCTTAAGATCTGAACTCATAAGTTCTACAATATAATTTCTGATGCATTGTGTTATTTAAAGCAAGTTACAAGTCAAATCCAGATTCCACCAGCTTTAACTTTCAGTTTAAAAGAAATGTGGAGGATGGAAGAACACATTAAACAATACCATGAGGGAAAAATCAGCCAAATTCAGAATATAGGATATTTGAGAGAACAGCCAATTTTACTAACTGGCCTGGAAAATAGGGTAGAAGTAGGGAAAGGAAGGAAGGGAGAAGTATTATAAGATAAAACCCAACAACCAAATGCAATAAATACAATGTGTAAATCTTACTTAGACTTGAATAGAACAAGCAATTGTAAACTGACATGTTTGAGACAATCAAGGAAATTTGAACATGTTTTTGTTATATGGGGTATTAAACACTTGTTAATTTTGTTGGGTTTAATAATGGTGCAATAGTTATATATGCATGGATATATAAAAAGTAGTGTAATTATCAATTAGATAATATTACAGGAGAATTTTGGGGAAGAATGGCATAATGTCTTGATTTTGCTTTGAAATGTTCCGGGAAAAATAATAAATTTGAGGAGCTAGATGGAACAAGATTGGTAAAATGTTGACGATAACTGAAGGAAAATGGTGAGTTCATCAGGGTTCATTTCATTATATTATTCTCTCTACCTTAAACATAATTAAAAATTTTATTAATTTTATATAAACATAGTAAAGGTTTAAAAGTTGCATTTGTCTTTATTGAATAAGAAAATACAATCCATGCATAAAAAGTAGGACGATACTCTCATTTTGCTGAGATTTCAAGACATAGTTGGGGTAATTTGGAGAGGCATTAGCACATGCTACAGCAGGAAGGCGTGGTGCCGCACAGACTCTGCTTGGGAACACAGACGTGGAGTTGAATTAAAAGTCATGGCCTGCATACAAACAGTTGGATCATATGAGTGAGGGACTTTATGTTCCCTTTGTGCTTCTGGCCTGCCAGTCCCCTCTTTGTGCCAACTGCTCTGTCTCTCACAAGCTAGAAGCTGATTCTTCATTCAGTGAGTTAATTTTAAATGAAATGAAAACCCAAGTCATAATGTTTGGTTCACTACGCAGGCAACAGGCACTGTCTGCCTCATTAATGATTAACATGGCAGCTGGTAATGTCTTGCAGCTGGTTGACCAGTTTAATGGTGCCAAAATCTGGCTACATCCTCCTCCTGTTCTGACCAGTGCAGGGATCAGCTTTCATCGTAGTGGCTTGAGCTTGGTGCATAAGGACATAGATTATCAACCTGAAGGATTAATATTTCTTGTAGTGGGGTCAACTTAAGTGTAAAGACTATAATTATTTTTGCTGGGTCAGGCAGAAAGACTGCAAGACCCACAATAAATTTATCTGATATTGGAAGAAACAGAATATTAGGTACCCTAAGAGGCAAAATTAAGTCCCAGAAAGAGTTAAGAGGCCACTGTTTCTAGAGACTAGCCCTGGAAGATGATATCGGAGGTACATGGTAGCCAAGAAAAGAATTAAGAACCTGGTGGGTGTAGTGGCTCACTTCTTAATCCCAGCTACTTGAGAGGCTGAGGTGGGAGGATCACTTAAGGTCTAGAGTTTGAAACCAGCCTGGGCAACATAGCGACACCCCTATCTCTAACAGTGTTTTTGAAACAATCAACCCCTCCACCTCATTCTTCCTAGAGGTATATACAAGGCCCAGAATTGAAGGTTAAAATATAGAGTAGTCAGAAATTTGGAAATCCAGGCTTAAGTGAGCTGCAACCAGAATACAACCTCCACAATACTGAGGTATGACTGTCAAGTGCAGTCTACTTGTATTTCTGCAAAGTTAAACATCTGAGAAGACCTGTACTCAAAAGTGCGAGAGGGAAAATGCCTACTTTTGGCTGGCTGTAGCCGATCATGACACTGAGAGGCAGAAAGAATGGAATAAAAATGACCAGCTGGGCTTGAGTTTAATAGCCTGAGTTGAAATCTTAGCCATTCTGTTTATTATTTGTGTGACTTTGAACAGGTTTCTAAACTTCTTGAGATTTAATTTCCTCATATAAAATAGACCAGTAGAAGGATCAAATGATTAATGAACAAAATGAAGAGTACTATTATTATTTGGAAAGGCTCAAATTTTGGCTTCTTTTTTTTTACTGTCAGTTATAAAGTGGTTATGTGTACCTCATCTCTTACTTACTTGGAAAAAAACCCCGTGATACAGATATTGTTATGATATTACAGGTGGGGAAACCAAGGCTCAGGATCTGCCCTGGTTAGTGCCAGGAAGTAGTAGAGTTGGGACTAAGCCATTTCTCCCAACTCCAGGACCACATCTCCCCCTTGAACCTCTCACTGCCTGCTCTGCCATAGGCCGCCAAGTTTTTAGCCTCTAGTAGCCTCAGCTTGCTTTTTGCTTTAGCATCCCTGATGGTCTTGACCAGCCCCCCTGGACTGTTTTGTGGAGCCATGCATAATTTACATCAGCACAGTGTGACTTGCTAGGAGAAGGTATCACATAAATAAGAACAGAGCTCCAACATGGGGCCATCTCTGTTCTGGCTGCCTGACTTCCCTGATGTCCCTGATTAAGAGGCCACTCTTGATATTCTAGGCTGTGAAGACTGATTTTGAGTAAAGTGCCTGTACACTGGATTTGCTTTTATCTGATGCGTGTTGTGACTGTGCTCTGTGCCTGTTCTGTGACCTGGGTTTTTCATTTTTCAGCACTTGAGGTTGTAAGAATATCAGAGTAGACTAGATGGTTGGGACTCACACCCTCTCCCATCTATCCTTGCCCAACCCTTCTTCACAGGGGCACAGACACGTGCACCCGCACATATGTGAGTCTCAACACCTTCCCCTCCCTCATGTTGAATTGAAGCCTCCACAGTGCCAGAACAGACACTATTTCACTTGGAAGAAGTGTTCCTTCTCTACCCTTTTAAAACCTTGTCAGGGTAAGAAAAACAGAAGCTGTGACTTCTCGATGCCATCTGGTAAGTTAGATTGAGCATCGGCCCTGTGGTGCGTGTCTGTTGTGTGGAAACAGGCCACCCTAGGATGGAATAGCTGATGCTCCCATGGGGCTCTCAGGAAAAGGAGGCATTTCTGAGTCCAGCCGCTCTAAGAGCAATGCCAGGAATTAGCCATTCTTCCCCTTGACCATCATTGGCCCCTTTCAGATGCACTCATCTTGTGTGAGGCATCTGCATGCTCACAGCCCCATACCACCTGCCCAGGGGCCTGGCAAAGCCCTGGTTCAGTTAATGAGGAGTTTAATAATCTCCGTGCATGCCAATATGGGCCCATTACATTTAGCTCCTCTTTATCCAACCCTAGGCAATTTTCCTTCATTTCCACCACACTGGTAGAACCCAGCTAATCGCAAGTCCCTGCAAGGAAACACATTATCAGATGAGATCCAACACATTCAGGGTGGTATGGCCATAGAAGAAACACATGATCAAAGTAAACACTGAGAATGAAAAGAGCCTTCCTGTATGCTTCCTTCAGCAGGGCTGAAGCTCCTTCCAAAGCATTCAGAGCTGAATGATAAACAATTTCCAGCCTAGGAGGAGACAGCAACATCTGCCAGCAATGTTGTTAAGATGGCAATATGTGGTCACTTCACATGGCCCAAATGCCCTGGGGCTGGGGATGGAGAAGAGAAGAGGTTATGAGAGGCCAGGCATCCCTCTCTACCTCTGGCCCTTGACATCACATCCAAACAAGAGTTTGGGTGGCTCTACAAAGCCTTTCATCCAAATATGCTTCTGGGTTCTTCTTCCACTCCTATTGTGGGTCAGTGCTGCAAGTCTAGAGCTTCGGCGTATGACACTCTGGCATCCAGACACCTGGCAGTGGCTGACCTAATTTATCACTGCTAAGAGATGCTTTAGATAGTGTGGTGGCTTTGTTATGTGTGAACCTGGGTAAGTGAGCTATGTTTCCCAGAATTCCCTTCCCTGTATGCTTCCTGTTTGGGTAAGCCATGAGTTTCTTGTGTGAGATTTGGAGGGTGAACATGCAGCAGCAGTCATTTGCAGCCCACACACATTGTTGATGATCTGCTGATTCACCTCATCAGCATGAAGCAGCAGTTGGGCTTGCAGTTGCTCTACCTTCTTCTGTGTCTTCCAGCATCTCTTGACTCTTAGGCTAGACAGGCGCCTTTGGCTCTGTGTGACTCCTGCAAGAGAGCCACATCACCGAGGTTAGCGGTAACAAGAGATGACAGGCATTTAAGACCGCTCTTGTGACTGTTAGGACCTCCTTTGTTCTTACTTTCCCCACCTTCCTGACTGCCTGCCTGTGGTCTTCAAGCTGCAATGTCGTCTACACAGAGGCTGCTTAACCGGGTGGCACAATTGCATAAAGTCAAATCCGTGTACTAAGTCTATCCATCTGTCCATCCATCTATCTGCCTATCAAAATCTCCTAGTGCCTCTGTTTCTCTAACTGAACGCTGACCACAGATGGCAATAGAAAAGTGAGCCCTGAGAATCCCCCAAGGCGGAATCCTCTAAAGACTGCTGCCTGGGGACTTGAGGGCAGTGCCTTCACGGCTAGATACACTCCAACATGTTTTCCTACTTTCAGTTCTGGGAAATGGTCCCTGCCCCTGTCCCTTAAATATTTATTCTGTGCACATAGGAAGTCATGTTTGCCGTGTGGGTAAATGTATTAGCATTTCAAAGGCTTCTTTCAGCTACCTATCAAGTTTCCCCCACCACTCGACATCTTTTCTTCCTCCTCATCCTGCTCCTCCTTCTGCACTTGAATATTTGGGAAATTTGAGACTGGCTGGACTTGAGTCATCCTAAGCCTAGCAGACCAACTTCTCTGTGGGAGTCAGGTAGGTGGGGGGACTTCAAGGAAAGGGCCCAGCTGGGAAGTCAGTGCAGCAGATCCTGATAGCAGCCCTCCAGTGCAGGACAAACAAAGGAAGAAAGGAACATAATTTGCTTTCTCTTACTGCAGTGTGGGAGCATCACAGACCTGTCGCTCAGCTCAAGATCAGAGAAGTTCCAAACAAGAAGCCAGCTTGGTCCCACTGCTCCCTGCCCCCTGCTGACTGCTGGGAGCTATGTGGGAGGTTAAGGCTGACACTCCTCGCTCCCATCCCAGGCAGCAGAAACCGGGCTCCCCCTACTCATCACAAAAGATAGAGCCTGGAAACCCTCGTACCTCTGACTAATTTGCCCTAAGTTTCTTGTCATAGGATGTATCATGTGTTTTGCATTTTGAGGTTTGATGGGTAGATTGATGCCTCCTGGTAATTTCTCAGCACAAATTAATGACAGTATGAATGAAATGCAATGCTTACTGTTTTTTTCCCAACTCTTAGTTACTGTTTTGTACCAGCTTATTACTTCCCCTAGTTAAAATTGGTAGCAGAAACAGAAGGGGTGAAATACCACCAAGGGGACTATTCTTTCAGCGTTCATAGCAGGTGTCTCCATTAGGCTTTTCCTGAGAGCCACGTCCAGGTGTATCAAATTAGTTAAGAGGGCCATGCGTTCATTTGCATGCGGTCTGCATATCATTTCTGAGTACCCAGATAAACAGTGCTGGTGCTTTTCATGCAATTCCAACTTTAAATTGTGTTGCTCATGAGAATTCACATGATCACGTACATGGAAGAAACTTAAAGTTGGTAAGAGAGAGGAGAGACCTACTTGCAAGAAACGCTGTGCTTTTGTGCCCTGGAGTCTGTTAAAGTAGAAGACAGGATGAGAAAGGAAGCTGAAAGTATTGGGAGCCTACTCTTGAAGGATTTTCTCATCTAAAAGGTTAATAATGATGAAGGTGATTTTGATGTTATTGATGATGACAATGACAATAAATAATCACTTGGGTCTGACATGCCATAAAGTCCCTATATGACCTCTCCAGGCCCAAAATACACTCAGGACTCATTCATTTGGTCTGTATGTAGATTTAAATGCTAGTTTAATTCACTGATACTCGATCTACATGGACAAATAAGTAACTGAAGTCTGTTGCATAATATTACCGCGTGAAACAACACTTGTATTCAAAGGATTCTTCTAGTGTCCTCTAGAGAAAAACCCAGGCTTTCCCCCGAAATCCCTTCACTCACTGGTCCTCACTCTTTCCATCCGTTCTTCCTTGCTACCATCAGATTCAGGGTCTGGTGGGAGGTTTATTTTCCTTGCCAACAGCCTGTGGGCTTCAAAACACAAGCTCACTCTTTCCTTTGGCTGAGTTAAAAGAACATCTCCATCTGATTTCCTTAGGGACTTGGTATAGTTTCCTCTAACTTTTTCTTCTCTTTTCCCCCTCTCTGCGTCTGTCTTTCTCTTTTCTAGGTCTGCCTTCCCTTCCTGTTTCAGTTTCCCTTCCCCCACACTGCTCCCACTTCTGCACTTTGCACGCAATGACTGGCACTCCAAGCAGGAAGGCAGCCGCGGTGGCAGCAGCAGAGGGACAGCACGGCTATGGCCGACACTGCGATGAACAGGGCTGCAGGAGGGGTGTGTGCAGCTCTGGGGAAGCGGAGCCCTGTGATGATGGGCGCAGAATCCTGCGATTACACACTCCGTGAAACCTGCCCTGCTGCAGCTGGATTCCATGCCAGGAGGATTGGGTTAATTTTGTCAAGACCCTTAAAGAAGGAGGTGGGGGGGCAGCTATTGAGGCTGTAGGAGATTTGCTGTAGTAAAACGGGGCTGGGCTGCATGGCTTGGACGGAGGGCAGGAAGGCCGAATTGTTCAGATCTGCATGAAGTCCTGGGCACAGGAGGGGCGTGGAAACCATGACGCGAGGGTGCAGTGGGATTAACTGACCAGCCTTTCAGTACCAGAGTGAAGCTGGCTTTACAGCAGACTCCAGGGAGTCAAACAACCATTTTATAGTTTTCTGTTTGAATTGTGTTTATTTGTTCTTCCTTTAGGAAGTTCAAAGTGCCTTCTGTACCCCACGCAGTATTCAATTGATCCTGTGTTTTGTCCCACCTCTGAGCCGAGGATGAGTGTGGCAGGTGTCACAAATTCTGGATCAACTCATTAGAACCCATGTTCAGTTCCTGTGAGCTCATCTCTAATCCAGATCAATCCTTCTGTCTTCCAGAGGAGTAGAAATGGTTGGCAACCTCATTTTACTGATGGGCAAAGCCACCAATGAGCAAAAGGGCCATTTGCAGCTCCTCATTTGTGCAGGCCCCTTCCAAGGCTTTGGGGAGGAACCTAGTAGTATATTTGTATAATTATACATTTTGGATATTAAGTTATTTTTACTACAGATGGTTAAGATCTCTATCTTATTCAACTCCAAGTTCACTGTCTTAATTTCCCTTGCATGGGGAGACATCAGAATGTCCACGGGCATTTTGGAATCCAGCTAAGGGGAAGCTGAGGTGAGATGTGTTTGCTTTGAGCTTAGTAGATAGGTAAATCTAGGTCACTGTCACTTCCATGCCTGGTTATCACCAGCTGTCTCCATATAGGAATAGCGTCCAGGAATAATTCTGCCACCTCCTGTGCCAACTCATCAGCCTCCAACGTGTAGGGCTAGAAGTCATACCACCTTATGAAGGTGTCCTGTGATGCTGGTACAGGATTTATATGCTTACTAGAGAAGAAACAAGTTTTGAAATGTACAGAGGTTAGAGGCTAGTCTGTGGAAAATTCTTTTTTTTTTATTGCATTTTAGGTTTTGGGGTACATGTGAAGAACATGCAAGATTGTTGCAAAGGTGCATACGTGGCAGTGTGATTTGCTGCCTTTCTTCCCTTCACCTATATGTGGCATTTCTCCCCATGCTATCTCTCCCCAACTCCCCACCCCCCACTGACCCTCCCCTATTTCCACCCAAAATTCTTTTAAATCTTATAGGTCACAAATAAGAGAAACGTACAGAAGTTATTCCAAATTTGTCAACCACCCTAAAAATTTACATGATGCAACTAATTACAAGTTGTGAAGCTGAAACCTTTCTAAATTATCAATAAAAAAACAAACAACTACCAATTATGCTAGAGGAAAGACTAAATGATCTTTCTAGTCTCTCTATAAAAAGTTATACAGTCGTTATCATCTGAAGAGGTGATTGTGCATTCAATAATGCAGGCAAAAAGAAGTGAGTAGAGATATGCCAGTCAATTAGTAAAAGTATTGGGTGATTTTAAAATGTTGATATATGTGATCTTTGTCAGCTTAAAAAAAATGTATAATTTGTTGTGATTTATTTTCTTAGTCTAAACAAATATTCACTTTTATGCTGAATTTTTAATTTTGTATTCTTTTCTAAAAGAGAAATTCTCAAACTGTGTAAGTGTCAGGATTTGTAAATCCTGAGTCCACCCCTGGGGAATCCGGGATCCTGGTACCTTCCCTGCTTTCCATGGCAGAACTCTGCCTACCGACTGTAAGCCTGAAACTCAGGCTTCAGGCAGATCCAATGAATGAATCCTCCCCACCCCTCAGCAATTTGTTTAACAATGACTGAGAGAACTAATGCCCCCTGGAGTATCTTGCCTTTCCTAAGGCTTTACATTTTCTTTTTATTCAGAAGTAAAGTCATGTGAGATTTAACTGAAAGATCCCTGGGGTAATCTGATTGTAGTTGAAAACTGGATACTGCCATAATGGTATGAATTTGACCAAGTCAATATATCTTTTTTAACCCAAATTTCCTCATCTCTCACATGGGCATAGTTATGATGATCCAGTTTCTCTTAGAGGGTTATGGTGGGTGTGACTGGGATTAAAACAGAGGTTAAAGTTTCTAAAAAGTACAGAGCACTTTGCAAACAGAAGGGATTATGTTTTATTTATAAAGTCAAAGCAACAGTCTTCTAAATTTGAGATTTTTAGGTACTGAGACTGGCTGAGATTCCAAGTGAGTAAATATTAAATATTTTTTGCATTTGTCCTTCTGACAACGACAACCACTTTGTGTTTTATAGGTCTGCTGCAAAAAGCCATGGCACCTTGAATGTAGTGTGTGTGATGGGGCAGGCACCCATATCTCTTAGGTGTTGGAGGTTATTAGAGGATTTGCTGTATAAGATGGGGCTTAATCCAATTTGTATTCTCAAGGACTGCGCCTTTGAGGTGGGATCCTCCCTGTATACGGAACCTTCTGATGCTTCTGATTGACTTGAAAGTATCTTGTCTTTCCTTGGAAATGTCACCTGGCCCTTTTCAAGTGTACTTCTAGGCAACTAGGATCAATACATCTCTTAGGTTAAGCATATTAGATAGTGATTGACAGCCCAAATGAGTGTTGCTTCAGCTGCTAGCATCAGTTCTGAGCTTAGGACCTGTTGAAACCCATTCAAATCTATGAGTACATATCTATGGCCTAGGAAGCAATGTCTTAAGTGGTGTATCCTGGAGGCAGACACAGTGGAGTTTATTACAGCTGGCCTCCTAGTTTAAGCTGGTCAGAGGGCTTCAAATTCAAAGTCATTTCCAATTAAATAGTTATTTTCTGGGCACATATTTTGTTCAGACGTTGTGTTGTACATGATGGGATATAACAAAGATCAGGCTTGTCCCTCCCCATAATTAGCTTACAGGATTGTTGGAGGGTCAAACGCATATACAACATACTCATGTGGATTGGGCTAGTGGCTGTTAACAGCAGTGGAAAAAAAGCTTTCAACATTCAAGGGAGATAAATACTGTCCTATCTATTTGGCCTTCAGTTTTCTTTCTTTTTTTCTTTCTTTTTTTTTTTTGAGACGGAGTTTTGCTCTTGTTACCCAGGCTGGAGTGCAATGGCACGATCTCGGCTCACCGCAACCTCCGCCTCCTGGGTTCAGGCAATTCTCCTGCCTCAGCCTCCTGAGTAGCTGGGATTACAGGCACGCGCCACCATGCCCAGCTAACTTTTTGTATTTTTAGTAGGGACGGGGTTTCACCATGTTGATCAGGATGGTCTCGATCTCATGACCTCGTGATCCACCCACCTCGGCCTCCCAAAGTGCTGGGATTACAGGCGTGAGCCATCAGTTTTCTTTACTTGAACCATGAGAAAAACTTAAGTAAAAAGAGACTTAGGTTAAAAACATGCAAAGTTAACCCTTACAACAGCTCTGTCCACAATTAGCTTGTTTTTCTTCTCTTTAACCATCCGACACCTTTTCCTGTAGTATGTTAGTCCTTGTGTCTGGCCCTGCTTAAAATAAAGAATATTCATTCCCTGACTTCAAGGAGATCATGGTCTAGTGCTGTGGTCTTTCATATACGTAGACCGTAATACTGCTGGCTCTGGGGGGTAGGACTTGTCCTGCTATGCAGGAAGATGAAGTGGGGGTTGTGTCTGTGGACCTGGGACACCACAGCCTGACCCTTATGAGAACTGTCCAGCACCCTTACCTTCATTTGTTGTGGCCCAGCCATCTGCCAAACCATGGTGTCCTGTAGCATTCTGCTATTCCTGGGGCTTCTGTCTTTATAAGTTAAGGGGGAGTAAGATGTAGAAACATAGATTAGAAGGTGTCTTCTAGATAAGAAGGGGAAGAGTAGAGAGTCGCAGACTTGGAGTTAGAAGACCTAGATTCTAGTCCCACCTCAGCCACCATGAGCTCTGCTTTCCTGCTTGCTCTCAACCCTTCCAGCACATTCTCAATCAGGTTGGAGTGTGCACGTGTATGTATATTTCCAGACATTATTACTTTTACCTGCAAGTCAAAGGCTAGGCTCTCTCTAGACAAACTCAAGAGGGTTTGGGCGGTAATGGCAGTAAGCCTAGGACAGGCTGCCTCAGTAGAAGTTCTTTACTTGCTCCCAGTGCCTGTCCTCTGTGCTCCTCTCTGTCTGGCCCTTCTCCCTTAATTCTGATTCCTGTGAGTCTCTTCTTGGCTGACAGCATGTCTGGCCTGCTCTGGCAGCTCCAGCCACTCTCCTCCTCACTATTTATGTGAGCCCTCTGTGTTGCTAGGCTTCTGGTTTCCCTGATGCCTGGGTTTTCTGCAAGTTTATGCCCAAAGGTGACTCTTTCCATGTAGATCATGAAACAAGAAACATCCTGAGATGGGAGATCCTGAAATTAACTGGGAGACCAAGGGACACTTGAATACGCATTGGTTGAAGGAGCTAATGGATGTAAATCCCTTAGCATGGTCCTTCCAAGTAGTACACTCCCAACTAAACCTGTATTATTATCGGTGTCATAGTAATAACAGTTGTTGTTTATCATCATCATCATTATTTAACACCCGTTACTTGGTCTTTACTCCGTGAAAGATGGGCACCTACAGCAATACTCTGTGAAATTTAATGTGCATACGTATCTCCTGAGGATCTCGTTAAAATGATGATTTTTATTTAGAAGCTCTGAGCTTTTGAATTTTTAGCAAGCTCTCAGATGATGCTGGTATTCCTGGTCCATGGACCATATTTTGAGTAGCAAAGACCTAGGAGACCTTCAGAAGGGCAGAGGAAGACTAAGTGTAGGGTCCTAAGGAAAGAGACTAGGATTGGGATGTTCGGTCTCGGAGCACCTCTGAAGTCAGAACGCATACAGGGAACAGTGCTGTTGGAGACTTCGTAAGTTCCCAAGTTTATAATTTTTCTAATTATGGTTAACATCTGCTTTTTTGTGGAAATAACAGAGAAACTGATGAAAAGGGAACGAGGTGTGGGTACCACCCGTGTACCTGCACACTGGTTATCAATGACTTCTGTGAGGTTACAGTAGAGCTGACTGACGAGCCAGCCCCAGACATCCCAGGTCATCTGTGCCCCTGGATAAGAGGGAGTACACAGATACGGGCGAGAAGCTTGCATGGAGCACACATTTGGATATGGCTGGGTCAGCAGGCCAGCTCAGAGTGAGTTTTTTGGTACAAAGTTCATGTCATCTTCTGTTTATTGAGGGTTTCTCAGCCCTAGCAGATAATTTACATACTGTTCTCTTTATTTTTTGAGACAGAGTCTCACTCTTTTGCCCAGGCTGGAGTGCAGCAGCAAGATCTCGGCTCACTGCAGCCTCCACCTCCAGGGTTCAAGTGAGTTTTCTGCCTCAGCCTCCTGAGGCTGCCACCACACCTGGCTAACTTTTCTATTTTTAGTAGAGATGGGGTTTCACCATGTTGGTCACACTGGTCTCGAACTCCTGACCTCATGATCTGCCTGCCTCAGCCTCCCAAAGTGCTGGGATTATAGGTGTGAGCCACTGTGCCTGGCCTCTTCTTTTAGTTCCCAAGGAAAACCTTACAAGATACATATTAGAGTTGGAATCTCCAGGGGAAGTAGTCAGGTAAGACTCCCAAGCCATACAGATTCCACAGACAAAAAAATGTCCTGCTTTCCCTACTAGAGATAACAGTAGGGCGCTGATAGTGGTCTTTCTGCTGACCAGTATGCATGGCTTTAAAATAACATCAGAGCCTCAGGATGGTAGCTTTGGCAGAATAGCAGACAACAAAATCAACTAGTTTGCTAAAGCTAAGTTCTTGCTTCAGAATTAGCATCTTGGCATCTCCTAAAATGAAGATGAGATGCACATCCAGGACTAGGTGACCTCTTTTGAGCAAGGCAGTCACATCTCACCATGCTGCTACCCTTGGCCAAAGATCCAGAAGATGGACATTGGGGAGGCATCCCCATCAAGCTCAAAGGTACAAAAGTTCAAGTGGCTATACCTGCCACTTGACACATTCCCAAATGTCCTTGGGCATAAAGGAATGAAGCCAGAAATGAGATCATAAATGATGAAAATAAAGTGTGCTGTGCTTTGAGATAGTTTTTCTCGGGAAAGGAAGGGAGAAAGTGATGCTGTTATATGCCAGGAAACTGAAACTTTCCATTTTGGTTATTTTAAATAGCTTATCCTGAGATGGAAGGCACAATTCATGAAAAGTCAACATCAGAGGATTACCTAGACTTTCATCATGTAGTCAAGACAGGACATATTCTAATTGGTTCATTATGTATCTACAGTGGCCCCAGATGAAACGCTCAATTTTTAATGGGTTTAGCCAATGCAAAATAGGATCTGTTGTTCCTATTCTGTCCTTTAAAATAAGAGCCCTTCAAATTATCCTTGGGAAAAATCTTTATGTCTAACTGGCTTTTTAAGTTGAGGAGAAGGACGTTCAAATTCATGTAACCAAGTCTAAAGCAGAGTTTCCTATGGCTTAATGCATTAATGAAGGGGTTAATTTTCAGGACCCTTTTCCAACACACTGTAAATAGCAAAGAAAGCAACTTCTCAAATTTAGGATGATGGGTAGCTCATACCTTACCTTCAACTCATGAGTTCATTTTCTAACAAAGCGTTGAGGAATTTTTTGCTGGAGGTACATACATCACAACAATCTCCAAACCCAAATGAGGGCCCAGCTCCATCAGGAATAACGAATGTCCGAGCTGTTTCAGACCGTAATTTATTTCTGTTCCCAGAGTTCATCACATGATCTGCCACCACTGCTCATTTTCTGAAAATAATTTCTCTACATGTCCATGGGCTTCTAACTCTCATCACCCAGAACAGTAAAGAATAGTCACATCGCCTCACATAATTTATCCAAGAGTCCACAAATCTCTCCAGGTCTCCACAAACAAAGCGGAATGCAAAATGCAGAATACAATTGTTCATCAGTGCATGGGCATGTCTCCAAGTGCATAACAGAAAATGCGAATAAAGGACAAAATGGTGGGCTTGGGACTTCCAGCCAGTGGCTCTGATTTTACTCTTTCCTGAGTCTAATCTAAAAGGCCTTCTGGCTAGGGATGAATTCCCCTTGTTTCTAATACGAAATTTCCATTGTAGGTTGTCTAATGAAGATTGCTCTAAAATCAAATTTTGGTATCCTGTGTCAGTTGTCTTGGGAAATACCATAAGAGAAAGTAAAAGGAGTTAGAATCCTATTTCAGGCCGGAAGTAGGAAAGAAAGTTCAGGCCTTGCAGGAAGAGCACATCCAACACCGATCTCCATACAGTCCTCGTTTGCTTCAGAGTCACTGGTACTTGTGGTTGGTACCAAACTGAAAGGAAAGAGAGAAAAGACCAGAAATCAGGTGTATCATGGCCTGAATAAAGATGATTCCATGTTTTATTTCAATTCCTCTCAGATAAACCCTATGTTAAGAAAAGCTGGAGGCAGAAAATTGCAGAGAAAAATGTACCATGACTATCAACAAACTCAGTAAAAAGAGCCCCATGAAAGAAGCTGGTCTAATGTTGCTCTTATGTTTTAGGGGAATAAATAAAATGCAGCCAGGGGATACCAGAGAAATAAATAGAATCCTTATTTGGGATTTTTTTTTTTTCAGTTAAGAATCAGTCATTTACTGAGTTCCTGTCTGTCCAATTCCTCCTCCCACTTTAAGCCAGTTTTATGTCACAAGTAGAGAGAGGCCATTGACTTTTGACTACCTCCTCCACCCTCCAATGGCCACTCCTTTTTCCACTGCTGCCCCTCCACCAGTCGGAGAATTTAATCACCCATTTTCTTCAGTA
Organism: Aotus nancymaae; assembly: GCF_030222135.1. Classification (NCBI taxonomy): domain Eukaryota; kingdom Metazoa; phylum Chordata; class Mammalia; order Primates; family Aotidae; genus Aotus; species Aotus nancymaae. The sequence continues at coordinate 10,091,553 of NW_026988523.1, read as the reverse complement.
ACTCTGTCTTGTGCTTGCTGTCATCCCAAAATAGTGAGCTATTTTGTAATTATTTTTCACCCATTTCTCTCTTATATTTGACTATACCATTGTCACCTTTGCATTATGTTCAGCACACTACTGACCATGTAGCAGGGCTTTCTGTGAGTTTATTGAATGGATAGATTTAGATCAAAAAAGAAAATACCATGTCCAAGTATTCTGTGTAAATATATATATACACACGTAAACACGTTAGTCGTTAAAGCATCTTTTAGAAATTGAAATCTAGAGATTAATTATTATCTATATATAGGGCTCTTTGGCACGTTCTTGATTATAAGCTTGTTGATTTTAGGCATGGTTTTTTTTTTTTAACCACAAACTATTTTTATTATACTTTAAGTTCTGGGGTACCTGTGCAGATCGTGCAGGTTTGTTACATAGATATACTCGAGACATGGTGGTTTGCTGCATCTGTCTCCTCATCATCTACATTAGGTATTTCTCTTAATATTACTCCTCCCCAATCTCCCCACCCCCTGCTATCCCTCTCCTAGTCCCCCCCAACCCCTGACAGGCTCCGGTGTGTGATGTTCCCCTCCCTGTGCCCATGTGTTCTCATTGTTCAACACCCACTTATGAGTGAGAACATGCGGTGTTTGGTTTTCTGTTCTTGTGTCAGTTTGCTGAGAATGGTTTTCAGCTTCATCCATGTCCCTGCAAAGGACATGAACTCATGCTTTTTTATGGCTGCATGGTATTCCATGGTGTATATGTGCCATATTTTCTTTATCCAGTCTATCATTGATGGGCATTTATGTTGGTTCCAAGTCTTCGGTATTGTGAACAGTGGATTTTAGGCACAGTTTTAAAGTGATTTTTCATATGTTTCCAGTGGAGTGTTAGCAATATATGAATTTGAATTGAACTTAATTAAGAACAATTCTCCCTCTGGTGGTAAACTTTTTTTTTTTTCTCTGTGAGTTGCGCTGGCTCTTTTCAAGATGTTTGGAATACACTCTTGTGTCCTGGAACGAACCATTTGCTAAATTATGCCCTTTGCTGAAAAAAATCATAACTTATCCTTAGAAAAGTATTGCATTTCCTTATAGTAAGGTACTCTATGAAGTTCTAAAAGTTCTGCAAATGTACTAGATTGGTCATGCCTTTACTTATACGTGTAGCAAGTGAGGAACCATAGATACTATTTAAATAATTAATGTGCACAACCAACTAAGACAGATTTGTTTTGGGCCCAGTTATCTACCAGTTTGCCTCAGTTCTTGTTTTCTTGTTAGTTTTTGTTTTGCGTGAAGCCCTGTCTTTGATTGTCTAGAAATGATGAAGCCCTGGGCTCAGGAAGACCTCATATCTTTTCCAGTGAAAGTCAGTGGCTTTCTCCATCCTTTCTGCCTCTCAAGTGTCTTAAGGCCTCTTTCCTGTTCCTCCTTTTACTTCAGGTACCCTAGACAATAAAAGAGAAGCCCTCATCTTCTCTGCCTTTGATAGAGTAGACCTGCTTCTTAGCTTGGAAATTAAGGGGTTATAAATGTACCTCTCAGTGGCAGCTATTGTGTGTTTTTATGACGGGTGGGAAATTAATTTCTTATCTGGTGGTGTTAGATTATCCATTTGCCCAAATGCTACATCTCAGTGAGAATCTGTAATTCTCCAAGACTGCTGTCCTCCTAAGTTACCTTGCCTTTACTTTTCTATCTTTATTCCTCTGTCTCACGTTCTTTTTGGCTTTGTGGTTAGCCTTGCAGAGAATGCTTTCTTGGTGTTATTCTAGGGCTTATTACATAGGTTGCCAGTAGTCATTGGATGACTTGATATTCTTAGCTCTTATTCCATTATTTCCTTCTCTGTCTCATCCTCAAACTATAAAATACTATTTTGGATTTTTTAACAGGGTGAGGTGGATGGTATCTTAAGAATGAGAACTGACTCATGTGGTTAGCTTTTGGGGGATTGCTTGTTGTGATATATAGTACTGGTTCTCCTCCCTACTCTGTGGCTATGGGAGACTCCTAGATCTTACAGCCTTGGTGCGTAAGGGATTCTTCTCAGCCTCAGAAAGCTATAGGTGGCACAAAGGTAGAGACAAGAGGCAATACAGCCATATTAAGTGTTATTCTTTCAGTGAATTTCCCACAGGATGATCCAAAACAATTTAATGACATTATTTTATTTAACTTTTGTATCTTTCAGGATATATTCGGACATTCTTCTTTTTTTTTTTTTTGCCTGAAAGAATAGAATAATAACTAATGATGGTATGATGCTTTGCAGTTTTCATAGTACTTTCGCATATTCTATCTCGTGATTTTCAAAACAATCTTGTAGGTAGGAAAGACTGGTAAATTTTTTTTAACCTCTTTTTACTTTCCATATTTATACGTAACACCAAAATTAAGTGAACATTTGAGCTGGCTTTTGTCATTCTGCTCCACGGCAGGAAAACTGAAGCCCAGTGAGGTGAAGTGATCGCCTAAAGTCTTTTGATGGAAGTTGAAAAATTCAGGTCTCAAGTGTATTTTGAAATGAATTCACTTGCTCTTGTGAGAAATAATGTGGGGAGGTCTATTGTGCCCTTTACCCAGTTTTCTTTAATATTAACATTTTCCAAAACTGGAGTGCATTATCACAATTATGATGTTGACACTGATACAGTCAAGATAGAACATTTCCATCAACACAAGCATCCCACCTACCTCCTGCCCCCATTCCCTTCTGAATTTCTGGCGACCACTAATCTGTTTTTTCCATTTTTATAGTATTTCCATTTCAAGAATGTTACATAGACAAACACTCGGCACAGTTCTCTGAAGATGCACACAGGTTGTTGCATTCGTCAGTGGCTTGTTCTCCTTTATTGCTGAGAAGCGTTCCATGAGATGGATGTATCACCCCGGTTCCTTTAGCCATTCACCTACTGAAGGACATTTGGGTTGTTTCTAGTTTGGGATATTGCAAATAAAGCTGTTATAAACATTTATGTAGGTTTTCATAGGAACATAAGTTTTCATTTCTCTGGGATAAATGCCCAGGAGTGCACTTTCTGGGTTGGATAGTAGTTGCATGTTTAGTTTTCTGAGGAAGTCAAGCCATTTTCCAGAATGGTTGCACCATTCAATATTACCACCACGTCTGGGTGATGCAGTTTCTCCACATTGTCACCAACCTTCAGTGTTGTCACTATTTTTAATGTTAGTCATGCTGATATGTGTGTAATGATCTCATTGTGGTTTTAGTATGCACTTCTGTAAAGGCTAAGGACATTGAACATCTTTTCACGTACTTATTTGTCATCTCCAGCTCCTCTTTGATGAAATGTCTCTTTATGTCTTTTGTTCATTATCTAATTGCATTCTTCCATTCTCACTGTTGAATCAAGAGTGCCTTATATATTCTAGGTACTCTTCTTCATTGGATGTGTGGTTTGCACCTTTTTATCCCAGTATGTAGCTTGTCTTTTTATGCTCTTAACAGCATCTTTTATAGAGGGTAAGTTTTTAATTTGATGTTTTTCCTTTTATGTATTGTGCTTTGGTGTCAAGTCTAAGAACTGTTTTCCTAGCCCTAGATACTGAAGGTGTTCCTATGTTGTTTTCTAAAGATTCTCAAAACTTTATAGTTTTACATTTTACATTGAAGTCTATGATCTATTTGGAGTTACATTTTGTATAAAGTATGAGACCTGCATCAAAGTTATTTTTGTTGTTATTTGTTTAGGCCAATGGATGTCTACTCGATCCAGCAACATTTGTTAAAAAGGCTATCTCTCCTCCATTGAACTGCCTTTGCACCTTTATAAAAAAGTACGTTGGGCATATTTGTGTGGGTATATATCTGGGTCTTCTATTCCAGCGACCTATATTTTGGTTCCTCCACCAATGCCACATAGTCTTGATTACTGTAATTGTAGTCAAAGTTTTAGAATCATGTAGAAGGATTCCTCCAACTTTATTCTTATTCAAAATTGTTTTTACTATTCTAGCTCCTTTATTTTTCCGTTAAATTATGCAGTAAACTTGCCTATATCTAAAAAAAACTTTGCTTGGTTTTGAATAGAAATTGCATTAAACCTATATATCAATTTAGGAAGAATTGGCATTTTTATTATGTTAAGTCTTTAATTTCATGAACATAATATGTCATCTCCATTTATTTAGATCTTTGATTTCTTTTATCTGCATTTTGCAGTTTTTAACATATAAATCCTCTACGTGTTTTGTTAGATTTTTTTTTTTTGAGTGATTGTAAATAGTACTTTTTAAATTTTGGTGTCTACATATTCACTGCTCATATGGAGAAACAATTTTGTATGTTTATCTGTATCTTGCAAACTTGTTTAACTCACTTACTAGTTGTGGGAGTTAAAATTTTTTTGGTATATTTCCTGGGATTTCCTATATAGATAATAATATCACCTACAAATAAGAACAGTTCTTTTTTTTCCAATCTGTTTGATTAAAGTTCAATTTTTAAGGTAAAAATCATTCATAGATGGTGCTGCATACTACTTATGCATCATATAAGACACATAATGTGTGGGTGTTCCATTTTTAGTGATGCTAAGATTGATCAATGGTATCAATTGCACCCCCTTTTATAATACTCTCCATTAACTTTTTACCCTAATAGGTTGTGCATCAATTGATGATCCATTATCTCATTAGGGATTGCAAAATGGGAATTTTCTAATCCAGTTATTACCTTTGTATCTATTCACTGGAATTACATAAAGAAGGACCAATTCTAATTAATCATTGATTTTCTGTGTATAATTTCTACTGGAAAAAAGGCAGGATAATTGCTTAATTATTTTCCATTATTTACCATCTTCAGAGAAATAAGTTTTGTCCTAGAAATGCCTCAGTGTGGTCATTTTTAAAAGGTATCCGTTTCAAGTCATGGGTTTTCATATGCTTGATGTGTTTCAACTAAATACAGCTCTTACTCTTTTTAATGATCAATTAGCCCCAATATAAGCCAGTGGAAGTCCCTTTAAATTGGTTTTATTGTTCTTTGGCACGATCCATTTGCTTTTTAAAAAATATATTTTTTATTGTGGAAAATGTATATAACATAAAATTTGCTATTTTAGACCTTTTAAGTTTACAATTCAGTGGCATTCCCTACATTCCCAATGTTGTAGAACCATCACCACTAAATATTTCCAAAACTTGTTATCACCCCAAACACGAACTCTGTATCCATTAAGCAGTAACTCCCCATTTTTTGCTTATCCCAGCCTCTGGTAGCCTCAAATTTACCTTCTGTTTCTATGAGTTTGTCTACTCTAGATATTTCATATAGATCGAATAATACAGTATTTGTCCTTTTATGTCTGGCTTACTTCACTTAGCAGAACATTTTCAAAGTTCATCAGTGTTGTAGCATATATCAGTAATATAATTATTTTTTGGCTGAATAATATTTCATTGTATTACATGCATGCCACATTTTGTTGTGGGCACTTGGGACACTTTTGTTTGTTATGGATAATGTTGCTATGAACACTGGTATTCACATGTCTGTTTGAATCCCTGCTTTCAGTTCTTTTTGGTATATGTCTAAGAGTGGAATTGCTAAGTCATATGGTAATTCTATATTTAACTTTTTAGGAGCCACCGAACTGTTTTGCGCAGTGGCCACAGCACTTTACATTCCCACAGGCAATATATGAGGGTTGCAATTCTGCTACCTCCTCACTAACACTTTAAAAAATTATAGCCATCCTAGTAGATGTGAAATAGTATATCATTGTGGTTTTGATTTGAGTTTCCCTGATAACTAATGAAGCTGAGCATCTTTTTATTTACTTATAGGCCATTTGAATATCTACTCTGGAGAAATCTCTATTCAAGCCCTTTGCCCATTTTTAAATTGAGTTTTCTTCTTGCTGTTTAGTTGCAGAAGTTCTTTATATATTTTGGATATTAAACCTTTGTTGGATATATGATTCACCAATATTTTCTCCCATTCTGTAAAAGGTTACCCTTTTAAAAACTTTCCTCATAATATTCCTTGATACTTACAATTCAAAAACTTTTGTTGAAGACCAATTTATCGATTTTTTTTTCTTTTGTTGTACATGCTTTTAGTATCATGTCAAATCCAAAGCCATGAAGATTTATCCCTATATTCCCTCTAAGAGTTTTCTGACTTTTATATTTAGGTTCTTTATCCATTTCAAGTCAATTTTTGTATATAGTGTGAGGTGAGGGTCAAACTTTATTCCTTGACATATAGAAATCAACTTGTTCATCACGATTTGTTGAAGAGACCATTCTTTCCTCAATAAATGGTTTTGGCACCCTTCCCAAAATAAATTATTTATAAATGTATAAATAATTTATACATCTGGTTTATTTCTGACTCTCAATTCTACTTCATGGTCTATATGTATATTTTTATGCTAGTACCATATTGTTTTGATTACTATAGTTTTGTAGTAAATTTTAAAATTGAGAAATATGAGTACTCTAAAATTGTTCTTTTTCAAGATCAAGATTGTTTGGCTATTCAGGGACCCTTGTAATTCCATATGAATTTGAAGAATGGCTTTTCCATTTTTGTAAGAAAGCTGTTGAAATTTTGGTAGAAATTGTGTTGAGCAATATGAATGTGAGATGTCTTTCTATTTATGTAGGTATTTATTTCAGCAATGTTTTGTAGTTTTCAGTGTAAAAAAGTCTTTCTAGCCATTTTATTATTTTGAATGCTATTGTAATGGAATTGATTTCTTGATTTTCTTTTTGGATTATTTTTGGTATATAAAAACAAAATGATTTTTGTGTGTGTGTTGATCTCTTGAACTAAATGAGGATGGAGACTGTGATTCTCACATTGTTTGGTAATAGCTAGATTTTTTTTTCTAGTATTTTTATCATGAAAGTGTATTCGGTTTTGTCAAAAAACTTTTTCTGCATCTATTGAGATAATTATGTATTTTCCCTGCCATTCCAGCTGTTTTGTTCGGTTAATGTGGTGTATTTCATTGATTGATTCACTTATGTTGAACCATTCTTTCATTCCTGGATAAATCACACTTGTGATTTAGCTAAGTCGGGTGTATTACCTAATTTCTTTAATCTGCAGGTTTATACCTTTTGCCTAATTTGTGAACATTTTAGCTGTTATTTTCTGTATATGTTCTAGTACTACTCTCTTTTTCCTCTGTTTCTTGGATTGCAATCACATGAATATGAGAAAATAAAACTGACCTCTATAAGGACTAAGAGGCCCGACTATTTGTAAAGCTCTACAGGGCCTGCTGTTGGTACATAGGCCTGTGAAAAATTTTCACAATATAGAACTCTTTCTGTAGTCTATTTAAAGATAATGTATCTTCTTCCCTAAAACAAATTTTATTGGTTAAAAAGAGATCACCATGAAATCCACTAAAGCATAAAACAAAATGTGAAATATGACAGGAGGCATAAGCTCTTTCATCTAACACTGAATGCTGCCTTTTCAGAAACAGCTGTAAATTAAATAAAGGAGCACACATTTGAAACTGTTTAAGCTTTTAACAAATATTTGGGACAGTGAGGCTGTTATGTAAACTTACTGCCGGTGATAAAAGAACCAGTAGAGATAAATTCTGGTTAATAAATCCTGTCATTTTATCAATGAAGTAGAAAGTACTTTCAATAAGAGGTTCATGATGCAGGACATATCCCAGTGACCTTCTCTTCAACATCTGGGCTACGTGGCATGGTATAAACCCAAACATTAGCCTACTGCTACTGTTTCTGTTTCCTCCCCCAGTGTTAAGCCAACGAAGAAAATCCAAGCAAACATCTGAACAATCTCCCCACCAGCATCAAAAATAGCAAACTGGTTTACCGAGCAGATTAATAGGGGCAGTGCTAAGGTGGAAAGTGCAGACTGAGCAATACAGGTAGAAACCTTAATAATTGACTGTATGTCGGCTCTGAGTGGCTATAAAGGATTCTTTGGGGACAGTATTTTACACAGCAAAACAACTGCCTGAATCAGCTAGACCAGCTTTCTTAGTTGAGTTGAGGGGTTCTGGAACGATTTGAACTTCTAAATCAGGTACATTATTCACTTTGCAGAGGTTTAATTAAAAAAGAAAAAAATCATAAACCATAACCTTATGGAGTAAAATGCTTTTTAAAAAAATTATTCCGATGCCACCTGGATCATTATAGCAAACAAGAATTTAGAATCTAATTACTCACAGAGTGTTTACATATGTTATCACAGAAGCTTGGGAAGCAAATCAAGAAAGACCTAGACACTTTTTATTTAACCTGCAATTGGTCTTGTCTTTCCAGTTCCTCAGATGCAAATACAATATAGAGGTAACTCAATTTACACAAATGTATTCCTGAAAACCAGATGTGCTGTGTGAAAACCAAATTCTTGTGAATCAAATTATGTGTTATATCCTAGGGGAACTTGTTATTTAAGCATCTGTGATGCTTGCAACGGCGTAAAAGATTGGCATTTATAGGCCAGCTGGTTACCTCTGCTAAGTTAGCGTGCGGGTGATTTAGTCAGGGTCATGTTAGGCTATGCTGCAAGGGAAAAAAGTGTCAGTGACTTAACAGAGCAAAGATTTATTTCTTGTTCAAATCAGTGTCTGAGGTAGGTCGGGTGGCATTCCTGTGCTGCTGCCTTTCCGGGACCCAGTGACTCAGAGACTCAGATTATTTCCTTCTTCCAACTCTAACGTTTCAGTGTCTTATGACACCAATAAGGTAGTAAGATGAGTGCCCAGAAAATTAAAATAGTTTTAAATACGCAGTCTGTCATCCTGGTATTTATCAATGTGTGGTTGCTTTTGTGAGTTTTGGAAGCGTTGATGAGACTTTATGGAATAGCAAATTGAATTTCAGAGCTCTCAGTACATTACATGTTCAATAATGATTTTTGTACACAATTATAACTCTTTATTAAAATAACAGTAAAGGTGATCTCTCACAAAGGATGTATTGACCATCAGATTTAGGAACTAGAGGAAGAAAATTCCATGGGAAAGGATTGGGGCCCTCAAGAGGAGTGTTGATCCAATTAAATGGTCCCACTGAGTGGTGAGTGCTTACTTTCTAGTTTCCTTTGCCTTGACTTCATTGTAACTGTGATGGTTAATTTCAGATGTCAACTTGACTGGGTTAAGGGATAACCAGATAGCTGGTAAAACATTATTGCTGGGTGCATCTGTGACAGAGATTAGCATTAGAATCTTTAGATTGAGTAAAGAAGATCTGTCCTTCCCAAGTGGGTGGGTACCATTCAATGGCTTCAGGGCCTGGAGAGATCAAAAAGAAAGAGGAAAGGCGAATTCGCTCTCTTCTGGAGCTGGGACACCTGTCTTCTCTTGCCCTTGGACATCGCAATTCCAGGTTCCCTAGCCTTCAGACTTCGGGACTTATACCAGTGGCATCCAGGTTCTGAGGTCTTCAGGCTTAGACTGAGAGTTACATGATCGGCTGCTCTGTTTCTCAGGCCTTCAGACTTAGTGAGCTATTCTGCTGGCTTCCCTGGTTTTACAGCTTGCATATGGCATACTGTGGGATTTCTCAGCCTCCAAATACAATTCCCATAATAAGTCTCCTCTTGTATCCTATATGTTCTGTTTCTTGGGTGAATCCTTACTCAGTAACCTACCGGACACAGTCTCTGGTTACTCCTCTGACTGGGCCTCCTGCTACTTGTGCTGGGCCTGCATGTTCCTGACTTGGGCTCAGACCTCAGCCTACAGCCCTGATCCCAGCCTTCAGTCTACATCCTTGGTTCAGTCACTTGCTTACGTGGCCTTCCCAGTATCTGACCAGTGTCCGTCTCACTGCTGACAGGTGGCTTTTGTTACCATATCCCTAAAACATGACATCACGCTAGCAATTCTTCTCTCTTGCATCATCAATTTCCCTCTCTCTACTGAATATTTCTGAAAGCATGCAATTAGTTTGTTGTTTCTACCATCCTAAAAGGAAGAAAGAAAACCTCTCTTGACCCCAATTTCCTCCTCTCCATTACTGCAAAATATCTAAAATTTTAAAAATATAATTTCTTCTGTTTTCACCTGAATGTACCCCAATTAGGCTTTCACCCCTCACTACTCTGCTGAAATTGTACTGGTCAAGGTCACCTTTAATTTCCATGTTGCTAAACTCAATGGTTAGTCTTAGTTTTTATCTTACCTAAAGTCTCAGCAGCACTTGACACACAGCTAATCACTCCCTTCTCCGTAAACTGTTTCTCCTCCTGGTTTCAAAGGTACTGTACTTACCTGGTTTTTCTCGTACCTTTCTAAATGCTCCTTCTCAGTCTCTCTTTTTGCCTTTTTCGTATTTTTCTGCGTTCTAAATGTCGGAGTACCCCAGGGTTCAGCCCTTGAGTTTCTTTATTTTTCTATAGTCACGCCATAGGCGATGTGTTGATATCATCCAAGTCCGTATCTCTAACCAGGATGTCTTCTCTGACCCATGAAAATATATCCTGTAGCCTACTTGGTATCTCCACTTGGATGTCTAATTAGGATTGCCAATTTCACATCTCCAAAGCTAAGCTATGGGTCTTTCTCCAAGCCAGCTTCTCTCATAGTTATCTCCATTTCAGTTAATGCAGCTTCATTTTTGAAATTGCTAGGATAAAAACAAAAACAAAACTTGATACTCAGTCTTAACTTCTCTTTTTCTCGCAATCCTCATATGATCCACCAGAAAATCCTGACAAATTCTTCCAAAATTTGACTACTTCTCATCAGCCCCTTCATGTCTTACCTTTGTAGTGCAGTAAGTTCCTAACTGGTGTCCTGCTTCCATCTTCACCCATGCTCTGCCGCAGCCTTCTCCTATCAGAGCAACCAGAGAGACCAGAAGAAAATAGAAATCAGATCGTATCACTCTTCCGCCGTTGCTCTCGTTGGCTTCCCTCTCACTAAATAATGCCCAAAGTCATCATGCTCACCTGCAGGGCTCATTATGACCTGGTTCCCAATAGTACATCTCTTTTCACCCTTGCTTTTCCCACTTGAGTAATTGCCTCACTGCTGTCCTTGGACGTGCCAGGCAGCTTTCACCTTATAGGCCTTGATCTTTCTGTTTCCTCTACCTGGCATTCCAAACTTTCAGCTAATCACATGGCTCACTTATTCACTTCGTTCTTGTTTTTATTCTAATGCACTAACTCAGGGAGGCCTTCCTTGATTACCTTATCTAAAATTGCAACCCTTACCTCTTAGATTTCTATTCCTTTACCATGATTTATTTTTTCTCCTTATCGGTATAATTTTCTTATATATTATACCATATATTTGACCTATTTTGTCCTTCCCCTAGAATATAAGCTGCATAAGGGTAAGCTATTTGACCGATTTGCTTTCTATTACATCACTTATGGCTAAACCAACACCTGACAGATAGTAAGTGCTCAATAAGCATTTGTTGAATAAAAGAATGAATACTTTATACAACTGTGTTCCCAATGTTAACTTGAAATTCTGCTATTCAGAACATTTTCCCATAAAAATTCCCATGTTATTGAGGCTAGGTAACATTTGCTCAAAATCAATGTAGGTTTTTACAGTTTGCCCAAAACTGCGGGGGTTAACTGAAGTACCACGTGGTGTCTACCAGGTAGCTGTTGCCAGGGAGATACACTTGGAAACAATTGATCACAACACAACATTGTGAAGCTTTGAAAGAGGAATTATGGAATCCAATGAGAAACTCAAAGGAAGGAGCAATAGTTTTGGAGTTGGGGCAAATTTTACAGAAGTAACATTTGAACTGGGTCCATAGAGTCAATGAAAGTTTGCCACAGAGAGGAGGAGGAGAACTATTAATAGGCAGAAAAAATAGCAAATCACATGGTACAAGTATAAAAGTATATCTTACTTTCATGGAAAGGAGAACGTGTTTTCTGTGACTGGCATATTGGTGAGAGAGGTATGTGGAACAAAGTTGTGAAAAATGATGGGAACCGGGTTGGGGAGCTGAGTTTTATTCTTCTGGTGTTAAGAACGGGTTTTGAATTGAATGGAGTCCTAGAGACTAGTAAAGAAGCAAAAGTCCATTTCTACGTAGAAACTTTCTTAATGCTTTGTGGTTTGTCGGTTGTGGTTTTCAGATTTTCTTTCATTTCTAGACAGTTCCAAAATTGATTGGGCTGCTTCAAAGCTTAGGTAATTAGTAGTCTGTAAAATCGTATATAGTTCTAATTCACTGTGATAAATAATATGCTCATTTATAACTTGTCTTAGAGTGTCTCACCTCTGGAAGTCCAAATTGGAATGTACTGAATTTTACCCAAAGATCACCTTTATGATATCCACATGCACACTGGCTAAATATTGCCATGTTATCTTTCTAGCCATGGCCAATCAATAAAGTCAAATTTGATGTTTGAGAAGAGACTGGTGATCAGAATGACAGCACAGGTGGTTTGCTTATCAAAAATGCAGGTCCCACAGTCCTGAGAGAGACAGCTGAAAGAAAAGATGAGGGAATCGAGATTTCAAATTATCTTGAGCCCGAAGCCTGAATGCTGGGTCCGTACCAAGAAGAAAATATAGAAGTTAAATATAGAAAAGCTTACTATCCTGAGTTTAGTTTCAAAAATTTAACTTTGTGAGCTGATATTGAGAAGGCCTGAGCTGGCAGCTAATATGAGGCTTACTAGGTATCGGGTACTCTGAGGGCTTTCTCTGTGTTAAATCATTTAATCCTTACAACATCTATTTGAGGAAGGGTAATTATTCTCCCAGTCTACAGATGAGGAAAGAAGCATCGAAATTCTCCTAACATCAGATATCAAAAAGTTAGTAGATGTGGGATTTGAACAGATGTTGGCAACAGTTTATATGAAAAGTTGTGTCTTTTTTTTGGTTAGAATTTTAGAATTTTAGGGTTTGTAAGAAACTGTCCAGTGGTTTATAAACGGTACTCCATGGAGCCTCAGGGCTTTCTGGGCAATGCCTTATACGCCCCTCTGGAGAGCAGTGGGGCAGGGCACTGAGCGGGCAGGGATCACATGGGGCAGCACAACCAGCACATTTTCATTGTCTTTGTTTTCCCTGCGGAGGATTCACATATGGGTTCATTTGAAGAAGGAGTTGATACAACTTTTTTTAAAAAGTGAAAACCATTGATCTTGTAGCCCAAGTCCTTGTATTGCAGATGATGAAGTCGTGGTCTAAGAAATGAGTGTAGCGTGAGCCAACAGTGTAGCGGAGCTTCCCAGGCAGGAAGCCATTCTTTGGTAGCAGTAAGAGGGGCATCGTGTCCCACTCACTGGGAATGAGTGCTCCTTTTTGTGTAAGATTTAGAATATTGTACTTACTTCAGGAGCCACATTTTAAAGTTTTATTTTTCATTGAACATAATTGTACATATTTAGGGGTTACAGTATGATGTTTTGATACATGAATACAATGTGTAATCATCAAATCAGGGTAATTAGCAGGCCCATCGCTGCAAACATTTATCATTTCTTCATGGTGAGAACATTCAAAAATCTTTCTTCTAGCTATTTTGAAATGTACAATATATTACTATTAACTGTAGCTACCCTATTGTGCAATGGAACCCTAGAACTTATTTCTCCTGACTCACTGTGACTTGGTCCCAATTGACCAATGTCTCCACATACTATCCCGTACCCTCCCCAGCCTCTGGTAACCACTATTCTACCCTCCTCTTCTATGAGATCAACTCTTTTTTAGATTTCACATATGAGTAAGGCCATGCAATATTTGTTTTTCTATGTCTGGCTTATTTCACTTAACATAATGTCCTCTAGGCTTATCCATGTTGCTACAAATGACAGGATTCCATTCTTTTTTATAGCTGAATATATTCCATTGTGCAAATATACCACATTTAAACAAATTCATTCACCCATTGATGGGCACTTAGGTTGATTCCATATCTTGGCTGTTGTGAATAGTGCTGTAATAAACATGAGAGTACAAATATCTCTTCAACATACTGATTTCATTTTCTTTGGATATGCATCTAGTAGTGGGAGTGCTTATGGTAGTTCTGTTTTTCGTTTTTTGAGGAATCTCCATACTGTTTTCCATACTGTCTGTACTAATTTACATTCCCACCAGCTATGTGTACGTGTTCCCTTTTCTCCACGTGCTCACCAGCGTTTGTAATTTTTTCTTTTTGCTAATAGCCATTTTAACTGGAGATGATATGTCTTACTGTAGTTTGATTGCATTTCCCTGATTATTAGTGACATTGAGCATTTAAAAATGTACCTGTTAGCCAATTTTATGTCCCTTTTGAGAAATGTCTATTCAGATTTGAGTGTGCTGAACCATCCTTGTATCCCTGGGATATATCCTACTTGATCAGGGTGAATAATCTTTTTGATGTGCTATTAAGTCTGTAGATTGCTTAGGGTAGTATGGACATTTTAACAATGTTAAATCTTCGAATTCATGAACACACGATACTTCCCTTTTATTTGTGTTCTCTTCAGTTTCTTGCAACAAGCTTTCTACCCTTTTGTCTTTTTCTTATTCTAGTATTCTGATGAGGATTTTTACATCTATGTTCATCAGGGATATTGCCTGTAATTTTATCATATCCTTTTCTGGTTTTGAAATCAGAGTAACGCTGAACTCACAAAATGAGTTTGGAAGAATCTCCCTTAACCTCAGTTCTTTAGAATAGTTTGAGAAGAACTGGTATCCATTCTTATTGTCTCACTCCCTCCTGGACTACAAAGTTTCTGCTAAGAAGCCTGCTACCAAGCTTATCACAACTCCCTTACATGTTATTCACTTATTTTCTGTCACTGCTTTCAGGATCCTCTATTCATATTTAACCTTTAAAACTTTGATTATAACATGTCTTGAGATATTCTCATTTGGGTTGAATCTGGTGACATTTGACCTTCCTGTACCTGGATATTTATATTTTTCTCCATGTTTGTAAAGTTTTTTTTTTTTTGAGTAAACTTTCTACCCCTTTGTCTTTCTCAGCTCTCTCTTGAACTCCAGTACATCAAAATTTGCTCTTTTGATGTTGTCTCATAAATTCTGTAAGCTGTCTTCATTACTTTTCATTCTTTTTTCTCCTCTGCGTATTTTCAAATAGCCTGTCTTTGAGCTCACAGATTCTTTCTTTTGTTGATCAGTTCAGCTGTTGACGTTCCCTATTGTATTTTCCATTTTATTTATTATAGTTTAAAGCTCTGGGATATCTATTAGTTTTTGAAAAATTATTTAAATTTCCCTGTTAAATTTCTTTGATAATTTCTGAATTGTTTCCCTGTTTTCTTGAAGCTCATTGAGTTTCCTAAAATAGCGATTTCGAATTTTTTTGCATGAGAGATCACACACCTCCATATATTTTAGGGTTAGTTTCTGGTGCCCTGTCTTGTCCATTTGGTTAGGTTGTATTTCCCTGAATGTTCTCAATGCTGTGGACATGCAACAATGTCTATGCCTTGAAGGATTCGATATTTATTTGAGTCTTCAAATAGATGATACTTGTTTGAGTGGCTTTGTTTGCTTGTCCTTCTTCACTGGGCCTTCTAGATATTCTAAGCCGACTGACTGTTGTGCTCCTTGAGCCTGTTTCCTGCACTCACGTCATCACTACTGGGTGCTATAAGCTTAGTTTGCTGTGAGTCTCATGAGGCTCTGAGGTTGGGACAGCCCTCTGGTCCAGATGGACCTGGGGAAGACTCAAAGAGAGTACCCAGGCTGACTGGGGAAGCTGGCCAGGGACTCAATCCTAGAAGTCCATCCCAGTGGCCCACATAAATGTGCCTCCCAGCAGTACCCTGTGCAGGTGGAACAGTTGCCTGACTGCATTGTGAGGGGTTGGAGCTGAGACTGGGCCCCCTCAGGATCTGTTTTGGGACAGAGCCCTGCAATCCCACCCAGGTGGTAAAAATAAGTGCACATCTCCTAGCAGATCACTGAATAACAGAGATTGCTCTCTGATTGCAACTAGAGGAGCTGGAGCTGAGACTGGGCCTCCTCATCTTGCAGGATCTGCTGTAAGATGGAGGCTAGGGAGCCTGTTTTGCTGACACAGCCAGGTGCATTTCTCTCCACAGGTCATTGCACAGGTGACATTGTTCCCTGGCTGCAGTGAGAGGGGCTGGAGCTGAGACTTGGCTCCCTCAGGATCTGCTGTAAGATGGAGACTAGTGAGCCTGTTTTGCTGGCTCAGCCAGGTGCATTTCTCTCCACAGATTCATGCACAGGTGACATAGTTCCCTTGCTGCAGTGAACGGGGCTGGAGCTGAGACTGGGCCTCCTCGGGATCTGCTAAAGGACAGAGGCTGGCGAGCCCATCTTGTTAGCTCAGATGCATGCATTTCCCAGCAGGCCCCTGCATAGGTGGGATAGCTATCCAACTGCAGCAGAAGGGGCCAAGCTGAGACTGGGCCCCTTTAGGGTCTGCTGTGGGACAGAGGATGGTGAGCCCATCAGGCAGATTCAGACTCTTAGGCTGAAATATATGGCTGAGTCTCTCTAGAACCTTGCAGGAGCAGTTCTGGGCTGAGACCTCGCTGGCAGGGCTGGAACTGAGCCACAGGGCAACTTCAGGTTCACTGCCAAGACTGATGTCAGTGGGCACACAACCCTTTCTGCTGAGGCACTAGTGTGCATGCTTTTTCTTGGACTCCTTGGAAAATAATTTTGATTGCAGGCTCTAAGACCAAATAAGCCTGTAGCCAAGTCCCTTAGGGAATGGAGCCATTTTCAGGCTTAAATCCAGGAGCACAGTTGGCAGGTCTGCCACCTGGGTGCTGGTTTGCACTCTCAAAACAATCCTCCTAGGTTTGAACTCCACCAGAGTTTCACAACCTCCTATCTGAATCTTGAGGCTCCCACAGCCTCAAGATTTTGTCTTTGGTAGGTGCAAAATTCTTGCCGTTGTTGGGGAATACAAGTGGGTAACTTTCCATTCGGCCATCTTGCTGATGTCATTCCACTTATATAGGGATCACATTTTAACTGAGGTGCAAAGCGGCCCTGGAGAAAGCAGTAGGCTGCTGCAGAATCTGGAAACTCCATATGCAGAATGACTTAATTAAGAAGGTACAGCTTGGAAGGGAGACGAAGAGGGAACTCAGTCGTTGTCTTCAAATTTGAAGAACCATTATATCCATCAAGGAAAAGATTTGGCCTCAAAAATTTTGGTCTCAAGATAAACATAATATAGTGGTCTAGCAACAGAAGTTTAAAAATGGAAAAGGCATCTTGTAAGGGAGAGAGGTTGCTGTCATCGGATATTTTCAACCCAGGTTGTGAGCATCGTGTGGATGCCCTAGCAGCGGTTCCTCTACTGGTTGGAAGGTGCGAGTAGATGGCTTCTGAGATCCCTTTAAACTCTAAGAATATATGATTCAAAGAGGTCCTCAGTCCAAAGGATGAGCCATTAAATCTTTACACTTCATTTGATGTTACAAATAGCATTTTAGATTATATTCTTTATCCAAGGTCATTTACCATAACCCTTTATATAAATCAATAGATGATATGATTTTAGCTATTCCCAGATGATCTAACATATCAATTCTAAACATAGAATTCACATTAGATTTGGTTCACAGATCAGAGAGTTTTAGAACTAAGAGGCATGTGAAGTCCTTAGAGATTCTTTGGTAAAAATCCTTTTATTGTACAGCTGATAAAATTGTGCCCACCATGTCTGCCCCTCCCTTCAATAGATATTTACAGGGGCATGAGAAATATCTTTCCCCTACAGGCTCAGTCCTGTTCATTCCCAATCCAATATGAATGAGGGCCGGGCAGTGAGCAGCATTCTTTGACTCACATCTGGTTAGGCTTAAAAGTTGAATAATGATAACTATAATTTGTTAAGCACCAATTCTGTACCAAGTACTATTATGTGTGTTTTGCAAACAACATGAAACAATTCTATGAGCAAGATTATTATCCTCCTTTTACAGACGAGAGGCTGCAGGGAAGTGAGGCCTAGAGAAGTTGTGTGATTTACCCAATATCACACAAGAAGTAAGGTGGCAGACTTCAGATTCAAATCCACAAAGGTCTGAACTGAAAGCGGGTACTTTATATTGTCATTCAGGCATAGGCTTTACTGGCTGGTCTTACCTGGAGAACGTTCGTGTTTTGCCCATCTGATTGGATCTTCCTGGTGTTGGCATTCTCCTTCATCTCACTACTTCTTTTGGATACTGAGTTTGAAAGATCTGATCTGCTCCTCAGGGTCAGTCTTGGCAACCAGACTATCATTATACTTTTGTGGTTGATTCTTATATATTTTTTTGGTTTGTTTGCTTTTTACCTTGAGTTAGGACAGGTGAAGTAAATTGCCCAAGGATACAGAGAATAGATGAGAGAGCTGGGACCTGCACTCCAGGTTTCTTAGTGCCCAGTGTAGTACATTTCCCTTTATGCTTTACTCCATATCCTCATAAAGCTTTAAATAAGATATGCACTTTTTAAATTTTTTAATCCAAGCTTCACAGACTAATACAAAGTGAAAAGCCGTGAGTCATGCTCCATTGTCTTCTAGCACTGACTGTTGCTGTGAAGGCATTTAAGGATAATGTGAGCTTCTAATCCTTCTGTAGATGATTAAATATTTTTCTTTTTGTATAATCTCAATCTGCAGATTTAAGCATGTCTCATTCATGGAAGATTTTTTAATGTATTTTTTCTGGACTATTTGGTGCATTCTGTTCTTTAAGAAGACTGAATTGTGTATACATTGTGCCTCCTTTTCTTCTGTATCAATTAGTTTTCCTTAAATCATGTTTATAAAATATTTCTATTTTTCTCTCAGTTTATATTTAGAAATGATTTAAAATTTAATTGTAGATTATTTTATCTATACAAAACAAAATATATAATTTTAAGTTAAACATGATAATAAAGTAAATGCCAATAAACTCACAAAGAACATGTTGAATGATGTGTATTTCCCTCCCAATCCTATCTCCTTTCTATCACTCAGAGGTAATCACAGTACTAAATTTTACTTGCAGCTTCCTTGTTTGTCTGTGTAGATTCAGCATATTATATATGTATGTGTGTTTTCTTATAGAATACACATATGTCGTATACATGTATATACACAAAATACATTGTTTAATTTTACTTGCTCGGGGATTTCTTAAACTTAAAACCTATTTAACTACATAATCTTCTGTCACTTTTTCACATTACATCATATTTCCATGGCTTATTTCTGTTACCATAAGTAGCTATCATTCTTTTATTTTTATTAAAACTTTAAAACATTTTGTTAATATACTATCACAACAACTTGTGTTGTTTTAGGTTATTTGTTCTGTCATGAACAGTGTTGTAATAAATACGCTTGTATATGTTTCCTGATGCAAAAAGCCGCATAGTCAAGTGTATTACTCTAGTTTACACCTAAGAATAGGTGTACCCGGTTTTTACGTTATGTATATAGGTATTTTGAAGTTTTGTTATTAGGTGCATATACATTCAGGATGTACTGTCTTCTTGACAAAGTCATTATAATCTAGAAGTGTCCCTCTTAATTCATGATATAATTCTTGTTCTGAAGTTCACTTTTCTAATATTAACATAGCTACTTTAGATATTTTCTTCTCAGTGATACGTATCTTTTTTCATTGTTTTACTTTTAACCCAATAAAAGCAGTTTAGTTTCTGATTAGTGTTAGCATGATATATCTTTTCCTATTCTTTTGCTTTCAAACTACCTATGTCATTGTGTTTAATGTGAGTCTCTTGTAATTGGCATTTTTAGGCCATTTATTTTTAAGGTAATTATATATTAGGGCTTCTTTGTTTTGTTTCTTGTTATGTGCTATGTTCTGTATATATCAATTAGGTCAAGTTGGTTGATAGAATAGTTCAAGTCTTCCTTGGCTTTTAATTTTCTTCTGGGCTCTCTGAGTCTTTTCTGTATTTTTCTTTGTAGTTCCGTGTGAATTTTGGAGTTAAATGACATTTTTTGACAAACTGCTGATGTTTTCATTGAGATTGCAAGACTTTATGTAAAATAAAGGGCAATTGATATTTTTGGTAATAAGTATCTTTATGAATATGGTATAAACCTCCATTTATGTAGTATTTTTTATTGTGTTTTACTTTTGTTTATAATTTCTCCCTGAAAACATTACCTATATTTTGCTAGATTGACTCCTAGATACATTATTTATCTTGATGGTCTTTAAAATGATATATTTTCAAAATATTTTTTGTTTATGCTATTACATGCAACTGAAATATTTGTACATGGATTTTAGTCTAGCCCCTGTGAAATTTTCTGATTAATTCAAGTAATTTATGTGTAGATTTATTTGGGTTTGTATACAGATAATCACATTTTCTGTGAATAATTATAGGTTTGTTTTTATCACTCCAACCTTTATAGTTTTTATTTTCTTTAATGCTATTGTACTGGTTAGACTCTCCTCTGGTGCTGAATAAGAGTTCTTTTATTTGAAAAACTTGGCCTGTTACTGACTTTACAGAAAACAATTTTAACGTTTCTCCACAGAGGCAATGTTTCTTCCAGATTTTTGGTAGGATGCCATTTACCTGATTTAGGGAGTTTTCTTGTATTTGTACTTCGTTAAGGTTTTTATTGTGATTGCGTGTTGATTTTTTGTCAGAGGTCTTTTCATTTATCGAGATGATCATGTGCCTTTTCTCTTGAAAGCTATGAATGTGGTGATTACATTAAAACACTCTACAATGCTAAGCTATCTTTGTAGTCCCAAAATAAATCCAATTTGGTAAATATGTATTATTTTTTAAAAATATATTTACAAATTCAGTATACCTTCATTACTGTATTAGTAAATACATTTATCAGTGAAATTGATCTTCGATTGCTCTTTCTTATACTTCCATGTCTGTTTTCAGAATTAAATTCATCCTAGTTTCATAAAATGAACTGCCAGTCTACTAGATACCAGAAATTATAGGGATTGGGGATATAGCATAGAGTAAAACAGATAAAAATCCCTTTCCTTTTGTGTCTTACATTTTAGTGTTCTTGAATATTTGGTAGAATTTGCCTATCAAACAGTTTGGGACTGATGTTTTCTTTGTGGAACATTTTTAGATGCTGGTCCAATGTCTTTTATGGTAATTGTTTCCCTATTCCTTTTTGAACCAGTTTTGATAAGTTACATTTATCAAGGAATTTGTCAATTTTCTCAACATTTTATAATACTTCCGTATAAAGTTAGCAATAATAATACATAGTTACCTCCGTTGCTGTATCATTAATTGTATTACTTATTTCAAACATTAATTTCTGTTTCTTTTTTTACAGTTTGTCTTTTGAATTTTAATTTTGTACATATTTTGTATAAGTCATATATTTATGGGGTTATAATTCCGAAGATAGAGAAGTATATACAGTGGAAAAATCTCTATTCTTGTCTTCCTCCTGTTTTGTTATTCTTTAACAACTCATGTTATTAACTTCTTGTATATTCTTCCAAATAAGGATGCACAATATAAAGCTTAGTGTGTAATCAGTTTTCATAAATGGTCTTGGTATATTTGTAAAAAAAAATGTTGCCCAATTGTTGGTTGCATGTTCTACGTGTGTTTTATATAGCCCAAGCTTGTTAATCATCTTATCAAAATATTTCATGCCCTTCTGAATTCTGAGAGATGTGTTAATATTGCCCAATGACATAGTAGATATTCTTTCTCCCTGTAGTTCTTTCATTTTTTATCTTTATATAGTCTAAATTATTTTATTGGATGTATTCAAATATAAAATTATTTTTATTTTTTCTGGATAAATGAACCTTTTATCATTATGCAATGATTCTCTTTATCTCTAGTATGCCTTTTGCTTTAAAGTCTATTTTTGCCTGATATGAACACAGCTATACTATTTTTCTTTTAGTTAATTTTTGCTACTTTTATAATTTTTCTATAATTTTACTTTCAACCTTTGTATGTCTTCATATTTTAGATATAAACAAGAAGCTTTAAACACATAGCTTTAAAATTTTTTTGTCTGGCAATCTATACCTTTTAACTAGAGAGTTTATTTTTATCTCTTCTAGTTGCTAATATGTTTAGATTTACTTGGTCTATTTTATCTTATGCTTTCTCTTTGTTTTGCTTTTGCTGTGTTCTTTTTCCTTCTTCTTCTTCTTTCTTGACTTTATTTGAATTAGTCTAAGTATTTTTTCCCCCTTCTGGTGGTCTGGAAAATATTTATTTTTAGTTCTTTTGGTGGCTACCTTTGAAATTTTAAAATGTATACTTACCATAGTGTAAAGTTAATTAACATTTTTGACTTCCTCTCAACTGAGACTTTAGGATGGTTTAATTCTAGTCACCCCTAACTAGCTTCTGGATCACCCCTAACCAGCTTCTGGATCTCCCCTCTTAGCTCTCTCTTTTTAAATTAGTATTATAAATTAGGTACTTTATTATGGTTTTATAGAGTCAGTTTTTATTTGAACTTATCCATATATTCCCTTTTATTTCATTCATATCCCTTCCTGTATGTCAGAACTTCTTTTAGCTATTTTCTCCTTTGAGCTGGAGTTTAATAGTGATAAATTCTTTCAGACTTTTATAGCTGAAAATATTTTTATTTCACCTGTGTTCCTGAACTATAGCTCATATTGGTAGACACTTTTGAGATGATACAGCTAAACTCCAACATAGTACAATTAGCATGACCCCAAACATTCATTTTTGTAAAATGCAGGGTCACTTTATTTTAAGATAAATAAAATCATTTGGTTGAGCCTAGCTGACTGAGAGTTCCTAAAGCTTAGTCATGTGACCCAAATCTGTCTAGATTTCCGTAGTAGTAACAATCTGGGGGGTGGCCATTCTGTAATTCAGCTTAAATATCGATGGAGACAATTCTGGGTCCCCTGGCTGACTGAGACTTCCAAGAGAGCAACTGATTGTAAGGCTCTCCTAGTTAGCCGGGGAGATGGAAAGTCACCTGTTTCCTACCCCATCACCCCGACCTCTTTGCCCCATGATCCACATAGGATAAGAACTTGAAGCAGAGAAGAAGCCTATCTTCATTTGTATTACATAAATATTTACTTTCTGAAGAAGCGTGATGCTGCCTGGGATATTACCATGCTTACTGTTTTTTGTCATTACTTAGGAATGACTACAATATTAGATTGTCTTCCAACTTCACTGCGGCCCTTGAGATGCTAGCTATCAATTTAATTGTTATGACTATGCTGGTAATCTCTCTAATCTCTGATTGCTTTTGAGGTCTTCAGTTTATCTTTGGTACACCATAGGTTTTCTATGATGAATTTTAGATTTGTTGGGATTCTTAAAAATTAGGTTTGATGTTTTTCAACATTTCTGGAGAATTCTTACTCATTAGCTTTTGGATATGATTTTTACTTTTTGGTTTTAGTGTCTTTCTTGAACTCTGATGAATTTATGTTACATCCGACTTCATACTCTTGTTCCTGAATTTCTCTTTTATATTTTCTAATTTTAAATATCTTTAAGTAACATTCTATGTTTTTATTATTCTCTAATTCTCTTTTGGTTGCATTTTTTCCTATTGAGCTTTTCTTTTTTAAAAATACAGAGGTATAATTAACATATAATAAAGTGCACAGTTCTTTTGTACTTAGGTTGATGAGTTTTAGCAATTGAATATAGCCAGTAACAACTGCTCAGAACAAAATAGAGAACATTATCATCACCCAGAAAGTTTCCTGGTGCCTCTTACAGTCACTTCTATTGAACTTTTCAGTTATTTTATTGTTAGTTTCAAGAAGCTATATTTGGTCATTTTTCAAATCTGGTCATTAAAAAAAATTCTTAACAACTATTGTGATAGTGTCTCTGGTCTTTTTGATAGTCCATTGCTCCTTAATTATTTTAGAAATTATTTTCTCTAATTCCTTTTTAAATTGGTTCTGTGTTTTTTAAACTTTTATTTTAAGTTCAGGGGTACATGTGAATGTTTGTTATGTAGTTAAACTCATATCATGGAGGTTTTGTGTATAGATTATTTAGTCATTCAGGTACTAAGCCTACTACCGAATAGTTACTTTTTTCTGATTCTTCATCCTCTCAATCTTCTACCCTCAAGTAGACCCAAGTGTGTGTTGTTCCCCTCTTTGATACCACGTGTTCTCACTATTTAGCTCCCATTTATAAGTCTCAACATGCAATATTGGTTTTCTGTTCCTGTGTTAGTTTGCTAGGAATAATGGCCTTCAGCTCCCTCTGTGTTCCTGCAAAGGACATGATCTCAGAGTTTTTTTTATAGCTGCATAGTATTCCATGGTGTGTATGTACCACATTTTCATTATCCTGTCTACCATTGATGGACATTTAGGTTGATTTGTCCTCTATGCACATGAACTAGAAAACCTAGAAGAAATGGATAAATTCTTCACACATACGCCCTCCCAAGACTGAACTAGTAAGAAATTGAATCCCTGAACAGACCAATAACAAGCTCCAAAATTGAATCAGTAATAAAAGAGCTTACCAACCAAAAAAAAAAAGACCTGGACCAATTGGATTAACACCTGAATTCTACCAGATATATGAGGAGCTAGTAGCATTCCTACTGAAACTACTTCAAAAAATTGAAGAGTGACTCATCCCCAACTCATTCTAGTTCTTTATACATACTGAAAATAGTTATTTCATCCATATCTGATACTTTCAATATCTGGAGTCTGTTTTCTTGTTGCCACCGTTGCTTTTAGCTGACTTTCATTAATGGTGGCTTCTTACCTCTGAGTTTTGTGACTTTTATTGTGAACTTATATTTATTGGAACACATTTTCTGGGAGTTTTTATGAAGCCTGAACTAAAAGATCCTTTTCCCCCAGAACATTTTGTGTTGGCTTTCATTGTTTTATAATATTTTTTCAAAATCTTACATTTCTTCTTTGAGTGTATCTGTTTATCAAGAGCGAGATCAGTTGTTTATAAGTTTTTTGGCTAAGGAAAGTAATTTATTTAAAATAACATTTTTTTCTTTTGATATTTCTTCTTTGAATGTAAAATATGATCTTCACATGCTTTTATTCATATTCTTTTACTCAGTTCTTTCCTTTGCTCTGGGGGTTGTAACTTCCCATAATTTTTGTTTTTTTAAGATGTTGGTCCAGCTTACAGTAAGGAATCAGATATTACAGGATTTCTACATCATGATCTGGTGATTGCAATATCTTCTTTATCCTGTTTCACCACCTGTGATCTTCCTTGGTTGGGGGTTATGTCAGAGACAATAAAAATGGGGTGTCAGCATCATTTCTTCTTAAATTTCCTCTCCCCTGAGTACTATGATATTTATCTGCTTCTCCCAAACATTTTGAACCAATGATTTATTAACCAGCCTTTCCTAGATAATTGCTTTTTAAGAATCGTATTTAAGAACTAAGGAGCTATGGCAGCTCCTATAATCTGCCTTCATCTTAGTCCAGACTTTTCATTATGTGGCATATATGCTTGATTGTTTATAGCTGTTTGCTTATTTCACAGATGATGAAAGTTTTAAAAAATACTTTTAAAAAGTTGTTTTTGTGAGTTTGGGAGGCTCAAGGAGTAAAAATGCCCTCACTTTGCCAACTTTACATAGAAATCCTCTTATCATGTTTTAATAGGTTAAAATTTAAAAATGAAATAATCAATTTGGAAACAAGAACTATTGGGAAAGCTAAATGAATACCTTTTTTTTTTGATATATTTCTTATCTTAATATCTATTTTAGGCCAAGCATGGTGTCTCATACTTGCAATTCTAGTGCTTTGGGAGGACAACAGGGAGGATTGCTTGAGGCCGAGTTGGAGACCAGCCTGGGGAACATAGTGAGACCTCCCATAACTACAGAAAATTTTAAAAAATCAGCCAGACCTGGTGGTATGTGCCTATCAACCCAATTACTAAGGAGGCTAAAGTGGGAGGATCACTTGAATCCAGCAGTTTAAGGCTGTAGTAAGCTGTGTTCATGCCACGGCACTTCAACCTGGGCAACAGAGTGAGATCTTGTCTCAAAACATGTAATATACATACACATATATATTTCTGTTTTACCTCTTGTTTGGAGTTACCCCTCTGTCCTTCACTAACTACACAAAGTAGTTGATAGCTTGTTGACTACTATTAAAGCCTGGCTAAGTCAGATCATCCTGGTTTGCTTTGATATATATCTTTATGGCAGAGATGGCAAACTTTATGAAAATGTATCCTTGACCTTCCACATTGTTGAGTTGTCACTGTAAAGGAGCTCCACATCCAGATTATAATTCCCAGTTCCTCTGCACTTAGGGAGGCCAT
Source organism: Aotus nancymaae (assembly GCF_030222135.1). Lineage (NCBI taxonomy): Eukaryota > Metazoa > Chordata > Mammalia > Primates > Aotidae > Aotus > Aotus nancymaae. The sequence goes on along the minus strand of NW_026988523.1, from coordinate 10,065,305 downwards.
GTGTCTAGTTCTCACCAGTGAAATAAAAGCAAAAGTAATGATGTCATTTCAAAATGACAGTACAAAAGGTTACAAGGCTCTAGAGGAATAACAGTGCCACAAGATGGGAGAAATCACCAAATGGAGAAAAGAAACTTACCTACCAGGAATACCTGTGTTGGAATGCTATTTAAGTGAGAAATACGCTTTTATTTTGTAAGGCTGCTGAAATCTGGAAATTGGTTCATAATATCTGCTCACATTACCTTAACTTACGTTATCTAGACGATTATTCTGAAAAGATTTATGCGTTTTTCATTTGGTGGTCAGAAATACTAGGAGATCTCACTAGACGTTTTATGCTACATGATTCTAAGAATCCCAAGGCTTCCGGTATCTTTATGTTCATCTAATTTTGCACTACTGAATGAATTTGCCTTCTCACACATGGCTTTATAAAGTGGCGTGCACCTTTTTAAGATTTTATTTTATGTTTGTCTGTTGCCTGCAAGATGACTCTCTAACATAGTAATTAAGAATGTGCATTCCTGTGCAGTCCACAGCATTTCTATATCAGGGCAAGAATGCCGTCATCTTAACTTCTTCCTGAGACATTTACAAAAGGCTTTTTGAAAGCCTCAGAACTTCCAGATTTTATGTCTGCTATATTTGCTTGCACCAAAACTTCTTTTAAACTTCTTCCTGAGACTTGATACATGGTCTAGTGCCATGATTTTGAACCCTGCAGTGTCCTCTTCCAAGGATTTTGATTAAGTGTGATGTTCCCCTGACTTTCTTTCTAGTTCTCAGATGAGAACACAGTGGATCCCTGGCAGATATCTCTCTCCATGCAACAATAGTGTATCATGACAGTTTTAGGAGAGGATAATGACTATTACTCAGTTGTAGACTGTAGCTGTAATTGTATGCAAAGAAAGGTTTCATTGGGTTTCACAGTCTCCAGGTTTGAAAGTTAGTAAGTAGGGAAGAAGAGGAGCTGGAATCCCCACTAGCTGTTCTGAGATGGGAAGTCCATTGGATTCTATTTCTCTGACATTCAGAACTCTTCCTATAGTCTTTGCTTACATCAGAGTGAGTACAAGATGAAGGGGAGAATGGATTAGGTGACAGCAACCAGGAATTTTCTTATATGCTTTTACACAGTGACTGAGTAAGCATGGGTTACTGTTTCTGGCACTGAGACTTAGCAGGTGCAAACAGGAAAGCGAGGAGCTTGTCCTGAGAATGGCAGAGGACATTGGTGAAGCTTGGCACAAAAGGCTTAGAAAGCTAGTGGTTCTGCTGTGCCCTGGCAGTTTGTCTTGGCAGGTCTCCCTTGAGCAGCTAAGATGACCTGTGTGCTCCCTAAAACTGGTACAGAGGGAGTCTGTGCTCTTTCCTGCCTCCTTCGGGTTTATGAAGGGGCCACCTAGTCATTATTTTAAAGTTTCAAATGTTTCACTCACTAATCTCTCATATGGAAGCATTTCCCACTGGTATGACATGGCATGGGGGTTCATTAAAGCTGCAGAAAGAGGAACTGTTTGGCTCGTCCTTACAGCTGGGCTACAAGGTGACAGTGTGCTCATTTTGAGCATAAACTTGGAGGGTCTCCCAGCTGAAATGGAATCAGAGACTTCTGTGGCCTCAGGTTTGTTTACTTTTGGCATTGTCTGAGGTTTTCTGGCTCTCTGTTTGATAGGGAGACAAGAGATCCTGAATGGCCATGACCCAGAGTCAGGTTTAGCACTGGAAGGAATTATACGCCAGCAAGATTAGCAACATCCTGATCTTTTTCCCTCAAACACGCAGGAGTGAGGGCTGGACTAGCTGTCTAAGACATTCTCTGAAACCCCCAGTGCAGCTGAATTTCTTCTCCTTTGTGCCAACAGGGCCTCTCATTAGAAGATCACAGTGCTTCAAGGCCATGTGACAAGCATACTATGGGGCAAATAATACAGTAAAGAAGAATGAAAAAGAAACTGCATTCTCTCTTCTTTCATTCTCTCTGCAGAAATCCTGCAAGTGTTATGCTAAAATATGCCTTTGATTTAAATATAAATAGCCCCCTTTTTCTAATCCAGATGCAGCCATGTGCCTCTCTGCACAGGGTTGGTGATTCTCTGTTGTGTCTTGGGAGTAATAAGAAGATTCCACTGGAAAAAATGCAGGCAAATCAGCCCAGCTGAGATTACATAAAGGAGGAAGGAAAATTGGAGAAAGTGTGTAATAAACCTCAATATCTAGTTGAGTGTGATTTTTAACAAAAGGCTTTTGCATTTAGCTCAATGACTTAAGATCTTCAGATAGTAGCTAAATGCGTTTTATTCAAACTCTTTCAGCTCTGGGCAAGAGTCATTTCAGTAGGCAAGGCAATTCTTCTGGAAAGAAGTAAGTTGCTAAAACCAGAGGCTTAGGGGTGGATTTCAGCTCCCTGGTGATTTGTATTTAGAATTTCAGAGGCTTGAGCCCTGCTAATAAGTGGCTGGGCATCTTATGGGGAAGTTCCACTTTCTGGATCTAGGAGAGGGATCTCTTCTTTTGAAAGATCTGGTCAATTTTTATCCTTATATTTGACTCTGCCATTGCCTCACCTCCACTATTCTTTGACTCCGAAGCCTGCCAGTGTGTTTTGTATTTATCTTATCTTCTGCTTTGCTTCTCCAATGCTGCCCATAAGTCGTTTTCTCCTGCCCTTAGATACTTTGGCCTCATAGAGAAATATTTCCCAAATATGTTGTCATCAGATCTATGAGATGCTGCAATTGAGACTTCATGGTCAATTGAGATTGAGAAATAATGCATACTACACATCTTTGTTGGAAATTTGCAATGCACTTTTTTAATAGGCACTAAAGGAAAGTCTTTTACACTTATTTAAGATATATATATGTTTATTTAATAGGAACATGTTTATTAGCTTCCCAAGAATTAGTAGCTCTCAGTTTGGGCATTTCTACTATAATATCCACAAACTGCAAAACCTGTCTAGACTACTAGATATGCAACTTACCGATAAATGATCATAGATCATCAAACCCTCTTAAAAGGCTTACTTTTGAAGGCAAAGGATGGTACGGGCCAATCCTGTAAATAGAAATGAAAGGAATAAAATGTTCGGTAAAGCATAGACTGGCTAGAGTAAGCTGGATTGGCTGCTGTCCATTATGGAGAGGTACTGAAATAGAGATTTCTCCTGGTGCTGTTAAAAATGGATTCCTGACACAGCTCTTAGAAAGTAAGTGCTCAGAAAGTGCTGCATGAGACACCTAGATATAAAACCGGTGTGGGACAACTGCACAGGAGACAACATGGGGAAAAAGGTACATACGGGACAGTGAATTAACAGAAATAGGGTTTGATTTTGCTGCTCCCAGTAATTGGATGTGTAAGCCTGGGCAAGCCATTTAATCTCTTCATGTCTTATTTGTCAAATAAGATAATTGGATGGGATGCAAGCTCATTCCAAGTTCTAAAAGTCATAATCCATAATGACTTTCTAAGTACGTCTTTATGTAAGTACAGGAGAAATCAAACCAATGTGTATTTGCCCCAGGCCCCTGGCCTTCTCTGGTTCCTTTTATTTGGGAGATGATATACTTCACAACCATATATGTTGCACTAATTCATAAAGGTATTCAGTCCTGAGTCAATAACAAACTATAACTTTGTGAAAGGAGAGAGTCCAAGATGTTACAATCATCTTGGAAGCTTTAGTTACCTCTATTGAGAGGAAGGTTCTTTTTCTAAGGAGGCTGCTTTTAATCATGTGCTCAGCAAACATTGCATTAATAGATACCTACTAATATTATGTACTAAGCTCTATTCTAGGCACTTGGGATACTTTGGATGTGTTTGTGGAGGACAAACACAAAAGATAAAATTTCCCTATTCTCATGGAGTTTATATTCTAGTAAAGAGAGAGAGATAACAAACATTAAGCCTAATAAGTAATGTATACAGCAAAGTGTAAATTACATAGTTTGTTAGAAGAAGATAAATACTACTGACAAGAAACAAGAACAAGTGTAAGGAGGCATGGAGAAGTTTAATTATAAACTGGGTAGTTAGTGTAAGCCTCACTGAGAAAGGGACCTTTGGGCAAAGACCCGAAGAAGGTGGAAGAGTGAACACATGCCTGTCTAGAGGAAGAAAGATGCAGGCAGAGAAAACATCCAGTGCAGAGGAATAGTGTGCCTGGCAGCTTCCAGGAACAGCAAGAGGACCTGTGAAGCTACAGTGATGTGAGTAAGTGGGTGTCATAAAGGGGGAGTCCCAGCTGCTTTGTCCTGCTGGATACCAAGACCCTCTGAACATTCTCCGGACAGATTTCATGCTCATCAGCAGCACAGCTTGGCTTTAGACTTATTTTTCTTGTAGGAAGCCTCTTATCAGACTCCCTGCTTGGCCTGAGATATCCAGTTGGCACCTGCAATTCAGAATACCCTCTCACCCAGCAATAAAGCATCCAGCCTTTGCATCTATAACAACCTCCTCTGTAATTTGTACATTCTGTGGTGAGCTTAAATGCTGACTCTGTCATTATCTGAGTTTATTACTGTTGCCATTCGCATATGTTTAATGGGGGAGGGGAAGAGTGGACAGAAAATCTCTGGACAGATTCCAGCTTGGAAGTCTGCTTGTCTCTCCTCACCCTTCTCCTTCCTGCCCCCTTCTCTTCTAATCCCCTGCCTTCTGTGGGGCCTGGGCCAGGGCCAGCTGTACTTAAACTAGGAATAGGTAAATGTTCCCAGTAACCCTGTTGCCCTCTGCTGTGCCTGCCTACTCCCCTGTTCCTGCTGTGCATCTCTTCCAGCACTTCTGACTTCCAGCTGCTCAGTGCAGTTCAGTGAACCTGTCTCCCTTTCTGCCCCATGAACCATAAGTCCTGGTTCTCAGCTAGGAACTGATAAATTTGCTTACCTTAACATGTCTAGAGGTGATCTCTTGTGGGGTGTGGTTCTGCTTTGTGACACAATGTATAGAAGCATTAGGGACGATTATCAGAGTCCTGGAACCCCGAAAATTTTTACCAAATATTAGGCAGCCACCTATTCAGAGTCAACCCTGGTCTCTGCTGCCCACTCGCCTCCCAGCTCAGCTTTACCTGCTTTCCCTAAATTACCTTTCTGCACAGGAATTCACTGCCTTTCCTTGTTGGTGGGGGTGGGTAGGAAAATGTCTATACATTGTAAGATCTATAGTGAAATGTTAGCATGAGCCTCTGAATTGCTCTTGGGAGCCAGGAAGCAGCCCAAGCCCTAGGGGAAGGGAGGAATAAATTGTTGCCCAGTGGCCAGCAACTTGTTTTATTTTGCAGGACTGTGTTTTCCACGTTGCCTGCATTTTGAAATAGTGTGCACAGGTGCCCCAGTTTGATTCAATTTCAGCCCTCACCATGATTTATGGTCCCACCTGATCACATCCAGGTCACTTTGCTGTTTGCCCTTGTCTGCCACGCCACGGTTCATGAGTAGGGAGCCAGAGCCAGACATTTTAAGGATTCAGAGTGAACAGGCATGTCTGTTTCTCCCTCAAATTTTTACCCATGTGGGTTTTAACATAATCAACAATGGGTCCAATCTGCATTTCTTTGAAAAGAGGCACTGCCAGCCTTCAGAGAATATTAAACTGAATGGAAAGATTATAGCTATTAGAGATGTAAAACCCTTGAAAGAGCTAAAATGAGTAAAATGGCGTTCTGTGACCCATTTATGGCCTGGTGTATCCATATTCTCACCATCACTATCCTCATTACCACCATCACCGTCATCGTGTTAATATAGTAGCCATCAGTTATTGAATACTTATTTTGTCATTTTGACAAATATTTTATGAGAATAGACTCCTTAAAATCTCAACTACCTTAAGAAGACACTGTTATTATCCCCATATTACAGATATATATATTAAAAAGAAAGAAACATTGAGATGTTTAGTAACTTGCCCAAGGTCAAAGTCCACCAGATAGCCACAAGTCTGCACAATTAAAGATAAATAGTTAAAAGGTGTATGTACAAATAAAGATGGATTTCTATGTAGTAATTCACTCTAGGCAAGATTAAGAAGGCTTCTTGTTGAGCAGAACACCGTGTACGTTACCAGTGCTAGGTCAGGATTCCAACTGTTAACACATGGAAGGTAGCAAAGATCATTACAATGTTGTCCACCAGGAGTAGAAGTTCAAATACTTTCACCCGCTGCCTCTCGGTATTGTAGTCACCAAGGAAACATAATACAGTCAAGCATGAAGGGAATGATGCTTTAATCACACGGAGAAGAGAAAGAATAAGATCAGCTCCAATAGTATGTTTTGGTCCCCCATGGCTAGTGGTCCCCCTAGCAGCCTAAGCAGGGCAACTGGGTCATGCACAGTCCTCTCATGTCTTAATAGAAGGACATGAACCCCTCCCATGTGTACTCTGAAATATTGAAAGCTGGGGGCATGCCTGAGGGGCATTGACTTACATGCATAAGCAGAACAAAGAAGCATATATTGAGCTTGAAACAGTGAAAGCTATTCTCATACAAGGTAATAAAGCTTGCACAGGCTGTGCGAGTTCTTTATCTCCTGGTAAGGAAGGGTTCCAGGTCCGAGACACATTCTTATGCGGCCACTGGAGGTACAAAGACTGCAGGTAGGAGACTGGCTTGCCCACATTTATTTAGGTAGCAAGCTTTTCTGGTGCCTTCAGGTCAGATTTTGCCACATGTTAACTGCTCAGAAACATATCTCCTGCTTACATAAGCCATCCCTGAATCACCCTTAGTCTAAACTCTCCTCTTTGTTAGTATGTTTTCTCTATCGTATCCCAATTGTGGCATGTGCCTGGCCCCTGGGTAGGCGCCTATGGACAAAGAATGCGAAGACTTCCTTGTTGGTGAATTTAAATACCACCTCCTCTGAGAAGCCTACTTACCACCAAACCAAAGTGCTCCTTCCTCTGTGCCTGCAATGCACATGGTTTCTAGTTTAAGTACTAGTCCTGTAGTGTTAATATGTTAATATCATTAATAACACTGCTTGGTTAGTCCTAACAGCACTTAGTTCCTTGTTCCCTGTTTACTGTTCCCAATCGCCCTGCAAGGTAGGTACTACTGCTATCCTCATACAGATGAGCAACTGAGGCACAGAGGAAGAGTAACTTGCTCAAGATCATCCAGCTAGTAAGTGGCAGAGCCAGGATCATGAATCCAGGCAGTTTGGTGCCAGCGTCCAGCCTTAATCACATCCCTCCCTCAGGATGTTCATGTGGCTGTTTTCTAATTAGGTTGCATCCTCAAAGGCAGGGTTTCAGACTTGCTAATGTTTTCGTCCTGAGCTCCAGGTCAATTGCCTGGCACCTAGCACGCACTCGGGAATTATTTGGCGTGGGACTGAGTGAAAAACGGGTGTTCACCAGGGAAGGACTTGGGGCAGCTGGGGCAGACCAGCCAGGATGGTTTCGTTGCCTTAAGGCACTTAATTGCTACCTGGACCCTTTGTCTTAGGGCAGAGAGAGAGAGAGAGGCAGAGGAAGGATTGAAGAACAGGCCTTGTCTGCCTTGTTTTATCCTAATCGGCTCATTCAGTTCTTCTCTGACACTGTCCTTTTCTTCAAAAGTGAAAGGGATTTAGGGTGCTTCTTACTTTTATTCCATTTGCTTCAGATCTGCCCACCGGGATTGCATTTATCTCACCCCCATTTGTTCTCCATTAATATCTCCACAGAGGCAACTGTTACCCCTCATCCAAGTCTATGTGTGTCTGTCTGCCTTCCCCACCTCCGCCCTGACTGTGAACTTCGTGAGGGAATGACCTCAAGAAGAATGACTTGTCCTAGTCGTCCCGTATCTTGTCCGGTACAGAAGCCCTCAAACTATGCTTCTTAAATGAAAAATGCTTATCCATTGGTAGAGCTGTGGTGCAGCAAAGTATGGGAATGAAGTAATTATCCAGCTTTTTTTTTTTTTTTTTTTTTTTTTTTTAAAAAGACTGATCTTTGGCCCAAGGAACCAAGGATCATTTAGGACTTGTTTCTCATCATCTTCCCTCTCTCTCTCCCTCCAGCTCTTGTCATTTGATAAGTGATGCAGAAAAGTTCTTCTCTCAGGATTGGTTAAGAGAGGCTGAAAAGGGAGTTGGACTGGGCGGGGGGCTGGGAGTTGGAGGAAACATGAAACAATAAAGATGATTTAATTTATATCTGATCACAGCAACCAGCTGGCTATGCCATCAATTATTACACCCTAGTAGTTATTAAAGAGCACCTCTGTCATAGGCACCTTATTAGCTAGGGATTTATGGAGCACAGAGGCACAGGAGGAAATAATGATATTTCACTCACAACATCACCTGTGGGTGCCTGGGTTGTCCGTCTCTCAGCCCCATCTCCTCTTGTATGTCCCCAGTCTTAGGCCCGATAGCCTCAGGTTCAACTCCCAGAATGTTTTCCTCCTGAAGTAGGCATCACGGTAAACAATTTCACTCGTGTGTTGATCCACCGTGCATCTGTTTCAACACCTATGGCTATCATATTCCTGCTTTCCAGGCAGCAGGTGTTCTGGGCTCATTCAAATATTTCTGGAGTTTTCTGTGTCGTAAGTTACTTCCATTGATAGGGCTTCTGGTTTAGCCTACTTTTTAATAGAGAAAATAAAAACCTAGACACTGGATTTCATTTTAGCCAGGTCTCATGCGGCATGAGTCCTAGAACCTGAGCCTTGAGATTCCCGGCCTATGTTTCATCTTCCCTCCTTGTAGCCCCATTGCAAATGGATCTCAGCCCTGGTTTCTGGACTTAATGCAAATAAGTAAGTTTCTCTTGGGTGCCTTGACGTTAATGGCACATTTCTTTTTAACACAATTGGATGCTTTAGTCATTCCTAGAAGCAATTTATTCCCAATTATAACCAATTATTATGTGTGATGCCAGAAATAAAAAACAAAAACAAATTGCATTTTTAAATTTAAAACGTGTGTAGGGAAAAATAATGATATGGAGCCAATTATGTCAATTCAAGTCAGTCGCGGAATTTTTCCTTTGAAGATAACATTTTTAAAGAACTGAAAGTTTCCACGTTTTGATCCCTTGAAGTACCAAAGTGACAACACAGGCAGGAGGAGATGACACAAGAAAAGTGGCAATTAGTTATTTACCCAGAAATGCAGAGCTAGGTGTTATTAATGAGCGGCTAGATTACACTTGACATTTTACAAAGTGACTTACAGTCACACCTGCAGGCGCGCACGCACACACATGTGTATAGAAACTGCATGTGGAATAGAATAAGAGAAGAGGACAGAACTGGGTCTCTTCCTTAGGGCACCATGTACTGTAAATAGTGCCTGTGTAGGTGAGGATGGGATAAGAAAAGTACAAGTGTGAATGGGTGGATGAGGAATTAAATCCACAAGTGACAATTAGCTGGGCTAGGTTTATATGCATACCCACATATAAAATCTGTCACTTCAGACGCGCATATGCATTTAAATCTTTTTGCGACGCCTCGATGGGTCTAGATTGCTATTGCTACTCTGATCTTAAAGCTGGGGAAATCAAGCTATGGGAATAACATCCAGAGCAGCATTAGACTTTGGAGCTCCAGATTTTTATGCTTTCACTTGCCTGCTGAGCTTCGTGGTCTCTTAGACAGCAGCTGGGCAAGGTGGGTGGCTGTTTCATTCTTTATTAATGACTGGAGAGTCCTGGGAGTGTTCCTGTCACAAAACATGTGTCAAAGCCTATTAAAGCTGAAAAGAACTAAAAGGCAGTGGGTCCAATCCCTTCCTTTTAAAGAGAAGGAACCTGGGTCAGAGAGAGGCCAGATCCGCTTTAAGTCTCATGACTTCTCAGTGCCTGAAGTCAGATCTGCCCACCCAGAACTCTTTCTGCCACTGCATGGCACTTGCTAAGCTTGCAGGGTGCCTGCTGGCAGCGCTGTTGCTGGTGATAAAGGTGAGGAGCATGCACCACCCTCCACCACTCCCTTTTTCTTGAATGTGGCTCTCAGTATGGCCTGACATGTCCTGTGGTTGAAATTAACCTCCCTACATCGTTCCCCTGATTCTAGAGCAATCGGATATACTGCTCTCCTATCATACAGGTCAGGGGCTGTACCTGCCTGGACACTGAGCACAGAATGCATTGTAGAGTTTACAAAGCGGAAGGTTCAGTCATCGAGGAAATATGCATCGAGTGCCCACTATGCCCCAGGTCCCCTTCATGCATTGGAAATGCAGCGGGGAACGAGATGAAGTCCCCACCCTTGTGGATTTTATTTTTTCAGAGAGAGAATCCACAAAAACCACCGGCTGGAGGTGAGGAGCAGCTGCTGCTTTGGGAGCCTGCGGTCCCTGTGATTCATCACGTGGCTGTGCCTTTTCTCCAGATACTGGTTCCTACTGATACCTCCTGACTTCCTAATTTCAGTCCATGCCTGGCCTCTGTGAGATTTTGAGTTTGTGCCCTCTGCGGAGCCACAACTTGGCCCTCAAACAGTAAGAGCCTGCAGCCTTCGGCTGTTAGAACAAGCATGATCTCAGGCCCCACCCCCATGCGGGCTGCCATCGTCGCTGGCACTCAGAGGATGAAGTAAATCGGGTTTTGTGATCAGAACAGATGTGTGAGGAGACAAATTTAGACTAAGCAACTGATGCTGCAGGTCACCACTGAGGGACGTCAGAGGTGCAGAAGTTGGCGGGGGAGGGAGGGTGACTTTAATCGGAGAGAGTGATTATGGAATCCAATTAGCCTCTCATTTTCATTTGCAGCAGGAACATTCAATTCACTTAACACCACTCTACAGATCCTTCTTCTCTCATCTGTACCCAGGGGAAAACAGATTCCAGTGTAATAGAGCATTTGGACAGCAGCAGACCCCAGCAGAGAGAGCATGTGGCTAGAAGTGAGGAGGCCTGGGTCCGAGGCTTGGCTCTGCCTCGACGAATTTCGTGACCCTGGGCACGTTGCCTCAGCCCGAGGGGACCTGGGCTCATCTGCTAAATATGGAAATTGAATTAAATCATTTTAAAGGTCTCTTTAATTCCAAAATTCTGTATTTGTTTTTCAATGCATATCTTCATGTTAGAGCTAAATAAGGTATGCAATTATAATTTTGGAATTCCTCACTATAACTCTGCCAATAAAACTCTGAGCTTTGGAGTTAGAAATTTCAGTGATAACCCTACCTACTTAACTTTAAGCCAGTTACTTAATCTTTCTAATCCTCAGTTTATAAAATTAGGAAAATAATAATAATAGTATTTGTTTTATAGAATTGTTTTGTGGATTAAATGGGCTAATATATTCAAAGTACTTTATAATAGCATTTGGGACATAGTAAAACTCAATAAATGTTTACCTGATATTATTTAGTTGTCCCGTTTACTACAAAGTTTTAGAATAACTTGGGTATTTTATCTAAAAATCTAAACTAATGTGGTAGGGGGGATCTCCTTTTAAAGAATAGCTTGGATGACATGGCTGATGGGGTTTAATGGTGGGTAGGCTAAGTAATGGACGGAGACTGAAATAGCTCCATGGAAATAAAGCATTTAATGTGGGAATAAATGAATTTGCCACCCAGAACTAACAGCCAGATTCGTGGCTGGGCTGTAATTAATGAATATGCTGGCCGTGATTTATAAGGATATTTTAAGAAGTGACTGTATTACAGGGAGCCCTGGGTTTTATGCCCGAGTTGAAGTAAGACCAATGGGAAATTCATTAGGCCCAAGACTTAATGGGTAGGAATCAGGTTTCTTCCGCAGCATTGGGGCTTTTTGCGTGATGGCTACCAGGGATGCTTTTTCTCGGGTGGAGGCCACGGGGATATGGAAAAAGTTGTTGAGCACTTGGAGCCAGAAAAGGAACGATGCTCCACATCTCTTTCCCATCCCAGCTCAGACTTTTCCGGAGAGCTTTCTGGGGCTTACTGGCTGGCAGGCTCGGGATGTTTTCCTCCAGCTTCTTTTTCCCTTCACCTCCCGTGTGTCAAGGTGTCAGCCTTCCTTTTTGAGCAAGGTGTTGAGCAGAATTGCACTGAGCACAGAGCACATCTGCTGACAGGAGCTTGGTTACCCCGAGGATGTGTGTGCTGAGCACCTGAGATGGTGAATCAGCAAATGTAGGCCTCTGCAGGTAGCTTTGGCTGACAGCAATATCTAGCACTGGTGCACACGTGGCCCATCTGCACTCTGAGGCCCTGCCATGTGCCGGAATTTGCTCTGTGACTTGCCTTGTTTTTACCAACAGCAGAGAGAGGCGGTGCATCCTGTCCTTCTAAGACCTCTGTTCTGTGATGAGGTTTGGTGGTAAAAGCTCATAGATGCTTTCAGTTCTTCCTTTGCTTTGTTCTCAAGAAGAACTGAAAGATCAGATCCTGGCTTGCAGTCTCCCTGTACTTTACTTCTGATTACGATAGGCCAGAGAAACGTCTAACTCAGGTTCACCCCTGGGGAAAGTGATTATTCATCTTCCCTTGGTCCATGCTCAGTGCTGTGATGCTTTGATGCCACAGCAGCTTTGTTCCTGTTGTTCCTCCTGCCTGGATGTCCTTCTCCCAGGAGCTCAACTTAACTCTTTTAAGGGCTTGCTCCTGGTTTAGCAGTAGCCTTACCTGCATGTAAACCTGGAGTTGTTTGTTCTCTGACTTCATCACCTGGATCACCCCAGGTTACTTGTTCGGACTTTTCGTAACAGCTTGGCCCTTTCTGTTTCCTAGTCCATCCATTCCTTTTTTTTTTTTTTTTTTTAGACGGAGTTTCACTCTCATTACCCAGGCTGGAGTGCAATGGGGCGATCTCGGCTCACCACAACCTCCGCCTCCTGGGTTCAGGCGATTCTCCTGCCTCAGCCTCCTGAGTAGCTGGGATTACAGGCACACGCCACCATACCCAGCAAATTTTTTGTATTTTTTTTTAGTAGACACGGGGTTTCACCGTGTTGACCAGGATGGTCTCGATCTCTTGACCTCGTGATCCACCCGCCTCGGCCTCCCAAAGTGCTGGGATTACAGGCGTGAGCCACCGCGCCCGGCCCTCCATCCATTCTTTAATCCTGCCTTCTATAAATACTTTCTTCATGAAACACTTATCAACTACTTCTGAGTTTTAATGACAGGCTTTTAGCTTCGTTTTCTGGATATGATTATATTTTTCTTCGATAATGGTTTACTCTATGAGCAGAGCACTGGTGCTGATACCTATTTCTCCATCAGTCCCAAGGATATACTCCTTGCAGTGGTATGGAATTTTATATTTTATGAATCATTATCAAATAATTACCATTTGTTGTGTGCCTGTTTTGTATCAAGTACTGTGCTCAATGCTTTCATACATTATTTTATATCATAAATCATTTCCTTATAATGCCCATTTTACAGCAAACTATAACCATGAGTTTTAGCCTAAGTTCATACAATTAAGCATGCTCATAGTTAGCAGACTCCAAAGCCCATTTTTTAGTCATCACACTATACTTCATATTCAATATCTAATTTGATCCGTGTAATAATACTATAAGATAGCTTTCATTATGCCTATATATTTATTTTTTTGAGACAGAGTCTTGCTCTGCCACCCAGGCTGGAGTGCAATGGCATGATCTGGGCTCACGGCAACCTCTGCTTCCTGAGTTCAAGCAATTCCCCTGCCTCAGCATCCTGAGTAGCTGGGATTACAGGCATGTGCCACCACGCCCTGCTAAATTTTAATAGAGATGGGGTTTCACCATGTTGTCCAGGCTGGTCTTAAACTCCTGACCTCGTGATCCACCTGCCTTGGCCTCCCAAAGTGCTGGGATTACAGGTGTGAGCCACCGCACCCGGCCTCATTATGCCTATTTTACATATGAAGAAAACAGAGACGCAGGAAATTTAGGTGACTTGACTAAGGTAATCCAATTAGAGAATAGAAAATTAGAGCTTGAATACAGGCGTTTTGATTCTAAGTTGAGTTCCTAATCCATTGATTCATGGAGCTAGCCTCTAGAACATTGAGGCTCCTGTGTTTTTCTCATTTTCTGCAACCTGTAATCTCTGGCATATTTTTTTCAGTTTTGCTTCCTTTGCCTCCTTCCTCCTCTTACTGAGATTCAGGTTAGGGGGCTAAGCCCCATTCTCATGAAGAAATGAGGAAAGTGGGGCATTATCCTAGAGGCAGAGCATCTAAGTGAATTTTATCTCAACCAGTTTTCTCTGCTTGGTACCAGGAAGACAATAGAGTAGAGTTGTCCTGCTAATAGATGCAAGGAAGAGATAATCTGTGTGAAGCCAAGTTATCTTCTGTCTCAGGAGTTAGGGAATAAATTATACAGTGAACCAGCCACTTGCTTTGATGAGTGATTACTTGTTGCACATCCATTGAATACCTAAGTAAGTTTTAGGTACCATAGGGCAAGGGCACAAAGAAATGACTAGACCACAGTAAATCGCTGCTGAGGATCTAGGAACAACCAAGACATAAACTTACCTTATTGACCTTAATCAGTGATGGGAGGGATTGGGGGAGATAGACATGTGTTAAATGTTATTATATTACAAAGGTGCATCCAGTGAACAAGTCTGTTAGTCATCCCTCTTTTTCCTGTGCCTAGCGTGGTCCATGACACATAGACACTATCTCCAAATAAGATGAGATTGAATGAGTAAGCCACGCAAATAGAGAAGATAGTGTCTAAAACTTCCTCTGATAGACATGGAGAGAGTGGATTGGAAAAAGGCAGCGCAGATGAGGTTATATTTAAACTGTGTCTCTGCAATGTGTAAGAATTTATTTTGGGGAGAAGGTTGAAGAGAGGGAGAATATTATAGAGAGAATGCAAGATACTGTAAGAATATGACTCATGGGGGCTGGGCACGGTGGCTCATACCTGTAATCCCAGCACGTTGGGAAGCCAAGGCGGGTGGATCACGACGTCAGAGGTTTGAGACCAGCCTGGCCAACATGATGAAACCTCGTCTCTACTAAACATACGAAAATTAGCCTGGCGTGGTGGCCTGTAATCCCAGCCACTTAGGAGGCTGAGGAAGGAGAATTGCTTGAACCTGGGAGGCGGAGGTTGCAGTGAGCTGAGATGGCGCCACTGCACTCCAACCGGGGGAGCAGAGCAAGACTCTGTCTCAAAAAAAAAAAAAAAAAAAAGACTCATGGAAATTGTGTCTGGAAAGGGAATTGGGACCAGGTTATCATGGGCTTTGGGTGTCATGCTAAAGGAGTTGAATTTGATTTTTAAGTGCTAGGAACCAAATAATGTATTAAGTGGAGCAAACGACAGTATCAAGCCTTCATGGAAAGGATGGGAGGGGCTGGAGGCAGATATCCATGGGGACGCGGGTCAGGTCTGCTGCTTTATTGCAGCCTCCCAGGTGCTTGCAAGGACAGTTCAGGATGGCATCCGGCTAGATGCAACACAATTGATGAAGATGTATTAACTGAGATAGGAAATTTCAGGGAAGAGGAATTGCGAGGATGAGAGCAAGGGAAAAATGGGACGTGGTTGTCAGGAATTTCAAATGCATCATGTTGAATTTGAGATGCCTTTGGGACATCAAGATGGATGTATTTAGGAGACAAGTTGTAATATAGGACTGGATTTTCAGAGAGAAGTGCTATCTAGAAATTTATATTTAGAAATTATCAGCATGTAAGAATTGTGCACTGTGGGTATGAGTGAAGGCACTTTTGGAAAGTATTAAGAAGGCTTATAAAATGCCTTCCTGGAGTTAACTGTCTCATAGACTGATAAGGCAGTTTGGAGTATTGAGTACCTTTTGTCTGCAAGCATCTTTTCTGATAATATTGAAAAGATTCATTTTATCTCTGACTCTGTGGGGTAAAACATCTTGAGACTGTTTTCACGAACTTTAAGGGGAGTCTCTGATTCATTCCTTCATCCTCACTAATACGATTCAGATCAATTCAATTCAACACTCTGGCCAAGCCCCTAGTACATAAGTCATTATGAGGCGTGAACCCTCCCTCCAAGGAATTTTCAATATTTTAGAGAACAGTCAGCAAGAGTGTAAATGACTATAATACAAGGTAGAATAAATTAAGTACCATGTACATTAATGAATGCTATGAATGTATACAAAATGAAAGAATTAGTATGTTTGCAAAAGTCAGGAAATGCTCCATAGAGAAGGTGGTCTTGAAGATTGAACAGATTTATGATCAGCAGAGATAGTAGAGATTAGTGATTGAAAAAATAACAAAATCAAAGTGACAGAGGGGATTAAGTTCACATGGTTTGTAGGGAAACCTGGAAGGTAAACTCAAGAAGATAGATTAAGGCCTTGAATGCCAGGGTGGATTGTATTTGATTTCATAGTTCAAAGAGCTCAAGCTGTGTTTCACCAATATTTCAGAGGTCAATACCAGGCCTTCCCCAATTTCAGAAGAAATGGGTATTAGAAGGGCTGTGATCCTTTTTCAAGGAGAAAGTTAATTGATTGGTATTACAGAGTCATCATATACGGCCAACCCCAAATTGAAAATCCTCTTCTGAAGACAGATACTGTTTGTTTAGAACTAAGCCACAGCCCAAATTCCCCTTCCCTTAGATCCAGATCTGTATTTTCTTAGCACAAGAGTCCCTTGAGGGGCCTGCTCTTGTTTTTCTCAGGAGCCATTTGTTATCTTAAATATTGGCATCTTTGAGATAAGAGTTTTCTAAATCACATTTATAGAAGGCTTGTAAACACTCCTCATGTTTGGAACAGGTTTCTTCATTGACCTTGTGCCATTGATGTGCTTCAAGCTACTTCGGGGCATTAAATTCCCTGAAGCTTTACCATGGAAACATACTCCCAGGTCATAACTCTTTCCTTTGCCTGGGCGTGGGCCTCAAACGTTTATGTGGCTGCTTCAGCTCGCATAACTAGCCCAACAGGATTTTCAGTAAAACCTGAGCTGCCATAGAAACACAATATTTCTTTTCCTAATTGCTCATAATTTCATCCTATTTCTTCTAACAGCAATTGAAGATGACATTACACTCCCTTTTATGTCAGTTGATGATGCATAATTCTCTCCTGGAACAGCTAACGACTGTATTTACTAACACATTAAAAAACATTGATGTGTATTCAGGCCAGAGTCATTTTTACACCAGTATTTTATGTGTGTGTCAGATGGTGGAATGTTGAAAAGGGGTTTCACTATTATGATAAGCATCTCCCACTGGTGTAGGTAGAATGGCATGTGAATAACCAGATGTCCTGGTTATTTCTTGTTTGTGCCAACCTCCGTGGACATCTACCCTGGCCTCAGGTCCATTGCTTGTTCTCCTGCCTTGCTCTGTACTTGGGAGGCTGTCCAGTGTGGACTCCATCATCTGGATTCCTTTGCCTACTGGCCCCTGATTGGGTTTGGCCAGTGGGAGGCATCAGCTAGAAATGAGAGGCTGGGAGAAGAGAGAGATGATGGCATTTCTTTCTTGCTCTCACCTGCTTTTGAGTGGTGTTTCTGGCAGCCACTACACCTGCTGTTGATTATAGCCTTCACTGGGTTGTGATGACACTAATTCCCACACTTGTCCTTTGCCTTTCTGTCTTAGAAGTGTAGTGACTTTCATCATTTGCCAGCCTCTGAGCGCCTCAGCTTCCTCGCCCATCCCTTGGTAGGTAATCCCATCTAGGTCTCTCCACTTGAGCCATTTGGGTGAGTTACATTTCCCATTGGGATTCTGTTGGCAACACCAAATATTACAGTTTCCAAATAAGTTATTTGGCAAATGACCTCTTTGTTCACCTTGTTCATAACTGGCCTGGACCTTTCTTTCATGGTCCTCAAGGGGCTCACTAAGGAAATATCACCAGAAGTAATTAATTAAAGAAAATTGAAGCTTACTTCCTAAAAAATGAGACTAGAATACTCTACTTTAAATGGAAACACAATATATTGTAGGTTTTATATACATAGCTTATGGGAGCACATAAAATGGCAAAGTTTCAGTGTGAATAATGTGTTCACTGATGGAAAAAAAGGTCAAGGGAAGAGGCAGAGTGAATCAGCTCTATGTGATTCAGTGGACTGAAAAAGGAGGTGGTGAGGTAGGTAGAACATTGAAACATACTAAAAGCTTGTCCTATGTGTACTACTAGTTCCTCATGAAGAATTGCGTCTACTGATCTGCATGATGTGGATGAGATGGGATGGGATGCTATCAATTATACCCAATATCAAGTGCTCTTTTGTAAGGAACGTACAGATTGCTCAGCATGAGGATTTGGGGACTATAGCTCCATTCTCAATTCTACCACTGTGAGAGCTTGGCCGAGTCATTGTGCCTCGACTTTACCATAGGCAAGTGGGGATCATTATAACCATTTTAGCTATTTCACAGGGTTACTATGACTATAAAATGAAATTACAGACCTTAAAGCACTTGGATATAAATATATGCTATCCACTACCAGAATAAAATCTTAATTTCTTTTATCTTATTAGAAGTAAATATTAAATGATTTTTTTCCCTTTGATGTGAAAAATGTATATGATTTGGAAGCCAACCATGCTTTTTGCCTGAGGCTATGTTTGATGGGGCTCATGAGGACCCAGAACTCAAATGTAAACCATCAAACCCTTTTGCCTGTACAGTGTCCTGTGCATAGAGAGTGCTTGATATGTACTGTGGACTAGATTTATTTTATCTAGATTAGTTTGGGCATAATTAACATTTTTAGTGATTGTGATGGCATAGGCCAAAACACACCTGGGTGACTTTTCCTATAGCACCTTCATTTCGATTGGATCACAGATAAATTTGTAGACAGGTCCTCACATTCAGAACAAGGACTAAGAGTGATGGACGATCTCCACTGGGCTTCCATAATGATTAACAATACAAAATGTGCTGGAGTCTCTATTGTGTTCAATGACTCTAGGGCAAGTAATGAGGCAGTATGCAGAAAACTGAATTTGGTAGAAATAATAACAGGCTTTTAATGAAGAAAAATGAATGTAATTGGGGTCATCTCTTCTTGCCAAAAATGGGAAGAGGGGATCTTTAACCACAAGAAAAAAGATATAAAGTCATTGAAATAACATAAACTCTGGCATCAGGAAAATTACCACAAATTGCTTGACTTTGGAAAAGCTTTTTTTTGGTCTTCTCCCATTTGTAAAATGAATGTAAAATACCAAGGACATCATAATATCGTTGCTGAGGATCTATATTATTATGCTTAGTGTCAAGCATAGTGCCTGGCATAGAGAAGTTGCTTAATAACCATTATTAATGAAAACAATAATCTGCCTACAATTTCCCATCCTTTCCCCAGAGCGTATTGATGAGGATAGATTATACTATGCTAAAGTAACAAATAAATCCTGAATTACTTGTGGCTTTACATGACAAAGGTTTATTCATTGTCCATGTCATAGTCTAACATGAACTAGGTGGCTGTCCTTTAGAAAGTAACTCAGGGATCTGACATTCTGCCATCTTGTAGATATGCCAGCTGAGATGCATGGTTTCAAAGAAAGAGAAGAAAGAGCTGGAAGATGCTTGCATGATCTTTTTAAAGGCCAGGAATAGAAGGGGGCTCATATCTGTTCCATCTGCCTTTCAATGGCCAAAACTTAGTTGTATAGCCTCTGACCTAATTGCCAAGGGAGGCTGAAAAATTTAGCTTTCCTCTGTCCTCAAGAAAATAAAAGTGATATTTTTCTGCCACACATAACAGGTGAAAGACTCATTAGTCCTAAGAAAATGGATTGTTAAAATAATTCTTCTTTTCATCTTTGATAGTTACCTATTTTTTAAAAAATTTTAGATTCAAGGGGTAGATGTGTAGGTTTGTTACATGACTATTTAGTGTGATGCTGGGTTTGGGGTTTTATCAACCTTTGTCTCTCTTCCCCGCTCCTATTGGTTCCATTTTTTTTTTTTTTTTTTGAGGCAGAGTCTCACTCTGTTGCCCAGGCTGGAGTGCAGTGGCACAATCTCGGCTCTGTGTAACCTCTGCCTCCCAGGTTCAAGCAATTCTCCTGCCTCAGCCTCCTAAGTAGCCAGGATTACAGGCACACGCCACCATACCTGGCTAATTTTGTGTTTTTAGTAGAGATGGGGTTTCACCATGTTGGCCAGACTAGTCTTGAACTCCTGACCTCAGATGATCCCCCTGCCTTGGTCTCCCAAAGTGCTGGGATTACAGGCATGAGCCACTGCACCCAGACTTGTTTCCATCCTTATGTCCGTGTGTACCCAATATTTAGCTCCCCCTTATAAGTGAGAACATGCAATCTTTGGTTTTCTGTTTCTATGTTAATTTGCTTAGGATAACGGCCCCCAGCTGTATCCATGTTGTTACAAAGAACATAATTTCATTCTTTTTTATGGCTGTGTAGTATTCCATGGTGTGTATATACCACATTGTCTTTATCCCATCCATAATTGCTGGGCATTTAGGTTGATTCCAAGCCTTCGCTATTGTGAGTAGTGTTGCAATTAACATGCCAGTGCAGGTGTCTTTTTGATAGAATGCTTTATCTTCCTTTGGGTATATACCTAGTAATGGGTTTTCTGGGTCAAATGGTAATTCTATTTTTAGTTCTTTGAGAAATCCTCTAAATTTTTAATATTATAGCATGTCAGGAACTTGGTTTGTAAATCTCTCAGCCCTTGTAAAAGATCAAGCATGTTCTAGTCTGTCATAAATGGTGAAGCTTAAGGGGGCTGAGCCCTGAGCCCTGAGCCCTGCCCCTGCTCTGGACAAACAGTGGTAGGGGAGGAAGTAGAGGTTATTAGCCTTGAGGATGGGCACATGTGATGAGCAGTTGTTGGCTGCAGGGCCCTTCAGGAAGAGCTGTAATGTAAATCTGCTTTGGGCTTTAGTAGATGAAGCAGGAAGCCCCTATGATCCTCAGAGATTAGGGAAAAAAATGTCGCAGTGATCTGGGGTTATTACAACTGGTAAAGGAAGGAAAGCTGTTGGCTCCCTTGTTGAGAACGAACCTGTAATGACAAGGTGCCATCAGAGTAGGAATAAAACATCAGAAAATAGTGATTTGAAAACCCAGGAGGAACCTTCAACTTGGAAAAAAATAGTTTTGTTTTGTATCTTTTCAAAAAGTGTGTTGGCCCAACTATCTTTTATAACTTTTTATTTTCTTTTTTTTTACTACCAATAACCTTTACATTTGAGCTATTCGTAGTGTAGTACCTAGATTTTAAGTTTGGCCCTTTATCAGTGATATATTTTTGTATAAAATGCATGGAAAATTTGGGCCTTAAACTCACAAGCCTTGCTCACTTCTAAGTATGTGTTTTTGCAGATTCCCTTTCTTAAATTCTTTATCTATTTAAATCCTTTTATTCTTAAGCCTCTAACTCAAGTACTGCCTCTTCCATGAAGCCTTCCTTGGTGATTTTTTTCTATAGGGCCTATAGCTAATAAACTGTAATAGCACATTGTCCACATGACATTACTGGACATTTAATCATACATCACCTTGAAACATTTATTGGTTTGTTACATGTTATTATTTATTGATCAGGTCTGGACTGTAGCCCGAGGCCCAGTGCAAAGCACATAATAGATGGTCTAGAAATGCATAGTGTGTTGAATGTATGCCATGGCCTAGACAAGTCAGGGGTAGAGGCTGAGTAAGAAATGAAAGCATGCCCCAAATTGTTGCCTTTATAAGAATTCAGATTTGGGGAAATAGCGTTGGAGGCATCTCTGTTGTTTCTTTCTGCGTCATTGAGAGGAGAGATGTCATTCATAGATGAATCGCCCTTTTTCTTTTGGTAAGTTAAGTGGCAGAGAATTAAGCTGGAATCCAAACAACTCCAGAAACACCCATTTCCCTCTCTCCTATTGGGAGAATGAATCATGCTTGCCTACTTTGTGAGTTTAAGAAAAATGTTCTCTATAGAAAATTGTTTCTGTGGTGGTTGTTATTATTGTTCTTGGGATAGCAAAAATATAAATAGAACTTCACTCTCATAGGAAATAGAGTTTCCTGAGGACACCTAAAGACTGGAGAGAGAGAGAGAACTTGTAAGGCAGACTGTTAATATACCAAACTAACATTTTAATGTCTGTGGTACCCACTGGGTTTTAAATGCTGGTGCTGACTCTGTGTCAGCCCAGTGTAATCTCACAAATTCACATACTCCCCAAAGCAGCAGCTCCCTTTAGAACCTGATCAGCATCAGAGGGAACAACTTGACCAATCATCTGCAAATTCAGTTTTATTTACTTTCCCTTTGAATGAAAATACAGTCGGCATCTTCTGTGCCAGGTGGATAAGCTTAGGCTTTGTGCCCCCACCCAAATCTCATTTTGGGTTATAATCCCCATAATGCCCACGTGTCAAGGGAGAGAACAGCTGGAGGTAATTGGATCATGGGGGGCGGAGTGGTTTCCCCCATGCCGTTCTCATAATAGTGAGTGAATTCTCATGAAAACTGATGGTTTTATAAGTGGTTGGTAGTTCCTCCTGTGTTCATTACCTTTGTTGCCACCTTTGAAGATGGCGCCTTGTTTCCCCCTCACTTTCTGCTATAATTGTAAGTCTCCTAAGGCCTCCCCAGCCATACTGAACTGTGAATCAATTAAACCTCTTGCCTTTATAAATTACCCAGTCTCAGGGTGAAAATGGACTAATACACAGGTGCTGGGGAAGAGAGCTAATTTAAGCCCTAGTGAAAAGATATATCAGAGAAAATTAGTAAAATCATAGTGTATAGAGTCAGAGCTAAGACTCAGAATACCAGGGCTTTAGATTTTACTTGCTGTGTATTTTGAGCTATCATTTTTTGAACACTTACTATGCATCAGACACTATGCTAAATTTTTACAGGTATTATCTCATTTAATCTTACAATATTTCTATTCCCTTTCATTTATTCATTCAACAAATATCCATTGAGCAACTACTATGTGCCTGGTAATATTCTAGGCCTGGATAATGCAACAATGTGTATCATGGACAACATTCCACTTTATCTGGATTTTATAACTTGGCAGTTGTGAAAGCTAATAAACAAAATAAGTATGTGAAATGGTCAGCATGTTAGATGATAAGGTATAAGGGAAAAACTATGGCAGAGAAGGAGGACAGGGTGGTTGGAAAACCTCAGGGAGAAAGCGAACCTTGAGTAAAGACCTAGAGGAGCCAAAGGAATGGGCCATCTGAGTATTTGAGGAAAGAGCATCACAGAGAGAGAAAGTTCAAAGTGCAAAGCTCTGGAGAACGGCAAGGAGGCCATCATATGGATACAGTGGAAAGAGAAGAGAGAACAGTTCAGGGAGGCAATGTCATAAAGGCCTTGGATGCTACCACAAAGAAGCTGCTTCTATGGTGGGTGGGTGAGATGGAAGACATTGGAGAATTTGAGGAGAAAGAAGACATGATCTGACTCACTCTGGCTAGTGACTTGACTAAAGCATGCTGTACAAAGCTCTGGAGAATGGCAAGGAGGCCATCATATGGATAATGAAATGAATGCAATTATCTTCATAAGAGATGACTGTGGCTTGGTCCAGGGTCCTAGCAGTAGACTTGGTAAGAAGTGGCTGGTTTTAGGATAAATTTTAAAGGTAGAGTCAAAAGGATTTCCTGGCAGATTGGATATAGGGTATAAGACAAGGATGATAATAAGGCTGTGGGTCTAATCCAGTGGAAGAGTGGAGGTGCCAGTTAACAAGATCAGTAATAGGATGGAGGAGCAGATTTAAGGGAAAAGATTAGGAGCTCTATCCTAGATATATTCACTTTTAGATACTAGCGAGTTATCCAGGTATAGATATGAAGTGGGAAATGTGCAAATATGAAGTTGAGAGAAGAGGTTCTCATTAGAGATATAAATTTTAACGTCATCAACATATTGACATAGTTTCTTGTCAATCTAGGGCTCCTGATTTACATAAATAATTGTTGATGTATTTTATTGGCCGTTGGTAAATGTACACCGGCATGTACACACACACACACTCTCTCTCTCTCTCTCTCTCTCTTTCTCTCTTTCTCTCTTTCTCTCTCTCTCTCTCTCTACTTCTAAGAAATACTGAAGCAGAGAGTTGTCCCAAATTGCCCTAAGGCATGTGTTTAGTACATGGAAGATCAAGAATGCAAGCAAAGATCAGCTTCTATGTCATCTCTTGCCCTCTTGAATCTACCACTTTGCTTTCTTCTCTGCCAATTAAAGAGCTTGAAGTCAGACATTAAGGAAGACAGTTTGCTTTCATGATATCCTGAAAGCAGCAGTTTCCTTGTCAATCTAGAGCTCTTGATTAACGTAACTAATTGTTGATGTATTTTATTGGCTGCTGAAATATACACAGAAGCATATGTACACACACACTCTCTGGATTTTCTAAATCCTGCTTTTCTCACAGCTTAGGTGAATCTGTTTAGGGTAATGACATGGATAGTGTTTAAAGCCATAGGCCTGGATCACCATGTGAGATAAGAAAACTAAGACTTAAACACCTTATCCAAGATTATAACTATATAGTGAGTCTATAATAGATCAGGGTCTCAGATCCCCATCTGTCTGACCACAAGCCTGTGTTCTTCACCAGTATAGTATCCTGGGTATCCTGCCTTCTCTGATAGCTGATAGTGAATAAGTTTCCTGGATTTGACTGATTGGAGGGTGAGGGCTGGTAATAGAAAAGAATATTCCACTGTAGTCTGGAGGAATCCAACATTGATAAGCCAAAAATATTTCTGCTCATTCTACAACTCTCTGGAGAGTACTGGCAACATGTCTTGCATTTTTTAAGTACTCATAGTAGATTGCATTAACAACCCTAACTCTTAACCCCTTCCTACATCCATGTCCTTTACCATAGAACATTTCCATTTCATTTATTGCAGATTCACCAGTGTGACTTATTTTGGCCAGTGGGACGCTAGCATGCATGATGTGAGCAAAGGATTGAGAAGCTCTTGAGTGACTGAATTTGCTCTTGTACTTTTTCCTTTATCAATGGACAAAAATGTCTGAGCTAGCCTACTGATTCCAGAAGGGGGATTAGCAACATGTGGATTAGAGCTGATTTGTCCCATCGAGCCCTGCCTAGGTCAGTTGATCCCATTCTGATCATCAGACACGTGAATGAATCCAGCTGAGATGTGAGCTGTCCGCCAAATTCAGTCAAGCTCAGCCTGGATCAACCCAACCCACAGATTAGTGAATAAGGCTATTGTCTTAAGCCACAGAGTTTTGAAGGTGGTTTGTTATGGAGATATATATATATAACATATATATGTAGATCTCCATAACAAATATATATATATATATATATATATATCCATAACAAACTGACACAGCACGTTGCAAAGGACTTCCATGAACATTGCATCCTGTGAGCCTCATAGTAATTTTATGAGCTAGAAGTTTTTACTCTCTTTATACACTTTAGGGAAACTGAGGTTCAGAGATTTCTTCTGAATTTCCCTAAGGCATGTATTTAGTACACTGAAGATCAAGAATGCAAGCAAAGATTAGCTTCTATTTAGCTTCTGTGTCGTATCTCATCCTCTTGGACCTACCACTTTGCTTTCTTCTCTGCCAATCAAAGAGCTTGAAGCCAGACATTTAGGAAGAGTGTTTGCTTTCATGATATCCTGAAAGCAGCAGTTTCCTTGTCAATCTAGAGCTTCTGATTTACATAACTAATCGTTGATGTATTTTTATTGGCTGTTGGTAAATACACACAAGTACATGTATACATACTCACTTGGTCTTCTAAATGCTGCTTTTCTCCTGCAGCTTAGGTGAATCTGTTCAGGGTAATCATAGGGTTTAGGAGGCATCTTGACTCTACCCTCAAGGAGGAAGCACCCAATGCTTATAAGTCTATGATTGAAAGCTTTCCCTCAGCTTTCCATAGCCTTTGCTCCAACCCATTGCACATATCTTGTATCAAAGTCCAAAGACATTTCTGTTTCCCAAAGCAGCTCTCTTTAGAGCATGTTGAATTTCAAGAATAAACTTATGTGAAAGGGGTGTGTCCACTTTATGATCCACTGCCTCTGAGAATTAAAGCCATCTTTGAATTTCCTGCCAAGGAAGAAGTGGCTAAATTGTTGCCCAAGGCAGCCTTTATTTTTATTTATGTTCACAGAATGTTGCAAATCATAATATAATCCATCCAAGACTTCAGACAGATGAAAATAGTTCCTTCTAAAAAAAGAGAGGCTGATGTTTTTAAAAGACAATAAGAGAAGAATGTCAGCTCCCTATGGCTGCAGTAGAAAGTGCTGGATGAGAGGAGCATCTCCAGAGCATGGAAGACAAAGCAGCCTTAACCTCACCTTTTCCACCTCAATTTCCATTTTCCTCCAAGGCAAAACTCCCACTCCTGGCAGGTGAGCCTCCTCGCTGCACCCGCTCCATCACACCTGCTGTTGTCTTACTTTTAAGGTTTTGTTTATACCAATCTCCTGCCCCAGTGTTGTTTCCCAGCCACCCCAATTAATGAGCACCTACTATGTGCCAGACACTGTTCTAGGTGCTATGCAAAAATAGAGAGAGAAGAATCCTTCCTTTTAGGCAGCTTGTGTTAATTGAAGAAAGGATGACCATACACAAGTAACATATCTATGGCATCAGTTGGTGCTAAGAGTTATAGAGAAAGATGACACAGAAAGGATATGAGAGAATCTTGGGTGGGTGAGGCAGATTGGCAATTTTAAATAGGGTGGTCAGAGCCTCACTGAGAAGCTGCCTTTTGAATGAGGACCTTGAGGAGGTGAAGGAGAGCAATGCAGATATCTGGGTCAACTCCAAGAGTGTGCCTGGTGTTTGGAGGCTTCTTATTAAGAGGCTCAATGAGATTGAAACAGATTGGATAGGAGTTAGAGGGAAGTAGTAGATCAGGTCAGAGAATTAATAGAGGACCAGGTCATCTGAGTCTTGGAGAGTACTGTATGGAATGAAATGAGAAGCCAGAGGAGTGGCATGACTTAAGTTGCAATTGGACCATCCTAACTATTGGGGCAAGCTGAAAAGCTGAGAGATGAATTAAGAGACAATTACAATTATGCAGGTGGGAGATGATGAGGACTTGGACAAGATTGGTCATAATAGAGGTAAGGAGAAATAGCAGATTCCATATATATTTTGAAGGTAGAGTCCATAGAATTTGGATGGAATTTGAAAGAATAAAAATTTAGTAATGACCCCACAATGTAACATCTGTCCACCTTTATGGATCAGCTGTGGCACCTCCTACTCTACAAAGACTTTGTTGAGCACTCCAGGAATCTTTCTGTCTGTCTTCTGGGCAAATATCATTCATGGGCCATTTAGCAAATACTGCCCTGAACCAAGTTTTGTTTTTTAATGCTTCTGTGTCTAGTCTTCCCAGGAAGTCTGAAAATGATTAAAGAGCCAAAACCGTGTCCAGTACTTCTCAACATCTCTGAAAGTTCAAGAAACTGTGTGTAGAACAAAGGGAATAGAAATTATATTCTAATTATTAGTTGTTATAGGATTGTGTGGGCTAGTGTTATTACTCAGGAGGCTTGTCACTGCCATAGGGCTGGGAGTGTGCCCGTGTGAAGAATCCTGAATCTGGACACAAGGGTAGTGGACCTAGGGTTGTGTAAGCACAGCGGCCAGACCAGTCTCTCATGGGAGAAGGTGGGAGTCAAGAGAGCCTGGGTTTCTTCCCACCAGAATGTACTCTGGTTTGTTTGTATAGTGATAAATAGGGAATGTTCCAGCAATGGTAGATGAAGAGAAAAACATAAAAATAAAACAAACAAAAAATAGCCCCAAGCAAGGGGTACAGTGATTTTTAAGCTTCTATTAGTTTTAATGCTTAGAGTTGTTAAAAAGGTTCTGTTTACTTTCAAAGGGTCCCTGAAAACTGGGGACCAACCTTTTTTCAGTTTTCTTTTTGAGAAAGTTACTATTTATTATCCTGAAACCCTGTGTGTGTGTGTGTGTGTGTGTGTGTGTGTGTGTGTGGTGTGTATCTACTTATACTTCAAGACTGATGGGTCATTTTTGATCTACCACCAGGTCTAAATATCCAGGTAAAGAGACAGATAGACAAAGCTCTAAGAGGTGAGGGACATGTGACTGCTCAGTAAGTATTTATTGATTAGTTGGTAAATGACCCTCAGGACTGGGGAATCAGGCCCTAGTCTCAGAGTCAATGGAGAGTCTTACAAAAAGTAGAACTTCTTTAAGGGCTATTCAGCTTGTAGACCAGTGTTTTTTTAAAGCTCTATTCAGATTTATTAATAGGTTATGAGATAAAATCAGTGGGTTGCAAACAGCATTAAAAAACGGAATAAAATAGAATACAAAACATCAAAATGGCTTCATGAAGTAATCATGGTCCTATTTTGTGAAACTTTTTGTTTCATGTTTGTGTATTTATGGTGTGTTTGTGTTCTAGATAACTATGGAAAATATATTTTTAAAAAATTTTAAAATACATTTCCAGAAAGAAAACACTAAGACAATTTGGAGGCAAATGTAAGATTTAATTTAGAGGGAGGCACTTAATTCCTGGAGCCTTTGTGTCCCCAGTGTTCCAAACACACTGAGGCTGGAGGTCTCAGGAGGTAGCCAGGCAGGCTCCAGGGCCATACTCCCCCATGAGTTTGTTAAAGGGAATAGCTGTTGTCTAACTTACACTCTCAGAAAATACACACACATGTGCCAGCACATACACATATCCTCACCCGGAACATAATTCCTTCCCCGCTTCCCCTATTTCTCCTAGAGACATCCCTAAGTCCCAGTAGGTTTTCAGAACTTAACTGTGTCCAAGAATAAAATTCAAGAAAAGGGAGCTGTCATTTTCTTGCCTGAAGCTGCCTATAAGCCTCCATTAAAAAGATCTTCTCCTCCTTCCTCCCTACCATATACTACTGTGTGCTGGAGTCATGCATGAGCCTTTATTAAGCATGCACTTTTAAGCAAGGAGCATTGACTTCCCCTTAATTGAGGCATAATAATTAGAGCATTAGCACATTAGGAGGGTGAGATAGCATGTTTAGCTTTTGTGATTAATTATCTGAGAATTGTAATAAGTTGTTAAAACATTAATTACGCTAGCATGTTTACTGCTCTAGGTTGCACAGGCAATGCTTTGCCATGGCAAGTTGTAGCATGTCTAAGTTGTGGCACATCTAAAGACACAACTGTGATGGGAGGCACAGGTGGTCAGCCGCCATATGTGTTCCTGTGGAGCATCACAGCCCCATCCAAGAGAGCCTGAGTCAAGAGCTGCCCCTTTTCTTCCTGGTCATGTGTGGACTCGGGATGTAGAATAACTATTTTTTCTTTTATTGTAGATTAGATGAAATGAAAACACTGAGCTCTGCAAGTAAAGTGCTTTTTGAATCCCAGAGTTCACTAAAAATATAAAACGTGGCAGGTCTTGGGCAGATATAGGCTTTGGGATCTTCTGCGCAGGCTACCTAATATGGTTCAAATCTGTGTCCCCACCCAAATCTCACGCTGAATTATAATCCCCAATGTTGGAGGTAGGCCTGTTGAGAGGTTATTGAATTATGGGGGTGCTTTCTCATGGTTTAACTCCATCACGCTTGCTGTTGTCATGGCAAGAGTTAGTTATCGTGAGATCTACTTGTTTAAAAGTGTAGCACTTTCCCCTCCTTCCTCCTGCTCTGGCCATGTGAGCTGTGCCTGCTTTCCCTTCCCTTCGGCCATGCTTGTAAATTTCCTGAGGCTTCCTGTGAAGCTGAGTAGACGCCAGCATCATGCTTCCTGTACAGCCTGCAGAATTGTGAGCCAATTAAACTTCTTTTCTTTATAAACTACCCAGTCTGAGATATTTGTTTACAGCAGTGCTAGAACGGACTAAAACACCGCCCTGCAAGGGTGAGTCTTTCTGTGGTGTGGGAAGCAGATCTGCATGAAAGAAGAGGACAGAACAGCTGGCAAAGCCTGGGAACAGGAACTGGGTAGGAGCAAAGACAGAGGGCAAAGGCTCTGGGCAGAAGCCTGAGGTGGTAGGCACTTTCGCTCTGTTTCCCATGTTGTGGGTTGTGGCCACCCATGCTGAAAAGGCATAAACTTACACCAGGTGTGCAGAAAATAATGGCGGCAACCAACTGACTGTAATTTAAAAAGATAACTTACTATTAAGTGAGAAAGCAGCTTAGGGGACCTAACTGAAGGGGTCATTTATTAATGATTGTTTTAGGCTGTTTGTATAGACTTCCTTGGCAAGCAGTTACCTGTTCCTGCTGAGAGAGGAGGTCAGTGTGAGAAGCCCAAGAAGTGTATGGAATATGCATTTTGCCCTAATGCTGAATAATCAGGTGTTAAAAATAAATATTTGGCTTCAGCCAAATATTACCGTTAGAGAATAAACTTCTGGGTTACAAGAAGAAAGATATTTTATTTAAAAAATTTAGTTATTCCAAAAATTTTATTCATGAACACTTTAGGAGTCAAATTTTTAAAAAGTTTGACATTATGGTGCAGAAGCAACAAACTCTCTACTCTGCTACCCCTGGCTGAGCTGTGAGATGACTGTGTTGTACAACTACCGTCCTAAAGCCATGCTCATACTCTGCTGAGTTGCCTGGCGGAGTAGGAATCCTGACCTAAAAGAAAGTAAACACCAATACATTTCTTCAAGATTATTTTGTTAAATGTTATAAATGCCAGATTTCAAAAAAAAAAAAAAAAATTAGCAAAGATTAGAAATACGATTTTATCCAGTCTCTTTTACTCTGGTTAAATTATTAATTACATTGTAATAAACATTTGCAGCTGCAGAAAGGATACAGTGCCCCTCTAAAGTTGTCTAGATAACACACTCCTATTAACTCCCCATTAATTTTCCTATATTTTGCAATTTGAAAGTTCTGAATAATCGGTTTTGTTGATAAACTTAACTTTGACGATCACTTAATTTGTGTAGCATTTTACTCTTGTGATAATAAATGTATATTTAAAATCTAGCTGACATGATTGTAAGGCATAAAGCACATAGGAAGATTTCACTCCAAGGTTCACGTGGAAAGCCTTTCTGTATTTGGAGGTAAATAATCAGATGTTAACAGTAAATTCAAGGAACATGGCTTGTTTATTTTACTAATAGGGTTACCCTGACTAGAAAAGGTAGTGACCTAGAAGATTGTACAATCACTGATCACAGCTACATTCGGGAGTTCCAGAAATGATGTTTACATTGGCCTTCAGTGTTTTAGGCTTGCAGTGGCTACAATTCAAACAGAATAGCAGATTTTGGCCAAGCCCCAAGGTTGAAGGCTGACTTTGGTGCTTCCTAATCCCACTTATAAAAAGTCAATGCAGCTTCTGCATAGGGTAAGTTACCATCATTAAGAGTCAAGAGTTCGGCCGGGCGTGGTGGCTCACGCCTATAATCCCAGCACCTTGGGAGGCCGAGGCGGGTGGATCACGAGGTCAAGAGATCGAGGCCATCCTGGTCAACATGGTGAAACCCCGTCTCTACTAAAAATACAAAAATTAGCTGGGCATGTTGGTGTGTGCCTGTAGTCCCAGCTACTCGGGAGGCTGAGGCAGGAGAATTGCTTGAACCCTGGAGGTGGAGGTTGCGGTGAGCCGAGATCGCGCCATTGCACTCTAGCCTGGGTAACAAAAGCGAAACTCCGTCTGGAAAAAAAAAAAAAAAAGAGTCAAGAGTTCAGGGCTGATGTCCTCTGGGCAGGGTTGAGAAGGTATCGTTTAAACAAAGAGAACTCATATCCGAGACCACACAGAGTTAGGCAGAACCTGGACCCAAGCTTCTCACTCTGATCATCTTGCCATATTCATGAGAGGAAAGCCTCTCCCCTCATCCTACACTGGCCTGATGAAGGGAATACAGGAAGGGGGTCTGTCAGCCTAACCTGCAGCTGGTGGAAGTCAGGAGCCTTCAAACCCTAAGACAGCCTGTAGCTGGAGACGTGGAAGAGTGAGGCAGAGCTCTCTTTCCTTTCAACCCCTGCCTCCTCACTCCAGAAAGATTCTTTCATAACTCCCTAGAGAATGTTCGATTTCAAATATGGAGTGCTTCTTTCTGAGCCTGTTTACCTTGGGAGTTGTTAGGGTCTGCCTTGCCAGGCTGGCTCAAGGTGAGGTTTTCTAGGCTGCAGAGCACCCTGCTGACTTTGAGGCAAAGACCGAATGGGCTTCAGATCCTCTAATGCATACATTCCTTTTCAGTTCAAAGCTTTCCCCCTCACTTTCCTGTTCTTTCTGGCTGCCTTATTCTGCTTCAAGCATTAAATATGATACAATTTGGTTAAATCCCACTAGACCATCACTAGAGCTCAGAAGGTAGAAGTTATCATTATTAAATACATTTCGAGGCTTCTACACATATTTGAGTACAGTAAACATTACAAATTAATGCTTCTAATAATAAACCCAGAATAATTATGCTGTTATTACTAATTGTAATTTATTGCAAACCAATAGCGTGCTAAGTGCTCTGAAGAACATAAGGGTAAAAAACAGCCTCCTGTGAATAGGTGAGTGGGGTGAATGATTTCCCTACTCCTGATATTACCTGCACATTGATACTTACAGAGCTATCAGCAGGACTACCTTCTTACTGATTGTAGGCCAAGTCTGCCCCTTTGACAGTGGCGAAGGAAGAAGAGAGTCTTTGAAGCATTTAAAGGCGATGATGATAACTATTCCCTTTTGTGATCTATGAGATTATGATTCACATGGCTGGTATCAAATGGCATTGGATATTATTAGTTAGCTTTTCATGTATCCATCAGTCTCTCTACTGGGTAATATGCCCCTTGAGATTTAAACCATTTTATGTCTCCTCATGACTGTTACAATGTCTTAATTTAATTTATTGTAAGAGTTCTTAAAATGGAGTGTGTGTGTGTGTGTGTGTGTGTGTGTGTGTGTGTGTCTTTTGGTCCCTACTAAACTGTGCATTCTTTGAGGTTCAAGACAATGTCTTATTTATCTTTGCATATCCTTTTCTTAGCAGTGTTCTATCCTCCCTACCTGCAAATATTTAATTGATTAAATATTAGCTATGTTAACTTTTCTCATAGTTCTGATATCCTTACACATTAATTTGATGTGTGATTCTCCATTTAATCATCATTCGATCATCTATTGATTTATGAAATGTTGGTGTCTTTATGTTAAACACTGTGCTAAATGCCAAGGATATAGGCAAAACCAGACAGACAAGTTTGTGACCTCTTCAAATTTATTTTCTAGTTAGACAGACAACAATCAAGGAGGCATATGAACAGGCAGGCTAACTTCAGACCGCCGTTGAGTGCCGATAAGTAAATGGGGACTGAAGGATGTCTTAGGGGAAGAAGACCACTTCAAAGAGAATATTCAGAGACAAACTCTGATAGGGAGAAGGCCTGGGTTTCCCCACAGATGTTCTGGGAGGATGCTAGGGGGAGGCCAAAATCATTTAGCCTGCTAAATTTGCTCTAATTTATTTATTCATTCAATCATTTCCTAATTCATTTGCCATTTGTTGAACCCATGAGTATAGGGCTCTGAATCTGACTTTGAGGATCCAGAGGTGAGTATGACCTGGTACTTGCCTTTGAGGAATTTACAGTCTAGTGACGGACAGTGATACGAAGACTCAGACAGTAGATTCCAGTGAGCACCAGAGTGAAGGGAGCAGGATTATAACTCACTTCATATTTGCTCAGCTCCTGGCCCAGGGCCCTCAGTGACCATTTGTGGAACCACATTGAATGGAATGGGTGGAATAGAAGCTTCAGATAAGAGAGAGGATGCAGGCGGGGAGGTAAAGAGGTAGAAGTCACTGCAAACTTGGGCAGTTTAATGCTTTAAATAGGGCTGTGGTCAGGAGCTGTACAGCAGTCTCGTTCTTCATTTGAATTTACTCCCTGCAAGATTAATTGCTGAAGTCCTTCAGAAAGCATCAGGGAAGTACTGCTTTCCCAGATGATATTCTGATTTAGTGAGGTTTGTGCTACGACATACTTCTCAGAGGAGAAACGAGATTTTATATCCCTCATATTTCTCACAGAGCATATTAGAGTGCTTGTGTGTGTATATATGTGTATATATGTATGTGGGTATATGTGTGTGTATGTAAGTGTATATGTATGTGGGTGTGTGTGTATATATGTATATATGTATGTGTATGTATGTGTGTTTATATATGTGTATATGTATGTATGTGTGTATATGTGTGTATACATGTGTATATGTATGTGTGTGTATGTGCGTATGTGTGTGTATATGTGTATATATGTGTATATGTATGTGGGTATGTGTGTGTATATGTGTGTGTATATGTGTATATGTATGTATGTGTGTATTCATGTGTATATGTATGTGTGTATATGTGTGTATATGTATGTGGGTATATGTGTATGTGTATGTATGTGTATATGTATGTGGGTATGTGTGTGTGTATATATGTATGTGTATGTATATGTGTGTGTATATATGTGTATATGTATGTATGTGTGTATATGTGTGTATACATGTGTATATGTGTGTGTGTGTATATGTATGTGTGTGTATATATGTATATATGTGTATATGTATGTGGGTATGTGTGTATATATGTATGTGTGTGTATATGTGTATATATGTATGTGTGTGTATATATATGAATATATGTATTTGGTTGTTTGACTTGAAGTCTAGAACCAACAAAGGAAATAGATTTTGGGTTTCTTAAAGGATCTACCCTTTGTCCCCTAAAAGAAGATGTGCCACAAGAATGTCAAAAGACAGTTTAAAAGGAGAAATGCAGGATTATGTGTTCCTCCTGGTTATTGCATATAAATCGTTTCCTTGCTTGAAAGATCATGTTCCGTGGGGACCAGCAAGTAACTGGCTTAATATTGTTGGTCTCTGTGCAATAGAGTGAATTGAGTTCTTCCCCCCAGTAGAGGGGTGATTGTGTCTAGAATACCAAGCACAGGGGGTGGGCATTAATTAGGGCTAACGGCCTGTAATTGGAGCTGCCTTTATTTCTCCTTCCCTTCTCCAAGCTTGAGACTGTCAGAAGGCTCGTTTTCACTGAAGCATCATAATTAACGCTGAGTCTAATGTGAAAGGCAGATGAGGTTGAAGCCCAAAATAGCTCAGAGCTACCCAAGGGCGTATGTGTGCAGAGCTGTGGGGAGCAGGAGTGGGGAAAGAGGAGGCTGGCATTTAAGTTGACCTCCAAATCCTTTTAGAGAGGAAGTTTGGGGATCAACACTGCTGTCCCCACTTCGGGTTCCTGGAATGAGTATTCTAAAATACTGAAATATGCACTGAGCAACTGATATTTCAGAATCCTGGGCCCTGGAAGCCACAGGAACCATACATGGCAAGTCTCAGAAGCTCTGCTTTGGTTTTTTCTTGTATGTAAGGGCAGATTTCTTCCCTCATGAAACTGATATCTTTTTTGGATGGAAGCACAGAGACCAGGGAGGGCTGGTAAATGTAATAATGTCTGCAAAGCCCTCAGAGTGTGTTGGAAGAAAATTCAGGGTATTTCTCTTATTACTGCTGGTCTTCCAATTCCCCTGAACTCTGAGAACCCATTTAAGTGATTACTTCATGAGGAGCCTAGTAGAAAAGCAAGACTAATATATTTCTTCACTTGGCAGCTCCCACACAGCAAAGGACCTTAGGTGCACTTGCAATCACTATCACATTCTCACTCTTTCCCCCTCAGTTCTATGTAGAACATAATGAACTAAATGCTTGCGATTTATCTCTTAGGAAGACCGAATTTCGTAAACCTTCCTGCAGGTGGCTTGTAGCACCCCTTGTACATATACATAAATATTTACTTAATTATATGACCTTGGAGAACTGGGAGAAAAATGAGATAGGGGGATTGTGTCTGCCACATCCTGACCTCAGGCCTGCACTTAAGATTAAGAGAGAGGAACCATAGGAAAAGAGAAAACTGGAACTGTTGAATCGTCTACAAATTCTAAGTCAGACTTCCTTGAGGATGCTTATTTGGAGTATTAAGACATGAAGTCTTCAGCTTAATTTCCATCCTGAACCATTTATTGAGAGGGGATCCCTAAATGTATGCAATTTTTTCTCTTCCCATCAAAGAGAAGTGTCACATAATGCTAGAAGTAAAAAGAAAAAAGATAATGATTGCTAACTTGCTTGGGGGATGATCGACATGTTGGGGGTATTCTCTTATTAAATTTGCTGCTACAGGGTGGTCCCTTGACTTGGGAACCTTAAAACACGCAGCCTCCTCTGGTGAAGATGGGAAATGGCACCCAGGGTATTTACAGCTGACTGAAGATTCACAAATGCTAGGAACCCACATGCAGAAAACAGCTGCTTTGTTTCTGTAGACTCTTTCTATGCCTTAGCTTTTTTTTTTTTTTTTTTTTTTTTTGATCTTCCTCTTTCATTTGAGCGGTAACTTATTGTGTTATTAAGTTGCTTCAGCATAGATTTCTCTGGATATTTCGGATTTTTATTCTGATGCTTGACCGTGTTGCCAATCAAGTCATATTAAAATGAGTCTGAATTAGTATAAAGCCACTGTTTTCCAGTTTTCAAACTCTCATTGAAATTTAGTAATTTACCTGTGCTGAAATACTTGAAAGTGCAAGTAGCATGAACCAAAGCCAGTCAATGTAAACATGTTAGAGGTGCTTGAGGGAGAGTCACTGGGTAGCTATGAACATGACTGAGGGCACGTTTGGGGCTCAGGGGCTACATGCAGACAGAGGGTTGATTGAAGAGTGGTGCTTAGCTGGTACACATTGGCCGGTGTGGCTCCATGGAACCAGTTCTGATGGGTGTGGACCTGATGTACTGGTGGTTTCATTGCTTGAGTTTCACATCTGCATGCAGCTGGTATTTTGGTTTTGGTGGTGGCAGCAAGATGTTTTTAAGGAAAGATAGCATTACTCTCCATATACCATATACTGAATCCTAAAAGGTTGGAGATGAGGTACCAGATCTCTGCACTTTCTTCATAATAAATCTTTAGTGAGATAGTACTCTTTACTATTTTTTGCCAGCTTTTCTTAAACATTAGAAGTTTGAGAAGCATGAGAAAATGGGTTGTTTTCAGGAATCCTCAAGTTTTATGTAGAGAGAACAGGACAGAGTTGTGGCAAGAGATTAGCAGATAGGGCTGCAAACAGGCCGGTTGTGAAGGACTTTGAAAGCCATGTTGAAACTGTAAGGCAAAGAACACCAAGATCTTAGGTTAAAGCCTCAGCTCCATTGTTTAGCCACCTATGAGGCTCTGGAAAAGAACATCAGCTCTCTATTTTCAGCTTGTTCATCTGTTAGATGGGGAAAATTTATCACTAACAAGACACAAGATACTTTCCATATTTTTGCTCTGCTATCCTTGGTCTGTCAGGTTAGATCCTCTCATGGTTTCAGGAGAGCTGTTGCAGTCCCTTGCATTACATAATTACACGTTACAAAGGGCTGCGTTGGTCTGAAGGCCAACACAGGACTACTGTATTTCACAGAGTCTAAGTTGTCATTGACTATAAAATGCACCATTGTTTTGTATACCACCGTGAAAGAAATAGCACAACCAATTAGATTATGACACCCTATTGGTTGTAAAATGCATCCTTAGTTTTCTGATTAGTGAAATACAATATGCAATATATTTCACTAGTGTTTTTAAAAATGTTTCTGTGAGCTTTAACCATACCATTCCCCCTCTGCCAGCAGACTTCCCAGTCTCTGGAATTACCACTGTATCTGCCCTATCTCATGAATGTCCTCCTATTCTTTTGTCTCCTGGGCCTTTGGATGTTTGTATCACCACAGCTACTGCTGGAGCTGCGGCACCCTGGGCCCGTTCTGTGCAAGCAAACACCACTTTGCTACGTCTTTGGCTATTCCCACCAATTCCGCACTTAGAAGAAGCACCACATTATCAGTTACTTTTTAATGGGGCAGATGTTTACCAATGGGAGACAGAGAGTGGGAAGAGTCTTGTGGAAAAATTCCTTTTCTCTTTCTTCTGTGATAGCCTGTTCTGAAGCATGGATTTTTGATGTAGCTTGTCTAGAGGCATCTCAAGTAGCCGAGTGAATTTGTTTTACTTTGTGAAATGGTGGCCAACCTGGAAAAGCATCCGTTTTTATTTACTTCTCATTATTACCTGTCTCACCGCCTCCTTCCTTCACTCCCTAGGCCTGGCATTTCACCTCCCAATAATATATTAACACTTAAGCCTTGCCTTAGATTCCCTATTATGGAAACAGGCTGCCACAGCCACCACATTACCTCAAGCCAATCAGTATTAATTCTGGTTACTTGGGGGAAAGTGAACTCCAGAAGAAAACCAGGGCTCTCCCAATATGGAAGAGATATGATGTGGCCACTATTGAGTGGACAATTGACAGTGTTTGATTAGTACCTGTCCTGCCACACTGGGTTGTTTTAAGAGTTAAATGAGGGCCAGACATGGTGGCTCAAGCCTGTAATCCCAGCACTTTGGGAGGCCGAGGCAGGTGGATCACGAGGTCAAGAGATCGAGACCATCCTGGCCAACATGGTGAAATCCTGTCACTACTAAAAATACAAAAATTAGCTGGGTGTGGTGGCGTGCGCCTGTAGTCCCAGCTATTCAGGAGGCTGAGGCAGGAGAGTTGCTTGAACCCAGGAGGCAGAAGTTGCAGTGAGCCAAGATTGTGCCACTGCACTCCAGCCTGACA
Source organism: Aotus nancymaae (assembly GCF_030222135.1). NCBI lineage: Eukaryota > Metazoa > Chordata > Mammalia > Primates > Aotidae > Aotus > Aotus nancymaae. The sequence continues at coordinate 10,026,718 of NW_026988523.1, read as the reverse complement.
CCTGGCAACAGAGTGAGACTCTGTCTCAAAAAGAAAAAAAAAGTTAAATGAGATAATGAGATGTGAACATGCTCATTTAAATATTAAATAACATAAACATGTGGAGTTGTCATTAGACTTAGATCTATTTACAAGTTCCAGAATCTTGTCAATTCACTCATTTAGCAAAAATTATTTAATGAGCACATGCTGTATGCCGGTTGTGATACATACATGACTACATGAATATAGTAGTTCTTCTCATATAGTAGCTTCTTGTCTGTAGAGTATATGAGTAAGTAAATTACATGTATTACAATTTTCTAAAGAGAAATAAAGAGTGTGTTGTGAGAATGAGGGAGGCAAATCTAACTTGTATTTGGGAAGTCGGACAAAACTAAAACCTGGAGGATGACTAGGAATAGGTGATGGATGGAGAGGTGTGTTAGGTAGACAGAAAATCATATATGGAGGTGAAGGGGCGAGTGAAAGCATGGCATTAATTATCATGGCTGGGATGGTAGAGGCCAATTTATGAAGTGTGAGTTGCAGGAAATTTGGATTTATTTGTGAGGATGATGAAAAGTCATTGAAATGTTTAAGAAGGCTTGTTTCAATAATAATAGAATGAATGGACTATTGTAGGCAGGGAAGACAGAACAGGAAGCAAATAAGGAAATTGAGATACTACTACATAATGTGGCATTTCTTTTTATTTGTTTCATTTAATGTTGAATTTTTATTAGTATGAATTTTCTTCCTAATTTAGTGTTTCATGAATATTATAGACCCCACCCATGTCCCTAATGGTAGAATTTGAAAGTCGAGGTTGACACTTTTAGGTAAAGGATGGAAGGAATATTTGTGGTCATTACCCCACACAATCACCTGCTTAGTGGCTCTAACTTTCCTTTTTATCTGTGCTGTTCTGATTAGATTAAGGGATACCAATAAAGGCAAGGTCAATAATGTGACTCCCCAGGGGAGCCAATTACCCCTGCAGAGGAAACCACAGGCTTTATCTCAATACATGGCTGATCATCTGCAGCCATGAGCCACTGGACATGGGCATATCCACTGGTTCACTTACTCACTCTTCCTTCCTTTCTTCCTTCCTTCCTTTCTTCCTTCCTTCCTTCCTTCCCTCCCTCCCCTCCCTCCTTACTTCCCTCCCTCCCTCCCTCCCTCCTTCCCTCCCTCCCTCCCTTAGTTAAGGCTGATAAAATACAATATCACAATCTTTTCTCAACGGTGGCCCCTACCCCTGAAACACTGGGCAGGATCATCCTGGCTTGGGAAAACCAAAGAGGTAGCCCCACCCTTTGAAAACAAGGAAGAAACAGTCTTGCTCCCTGGACCTGTGGTGAGAGTGGCAGCCTTTATAATCTCTGAATCTTTGGGGTCAATTTTTCCTTTTCCTTGAAGAATAGTATGCATTTGCAGCCAAATAGCTTTGTGGTCTGGTCTTGCAGAATCCAGGAAATCTGACAGAATTCCTTCATTACATTCTGCTTTCTCTATCTCCTTTGGATTAGACTAGCCATGTCTTTGCTGGTATAATCCCATCTCTATTCCTGGCTTCTGTTAAAATGGCCAGTAAAGTTCATGAGTCATACTCATGATCTCTTTATCAAATGGATGTTCATCCACAACCTTAGTGTCCTCTGCAGAACAATATTTCTCATTTTTTTCTCAATATGGATAGGCTTAGAATTTTTAAAATCTTCAAGTTCTGGTTCATTTTTCTTGACAATTCTTTTTTCCAATTAATCTGTCTCCTATCACAATTTACTATTAGTAGTCAGAAGGAACCAAGCTATTCCTTCAACATTTTGCTTAGAAATCTCCTCAGCTTAATATCCAATTTTATCACTCATGAGTTCTACTTTCCACAAAACACTGGAACACAGTTCAGCCAAGTTCTTTGCCACCTCATAAAAAGGATTACCTTACCTCCATTTTCCAATAAAATATTCTTAATTTGTTTTTTCTGAGACAACACCAGAATAGTCTTCAATGCCTATATTCCTGGCATACTCCTAAAAACTCTTCCAATCTCTACCCATTATCCAGTTTCAAAGCTACCTTCACATTTTTAGGCATTTATTACAGTAGTACCCTACTTCTTGGTACCAAAATCTGTCTTGGTCAGCTTAGGCTGCCATAACAAATTACCATCAGGTGGGAGGTTAAATAACAGATGTTTATTTTCTCACAGTATTCAGAAAGCTGGACTAATAATATCAAAGAACCCCCTGACTTGGTTCCTGGTGAAGGCTCTTTTCCTGGCTTGCAGAGAGTTGCCTTCTTGCTGTGGTCTCACATGGCCTTTGTGTGAGCAGAAAGGATATTCATAAGCTCTCTGGTGTCTCTTCTTATAAAAATACTAATTCCATCATGAAGGCCTCAACCTAATGACCTTATCTAACCCTCATCACCTTCCAAAGGTTCTATTTCCAAATGCCATCATATTGTAGGTTAGGGTTTCAGCATTCATATATTGGGAGGCAGACAAGCATTCAATTTATAACCCACCCATCCTCCATCCCTCTGTCCCTCCCTCCCTCCCTCCCTCCCTCCCTCCCTCCCTTCCTCCCTTCCTTCCTTCCTTCCTTCCATCCATCCATCTTTTTTTTTAAATTTAACCTGCATTTATTGAACATCCATGGATGAGCTAAACTGTTAGGTGCTATTGGCATGAAGGTCAACTAATACAGGTCTTGTTTCAATGAGGTCTAGTAAGGAAAGAGAGATTTTAAAAAATTAAAAATACCAGCCTAGTACGAGTGCTATAAGAGAGTTATATAGAAGTGCTATGAAAGTACAGAAAAGAAATACACAGCTTCATAAATATAAACTCTCAACTCAGGTATTAGAGGTAGGATTAGGCTTGGTACCACAGATAGAGGGAATCACACAAGAAGACTGTAAGGGCATGTGACATCATGGTGTGTGCTGGGAACAGAAAGATTTCAATAAATAAAAAGACATGCATGACTTTGGGAAGAGTCAACAAATGAAGCTGAAAAGGTGTGGATTGTGAATGCTCCTGTGCCATGGTAAAAAGTTTGAGTTTATCTTGAAGGTAATATGAGACTCTGAAGGTTTTAACAGGGGATTGACATAAAGAGATTTGCATTTTTGGAATGTGGATGAATTTGGAAGTATGTTTGTGGGGCACATAGGCAAGATTGAAAGCAGAGAGACAATTATGATGGAATTTATTTCAAACCTGTTCTCAGTGTTGTTTTTCTTGGTGATGAGGAATCAGTAGAAGCACTTATTGTTGCCTATACAGGGTGTTATGTAGATGTGGAGAAGGAAAGCTAAACTATTGAGGTTTGGATAAGGGCATAAATATAGACAATATTCAAGAGAAGATCCTCACCATATGTGAGAGACAGGTTCCAGAAGACTTAATTTCTTGGTGATTAAGAAAATTTATAAATTCAATAATGATAATAAAACTTGTGCTTCTTTTAACCACTTATTTATAAAGTAAATGCTTTCCCCCCTTTAATTGCCAAGATCAAGAATATCAACTATTCTAAAATAATGTTGCATGTTAATTTTGTGAAAGGACCTTATTTCCCTACAGCAGAGAGAGCATGGCTTGTCACAGTTGATGGTGACAAATATTAAAGTTCATGAACTATGAGTATTTGTGATGGTATATTTTGGAATATTTTTAAAAGTTTTCCTCTGACCTTGAGTTAAAACCAAGGAGTAAATGGAAACGTCATTACACTTCCTAAACTTTCCTGAAGACTTTCCATTTTGGATTTGTAAGATTAACTTTGATGTAATTCAAACATTCCTTTTTTCTTCAAATAAACATTTATTCATTTACTATTCTATAAATAGGTAAAATTCTAATGGATGATTCTCCTCTCATCTTTTTCAGAAAAAAATATACTGTTCATTCATTGTCCCTCCCTGAATGGAGGAAGGACATTTAATTTGCATGACACTTTCATTTGCAAGAAGTCAGTAACCTCCAGTATTTTTAGCTCCTTTTGAAAGTCCATTAGTAATGTTGCTTTTTCTTGAGACCTTTTCTGCTTTATGCACTGACATCAGCATTTTTGTGGTTTCTCCTAGGACCTATGAGAGAGTTGCTCGGGTGGCTCCTTTTTCACTCATGTTCCTATTCATAAACTCTTCCTAGATTTTCTTAAGCTTCTATCTTTGATTTTTCATTTATTAACTCTTGTTCTCATTTTATTCTTCCTTAATATCAGAGTTACTTCTAGGATACGCATGTTTCCAAATAGCCACTTATATGCTTCACAAGTTTAAGATCTCACACCTGTATTCTCTTCAGTGATTGTGTGACTAACTCCTAGATGTCGAACATGAGAGCTGTGTGGGATTAATGCTGTACAGTGACATACAGAATTTGTAGGCACACAGTGATGAATGCTATATTCAAAAGAGCTATAATTCTGGTTGACAGAGTGTGATTGCCTGATTTTAAATCCAGGCAAATTATAGGGTAGAAACAACTTGTGGTGGAAATGTCTTAATAGTTTATTTATTAAACACAGGGAATTTTAAAACTTACTGAATAAAAGAATGGGTGGTGTCAATTCTATTTGCTTCATCAATTGAAACTTGAAGCTCACTATGGTGTGAGGCCAGAGAAAAGAAAGTCTGTGAAATGATTTTCATTCATCTAGTTGCTACACTTTCTGTTTTCTGCCAATAGTGCTAACGACTATTAGGCCCAAGTATGACACGTGGTGCATCAAAGAGTTAAAGATAAAAGCACTGGTTACATATTGACAAATTGAAATAAGACTAAATTTTGTCCCACATAACAGATTTTAACTTCAATTTTTAACTGAGGACATTTACTATGTGAGGCAAGAATAACCACAAATGATTAAGCATTCAATTTATGACAGAAGGTCTTCCAGGAAGTCCAGAAAATATTTATTTCTCATCTAGAATTAAAAAGACTTAAAGTGAAAGAAAACCAAATAAAGTGACTATCTTGTGGAGGAGCATCAGTAGACATTTGATGAATTATACGGGCAAAGTCACATGACCTGCTAGCTTATATAGCAAATATTTGTGCAGTAGCAATTAAGAGGTAGAAGTAGAAATGGAAAAGTTATGGAAATAAAAAGACAGTGAACTTCTGCATATCCTGGTGGTGTAGCTGCCTTGGCTGTTGTGAATAGTGCTACAATGAACATGGGAGTGCAAACATCTCTTCAACAAACTGATTTCAAGTCTTTTAATACTCAGAAGTGGGATTGCTGGATTATATGGTAATTCTATTTTTCGTTTCTTGAGGAAGATCCATAATGTTTTTCATAATATATGTACCAATTTACATTCCCACCAATAGTATACAACAATTCTGTCTTAGTCTGTTTTCTCCTGAAACTAGGTAATTTATTTTAAAAAGAGGGTTTTTTGTTTGTTTGTTTTGACTCACAGTTCTGGAGACTTGGGAAGTTCAGAATTGGGCAGCAGCATCAAGTAGGCTTCTAGGGAGGGCTTCACGCTGCATAGTAACAGGGCAGAAGGCATCACAGGGTGAGGGGGGCAAGAATGTGCCAGCTCAAGTCTGTCGTCCTCCTATAAAGCCACCAGTCTCACTCCCATGATGACCTATTAATCCATTAACCCATTAACCCATGAAAAAGTTAATTCATTCATGACACCTTTGCCCAAATCATCTGTTAAAGACCCTTTCTCTTAATATTACCACAGTGGCATTACATTTCAATGTGAGTTTTGGAGAAAAAAAAAACGTTCAAACCATAACAGGTTCCCTTTACCCACATCCTTGCCCCAACACTTATATCTTGTCTTCTTTATAACAGCTTCTATGCTTTGAATGTGTCCCCTACAAAGCATGTATTGAAAACTTAGTCCCCAGTGCAACAGGGTTGAGAGATGGTGACTTAGGGGAGGCATTTATGTCATCAAGCCTCTACTCTCATGAATGGAATGAGGCCAATTATAAAAGGTTTTGCAGTTGTGAGTTTGACCTTTTGCTCCCTTGCTCTTTACCTCTCTTGCCCTGCCAGGAGATAATGTCGTAAGAAGGCCCTCACCAGATCCTGACACCTTGACGTTGGATTTCCCAGTCTCCAGAATGGTGAGAAATAAATTTCTATTGTTCATAAATTACTCAATCTGTGATATTCTGTTATAGCAATGCAAAACAAATGAAGACAGAAATGGGTACCAGAACTGGGGTGTTCTATAATCAATTTCTAAAAATGTGGAACAGCTTTGGAACTGAGTAATGGGTAGAGGCTGGAAGAATTTGGACGATCGGACTAGAAAAAGCCGAGATTGACATGAATGGTCCATTATGGCAATTCTGATAAGATCTAAAAGGAAATAGCTGTAGAAATAGCCTAAGTCTTCTGAGGGATTATTTAAATGACTATGATCAGAATGTTGGTAAAAATACGGACAATAAAGGCTTTTCTGATGAGGTCTCAGATGGAAATGAAGAACAAGATAGTCAAAACTTAAATAAAGGATACTCTTGTTATGCAGCTATAAATAACTTAGTGGAATTATGTTAATGCCTTAGAACATTTGTGGAAGGCAGAATTAGGACCTTGAGGGCAAAGTTTCCAGGTAGGTACCCCAAGGACTTCAGTATTTGCTGCCCAGGGCTATCCTACCTTAGAACTCTGCTCTTTGCATTCCAGTGCAGCACTCCTTGGTTGCCCCAGCTATGGCTAAAGAAGGCTCAGATGCAGCTTGTGCTGCCACTCTGGGGAGTGCAAGTGATCATTCTTGGTGGGGTCCACATGGTCTTGACTCTGTAGTGCAGAGTGTGTAGCTTGTGGGGTCATTGTGGCCTCCACCCATTTCAAAGAATGTTCCAGACAGGCCAGCAGCCAGTCAGAAACCTGCTGTAGGGTCAGAGGACTTTCAAGAACTCACACTAATGCAGTGCTTAGTAGAGCTGTGAGAATGGGGCCACCATCAAGATTCCAGAATTACACAGCTACTGGAGTGAGATGCTAGCCTGGTAGATCTGCAGGTGTGAAACTCCAACCTGTGAGCTGTTGTGTGGGCAGAGTCTAGCAAAACCATAGAGGCAGAGATGCCTGAGACTTTGTGGGCCCAACTTCTCCCCTCCCCGCTGCACCTTTGAGTGCAATGCCCTTCCTGCCCCATGTGGTACCTTTGGTACCCAGGAAGTGCATCGGGCAGGATTTGGCATCCATCACACTCAAGTTTGAATACAGGCATTGCCCCTACCTCAAGGAGGTGGGACATGAAGTGAAAGATTATTTTGGATATTTGGTGATTAATGTTTTTCTTGGTGGGTTTTGGTCTTATTTGGCACAAGTTACCCATCTTTTCCTGCCTCTTTTTCCCTTTTGGGATGGAAATATATATCCTATGCCTTTCCCACCATTGTATTGTGGAAGCAGATAATTATTTTAATTTCACAGGCTCACTTTCTTTCTAACTGAAGGGCTATTACTAACCTCTCCTATAGTGTAGATCTGCTTGTGATAAATTATTTCAACTTATTTGTGTCTGAAAAAAAAATCTGTTTTGCCTTCAGTTTGACAGATATTTTCACTGGGTATAGAATTCTCTCTTGACAGATTTTTCTTTCAGCTTTTAAAAGATATTCTGCTACTGTTCTGTTTGATATTATTTCTAACAAGATATCTGTTGTCAGTCTTTTTTTTTTTTTTTTTTTTGGTATAATGTTCCTTGGTGTGGGTTTTTGTTTGTTTTTCATACCTAAGGTTGATTGAGCTTCTTGGTTCTGTGGACAGTTTTTTATCACATAAAGAAAAAACCTGCCCTTACTTCTTCAAATAGTTTTTTTCTGTAACCCTATTTTACATTTTTTTAAGGGCTTGAATTACATGAAAATCAGATGGTTGAAGGTGTTCGATACGGTTTCTTTTTCTTATGTTTTCTTTCTCAGTGTTACTTTTAGTAAGTTTCTATTGCTATGTTTTCAATTTTTTTCCCCTGTAGGCTCTAATCTGCTTTTAATCCCATCCAGTGCACTTTTCATCCCACATACTGTAGATTTATCTGTAGAAGTTCAATCTAGATTTTTTAAATGTCCTCCTTGTCTCTACTTGTCATTTGTAATCTTTCCTCTATATATTTCAAGAAATGGAACATAGGTATAATAATTGTTTTAATGTCATTGCCTACTAATTGTATCATTCATGTTATTTATATATCTATTTTTACTGATTCACTTTTTTCCTTATTAGAGGTTTTATTTTTCAGCTTCTTTGCATGCCTTCTAATTTTTGATTGGATGACAGCCATTTTGCTGAATTATAAAATATCTAGCATTTATATTTGTAAATATAATCATATATTTATATTTATTCAGTTACATTACTTGAAAATCATTTAATCTTTCTGAGGCATGATTTTAAGCTTTTTTAGGTGGCATTAGAGAAGATTTAATCCAGGAATGGCTTTCCCCAACTCCTATGGCAATGTCCACATGAATTGTAACATTTCCTACTCTGGATGGTGGCAATATAAACCATGTCAGGCTATGTGTAAATTCTGCGAATTTTCTCCTCTGTTGATTTTGGGTGCTTCTTTTCTTAGAATTGGGTAGTTTCTTTACCAATGCTCTCATAGGTACTCAGCTGAGGATTTGAGATGAAGTCTCTGTAGTTCTCTGGATTTGTTTTTCAGTGGAGATTTCTCCTCTCTAGTACATTGCCATTTGAACTTGGCCACAATGGCTTCCCCAGTCTCGTATCTGTATTTCTTTTTATTTTATTTTTTACTTTTTAAATTATACTTTAAGTTTTGGGGTACATGTGCAGAACGTACAGGTTTATTACATAGGTATACAGGTACCATGGTGATTGGCTGCATCCATCACCCCATCATCTACATTAGGTATTTCTCCTAATGCTATCTCTCCCCTATCCCTCCACACCCTGTTATCCTTCCCCTAGTCCCCCAACCCCAGGGACCAGTGTGTGATATCCCCCTCCCTGTGTCCATGTGTTCTCATTGTTCAGTCCCCACTTACGAGTGAGAATATGTGGTGTTTGGTTTTCTGTTCTTGTACCAGTTTGCTGAGAATGATGGTTTCCAGCTTCATCCATGTCCCTGCAAAGGACATGAACTCATCCTTTTTTATGGCTACATAGTATTCCATGTTGTATATGTGCCACATTTTCTTTACCCAGTTTATCATTGATGGGCATTTGCTTTGGTTCCAAGTCTTTGCTGTTGTGAACAGTGCTACAATAAACATATGTGTGCATGTGTCTTTATAATAGAATGATTTGTAATCCTTTGGGTATATACCCAGTAATGGGATTGCTGGGTCAAATGGTATTTCTAGTTTTAGATCCTTAAGAAATCACCCCACTATCTTCCACAATGGTTGAACTAATTTACACTCCCACCAACAGTGTCAAAGTGTTCCCAATTTCTCCACATCCTCTCCAGCATCTGTTGTCTCCTGATTTTTTAATGATCACCATTCTAACTGGTGTGAGATGGTATCTCAATGTGGTTTTGATTTGTATTTCTCTAATGACCAGTGATGATGAGGTTTTTTTCATATGTTTGTTGGCTGCATAAATGTCTTCTTTTGAGAAGTGTCTGTTCATATCCTTCACCTACTTTTTGATGGGGTTGTTTTTTTTCATGTAACTTTAAGTTTTTATAGATTCTGGATATTAGCCCTTTATTAGATGGGTAGATTGCAAAAATTTTCTCCCATTCTGTAGGTTACCTGTACACCTTGATGATAGTTTCTTTTGCTGTGCAGAAGCTCTTTAGTTTAATTAGATCCCATTTGCCTATTTTGGCTTTTGTTGCCATTGCTTTTGGTGTTTTAGTCACGAAGTCCATGCCCATGCCTATGTCCTGAATGTTACTGCCTAGGTATTCATCTAGAGTTTTTGTGGTGTTAGGTCTCATGTTTAAATACTTAATCCATCTAGAGTTAATTTTTGTATAAGGTGTAAGGAAGGGATGCAGTTTCAGCTTTCTGAATATGGCAGCCAGTTTTCCCAACTCCATTTATTAAATAGGGACTCCTTTCCCCATTTCTTGTTTTTGTCAGGTTTGTCAAAGATCAGATGGTTGTAGATGTGTGGCATTCCTTCTGAGGCCTCTGTTCTGTTCCATTGGTCTGCATCTCTGTTTTGATACCAGTACCATGCTGTTTTGAATACTGTAGCTTGTGTTATAGTTTGTATTATACTTTGTAGTCAAATAGTGTGATGCCTCCAGCTTTTTTTTTTTCTTTTTGTTTAGAATTGTCTTGGCTATGTTGGCTCTTTTGGGTTCCATATGAAGCTTATGGTGGTTTTTTCCAATTCTGTGAAGAAAATCAGTGGTAGTCTGATGGGGATAGCATCGAATCTATAAAGTACTTTGGGCATTATGGCCATTTTCACAATATTGATTCTTCCTAACCGTGAGCATGGAATGTTTTTCCATCCGTTTGTGTCCTCTCTTATTTCCTTCAGCAGTGGTTTGTAGTTCTCCTTAAAGAGATTCTTCACATCCCTGGTTAGTTGTATTCCCAGGTATTTTATTCTCTTTGTAGCAATTGTGAATGGGAGTTCACTCAAGATTTGGCTCCCTGTTTGTCTGTTATTGGTGTATAGGAATGCTTGTGATTTTTGCACACTGATTTTGTATCCTGAGACTTTGCTAAAGTTGCTTATCAGCTTAAGGAAATTTTGGACTGAGATGATGGGGTCTTCTAAACATACAGTCATGTCATCTGCAAATAGAGACAATTTGACTTCCTCTTTTCCTAATTGAATACATTTTATTTCTTTTCCTTGCCTGATTTCCCTGGCGAGAACTTCCAATCATAAGTTGAATAGGAGTGGTGAGAGAGGGCATCCTTGTCTTGTGCTGGTTTTCAAAGGGAATGCTTCCAGGTTTTCCCATTCAGTATGATATTGGCTGTGAGTTTGTAATAAATAGCTCTTATTATTTTGAGATACGTTCTATCAATACCTAGTTTATTGAGAGTTTTTAGCAAAAGGGCTGTTGAATTTTGTCAAAGGCCTTCTCTCCATCTGTTGAGATAATCATGTGGTTTTTGTCTTTGGTTCTCTTTATGTGATGGATTACATTTTTTGATTTGCATATGTTGAACCAGCCATGCATCCCAGGGATGAATCTGACTTGTTCATGATAGATGAGCTTTTTGATGTGCTGCTGGATTTGGTTTGCCGGTATTTTACTGAGGAATTTTGCATCAATGTTCTGCATGGATATTGAGCATTTTTGCATCAATGTTCAGCCTGGATTTTTCTTTTTTAGTTGTATCTCTGCCAGGTTTTGGTATCAGGATGATGTTGGTTTCATAAAATGAGTTAGGGAGGATTCCCTCTTTTTGTATTGTTTGGAATGGTTTCGGAAGAAATGACACCAGCTCCTCTTTGTACTTCTGGTAGAATTCGTCTGTGAACCTGTCTGGTCCTGGACTGTTTTTGGTTGGTAGGATATTAATTGCTGCCACAATTTCAGACCTTGTTATTGGTCTATTCAGGGATTCTACTTCTTCCTGGCTTATTCTTGGGAGGGTGTAAGTGTCCAGGAATTTAGCCATTTCTTCTAGATTTTTGGGTTTATTTGCATAGAGGTGTTTATAGTGTTATTTCTGTGGGATTGGTGGTGATAGCCCCTTTATCATTTTTATTTGCATCTATTTGATTCTTCTCTCTTTTCTTCTTTGTTAGTTTGGCTAGTGGTCTATCTATTTTGTTGATCTTTTCAAAAAACCAGCTCCTGGCTTCGTTGATTTTTTTAAGTTTTTTTTGTGTGTCTTTTTCTCCTTCAGTTCTGATCTGATCTTAGCTGTTTCTTCTTCTGCCACCTTTTGAATTTGTTTGATCTTGCTCCTCTAGTTCTTTTAATTGTGGTGTTAGGGTGTAGATTTCAGATCTTTCCTTATTTCTGTTGTGGGCATTTAATGCTATAAATTTCCTTCTACACACTTCTTTAAATGTGTCCCAGAGATTTTTGTACATTGTGTCTTCATTCTGATTGGTTTTGAAGAACATCCTTATTTCTGCCTTCATTTCATTATTTATCCAGTAGTCATTCAGGAGCGTGTTTTTCAGTTTCCATGTAGTTGTGCAGTTTTGAGTGAGTTTCTTAATCCTGAGTTCTAATTTGATTGCACTGTGGTCTGAGAGACTGTTTTGTTTTCCGTTCTTTTGCATTTGCTGAGGAGTGTTTTACTTCCAAGTATGCGGTCAATTTTGGCATTAGTGTGATGGGGTGCTGAGAAGACTGTATATTCTGTGGATTTGTGGTGGAGAGTTCTGTAGGTGTCTGTTAGGTCCATTTGGTCCAGATCTGAGTTCAAGTCCTAGATATCCTTTTTATTTTTCCATCTCATTGATCTGTTGAATATTGACAGTGGGGTGTAAAGACTCCCAATATTATTGTGTGGGAGTCTAAGTCTCTTTCTAGGTCTTTAACAACTTGCTTTTTGTATCTGGGTGTTCCTTTATTGGGTGCATATATATTTAGTTTAGTTAGCTCTTCTTGTTGCATTGATCCCTTTACCATTATGTAATGCCCTTCATTGTCTCTTTTGATCTTTGTTGGTTTAAAGTCTGTTTTATCAGAGACTAGGATTGCAATCCCTGCTTTTGTTTGTTTTTTTTTTTTTTTGAGACGGAGTTTCACTCTTGTTACCCAGGCTGGAGTGCAATTGCGTGATCTCGGTTCACTGCAACCTCCGCCTCCTGGGTTCAGGCAATTCTCCTGCCTCAGCCTCCTGAGTAGCTGGGATTACAGGCACACGCCACAGTGCCCAGCTAATTTTTTGTATTTTTAGTAGAGACGGGGTTTCACCATGTTGACCAGGATGGTCTCGATCTCTTGACCTCGTGATCCACCTGCCTTGGCCTCCCAAAGTGCAGGGATTACAGGCGTGAGCCACCGCGCCCGGCCTTTTTTGTTTTTGTTTGTTTGTTTGTTTTGCTTTCCATTTGCTTTGTAACTCTTCCTCCATCCCTTTATTTTGAGCCTAGTGTCTTTGCATGTGAGATGGGTCTCCTGATACAGCACACCTATGGGTCTTGACTGTATCCAATTTGCTAGTCTGTGTCTTTTACTTGGGTCATTTAACCCATTTACATTTAAGGTTAATATTATTATGTGTGAATTTGATCCTGCCATTTTGATGCTAGCTGGTTCTTTTGCCCATTAGTCGATGCAGTTTCTTCATAGTTTCAATGGTCTTTACAATTTGGTATGTTTTGCCATGGCTGGTACTGGTTGATCCTTTCCATGTTTAGTGCTTTCCTCCAGGAGCTCTTCTAAGGCAGGCCTGGTGGTGACAAAATCTTTCAGCAGTTGCTTGTTTGTAAAATATATTATTTCTCCTTTGCTTATGAAGATTACTTTGGCTGATATGAAATTCTAGGTTGAAAATTCTTTTCTTTAAGGATGTTGAATATTGGCCTTTACTCTCTTTTGACTTGGAGGGTTTCTGCTGAGATATCTGCTGTGAGTTTGATGTGCTTCCATTTGTGGGTAACCCGACCTTTCTCTCTGGCTGCACTTAGCATTTTTTCTTTCATTTTAACCCTAGTGAATTTGATGATTATATGTCTTAGGGTTGCTCTTCTCAAGGATTATCTTTGTGGTGTTCTCTGTATTTCCTGAATTTGAATGTTGACCTGACTTGCTAGGTTGGGGAAGTTCTTCTGGATAATATCCTGAAGAGTATTTTCCAACTTGGTTTCATTCTCCCTGTCACTTTCAGGTACACCAGTCAAACATAGATTTGATCTTTTTACATAATCCTATATTTCTTGGAGGTTTTGTTCATTTCTTTTCACTTTTTTCCCTCTAATCTTGCCTTCTCTCTTTATTTCGTTGAGTTCATCTTTAATCTCTGATATTTTTTCTTCTGCTCGATCGATTCAGCTATTGAAATTTGTGTATGCTTCACAAAATTCTTGTGCTGTGTTTTTCAGCTCCATTGGGTCATTTATGTTCTTCTCTAAACTGTTTATTCTAGTTAGCATTTTGTCTAACCTTTTTTCAAGGTTTGTAGCTTCCTTGCAGTGGGTTAGAACATGCTCCTTTTGTCCAGAGGAGTTCGTTATTACCCAGCTTCTGAAGCCTGTTTCTATCAGTTCGTCAAACCCATTCTCCATCCAGTTTTGTTCCCTTGCTGGTGAAGAGTTGTGATTTCTCAGAAGAGAAGAGGCATTCTGGTATTTGGAGTTTTCAGCCTTTTTGAGCTGGTTTCTTCCCATCTTCATGGGTTTATCTATCTTTGATCTTTTAAGTTAGTGACTTTTGGATGGGGTCTTTGAGTGGATGTCCTTTCTGTTGATACTGAAACTCTTTCCTTCTGTTTGTTAGTTTTCCTTCTAACAGTCGGGCCCCTCTGCTGCAGGTCTGCTGGAGGTTGCTAGAGGTCCACTCCAGACCCTACTTGCCTGGGAATCACCAGCGGGCACTGCAGAACAGCAAAGACTACTGCCTGTTCCTTCCTGTGGTAGCTTCGTCCCAGAAGGGTACCCACCAGATGCGAGCCAGAGCTCTCCTTTATGAAGTATCTGTCAGCCTCTGCTGGGAGATGTCTCCCAGTCAGGATACATGGGGGTCAGGGAGCCACCTGAGGAGGTAGTCTGTCCCTGATCAGTGCTTGAACGCTGTGATGGGAGATCCACTCCTCCCTTCAGAGCGCCAGTCAGGGATGTTTACGTCTGCTGAAGCTGTACCCACAACCACCCCTTTTCCCAGGTGCTCGGTCCCTGGAAGGTGGGGGTTTTACTTATAAGTCTCTGATGGCTGCTCCCTTTTTTCAGGGATGCCCTGCCCAGCAATGTCAGCATCTAGTGACCCAGTCTGCCTGCAAAGGCCTTGCTGAGCTGCCATGAGTTCCACCCAGTTACTGCGTAAACTTCCCGGTGACTGTTGACACAAGTGAGGTTAACACTGCCTAACCTAGTCTCAGCAATGGTGGATGTCCCTCCCCGTACTAAACTCAAATGTTCCAGGTTGAGCTCAGACTGCTGTGCTGGCTATGAGAATTTTAAGCCAGTGGATCTTAGCTTGCTGATCTTCATAGGGGTTGAACCCACTGAGCCAGATCACTTGGCTCCCTGGCTTCAGCCCCTTGTTTCAGGGGAGTGAGTGGTTCTGTCTTGTTGGCATTCTAGGTACCATTGGGATACAAAAAGAAAAAAAAAACTACTGAGGCTAGCTCCGTGTCTTTCCAAATGGCTGCCCAGTTTTGTGCTGGAACCCTGGGGCACTGATATTATAGGCACCGGAGGGAATCTCCTGGTCTGCAGGTTGTGAAGACTGTGGGAAAAGCGCAGTATCTGAGCCAGAGTGCCGGGAAAAGTCCATAATGGCTTCCTTTGGCTAGGAGAGGGAGTTCCACATCCTCTTGCACTTCCCAGGTGAGGTGATGCCCTACCAAGCTTCATCTCACCCTCCTTGGGCTGCACCCACTGTCTAACCAGTCCCAGTGAAATGAACCAGGTACCTCAGCTGGAAATGCAGAGATCACCTATCTTCTGCATTGCTCTTGCTGGGGGCTGCACATCAGAGCTGCTCCTATTCAGCCATCTTGCCAGCAATTTACTGCATTTCTTTAACCCAAGAAAATTTCTGGGCTCTGTCTGGGTTTTCCCTCCCCTCCCCTGCATTCTAAATACTCTAAGGTAATTCTCCCCTTATTTGTTTACCTTTTCTCATAGATTACTGTCTTGTACTGCCTGATATCCTAGGTCTTGAAATCTGTTGTTTTAT
Organism: Aotus nancymaae; assembly: GCF_030222135.1. Lineage (NCBI taxonomy): Eukaryota > Metazoa > Chordata > Mammalia > Primates > Aotidae > Aotus > Aotus nancymaae. The sequence continues at coordinate 10,010,983 of NW_026988523.1, read as the reverse complement.
ATATTGTTTTCATTTTTTGTTTGTTTTGGGTGAAGGTAAACCTAGTCCCTGTTACTCCCTGTTGGCTCAAGTGACAGTATATTTTGATCTATTTTTAGATGTACAGAAAAGTTTCAAAAACATTTTAAGGTATCTTTCATACACCTTTTACTCATTTTAATCAATTGTTTATATTTTACCGTTTTCTCTCTGTGTGTGAATGTGTGTGTGCGTGTGTGTGTGTGTGCGCTTGTATTCTTTTCCTGGAAGAAAAATTTTTGAGTAAGTTCAAGATATGCTCCTTTATATTTAACTATGTTAGTGTGTATATACTATGAACAAGGTCGTTTTCTTGCATAACCAGATTTAAGTTATAAAAATTAGGTAATTTGATATTAATATAATACTGTCATCTTATCATTTTAATCAATTGTTCCAGTAAATTCCTGTTTAACTATTGACTTCTCCAAATCTAGGATTAAATCCAGGATTCTGCATTACATTTAGTTGCCACATCTTTTTAGTGTCTAATTTGGAGCACTCTTCAGTCTTCATTTGTGCTTCTTGACCTTAATATTTTTGAAGATTTCAAGCCAGTTGCTTTTTAGAATGTTTCTCAATTTTTATTTGTCTGGCGTATCTTCATGATTAGACTTAGTATATTTTTGGCAAGAATATTATGAAGTGATTATATATTTAAGTGCTTCATTGTTAATGGGCATATATATTTACAACTCTGTATCCTCTTGGTAAATTTATCATTACAGAGTAACTTTTTTTTTTTTTGCCTTTTGTGGCAGATTTTGACTGGAAGTCTATTTTGTCTGGTGCAACTATGCTTATCTCTGCTCTTTTTGGGTTAGCATTTTCATGAAATAACTTTGTTCATCCCTTTACTTTTAGTCCATGTGTATCCTTAAAGGTAAACTGAGTATCTCCTACAAGCAGATAGTTGATAGTTCGACCTTGTTTTTAATCTAATCAATCACTCTGTGTTTTGATTGAGTAATTTAATCTCCTTTTTTTTTTTTTTTTTTTTTTTTTGGTGTTTGGAGAATCTCTTAACATTTTAAGTAATTACTGATAGGTAAATATTGATAGATAATGCCATTTTGATAATTATTTTCAGACTGTTTTGTAGTTATTTTGTTTTTTTCTTCCATTCTTGCCTTCTTTTGCAATTTGTTAATTTTTGGTAATGTTATGCTTTGATTTCTTTCTCTTTTGTGTCTCTACTAGAGGTTTATTTTGTGATTATCACAAGGCTTACCTAAAAATATATATTAATAGTCTATTTCAAGCTGATAACTGAAATTAATTGCATTTGAAATCTACGTTTTTATTTTCTCCACTCCACATTGTATGTCATTGATGTCATACTTTATATCTTTTATGTGTTGTGTAATCATTAACAAATTATTGGTTATTGTTATTTATAATATTTTTTCTTTTAGCTTCTGTATTAGAATTAAAAGTGATTTACATGCCACAATTACAATATTAGGGCATTTAAAATTTGCATATGTATTTAATTTTACAAGTGAGTTTTATACTTTTATATGTTTTTATGTTGTTACCTAGCATGTCTCAGTCTGTTCAGGCTTCTATGATAAAATACCTTAAACTGGTTACCTTATAAACAAAAATGTTTTTCTCACAGTTCTGACATCTGGGAATCACTGGCAGATTTGATGTTTAGTGAATGCCTACTATCTGCTTCATAGATGATGCCTCTAGCTCTGTCTTCACATGGCAGAAGGAAAAAACAACTTTTTTCAGGCTTCTTTTTATAAAGGCACAGATCTTATTTAGGAATTTTTCTCTTATGACCTAATCACGTCCCCTTAACACTATCACATTGGAATATTTGGCCAATATCTCTTAATACACTTAGGGATTAGCTTTATATATATGGATTTTTTTGGGGGGAGGTGGGGATGTAAATATTCAGATCATAACAGAGTCCATTTATTACAACTTGAAGAACTTTCTTTAGCATTTCTTGTAAGTTAGGTCTAGTAGAGATGAACTCCTTCAGCATTTTTGGGAGGTGAGGGGGTGGTCTGGGAATGTCTTCATATGTGAAAGACAGCTTTATTGGTTTACCACTGATGGGTATTTAGGTTGATTCCATATCTTTCCTCTTGTGAATAGTGCTGTGATGAACACATGTGTGCATGTGTCTTTACGGCAGAATGATTTACATTCCCTTGGGTATATACCCAGTAATGGGATTGCTGCATCAAATGATGATCCTTTTTTAAGTTCTTTGAGAAATCACCAAACTGCTTTCCACAATGGCTGAACTAACTTAAATTTTCACCATCAATGTATAAGTGTTCTCTTCTCTTTTCTCTGTAACCTCATTAGTATCTGTTATTTTTTTACTTTTTAATAGTAGCCATTCTGACTCATTTGAGATGGTATCTAATTGTGGTTTTGATGTGTGTTTCTGTAATTATTAGTGATTTTGAGCATTTTCTCATGTACTTGTTGGCCAAGTGTATGTCTTCTTTGGAAAAGTTCCTATTTATGTCCTTTGCCCACTTTTTAATGAGGTTGTTTGATTTTTTGCTTTGTAAATTTAAATTCCTTATAGATTCTGGATATTAGACCTTTGTCAGATGCATAGTTTGCAAAAGTTTCCTCCCATTCTGTAGGCTGTCTGTTTACTCTGTTGATAGTTTCTTTTGCTGTACAGAAGTTCTTTAGTTTAATTAGATCCCATTTGTCAATTTTTGGTTTTGTTGCAATTTCATTTGGCATGTTTGTAATGAAGTCTTTGCCAGATCCTATATTGAGAATGGTATTTTGTAGATTATCTTTCAGGATTTGGATAGTTTTAGATTTTACATTTAAGTCTCTAATCCATCTTGAGTTGATTTTTGTATATGGTGTAAGGAAGGGATACAATTCCCAGCACCATTTATTGAATAGGCAGTCCATTCCCCATTTCTCGTTTTTGTCAATTTTGTCAAAGATCAAATGGTTATAGATGTGCAGCCTTATTTCTGGGCTCTCTGTTCTGTTCCATTGGTCTGCAGTTCCATTTTTGTACCATACCATTCTGTTTTGGTTAGTGTAACCATGTACAGTTTGAAGTTAAGTAATGTGATGCCTCCAACTTTATTCTTTTTGCTTAGGATTGCCTTGTCTATCCAGGTTCTTTCTTGGTTTCGTATAAATTTTAAAATAGGCTTTTCTAGTTCTGTGAAGAATGTCATTGGTAGTTTGATAGGAATAGCATTGAATCTGTAAATTGCTTGGCAGTATGGCCATTTTAATAATATTTATTCTTCCTATCTATAAGCATGGCATGTTTTTCCATTTGTTTATGTCCTCTCTGATTTCTTGGATCCGTGTTTTTAAATTCTCATCATAGAGGTCTTTTGCCACCTTTTAAAGCTTTAATTCTAGGTATTTTATTCTTTTTTGTGACTATTGTGAATGGCATTGCATTCTTGACTTATCTCTTAGCTTGGATGTTGTTGGTGTGTAGGAATGCTAGCAGTTTTTGCACATTTATTTTGTATCCTGAAACTTTGCTGGAGTTGTTTATCAGATCAAGGAGCTTTCAGGTAGAGGTTATGGGGATTTCTAGGTATACAATTATATCTTCTACCAAAAGGGATAGTTTGATTTCCTTTCTTCCTACTTGGATGCTTTTTATTTCATTCCCTTCCCTGATCTAGCTAGGATTTCCAGTACTATGCTGAATAGGGCAGGTGGGAGTGGGAATCTTTATCTTGTTCCAGCTTTCAAGGGGAATGCTTCCAGCTTTTCCCATTCAGTATGATATTGGCTGTGTGTTTCTCATGGATGGCTCTTATTATTTTCAAGTATGTTCCTTAATGCCTAGTTTGTTGAGAGTTTTTAACATGAAGAGATGCTTAATTTTATTGAAACCTTTTCTGCATCTACTGAGAAGATCATATGTTTCTTTTTTCTAGATCTGTTTATGTGGTAAATCACATTTATTGATTTGCATATATCAAACCAACCTTGTATCCCAGAGGTAAAGCCTGCTTGATCATGTTGGATAAGCTTTCTGATATCCTGCTGAATTTGGTTTGCTAGTATTTTGTTGAGGATTTTTTTTTCATCTATTTTCAAGGATAATGGCCTGAATTTTTCTTTTTGTTGTTGTTTCTCTATCAGATTTTATTATCAGTATGATACTGGTCTGAGATAATGAGTTAGGGAGGAGTCCCTTCTCAATATTTTAGAATAGTTTCAGTAGGAACAATACAAGCTCTTCTTTATACATCTGGTAGAATTTGGCTGTCAATCCTTCTGGTCCTGGGCTTTTCTGGTTGGTAGGCTTTTTATTAGTGATTCAATTTTGGAACTCATTGGTCTGTTCATGCATTCAATTTCTTCCTGTTTCAATCTTGGGAGGCTGTGTCTGGGATATTATCATTTTTTTTTTTTTCTAGATTGCCTAGCTTGTCATAGAGATATTAGGTTCTGAGAGTTTTCGTATTTCTGTGGGGTCAGTGGTAACATCCCCTTTGTCGTTTCTGATTGTGTCTATTTGGATACTTTCCCTCTCTCTCTCTCTTTTTTTATTAGTCTAGCTAGCAGTCTATCAATCATTAATTCTTTTAAAGAACCAATACCTGAATTCTTTGGTCTTTTGTATGGTTTGTTGTGTCTTACGTTCAGTTTTGATTTTGGTTATTTCTTGTCTTCTGCTAGCTTTGGGATTGATTTGCTCTTGTTTCTCTAGTTCCTCTAGTTGTTAAGTTCTTAATTTGAGATCTTTCTAACTTTTTGATGTGGGCATTTAGTGTTATAAACTTTCCCTTAACAGTACTTCAGTTTTGTCCCAGAGATTCTGTATTGCATCTTCGTTCTCATTATTTTTACAGAATTTCTTAATTTCTGCATTAATTTCATTTTTTACACAAAAGTTATTCAGGAGCAGGTTTTTAAATTTCCATGTAATTTAGTGTTTTTTTAAGCAATTTTCTTAGCATTGATTTCTATTTTTGTTGTGCTGTTGTCTGAGAGTGTGGTTGGTGTGATTTTGTTTTTTATTAATTTTCTGAGGATTGTTTTATGCCCAATTTTGTGGTTGATTATAGGGTATGTACCATGTGCAGATGAGAAGAATGAATTTTGTGTGGAGAATTCTGTAGATGTCTGTTAGGTCCACTTGGTCTGATTTTGGTTTAGGTGAGTTCGGTCAACTCGCTGAAGATTAAGGGAACAAATATCAGTTCAGGACTCCAATGCTGTGTGCTCTAATTCTGAAGGCCTTCCAGCTTTCTTTTCTGGACCCTTGAGGTTAGAAACCTGCTGTGCTGGAGTGGCCAAGGTGTTTGCAGACCTCTGGTAACAACGCTGTGATGAGTGGTGCCAGCCAAGGCACTTCATCAGGTGATGGCAGCAGGATTCATGCTCATTTGCATGTGCTAGCAGCAGCAGCGGCAGCAGAACAGCACAGAGCATGCTTATTGGCTGAGGTGGAGCACTGACAGGTGCAAGGGTGCCAGTCTCCATGCAGGTATTCACTATCTTTGGTTTTAAATGTGTTTCCTGGATTCTAGAATGTCCCAGAGCCCTCCCTAGAGATCTCCCAGTACCTTTAGGTAACAAGGCATTAGAAACTACAGCAGAGCCATGTGGGCCTCACTAAACAGAGGATATGGAACAGTGAAGATGTGCTTGAGCTTGGCCGCCAGAAGCAAGAGTTTTCTTTTTATGAATGAGTTTTAGGAATTTTTATATTAACTAGATATCAGTCTGTCAAATACCAGTTTTGCAAATATTTTCTTCCACCTCATGGCTTGCGTACTTTTTTCTTAATGTCTTCTGAATGAGCAGAAATTTTCAATTTTGATGAAGCCTAATTTGTCATTATTTTTCTTTTTATGGTTACTGATTTCTGTGTCCAGTCTAAGAAAGCTTTTCTTACTCCCAAGTTACAGTGATATTGTCTTATTAGTTTTAGTTTTCACCTTTGGGACTAGGAGTTATTATAAATTAATGTATTGTGTGAAGTCAGGGTCAAAGTTTCTTGTTTCATATATTCATATCTAGTATTTTATCATTTGTTAAGTAGAGTTTCCTTACCATATTAGATTAATTTGATTTTTACCAAATATTAAATGATCATAGAAGTGTGGGTATATTTCTGATTTATATTCTGCTCTATTGCATCAATTTACTGACTCTTATGGCAGTAACACCTTTCTTGGTTACAAGAGCTTTATAATTCTGAAATCATATGGTAAAAATTGTGTAACAGTTTTTTTTTCAATATCAGCTTTGGATTTTCAGGTCTTGCATTTCCATATACACTTTAGGATGAGATTAACAATGTTCACATATAAGTCTGCTGGGATTATTATTGGAATTGCTTTCAAATAATTTGTGAAGAATTGTGGGGATCAGTTTGCCAATAATTGACATTTTAAAAATGTTAGTTTTATAATCAGTGAACATGTTATGTCTTTTACTTAAATTTTAAATTTTCTGCAATGTTTGTAGTTTTCATTTTACAGGTATTATGTTAAACTTATTAAGGATTTTATGATTTTTTATAACATTGAAAGTAGAGTTGTTTGAATTAAATTTTATAATTGCTATTACTATGTAAAATGCAATTAATTTTGTGTATTATCTTTATATTCTACAATTTTGCTAAATACACTTACAAGTTATATTAAATGTTTTGCAAATTTATTAGAATTTTCTGTGTTAACAATCATGTCGCTGGTCATAGTAGCTCATGTCTGTGATCCCAGCACTTCAGAAGGCCAAGGTGGGTGGATCTCTTTGAGGTCAGGAATTCAAGACCAGCCTGGCCAACATGGTGAAACCCTATCTCTACTAAAAGTACAAAACTTAGCTGGGCAAGGTGGTGTGCACTTATAATCCCAGCTACTCAGGTGGCTGAGGCAGGAGAATTGCTTGAATCTGGGAGGCAGAGGCTGCACTGAGCTGAGATCATGCCACTGCATTCCAGCCTGGGCGACAGAGCGACACTCCATCTCAAAACCACCACCACCACCACCATGTCATTTGCAATTAGACAGTGTTACTTATTTTTAAATTTTTGAGCCTTTTATTTCTTTTTCTTTACTGGCCCTGGCCATGGCCTATGTAAAATGTTGACTAGGAACCGTGGGTGAAAGTGGGCATCCTTGCCTTGTTTGTATCTTACGGAAGAAGTGTTTACTCATCATTAAGTATGATGGTACTTTTTCTTTTTTATCAAAACTTTTTATCATATTAATGGATTTTCTTCAATTATTTTATTAGATTTTTAAAAATGAATTTCCATTAAAATTTGTCAAATGTTTTGCGGGAGAATGGGAAGATAGTTGCCAAAGGGTACAAAGTTTCATTTAGAAAAGATGAATACATTCTCCAGATACGTTGTGTAGCATGATGTCTATACAATAGTAATATATTGTATACTTGAAAATTATGGAAGCAGTAAGTCTTATATATTCTCATCACACAAAACCAAGTATGTGAGATGCTAGGTAAGTTACCTAGCTTGATTTAACCATTTCACAATGCATACATCTATCAAAACATCACATTGCACACCATAAAGATATACAATTTTTATTTATCAATTACACCTTTATAAAGTTGGGAAAAATAAAAACAGACAAATCTGAAAGTGCATGTACTCAAAAACAAATAAATTCAAAAAAGAGAAATTAGCCAAGTGTTTTCTGTGCATCTATTGATGTAATAGTTTTTCTCAACCATTTTATTAATGTGTTGAATTGCACTTATTTTTAAATGTTATACTTACATCGCATTCTTAGAATACATACCACTATATCATAATGCAATATCCTATTTACATATAACTGGACTCATTTTAGCTAACATTTTTGTTAAGTGTGTCTACCTTTTGTTCACAAAAGATGTTGCTCCCTCTTACTATGTATTGTTTTATTCAGGTTTTGCTATTAGTTTTATTCTGACCTCATGAAATTAATTGGAAAGCGATTTCTTCTTTTTCTCAAAGAGGTTATGTACTTTTGGTTTTGTTTCCTCCTCGGATGATTGATAGAATTCATCAGTAGGACCACCTGAGCTTGGAGTTTTCTGTGTGAAAAAGTTTTTGATAATAAATTCAATTTCTTTGCAGGCAGATGTGTGGGTCTTCCAATTTTCTGTTTTATCTTGTGTCAGTTTAATAAGTGTGTATTTTGAGAAATTTGTTTATTTTTTAAGCTGTAGAATTTGTTAGTATAAAGTTGTTTATAATATTACCCTCTTATAGTTTTAAATGCGTGTACAACCTTTAATGAAAACTACTTTTTGTTCCTAATGTTGGTAATTTGGTTATCTCTCTTTCTTTTCACGATGGCGTCAAGACCAGTCAATTTTGCTGGTCTTTTCTAACACTAACTTTGGCCTTGCCATTTTTTTCCTATTGTTAATTTTCTATTCTCTATTCTCATATTTATTTCCTTCTATCATAAACTTATTAGCATGTGTCTTTATCTTTACAGTTGTAACGGTTAGAAATAGACCTCAATTTTTAAGTAAGAATTAAATGATAACATGTTTTCTGGTGCACAGTAATAAATAAATGGTATTCATTCTAATTATTATGAAGACTTTCCTGATACTTCCTGTGAAGGTTTCTATAAATTTCTAGTTAAGAGTAATTGATATTAAGTATTGTCGTCTGTATTTATGTGAGGGAAATTTTAACTGGGTAGAGATAACAGGTTAATATTTTACTCTTACTGGATAAAATCACAAACATTTGTGAGGCTGCATTCCCTTCAAAATGGAAACAAAACAGGGACTGCTTTTACTTGGGTGAGGCAGTCTTCCAAACTGTAGCTCAGTTGCTTACCATCTGATGAGGGCATTTTTGGAGACCGGTGCTGAGCTCAGCATCGCAGTCCCATTTATGACGCTGAGTAAGATCAGCCTGGGGTCGCAAAGAGATAGGAATGTATTGAACCTGGTATCTATGATGGCCTTGAATAAGAGAAAAAAATTATAAAAATGAGAAAGTCAGGTATCAAAAGGTAGAATGAAATTATTTCTTGTTGAAACCCAACAATATGACACAACCGTGTTAGGTAATTCATATACTCTTTGCTATTCCTAACATTATGTGATATAGATTATAATATCCATTTTAGAGATGAGAAGATCTAAGGTTATAGTCAGCTGTACAATGAGATACGAAAGCCCATTTCTGAGCACTACATGAAGCCTGTACACTCTCTCCAAAGTAAAGTAGATAGCCGTACACCACTGCCAGCATACATATGGTGTCAAATGGTGGCGTCGACTGCAGTATGGATTAAGCAATCATGTTAACACTCATCTTCAACCCCACGATTTAAAATCTCCCATGATGCGAAGTGGGATAAAAGTTCTGTGTAATTCCAAATAAGATTTTTTTTGGGGGGGGTGGGAGAAGGTGGTGGCAGAAGGATTGTATACAATAAAACAACTGTAGACTTTACAATTTGTTTTTTGTTGGAAGGTAATGAGGTCTAGGGAATTTAAAACATCTCCAGAAAGGTAAAAGTTGACCTTGCTTTATGCACTGGGTGCATTAAGTTGAATATAAAGCTACTGTTTGTATATCAAATCTCTTAACATAATTGTGAAGCTTTACTCCCATTAGGAAAACACATGCACTGAAATTCAGGGTCTTGAATACAAGACCCAATAAAAACAACTCTTAAGCATCCTGACATGCACTTCAAAGGAGCATTTTGTCTCTGTCACTATGTAGTCTACTGCGCATTTAATTTGCTGAGGAAATCCCTGGGAGCATTTTGCTAAATGGGTAATCAATCTACCTGATCTCGCCTAGTTCAATTAAAGCACAGACAGTCCCCCCTCCACAGCGAAAGTCGCAAACAGGGCTAGCAGATGGAGGTTTGGGGTCCAGCTGGGGCATGCCCCCTTATCCCATTGTCCTCAGGGGCATGAAGGGCAGGAAAATGGCAAAGGACAGCCAGTTTGCCACTTTCTCACATGCTGGGTCTTCTTGTGTTTTTCATTACGCACAGTTTTTCTCATTACAAGCGGACTCCTCCCTTGGTTTTATCTATTTCTCTCCCTCACTCTTCTTTCTTTGCCTCCTCTTCCTCTTTTCCTCCTCTTTTATCTCTTTTCCTACTTCCTCTTCCTCTCTCTTTATTTTATACGCTGCCTTTTGTTGCTTTTATGAGAGTTCTCAATAAATCAATATTTATTGGCTGTGTTACTTACAACACGGTGATAAGCATGGCAATCTAGAACCCATTACCAAAGATTTTAGAAGCTGGATATGCTACTAAGAGGTGCTTTTTCAGACTCCCTTTTTGTGAGATAGAATGAGCCATAGCTATCATTAATTCTTTCAACAAATAATTTATTTAGTATCAGGTACTGTTCTAGGTTATGAATATAGCAGTAAAAGAAAAGAAACACATGTCTACAAACCTTCATACTTGGCAGGGGACGGAGAGATATATGTAATTGAAAAAATAAATTGTATAGTATACTGAAGGTGGTGAGTGCTGTGGAGAAAATAGAGGAGGGCCAGGAGGACGCAAATGGTGCAAGGTTGCAATTTAAGAAGTAGTTTCAGGGTTGGCCTTGCTGAAGTGGTGACATCCGAGCGAGACTTAACGGAAGAGAAGATGAAGGAGTAAGTTGCATTCTCTCTGGGAGGCTATCCAGAGGAAATAGCAAGTGCAAATGCCCTACAGTGGGAACACTCTTGAAGTATTTGAGAAACACAAGGGGTAGAGCATTTAGGGCTGAATTTTCCAGTAAAATTGCTATTTAACTTTTATGTGTAGTTTTTCAGTATTATCATTTGTTGTTATATACTAAAGACAGAGGAGTTGATTCCAAAGGGACTCCTAAGGGAATTCATACAAGATCAGAAAGTGCACAGATCGCTGGACCCAAAAGGAGAATTTAACACGGCGTTGGAATATCATAGAAGGTTCAGGCAGGTGAAAACATCAGGCTGATATGAGCATTTTAGCAAATGCGTGCACATCA